>NC_080679.1:76192738-77437738 GCF_030445035.2 Dasypus novemcinctus | reverse complement strand
AATAGCATGGCTGAAGTAGACTCATTTGGGTGCTTCCCAAACCTTCCTTTCTCAGGAAACTTCTCACTGCCCCATCGCCCTCTGCAGAGTGGGCCAGCATCCTTGTTTATATGTACAGATCCCCACTGCCCTGCCCACAGCTGAAGAGGCCCGAGGAGAACAACTAAGCAAATCGGACCTCTCCAATTCTCTGTCCCAGGACTTTGGAATTTAGACTGAGAAACCTGATGGTTTGTGTGTGTTTTGCAAGCTCAGGAGCGGGGAGTAGGGGATGGATGTTACATGCTGTCATGTAAACAGGGGAAGCAAGAAAGCCGGCCTTCGGAGAAAGCAAAATGAAGTAAGGGGTGGAGAGCACTAGAGATAAAAGGTAGAGTGTTCTGGCAGCATTCCAGTCCCTGCTTCCCACCCTTCCAGAGGTTCCGCTTCATTTCTTCATCCTGTCTAGGGCCTCCTGAGTAACCCTGTAGCCTCAGAGGAGGGCCTTCCATCTGCTTAAACTGGCCTCTTCCCATGGCCTATGTGGGGCTTTAGAAATATTTCCACAAATTCTTTGACACTCTCTCCTTCAAACGTTGGAGCCACATTTCCCTCCCCTTAAATGTGGGCTGGACTCAGTGACTTCTAATGAAGAGAATGAGGTGGAAGTTAGTCCAGTGTGTGACTTCCAGAGCTAAGTCATGAAAGGCATTCCCACTTATGCCTCGCTCTCTTACATGACCGGTTCTGGGAGAATCCAGCTGCCATGTCTCAAGGACTCTCAAGAAGCCTGTGGAGAGGCCCTGGCTGAGAGGAACTGAGGCCTCCCACCATCAGCCAGCCCTTCTCAGCAGCCCTGTGAGTGGGCCACCTTGAAAGGGCGCCTGCCTTCTCCAATCAAGTCTTCAGATGACCGCAACCCTGGCCAACAGCTTGGCTACACCTCAAGAGAGACCGCAGCAAGAACCACCTAGCTAAGCCACTTCCCGATTTCTGACTCACAGAAACCAGGAAGGATAATAAATGCTTTTTTCTTTAAATAGCAAATTTTCTTTTTTAATTTCTTTTTTTTTTTTTTTAAGATACATAGATCACAAAAAATGTGATAATAAATGCTCATTGTTTTAAGTCTCAAAGCTTTGGGATAATTTGTTACATAGCAGCCTTCAAGTCCCCACATGATCAGGGGCCCTTTCAATCCCCAGCTCTGGTCCCTGCCTTCCTGCTCATGATTCTCCAACCACCTATCTTATACCTTAAGGCCTTCACACATGGTAGTCCCATTACCTGAAGTCCTCTTCCCAAACAGCACCTGCTCATCATTTTGCTCTCAGTTTAAATGTAGAAGCCTCAAAGAGACTTTTCTTAAGCACCCAATCTGAAGCCTGTCCTTTCAGCCCAATGCCACTATTCTCTCACAGGATCCTGTTTTTATTTTTCTTAAATTTTGCTGCAACTTATAAATTCATATATTTATTTGATTTGGGGCTTTTTTTCCTGTTTTATATCTACCTTTCTACTATGAATCCAGTGCCAAGCACAATAAACTCTCAGTAATTCTTGTAGAATAAGTGTAAATGAACTTGGTTCCATTAGTTATGACCAAGATGTCCTAGTTAGTGGCCCAACACAAAACAGTGGGCCAAGGGACCTTGATTCTATTTCTGGCTTTACGGGGGGCTGAATGCCTGTTGCAGAGTGTTTTGACCTCTCCAAAGAACTCTGTAGGGCAGACAGATCTCACCTAATGAAGAGGGCTCCTGAGTCCCAGGGGTCAGGCTGTCAAAGGTGCCACAGTTACAGGACCATGGACGAGCTAGCTGGCCGTGACTGAGAGTCCAGGCATCAGCTCATGCCTCTCTGCCCGAGCCCTCTGCCCTCCCACGGGTTTGGTGCACGTTGTTTTCCAGCCCTTTTCAGAACCAGTAATACCTAATCCTAGGTGTTTACAAGCACATTAGAACTTTTGTTTAGGGGTTTCTTCTCATTCCAGTCCCAACCATCCTGGGTCACACAGCCTCCCTTCTCTCGGAAGGTCTCATTCTCCACTGAATTCCCAGATGCAGCCTGGTACCGACAGCTGTCCTCCAACTCCCATCTCAAGACTTTAATTTACCTCTTAGAATATATACAACCTCGATGACCCCATCCATAGGGTCGCCCAAATGTAAGGTGATCTTTTCTCACAACTCGTCTGGATAGGACGCAGAGCAAACCTGGGGAGGAGGTAGATAAGCCCAGGTGTAGCTGTGTCATGGGCACGGCCTGTGGTTTTTGCTGCCAAATAGAGAACCACAGCTTCCCGCTCCTCCACATGTGGCCCCCAGACTACCTGCTTCAGAATCACATGGGATTCTTGTTAAAATTCAGATCCTTGTACCCACCCAAGTCCCAAGGAATCGAAGTCTCTGGCTCGAGATGAAGCTCTGAAATAGTGAGCTTTAATTAGCTCCCTTACTGCTAAACCAAGAATCCTTACTAAAGAGCATCGGGGTGGTCCCGCAGCCCCTCAGAACCCTTTCTTAACACCTCAAGTTCCTACAAGAAAGTTTATCACGGGAGAATGACCTCCTAAAAGGCCAGGAGCTGGAGGCTCTGGCAGCGGCTTAAGACGTGGCGTCAAGTCGGGTAGATCCAGAGGGATGGGTGCAAAGGAAGACTACTGCTGCCAACAAGTCAGGAAGGATTCCCCCAAAACAAAGTTCCAGTAAGCTCTTATTTTTTCCGAGTGTCAATCTCACTTCTCGAAAATGTTTGGAGACCTAGAGAATCAAAGGAGAAGGGGAGTGAAAACTTCTGAGCAGTTACCATACTCACTTATCATACTCACTAAGGCTTTGATTATTATTCTTTTGATATAGGTACTCACTGACCTGCCTGACTCTACTATAAGTTTACACAGTTGCTACTCAAGGTGTGGTGTGTAGACCAGCAGCATCAGCAGCACCTGGGAGCTTGTAGGAAATTCCAACTCTCAGGCTCCACCCCAGATCCACAGAATCAGAATCTGCATTTTAACAAGATCCCAGGTGATTCTTGGCACAATACATTTTGAGAAGCATCAGTCATCTTTCCTCTACCTTATCATTTATATATATATAAATTTTATGAACTTATACAACATGTTTCTTATCTAAAAGGCAGAGAATCCTTTCAAAATAGGGAATGTATTAGTTTGATATGTCCATTTCTTGCTGATCCTGGGCAGACATTGATCACTACTGATACACTGTAATTTTAATGAAAGGAAATATTGTTTGAGCTTAACACTAAGTGCCCAGAGTTACATATAATAGGACCTTCTTTATTTGACTTTTTGAAAATTAGGACCATATTTGCCCATCTCAACTTTTTCCAAATCATCCCTAAAATTCTTCCAACACTTTCTTCACAGTTCTTTAAAGATGACCAAAGGGGTTCAGTGATTTCATTTGCAAGTTTTTTCAATACCCTGGAATTTGGCCAGGTCAGGTCACTCAAGCTAATTTAGGACATTTAGATTAGTGGATTTCAATACTGGCTGAACATTAAAATCACTTGAGGAAGCTTTAAAACTACCAGTGCCTGGGCTTTCCAACAGACCAATGAAAGTGAAAGAAACTAAAAGCAGTCATTTGATATATGTTACGCTACAGCTTTAATTTTTAGATTGAGCTAATGTACTACTGTAGTTTTAACTATGTAATCTCACTCATGTAACTCAAAGCATAGAACTATACATCGTTGCTTATTAATGAAAACTGTCTTTAGTCACAAAGCAAATCCCTTTTTCCCACTCCATAATAAGTTCCTGTTTTCCTTCTCTCCCTTAACTAAAACCTAATAAAACATCCACTGGACAGAGAAGCCTGAGACCAAGGACACTCTAAGGCAGGGGTTCGTAACATGGGATCCATGAGCTTGAACTGAAATTCAAAGAAACATTCTTGTGGGGACGTGTTGGTGCGGGTATGATATATTTATTAAATAATACACAGGATAGTGGATTTAGCAAGGGGTCCATGGTTTTCACCTGACTGGCAAAGGTCCATGGAACCCTGCTCTAGGGAGCGCCTATGAGCTCACCCCCTTCTCCCCCTCCTCTGATGCCCACTTTCAGACCCCAGTTTGCAGGTGGACTCAGCCAACAGCATTCCTGTCCGCACCTCTCTTTGGCTAATTCTAATTCTTTGTTCAGGGAGGTAGATTTGAGAGTTTGTCTTCTGACCTCCACCAGCTTAATGAACTTTTCCCCTTGTGTGATCAGTCTTAGTGTGGACTTTAATTTTCTGTGCCCGGTAAGAACCTGGGGAACCCATAGCATTCCCCTTCGGAGTCAGCATCTCTGGGGTGGAGCGCAGCAGGGACCGGGTCTGAAAGCATACCAGGTGGTTCTAAGGTGCCACCTAGGTGAAGCAATTGAAGGGAAGGAGGGTTTTGATGTGTTTTTTTAATAAATCAATTTTATTGATACATATTAATAAAGCATAAATCCATCCAAAGTGTACAATCAATGGTATTCAGTATAATCACATAGTTGTGCAGTCCTCACTTCAATAATTTTTACAGCATTTTCATGATTCCAATAATAAACAACAAAGAAATGAACAAAAACTCATCAACTTTCAATCTCTCTATGCTTCACTTATTATATATATCTATTATTCTGTTTCCATATCCATACCCAGTTTATTTGTACTTACATTTTGTAAAAACAGTCTTATATATGCAATATTACCCATACTCGTATTTTTTTGAGGTTTCACGATGTTTTACAGTCTCATGTTACATTTTTTAGCTTTCCTTCTAATAATATACATGACTCTAGATTTACCCTCTCAACTATTGTCATATCTATATAATAGCTCTGCTAGTTACAAACACTATGATGTGTTTTCACCATTTCTCTTCATTTCCAAAGATTTACAAACACCTTTTTACCAGTTCTGCATAGATTAACCCTCAGCTTTCCACTCTCTACCTGCGTTCTGTTTTCTGGTGACCTATACTCTAATTATTAACTCAATGAGTTTACACAATATATTCAGTTCATAATAGCACAATTATACAGTATTTGTCCTTTGGTATCTGGCTTGCTCCACTCAACATAATGTCCTCAGGGTTCATCCATGTTGTCATATGATTCACAACTTCATTTCTTCTAACTGCTGCACAATATGCCATCATGTATATATACCACAATTTGTTTATCCAATCATCAGTTGACGGACACCTGAGTTGTTTCCATATTTTGGCAATCGTGAATAATGCTGCTATGAACATCAGTGTGCAGATGTCTGTTCGTATCACTGCTCTCAGTTCTTCTGGGTATATACCCAGTAGTGGTATTGCCAGATAACCTGGCAAATCTATAGCCAACTTCTTTAGGAAGTGCCAAACAGTCCTCCAAAGTGGTTGTACCATTCTACATTCCCACCAAAAGTGAATAAACATTTCTATCTCTCCTCATCCTCCCTAACACTTTAAAAAGTTTTCCAACTTTTTAATAGTGGCCAGTCTAATAGGTATGAAATGATATCTCAATGTGGTTTTGATTTGCATTTCCCTAATTGCTAGTGATATTGAACATTTTTTCATGTGTTTCTTCACCATTTGTGTTTCTCCTTTGGACAATTGACTTTTCAAGTCTTTTGATAATTTTTTAATCATGTAGTTTGTCTTTTTATTGTTGAATTGTATGATCTCTTTATATGTCATGGATATTAAACACTTTTCAGATATGTGATGGCCAAGTATTTTTTCCCATTGAGTCAGCTGCCTTTTGACAAAGTCCTTTGAGGTGGAAAAGTGCTTTATTTTGAGGAGGTCCCATTTATATATTTTCTTTCGTTGCTCATGCATTGGGTGTAAGGTTTAAGAAACTACCACCTACCACAAGATCTTGAAAATGTTTTCCTTCATTTTCTTCTAAGAGTTTTATGGCTGTTGCTTTTATATTTAGATCCCTAATGCATTTTGAGTTAATTTTTGTATAAAGTATGAGATAAGGGTCCTTGTCCTCTCTTTTGGATATGGCTATCCAGTTTTCCAGCACCATTTGTTGAAAAGACTGGGAGGGCTTGACAGCCTTGTTAAAAATCACTTGACTATAGATGTGAGGGTCTTTTTTTGAGTACTCAGTTTAGTTCTATTGGTCAATCTGTCTGTCTCTATGCCAATACCAAGTTGTTTTTACCACTGTAGATAAATAATATGTTTTAAAGTCAGGAAGTGAGAGTCCTCTAACTTTGTTCTTCTTTTGTAAGGCACTTTTGGCTATTTGGGGCTCCTTACACTTCGAAATAAATTTCATAATTGGGCTTTTCCATTTCTGCAAAAAACGCTGTTGAGGTTTTTATTGAGATTACATTGAATCTATAAATCTGTAAATATGGGTAGAATTGACATCTTAATAATATTTAGTCTTCCAATCATGAATGTCCTTCCATTTATTTAAGTCTTCTTTGGTTTCTTTTAGCAATGTTTTGTAGTTTTCTCAGTACAGTTCCTTTTTTGTCCTTGGTTAAGTTTATTCTTAAATATTTGATAGTTTTAGTCATTATTATAAATTGAATTTTTTTCCTGAATTCCTCCTTAGATGGCACATCAAAATGGTATAGAAACGCTATTGATTTTTAACTGTTAGTCTTGTATCCTGCCATTTTGCTGATCTCGTCTATTAGTTCTAGTAGCTTTGCTGTGGATTTTTCAAGATTTTCTAGATAAAGGATCATATCTTCAGTGAATAGTGCAAGTTTTACTTCTTCCTTTCCTATTTGGGTGTCCTTTATTTCTTTATCTAGCCTAATTGCTCTAGCTAGAACTTCTAGCACTAATATCGATTAATGTTGACAGTTGGCATTGTTTTCTTGTTCCTAATCTCAGTGGAAAAGCTTTCAGTCTTTCACCATTGAGTACAATGGTAGTTGTAGGTTTTTCAAATTTGCACTTCACCGTAATGAGAAAACTTCCTTCTATTCCTACCTTTTGCAGTGGTTTTATCAAGAAAGGGTGCTATATTATTTCAAATGCCTTTTCTGTATCAGTTGAGAGTATAATGTGATTTTTCTTCCTTAATTTATCAATGTGGTTTATTACTCTAATTGATTTTCATTTGTTGAACCACCCTTGCATACCTGGGATAAAATCCACTTGATAGTAGTGTATAATTCTTTCAGTGTGTTTTTGGATTCAGTTTGCAAGTATTTTGTTGAAAGATTTTTGTATCTATATTCATTAGGGATATTGATCTGTAATTTTTTTTTCATAGTTTCTTTATATGGTTTTGGTATTAGGGTAATGTTAGCTTCATAGAATGAGTTTGCTAGCATTCTTTCCTGTTTTTTTAAAGAGCTTGAGCAAGATTGGTATTAATTATTCTTTGAATGAATGGTAGAATTCACCTGTGAAGCCAGCTGGTCCTGAGCTTTTCATCTTTGACAAGTTTTTTATGACTGTTTCAATCTCTTCACTTCTGATTGGTTTGTTGAAGTCTTCTGTTTCTTCTAGGTTTAGTGTAGGTGGTTAGTGTGTTTCTAGGAATTTGACCATCTCCTCTACATTGTCTAGTTTTTTGGCATACAGTTGTTCACAGTATCCTCTTATGATCTTTCTTCTTTCTACAGGGTCAGTGGTAATGTCTCCTCTCTCATTTCTGAGTTGATTTACTTCCATCTTCTCTCTTTTCTTCTTTGTCAGTTTAGCTAAGGGTTTGTCAATTTTGTTGATCTTTTCAAAGAGCCAACTTTTGGTTTTGTTGATCCTCTCTGCTGTTTTTTTCTTCTTGATTTCATTTCTTTCTGCTCTGCTCTTTACTATTTCTTTCCTTTGGCTTTACTATTTCTTTACTTTGGGATTAGTTTGCTGCTCTTTTTCTAGTTCTTCCAGGTGTGCAGTTAGATCTTCAATCTTAGCCCTGTCTTCTTTTTTAATGTAAGCAATGAGGGTTAGAAATTTCCTTCTCAGGACTGCCTTTTCATTATTTCATAGGTTTTGATATGTTGTGTTCTCATTCATTCATCTCAAGATATTTGCTGAATTCTCTTAAAATTTCTTCTTTCACTCACTGATTACTTAAGAGTGTGTTGTTTAATCTCAATATATTTATGAATTTTCCCTTTTTCTGTCCATTAATTTCCAGCTTCATCCCATTATGGTCAGAGAAAATGTTTTGTATAATTTCAATCTTTTAAAATTTATTGAGTCTTGTCTTGTGACTCAAACATATGGTCTATCCTGGAGAAGATCCATGAGCACATGAAAATAATGTATAGCCTGATGATTTGGTGTACAATGCTTTATAGATGTCTGTTAGGTCAGTTCATTTACCCTATTATTCAAGCTCTCTGTTTCTTTATTCCATATGTCCTATCCAATACTGAGAGGGGTATATGTTTCCAATCATTATTGTAGAGACATCTATTTCTTCCTTCAGCTTTGCCAGTTTGTGCTTCATGTATCTTGGGGCACTTAGGTACATAAATATTTAGTATAGTTATTTCTTCTTGGTAAATTGCCCCTTTTATTAATATATAATTATCTTCTGCATCCCTTATAAGAGTTTGTGTTTAAAAATCTATTTTGTATGATATAAACATTGCACTCTGTATTAGGGTTCTCTAGGGAAACAGAATCAACAGGAGATATCTGTAAATAGTAGATTTTTAAAAATATTTATTTATTAAATCCTCCCCCCTCATTGTCTGCTCTCTGTGTCCATTCACTGTGTGCTCTTCTGTGTCTGCTTGTCTTCTCTTTAGACAGCACTGGGAACCGATCCTGGGACCTTCCAGAGTGGGAGAGAGGTGCTCAATCTCTGTGCCATGTCAGCTGTGTCTCTTACTGTCTCTTCTCTGTGTCTTTTTTTGTTGTGTCATCTTCCTGCGCCAGCTTTCTTCTTGGGCCAGCTTCCCACATGGGCCAGCACTCCACATGGGCCAGCTCTCCACTTGGGCCAGCTCACCATGTGGGCCAGTTCACCATGTGGGCCAGCTTGCCTTCACCAGGATGCCCTGGGAATCGAACCCTGGACCTCCCATATGGTAGAATGGAGCCCCATCATTTCAGCCATACCCGTTTCTGTGTAAATAGCAGATTTTATAAAATTCTCTCACATGACCATGGGGATAAACATATCCAAATTCCACAGGCAGGCTGCAAACCAGGGGCTCTGATGAAGGTCCAATAAAGATCCTTGATGAGCTCCCAGGAGACACTGGCTGTCCAAAGATGAGCTAGGAGATTCTCTTCTGAATGCTGAAATCCCTTCTCCTTTTAAGGCATTCAACTGATTGGATAAAATGTCACTCATTGCAGATGGCAATCTCCCTGGTTGATTGTAGATGTAAACAGCCATCTATGCAGTAAACTCACTGATGACTAAAGTCCATAAATATCCTTGTATTGCAATTATCCCAGTGTTTGCTTGACCAAACAAGTGAGCACAATTACCTGGTTAAGTCAACACATTAGCCTAACCATCACATACTCTATGTCTTTTTTGGTTACTATTTTCATGGAATATCTTTTTCCAACCTTTCACTTTTAACCTGGTTGTGTTGTTATATGTGAGGTGAGTCTCTCATAGGCAGCATATAGATGGCTTATATTTTTAAATCCATTCTATCAGTCTATGTCTTTTGATTGGGGAGTTCAAGCTATTAACATTCAAAGTTATTACTGTAAAGGATTACTAACTTCATCCATTTTGCCCTTCGGTTTTCTGTTGTCATATCTTACTATTTTCTGTCTTTTTACCCTTTAATTTATCCTTCTTAATAATCTTCATTTCTACAGTATTCTCCAAATCTCTTGCCCTTGTTTTTTTTCTTTCAGGCTGCAGCATTCTCTAGCATCTCTGGTAATTGTTTTTTTTGCTAACGTATTCTATCAGTTTTTGTTTGTTGTGAAGACTTTGAACTCACCCTCATTTTTGAAGGACAGTTTTGCCAGATACAGAATTCTTGGTGGGCAGTTTTTCTCTTTCATATATTAAATACATTATACCACTTTCTTCTCACCTCCATGGTTTCTGATGAGAGGTCAGCACTTTATCTTATTGAGGTTCCCTTGTAGATGATGCTTTGCTTTTCTCTTGCTGCTTTCAGAATCCTCTCTTTATCTCTGATATCTGTCATTCTGAATAGTAGATATCTCAGGGTAGGTCTATTTGGTTTTATTCTATTTGGTGTGAATTGTCCTTCTTAGGTATTGATATTTATGTCTTTCATAAGGGTTGGGAACTTTTCTGTCATTATACCACAAATATTCTTTCTGCCCCTTTCCCATTCTTTTCTCCTTCTGGGACACTGATAATGCATATGTTTGTGCATTTCACATTGTCATTCAATTCCTTGAGACCCTGTTCCATTTTTTCCATTCTCTTCTCTTTCTGTTCTCGTCTTTTCCAGTTCAGATGTTCTGTTTTTGACATCACTAATTCTGTCTTTGAGAAATTCAAATCTGCTCTTATGTGCCTCTAAAGTATTTTTTTCTTTTTCTTTTTTTTTAAGAGGTACAGGGGATTAAACCCAGGACCTCATACATGGGAAGCAGGCACTCAACCCCTGATATATCTGCTCCCCAATGAGAGTTGGTTTTTTTTCATTTGTTTGGTTCGTTGGTTTTTAGGAGGTAGTAGGGATCAAACCCAGAAACTTATACATGAGAAGCAGGTGCTCAATCACTTGAGCTATACCTGGCTACCTCTAATTATTACTTTTTTCTTAAAGATTTATTTTATTTCTCTCCTCATCCTCCCCTCCACCCATTATCTGCTCTCTTTGTCCATTCACTGTGTATTCTGTGTCTGCTTGCATTGTCAAGCAGCACCAGGAAACTACATCTCTTTTTGTTGTTGCATCATCTTGCTGCGTCAGCTTTCCGTGTGTGGGGCATCACTCCTGGGTTGGCTGCATTTTTTTCAGGCAGGGCAGCTCTCCTTGCAGGGTGCACTCCTTGCATGTGGGGCTCCCCTGCATGGGGGCACCCCTGCATGGCATGGCATTCCTCATGAGCTGCAGCACTGTGTGTGGGCCAGCTTACCACACGGGTCAGGAGGCCCTGGGTATCAAACCCTGGACCAGCCATATGGTAGGCGGATGCTCTGTCAGGTGAGCCATGTCTGCTTCCTATCTAATGTATTTTTTAATATCATCCATCATGTCTTTCATTCCTATAAGTTCTGTTACTTTTCTTTGCAGACTTTCAAATTGTTCTTTATGCTCATCTAGTGTCTCTTCAGGATATTTGGTTTATTCCTTTGGCTTGGCCATCTCTTCCTGTTTCCTAGTGTGGCTTATAATTTTTTGCTGATGTCTGGGCATCTGAATATTTTGGTGAGTTTACTCTGGTGACCAATTTCTCTCTCTTGCCAATTGTTCTTTTCCCCACAGTTCTTCTTTGATATTTGGTTCCACTTATTCTAAGTCCTTAAAATTGCCCAGCTTAAATTATCAAAATTGGGCCAGGGATTCACTAATGGGACACAGACTTTCTCCCAGGGGTTCTAGTTAAGAGCAGTTTTTCTCCATATAATTTCCAGACTGGCCAGCAGATGGCACTCATTAGTGCAGTTTTACATGGAGTTTTCCTTCTGTCTCAGCTTTCCTGTGTTTTGGTCTGACCAGCTGGAGATTCAAAGCAGGCTCTGCTGACTGAGTTCATTGAATAAAAGACCCCTGACTCCCCTTCCTGTTTCCCTTGTAACAGCTGACAGAGAAAAAGACATCTGTTCTCCTCTTGGTCAGCTGCAGTGAGCTTGGGGTTTTATCCAGGCTTAATATCTTGGGGGGTGGGGAATGGGAGCCCTTACCTGCTGCCACAGGAGGGTTGGTAATTCACATTTATTGTTTCAGGTTCTTCATCTCTCTGTCCCTCACCCTACTGGGAGTTGTGTAGCACTGTCCTAGTCTGCTGACCCCAAAGCAGATTCCTTGGACAGCTTTTGGCTCTTTCTCCATTGTTTCTGTAAGAGCATTGAGCCCTGCCTACTTACTCTGACACCATCTTCCCAGTACCTGAGTTTTGTTTTTTAATTCTCACACCTGGAAACAGAATCTTGGTGGCTGGGACTCAAGCACCAATTAGCTGTGAGCTCTCCAAATGATACCTATGTGTTGCCAGAATGGAGAACCCCTAAGCTACATGCACTTGTACACTCTTCTCCCCTTTATTGAGCACCAATTTTCTCAGCCAATGTTTGCCCCATCCTTCCTTTCCTGTCTGAAGAGAATTCTCCTTGAAAAGGAAATTAGAAAGAAAATAGAAGTTCCCAATGCCTTCCAACGAAATCAGTTTTACACTTTCATCTGGGCATTTTCCTCTTTCTTGCTCAGTAGTTTGAAGTCTTCTTAATGTGATCAGTTTGTACTTGGAGAAACACTCTCCAGTCCTCATAAAACCTTCTTTATCCCTAGTTTTGAAATCCAAAAGCTAAGCACCATCCTTTGGAGTTGGTGATTTACAGCCTGCTACCTTAATGCAATCGACTTCCCAGATTTTTTTCCTCCAGTTTTTCAGGCTTGACCTGGACAACTAACAAAACTATGATGATAGACAAGTCCCATCCCTGAAACAAGGAGTATCTTCAACTGCAAGAGAAACAGTTCCTTCCATCTGGTTCATAATATCTAAGTCCTCTCCTAAGCAGTCAGAGTGGACATTATTCCAAATCCCTCAAGAGTGAAGAATGAACAAAAGTACGGGGGAAGTGTAACCATGGACCAAAGCAGATTTATTGTTATTTTAGTTATTATCTTGTGCTAATGAAGTACCTTGCAACATTTGGTATAAAAAATAAATAAAATATAAGAAAAACCTGTATTGTAAGTATAATTGATTCTGTTATACAGATGAAGAAACCAAGGCTCAGAGTGATCAAGTGACTTACTCAAAACTGTATAGTCAGTAAGTAAGAGACTAGGATTTATAGCTAGGTCTCTGGTTCTAAAATCCGTAGTTTTTCACTGAAGCATAACACCTTCTAATTTTTGTTGTGGTTTTTTTTTTTTTAATTAAATTCTTAGGTGTCTAAAAGTTTGCTGCAAATGTAGAGAAATTTTCCAGTATACTGAATTCTCATCACATGTAGATATGACCAGGCATGGAATATCTTGTTAATAAATTACCTTTTTCCTAGAGGAGCTGTATCAGCACGGCCTTGAAGCAGGCAATCTACCCCTGTCTAAAGTCAGGACCGGAAGATCTGACCCCTATACCTGAAAATATTTACACGGGTGTTTGCACCCAGGATGTGCACTGCCTGAAGACATGTGTTTCCAACATGTTCTCTAGCTGGTTAAACAATGTAAAAACATACTATGATTCCTTGCAATTCTCTTCCCCAAAAGGAGAAATCTAAATAATTACCATCGTCCTGCCTGTTACCCAAAGTGGCATCTGTTTTCTGAAATTTAAGTGTAAGAAGACTAATTGGTCTCCATCTCCAACGATGATAAAATACAAAATGGGTTTGCGTTATATTTGAAGAATTTAGATTAAATGTCAGGAAGTCCTTTGTAATGTTAAGTATGGGGAAAGGAAGGTTGACTCTCCATCTCTAAGAGACTCTATCAGCAAAATCAGGATTTAAAGTGAGGTGGAGGAGGGGGGATAACATTCTCCTTCTGGGATGTGTGTTTTGCACCAGCATCTCTGAGCAGTTTGAGATGCTTCAGGAGATGGAGGAATCCTGGCCTAATACCTGGAGCAAGGGTTCTTAACTTTTTTTGTTCCATGAACCCCTTTACCAGTCAGGTGAAAACCATGGACCCCTTATAAGTCCACAAACATAATCCTTTTCTTTTTTGGGGATTCACAAAAATAATCTCAATATATTTTTAAATATACTGTGCATTATTTAATGATTATATTATACCCTCACCAAACATGTCCCCACAAGATAATGTTTTTTTTTATTTCAATTCAAGTCCAGGGACCCCTTATTAAAAACCCCTGACCTACAGAAAGGCAAATGGGATTCTCAGGTAACCCTCAGTATAATATTTGGGGGCTGCAATAAGGTGCTTTGCCAAGAGTAGGAAGTAAAGGGAAGTTTACCTTTTAAAGGTTAGAATGCAGGAGAACAACACTGTGGATCGGGGCAGGAAGGTCAAAGTCCCTGAGGAAGACAGGATGCACCCAGGCTAACAAGGCTCCCTGAAAACCTATTTTCATGTATTTTTTGCTCTTTCTCCTTCCTCCTGACTGGAATGCATTGAGATGGCTGAAGCTCTCTTGGCTAAATTGGATCATGTGGTGACCTCGAGACTAGAAGCCGTGTTGCTGCAGATAGCAAAGAAAAAATATAGTAGGCCAAGTCTCAGATGACACAGAAAAGCTGCTGTAACAGCAGAGCTGAAGAGTCTATTTCCAGACGAGAAACTTATAAATTTAAGGCAGATAGTATGCATTTTTCTGTTATATGCAGACCAAATTAATCCAAACTAATGCAACTAGGGCTCACCGTTTGGATAAATTGCCCAGACACAAAACCACGTGAGCCCTCCTAGTCTGGAAAGCAAGGAGAAGAGTGACATGGAACAGCACAAAAGACCAGTTCAGGAATAAAGTCCAGCTGTAGGGTCAGCTCAATAACTGAGGCTTATTCTTCTAACCAGCCCAACGGTGGGAAAATGATGCTTTGCCTGACCAGAAGAAAAGGATTTTAAATCTTATTAGGGGGAACAGGTGCTTCCCATGTACAACGTTCTGGGTTTAATCCCCAGCACCTCCTATAAAAAAATAAAATAAATCTTAATGGATTTTGGTGTAAGTCCCTTGGAAGAAGCCTAGGAAGGAAGAGGAACAGGCATACTGTCTAAGGGCTTCACCTGCACACAGGCTAGTTGTTCCCTGTAGATGTTGTATTGTCAGCCATAGGGGTGCTGATGCAAAGTAGCAGGATTTCGTTGGCTTTTATAAAGTATTTATTGGGGGTAAAGCTTACAGTTACAAGGCCCTAAAGAGTCCAACGCAAGGTACCGTAAGAGGTATTTTCTCACCAAAGTCAGCTGCCACAAGTTGAAACAAGATGGTGGGCGATTTCTTCCTGGACTCTCCTTCCTTCTTCCTCTTAAGTCTCCATAGTCCCAGCTTCTTTTGATCTCAGCTGTAGACTGACATAGGGCTTGTTTCTTTCAGGGCCTTCTCAGCTGTTCAGCTGCTCTGTTCTCTTTAGCTGCAAACTATCAGGTATATGGCTTATTTCTCCCAGGGGTCCCAGGACCAAACAGGACAGAGCTCTCTCTCTCTTCCCTTGGCTTTAACTGTTGGAGCCTTCTCCATTCTGTCACATGGCAGGACTGAAATGACCAAGTTCTCTCCTCTTCAGTGTGTCTTCTTGAGTGAGTGCCCATTTATATAGGCCAAAGGGGGTAGGGATTCAACCCAAGCTACACATTAATAATGTAGCACAATCAGAAGCCCTAAATTGACTTTATCAAGTAAACTTAATCAGAGGTCCCTCACCAAATGTAATACCAGGGGCATCACACTCAGAGGAAAAAACCAGTTTACAAACATAGTCCATCTCTTTTTTGGGGATTCACAAAAATAATCTCAAACTGCCATGGATGTATAGGTGTAAATATACAGAAATCCATCCAGGGTGACATCCAGATCCCAAAGCTGTCCTAGAGAGGCCCCTTCGGTCTCACCTAAGAACTAACCTCATGAGTAGGAATCTCTAATTATACTTTTCTTTTATTGCTCTCAGCTGATCTATTTATTTGGTCCAATTTACAATGAAGAGAGACTGGTTCCTTTAGTCTCCTCCTGGCTAGGAGACTAGCTTAATTATTCTGGGCATTGAGTTTGTCACCTTAGAGCCTTCCTCATGAAAAACGTTAATTGACAACCTGGAAAAGGGAGTGCTTTATAATGTAGTGTTTTCCGGAGAAGATTTCACCTGCCAAATGGGAAGATACAGCTTGTGAGGTCGACGGAGTGAGAGTAGGAGGAAGATCTTTTATGCTCTGGGAATTTTCTTTCAGCTGTTTGGCAGGCCATGGTCTGGGTCATTCTCAAGATCTACTGAGAGCCAGGAAACAGCTGTGTCAGCCACGCAGCAGTGCGGGCAACCTGCTGTGGATGAGCCTTCTTTGGCTCTTTGGAGGTACCATGTTGCTTTAGAAAGAGCAATGAACTGCTGATCTGGGCTCAAATTCTGGCTCTGCTCCCAGCTATGACAGGACCCAGTATGACACTGTGAGGAAAATCAGTTATCTTCACAGGACCTCAGCCTATTTATTTTTAAAGTGAATTAAAGCATTGGTTAAAGTATTCCTCTGGTTAAAATACTCCAAAGAAAGCATTAATGCAAGCAGGAGAATCCCATCCATCAACCACGTGGGATCTAAGCCCCCTCTCGATTTAGAGGTGGAGTGGGCATCACCATCCCTGGGTCCTCAGGATGGAGGAATAAAATATGGATTAGAGTGGACTCACTGGTATTCTACTATAAAATTATTGTGACTCTAGCAATGGAAGAAACTATCACTGATGTGGAGTCAGTGGCCATGGGAGTTGCTAAGAGCAGGGAGAGGGAAGAAGAGATGTGATGTGGGGGCATTTTCAGGACTTGGAGTTATCCTGAATGATATTGCACAGACAGATGCAGGACATTATATATCCTGCCATAACACACTGAATGAACTGGGAGAGAGTGTAAACTACAATGTATACTATAATCAATGCTGTGTAGCAGTGCTCCAAAATGTACTTAACAAATGCAATTTGTGCCACACTAATGAAAAGGTTGTTGATGTAGGAGGAGTGGGGGTTTATGGGAAACTCTTATATTTTTTAATGTAACAGTTTGTGTGATCTATGTGTCTTTTAAAAAAAGAATTAAAAAATTAAAAAATTAAAGCATTAAGCTTTAAAATACTATAATTTCTAAGTTTTCATATTAGAAATATAAAAATGCAAACTAATCTATTGTTTTCACTGCACATGAACAATGTTCTTTTTTGTTCAAATAGCACATGTAGTGGGAACGGTAGCCATGGGGGCTGCTGGGTGTGGGGAACGGGAGGAAGAGATGAGATGTGGAGGCGTTTTCGGGACGTGGAGTTGTCCTGGATAGTGCTTCACGGACAATTACGGGACTCTGTAGATCCCCCCAGGGCCCACTGGATGGAACGTGAGAGAGTCTGGGCTATGATGTGGACCATTGACTATGGGGTGCAGTGATGCTCAGAGATGAACTTACCAGGTGCAATGGATGTGTCATGATGATGGGAGAGAGTGTTGCTGTGGGGGGAGTGGGGGGCGGGGGCGGTGGGGTCGAATGGGACCTCATATTTTTTTTTAATGTAATTTAAAAAATAAATAAATAAATAATTTAATAAAAAATAAATAAATAAATAAATAAATAAAACACGGCCCAGCCAACGGAAAAAAAAAAACAAATAGCACATGTACTTTGCAAAATACTACAAATACGTATTAATAGAAAGACTAAAATCTAAATCTTTCATAACCCATCACCATTAATATTCTGTATATACCCTTCCAGACTTTCATCTAAGCAGAGAATAACATGCTTTAAATCTTTGTACAAAAACATGACCACATCCTGTATTCTTTTCCTAGGGCTGACCTAAAGTACCTTAAACTGGGTGGCTTAAAACAACAGAGGTTTATTCTCTCACAGTCCTGGAGGCTAGAAGTTTGAAATCCCAGTGACAGTAGAGTCACGCTCCTTCAGAAGGCTCCACAGAAGAACCCTTTCCTGCCTCTTCTGGCTTCTGATGGTTGCCAGCAAGTGATGTCCTCCTTGGCTCGCAGCTGCATCACTCTAACTTCTGCCTCCATCTTCACAGGGCTCCCTCCCTCAGGGTGCTCTCTGCCATTCTGTATCCAAATCTCCCTCTCCTTTCTCTTCCAAACACCCCAGTCATCAGGTTTTGGGGCCACTCTAATCCAGTGTGACTTCATCTTAACTTGGTGGCCTCTGCAAATACCCGATTTCCAAATAAGGCCCATCACACGTGCCAAGGGTTAGGACTTGAGCATATCTTTTAGGGTGACACACTTCAATCCATTATATACCCTGTCAGCTGTCCTGTAGTCTGCTTTTCCAATTAACACGATAGTCAAAACATATTTCTATGTCAACAAAAAATTTTATTTTCAATTGATTTATGTATTTAACCCCCCCTCGTTGTCTGCTCTCTGTGTCCATTTGCTGTGTGTTCTGTGTCTGCTTGCATTCTTGTCAGGTGGCACCGGGAACCTGTGTCTCTTTTGTTGAGTCATCTGGCTGCATCAGCTCTCTGTGTACAGCACCACTCTGGGGCGGGCTGAGCTTTTGCACAGGAGAGCTCTCCTTGCACAGGGGCCACTCACTGTGCGTGGGGCACCCCTACACGGGGGTACCCCTGCATGGGATGGCACTCCTTGCATGCAGCAGCACTGCATGTGGGCCAGCTCATCACACGGGCAAGGAGGCCCTGGGTATTGAACCCTTGACCTCCTATATGGTAGGTGGAAGCTCTATCAGTTGAGCCACATCTGCTTCCCGACAAAAATATTTCCATATCACCATGTTTAATACACCAGAATGTATTTAACCAAACTCCATCTTTTTTAGTACTATAAGCATTGCTCTTTTAAGCATCCATGTATATACATCTTGGCTAGTTTCTTGGTTTCCCTAGGATAAACTCCAAACAGTGAAGCTCCTGGATTTAACATTATCCTCTTTTTTAAGGATTTTGATACATGTTCCAAATTGTCCTGCAGTAAGTTGTATAATTTTGCATTCCCCAAAGCAGTGTGTGGGAACGCCTTTCTCCCTACTCCCTCTCATTGTCTTTAATTTTTGTCTTTCTGATATGTGTGTGCCATTGTTTTAAATTTTGTATTCTTTCCTAACCTGTGAGCTTTGTTCTTTTTATTTCTTTTTCTTGGTAGTTTGTGTTTTTTTCTCAAGAAAACCATCCTGTCCTTGATCCACTTCCCTGTTGGAACTGTCTCTCTCATGTAGGCACAGTTACTGCCCCCTCAAACATGTCAGAGGGAGGAGACGTGACAAGCAGAGGGTTGGGAAGGGAGGGAGTCCCCAAGAAGGCCTCCAGTGGCACCCAGTGCAATCAGAACTCTGGAGGGGTGGCGTGCCCATATGCTCCCCACATCCCCATCCCACACCCTGAACCCTGGGTCACTCCAGAGGAGGAGGAGCGTGTACTCTGTGCCCCTAAGGATGTGGGAGGAAATGAAGCAGTCCCCAGGTGACCATGTGAAACTTGGGTGGCACAGAGTTGGGGCACAGGGAGATCCAGAGCAGCCCAGGAGGCACCATCTAGAAAAGGTGCTGAGGTGCTTAGGAGAGTCCAATGAGTGATGGAAAATATCCAGCTGCATTAGTCATATTAACTATGCATTTAGTTATTTGGTAACTATTTACTGAGTAATTATTAAAGCCAGGGATTGCACTTGCCAAAATAAATAAGTACACTAAAGTAATACTGTTAATTATATAACAGGTTTTCTTTTCTTTGAAAGGATTCCATTTTTAGTGTTCAGCATTCAGCAGACCAGAAGCATTTCCTTTGAAATACTTAAAAGTCAAAAAGCACTACATGGGATAGGAACTGAATGAACGAAATGAAACACTTCCCCAAATGATGTGTTATTTCTACAGGTCAGTATGCTTAGACAGGACATGGAACAGCAACAAGGCTTGAACGGTTCCTTTGGGGTCTGGGGATTTGACAGAACTCTAGTCCCAGCCAGTACACCACAGTGGAATGTGTTGTCACAAAAGGCAAACTTGGAAAGTGCATGTGGCTCGGGGACTGAGCTCCTGTCTACCATTTGGGCGGTTCAAGGTTTGATTCCCAGGGTCTCCTGGTGAAGGCAAGCTGGCCTGCGCAGTGAGCTGAGCTGAGGGGAGTGCTGGCTAGTAGTGATAGCAGAACATCTAACATTTTTACAGTCATATAAATTATAATGTTTAAATGCAAAAATCTCCAGATTAATGACATGAGGTAAGTGGAAACTGCCCAAGATGACCCTGTGGCCACTGTCCAATAATTGGACTCAGGGAAGATTTCAAAATTAGTGTATTCCAGTCCTTCCTCCATATCTGTCCTCAGATATCTTTCTGGCGCAATAAAAAAAATCAGTAATCCAGAGGAGTACATGTGTCTCAGTGGTTGAGTGCCAGCTTCCCACACACGAGGTCCCAGGTTCAATCTCTGCCCCTGGTACCTCAAAAAAAAAAAAAAAAAAAAAAATCAACCATCCAGTCATGTGAGTTACCTAAAAAATAGAGGCAGTACAATAAAGAAGGCCCTCCTATTTTACAACTCACTCATTTTAGGCATGTCTTGATATTTGTGAAGCAGTTTTCACAGTTTGCCCTGGACAGATCACTTGCCAAGCTGGTTTTCCTTTCTGTGAGTTTTATTCCATAGGACCAGAGGTAACTACCACAGCTTGCAGCACCCAGGCATGGGGACTTCACAGCATCTCCAGCAATCTTCCAAACAAGTAATAACCATTCAGGAGCAGAGACCTTTGTTTCAGCAGTTCAGGAGAATTCATTCTCAAAAGAGAAAACTCATTTGCTCATGGCAGTGATTCAAGCTGCTATCTTCACAGAGAATGTTGCCAAAGCCAAATTCTTTCTCAGTTATGAAGGTCAGAGGTGAGGCAACTGTGCTTACCGGGCAAAGCTCTTTTAAGGATTCCTTTGGCATCCTGCTTTTTTCTTTACAGCTGATTAACACTGGATGGCCATTTCCTTAAAAAAGAAAAATTCAATTTCTCAGTTAAATTAACTTCCCTAACATGGTATTTACCATAATCCAGAGAATGATTTGAGACTTCATAATACTTGATTTCAGTTCCAGGTAAATTCACTGCTGTAGCTCTCTACATTCCAAATGTTATGTCAGGGCTTGAGCAGTCAAAGTAAGACCTGGAACTTAACGCTTGGCTGGCACATCTGAGGAACTCTTGATTGTCATCATATCCTGATTGCTGGCATACCCAGTACAGGCGAATTTTGGAGAGCCTGAAACTTTTTGCCTCCATTTTACTGCTATTGCCCTAGATCAGTCTTTCATCCCTCTCGCAATCCTGGACTGGTAAAACAGTTAGGACAGGTGCTTGGACTCACAGTGCTCACTCATAGTGTGCATTTATTAGAGGATGTCACTACTGAAAGACCACTGTTTCCCTGAGAGGTGAGACTGCAAATTATTACATCTAACTGTAACATCAACAACCATGCTTCGATGAACTGTTTCATGCTAGACGTGGCAGGTGATGACATCACAAAGGTGAATCCTACATAAACTCAAAGACTCTACTTGTGAGTTGCTTGAGATCTTTGCACATACATCTTAACTGTGTGGTGATTTGCTGCACGAGAAGTCACACAAGCCTGCCTATGGCTGAGTCCTATTATCACAGGCAGCATGAAGTCCCACAGTGCTCTGGTAGCAGACTCATTGTTTCCTTCAAGGCTTTCTAAATTGCCTCACCTTGTCTGTGCTCTCTGCATGGGGGGAAAGTCCAGGACACAAGGAAGGAAACAATTCCCTGGAAACAAAAGAACCCTGGGAAGCCAATGTGGCTCAAGGGATTGGGATCCCATCTACCATACAGAAGTCCAGTGTTCAAATCCTGGGGCCTCCTGGTGAAGGCGAGCTGGCCCACATAGAGAGCTGGCCCACGCAGAGTGCTGGCCCACACGGAGAGCTGGCACAGCAAGATGACGCAAGAAAAGGAGACACAGAGGAGAGACAATAAGAGATGCAGCAGACCAGGATGCTGAGGTGGCGCAAGAGATTGATTGCCTCTCTCCCACTCTGGAAGGTCCCAGGATCTGTTCCCAGTGCTGCCTAAAGAGAAGACAAGCAGACACAGAAGAACATGTAGCAAAAGGACACAGAGAGCAGACAGGGTCCAAAAACAATGGCGGGGGTGTGGGTAAATAAACAAATAAATAAATCTAAAAAAAAGAACCATGAGCACTGTATGTCATTGATTTCAAGATGCACTTTTTTTTAAACCTCTACTCCTGTGAAATCTGATACCATGTGAAAGCATTGCTGTTGTCTACGCATGCACAAACGTGGTCCTAGCAGTTCATCTTGTCACTTCAATAGTTGTATATACATAGTTGGTACCACATGATTTGAGATTTATCATCATTTAAATGGACACAGAGAGCAGACTTTTTTAAAGTGCCAACCAAGTCTCAGAGTGCTTCATTAAACATAAAACAAAATTCTAATGCTAAAAATAATTGTGCTTCAGTTTAGCTGGCAACATTTTCTTCCTTTCTTCATGGTACATAAAATAACAGTTCATCAATAAGCCAGGCACAAAAGGACAACATCGTATGGTCTCACTAATATGAACTAAATATGAAGAATAAATACATGGGGTTAAAACCTAGAATATAGGTCACTAGGAGATAGGATGAGGACTGAGAAGGTGTACTGATGCTTAACATATGTAGAATTTTCAATTAGTTTGACTGTAAAAACGTGAAAATGGATAGTGTTGATGGTAACACATTATAGTGAGTTAACTAACACAGCTGGTTTATAAATGGGGATTGTGGCTGAAAAGAGTAGTCTAGGGATGTAAATGTTAATTGAAAGAAAACTAGAGAATAATCTAGGGACTGAATAACATAGTGAACCCAGAGGTGAGTAAGGATTATGGTTAATAGTACAAATACAAGAATGTTCTTCTATGAACCAAAACATATGTACATCACCATTACAAGGTGATAAGACTATGGTGATGCATGGGAAAAATACACTAATGTTACATACAATCTATACTTAACACCTATATTGTAATATTCTTGCCTTAGTGTCAAAGGTACTATATCAATGCTAAGGGTCAATGATAGGGGTGGATGGGATTTTTCCTTTTGGACTAAGGAAGACATTCGAAGGTTTACTGGGGCGGTGCCTGCACAACTGAGTGTATACTTTGGATAGAATGTACAATGCACAGGACTATATAACACAGTGAACCATGTGTTAGAAGATTGACTGTGGTTAACAGTACAGATATGAGAGTGTTCTCTCATAAATATAACAAAAGTACAATACTAATACGTAGTATTAACAATAAGGTGTGTATAGAAAAAATATTCCATGTATACACTATGGGCCATAGTTAGTGGTAATAGTGTGATCATGTTCACTCATAATATGTAGCAAATGTTACAGCTCAAAACTTCTGTAATAAAAATTTTTAAAAAGCAGACTAGATGGGAAGGACATACCCGCCTAAGGAAATGGCACCAGTAAAGGTTTTAAGATCTGAAGTTTCAGAAATTGTAAATGAATAGTTTACTGTGGATAGATTATAGTGTATGTTGGAAATGGACACGAAATGCAGTGGCAGAGTACACAGGAGTTTGAAAATAATATTTTACATGTAAAAAAATAACAGTTCATCTTTCAATTAAAAGCTCCTTAAAGTATATGAAAATGGTATCTTTTCAAGTTTTAGCAACAATTAGGAGCTTCTAAAATAAGCTACCTTGACATTGTCTCCAACATTTCAAATGTTCAAGTATTGGCAGAGCCAAGTTCCACCTATGCTAACACTTAATTTTTAAACCTATTTCACATTTTAAATAAATACATTTATTTTAAAATACATTTATTTTAAAAGAAAAAGCATGCTATTATAAATGTAAAACGAAGGTTCTGATGTGCTAGTTGAATGGTTTAAATATAAAATAAAATAAACATATGGCCATTAAAATAAAATTTTTAAAAAGTTAACTGCTGAGTGTCCAAGACAATGGGAAATCCAAGTCTAGCCTCTGGCCAGAAACAGAACACCTATCAGGTGTTGCATCATTTTCCAACCAAACCCACACATCAGTTGGTTCCCAAATCACTTCTAGCTGGGCGTTCTATGTTTAGTTGATTCAGGATAGAACTTGACATATACTTGACCAGAATCTGTCTACATGGTAACCTGTTAAAATTAGATTTCAGCAGCTGGTGGACCACCTCTGGTCTGTGAAGATGCAACATATTGTTGTTTTTTTTAAAACACCAAACCAGTAAAATTGACTGTTTTAGGTTCCACTATTAAGTCCACGTCTATTCCAAGTTCTCTTTTTAAAAGTAACTTTCTGATGTAGAAAAGTAGTACTCTCCAACAGTGCTAAAGGCGATATAGGGAAGCGGACTTGGCCCAATGAATAGAGCGTCCGCCTACCACAAGGGAGGTCTGTGGTTCAAACCCCGGGCCTCCTTGACCCATGTGGAGCTGGCCTATGCGCAGTGCTGATGCGCGCAAGGAGTTCCCTACCACACAGGAGTGTCCCCTGCAAAGGGGAGCCCCGCGTGCAAGGAGCGCACCCAGTAAGGAGAGCCACCCAGCACAAAAGAAAGTGCAGCCTGCCCAAGAATGGCCCCACACACATGGAGAGCTGACACAACAAGATGACGCAACAAAAAGAAACACAGATTCCTGGTGCAGCTGATAAGGATAGAAGAACACAAGTGAATGGACACAGAGAGCAGAAAACTGGAGGGGGCGGAAGGGGAGAAAAATATAAATAAATAAATAAATAAATAAATAAATAAATAAATAAATAAATAAAGCTTTAAAAAAATAAATTTAAAGGCAGTATAAATTTGTGTAATCTTTCTTGAAAGCAATCTAGTCATTATCAAATGTCATAAAACCACACATACCTTTTGATACAGAATTCCACAGGATTTTTGTCCAAGGAAATTAAAAGAAGCAGAGGCAAAGATTTATCAACAAGGATGCTCATTGCTGCATTGATAATAGTAGTGAATGCTTAAAAAGTTGAAACATCTCAAATAAGCAATTTGTTAAATAAATTTTAGTACATCCATTTGCATATTATATAGTCAACAAAAGTGATATCACAAAATGTTTGACACAGGAAAACATTTACCACATAATGTGCAAATAAACATATCATAAAACTATATGTAGTGTTATTCTTATTTTTAAAATTTGGGTCCATTTATAAAAGTTGTGGGTAGTAGAATTACAGTAAATTTCCATTTTCATCCCTGTATGTTTCTGCTTTTTAAAAAATTTTCTACATTGAATAACTACCACTCTTATCAGAAAAGGAATATTAAATGCTTTTAAAAAGAAGAAAAGAAAGTAAGCACAACTGCTTATTAAAGCTTATTAAAATCAAATCCTGGGAAACGGACTTTGGCCCAGTGGTTAGGGCGTCCGTCTACCACATGGGAGGTCCGCGGTTCAAGCCCCGGGCCTCCTTGACCCGTGTGGAGCTGGCCCATGCGCAGTGCTGATGCGCGCAAGGAGTGCAGTGCCACACAGGGGTGTCCCCCGCGTAGGGGAGCCCCACACGCAAGGAGTGCACCCATAAGGAGAGCCGCCCAGCGCGAAGGAGGGAGCAGCCTGTTGAGGAATGGCGCCGCCCACACTTCCCGTGCCGCTGATGACAACAGAAGCGGACAAAGAAACAAGACGCAGCAAAAAGACACAGAAAACAGACAACCGGGGGAGGGGAGGGGAATTAAATAAATAAAAATAAATCTTAAAAAAAAAAAAAATCAAATCCTTATTCTTACTGAAAATTCAGGAATGAATGAAACTATGATTTGTTGAGGGGCTGCCATATGTTCGTCATTGTGTTAGGACGTTTGTGTATATTTTTCTATTTAATCATTACAATAATCCTGTAAGCTATTTCCCATTGTTCTTGTTCTTACTGATGAGTACATAAAGACTAAGAGAACTGAAGTAGCTTAATTTAGTAGCTGCATACAACTATTATACTACATGACAGAGTCAGAATTCAGTTAGGTCTTATTCCTTCCTTCCTTCATTCGTAATACATACATATGCACTTACCCATAACTATGAGGATGGTTAAATATTTCTGACAGGAAATAGTAAAGAGTAACATAAAAGTCATCAAGTATAATACTAAAAATATCTATCCAACTTCAGAAATAAAATATTTCAGAAAGAGTTGATGCCCCTGTGTATTTATCCCCAATCCAATGCTATTCTCCTGCATCCAGATGTAAGCATTCTTGGATTTAGTATTTATTATTCCCATGCAATTTTTTATTCCTTGGCTACATATGTTTGTATGTGTAAACTATATTGACAGTCAGTGTTCAACACCGTAGGTATTTCACACAGAGGGAGATTTAATGTTGAGAATTGGTTACAAAGGGCTGGAGAAACAAATGGAATAAGGGGGTTATGTTCAATTTCAAACGTTTGCCCTTCCAGATCAGTTCTTTCTCTGTGCTCAGAAAACTGCTCAGTATGGCCTATCTCTCTGGTCCCCTTGCCCCTTTGGCTTCTGATTGGTTTTGGACAATGGGCAGCACTGGTGAGAGGTTGAGGGAAAGAGGAAAATGAGATCATAGCACCTGTTCACTGGCTTCTTCCCTGCTAGGTTGCTACAGGTTGGCACTGCTGCTGCTGAAATAGCCACCAGTTTTGCTGAAATGCTCACCTTCAGTCATCTTCTGTGATTTTTGGAAGCACTGCCAGGAACAGAAAGGAAAATAGTATCTCCCTTTCTTCTGTTTTCTAATGTTCTTCCAGTGCCTTGCATTGAAAAAACCTAACCAGAACCAAAGTGACAAGGAAGGCTGCAAGACGTAGTTCACGGGTCTCTAGCCCCTTTGCAATAACAGAAGTATGCACAGAAAGGCTAGAGTGAGGTACATAACTAGCACAAGTATGTAAGTATTCTTTGTGTTTAAAAACTTTATGTAGATGGTATCATGTTACACATATCCTTGCTTTTTTTTGTTAACTTTCTATTATTGAATTCTACCCATGTTGATATATGTGGCTCTAGTTCTTTCATTTTAACTGCAATGAGTTCAATAATCGTATTTCCACAAGGAAACTAGTGAAAGAGAAGCATGGAGACTACTAGCATTGGAACAAAAAAAGGATAAAGATATATGACAAACTACAACAGTAGGTAAAACTAGATGAAAGGAAAATATTTCTAAATGTTCGTCATTTGTTCATTAAATACATTCATTGAGCTGCCGCCGTGTACTAAACATCGTGCCTGATGGAAGAGAAAGAAAATCAAATTTGACCTGGTCCATGCCTTCCAATTGCTGACACATAGAGAATTAGATACACAGTTTTTATCAGGGTGATAAGTACCATGATAGAGTTATGACTAAGGTGCTATAAAAATTCAGAACTTGATAAATAGAAAAAAGAAACACTGCCAAGCAATATAGATTTAAAATGCCTAAATAAGGGAAGCAGACTTGGCCCAATGGATGGGGTGTCCGCCTACCACATAGGAGGTCCGCAGTTCAAAACCCAGGCCTCCTTGACCCTTGTGGAGCTGGCCCATGCGCAGTGCTGATGCGTGCAAGGAGTGCCGTGCCACACAGGGGTGTCCCCCGTGTAGGGGAGCCCCACGCGCAAAGGAGTGTGCCCCGTAAGGAGAGCCACCCAGTGTGAAAGAAAGTGCAGCCTGCCCAAGAATGGCACCGTACACACGGAGAGCTGATACAGCAAAATGACACAACAAAAAAAAACACAGTTTCCTGGTGCCGCTGATAAGGATAGAAGTGGTCACAGAAGAACACACAGCAAATGTACAGAGAGAGCAGACAACTGGGGGGTGAGGGGAAGGGGAGAGAAATAAATAAATAATAAATCTTTAAAATAAAATAAAATGCCTAAATAAACACTTAGAAATATATGTTCTACATCTAGTATTATAAGTGGTATTATAATGTTAGATTAGAGAAGTTGTAAATTTACAGAACAATCATGCATAAAGTATTGAGTTCCTATATACCAACCTATAATTAACATGTTTCACTACTATGGTACACTTGTTACAATTAATGAAAGAACATTTTCATAATTGTACTACTAACTACAGTTCATTGTTTACATTGGGGGTCACTGTGTTGTACAGTCCTATTTTTAAAAAGTTTCATTCAGATAACAGATATACAACATGAAATTTTCCTTTTAAACTACATTCAAATATATTATTCAGCGCTGTTAATTATGTTCACAATGCTGTGCTACCATCACTACCATCCATTACTAAAACTTTTCCATCACTACAAATAGTAACTCTGTGCAATTTAAGTATTATTTCACTCAACACAATGTCATCAAGGTTCATTCATGTTGTCACATGTGTCAGAACTTCATTCCTTTATATGGTTTAATAATATTCCATTGTATGTATATAATACATTTTGTTTATCCATTCTTCAGTTGATAGACACTTGGATTGCTTCTATCTTTTAGCAATTGTGAAGAATGCTGCTATGAACATGGGCGTGCAAATATTTGTCTGAGTCCCTGCTTTCAATTCTTTTGGGTATATACCTAGAAGTGAGATCGCTGGGTCATATGGTAATTCTATACTTAACTTTCTGATACACCACTGCACTGTCTTCCACAGCAGCTGCACCATTTTACATTCCCCCCAACAATGAATGAGTGTTCTTATTTCTCCACATCCTCCCCAACACTTGTAATTTTCTGTATCTTTAATAATAACTGTAGCAGTTTGATATTGTTAATGAATTCCAAAAATAGATATTAGATTATGTTTGTGAACTGGTCTGCTCCTCTGGGCATATTAGATTGGATTGGATTCAGAGGTTTCACTTTTACTTGAGTAAATAATGATTAGGGTTTTGATGGCGCCATGTCAGTAGGACGTTGAGTCCTCGCCCCCTTGGTGGGCAGGGTCTTACAGAGAAAACAGCTTGGCAGACATGAAAGTTGGAGTTTTGAGCCAGAGCCCTGGGAAGTATACACACACAGAAGCAGATATGTGAGGAAAGAGAAGGTCCCATTCAACACAGCAGTGGCCCCAGGAAGATGAACAGTTCACCTGATAGTCTACAGCTGACCTTGTGGAGTGATGAGAGCAGCTGAGTACAGAAAGGAATGAGCCCCAGGAGAGAGATGAGACTTATCCCATCCTACAACTGATATTGGAAAAAGCTTGAACCACAGAGCCTTGCAGATATTGGCAGCCATCTTACTCCAACACATGGCAACAGACTTTGGTGAGGGAAATAACTTGAGCTTTTTAGCCTGGTAACTGTAAGCTTCTATCCCAAATAAATACTCTTCATAAAAGCCAACAGATTTCTGGTACTCTGCATCAGCACTCCTTTGGCTGACTAATATAGGAACCATTCTAGTAGGTGTGAAATGGTATCTCATTTTGGTTTTCATTTGGATTTCCCTAATAGCTAATGATGTTGAGCATCTTGTCACGTGCCTTTTGGCTATTTGTATATCTTCTTTGGAGAAATATCTATTCAAGTCTCTTGCCCACCTCCCAAGGACAGTGAGGAAGGGATGGGGAGAGACTCCAGGAGAGTAACTTCAGCTTGAGACCCGCCATGAACAAATGAGGCTAGGAAAATGGAGTCTTCCTCAAGAGCAATATGGCATGCAAAGGCCCTGCTGCATTCAGAATTGAATGAGATGGTTGAGTATAAACCAGTACCATGCCGAGATTTTCCTTCAGTTCATGCAAATCATTTTCTCCCTAAGAAATGGTGCATGATCATTAGTTTGAAGGGAGAGGCTTCAGGATTGATATTTCCTGAAACACAAATGTCTCGTTTCTCCATTTCAGATTTAATTTTTAAAAATTCATTCATTTCTATTAACAATATAGTTACATAAATGATCTCTAGAACTAGATTATTATTTCCTGCCTTCTACCTAGACTGGACCAAAAGGAGACTTTTTTTCTGAATAACAGTATACTTTCAAATAAGATAAATTATTATCATATTTATTTTAAGATTTTTTAAAAAATTTATTCTCACCCCCCCTCCCCCATTGCCTGCTCTCTTGTCTGCTTGCATTCTCAGTGACACTGGGAATCTGTGTCTCTTTTCATTGCGTCATCTTGCTGCATCAGCTCTCCCTGTGTGTGGCACCACTCCTAGGCGGGCTGCACTTTTTTCGCATGGGGCGGCTCTCCTTGCAGGGTGCACTCCTTACACATGGGGGTCCTCTACACAAAAGACACTGCTGCATGGCATGGCACCCTTTGCGCGTGGCAGCACTGCGCATGGGCGAGCTCACCACACTGGCCAGGAGGCCCTAGGTTTGAACCTTGGACTTCCTATATGGTAAGTGGACAATCTATCAGTTGAGCCACATCTGCTTCACCATATACAAGTTTTTATCTCAACCATTTACTAGAAAGTTTTACTTGGAATGAAATACTACTGTGCCCTGACTATAAATATTATAAATTTGGTCCTTCAGAATTGTTAGAGCATTGCCCTCCATAAATACTTGTTAAACAAATATTTGTTATTTGGCTATTTGTTAAACAGCTATACTACCACTAGTGTGGTTGTCTCAGAAAAATGAATTAGCATATGTCACCATCATTCAATTACTTTGTCTTTGAAAAAAGAAACTCTATGAAGAATATTAATATAAACATTAAAGAAAGCTGTTTATATTAAATATCATATTCAGAATAAGATTTTGTAAAATATGACCACTAACTTACAATTGCATCTCTCACTAATCCCCTAATGTCACCACTCACTGTGTATCTAATTTGTTTTCCCTCAGGCTTGGATAGACTTAACTCTGGAATTCTTCAACAGTTTACATTCCCTCCTGTGTATGTGAATACACACACTTTTCCCAACACTGGGTTTTGTCATTAAATAAAGCTTTTGCTAAATTGAAAAGCAACAAATGGAGGTATCAGAATTTTTTAAAAATTAGTGGGATAGCCAGACTTTTTTTGTATTTTTAATGATTATCTGCTTTCTTCTTTTGTTTGAATTATTTGCCTTATTGCCTCTTAAGGTAGTCACCTTTCCTTATTAATTAGTCTGCCCTGACTTTACACCTATGGTCAGTTTGTTTTATCATCTCTGGATTCCATACATGTATTAAGAGTATTTTTTTCCCAGACTGTGGTTTTCCTTTTCATTTTCATAACTATTTTGAATAGCAAACGTTTTAAATTTAGTTAAGTCTAATTGATTATGCTTTTTAAGCCTATTTATAAGTCTTTGCCAAACCCAAGTCACTATGATTTTTTTCCTGTTTTCTTCTTAAAGTTTCTGTATTAGTCAACCAAAGGGGTGCTGATGCACTATACCATGGCTCTCATAAAGGGTACTTATTTGGGGTAGGAGTATACAGATAACAGGCCATAAAGCATAAGTTACTTCCCTCACCAAAGTCTATTGCCACGTGTTAGGTCAAGATGGCTGTCAACATCTGTAAGAGTTCAGGTTTCTTGGGTTCCTCTCTTCCCGCAGCTTGCCTCTCTTTCCTCACAACCAAGTGCCTCTGAGTGCTTACTTCCTGGGACTCCAGATCAAGACTCCAGCAGCAAAACTCCAGCAGCAAAAACTCCAGCCTCAAAAACCTCCAGCATCAAAACCTCCAACTCATCTAAGCCCCCTCTTGATATAGAGTTGGAGTGGACATCACCATCCCAGGGTCCAAAGGATGGAGGAATAAAATATGAATTAGAGTGGACTCACTGATATTCTACTATGGAACTATTGTGACTAATAATGGAAGAAATTGTAGCATTGATGTGGAGAAAGTGGCCATGGTAGTTACTGGGGGCAGGGAGAGGGAAGAAGAGATGTAATGTAGGGGCATTTTCGGGACTTGGAGTTGTCCTGAATGATGTTGCAGGGACAGATGCTGGGCATTATATATCCTGCCTTAACCCACTGGGTGGCCTGGGGCAGAGTGTAAACTACAATGTGGACTGTTATCCATGTGGTGCGGCAGTGCAATGAATGTGCCGCAGTGGTGGTGGGGGTTGTTGGTGTGGGAGGAGTGGGGTTAGGGGAGTGGGGGGGATATGGGAACCTCTTATATTTTTTGAACGTAACATTTTTTAAAAAAGAAAGAAAGAAAAAAAGCTCCAACTCTGTCCTTTGCCATGCCTTTTATCTGTGATCCCCACCCCATCAACACCCTACTGATGTGGCCCAATCAAAGCCCTAATCATTATTTAATCATGCTCAGATACAGACCAGTGTACAAACATAATCCAATATCTATTTTTGGAATTCATTACTATATCAAACTGCTATAGTTTCATAGCATTTCTTTTTACATTTGGGTAAGAAATGGTCTGCAGTGACCATTTCAAGTTAATTTTTATATGGTATGAGGAAGTATTGAGTTCACAGTTTTCATATAGCTATCCAATTATTCTAGTATATATATATATATATATATATATATATATATATATATATATCCCTGCACATTGACTTGCCTTGGCACCTTTGTGTCATGGCTGGAAAAAGGCACTTAGATTACCTTCTCCAAAAAGGATGCCTGGTCTGACAATGTTCCTGCAGACATTACTCTCAAGTTCAAAGAGAAGCCCATGTATGCCTCCAATGAAATGACACCTGTGTGACCTAAGTGCTCAGGTCAGCCTCAAGGAGGGGAGACCTGGGTCAAGTTGTATATGTGTCTGCAGGGGGTTGAAGAGGGTTCACAGTTGAGATGAGGGGGCATTTCCATTCCTTCTCACCAGCTGGATCATTCTTTCCCTTCATTCATTCATTCATTTTTTTTCTTCCTTCCCCACTCACACTATCCCCAAACTTTCCCTCATTTCCCTCAGGTACTATGTGGGGACACTGTGAACATTTTTACCATAGATGGCCAAGAGATCCCTTTGCCCTGCAATGACTTCATCAAATCAGACACCATAAAGAAATTCCATGGAATGGGTTTCCGTTCTCTAAGATTCGCATCTAGTGGGGAGATCTCACTGTGGAGTTCAAAGCTCACTTCCAGACAGATGAACAATAAAGACACAACAAATTCTTAAACAAAGCTCTTTACCCTGTTTCTTGGCCCTACCCCAGCCAGCTCAGGATCCACCCCAGCAATATCCTCATACACACCACCCCCCCATCCAATGACCACCCCACTTTGAGTCCACTGGACACTAAAAACCTTTTCTAAAATGCAAAATACCACTGTTTTTAGGAAAATGTTCCCGTCCCTGTCTTCCTTTAGAGCTGGATTGTTTTGGGGGTAAGAGATGGAGGAGGTGGAGAGTGCTGGCCTGGGCCAAGGATCAGTTTTTATATCCTCATCTTCTTTGACTCCAGTTCCCTCTCCAGTGATTAGAGTGATCTGAGCTCTACTTGAAGATATGTAGATATTCCTTATAAATAGCATGTTTTCCATCTCCTTGCTACATCAGGCTCACTGAGAGCTTTCCTCTGCTCTGCCTTCCTCTGGCCTCCCCATGTTGGAGTGGGAGAGAAAATAAATTACCCATCCTGGTCTACAGTGGCCAATCTAATAGCCAGAGAGCCAAAATTGCTGCAAACGTCTTCACACTCAAGTACTGCTCACACAGAGCTAGGGATGAGCTGGGATGGGCAGTTTAGTTAACCATGAACAGGGCCATTGAGCCCAAGAACTTTTCATTTGGGTTTGGGAGATGACCAAGGCCCCTAGCAGCCTTTGTGTCTGCCCCTAAGCTTATACACAAATAGAGTCAGAAGTGCTGCACCCCACACACCCCTACCCCCCAACCCTGCCAAGAGTCTGGGCAGGGTGGAGATGGGGAAGGGGTGAACTGCTATACTAAGGATATGCTAATAGGTGGGGAGCAGGGCCCACAGCCTCAGCCTTCATCTGGAAAGGAAGAGGATTTGGAGGGCAGAAGTCAGTTGTTCCCACCAAGGGATTCAGGGCACAGGTTTCTCCTCACCTTCCTGAACTCAAGCCTAGCCATCTTCAAACTTCCAGTTCCCACCTTTGTGAAAAACTATTCACTTCAACTATATACAGTTCAAGATAGTAAGGGAGAAGATGAAAAGTAGTTGAGTCAGCTGAGGAATGGATAAACAAATTGTGGAGTATACACATGATGGACTATAATGCAGTGGTAAGAAGAAATGAAGGCGTGAAGCATCTGACAGCATGGATGAAACTGGAGGACGTTATGTTGAGTGAAGCAAGCCAGACACAAAAGGACAAATACTGTATGATTGCCCTAATATGAACTAAATATATTATGTGAAATATAAATATAGGTAGAATTGCATATATAAGACCATTTTTCTTTAAAGTTGAACAAAGGTAAATTAATAGTACAATTCCAGACAAAAAACAAAAACATTGTACTGAGTGAAGGAGAGCAGACACAGAGGATGACATATTGTATGATTCCATTTATACAAAATGTAAATATAAATCAATTTATAAAGATGAAAGGACATTAGTGGTTGTGTAGGTCTTAGGAAGGAATGTTAAGGGGTGTGGAGTCTTTCTTTTTGGAGTGATGAAATTGTTCTAAAATTTTTGAGACGATGAATGTACAACACTGTGATTATACTAAAAGCCATTGATTATACACTTAGGATAGAATAGCCAGAAACAGCAGCTATGTACAGTGGGGAAAGCATGGAGAGACTGAGAGGTAAGGAATTTTCTTGTTTGCTTGTTTTGTTTATTATTAATATTTTTGAAATAATGAAAATGCTCTAAAAATCATTTTAGTGATGAATGCACAACTATGTGATTATAGCAAATACCCCTGATTGCTCACTTTGGATGAATTGTATATTTATTAATATGTATCAATAAAATTAATTTGTTTAAAAAAAGTAGTTGAGTCAGGCTATAGGATAGAGTCTTTATTGGCTTTTCTCACTTTGAAAAGCTCCTGAATGCTTTTTTTTTTTTTGAGATTTATTTTATTTCTTTCTCTCCCCTTCCCCCCCTGTTGTCTGCTCTCTATGTCCATTCACTGTGAGTTCTGTGTCCGCTTGCATTTTTGTCACGCAGCACCAGGAAACTGTGTCGCTTTTTTTTATTGTTGTGTCATCTTGCTGCATTAGCTGTCCATGTGCATGGTACCACTCATGGGCAGGCTGCACTTTTTTCATGTGGGGCGGTTCTCCTTGTAGGGCGCACTCCTTGTGCGTGGGGCTCCCCTACGTGGGGACACCCCTGTGTGGCAGGGCACTCTTTGCACATGGCAGCACCGCACATGGGCCAGCTCACCACACGGGTCAGGAGACCTTGGTTATCAAACCCTGGATGCTCCATATAGTAGGCAGACGCTCTATCAGTTGAGCCACAACCACTTCCCCATGAATACTTTTTTTTTTCCAAATTCTGCTCAATTTATTCATTTTTTTAAAAGATATTACAGGGAAACGGACTTTGGCCCAGTGGTTAGGGCGTCCGTCTACCACATGGGAGGTCCGCGGTTCAAACCCCGGGCCTCCTTGACCCGTGTGGAGCTGGCCATGCACAGCGCTGATGCGCGCAAGGAGTGCCGTGCCACGCAAGGGTGTCCCCCGCGTGGGGGAGCCCCACGCGCAAGGAGTGCGCCCGTGAGGAGAGCCGCCCAGCGCGAAAAGAAAGAGCAGCCTGCCCAGGAATGGCGCTGCCCACACTTCCCGTGCCGCTGATGACAACAGAAGAGGACAAGGAAACAAGACGCAGCAAATAGACACCAAGAACAGACAACCAGGGGAGGGGGGGGGGATTAAATAAATAAATAAATCTTTAAAAAATAAAAAAAAATAAATAAATAAAAGATATTACATTAAAAAAATATGAGGTCCCCATTTTCCCCCACCACCCACACCCCACCACTCCCCCCCCAATAACACTCTCCCCCATCATCATGTCACATCCATTGCATCTGGTCAGTACATCTCCGGGCATCGCTGCACCCCATGTCCCGTGTTCCATACCATAGCCCACACTTTCCCACGTTCCATCCAGTGGGCCATGGGAGGACATACAACATCAGGCAATTGTCCCTGGGGCACCACCCAGGACAACTCCAAGTCCCGAGAATGCCTCCACATCTCTTCTCTTCCTCCCCTTCCCCGCACCCAGCAGCCACCATGGCCACTTTTTCCACATCAATGCCACATTTTCTCGATTATTAACCACAATACTTCATGAATAGAATAACATTAAGTCCACTCTGATCCTTACCGTATTCCTCCTTCCTGTGGATCTTGGCTTGGTTGTGTCCATTCCACATCTATGTCAAGACATGAATACTTATTAACGGAGTTTGGTTTGGTTTGGTTTGATTGACATATTTTTTGCAATTATTGTATTATGAAAATAAAATTAATATTAAATAGGACATCTGAGCAGGTGCAAATGAAGACCCCAGGATGGGGGTTGGTATACAATGCCATTGTCAACTTCCCTCCATGGCCTTGTCACCTTTTTTTTTTTTTTTTTTAAGATTTTTTTTTTTTTATTTAATTCCCCTCCCCTCCCCCGGTTGTCTGTTTTCTGTGTCTTTTTGCTGCGTCTTGTTTCTTTGTCCGCTTCTGTTGTCATCAGCGGCACGGGAAGTGTGGGCGGCGCCATTCCTCAGCAGGCTGCTCCCTCCTTCGCGCTGGGCGGCTCTCCTTATGGGTGCACTCCTTGCGCGTGGGGCTCCCCTACGTGGGGGACACCCCTGTGCAGCACGGCACTCCTTGCGCGCATCAGCACTGCGCGTGGGCCAGCTCCACACGGGTCAAGGAGGCCCGGGGCTTGAACCGCGGACCTCCCATGTGGTAGACGGACGCCCTAACCACTGGGCCAAAGTCCGTTTCCCTTGTCACCTTTTAAAAGAGCAGACACTCCTTACTCAAAGTCCAAACTCCTAAAATATCCTAAATCTAAACCCCACACATGGCACAGACAGAGATAGCACTCTTCTTTTAGAAGAAACAAATATATTTGGAAAGAATACATAGCATAGGTTTTGAGAAGCAGATCACAGCCTCTTCAAAAAATGTGCTAGTATGAGATTGTGCTCTCAGGCTAGAGGGGGAAAGGCAAGTGGTGTGAGTGGGAGGGAGGCCAATGAGACTGGGGAAACCAGGACAGAAAGAGCCCTGATGAGGGGAGAACACTAGGGAAGTTGGTCAAATGGAAGAACAGAAAGCCAGTAGTGGAATGAAAGCAGGACAAGTACAGGATTAGGAGGGCTAACGGCAGAGGAATGGAGACCACAAGTGGGACAGTATTGGGGCCACTGACAGAGAAACATTTTGCAGCAGAGACAAAGCCAGGGATAAGATGAAAGGAGTAATGTTAGGTTGGGGTCCATCATGAAGTTAGGGTATAATCAGAGGAAGGGAATCAAAAGGGGGAAATCAGTCAGAGATGATACAGGGTACAGCATAAAGATGGGATTCTACGGCATCCTCAGTCTGGGAAGCCATCAAGAGGCCAGTGCTTAAAATATTCTTCCAAGAACTAGAACAAATGTATGTCACTATTGCAAGGGTTAATAACAGGGTGGTATTTGGAAGAAAAAAAAAACAACTAATGCAAACTATGGTCTGTAATTAACAATAAGATTGTAATATTCTTACATCAGTTGTAACCAAGATACCATACCAGTGCTAAGTGTCAATATTAAACCAGTATAAAGGATATGGGATTTTTCTTTTGAGCAAAGAAAATGTTCTCAAATTGGCTGTGGTGATGAATATACAACTCTGTGATTATACCAGGAGCCACTGATTATATATTTTGAACAGATTGTATAGTGTGTGAATAAAACTGTACTGGAAAGAAAAAAAGAATAACATGTACAGAGATTTTTTGTAAGTTAATAAAAGAACCACACGTGGCCAAAGGAAAAAAAAGAAAAACTAATGTGGAAATAACAAAAATTCCTAAATGTCAATGTGTTTCTAAAATAAAAGATCTAAAAGTAAAGAAGGAAAAAGAGGCCCAGGAGGAAGGACTGGTGGTTGGCCTTCTGCAGCAACTGGGGGAGGGAGGTAACTAGTCACAGAGAGGGCTTGGACAGAGAAGCGTGGAAGCTAAAGGGGTTTAAGACTCCACAACATTTTCCCAGACTCTCAACCGACAGGTCAGCTTTCTGAGTCCTACCATCATACATCTCATAGCAGGGAACTTGTTGCTGCAGTTGCTGAAAGCTGCCCTTAACAGGGAGCTCATGCAAGTGACCACAGAAGACAAGAGGTACAAGCCACAGCTGGAAACAGAGCAGGGCAGGAGGGCATGCCTCTATTTCCCTCTCTTCACAATACCCCAAGACTTTCTTCTACATCCACTGGGGGTTGCCCCTCCTAGTTAACCCAAGGCTACAAGGAGGCCCAGGAATTGCATGCTAGGAAGAGGAACACAGGAAAGAAAGGGAGAAGTGAGTTACCTTTTGAGAAAAGTAGGCAAGTCCTGGGCAACCTCAGCTCCTTTCTGGCAAGCTCTCAAAGGCAACACCAGGAGACTGGGCTCCAGGCAGTAAAGATAGGCACAAAGGTTAAGCAGAAAGGCCTTTTTGGGTGATACACTTGGCATTGATATCTCAAATGGTAAAGACTCTAGATTAGAGTTCCCCATCCACATCACAGAGCTAGACAATCATCACAAAAGTTTCTGGAAGGTGGTAAAAATAAGAAAAACCCACAGCCCCAACCCTCACCGTCCACCTAGCAGATCCCTCCACTCCTCCATGGACTTCTCATCCTCTCACCTTTCTCTGGACCTTTCTATTTTTCAACCCCATGCTTTCATCATACCACATTATGCAATATTATTTCTAGTTATTTCACCTCTAAGCCAGGTATTAGCTGGGTTCTCTTTTACCCCTTGGAGAGCTAGACTTAAATGCACTATTTCCATAGCCTTGAAAGTCTGAAGGTCTCCCAGGAATTTTTGCTAATTTTACACTCTCAGGATCTCCTTTTCCCTCAACTCCAGCTTCTCCACAAAATCTTTTTCTCTTGCATCAACTCAGACTTAGAACTCAGAATCCCCCTCAACTTCCTTGAAAAGAATCCATTTTCACAAAAAAGAATCTGTGAGCAATGTACTAAAGATGTAAGAGTCAAAGAGGGAGAGAGCTGCACAACACGTTAAATGCTCCTCTTAGAATTCCTTTACTTTCAAGTCCCTTTTAGGGTGCTCTGCCCTAAGGGCTCTCAACTCTTCACCCCCCACACTCATGCAGTGCCCCACCATAGGGGTGCTGCTCTCCTCTCCCTGGCCCTTGCCCTTCCCAACATTCACCTTCAGTGATAGAGGTTTAGTTAAAAATACAAATTATAAGAAAGGCAATAGGGAATGTCAAAGAACATCAGTACAGGGAAACGGACTTTGGCCCAGTGGTTAGGGCGTCCGTCTACCACATGGGAGGTCTGCGGTTCAAGCCCCGGGCCTCCTTGACCGGTGTGGAGCTGGCCCATGCGCAGTGCTGATGCGCGCAAGGAGTGCCCTGCCACACAGGGGTGTCCCCCGCGTAGGGGAGCCCCACGCGCAAGGAGTGCACCCATAAGGAGAGCCGCCCAGCGCAAAGGAGGGAGCAGCCTGCCAAGGAATGGCGCCACCCACACTTCCCGTGCCGCTGACGACAACAGAAGCGGACAGAGAAACAAGACTCAGCAAAAAGACACAGAAAAACAGACAACTGGGGGAGGGGAGGGGAATTAAATAAATAAAAATAAATCTTTAAAAAACAAAAACAAAAAAAAACAAAGAACATCAGTACAAATTTGGGTTTTGTTACTGAGTTTGTTTGCACCTAACCCTAGAGATTCTCTTTGACAAAGGTGCAAAGGCAATTCAATGGAGAAAGAATAGTCTTTTCAACACCTAGTGCTGGGACAATATGGATGCCCATATACAAAAGAAATTAATTTGGACATATACCTTACACCTTATACAAAAATTAACTCAAAATGGATCATAGATCTAAACGTAAAATGTAAAACTTATAGAAGAAAACATAGGAGAAAAGTCTACGTGACCTTGGGTTTGGTGCAACACCAAAAACATGATCCATGAAAAAACTGATCAATTGGACTTGATCAAAGTTTTAAAATGTTTGTCTGTAAATGATACCATTAAGATCATGAAAAGACAAGCCACAGACTAGAAGGAAATATTTGTAAATCACATATCTGATAAGGACTGATATCCAGACTATATAAAGAACTCTTAAAACTCAAAGAAGAAAATAAATGACCCAATTTTAAAATGGGCAAAAGATATGAACACTTTATCAAAGATGATGTATGGATGGCATATAAACACATGAAAACATGTTCAATGGCATTTGCCATTAAGGAACTACTAATCAAAACCACAATAAGTTGCACTGCACACCTAAAAGAATGGTTTAAACTTTTTTGAAAACTGACAATACCAATTTTTGGTAAGAATGAAGAACAACAATAAACACAGAGTGGAATACAAAAATAATGGATGGAACTAAACCAATTACGTAATAAAAAGAAATACTACTTGTGTGTGAGACTAAGAAAGCAATTGGCCCAATTGAAACAGGATTGCAGTACATTCTATGAAATATATCTTCAAGAAAAATTTTATAAATTTCAAGCGATAGATGGAATGAAAAAGATCCTTAGATATTAGTGATATGGTTAAAACATGAAAGAGAGAAGGAGGGAGGAAGGGAAGGAGGGAAGAAGGGAGGGGAGGAAGGAAGAAGGAGGGAAGGAAGGAAGGGCAGGGAAACTAAACCACACACAGTTTCCTTTCTCAAGAATGAATTAACAACTAGAAACTCCAAGGAAAAAAATTGTCTAAAGCATCACAGTTTGCTTTATCAAACTAAAATGCTAAGCTATTGCATGATTTTGAATAGTTGATAGATTATAAGAAAAGGAAATATGTTTATCCACTGACCTGTACAATGGGAATAGTCTCTATTGAGAGTAATGAGCTTGACATATTAGAGGTAAAGAAAAGAATATAAAACTTAGACTGTGGAAATATAATCTTAGGAAATATAATTGGCTGTAAAATGCCAATATATAATATCCATGCATAATAACAAAATAACTTTAAACCTTTAGAATCAATCTACCATACATGACTTAAATATTGTTATAGAACAAAATCTAAATGTTAACAACCTTGATAATATAAAGATAAAGGCTCAGTGGTCAGAAGATAAGAAATGAAATAATGTAGAAGAGGTAGAAATCAGGGTAAGAAGTCAAATATCTTTATTTAACATAGCAAAGAATTAAGAAATACTGACTAACATTGATTGCACAAGGTTTGAGGTTTTACAGATAGATTTTTAAAGATGCTCCCCAATATTTAAATTATCATTATCAAAACTCAGAAAGAGAGGGCAGATGGTAGTTGGGTGAGTTCAAGCTTCTTCTTGTAGCTGGGAGCGAAGAAATAATGTCTTAAATTGATAAATCAAGAAAATATATATTTACAATTACATTATCAATTAATGTATATGTAAATTATACTTATATCATCACTGGCTTTATCAAGGCTACATTCTATTGAGTAGAAATGTAAATTACATTTACAATTACAATTATCATGCAATCAGGATAACAGAAACCACTCCAGGTATTTCAAACAGACAGAAGGTAATAAAAGTAATTACAAAGGTATTGGAAAAGGACCAAAATGGGGAAAGTAAAGGTTGTTTTATTTTATTTTTTTTAAGATTTATTTTTTATTTATTTCTCTTCCCTTCCCCACCCCCTTGTCTGCTCTCTGTTTCCATTCGTTGTTTTCTTCTGTGTCCATTTGTATTCTTGTCAGCAGCCCCGGGAATCTGTGCCTCTTTTTGTTGCATCATCTTGCTGCATCAGGTCTCCATGCGTGTGGCACCACTCCTGGGCAGACTGCACTTTTCTCACATGGGACAGCTATCCTTACGGGGTGCACTCCTTATGCATGGGGCTCCCCCTACGCATGGGCCAGCTCACCACACAGGTCAGGAGGCTCTGGGTTTGAACCCTGGACCTCCCATGTGGTAGGTGGACACTCTATCATTTAAGCCAAATCCACTTCCCCAAGGTTGTTTTAAATATGTAGGAAATGGGAAGCGGACTTGGCCCAACGGATAGGGCATCTGCGTACCACATGGGAGGCCCATGGTTCGAACCCTGGGCCTCCTTGACCCGTGTGGAGCTGGCCCATGCACAGTACTGATGCACACAAGGAGTGCCGTGCCACGCAGGAGTGTCCCCCACATAGGGGAGCCCCATGCACAAGGAGTGCGCCCTGTAAGGAGAGCCACCCAGCGTGAAGAAAGTGCAGCCTGCCCAAGAATGGCGCTGCACACATGGAGAGCTGACACAGCAAGATGATGCAACAAAAAAAGAAACACAGATTCCTGGTGCTGCTGATAAGGATAGAAGCGGTCACAGAAGAACACACAGCGAATGGACACAGAGGGCAGACAACTCGGCGGGGGGGAGGGCGGGGAAGGAGAGAGAAATAAATAAATAATAAATCTTTAAATATGTAGGAATTGACAGATGAGTGACCAAGGAGATTAGACAGAAGGAGGACTAGAAATGGTAGGGTCAGAGAAAGAGCATCGGGGTAAAATGATGAGTTCATTTTGGGGGGAAGAAAAAGAATAAAAAGCTACAGAAATTCTCGTTCATTGCTGATGGAAATGCAAAATGGGGCAGCCACTTTGAAAGACAGTTTGGCACATCCTTATAAAGTTAAACATAGACTTGCCATATGACCCAGAAAATCCACTCCTAGATATTTACTCAAGTGAACTGAAAACTTATGTTTACACAAAAACCAGTACATGAATGTATGTAGAGGCTTTATTAATAATCACCAAAACCTGGAAACAACCAAGATATCTTTCAACAGGTGAATGAAAATTTAAACTATGGAGGAAAAGAAAACAACTATGGTATGTCCATAGCATAATGGAATACTATTCAGCAATAAAAACTGTGAGTCACACAACACAGATGAATCTTAAATGCAGTTTGTTAAGTGAAAGAAGACAGACTCAAAAGGATACATAGTTCATCCATACAATATTCTGGAAAAGGCAAAACTACAGGAATGGAAAACAAATAAGCAGTTACCAGGGGCCAAAGGAAGGGATAGCAGTTGATTATAGAAGGTATATGAGAATGTTTAGGGTGATGGAACTGTTCGAGGTAATCAAGGGTGAAAACATAGTACCATGGATTTATAAAAATCAAAGAACTGTACATCAAAAAGAGTGAATTTTAATGTGTGCAAATTAAAAGAAAACTAGGATGCCAGGGACCACAGAATAGTTTGCAGACTGTGACAAATGAATCTTACTGCATTACACAGGTGAATATTACAACATATCCTCAATTCACTGAATGGGGTAGGGTTAAAAAAAAGGAGCTTACCTAAGTAACTTTGGAAAATCTTTTTTGACTAGAAATCATAAGGCTAAAGACAAAAAGAATTGTACATAACACTGTACACTAGTTTTAAATTTTTTTCTTACCGGAGTACAGGTTAACAATTTTGAAACTACTTTATATGCATACTAAGGTTGAAAAAATAAGCAAATAAACGGTAGATAATGGGAGTTAGTCTCTCAATACCAAAGAAAGAGGTTATAAATAAGCAAGGGAAAAAGCTAGAATGAACCCTGTAGTACTGGATTAGAGTCAGAGATACAAGAAGGAAGTCAAGTTTAGTTTAATATATATATATATGTTATATATATATATATATACAGATAGTACAGAAATAATTATAGATATGTATACACATATGGATCATTATATATACATATATGTTTCCTAACTCTGTCTGCTGAGAGAGACTAGAAGCAATGACACTCCAGTAGCAATGAGCACACCCAGTGCCCAGATCCTGGTTTCTAAATACCATTCTCCAATAAAAGAGATCAGGGCTTCTTGATGAAAAGGCTGGTTCTATGGCTAGAATGGGGTAAATATAAAATGAACCTAGAACATCTTGTAGTGCCGGAAAGTACAGAAACGCTCAAAAACAAAGCAATGGGGCTGTCAAAGAGACTCAGGGGCCAACCTGAAAGAACCCCCAAAGAGCAAAGCTGGAAAAATTTGAGCAATAAAATATATCATATTGCATTCCAACCAGTAATGAATAACGTGGTATTGTATTACAACCAAAGACAAAATAAATATCCATGAGTCTATACTGATATAAATAAAAGATTGAATAAATAAATAAATGGGGAGGAGGGGGAAGCGGCAAGTACTCCTTACAGAAGAATTACCAATTATTTACAAAATTTCTAGATGATTCTAACACATACCCAAGCTTGAGAACCTCTACTCTAGTCCTTTTCTCTTAACATGCCTATTAACATGACCATTCATTTAACATTTATTGGACTTGCCAGCCATTTTTTCTTCTTATTTTTAAGCACTGAGTATACAGTAGAAAGCAAGAAGAAAAGATCCTGCCCTCAAGGGTCTAACACTAGTCTAACACTAGAATAAATATACACCATCTATGTCTCACAAAATTCACTGAGTATTTTCCAGTTTCAAGTCCCCAAAGAAAAAATCTTATTGGCTTACCAAATTACTACTATCCTTTTTTGGAGGGCACATTTCCTAACAGGTCACCTCATAGGTTATTGGTCAACACAGGTGTTGTTTGCTGGTAGGACATGGATTCTCTCCTAGTCCAATCAGCTGTGGTTGGTGTTTCATGGCACATAACATGACCCCTCACCCAATTTGCTCCCTCAGCAAAACAAACCAGGGACTCTGTATATTGACTGCCCACAGTCTGATCTGTACTGTGTAGCTGTCATCCAAATAATTCCAGCAGGAGCCAAACTTTCCCAGGGCAGTCTGGAGGCAAAAAGATTAGGCTGTACTTGCCAATATGATAAATATGACCTTTCTATCACAAACTGCTTATTTATGAGAACTCAGAATCAATGATACCCAGGATAGACATACAAAATTGTGTCTTTGATGCTTCTTCCAGAAAAAATAGATTTCTTTTGGTTTAATTTTTTTTTTTTTCTGGTCTGCAGACATTTCCTTTTGCTGGACTTTGCTTTCCTGCTATGTATTATGTCCCCATACCAACTTGTCTGCAGCAGATGCCTACTTTACTCAAGGGTGACTTGGACAATAATCTCCCATATGTTCTCCTACATCATGTTATACCTTTTGATATTAACAATATCTTTGGGATTTTTTTCTCTGTTCTCTATTTGAGCATATTCCCTAATTAAAAGAGGAAAACAACTGGCACCAGGAAAACCGGAGTGATGCTTATCACCTTTTTTTCAGTCCTAAACCTGTACCTCATGCTCTACCAATTGTGGCCAAAGAAAATCACAAATATGAGCTGCAGAGGTAACTTATTGACTCATCCTGAAAAAAGAAAAAGCTCTGAAGCTATTCTTTATACACGTTAGATTCAAACCAACAAACATTATTACATGTTCCTGATGCTTAACAAGGAACTGGGCATCTAAAGATGAAAAATAGATGATCTTCACCCTGAATGAATGGACCGTCAATGATGGTTCCAGAAATGAAGGAACTGATTATTCCAAGCACTCAGAGGGAGGAGTCATTTTGAACTGAGGGATAAATACAATGGGCCTTAAGTTAAGATTTTTCCAAGTAGAAAATGTGAGGAAGGGCCTTCCAGACATAGGAATTGATGTGAACAAAGTCATTAAGATTAGAAAGTAAATGATGTGTATGGGGAACAGCAAATAGTCACACTTGTCTGAAACATTCACCACAGCTATAAGGAAGGGCTGGGATTACTCACAGACCCGAGGTTCTCAGCCTGGCTTCTTCAAACTATGGCTAGTGTCAGACATCTGGGAACCAACTGGCTCCCAAATTTTGATTACTGAACACAGGAACAATTTACGAAACCACCATGAAGAGGATTACAATTACCATGCAAAACAAGGGTATAGTCATCAAATCTACTCGTTGTATTTATTCTCTTCCATTAACTTCATTAATTTGTTGAATTAGCTGCCAGGCACTGTGTTAAGTATTAGGAATGCAGAGCAGAGTGCACTTCAGTCCCTGTCTTTGAGGAGCCTAATAACTGTAGACCTCATGTATGCCCTTATGTATTTATTCAATTTCCTAAATATCTGGTGCTGGTTCTTTAGTAGCAAAGAAAACATTGTTGCTGTTTTTTTAATTTAAACAATCTTTCATTATTACAGAAGCAGTTCATGAGTACAGATTTACAGAATATAGCGCAAGCCAAAACAAAAAATAAAGCATCTGTCACCACCCAGATAGCACCACCATAAGCATTGGTTCACATCTTCCCACATCTTTGTATGCATTCACATATACTAACATGTATTTTGTTTACTGAAATGCTATCATATTGTACATACCGTCTTGTAACCTGCTTTTTTTGGTCAGATATCGCCATTTTTCAAGTCAATAAATGCTTCTCTTCTAGTATTCAGATCATATTCAAATTTCCCAATTTAATCCAAAAATATCCTTTACAGCTAATTTCTCCAACCCAGCCCCTGACTCAGAGCCTTGCACTGAGTCTCCTGGTTATGTCCTCATGTTTCCTTTTATTTCCCCCCTCATGGTTCTTTTAATCCAGTGTGTTCTTTTTGTTATGATTCTAACTTGATGAAAATAACTAGCCAGCTATTCTGAAGAACGTCCCACCTTCTGGATTTACCTGCTTCCTCATGATGTCATTTCATTCCTCTATCCTCTGTACTTCCTGTAAACTTAGAAGTTATAACTGAAGATGTGATAGAGGCAAGTTAAACTCTTTGGGCTAGAATGGGTGATAATGTGTACTTCACGTGGCATCACAGAATATACATAATATCTAGTTGATTCAGCGTTAATTATGGTCAAGTAGACGGTTGGGTAATAGTAATGACTGGGGGTTTTAAAGGGAATACACGAATGCGGCAAAAGTAGCTACAGAGTTGGAAAATTGTGACTAAAACATTACTATTTAAAGAGGGTGGGATGGGGAATCAAGTGCTACAGGCTCCGGAACACCAAGGAAATCCAATCGTTACTTCCCACGTTGGTGTCACTCTAACGCTGTGTTTGGATCCCCTGATCTCGTTCTCACAATTAAAAAGGAAGAGCAAAGGAAGGAAGAACTTTGTGACTCCCCCATGACTCTTCGGGACAACTATTTAATAAAGGGAGAGTTTCCCTTTACAAAGTGAGCTGAACTGACGCGGTAGGTAGCTCAGAGAGGCCACCATCATCACCCTTAGCGGTCCAACCTGGGACTGACTGGGTGGATTTGCATCCACCCCTATCTTCAGCAGCCTCGCCTCTGGCCACCAGGGGGCGCTGCAACTTAGGAACCATTCTTTCGCGTGAGCCGAAATGTATCTACATGAATCTTGTCCAACTCAGGGCTCCGTAGCTAGGTGCCGGGACGAGATGAACCGTCTTTCTGCTCTCTCGCGAGCACAAGTTGACACCTCCTGGTCTGCGCGCGCAGGCCCCTCCAGGTGGCGCGCGGCAGGTGGCGCTCTCTGCGGCGTCGCCTCGGCTCCGGCTGCCGCGGCGACGATCTCCCGGCGGGCAGTGCGGCCCGGCTCTACGGCGGCAGCGACTGCCACGTCCCAAGTGCTACGCCGAGGAGCTAAGCGGGCGGTGCGCGGGGGGCGGAGAGCAGCGCGGAGCCCGGCCACAGCGATCGCCCGCCGCCATGGGCTCTTCGCAGAGCGTGGAGATCCCGGGCGGGGGCACTGAAGGCTACCATGTCTTGCGGGTAAGGGCTCCGACGGCGGCCCGGAGCGGTGGGCTGGAGGCGGGGCCGGGCCGCGGGGAGGCTGAGGACCCGATGGGTACCTTCCCGGGGCAGCCAGGCCCGACCCCGCGAAGGAGCAGAGACTATGGGCTCTCACTTGGCCGACGCTGATTCGAGAGGCCAATCGCATCCCGCCTCCCCCTAGCTCCCGGGCCCGGGGTCCACGGTTCTCGGACAGGTTGGACTCAGAGGCGGCTGCCGGCGACTTGGCTGGGGTTCGGCCCTGGGTAGGGGGCAACCTTGGTTCCTCTTCCTCAGCACGACCTTCTCTGCTCCGCCACTCCCCAGTTCTTAGCTTCCAAAGTTACCAAGGGATTGGGAGCAGCCTCTCAAAGAGGAGATAGTGACTGTAGCATTTGAGTGTCCGGAGAAAAGGAATCTTGAACACCGCAACCTGGAGCTGGGGGATGCGACTGCAGGTATTAATCCACCTCGGCGCTTTCCGGATATCCGGAAAGGCCATTTAAGAAAGGAGACAGAAAATAAAATAGCCTAGTAGTTTTGACTGACTTAAAATGTATTTCATTTTGACAGGACGGTTTCTTCGGTGTCATTTCTGCCTTTTCCTACCCTTCCCTTCAACATTTCCTGGAGAGGGTACTTCCTTTCTGTTCTTATTAAGAGTACTGAGGGTGTGGTGAAGATAAAGGTTGAGAATCACGGTGGTAAGAGAGCTAATGATAAGGAATGTACTTAAAATAATCTGGGTAAAAAGGAAAGGAACCTCAGTTCACCAGGATGCAGAGAAACAGCATCTCAGAAAGTGTTAGCTAAGCCGGCACTTCAGCCCTGAGTTCTACAAAGCATGTAGTCGGCTCCACATAGAGCCAGGAGTTTTTAAAAGGAACACTGATAGTAGTGTACTGGGACACCTGCATGAGTGGTAACACGACAGTCAATAAAAGTGGTCCCCAGCCCATTAGGGAAGTAATCAAGTGTCACAGGCATGAGCGTTTTCACTGAAAGGGACAGAGTGCACTTCTCCATGCTACCTTCATTTTTTGCCCTAGGTTGTGTTACAGGCGAGACAACATTCTTAAACTAAATTACCCAGATATCCAGATAATAATAGGGTTGTGATAGATCACCTTTCTGATCTTCAGGATTAATATGTCTAGTTGTCTCTTCACTCCACTAAAAAATCTCTCTTGAAGCTGCACTCTTGGTAGGAAAGAATGTTTTTGCAGAAAGAAATGGGAGTCTAATAACACCATATTACCTTCCTATACCTTTCAGCTAACCCACCCAGGAGTGCCAAACTAATGGGGGGAGGGCAGGGGGAAATGAAAGGAGAACAGTCAGATCCTAAATGTCAAGTGAAAGTTAGCAGCAGTACCTTCCTCTCTGTTACCTGCTCTGATTTTGACTTTCTACTCTAATGTGCTATCCAGGATTACTCGCTCATTCTCATGGTGACTGATTGTGGTCATGTATCCTTGGGGACGCATGATGTTTTCATAATACATGCCCTCAGGGAAACTCAGTAAAACGCATTAGTGCTAATGAATAAAAAAAATTGTCTTAATATTTGCAAGACAACTGTTCATATCAAATGGATTCCAATTTAATTCTTTCTGTTTATGGGTTCATTCCAACATGAAACAGTTAAAGTGAATTTTCTTTATTTTGCTTTATTTCTTTATTTTGCTCCTCAGCAAACTAGACTTATACATATTCAGTAATGCAAGTGTGTTATTAATTGTTCATCTGATTTTTAGAAAGACTCGGGACAACCTTAGTTACCACTGCGCATTTGGAGCATTAAAATGTTGCAAAAAATGAAATAATTCTTATTTAATTAAGAGTTTCATGAGTGGGAACTTTAAAATAGTAATGATCATAATTTAGGAGAATTTTTAAAATGTTTCTGAGTTCCTTATCCACTCTGCATCTGATTCTGTAGTTGGTTTCTTTATTTTTAGAGGGAAAAGTACTACATTAAATCTTAACATACAAAAATGTCCTCCCCCTTTCATGTTTTATTGCCTGAATATATAGTGGTATATTTTACAGCTGAATTATTGAGTTTGTAAACCAGAGTAAATATGGCAGGAAAACCTTGCAGTAAAATCACCCACTTGGAACTAGTTCTAGAATGGTTTAATTAGAGTCACTTTTTCTTTAATAATCAATTCCCTGGCCAGTTCCTTGTTGGTAATAAAACTTGTATGACTGGGTTTTGAAGCACCAGCTATACCGTCGCCCATATCTACAACTGCTTTATTGTTATTTCAGAGTCCTTATAATTCAGATAGATGAAACTTCCCATTTTTTTCATTCTTTTGCTATATCCTTTTTTAGGTTCTGTTTTAAAAATCTTTAGGGGACAACCTTGAAATAGGTCCAGCTTTTCTACTGTAAGCAGTATACTTTCCTTTTTATGTATTCTGTATTTATACATGAATGCATATTTTCATGTGGTTGTGGGTATTGTATATCAAACTCCTTATCACCCCATCTTATTTCGCATAAGTAACCTAATGGTAGTTTCTTATGTATCTTTCAGAAAGCATATATCTGTCCCTCTGTCTCTATCTCTCTTTATCTTACTTCTTTTGTAACTAGTGGAATAATACTTTTACACACCTTGCTTTTCTCACTTGGTGAAATGTCTTGTCAGTCTTTCCATAGGAGCACATAGAGATCTGCCTCGTTCTTTCAATTATTCTGTTGTAAAATAGTTTGGTACCTCCTGTGTTAAACAGTTCATTTTTCTTGTCTTTTTCTGTTTTAAGTACCTTAAATCCTACCCTTTTCACTTCAAATGAATGTTTTCTCAAATTGTTGAATTTTTATGCTGTCTGTTTTTATAAGCATTGATCTTCATTTTGGTAAGTTACTATATTTTCTCTTTTTTTAATCAATACAGCATTTTTTTAAAGAATTTTTAAAAGCTATTTCTCTCCCCTTCCCCCTCCCCCCAGTTGTCTGCCCTCTGTGTCCATTCACTGTACGTTCTTTTGTGACTGCTTCTACCCTTATCAGCGACACCAGGAATCTGTGTTTCTTTTTGTTGTTCATCTTGATTTCTCAGGTCTGCCTGTGCAGCGCCATTCTTGGGCAGGCTGCACTTTCTTTCGTGCTGGGCAGCTCTCCTTACAGGGCGCACTCCTTGTGTGTGGGGCCCCCCTACGTGGGGGATACCCCTGCGTGGCAGGGCACTCCTTGCATGCATTAGTACTTCGCGTGGGCCAGCTCCATGCAGGTCAAGGAGGCCCGGGGTTTGAACCGTGGACCTCCCATGTGGTAGACAGATGCCCTAACCACTGGGCCAAGTCTGCTTCCTTATATTGTTTTCTGATTCTCAACACATACAACTTCGTTTGAGACTGTTTGGATAAGTTCAAAAAGTAAAACAAGGAACTTAAATTACCTGTAATCCCATCATCTAAAGGGAAATACTATTGAAGTATTTTTCCTGGTCTTTTTTTCCTAACAAAGATTATGTATGCTATGACATATTCAAGTACAATATGATCAGAAGTTATCATAAGATATTACTTTACAACCTAAATATCCAACAGTTGAGAAAGTGTTAAGTAAACAGGGCCTACCCACAGATTAGAATGTCATGCGTTCAGTGCAAATGGTCTCAAAACACACTGTATATATGTGTGCCTCTCTGTGTGTGATGTACATGTGAGTGCCCAGGAAAATAAAACTGCAACATTCTTAACCAGGATATTAAAAGGACTATTGGTCGATGATGGCATTTGTATAGTCCTTTTAAATTTAATATATTTTCTAGACTTTCTGCAGTGATCATGAGGTACTTGTATAGTCATAAAAAATATAGATATAAAACAAAGTGGACTCCAAGTGGGAGATTTTTTAATTTTTTAATTTGTTTATGTGGTATGTCCATATAGTAGAATATTATTCACCTGAAAAAAGGAATGAAGTCCTGATACATGTTACAATATGGATGAACCTTGAAGGCATCATGTTGTGTGAAGTAAACCAGACACAATCTTTATATCATCTCACTATTGTGAAATATTAGAATAAGCAAACTCATAGTTATAGTATAGGTTACCAGGGGACAGGGGTGGGGATAGGCAATGAGAAGTTAAGGCTTAAAATGTGCAGGGTCCCTACTTGGAACAATGGAAATGTTTTGGTAATGGATCCTGGTGACGGTAGCACAACAACATGAATATAATTAAAAGCACTGAAATATATGTCTGAACATGGTTAAAGGGGAAATGTTAGGTTGTATATTTGGTAACAGAATAAAAAAATTTTTAAAGATCCATGGAACTGCAGTACACAGTGAACCATGGATTATAGTTAATAGTACAGTTATTAAAATGTGCTATCACACATTTAATAGTACATGTAACACTATATAATAGTACAGTTATAAAAAGTACATAATACAGTTATGAAAATGTACTTTCATCAACCGTAACAAATATTCCACACTAATGCAAGGTGTTAATAATAGGGTAGTATTTTGGAACCCTGAATTTTATGCATGATTATTCTGCAAACCCACAGCTTCTCTAATAAAAAAAAATCCTTATATTTCAGATTCTCTTGTGCAGTGGGTCAGATTCCTTGTTCACCATGAAGAACAGTATCAGAAATAAGGGGCCATGTTTTCCTCTGGACATAAATACATTGAGAGATGCTCATAGCAGATCACCAGGGACCACTCTGAGGAATCACTAGATCCTAGTCTCAGTACCATCACTGCAGTATGTTTCCTTGGGCAACTCTGAACTTCTTTGAGCTTCATTCTTTTTATCTGAAAGATGGGAACAATGGTTGTGCCTCCTCCACCTTTCTCATGAAGAGACACACTAGTATATAAAAATAATTTGAAAACAGTTAAGCATTGTTAAATCTCTTTATTAAAACAGTACCCTCAAAAACAAAAGTAACTTCTACTTCATTGGTTGTACTGAGGATTAAATATTCCATGTAGAGCACTTAGCATAGGGTATGGAATATGATAAAGAATAAATGCTCACTGACGCCTTTATTAGTAGTGAGAACCAATATTCTAGTGTCAGTACTAGTTAAAATATACTGGAACTAAACATTTTTAATAATGTTTCCATTTAATCAGTCAGCAGCTACTTTTTGTCCATGTGCCTACCCCTGTATTTTGCTGCTATTCTAGTTAACTGTGCCTGCTAATTTTAAGGATCCTCATTTTTAAGGAAGTTTGTTTTCTGTTTTTGGTGTCCTTTTCATTACTTTGCCACAGTGTTATTAAACACACTTATTAAAATGACTAAAAGTCTCTATGTAATTTAAAATTATCTGGTTGGGTTTGGTTTTCTTCATTGTACAATCTATAGATAGCTTAGTGGCAGTTAGACTTATTGCACGTTGCATAACTCAGTCTTAGAAACCATCTAGTCAACCTCCTCACTTTACAGCTAGAGAAGAGGAGGCAAAGAAATTATGACTTGCCCAAGGTCACACAGCAAGTTTTTTTCCCCAATGAAACAAATACCTAAGTTGGTATCTGAAGAGTTTACTTCACATTTGTCTTTCAAGTCCCCTATAGGAAAATTTGTCCATTTGCAGACATAGAAGAGCCCATTCCCTTCCCCCAAAATGTCTTTTATAACTATCAAGGACTTAGTGGGTGGGTTTTTTTTTATTATATAACATTCCCAAATCTTTTCTATTGTCTTGATCTTCTAAGCATACACACACAAATACACACATCATGAGGTAGTTAACGGCTTTATGTGTATCATTGAAGAGAGTCATCATTGAGGTGTTAACTGGATTGAATTTATTTTTAGTCTTAACATCTTTACTGTTTTTAAAACCAGTATAAAGGTGAAAGTGTTAACACTAAATTGAGAGAGAGGAGATGATGGTGTGAACAGAAATTCATTCAAAGGGACTTACCTACCTTTATGTGTAGAGACAGAATCTCTGGAAGAATGTAATATGCAATAATATAAAGAGGAGACAAGTACACAGTTCACTAAGTCAGCTTTATAGAAAAATCTCCATGCTTAGAAGACTGAAGGGAGATCATTCAGTTATCAGTCAGAAGCCTGAATTAAGTGTATATATCACCTTGTAAAATATCATCTGGTGATTTTCTGTGCTTTGAAAGTAGCCTTGTCCTTCCTTTGCTCCTCCTCACAAAGACTTTTAAAAAGAGTGAGTTTCATGCAAAATGAACCATGTCTAGTAGAAAGTAGTGTTATTTGAACCCTTTTAATCCCGGAAGAAGAGATACTTAACTGGAAAGCAAACAGTGAAATACAATTAGGTCTGTATGCAGTTAGTTTAAGGAAAAAATCAAGCTAAATCTGATAAAAGTTTCTAAGGACTTAAGGATCGGAAGGTGAGCGAAAAGTAAAAAACTTGCTTTTATTACCTGGGAATTAATTGAACAAAACAGTTAATGGCATCTTGTAGGGCAGTTTTTTCAAACTTTATTTTAATTACAACTCAAAGTAAAATTTTTAAAATTTATTTTAAAATGTATTGCATGCTTCCCCAGCATCATAAGTTTTCATTTTTGATTTTGTAATTTCTGTTTCCCTTTTACCAGCTATCATTTTTTGCTATAATTAAGTGGCAGTAAAATTTCTGTCCTCTGCTTTGCTATTACTTTGCCTGTTGGTGGCTTGGAAATCTTTGGATAGCCAAAATTATGTAAATAGTTTGTAAAATAAATGTAAATAGAACCTGAGCATTGTCCTGGAGTGTCCTTATAAAGAAGAATGAGCATTAGACCAAGTTACTTTGAGACCTTCATGTTTACTACTCAGAGTCCCTTTGACTTAATTACTGGTTCTCATTGTGTTCCATATAGGTGAGGTGTTGGGTTTTTTTCTTAGATAATCATCATTTTATTTATACTTTTTGGATGGAGTTTATCTTAAAATTCTTCATAATAATAAATGCACATAAGTATATATCTTGATTAATTTTCATGAACAATGCACCCTTGTAACTTAAGCATGCCATCCCTTGTCAACCACATATCCTGCCTCACTCTCTTCCTCCCTTTCCCAGGGTGAATACTATCCTGATTTCTACAGCATAGATTAGTTTGGCCTCTTCTTGTACTTTGTATAAATTGAATCATGCAGTATGCACTCATTTGTGTCGGGCTTCTTTTGCTCAAATATTGTGAGATTTATCCATATTGCATGTTCTTGTAGCCCTTTCATCTCATTAATATATTTCATTCCATTGCAAGTATATGCCACAATCTATTTCTCCATTCTACTGTTGATGGGCATTTGTATAGATTTCAGTTTTGGGCTGCTATGAACAGTCTACTATATGTCTTTCGGTAAACCTATGTGTGCCCATTTCTATTGAATATATACTTAGGAGAGGAATATTGGATCAAAGGTTATGCATATGTTCAAAATTAATAGCTATTGCCAGAGTTTCTTCCAGTTCCATTCCCACCAGCAATAATTGAGGTTTCAGTTTCTCCACATCCTCACTAACAGAGTTTTCTGACTTTTCCATTTTGGTTTTTATTAAGTTGAGCACATTTTCACCTTTATTGGGCACTTCAGTATCGTCTTTTGTTTAATGTCTGCTAAAGACTCGTTCCCATTTCTCTATTGGGTTGTCCCTTTTTTTTAAATGACTTTTTTGAGATATAGGTTAAATACCTTAATAGTCAACCTTTTAAAGTCTACAATTCAGTAGTTTTTACTATGTTCACAGAGTTGTGTAACCATCACAACTATCTAATTCCATAAAGAAACCCCATACTCATTAGTAGTCCTTCCGTATTTCCCCTGCATCCAGCCCCTGGCAACCACTAATCTGCTTTCTATCTCTGTGGATTTTCCTACTCTGGCTATTTCATATAAATGGAATCATACAATGTTATCTTTTTTTTTTATTTTAAGATTTATTTTGTTTATTTTTCATGCCCCCCTCCTGTCCATGCTGTGTCCATTCATTGTTTGCTCTCTGTGTCTGCTTGTCTTCTTTTTTTTAGGAGGCACTAGGAACTGAACCCAGGGCCTCATATGTGGCAGGGAGACATCTAGTCGCTTGGGCCACCTTTGCTCCCTGCTTTTTGTGTCTCTGATTTTGTTTCCTCGTTGTGTCTCCTTGTTGCATCTCCTTGTTGTGTCAGGACACCGTGCCAGCCCACTGTCTTGCTTATCTTCTTTAGGAGGCACCAGAAACTGAACTTGGGGCCTCCCATGTGGTAGGCAAGTGCCCAACTTGAACCACATCTGCTTCCCTGTTGTCTTTTCTGACTGACTTCTTTCACTTAACATAACGTTTTCTAGGTTAAATCATGTCTGTGTTAACATGTATCAGTACCTCATTCTTTTTTAATGCTGAATAATATCCATTCTATACCATATTTTGTTTATCCATTCATCACTTGATGGACATTTGGGTTGTTTACACTTTTTGGCTATTATGAATGATCCTGCTGTAAACATTCGTGTACAAATTTTTGTATTGACATAGGTTTTCATTTCTTTTGGGTATGTATCTAGAGTGGAATTACTGGGCCATTTGGTAACTCTGTTTAACATTTTGAGGATGTACCAAATTATTTTCCATGGTGGCTGGGCCATTTTACATTCCCACTAGCAATATATAAGGATTCCAGCTTCTCCACAGTGTCACCAACACTTGTTACTTTTTTTGTTTAGGCCATTCTAGTGCCTTTGTTTTTTGTTGTTGTTGTTTAAGATTTATTTTTACTTATTTCTCTCCCTTTCCACCCTACCCCAGTTGTCTGCTTTCTGTCCATTTGCTGTGTGTTCTTCTGTGTCTGCTTCTATTCTTGTCAGCGGCACCAGGAGTCTGTGTTTCTTTTGTTGCATCATCTTGCTGTGTCAGCTCTCTGTGTGTGTGTGGTGCCATTCTTGGGCAGGCTGCACTTTCTTTCGCGCTGGGCGGCTCTCCTTTTGGGGTGCACTCCTTGCACCTGGGGCTCCCTTATGTGGGGGACACCCCTGCATGGCAGGGCACTCCTTGTGCGCATTAGCACTGCGCTTGGGCCAGCTCACCAGACAGGTCAGGGAGGCCCTGGGTTTGAACTGTGGACCTCCCACGTGGTAGGCAAATGCTCTGCCCCGTTGAGCCAAGTCCGCTTCCCCGTTCTAGTGCCTTTGAAGTAATGTCTCATTGTGGTTTTGTTGTCTATTTTAATGATTTGTAGTAGTTCTAAATTTGTTGGATATGTACTGTATCTTTTCATTCTCAATTGTGTCTTTTGATGAGCAAAAGTTCTTAATTTCAGTATATTTCAATTTATCAGTCTTTTTAGTTTGTTAGTGCTTTTTGTGTCCAGTTTAAGAAATCCTTGCATACTCGAGAAAGCCAGAAGATATTCTCTTATGTTTTCCTATGACAGTTTTATTGCATTACTTTGACCTTTAGATCTACCATCCACCTGACCTTGATTTTTGAGAGGCAACATTTTAAAAAATGGTTTCTCTCTTCCCAGCTAACATTTTACAGGTTCCTTCCTTCTTGCCTTTTCCTTTTTTTAAGGGGCCATGGTAGTATTTAATACATGATTGGGAAAATTAGAGTCGAGTCCAGGAATTGGTTGGTTGTAAAAGTTTGCACTCAGGTGGTGATCGCAGATCTGGGAACAACAGAAGATTGTAAGGCTCCTATCATATAAGCCAGGAACTTAGGTAGCATTTTATAAATATAAGCTCATTGAATCTTTACAATATTACTGTAAAGTAGATGGCATCATCCCTTACTTGTGAATGAAAAAACTGAGGCCCAGAGAGGTGAATAAGTTTTCTCACGCTTACACACACACACGACAAAGAAGTAGGCAAAAACCATGGCTTAAATCCAAGTCCCACTGGCTCTAAAAATTCCATTATTTTTACATGTTTAAAAAGCTTGTAAGATCTTAAATTTTCAAATTTAACGTATTTGTTTAAAATTTGCTGTAGCATATTGACCAATAAGTGTTAAGTGGCAAAAGGAGCTGTGTGTGTGTGTGTATTTGTATGTAAAATGGTGTGAAATAAGTAGAAGATGGGTCAACAATCTAGAAATCTCATGGGTAACAGAAAGTATTGAAGTGGTAAACTGATACTTGAGAGATTAGGTATTGAAGATTCTTTTTTGGTGGCTAATATTGCAAGAGCAACATATTTGTATGGATGTGTAATTTGCCATTTTGTAGAACTTATTTTCCATGCTACAAAATATAGGAAATTTCCTCCAAGTATATTAGAGTCAAAGAGTATTTTTTAGGACTACCTCTATTGGCTTCCTATGTTGCCAGGATTGTGTTGATACTAATGATGTAAATAAAACGGAGAGAAATTAATTTGAAGGCCCATTAGAAACAGAGGAAATTGATTTTTGCAGCAAATGAAAAATGGAAAAATAAACAGCATGGGAAAGAATTCTTAAGTTTATTTTCGAATTCACATTTAGCTACTGAAAACTTTTTAGTTAAGAGAAAGATGCTGGTAATGATATTGGAAACTTTCCATTTCAAAAAATAGTGTTAAAACTTTATACTCAGAGGGTGGTGTGATAAGAATCAGTGTGTGGGGTCAACTTTCTCAGCTGGTGTTGAAATTACGAAAGTGCTATCTTTAGCCCTTTTAGCTAACCGGTAAACTTTTCAGTGGAGAAGTCTGAAATTGATCAGTGAAGTTGTTGGGTTCTTGTAAAACATTTATTAGTGGTCAGTTGGAAACCTTCAGATTCAGAAATTAGATGTACACCCCAGAATATGAGAAACGCCACTCTGAAGGGGCTCCCTGGGATTTGTGCTGGTCCTCCCCTCTCCATGCCTGCAGCATTTCACACCTGTTTGCTAGGTACCTACTAGCTGGGCATTTCACACTCAATAAATCGGGGCCCTTTTTCCCAAGGAGCTGTGACTTGACCTCACATTTCTTCCCATAATAGCTTCTGACAGAACCACTTACCTTTCATACTACCCACCTTTCAGAGTTGGCATTTGAGGAGAAATCTACCTGCCATTTGGGGCATTAGACATTTTCTTTGATAGCATACAGAATGTAAAATACCACCCCAGCCTACCCCATTTCAGAAAACTGAGTTTAAAAAAAAATGAAACAAAATACGCACTGATTATTTTTATTAAGTTAAACGTTAACCATTCTTATAAAAGATAGCTATTTTTTATTGTGGCAAATGGAGAAAACCCAGTTTTACTTCTTCAGAAGCAACAATAGTATAATTTTGACTTTAAATAAATAAAAGGCAGAATTAAACCAAGAGTAAAGAAAAATTCCCACTGACACTGGCATTAGAGAAATGTATTCTGGAACCAGTCTGAGTTCTGTTTTGAAAGCATCAAAATGATTTGTTACTGTGTAAATAGCTATAGTTGTTGTTTTTTTTAATATTATATCCTCTTGATTTTTTTTAAAGATTTATTTTTTATTTATTTCTCTTCCCTTCCCCCCCCCCTGCCCCCGCAGCTGTCTGCTTTCTGTGTCCATTCACTGTGTGATCTTCTGTATCCTCTTGTGTTCTTGTCAGCAGCACCCAGAATCTGTGTCTCATTTTGTTGCGTCATCTTGCTGTGTCAGCTCTCTGTGTGTGTGGCACCATTCCTGGGCAGGCTGCACTTTTTTCATGCTGGACGGCTCACCTTATGGGGCACACTCCTTGCGCGTGGGGCTCCCTTACGCGGGGGACACCCCTGCGTGGCAGGGCACTCCTTGTGCGCATCAGCACTGTGTGTGGGCCAGCTCCACATGGGTCAGGAGGCCCTGGGTTTGAACTTTGGACCTCCCATGTGATAGGTGAATGCCCTATCCATTGGGCCAAATCCACTTCCCAGCTATAATTTTATATATGGATGAATCCATAACCTCATAATTGACTGTTAGAACTTGGGCCATTACAGAAAATTAGCCTACAAGTAACAGTGTAAACTATTCCTTTTTGTAGGCTAGTTTTGTGAATATTTAGTAACAGCAGAGTAAAAATTCCTCAGAACATTATGAAAATATTTTGGAAAAGGAAGTACAAAGTGGATCGTATTGACTTTTGTTTTTTTTGTGATACTATTATTACTACCTACTAACATTTTATTACTATAATTTATAAAGCATAATAGTATATCTTAATCCATTTAAAATGTGGGATGTTCAGGATTTGAACTTTTGAGAAGCTATGCAATCTTAATACTCATTTAAGGGGAAGAGGATGCGGCTCAAGTGATAGAGCTTCCACCTACAATATGGGAGGACCTGGGTTCAATCCCTGGGGCCTCCTGGTGAAAAATAAGAAGAGAAAGTGTATCCATGTGACAAGCCAGTACCCACATGAGTTTCCACATGGTGAGCCAATGCGCCACGCAAGTGAGTCATGCAGCAAGATGATGACACATCAAAAGAAAGACAAGGGGAGAGTCAAGGTGAATCGCAGGCAGAAACCAGGAACTGAAGTGGTGCAATTGACAGGGAACCTCTGTCCACAGCAGGGGCCTCCAGGATCAAATCCTGTTGAATCCTAGAGGAGAAAAAATGAGAAGAGAAGACAACAGACAGCAAAAACAGCAGGGCAGGAGTAGGGGAAGGGAGGAGAATAAATACATAAATCTTTTTTTAAAAAAAAAAACTCATTTAAAGTCCTCTTTGAATCTGGCCCACCTTTCTTTCTAGTCTTCTTACTGAGAGATGTACTTTGGAGTTTCATCTCCATCACTAGTCAGCTATTAGACATAAGCAAAGCCTTGGAATGGTTTCTTCACTTGCAAAATCAAACAGTTACACAAAACCAGTGGGTTGTAAACTTTGTGTTTGTGTTCACAGAGAAACCCTTTGTGAATCTAATGAAAACCATGGATCTTTGCACCCTGAAAACTGCTCATTCATACAGACTGTTGAATATAGTGTCAAGAGCCGCAGGTATTCTGTGAAACTGTCCACAGGCCAATCTGCAGTTTCACATCCTCTGGATTAGAGAATTTCTGGGGCAATTGTTGTTTTCAAAATCTGTAATTCTGTACTTCCATCTCACACCACCCTATTGTCTAAGTTATATTATATGATTCTGACCCTCATTTTATAGGCTCCTGCTTCATGTTTGTACTCATATGATTTCTTCCTTTCTGCCCCTTTATCCATCTTCACCTTTGAAAGTTCTACCACTTTTTAAAAATTTCTCTCCCCTTTGCCCCCCTCCCCCACCCCAGTTGTCTGTTTTGTGTGTCCATTTGCTGGGTGTTCTTTTTTGTTTGTTTGTTAGCCTCTGTTGTTATCAGCGGCACAGGAATCTGTGTCTCTTTGTTGTTGCGTCATCTTGCTGTGTCAGCTCTCCGTGTGCGCGACACCATTCCTGGGCAGGCTGAACTTCGTTCGCGCTGGGCTGCTTGCGTGTGGGGCTCCCCTATGCGGGGGAAACCCCTGCGTGGCACGACACTCCTTGCGCGCATCAGCACTGCACATGGGCCAGCTCCACACGGGTCAAGGAGGCCCGGGGTTTGAACCGCGGACCTCCCATGTGGTAGATGGACGCCCTAACCACTGGGCCAAGTCCGTTTCCCTCTACCACTTTTTTTGAAAGTACAATTCAGATGTCTTCTTTTGTGTGTGTGTGAAGCCTCTTACAACCAAAATTCATCTTCCTGATTTTAGAACTTTGTACCTCCCTGAAAGCCCTTGACCTATTTGGTCTTGTATTACAGTTCATTCGAGGGCTGTGGTCCTCTTGTCTCGCCTTTGCCTTCACACCTCTCCCCCCATAGATTTGACATTTCTTGAGGTCAGTGACTATGTTTCTGTATTAACTTTATAACCAAACAATTCCTTGGCATTAGTAGTCATGGAATAAGTGCTCACTAAATTAATTTGAATTTGTTGCTCAGTAGTAAGGATTAATTGCCTGCTATGTCATATGTTAAATGCTGAGAGGGTGCACCACACCCCTCCAAAAAAAAATAGTGTTAAAGTGGTATGAGATGGAACCATGGAAGAGATGAACTTTAAAAATGGATAGAATTTAGGGAGCTGACAGGACTTTTTCTGGGAGAGACAAAGAGAAAGGAAAGTACTACTGTGTGTATTTTGTTATCAATAAAATTAATCTATTTTTACTGATAAGAGATAGCTGCTTAAGTTTAGCTTACAATTTTTAAAAGCTTTGCATTTTTTCATGTTGTGCATTTTTGTTTTTACAGGTTCAAGAAAATTCACCAGGACATAGAGCTGGACTGGAGCCGTTCTTTGATTTTATTGTTTCTATTAATGGTTCAAGATTAGTAAGTTCAGCTTTTTATAGTTTTGCCTATAGTATTTTGAAATATTTTTGAAAGTAGAATTTTTCAGATATATTTGGGATTGATGTTTATTAGTTTAAAAAATAGGAGTTTTAAAAAATGTGCTTTTGGCTGTCCAAGGCCAATTACCCAGTGAAAATGCAATTTCCAAAACATTGTGTAGAATATAATGCCAATTTTATAAAAATAATCATGTACAAGTAAACATATTAAAATGTCAAATCTAGAATACCATACCTCAGAATCCAATGATTATTTTGGAACAGTAGGACCCTGTAAGATTTTTACTTTATATTTTAAATAGTTTCGTAAGCAGAAAAAATATAATTAAGATGAAGAAGTTTACTCCTTAGAAGATGTCAGATTTTTGAAGGTTTTGGCAAATGGATCTAAAGACTTATTCTCAAATAACTTGTCATTTTATTGGAACTTCGTTTATGATTTATAAATAATTTTATTAGAATGAGAGATGTGCTCCAGAAGTGCAGAGTTAAAACTACTTTTTATGAATTGCTTTCAGTTTACTCATAGTAAAGTCCCAAAGGAAGGACGTTATATTACCTCAGCAAAGAAAATTCTTATGACAATAGCTTCTTTGTTGGTTTATTTTTTCAAAACATTCTTCACATTTTTGTTTTTATTTACCAACATCTCTCACATCTAGCCTTTATTCATTTGTGTAATGAAATATTTAACATACCCTTTCCATTTTCTTTTCCTTCCAGCTACTAGTAACATAATAAAATATATATTCAGGAGTAGAGTCCAAAATTAAACTTCAACCTCAACAAATGTCTTAAATTTAAAAAATCACAGTCATTGCAGATTTGCTGCTATTGTGACAATTTTATGGTGTATTTTGTATTTTGGGGTTTTTTTACTTTTTAAAAAAATTGCTGTGACATATATATGAACATAAAATTTGTTATCTTAACCCTTTTGAAGTATACAGTTAGTGATCTTAATTACATCCACAGTGTTGTGCAACCATGACCACATGTCTATTTCCGGAATTATTCATCACCCCTAACAAAATCTCTGTAGCCATCAAGCAGTAACTCTTCATTCACCCCTCCCCCTAGTCCCTGGTAACCTTTGGTCTAATTTCTGTCTCTATGAATTTGCTTATTTTAGATATTTCATATATGTGGAATCATACAATATTTGTCCTCTTCTATCTGGCTTATTTCACTTAGCATAATATTTTGAAAGTTCATCTATGTTGTAGCATGTATCAGAACTTATATTTATGGCAAATAATATCTCAATAAAAGTATTTACCACATTTTGTTTATCCATTCATGTGTTGATGGACACTTGGATTGCTTCAGCCTTTTGGCTACTATGAATGATGCTGTAAACATTGGCATACAACTACCTGTTTGAGTCCCTGTTTTCACTTCTTTTGGGTATATACCTAGGGGTACAATTACTGAGTCATATAGTAATTCTGTGTTTAACTTTTTGAGAAACTGCCACAGTGTTTTTCAGTTCAGTGCATCATTTGACGTTCCCCATAGCCACTTGCAGTGTCAAGGATTCCAATTTTTCTATATCCTCACCAATACTGTTTTTTTTGGGGGGGGGGGGTTGTTTTTTGTTTTGTTTTGCTTTTGCCAACCTAGTAGGTGTGCAGTAGTATCTCATTGTGGCTTTAATTTGCATTTGCCTGATGGCTAATGATGTTGAGCATCATTTCATGTGGTTATTGGCCATTTGTATATCTTCTTTGGAGAAATGTTTATTCAAATCACTTGCCTATATATTTTTTTAACCCTCCCCCCCATTTGCCTCTATTTTAATTATTTTTTTATCGTTGAGTTGTAGGAGTCCTTTATGTATTCTGAGTATTAAACCCTTATTAGATTTATGATTTGTAATTTTTTTCTTCCATTCCATGGGCTATCTTTTTACTCCCTTGATAGTGTCTTTTAAGGTGCAAAAGTTTTTAATTTTGATGAAGTCTGGTTTATCTATTATTTTCTTTTGTTACCTGTGCTTTTAGTATCATATTTAAGAAACCATTGCTAAATTCAAGGTCATAAAGATTTACCTCTATATTTTATCCTAAGAGTCTTATAATTTTAGCCCTATATTTAGATCTGTGATCCATTTTGTTAATTTCTCTGTACGGTATGAATGAGGTAGGGGTTCTTAATCCTTTTTGAATGCGGACATCCAGTTTTCCCAGCACCCTTTGTTGAAGAGACTGTTTATTCCCCATTTAGTGATATTGGCACCTTTTGAAGCATTTTTGTTTTTAATCATTGAAGCCCTAGATGACTCCTAATAATGGTGGGTTGCAAATCCTATAATCTTCAGTGAACTATTAGAAGAAAGTTAGTTTGGAGTTGTTGCTAACATAAAAATTAATCTTTACTTCTTAACATTGTTTTACCTCTTGTCTGTTGAATGTTTTATGTTGATTACTGATATTACTACTATAGGACCATAGGATGTTAAAATCTATTAACATTTTATTTATTAAGGAAAATGATTTCTGTGTTCACAGAATAAGGACAATGACACTCTTAAGGACCTACTGAAAGCAAATGTCGAAAAACCTGTAAAAATGCTTATCTACAGCAGCAAAACACTGGAGCTACGAGAGACATCAGTCACCCCAAGTAACATGTGGGGTGGCCAGGGCTTGCTTGGAGTGAGCATTCGTTTCTGCAGCTTTGATGGGGCAAATGAAAACGTTTGGCATGTGTTGGTAGGTATCACCTGTGAGCTGTTGCTTCAGTTTAAGAAGCATTGTAGTAATGTGTTTTAACAGTGGCCGTCTGAGTTTGGTGAGATTGTAGGGGTGGTATGGCTGCTGCTGTTGGACTGTATCTAGTGTCCGAAAACCAGCATACATTGCTTTTAAAATAAGGATTTGAAAAAACTTGAGGAAGAGAAGCAAATACAGAAACCTAAGAAATATTTTTTTAATGATTTATCCATTAGAAGTAGAATGGTTTGTCCAGGTTAAAGCAGATATCTAGAGAAATATTTAAAATATTTATTAAGTATTTAATTTTTATGTTAGGAAGTTTTAAATGTATGTAGTCTAATTTTTTACATCTGACATCTCTAACAAGACAGAAGTAAAGATTATTTTTTATTACAACAGATTGTGAACTATAAATTTGGAAGGTTATTTTATTTATTAATTTTGGGGTATGTTTTGGTGTTATCCTAGGAAGTGGAATCAAATTCTCCTGCAGCGCTGGCAGGTCTTAGACCTCACAGTGATTATATCATTGGAGCAGATACAGTCATGAATGAGGTAATAAATATATTTCTTAATAGTGAAAATTATATAATACTTTCTCATTAATGTTTTAGTTCAGAAGTATATTTGAGTACATTACATTTAGACTTGAAATTTAGGTCTTTGCTGATCAAAATCATCTGTGCTTACCAGCGCTGAGTAGAACATCTGGGAAGTTCTTATTAGGTAGAGCTAGGAGGAAAAGCACACACTAGCGTGGCAATTGCACAGGTTTTATATAGATTATACAGAAACCTCTTATTTACTTCAAGACTAAATCAGATTCCCATTTTGGTCATTTATTTCAAACTTCTCTTTCCCTTTTTGCTCTTTAAGGTGACAAAACTGAGTCAGTCAACTATGGTTAGTCACATTCTTTTCCTTGTCCATTAGTTAGTGGAACTGTATATTGCTAAATCAAAAATGTGAGGAAGGGGAGGCTATGTAGCTCAGGCAGTTGAGCACCTGCTTCCCACACATGAAGACCCAGGTTCAATCCCCGGTACCTCCTAAAAAATAACAAATGAAAAAACCAACTTGGGGGACCTGATGTAGCTGATGCCATCTTCCAACATATGAGGCCCCAGGTTCACTCCCAGCCCCAGTACCTAAAAAAATGGGAGGAAAAAATAAGGTACCCAGGTAGCCATAATGGAGAATAAAAGCAGAATATATAGATTTTAATAGAGAAGAGTTTTCCTAAGAATGCTACTTGGTCTTATAGGACTGGGCACAATGCCTTGCACAGAGTAGGTAGTTAATATACTGAATTAAACTTTACTTGGAGTGTCAGTTTAAGAAATGATTTATTTGTCTGAAGCTGTGCCTAGAATCTGTATTTCTAAAAAAAGTTTCTCAGGTGATTCAATTCCAGAATAACCAAGCCAGATATGAGACCCGCTATTCTAAAGAATAGTATTAAAAACAATTTTCTCCTATGATGCTTTTGTAGTCTGAAGATCTGTTCAGCCTTATTGAAACACATGAAGCAAAACCATTGAAACTTTATGTGTACAACACAGATACCGATAACTGTCGAGAAGTGATTATTACACCAAATTCTGCATGGGGTGGAGAAGGAAGGTAAGGTCAATCTTTAGACTAAATTACGACTACTTAAATTTACTAGTCATATATTGTAAATAGTGGTTATTTTTATTTAGAAACAAATTATTGATTTGTTATAAGCTTCCTCTTGAGAAAAGGAAAGAGCCAACCCAGAGTATCAAAACTAATAATTCATCTTGTTTTTTTTAAAGCGCTTATCTGAGGAACATGATATATACTATTGCCCTTCCCTTCTCCTCCTCCTCCTCCTTTAGCTAATCTAAGAGCTAGCAACTTTGTTAAATTATAGGAAGGCCTAGGGTTTAGAAGCTTTTCCAAATGATTTGTAGAAGCTTAACCCCTTGCCAGGGAAAGCTTAACTTAGTTGATGCAGGCAGAGAAACCCTGTGTTTGCTCAGATCTCTTTGAGATCCAGACCATTGAGAGAATTGCAGTTTTGATGGTCCCAAAATGTCTGAAATCATTCAGCTCAGCTTGTTTCACTGCAGACTTGTTGCAGTTTGAGAAAAGTGAGGTAGGAGTATTATCTAAGACTCTGGCATCTCTGGGACAATGGTTGATCAAAGTCATTGACCATTGTCCATGTGTATAAATATCCAGAAATGTTATCTTCTTGGGGTATTTGGATTAACTGATTTCAGAGGGACTGCCTCATATAAACTAAATTTGCAAGGAAGCTGCCATATTCAATGAAATGGCAGTTTTTCAGGTTACAATAGAAAAATGCCCCCTCTCCAGTTAAGAAGAATACTTCAGTCAGATTAGTACCATAAGAGTGAGCATGGAAACTGAATGCAAGGAGGAGATTCTGCAGATGGTGAATTCCAACAGCAAAGACTATCTCTGGTTCTTTAAGTTGAGTAAATACTGCTACATTCTTGTTCTTTTGGAGCCCTTCTTTTCCAGACTCAGTGCCAATTATCCCTTTTCTGTGAAAGGCATTTTTCTTTTGACAGGCTCAGTAATATTGACTGGCCATTGCTTTAGGCAGGCCCATATAGACCATTTTCCTGAGTCTGTATTCTCACAGTGTATTTGGCATATCTGCTCCCTTGGTTTTTGTTCCTTCCTCTGAGGCTGACTGCATTTCATTCATTGCCTCATATTTTCCTTAATTTCATTCTTGGGGTATGTTTTTCAGTTTGCAGTGTGTATTGGTGGTGTTGCAAGTGCCTTCTCTTCCACCACTTGGTTATGATTAATGAGCACCTTGTTTTACAATGCAGCTGCCTCTGAGAGGTTATCATTGATTAGCATAAATTATTTAATCTTTCTTCTAAATCTCTCTGAGATCCAGACCATTGAAAGAATTGCAGTTTTGATGATAGGAGGCAGGGAAAATGAGAGAAGAAGGAATAAGTATGAAGCATCATTAAACAAATCAGGTTCAGGTAACAGAGAGCTGAAGTTAGCAACTGCCTACTCTCCCAGCTTTTGGTGGTAGTGGTACTCAGGAAGATAATAAATAATTGGCAGGGGTAGGCACAGAGGTATGAGTGCATGGCCTACTTAGAAAGTATCAAGTAGTTTGGGAAATAAAAGCAATCATGATGGGAACATAAGTTGGACACAGTTACGGAGGGACTTAAATACCATGGTCCGAAATTTGGATGTACTTTGGGCAGCAGGACTATGATATTGTATCAGTAGGCATTCTTTGGTTCCAGACAGTAGAAACTACCTGTAACTGACATAAACAGAAATGAATTTATTGATATGAAATAGCGCCTATAATCAAAGAAAAAAGCTAGTGAACCAGGCTTGGAAAGGGCCCAGAACTCACATCACCTGTAGGAATTTAGATAGGAAGAACTAATAGAAAATTTCATCAACATTCCATTGAGGCGATAAAACCAACTTTGGTTTTACTGTCACTCCCAAGATCTACAGCCCTGGGCAAGAGAAGTTGATTGGTCTGGCTCTAGTCATGAGCTACTCCCTGGGGTTTGGGCAGGGCAGACACCCGAATGGAAGTAATTCCCCAAAGGGAAGAAGGAAAATGGAATATCAGGAGGCCAGCAGACTAAGTAAAGAAGCAGTGTGGGGAAGCGGACTTGGCCCAATGGATAGGGTGTCCAACTACCACATTGGAGGTCCATGGTTCAAACCCCGGGCCTCCTTGACCCATGTGGAGCTGGCCCATGTGCAGTGCTGATGCGCACAAGGAGTGCCATGCCATGCAGGGGTACCCCCCGCGTAGGGGAGCCCCACGCGCAAGGAGTGTGCCCTGTAAGGAGAGCTGTCCAGCGCGAAAGAAAGTGCAGCCTACCCAAGAATGGCGCCGCACACACAGAGAGCAGATGTAACAAGATGACGCAATAAAAAGAAACACAGATTCTCAGGGCCACTGTTAAGGATAGAAGCGGTCACAGAAGAACGCACAGCAAGTGGACACAGAAAGCAGACAGTTGGGGGTGGGGGAAGAGAAATTTTTTGAAAAAGCAGTGTGACAATATCTTTTTTGGAACACCATCTCTGGTGGCAGTGAAAAGAGAGTTGAGAAGTGGAATCTGGATTAAACATATTCAACTGATGTGTCAAGTTCTGATATAGAACTATGGGTATATAAATGACATCCTCATACTAAAGTGTGTTGACTTCTTTGGCGGAAAGGCTGTTGTATGCATCTGTTCAGCAAATAATTAAGTACCTGCCATGTGCCAGTAAGCACAAGGTCTTTACCCTCAAGGATCTGACATTTTTTTGAGGGAAGATGGTGATAAATGCTTGCAAAATAAAGGAGAGTAAAGATAGTGACTGGTGGGGGAGGGGAGAAGTATGCTGTTTCATATAGCTTGTCAGGAGAGACTGATGACATTATTTAAAGTAATAGAATTTTGTTTTTATCTGTCAAACATCTCAAAGAAATGCAGACTGCAATTGATAACAAAAATGATTAAGGAAAAAATATTTTTATAGCCTAGGATGTGGCATTGGATATGGCTATTTGCATCGAATACCTACACGCCCGTTTGAAGAAGGAAAGAAAATTTCTCTTCCAGGACAAATGACTGGTACACCTATTACTCCTCTTAAAGATGGGTTTACAGAGGTAAGATAACTTTACCACCTGATTATATCGTAGAATTTCCACCAAAACAAGTCAAGTGGCTGCAGATACTGTGGGATCAATAATTCGAATAGGGCAGATAATGAGTTAAGTATTGACATTGTTGAATTCAAGGTTCCTGTAGGATATCCAGATGGAACTTAAATATATGGACTGGAAGGGAGACACAGCTAGAGATTCAGATTTGGGAGTCATCTTCAAAGAGAGGGTAATGTGACCCAGTAGGTGTTAGGGCCTAGGTGGGTCAGAGGCTGAGGTCATAATCTTAAAACCCTAGTATTTACCCTAATCTTAAAAACCCTAGGATTAGAAAAGTGGATTTGGCTCAATGGATAGAGTGTCCACCTACCACATGAGAGGTCCAGGGTTCAAACCCAGGGCCTTCTGACCTGTGTAATGAGCTGGCCCACGTGCAGTGCCAATGTGCGCAAGAGGTGCTGTGCCACGCAGGGATGTCCCCCGCATAGCAGAGCCCCTCGCGCAAGGAGTGCGCCCTGTAAGGAGAGCCGTCCCGTGCAAAAAAAGTGCAGCCTGCCCAGGAATGGCGCTGCACACACGGAGAGCTGACTCAACAAGATGACAGGACAAAAAGAGACACAGATTCCCGGTACCACTGACAAGAATACAAGTGGACACAGAAGAACACAGCGAATGGACATGAGAGCAGACAAGGAGGGGAGAGGAGAGAAACAAATCTTTTAAAAAAACAAAAAACAAAACCCTAGCATTGGTGGGCAGAAAAAGGGATACAGCATAAGTAGCTCCAGAGGAGAAGTCCAAAGAGCACAGTCAGCTATGCCAGGTACTGTGGAGAGGTCAGTTGAGGGAAAGAGTGACAGCCCACTTCCTGGTCTAGAGCAGTTTTAAGGACTTGATGGGGTACAAATTCCAGATTAAGGGGGCAGGGTGGGGAGATACATACAGAGTGACTGGGGTGTGAAACATAGTGATAGTGCTTGCTATTTCAAGAAACTTGTTTGAGAAAGAGAGAGCTGGGTGTGTTTTTTGAAAGAGTTGGTAAAGGGGTGATTACAGAATCAAAATGAGACTTTTTAAGGAATAAGCACTACCTGAGCAAGCTTGTAGACTTTTTAAATGTTTCTTGATTAGAGTATCCAGGAATAATTAAATCTTGCCTACACAGCTAAATAAAAAGCAAAGTAGCCCAAAAAGAAAATGCAGGATTATAAAGTGAGCGGTGCTCCTAAGAAGTATAATCCCCCTCCCCTACACTGGCTCATGGCCAGAACTAGTCTAGTTACATGTCCAAGCTCTTTTTTTTTTTTTTTTTTAAAGATTTATTTATTTATTTAATTTCCCCCCCTCCCCTGGTTGTCTGTTCTTGGTGTCTATTTGCTGCGTCTTGTTTCTTTGTCCGCTTCTGTTGTCGTCAGCGGCACGGGAAGTGTGGGAGGCGCCATTCCTGGGCAGGCTGCTCTTTCTTTTCACGCTGGGCGGCTTTTCCTCACGGGCGCACTCCTTGCGCGTGGGGCTCCCCCACGCGGGGGACACCCTTGCGTGGCACTGCACTCCTTGCATGCATCAGCACTGCACATGGCCAGTTCCACACGGGTCAAGGAGGCCCGGGGTTTGAACCGCGGACCTCCCATATGGTAGACGGACGCCCTAACCACTGGGCCAAAGTCCGTTTCCCTGTCCAAGCTCTTAATACCATGTCTACTGCCCCTGATCAGTGCTTTCTGCCCTAAATGAGCCTCAGGGGTAGTCTGAAAAGACCAGAGGGTGAAGTGGTGGCTAGGCAAGAGGCCAGAATGGAAGTTGTGTTGGAATGTACCAAAGGGCACTGTAGCCAGCAGAACTTGGAGTGTTCAGAGGTGAAACGACCCAGCTGTAGTCCATATAGAAGCCCCACCCCCACCCCATTTTTCCCCTGAAAAGTAGAGATATGACTGCCACGTTCCATCATGACTGAGAAAATGAAATGGACTCATGAGGTTAGAAATCGAGAGAAAACTCTTAAGGAATTTGTCATGGTATTAAGACTTCCAATTGATTTTTTTTTCTATGAGCAGTAGAAGCTTTAATGTTGAGAGAGAAGAGGAGAACAGTGGCATTTTAAGGGTTGCATGAAATGATTTTGGGGTGGCTAGAAAGGAATAGTTTAGTCATGTCCCCAGAGACAGGGAATTACAGGATGGAGAGATGTTTACAGTGGCTGCTCCCACATGCGTCACGGTTAGGAATATCTAAAGGCAAAAGTGCCAGGTGAGAACTTTTGACAGTTAGTATGTGATCAAAAACTGGATCTGTAAGATTGATAAAAGATTGAGTGATTTTCTTTCTTTATTTTTTTCTTTCTTTCTCTTGGAAGGTCCAGCTGTCCTCAGTTAATCCTCCATCTCTGTCACCTCCAGGAACTACGGGAATTGAACAGAGTCTGTCTGGACTTTCTATTAGCTCAACTTCACCAGTTGTCAGTAATGTTCTAAGTACAGGTGTGCGGAAAATATATTGTTTTCATTCTCCTTTGTTTATGATATTCTGCTTTTCTCTCCAACCTATAGATGTGTAAAAAGTAATGTCATAAGATTGTTCCCCCATAAACTAGAACAAATATATGTCATTATTATTACAAGGTGTTAATAATAGGGGGGTATAGCGGGAAAAATAGACTTAATGCAAACTATAAAGAGGGGGAAAAAAGTAATTCTACTTGAAAACTATGAATGTGCTCTGCATTGGCAGCAGGTCTTGTCCATGAAAGCTAGTTCTAAGTGGCCACATGCCTACACACAAGAAAGGCCACATGCTCTTTTGTCTTTTGGCCCATTCATTTCATTCTCCTCTCAGCATTCACTGGCTCACTGGGCACATTAAATAAAACCAGTATCCCCAGGTTTACTAGTTACTAGTTACTAAATCCTAGTTCAAGAGCCCAGTAGAGATTGACTAGAATCACATGTCCCATTTCCAAAATTCTAAAACAGGTCTCTAGTCTACCCCTGCTTAGATCATGTATTACACTCCTGTCCAGTGAGGTTAGCTGGGGGTGGGATAAGAAATTTGCCAACCCCTTGGTCCAAGCTCTCGTAACAGTCGTTTGCAAGGGCCATCAGCAGAGTAGGTACCATGACAGGTGGTGTCAGTCAGTAAGGGTGGAGCCGGGCACTGAGGATTGTTTTAATATAGCTTGATTGTTGATTCTTTGTCAGTTGGATTTATTAGAAAAAAAATTTTAATGTGCTTTTATTTTAGGTGTACCAACAGTACCATTATTGTCACCACAAGTAAACCAATCCCTCACGTCTGTGCCACCAATGAACCCAACTAGTACATTACCAGGTAATCAGCAGAGGACTAAAGATATATTTAATGATCATAGCACTATTAATAACTTGCTTCTTTAAAAAATTGAAAAAAATCTCATGTTTGTCATGACTTTTTATGTCTTTCCAAAATTTATCTCCACAATAAGTTGTGATAAATGAAACAAATTGCAACTTTCCTTAGCAGACAAGGAAGCAAAGATGTTATTTACCCAACTAGTTAGCTGCCAAGCCAAGGGCTTCTTACCCCAGCTGACTTAGCCTTCCTCCCAACCATGCAGCCTGAACCTGGGAATAAAGAACATGTAAAATTCCATTCTTCAACCTCTCCTTGTTAGAGAGGTTGAAATTAAATTTTAATTTAATGCCCAGTGAATGCAGATATCAATCTGATTATCAAAAATACTTCTTTTGTGATGACCTTGAATTGTATAACTAAGGATATTGTTATACAGACATATTAAGTCATTATACAAATGTGTTCACACATCCAGAAAGATAAAGCAAGTGTGTTAAAATGTTATTTGAGGAATTTAGAGGAAAGGTATGTATGGGGATTCTTTGTACTTTTTTTGCAAATGTAAGTTAAAAATTATTTCAGGATAAAAAAATTTAAAAAGAAAGCCAAAGGAACTGTTAAACCTCCACCATCAAAGAAAACTTCAGTTCCCTTTACTGCTGTGCAAGCTGAGATAAATCATCCATTTCTCCAAAGCACTCAAGCTGTCATCTTTCTTATTCTTCTGGTTTTTTAGCAGCATTAGTTTTTGGGTTTTTTTTTTTAACCCTTACCCATTTAGGTATCTACTCACTTAGACATAGAGTTATATTTCAGGTAAGTGAGGTTTTGTTGTTGTTAATATTTTTATGATACAAAACTGCCACATATTAAGTGGATTTCTAGTATTCTCATTTTGAAGTGGGCAAAATCTTTTTCAATATGCAAAGGTTTTTCTCTCTAGGCAAAGTGGTTTACCTTTTGTTCTTCTCTTGCCTTCTCTTCAGGTCTGATGCCTTTACCAGCGGGACTCCCTGACCTCCCCACCCTCCCCAATCTCAACATCCCCACACCACACATCATGCCAGGTGTGGGCTTAGCGGAAATCGTGAACCCGGGTATGTTGCAGATCTTACCCTCCTAGGATCACCCTCTCTCATAAGCTTCAACCAGAAAAACCAAGCCACTCTTTCAGTCTTTTTCTGGAAAGGGCAAACAAATTTCAGCTACTTCAAATAAATATTAATCCTTTTATTTAAAAAGCTTAAAAAAATGATGATATTTGTATTCTTAGGGAGACAGTAGAATAGAAAGGTGAGAGAGGGCATGGGTAAATATACCATCCAAGAGCTTTTTGAGACTACAAATAAGCATTCCCATCTCCGCCTGGCCGCTTCTGGTCCCCTTTTCTCCTTTCCCTGCATCCTGCAGCTGAAGCACCCTTGAGGTTGTGGAAATAAAGAGTGGTGTTTGGCATAGAGTGTGCCGTTTGCCCAGTGGTGGTGAAAGAATTCCCCATTACTGTCTGGGTTTGGGGCAGCTGCTGCCAGAGTAGTGGTGCCTGTGTATGTGGCCCAGGCCGATGACCAGAACTTTCTCTCAGTCAGCTGGCTGGACTTGTTTGCTAAATATTCTCCACTCTTAACAAATGTTTTTCTAATAAAAAGTGAGATTTTAGCTGCACATAATTAAGAGAGCAGATATTCAAAGTATTTATACTAATTTTGCACGTACCAAAATAAAGCACTTATTCCCCCGAATGAAGCAGCGGGTGTCCTACTAGGTCTTGTAGCTAAGGATAACCCCACCAAGGTGACCACGTACCAGGGGTTATTTTTAATTGCATATCTCAGTGATTTGGCACCTCTGTGATGCCAGCTAGTGATCTTATTATGCCATGGTGTACAGTAACATTTCTAGATTATAAATGTCCCTGTTGTAACATTCACCACCTGTATATATTTTTTAACCCATCCTCATCAACTCACTTAGGTCTTCAGCATGAGATTTTGAAAAACAAAAGATGTATTAGTAAACTTAAATTAACATGGAGTATCTTAGTGCTCCCTTTGTTTTTCTTTCATCTCTTACATTCTTACCTCTTCTGCCCTTTCCCCAAGCTGAAAGAGTCCATGACATTAAGGCTTTCACCAACCAAGTGGTTGCCCTGACCCTGTGTTTTACAACCTGCCCTTTCCTTGGTTTCTTAAAGAAGTAATTTTACCTTCCTTCATTCTGCATTTTAAAATCATCAGCCTAAACCCACAAGTATCACATAAACAGTTCTCTATCTTAGGCTTAAATAGTGGCTGGGTTCTTCCGGCGAGGCTAGCTCCTCCCCTCCACAACCTTCACAGAAGGCTTGGCCCCTATAGCTCTTCTTCCTCTTGTCTATGAAGACAGCAGCTGTAACTTAGCTTACAGCTTGCCTGGGGCAAGTATGAATTCTCCCTTCGTTGGTCAGTGTAGCCGCATCACCTGCTATGTGGGCTTCTGTCCATCCTGGCTGGGAGAAGCATTGCTTTTCTGAGCTGGGTTTCCCTCAGGGCAGAACTGAGTCACATGTGGCCTTAGAAACCCAGGGAACTTTTCCTCCTGGCCAGCTGGTAGAACAGTGAATGTTTAGGTCTGTCATGGCTTTCAGCTGGGGAAAAGTGATGATTGTGGTTTATGTTCTCTCTTGAGCTTCAGTTTCCTTAATGAAATGCAAATAGTCATTTGACTCTGACTGCTGCTCTTTTAGTGCTAAGAGGATATATGATCTATGCCATTTTTGTCCTAGGTTTGCCACCTCTTCCTTCCTTGCCTTCCCGAGACTTACCTGGCATTGCACCTCTCCCTATGCCATCCAAGTTCCTTCCGCCATTCCCTTTGGTTCCAGAAGTCTCTTCTGCAGCAAGCTCTGGGGAGCTGCTGTCTTCCCTTCCACCCACCGGCAACCCACCCTCCGACCCTGTCATGACTACTGCCACGGCAGACGCTGTCTCCTCACTCACAGTGGATGTGATGTCCCCTCCTGCAAATGCCCCCACTGCTGCTGAGGACAGACTCAGCGAATCCGCCCGGGCCAGTGAGAAGCCTCTTCCTGCAGTTACAGATGCACATGCTTCTGAGTCACCTTAACTTTGAACCGTTCTTCACAATTGGCGTGGTATATTTATTTAACCACAGGAGCGTCTGGAAATGCAAACTACCATCACTTTCATACTAGTTTGTATCGTATCTGTAGGCATCCTGCAAAAAATTCCAAGGGGAAGGCTAAGCAAGAAGATGTGGGCTTATATCCTGCCAAGTTGGGGTGCAATAGATGGGCCAGGGAGGGAAATGTCAGAAAGTGCTTGTGTTTTAAAACAGCCAAAAAGAATTGTAAGGGTGACTTGCTGCCAGGCTTCTACTGCCATTCTTGGGGGTGTACATCTTTGGGAAAGGTGGTAACAGGGTGTCCACTAGGTTTCCTGTCTTTCTACTGCTCCTTCTGTAAGAAAACAAAATATTTTATGCCTAGTACTCATGGCATTTCTTGTACTTTATAAATCGTTTGCAAGAATGCAAACCACCTCACTAAACCATGAAAAGGAGACATTTTACTTTTGGTCTCTGTGAGTCACGTATCTATTAAAGCTTACAGGAAAATTCCAACTAAAGATATTTGTTAAAGCTACACAGTGTGCACTATTAATTGAACATCTTTTTAATCAGCCTCTACACAGATCCTTGTTTTGAGCTTTCAAAATTACTCAAGACATTTTGTATCTGCTGCTGTTGCTTGTAAGTCCAACATAAAATGGCATTTAAAAAGAAATAAAGGAGATGTTGCACAGTTTAAACTAGAGGGCGGCACTTTGTGGCTACTTAAAATATTATAGCTACTGGGTATGCATAGATACAGCAATAAATTACAGTAATTTTACTTTTCTTGTTATATCTAAATTTTAAGTTCTAATTGCCATGTGTGTACTCGTCACTCCCTAGTCTCTCACGTCTTTCATGTAACTTTTCACATTTTATGTTTGCCTTCTCCTGAGTTTTCCAAGAGGTGATAAATTAATTGGAATTGATATATTGAGTGAAATTAAACACATGTATTCCTGTTTTTGAAATAAGATGAAAGAAGTTCATCAGTCTTTGACCTGGTGCTAGTGTGAAACCCTCGTATCTCCTGCAGTGGTGGACACTGCTTAGTGGCACGCACCATGTGACTGACCTCTGACCACTCAGCCAGAAACCAGAGTCGCCAATGCCAAGCCAGCATTTTTGAGGGGTCCTGTGCTGGCCAGCTTTAGAATGCATCTGCTTCTGGAGCTGGGGTTGTATTTGAAGCTAAATGATAAAAGAAGGCTCTAACTCTTCAAAGTTTCTTTTGTTTGCATTATAAATATTTTTAGTTTATTTCTCTCAGTCTGCAATCATGGTTTATGAAAAGGGACTTATAACTGATAGAAAATATTCACAAGCACATTTAAATGTTACCGTTTTTAGCTTTCCAGGAAGTGGTACATTGAGCAAGTCGTTACTACTTTCTAAAACATGCTCATGTTTTTTTTAAAAGTTAAGGAGCTTCCTTAATGAAAAGCAGATAATTTTTCAACTTTCCAGAATGGTTTTTGTTTTTGTTTTCTTTTTAACCGTAGTTCTTCTGAGGCAGTGATTCTTAACTCTTGAGATCACAGAGAATGTTCAGAGTCCTGGAACATCTTCCCAGAAAAATGTCCATAAGCATATGTTTAAAAAAAAAAGATTCTATGAGAGTGAGATCCGCAATACTTGGAAGACTTGACCAAGATTGGCTCATTGGTTCTTCCTTGAAATGAACGACGCTCAGGTGTTCTCTGCTTCCTTCAGAAAAAACTGTTTAAGTGTTTATAGATAATGGTAGATCCAGTTCCAGGTGCCAGAAACATGTTAAAGCTAGCATCCCTATCAGTAGTCCACACATCACCTTTTAAGGGACACAAACTAAAGAGGCAGCTCGGGGCACCCAGGGGAAGCGCTCTGGTGGAGAGGGAGCTCTAAAGCCCCACGACCTTTGAAATCATCTCTATCAGTGAGTGCAGATATTCCCACAAGAGAGGTACAAGGCTATTATTTTGGATTAGGTTTGATGATTACAAAAATCCTCAAAATCAGTGGCTTAATCAAGATCATGTACTTATTCCATATTCAGGTAGTTTGAGGCAGTTGGTCCACTGCAGTATCCACAACCCTAGCTCCTATCTGGAATTCTGTTGGGTGTGGTTTCCATCCCTAAGGTCTTCTCATGGTTTCAGAGCCCCAGCCATTCCATCCTCAGTCCACCCAGCAAGAAGAGAAGGTACTGCTTAAGGACACCTCACAGAGAAGTTGTACCTGGCACCTGGGCTGCCAGCTTTCTGGCCAAAACGGTCCCATGGCCACTTCTAGCTGAGAGGGAGCCTGGGAAATGTCTATTCCATGCCCACGTGTGCCTAAATCTCAGGGTGCCAATACTAAGGAGGAAGGAGAGGAGCCAGTGAGGGACGATTAACAGCCCCTGCCACCCCAACATGGAGCTGAATGTGAGCACACAGCGCAGCTCCACTGTGCCCAAGATCTGATGGGAGCCAAGAGAAGAGGTACTTCTGGCAAGGGTGCTGGGAGAGGTGCAGGGAAGTTTCTAAAGCAGGCAAAGAAGGAGGCAGAGGCCATTCCAGATAGGAAAGGAATGTTCGAGGAACAGCAAGGAGATGGAGTGGACACTGTGCTCAGCTGGGGAGTTTGAACTTTGTCTTAAAAACCCAGTTGTCACTGAGGGACTTCTACTTGGGTGGGAAGCAGTGAGAACAAGCTCAGATTTGCACCTGAGAATGCTGACTCCAGTAATATGGAGGACAGAAGACGAAACAATGGTCTCTCCAGAGGCTGCAGACCCTGAAATGAGCAGCAGAGGAAAGAGCTTCCAAAGACTGACCACGTTGGCAGCTAAGGTGTACATACTCCTACTGTCTGCTGATGACTTTATCTTTTCCCTTTAGATTTTTGCTTCTGATTAATGTTTAGCCCATTACTAAACTCACTTACCTTGGAATGGCTTAGCTCCTTTCCTGTAAGTTCTGAAGACCCATAAATGGCTGTTTGTGTTCTCTCCCTCATTTGTGAGACATCAGTTAAAGCTCAAGGATGGCGCACTCTTCCTTACACATCCCAGTATTGCTGCTGGTGACTACAAAGATGCGCGGCCACGGGCTGCTGTGATGGCAATAGCGACATGGATAACCTGACCCTACCTTAGGGAACCTACCATGTAGGTGGGAAAACAAGATGACTTCTTGAGATCCTGCAAAGTGCAGCAAATGAAGAGTCTCAGATGTGTAGCAAAAGAGAGAAGGGGTCTAGAGTCTGAGTGAAGGGAACAGTCTGACCACTGAAGTCAGGGAAGGCTCAGCTGAGCCTACAGTTCAGCAGGTGAAGAAGGGGTTAAAAATTCCAAGGCTGGGTTGTGCTGGGGACAACAGTGTTGGCTACTGGTACATTTATATTATTAGAAAATAAAATGCATTTTATTTCCATTACTTCTTTGTCAAAAGCTTTTTTTTCTGGCAGAGAATTGCCCTTTACATATATATGTATCTTAAATGTTAAGGAAGGCTGGGTCTCCCCAGCTCACCTGAAGGTGAAGATCTTCCCCTTTATCAGCTGTCACCCCCACGCCCCACAGTGGTTTTTCAGCCCTGGCTTGCAGTTTAAAATCACCTCAAATAGAGATTCCTGGGCACTTGTAGTTTTTAAAAACTTCCAGTGGACTCTGAAGTGCAGCCAGAGATGACAGCCCCTGCGCTAAACAGGCATTTCTCTCCTGCTCAGGGAGCCTGTCCCCTCCCCATCTGCAATTAGCAGGCACCTTACCTCTTCATAACCGAGCCAGTCAGGCTGGACCATAACTGGAGGAGGGAATAAGGCAATAGAACTTTCTTTTACTGCTTGCCAGTTAGAGGAGGGACCTTCTAATTCCTCATCTATTTTCATTCTATCTAGGAAGATTCTGGTGTGGCTAAACAAAGCCTTCATAGGTCTCTTGGCTATCAAGCCAATTTGATTAAATAGAAGAGGGAATTAAGGCCACAGTCAATTATGTGAACATAGTAGCATCAGGCCAGTAGAAGGGCAAGTGGGACTGGCTCCCAGGGAAGGGTTGCCCAGACCCTGGTCTCCCTGCAGCCCTTGGTGTGCCCAGCCATGGCCCAGGAGCCCTTTAGATGCCTGCCGTCCTGCGGCCCAGTGTGGACACCCAGGCACATCCCCCACGTGGGTGCAGAACGTGCTACCTCTCCAGGGAGGTATAATGGACATGGGTATCCTTTCACTGCTCTAAACCAGTTTTTAAAAGAGAGTAAAGACACCAAACTCCACCTGGTAGAAGTAGCCCAGGGATCTTCAATTTACTTGTGCTCTACTCAGTGCTAGTAGAGTGAGTAAGGAAGCAGGATACAAAATCCAGTAAGCTGCTCAGCACTCTGCGGGAACAATGGACAAGAGGTAGCAAACTGGCTCACCCAGACATGTTTCCTTTGAACTGCACTGTATATATTAAAATTTGAATTAATTGCCAAACAAGAACCAGATTTCTGGTTTCTCTTGAAAAGTTTCAAGCTCCAACAACACTGGGCCTTCATTCCCACAAGGAAACAAGCACCCTCTTGGGCCTACACCGTCTAGTTGTCCACAGTCCCCACCTGGCCCAATTGTCTGGCCCCTGCAAGTACTGAGTTTGCAGTGCCTCCTATTATCCTGGTAGTAACAACAGTGAGGCTGGGGGCGGGGGGGAGAATGATGGGGAAGCTGGACTTTGATAAAGTTGGGAGTCCAAAGTCCATGGATATTAAGAGCAGAAAACGGGGTCCTTTATGAACTTCATTCACTTGGACCCATTGAATCCTGGAGGAATCAGCGCTAAGGTGGATAAAATCTGAAGCAGTTGCCTAATCTATAAACCTGGGGGAGAACATAGGTACCTGGTCTTGAGAGGAACTGGGGTTTCACCAGCCTCTTTTCCTGAAACCATCTTCTGGGTCCCCAAACCCATTTATTATTGACAATTAAATTCTAGAATTGAGAATTCAGAAATAAATCCACACAACTATGGCCAACTGATTTTTTACAAAGTTGCCAGGTGTTTTAATTGGGGGAAAGAACGGTCTCTTCAACAAATGGTCTTGGGGAAACTGAAAATCAACTTGTAAAAGAATGAATTGGACTCACACCATATACAAAAAATTAACTCTAAATGGATCAAGGACCTAAACATAAGAGCTAAAACTGTTAAACTCCTAGAAGAAAGCAGAGGGAGTAACCTTCATAACTTAGGATTTGGTAGTGATTTCTTAAATATGACACAAAAGCATCAAGCAACAACAATGAAAAGATAGAATGGGTCTTGTCAAGATTTAAAACTTGCACACCAAAGGACATTATTAAGAAAGTGAAAAGACAACCATCAGAATGGGAGACAAGGGAAGCGGACTTGGCTTATGGATAGGGCATCTGCCTACCACATGGGAGATCCACGGTTCAAACCCCAGGCCTCCTTGACCCGTGTGGAGCTTGCCCATGCTCAGTCCTGATGCATGCAAGGAGTGCCATGCCATGCTGGGGTGTCCCCCACATAGGGGAGCCCCACATGCAAGGAGTGCGCCCCATAAGGAGAACTGCTCAGTGCGAAAGAATGTGCAGTCTGCCCAAGAATGGCACCGCACACACAGAGCTGACACAGCAAGATGACACAACAAAAAGAAACACAGATTCCTGGTGCCGCTGATAAGGATAGAAGCAGTCACAGAAGAACACAGTGAATGGGCTCAGAGAGGAGACAACTGGAGGGCAGCAGGGGATAAATAAATCTTTTTTTAAAAAAAGAAAGGGAGACAATAATTGTAAATCATGTATCTGATAAGATTTTTTAAAAATATTTATTTTTATTTATTCCCCCATTGTTTGCACTTGCTGTCTGCTCATCTTCTCTTTAAGAGGCACCAGAAACTGAATCCAGGACCTCCCACATGGTAGATGGGAGCCCAATCACTTGAGCAACATCCACATCACTGATAAGATTTTTATCCAGAATATATAAAGAACTGCTACAACTCAACAATAACAACAAAGACAACCCAATTTTAAAATGGGAAAAAGACTTGAATAGACATTTCTCTAAAGAGATATAAAAAGCCAATAAACACATGAAAAGATGCTCAACATCTCTGGGCATCAGGGAAATGTAAATCAAAACCACATTGAGATACCACTTCACACCCACTAGAATGGTATTATTTTTAAAATCAGAAAATAATATTAGAAAGGATGCAGAGAAATAGAAACCTTTATCCATTTCTGAGGTCACTGTAGAACGGTAGATGTGGAAATCAGTTTAGTGATTCCTCAGAAAGTTGAAAATAGAATTGCCATATTATCCAGCAATCCCTCTTCTAAGTATATACCCAAAAGAATTGAAAGCAAGAACTGAAACAGATATTTGTACACCAATGTTCATATCAGCATTATTCACAATAGCCAAAAGGTGGAAACAACCCAAGTATCCATCAACAGATAAGTGGATAAACAAATTTGGTATATCCATGTGTTTTAATTTCCTAGGCTGTTCTAATCAGATACTATGAAATGGGTTGGCTGTAAACAATGGGAATTTATTAGCTTACAGTTTTGAGGCTGAGAAAAAAGTCCAAATCAAGGCATCATGAAGGTGATGCTTCCTTACTGAAGACAGGCTGCTGGTGATCCTTTGCTCCTCTGCTTCATGGCAAGGCACATGGTGGCATCTTCTAGTCTCTCCCTTCTCTTCCAAGTTTCCTTGTTTTCAGTTTCTTGCCTCCATGGCTTTCTCTGTCTATTCATTCCTTTTAGAAAGGACTCCAGTAATAGGATTAAATCTCATCATGAATGAGGTGGATCTCACCTGTACTGAAGTAGCCTCATCAAAAGATCCTTACAGGGAAGCGGACTTGACCCAACAGATAGGGCATCCACCTACCACACAGGAGGTCCAAGGTTCAAACCCAGGGCCTCCTGACTCATGTGATGAGCTGGCCCACACGCAGTGCTGACGCGTGCAAGGAGTGCCGTGCCACGCAGGGGTGTCCCCCACATAGAGGAGCCCCACGAGCAAGGAGTGTGCCCCATAAGGAGAACCACCCAGCACAAAAAAAGTGCAGCCTGCCCAGGAATGGCGCTGCACATATGGAGAGCTGACACAGCAAGATGATGCAACAAAACAAGACACAGATTCTCGGTGGCGCTGATAAGAACGCAGGCAGACACAGAGGAGCACACAGCAGGTGGACACAAAGAACACACAACTGGGGAGGGGGGCAGGGAAGGGGAGAGTAATTAATTGGGAAAAAAAAGATCCTTACAGGGATCCACACCCACAAGAATAGATTAATTTTAAGAACATGTCTTTCTGGGGTACCTACAGTTCCAAACCACCACACCATACAATGGAATACTATTCAACTGCAAAAAGAAATGCTGTTCTGATGCATGCTACAACATGGAGGAAACTCGAAGACATGATGTTAAGTGAAATATTCCAGAAATGAGAGGACAAATGTATGATTTCACTTACATAAAATAGCTAGAAGAAGCAAACTTCATAGAGAAAGATGGTAGTTCATAGGTTAACAGGGGTAGGGCAGGAAGAGGCAGTTATAACTTAACGGGTCAGTAGTTTCTGTTTGAGGTGATGAAAAAGTAAAGGATGTCGTGATGGTAGCATAGTATTGTAAATATAGTTAATACTACTAAGTTGTACACTTGCATGTGGTTAAAATGAAAAAAATATTTTGCTGTATATTTGTTACAATAAACAGTTTTTTTTAAATTGAAAAAAAAATTCTATTAGGATTATCATCAATTCTCATTTTTAGGGACCAAGGAGTTTATACTGAGAGTTAACAGAGCCCTGGATGGTTTTCTTGTCCTCCATTCTGCAGTGGTGAGAGGGAAGTGGCACTGGCCTTTGTCTGGGAGTGCTGCTAAGAACTCTGCATGAGGTTTGGAGGAAGCAGTGAGTTAGGGATTGAATAGGATTATGGGAACTTCTCATTTCTTCTCTTATGTATCTGTGTTTTGCCGGAATTCTTTAAAAATTGGAATTACTTTTCAATCAGCAAAAACAATAGGATTATTTAGCAAGCTGTTTTTGTTTGGTTTTGTGGGGTGTTTTTGGTCTCAGTCTTCTCAAGTCATTGACTTCCGTCCGTCCACAGACTGCCCAAGGAGCAGGAGGGCGGTTCCCACAGCATCTGTTAGGGCTGGTCGTATACGGGAGGAGCACTCTACTAGGAAATCCTTAACATTGGCCCCAGGTTAGAACGATCAGGATCGTTGCCTTCTGGTTTGCAACGTTATGTTCTTTACAAAAAAGTTTGGCCAGAAGTGTCCCTGTGGGGTTCGGACTGCTGTGCTGAGTAGGCGCGGCCCACAGAGAAAGGACGGCAGGAGTGGGCACCCCTCGGCAACATGGTTTTGGCAAAAACACGGTCGTGCGTTTAGCTCTCCGGAAATAATGCCAGCTGTCGGGTACATGGAGTCTACACCTGTCTAAAATCGGTTCATTTGAGATCAGCAGCAGAACAACCTCTGGCCCCTTGGCGAGGCAAACTGTCTCACTAGGGAGGAAAAAGCAGTCCTGTGGCAGGGCCTGGGAGCTCCGCCCGTGCAGACTTCAACGCGCACCACGGCGTTTGGCCCACCTTGGGCTCTGCCAGGTCTTTTGTTTCTGGTTGCCTGGAATGACCAGAACTAAAAACGACATGAAACCTCAGAGCTTCAGAGAAAAAGTAATGAAATTAATTTTTCCAAATTCAGACTTCTCCTACGCAAAGAGTATAACCCTGGGGGAAAACACAACCCACCGGCACCTTGGGCTGCTGCTGCGCGCTCCGGGTCCCCGGAGGAAGCGGAGGAGAGTTACGGTGGCTGCAAAGGCCGAGAAGACAGGAAGACGGGAGCGAGAGAAGAGCCCCTGGGCAGGCCTCGGCCGGGCTCCGGCTCTGACTTGATTCCACCGACTGGGGGTTCCCAGAATGTGATGTTTTTAATAGTTTTAATGTCCATGTATTTATTTTAACATGTATCGAAAAAATAGGGTTGCCCCGGATGAGGCTGAAGCAGTTTCCCGTACAAATAAGCTTCCATGAGAAAAAGAATCGATTTACAGAAAAGGGAGTTGGTGTCGGGTGCCGTGGACCGTGCGGGGAGTTCTTCCCAGGAATTCCCGCGGGCTGGGGTGCTGCGGGGTAAACCCGGCTTGCCCGGGAGCCTCGGAGATACTAAAGAGCGAAGGCTTCGGCGTTGGAGCTGAATCCGGGTGGCTCTGTCCGGCCCCAGGTGGCTGTCCTCACCCCGCGGGGCCTCCTCGGCGCACTTGCTCTCCAACAGTTTTGTTCGGCGACTGTCGGAACAACGTTCGCTTTTCTCCAGGGAACTCTCGCCCCTGCGCCCCGGGAGAGGGACCCGGGCAAGGCGGGCTCCCGGGCGGGACACGCCGCGGCCACCAGGGGGCGCCCGGAGCCCGGGAAAGCCGCACCAGGTCGGGGCTTCGGCGTTTCCGGGCGGCTTCGCCAGGACCTGGGCCCGGCGGGGTGGGCCGGGGCGGGGGCCGCCCTAAGGGTGGGGGTGTTTTGTGTCACCTGGAAGAGGGCTCTGGAGCACAGCCCTCCACTTCCCTTCCACCCCAGACTTTCAGCTGGAACGGGGAGCGGGGATGGGGGGTGCAGAAGAGCCAAGGTACGGCCACCAAAAGGAGGCCCCCATCAACAAAAATTTGAAGTAAATATATTGACTTGAGGATTGTTAAAATAACGACGAAAAGCGCGCCCAGTGTTCGCGAAAGAAACCTTCAAATACTCCCGGGGAACATCGGGAATCTGGGCGCCTGGTGCAGGGGTCTTGCTTCCCACCTTTCCCGCGCTCTGCCCAGCTCCCTGCGGGCCATTTCCTTGTGTTCTCCACAAAAGGCACGTTCAGGTGCCAAGCCCTGGTGCCTTGGGTGGGAACCATTTTGTACCTGGGAAGACGGTTTTAGTGAAGCTGTCCCTGAGCTGAAGAAGGCGGGCCTTGCTCCGAATGACTGAGGGCGTCGTATGCAAAGGAAATTGGACCCAGGAGCAGGCAGAAGCCGGAAGCCAGTGGAAGCCAGAACAAAAAGCAGCAGCCCCACGAGCCTTGCCAGGGGCGGAAAAGCCAGGGAGCCAGCCCCAGAGCCACTGTCTTTGGGGAGAAAGCTTCGTCTTGCCGATGCCTTGATTTTGGAGTTCTACTGTCCTCAAAAAATGTGAGCCAATAAATTCCTGTTGTTTAAGTCAAGCCAGCCCTAAAACCAAAACACTCCCCAAACCAGGCTCCCCAGCCAAGTGAGAACCTGGCTGGGATCATCACCCCTCCACTTCCCAGTAGAGCCAGCTCTGGGCCTGCGCCTGGCCCAAGGCTGGACTTTTCACTCATCTCTTATCCTCCCCTCAAACCCTCAAGGCAAATAGTCCTGGTTCATAGACAGGCCCAGTACCTAAGTGGGGCAACTGGGCCTTGGACTCAGGTGTCTCTGCAAAGGCATAGCACCACACTATTTAATTATAATTAAAGATTTAATATTTGGTGTGATGTGTATAAGGGACAGAATAGCAGACAGCCTGGGTAATCCCATCTGAGGAGATGAGGGACGGCTTTCCTGGGGAGGTGATATCAGGGCTTTGAAGGATAGAGGTTTTCCCAGGTGGTCACAGTGGAGGGGCACTGCAGGCAGAGGGAATAGCTCTGCCGTGACATGAAGGGAGGTAGAGCACAGCGTTCTGAAATTACACATAGTTGGGGGTGAGGTATGAAATGAAATCCCAAGAAGTTAAAGGGCTCTCAGGCACACAGCCAGTGGTGGTGGAGCTGGGTCTAGTGTCCACATGGAGGGTTGGGGTAGCAGCAGCTCAGTGCAAAGGCCCTGGGAGAGCTGGTAGGGGATGTTCACAGCTCAAACCGGGGAAGTGTCCGATTCCACTAGGTTCTTGGCTATGTTGTATGAAAAAATTTAAGAACATGCCAATTTAGGCCAGTAAAAAGAATTTATTGGGAAATGGAAGAAATGAACAACAGCTTGCTGAGAAATGGGAGAGAAAGATGGAAATACGTACCAAGATTTGATGCGGGCTCCTCTAGGCAGAAAGAGCGAGCTTTGGCTTGTGTGGTCACCTTTTAAGCTATTAATTATTCCTCCCCTTGCTAATGCTAAGGGGAGAGGCCCCATCTGTTATAGGTTACCCCACCAATGGTGGGGGCCAATGGTGATGCCTGTTTGGAATATCTGGGGCCTCCCCTCAGCCCTGGAAAGAGTTCCAACTGGAACCTCAAGGTTAAGGTCAGGGTCTCGATGGGTCTCAAGGCCATGTTGTCTATCAGCCATGTTGTCTGTCAGCCATGTTGTAGCTCATCTTCTCGTTTCTCCTTACTAACCTACCTCGAAACCCAAAGAGGTAACAATACCCTCATTTATATCAGATTTTTAAATGCCAGCAATCCCCACCCCCTTTCCCCAGCAATAAGTCAGTGCAGTCATTACAACTTTTAGTTGTGGTAAGAAGCCCACTTGAAATAGCCTTGTCAAATGGTAGCCACTTATTGGCAGGCTTCTGGGGGAGTTTCTCTAGTTGGAAGAAGAGGAATGCACCTAGGCTTCAGAAGATGCAGAGGGGATGACTAAGGTGAGAAAGTGATACAATGTGATCAAACTGACCTTTGAGGAAGGGAGGCAGCCTCTTGGGTTGCACCTGGCTTCCCAACTAGAATGTGAAACCTTGGTGGCAGGCACCAGCTCCTAGCACATCCCTGGCTCACAGCAGGCACTCAACTGCTGAGTGAACATCAGATCTGCCCACATCTACCTTAGAGTCTGGTAATGGGACACAGATCAGTGTCATTCCATGCAGTGAGTGCTAGGTTTGAGTTAAGGACCTGTGAGTGGTAGTAGTGTCTAGTGTCCACTGAGCACTCACTGGGGTTTCCTGTAACCCCTTCCCCCCCCATTTACCCACTCCAGGCTAGGAACCCTCTACAGGGATCTGAGGGAAGAGGACCATGCATTTCTGGAGGGAAGGATGGTACAGAGTCGTAGAGAATAGGGCAGGGAAGGAGATTTCAAACAACATTTCCCCACATTTCCCAGGGGCTTTTGACTAAGGAGATGAACTGTGTGTGTGTGATAAATGGCAAGGGAATGCTGGGCCTCTAACACCCAAGTGAGAGGGTTTGTAACCTTTCATTCACCATCTAACAGGGGAATAAAAACAAAGTTGTTTTTAAACAGAATTTGATCCTTAAGGAATAGAGCTATCTAATTTGCACCCTGACTACATTTTACAGATTCCATTCAGAATCAGTGAGCGCTACTTGAAAAGATAATATTGACTTCAAGAAACTACTCTGTACTTTTACTCAGCTGGGTCTTGGATTGCCAGTGGATAATCAAAAATCTTCCAAATCCCCATTATAATATGATTACTTTTTCTGTAATAATATGATTACTGTATCTTGTTAAGTAACTTTAGAAATCTTAAAAAAGCTGTATCAGACATGATCTGTAAGAGTCAAATGTAAATTCCTTCTCAGATCTTGAAACGTAAATTGAAAACTTTGCCCTGCCATTAATTTACTTTGATCACTTCAAACGTTCCTGAATACTTTACTGGAGATTTCAAAGCCTCTTAAAACATGAGGGAATGTATTAGAAAATTATAAATTTGACATTTGAAAACATTCTGCTATTTCTGATTTAAAAATAAGAAAGATGCTGATGAATTAAATAGTGAACTTCAATCAAATTGAGCTTTAGAACATAAGCTCTGGAGTCAGCCAGGCTTGACTAAAATCCCAGCTCTGCTACCTAACTACTTGAGCAAACAATTTAATCTCTGTGAATCTGTCACCCCCTTCTATCTACAGAATGTGCACAACCATAGGGTTGTTGTGGGAGATTCAAGAAAATAGAGATACAGTGCCTGGTATGCTGTAAGTTTCCAAAGCCATCCTTATTCTGTTCATTCCTTCGATAAACAAACTTCTGCACAGGTGAAATGTTTTGTTTTTTCTCATCTTTGTGATTCAAAGCCAAGGTCCATGGCAGTTGTTGGAAAAGAGAACCTTCAATAGTTAACTGGGTCTAAATTAGATTCCGAAATGATACATCTTGGATTTACCAACATCTTTTTTTGCTTAAGAATGTTGGTATAAAATACTAAATACTTGACTTTTCTTCATTACTCAATAAACTAAGCAGAGTGAAATCCCAAGTAGAGGGTATGGTATTGAATTGGCTTGAGGCAGAGGTACAGTTTTTTTTTCGTTTTATTTAAGATTTGTTTTATTTATTTTTCCCCACCCCCATCCCCATTGTTTGTATTTACTGTCTACTCTCTGTGTCTGTTCACTGTGTGCTTGTCCTCTTTTTAGGAGGCACTGGGAACCAAACCTGGGACATCCCATGTCATGGGCAGGCACCCAACTGCTCGAGGTACATCTGCTTCCCTACACTTTTGGTTTAATCCACTTCAGGTCACTTCTTAGGGCATGGTCCTGAAGGAGTTTCAGTACAGAGGCTTTGGGTTTTTGTTATTACCCTAATCCTGAAAGACTCCAGAAGATTCTTCTAAGGTGTCTAGCTTAGCTCTTTATGCTCCTGCCCCATGTACCTACAAAATCTGGCAAAAGACATGAACCAGAGACCAGTTACATGTTTGACTTCAAGAGACCCCTTTAAAAAGTACAAGAAGCCACACGTAAAACTGGATTGTTTTGTCATTCAAATTCCTGAGGGTACAGGATTGTGGGAAGATGGTAGAGTAGGGAGCTTCAGGACACAGACCTTCCACCAAAACAACAATTAACCTGGCAGAAACTGCTGGAAATAATTAGGCTGAAACCCTGGAGGCCAGAAGAACACTGTACAGCATCCAGAGAAGTGCAGGAGGAAGAAGAACTGGTAAATTATGGTAAAAACCAATATTACTCTTTCCATATGGCTACTGGCACCCATTCCCCACTCTTCAACAGGCTGCTATGAGATCCACATCCTGGAAAACTTGCTAATGATAAAAAGGGACATAAAAAAAGCTCTTACCCAAGACCAGGGGTAGGTATGACTGATCATTGATCATGGCTTTTGGGGAAGCCAATATTGAACCATAGAGCCACATTGTTTCCCCTGAATAGGTTTTTTTCATTTGCTTGCTTGTTGTTTTTTTTGTTTTTTAGGAGAAACTAGGGATCGAAACCAGGACCTCCCAGGTGGGAAGCAGGTACCCAACTGCTTGAGTCACATCCTCTACTGATCATGGCTTTTGATTAGCGAATTCGGAGCTGGAGGCCCCGTTCTGAAGGCAGCCATTGCTTCAATCCATCCCAGACAAAGGGAGTGGTGGCTATCGTTTCAACCTTCCTTGACAGGGGCAGCGGCAGTGGAGACTTAAAGACATTGCAGGTCCTCAGGGATGAAGGATTGTTCCTTGAAAGGCTACATTTGCTGGGCTAGTCAGGAAAGTTCAGCTGTGAGAAACTATCAGAGAAGCCATCAGAAAAGCCCTTGGTACCCTTCCTGATCACCTCCTCAGGGCATTTTGGAGCCAGTCTGAGTCCCTTTTGGGGTCCCTGACCCAATTTCGGTAAGGACAGACTGGCCTAGAAAGTCCTCTCCAGAATCTGCCATTCAAGCAAAAGCCGCTTAAGACAATAAAAGAAATGTAAAAAATTGTAGAGGTGGATATTCTGGACAAAGACCTGCTGGTTTCAAACCCTGGAAGAGGGAGGTTTGTCCCCTGGAAAACAGAGGGAATATACAAACTCCTCTAAACAGGGGAATTCCAAAACAGCTAACAAGCAAAAAAGCCCAGGACAAATCTGAGACCCAGAAAGGGAAAATCCTGCACACTGCATTGGATCGCTGAAGATCCAAGAAAATTTTTGCCTTGTCACCAGCTGGCTACAAGACACAGATATATCAGGGATTAAATCCCAGCATTAACATTTTAAAATATTAAATGTACAGTGTGCAACAAAAGTACAAGATGAACAAACAGGAAATGATGGCCCATCTAAAGGAAGAGGAAAAAATACAGAAAACTTTAATGAAGAAGTGAATGTGGACATATCAAATAAAACCTTTAAAATTATTTTAAAAGTGCTCAAGGAACGATAAATGATGGAAAATACAGAGAAAGAACTAAAGGAAATCAGGAAATGAATGAGTAATATGAGAATTTTGATAAAGAAACAGAAATTTTAAAAAGGAACCAAACAGCACTTCTGGAGCTGAAGATCACAATAAATGAAATGAAAAATGCTCTGGAGGGTCTCAAGACCAGATTGGAGCTGTCAGAAGAAAGAATCAGTGAATCTGAAGACAAGACACTTGAAATGAGTCAGGCTGAGTATCAGAAAGAAAAAAGAAATACTGAAAGCAAAAATAACCTAAGAAAACTCTAGGACACCATCAAGCACACCAATATACATGTTAGGGGAGTCCCAGAAGGAGAAGAAAGAGAGAAAGGGGCAGAAGGAATATTCAAGGAAATAATAACAGAGAACTTCCCAAACTTTGCAAAAGATGAGAATATGCACCTCCAAGAAGCCCAAAGAGCACCAAAGAGATAAACATCAAGAAAAATAAACCCCATCATATGTATATCAGAATACTGGATGCAAGGACAAGGAGAGAGTGCTGAATGCTGCAAGAGAAGAGCAACATGCTATATACAAGGGAGTTGCAATTAGAGTGAGTGTCATCTTCTCATCAGAAACCATGGAGGCAAGGAGGCAGTGGGTTGAATTAAAGTGCTGAAAGAAAACAACTGCCAGCCAAGAATTTTATACTCAGTGAGACTTTCTTTCAAAAATGATGAAGAGATTAAGACATTCTCATATAAACAAAAGCTGAGGGAGTTCATTATAAATAAACCTGCCCTACAAGTAATGCTAAACAGAATTCTTCAGAAAGGGAAGAACATTAGACAGTAGTTCAAAGCAGCATAAAGAAATAAAGACCTACAGTAAAGGTAATCATTTGGGTAATTATAAATTATAATTATAAACACCAGTATTGTTGTGTATTGTTTGGTATGTAACTCCACTTCTTACAGGTGCTATAATTCAAATGCATAAAGCATAATGATAAATCTAGGTTTTTGAACATACAAAGTACAAATATATAAGTAGTAACAAGTACGAAAAATATTTGTGAGGGGACAGAGGGGCATAGGAAAAGTATATGTTCATGCTATTGAAGTTAAGTTGGCATTAATCCAAATATGATTACTATACATTTAGGATGTTAAATTTTAACCCCACAAGGAAAATAGATAAAAACTATATCCAGATAAAAATGAGAAGTCACTCAATATGGTACAACACACAAAATAAATATAAAGGTAGGCATTAATGGAAGGGACAAAAAAAAAAAGTATAAGACTTACAAAGGCTAAGTAGAAAAATGGCAGAAGAAAGTCCTATATTATTAATAGAGACTTTAAGTATAAATAGACAAAACTTTCAAAAGGCAGAGATTTGCAGAATGAATAAAAAAGCATGACTCAGCTATATGCTGCCTGTAATAGACTCACCTTAAATTCAAAGATACAAGTAAGTTGAGGGTGAAAGACACTGGGGTGGTTATACTAATATCAAATAAAAGAGATGAAAAGAGTGACAAGATTAAAGGATGGTCTTTATATACAAATAAAGGGAACAATTCAACAGGAAGATGTAACAATTGTAAATATGTATGCAGCTAAAAGCAGAGCCCCAAAATATAGGAGGAAGGGAAGGAAGGGTGAGAGGGAGAGAGGGAGGGAGGAAAGGAAGGAAGGAAGAAAGGGAAGGGAAGGGGGAAGGAAGATTTGAAGTGACAAACTTATGGTTCTACATTAATAGTAGGAGACTTTAATACACCACTCTCAATTATGGATAGAACATCTATTCAGAAAATGAATAAAAGAAGTGCAAGACTTGAATGTACTCTAAACCAACTAGATCTAACAGACACATAAAGAACACATCACCCAACAAAAACAGTATATACATTTTTCTCAAGTGCATATGGATCATTCTCCAGGATAGAACACAAGCTGAGTCACAAAACGGGTCTCAATAAATTAAAAAATAATGAAATCATACAATGTATCTTCTCTACCATCACAATGGAATGAAGCTAGAAATCAGTAATAGAGAGAAATGGAAAATTCACAAAAATATGGAAATTATCATACTCTGAAACAACCAATGAGTTAAAGAGGACAGAAGTGAAATTAGGAAATATCTTGGGGTGAATGAAAATGAAAATACAGCATACCAAAACTTCTGGGATGCAGCAAAGGCAGTGCTGAGGGGGAAACTTATAGCTCCAAATGCTTGCATTAAAAAAGAAAAAAGGGGGAAGCAGATGTGGCCCAAGTGACTGGGCTCCCATCTACCATATTGCGGGGCACAGGTTCAATTCCTGGGGCCTTCTGGTGAAGGTGAAGTGGCCTCCACCACAGAGAGCTGGCCCACAGCGTGAGCTAATGCAACAAGATGAAAGGAAAGAAAGAAAGAAAAAGAAAGAAAGAAAAAGAAAGAAAAAGAAAGAAAAAGAAAGGAAGGAAGGAAGGAAGGGAGGGAGGGAGGGAGGGAGGGAGGAAGGAAGGAAGGAAGGAAGGAAGGAAGGAAGGAAGGAAGGAAGGAAGGAAGGAAGGAAGGAAGGAAGGGTGAGAGAAGAGAGAGAGCGAGCACACAGATATGGCTTGAGCTTTTGGATACCCACCTCCCACATGGGAGGCCCCAGGTTTGGTTCCCAGTGACTCCAAAGGAAGATGAAGAGATGCAATGAGCTGATGCAACAAGTAGGGAGTGGATAAGGCTCAAGTGGCTGGGCACCTGCCTCCACATGGGAGGTCCTAGGTTCAGTTCCCAGTGCCTTCTAAAGAAGACAAGGAGACAACGAGTGGACACAATGAGCAGAGATGACTGGACAGAAGCAGAGACAATGAGCAGATAGACAAGGGGAGCCATCTCGGAGGGGAAGGGGTTGTGTGTGGAGAAATAAAGCTTTCCTGGTGAAAAAAAATCAGAGACCTAACCTCAAAACTGGAAGAGCTAGAGATGAAGAATAAACTTCAGGTAAGAGTGGTCTTAATCCTCTTACTGGAGTCTTTTATAAATGGGAGAGAAATGCAGAGATGCAGAGAGAAACACCTAGAAGCTGTGAGAGACAGCCCTGGGAGACAGAAGCTGAAATCAACAGAATACAGAAGCTGAGAGGAGGCCACTGAAGCCAGAAGCTGAAAGCAATGAAGACTGAAGGAGAGGGGAGAGATTAGTAGACACTGCCATGTACCTGATCATCCACAGCTGCAGCTTGGGAAGAAAGCATCTCCTGATGATGCCTTGATTTAAACACTTTCACAACCTCAGAACTGTAAGTTATTAAATTCCCTTAGTAAAAGCCAATCCATTTCTGGTATATTGCCTTGGCAACCTTTAGCAACCTAAAACACTTAGAAACACAAAAACTACCTATGCTGACTCAAGAAGAAATGTAAGATCTCAAAAAATCAATAACTAGTAAAGAATTGTGTCAGTAATAAAAACCTCCCAATAAAGAAAAGTCCAGAACCAGATGCCTTCACAGAAGAATTCTACCAAACATTCCAAGAAGACTTAACTCCAATTCTGTTCAAAAAGTTGAAAAGGAGGTTAACACTTCCTAATTCATTCTATGAGGCCAACACCACCTCATACCAAAGCCAGATAAAGATACCACAAGAAAAGGAAAACTATAGACTATTATTTGTGAATATAGATGCAAAAATCCTCAACAAAATACTAGCAAACTGAACCCAACGGCACATTAAAATAATTATACACCATGTTATTTCTGGTATGCAGGTTGCTCAATATAAGAAAATCAATTAATGTAATACACTACATGAACAGAATTAAGGGAAAAAAGCACGATTATCTCAATCAATGCAGAAACAATATATGACAAAACTCAGCACCACTTCATGATAAAAACATTTTAGAACACTAGGAATAAAAGGAAACTTCCTCAACATGATAAAGGGTATATATGAAAAGCCCATAGCTAACAGTCTACTTAATGGTGAAAGACTGAATGCTTTCCCTCTAGGATCAGGAACAAGACAAGTATGCCCACTGTCACCACTATTATTCAACGTTGTACTTAAGTTCTTGCCAGAGCAATTAGGTAAGAAAAAGAAATAAAAACATCTAAACTGGAAAGGAAGATGTAAAACTTCTGAAAAATCCACAATTAAGATCCTAGAGCTAATAAATAAGTTCAGCAAAGTGGTGAGGTAGAAGATCAACATGCAAAAATCCATAGTGTTTCTATACACAAGTAATGGCCAATTGGAAGAAGAAACCAATAAAAAAACCTCCATTCACAATAGCAACTAAAAGAATCAAATACCTAGGAATAAATCTAACCAAGGATGTAAAAGACTTGTATACAGAAAACTACAAAACATTACTAAAAGAAATAAAAGACTTAAGTACATGGAAGAACATTTATATTCATGGATTGGAAGACTAAATATTGCTTAGATGTCAATTTTACTCAAAGCAATTTATAGATTCAATGCAATCCCAATCAAAATTTTAATAACCTTCTTTGCAGAAATGGAAAAGCAAATCATCAAATTTATATGGAAGGGTAAGGGGCCCAAAATAGCTAAAGCCATATTGAAAAAGAAGAATGAAGTTGAAGGACTCACTTCCCAAACTTAAAAATTTATTACAAAGCCATGTAATCAAAATGGTGTGGTACTGGCACAAGGACAGACATAAAGATGAATGGAGTTGAATTGAGAGCTCAGAAAACCACCTCACATTTATGGCCAACTGATTTTTTACAAAATAGCAAAAAATACTCTACTTGGACAAAATAGTTTCTTCAACAAATTGGCTGGGAAAACTGGATCTCCGTTTGAAAAAAAGAAAAAAGACAAAAAAAAGGATTCTTACCTCATGCCATATACAAAAATCAACTCTGAAATGGATAGAAGACTGAAGTCTAAGAGCTAGAGCTAACAAAACTCCTAGGAGAAAACGTACGAAGAGATTTTTGGGGCTTCGTGTTATCCAAAGGTTTCTTAGACTTTATACCCAAACCATAAGCAACAAAAGAAAAAATAGATAAATGGGGACTCATCAAAATATAAAACTTTTGCTCTTCAAAGGACTTTATTAAAAAAAAAGTAAAATGACAACCAAAAATAGAAAATACTTGGAAGCCACATATCAAATAAAGGATTAATATCCAGTATATATAAAGAAATCCTTCAACTTAACAAGAAGAGGAATAACCCCATTTAAAAATGGGCTCTAGACTTGAACTGACATCTCTCCAAAGATATACAAATGGCCACAAAGCACACAAAAAGATGCTCATTATTAGCCATCAGGGAAATGCAAATCAAAACCATGAGATACCGTTTCACACCCATTAGAATGGCTGTTATTTAAAAAAAAAAAAAAAAGGAAAATAACCAGTGTTGGAGAGGATGTGGAGATATAGGAACACTTATTCATTGCTAGTAGCATTTAAAATGGTGCAGCTGCTGTGTAAGACAGTTTGTTAGTTTTTTAGAAAGCTAAGTATAGAACTGCCATATGACCTGGTAATTCCACTCCTAGGTATATATCCAAAAGAATTGAAAGCAGGGACTCAAAATAGATATTTGCACAGATGTTCATAGCAGCATTATTCACAATTGCTAAAAATGGGAGCAACCCAAGTGTCCATCAACCAATGAATGCATAAATAAAATTTGTTATATGCATACAATGGAATATTATAAAGTCATAAAAAGGAATGAAGTCCTGATACATGTGATAACGTGGGTAAACTTTGAGGGCATGTTGAGTGAAATAAGCCAGGCACAAAAAAGACAAATACTTGAAACAATTGGAATATGCAAATTCATTGAGTCAGAATCTAGAATATAGGTTACTGGGGACAGCGTAGGGATAGAGAATGGGAAGTTAGGAAGGCTGAAAATGCCCAGGGCTCCTACTTATAAGGATGGAAAAGTTTTGGTAATGGATGGTGGTGATAGTAACACAACATTGTGAACACAATGTGAACAGCACTGAAATGTATCTGAACATGGTTAAAAAGGGGAAATGTAAAAAAAGGGGGGGGGATGTTAGTTTGTATATATGGTCACAGAAAAAAAAATTTAAATCCATGGAGCTGCAGTACACAAACAGTGAACCCTAAGTTAAACCATGGGCTTAATTAATAGTACAATTATAAAAATATGCTATCATCAATTGCAACAAATGTTTCACACCAACACAAGGCGTTGGGGATGGGGTGCTATGTGGAATTCTGTATTTTATTGTCCTGTAAACTCACAACTTCTCTAATTAAAAAAAAACAAACCGAGGTTAGCAGAGAGTGTCTCCTTTGCAGGTGATTTGGAGTCATATGACTGAATTCTAGTAAGTAATGGCAGTGGCAGTGATGTCACTCTGGCCTGAGGCACTTAAGTACCAGGGCCCCTCCCCCTCACCTCTCCTTCTCTTCGAAAGCTACATGTTGATGTGATAGAACCATAAGATGCAAGCAGCGTGGATGCCTGAATCACCAAACAGGAGAGCTTTTGTGGAGAGCTGCCTAGGATAATTACCCAGTCTACTTTAAATTTTGCATGATTGAGAAAGAAACCTTTGTTTTGGGTGGTTAATTTGTTACCATAGCCTGTCTTATCCTATTATATTAACATTTCACATTTAGATAGGAAAAACAACAGAGATTATAATCTGAGGTGTGATAAAGAGAAACACAAAACATTATCAACATTTTCACAATGCAATCTAGGCTAGGTACATTGGAAAATTACATGAAGAGAACTTGGATACCAGTTTTGGCTTCACATCAATTATTAAAAAGTATTTTCTAACTTTATTAAAATAACTTTTGTGTATGGCACAGTATCAGTTTTTATATCAGAGAAAGGTAAAATAGATACAGATTAGCAATTTTAACATGAATATGTTCTTGTAGAACTAAGAGTCAAGTTTAAAATTTTAATGTTAAAATTTTAAATGTTTCCGTCATGGTTCTATCCACAAATATGTCCCAGTGAAGAAAATATTCTTAGGGCCAAGACGGTTAGTTAGTGAAAGAGGAGAAAGAGCTTTCTGAAAAGTTTATATTACAAATTCAAAATAAGTCACTTCGTTGCCACGGCTGTCTTGTAAAGTCAAGCCACTAAATTAATGCAGAAATGCTATCCTTTTGAACTAAAGCAGAACTGAGAATTTTCCTAGAGCTATTTTTTTTCCCCAGATTTTGTGTCTGAATATAGCTTTCCCAGTGATGTGGGGAAGAGTTAGATTTATACAGTCAATTTCCCTGTGGGATGTAAAACTTGGCTTAAGCAATTTCTAGGGTCATTAGCAGAACGAACATCTTCCATACATGCCACTTACTTTTCTGTCTTCCTTACAAACTAATTTACCATTAAAGATTACTACTTTATTTTGTAGCTAAAAATAAATCAGCAAAAAACAAAATACATTATACTCCAGCATAATTTCCTTAAAGATTATTTTACAAAGCATATATAATTCTTGGATAAACATAAGGATATGTTTGAATACTAACAAGCTATTGCTATGAGACCAAAGGAAAAATAACTCCTAGCCATGTTGTTTAAATGTCTAGTTTTTCATTTTATCTTGGATACTGTGGCAGTTTGGTACTGTTTATTAATTCCAAAAAAAGATGGATTGTTTGTAAACTGATCTGTTCCTCTGGGTTTATTAGATTGTATTAGATTTAGAGGTTTCACTTTTATGAAATCAAAGTTAGGGCTTTTATTTGACAATGCCATTAGAGGCAACTCGATTTGAGTCCCTGTCCCCACCCTTGGTGGGGTATATAAATGGATGCTCAATCAAAGACAGTGAAGTAAATACACAAGGAGAACACAGTTTAGTTTTGGAAGCTGGAGCCCTTGGGAAAGAGCCAAGTCGTTCGACTGATAGTTTGCAACTGGAGACCAGAACTCTGTGAACAGCTGAGAAAGTCCAGAAAGAAATGAGCCCAGGGGAGAGACAAGCCTTATGCTGGCCTACAGCTGAGATCGGAAGAAGCTGGGACCAGACCCTTAGGAAGAGGAAGGCTGAACTCTGAGACCGGCAGCCATCTTGCTCTAACATGTGGTAACAAACTTTGGTGAGGGAAGTAACTTTTATGCTTTATGGCCTTGTGACTGTAAGCATCCACCCCAAATAAATACCCTTTATAAAAGCCAACAGATTCCCGTTAACTTTACATCAGCACCCCTCTAAGACAGTTAATATATAACTAGTTATGCATCTAGAATAACAATGCATGACCTCATAACACTTTAGTCATTCTTCTAAGCTCACTTTCTTTTAATGCTTTTTACTAGTAGCTATGCATGTATCTATTCTGACCCTGGGAAGTAGGTTCACAAGAATTCACTTAAAAATATATTCCTGAAGTTAAAACTCACAAAATGAAACAGTAATTTTTTGTTTACATTAGTTCAGAGACCATCACAGGGTCATCTAATATTTATGATACTTGACTAGTTAAACCACAATAGTATTTTCTGAATACTTCCAAAATAGCTTTGTGTACTGGAGTAAGGAAGAGAGACATGAAGCCTGCTGTATGTCATAGCAACAGAAAGGGTTCACTCTAAGCAGTTATGCACAGACAGGGGTGTTGACACTGAAATACTTCCAAACCAGTCAATAAATAGCTGCTGTCTAGACTATTCTGAGCTCTCCCACCCCACCACCTCCTTCCCTTTCTCAGGAAAGCCCACAGTGACCCTGTAAAAGGGGCCTTTTGAGCCCTCTTTCTGCATTAGTCAACATTGCTCAGACCATGCTGCTGCACCTGTTGGAAATCTTCTCAACTCCATTCTTGGTGCTAGATGCCTGTGAAACAGGCACTATGCATAGAAAGTTCACAGGTGTGTAAAATAAACCTCAGAAAGGTTAGGTAACTTCTTCGAAACAACCTATGACTAATATTAAGAACAAATTAGCCCACCCTCATACTTTGGGTAAGGTAATTTCAGTAAGTTTGATGTTTGTCATATTCTAAAACTATGATCATTAGTATCTTCCCAGATCATGTCAACTGTATTTAATTCAAACCTACCACATATGCAATTATGTCATATGTATCTGTTGTTTAGCCTGAGTATCCTTCAAATGAAAATGGATCATACATGTAAAGGAAACATTTAAACTTAGTTGCATACAGAATTTTAAAAATTTTTTTACAAAGAATCACTTCATTTAGGCAGGACTACTGACTTGTCATCTTTGTGTTGAAGAACCACACATGGGTAATTTCATCAGTCCCAGAAGACTCTGAGACAAAGGTTAGGACTTTATATGAACAACTAATGAAGTTCCTCCAAAGTTCCAAGGCCTCTTTTTGAAGTTATTAAGTTGACCCAGTTATATAAATTCCTTATTAGATACCAACTGATATCAATATAGGGAGAGGAGGCAGAATGTACCTTTTATGCTCATGAGTGGACTGAGGAGGAACGTGACCCCATCTCTGTAAGCTAGGCAGAAAGGACTGCTGATTGATGGAGCTGATTTATTGAAATTTAAAACAAAAAAGAAATTGGACAAGAAAAGGTTTGCAACCATCACCTGGAATGAGATCATGACTCCCTGCCACCAAGGTATGGCTCCGCTGGCTTCCCGACCCAACACCTAAAAAAATTCTTTAGATTTGTTCTTTCAAGGTGACAACCATCTGTCTGAGCTATTTATTTTTGTGCCACTTTTAAAGAATTATGAAAATTCTAACACACTGAACCATGTTTATAATAGGCAAGACGTTAACCTAAGAACCGTGCTCTAAGAATCCAAAAGCTGTGCTTTAGTTCTGGTAACAATACTAATTACGTGACTACCCCTCTCCAAATCTGCTTCCTCTTGTAAAACAGAGATAAAACATAGATAATCCATCCATCCTATCTTAAATGGTTGACTAATAAGAAAACTCTGAGAAGTAGGTAGAAGGGCCTGATGAAACAGCTACCTTCCTTTGGCTTCCACATTCATGTAACCTAATCATTTCCTTAGTTGAAACTTGGATCAAGTATACTATTTCTTAAAAGAATTTAAATTATCTTGGGAAACAAAGCGTACTGCTTTTTTAAAGGAGGTACTGGGGATTGAGCCTGGGACCATGTACATATGAAGCAGGTGCTCAACTACCAAGCCGCACACCCACTCCACCATACTGCATCTTACAATAGGGCAAAAACAGTAATTTTTCAGTCTTAAAAAGAGAGTAACAGCATATTATATATACATGGTATTTAGTATGTACAGGGCTTGGTTTTAAGTGCCTTACACATTACCTACTTACATCTCACAACTACTCTGCATGGTAGGTACTATTACTTCTCTTTTTCAGATGAGGAACTCAAAATACAGGTAGTAAATGGCAGTCAACATTTAAACCCACGAAATCTGGTTCCAAAATCTGAGCTCTTAACCAATTTTATTGCTTTTCTTTAAAGTTAGGCAATCCACATCCCCAATATTTTAAATGGGTGAGCATTTCCAAGAGAAAGCCATGCATTTTGGTCCTAAGTACCAATTACTCTTCTATTAAGTTCTTTGCAGGTTCTATACAATTTTTTGAAGAGGTACTGGGAATTGAACCTGGGACCTAGTACATAGGAAGCAGGCACTCAAATCATTGAGCAATACCCCTCTATACAAATAATTTTTGAAGTTGGTTTACACACATTTAAATCCTTTCCTTTTTAAAATCAAGGAACTTCCTGGGGAAAAAAATTCTCAAAAAAAAAAAAAAAATGGAGTGGTGGGGATGGAGAGCAGTATGGGAAGGTAAATGGAAATGTGTTTGTTTTAGGAAACTAAGCTAATTCAAATTAACAGACATTATTTAAATCCTTGAACTGTTGCAGAATTATTGAAATCTAGGACTTGGAATTCTAATAATTCAATTTAAAAAACAGCTAATAAAAAAGTATTTTTTGAATTAGACTGTTAGGTCACCAGAACATTAAAATTTGGTATACTTAGAAGGAAAATAATCATATAACATGTCAAAATTTAGATTGGGATTAGAAGACCTGCCAATGGGATTTTAAAAGTTATAAGCCACGCTATCACTTCCACACAAAAACAAACAGCAATGGACTTAAATTTTAAGAGTAAACCAAGCATCTAAATGGACTGCAGTCAGCAGGGTCATTAAAATATAGCGAATAACAACATCTAATGGTGATCAACTTTATTACATTTAATAAGTGCTGATGAACACCAATCTGCTAAGTGTTTCACTGAAACTCCCCATCATTTTGACTTCATATGATTAGGAATTTGTAGAACAAAGTATATGTTCACATTTTATCTGTCATTTAAAGAGTTAATTTTTAGGAGGAAGGGATAGCAGTGGGGAAGGAAAAAACTAGATTAAGACTTAATTTTTGAAAAACAAATAATCACCCCCATCTTACAAATTTTCAGGATGGTTTCTACACTTATTTCTTCTCAACATGCATAAACTAAAGCTAATTTTAATCAAAGAAAGGTTTTAAAAGTATATGTAAAAACTAGACATTTTACTTTGCATCAGTGCTGAGTCAGAGAAGACCCTAGCAATTGTTTTAAGGATATAAGACATGCTTTCATCGTGAGGAAAGACATCAGGAAACTATAAAACAATTGAAACCCTCAATGAGATGAATTGTCAGAGTAATTCTGGAATTATTTAGTGATAGATACCAATTTCTATTGTGAAGGTAACAGTAAATTATTCAATTTTATTTACTGAGCTATCTTGTCCTTGCTGGGCACTGATATGTATCCAAATTCTAATGCATTTGCTTGGAAAAACCTTAGTTGGAGGAGCTTCAGGTCCTTAGTTGATTCATATCCTAAACATTTTTTTCCCAAAATAACCTAAACCCAGGTTAAGAAAGCAGTTTCATTTTATGGCTTGTATTACCCCTTTTCTTCATTTTGACACGGTCACTCACATTTATTTAGAAATAATATAGAGAACTAGATCTAGGATTATACAACACCTTATGGCAAGTTTTTATGTCCACTTAATACTCAGCTCAATAAAATTTTAAACAAAACTGGGCATTTTCTTCTTAAATTCAGGACTTTAAATAAGTTACTCTGCACAGATAGTACTTTATGATTCAGAAAGATGAAAACTTAAACAATAAAAATTTTAAATCTGTGGACAGCACCTGAGGCACTCAGTCAAATACTAACCTTTCATTATCATGTCAATATTTTTCACAGAATTTCTATCTTAATCAACAGAGGAACAGGTAGAGCCCTTAAGCCACTCCTGACGGTGCCAAATGTTACGCAAATTAGCTTTGATAGTGGTTATTAGGGTTACTTTAACAGCTTGAAATACTTCATACTTGTGTTGAAGTATACTTAAAAAATTATTCAGATGATTCTTAAGTGAAAGGAGCTAAGTTAGTCAATAACCTAAATCTTGAAAGCTCCCTTCATATGTAATTTTCATAGTCTTTAAATTTTAACTGTCATTGTTTATTATTCTTTTGGCTACATTCTCTACAATTTCAGCAGCATCTTAAAGAGACAACGTGTCTATGTACAATGAAAAACCAAAATGGCTTGCAACATCAGAAATAAGAGCCACAGTAACCTGTACAATATTAATGAGAATCTGTGGTAAGTACAGCCTCCTTTTTCTGCAACATGGACAACTTACATATAAGTATCAACATTATAAATGTGACACTAAAGAAATAATCTACAGGGTGAAATACAGCATCCTGAAAAATAACCGTTTCTACCATACAAGGCAATTAGAAAATGTTTCACATTTTAACAAAATCTGTACAAACTATGAGAAATTTGTTTATGGGACCAGCCTCCCAACTTGCTGATAAAGAACCTTTTAGAAATGTAGAATAATCATGAACAATTTATAAATCTAATATCTACGTGCTCCACAGCCCTAGAACCCAAGAAACTGATTTAAAGAACTCTTTTATGGCCAACATGGATCACTGCATGCCTTGATTGTTAATGTACTGAATACCTGCTTTTCATATCTATGATGTACAGTCAATTCGCACCTTTAAGGAGGTCATTAGATTTTTTTTAAGCAAAGAAGCAACATCATTTAGCAGCAATTAAAGCGCCTCCAAGAAGACTTAAAAAAAATACAATATCCAATTAGAAAAGCCATATTTTTTAACATTTGTACAAGAATAAGCTGCTGAACCTTAGTAATTGAAATATGACATCTGTACAACAATTTACAATAGAGCCAGAAGGGAATTTTATCATTATCCTGCATAGAACTGGTCTGCATTTGGTTACATACTGTCACTTGTTTTTATGAACAAGGCCTGGTAACAAAAGAAAAGTAGCTGTAAAGAATTTTAACATGTTGAAAACACTGTAAGTATTACAATTTAGTGAATTCAAATGATTTCAAAACAAGCAGCTCATTTCATCAAAGGTATACATATCTAGGAATTATAGCTCTCCCTTTAATATAACCAGTAGGGATAAAAAAATGGACATGTGATTTCTAGGTACAACTTAGTAAAAGCCAAACAGACAAACGACAAAGCCTAACTTTGTCCAAAGATTCTCTCACGTTCTATTATATAAAACATAACTGTCACTGTCATTCAGTTCTTACTTTGGTTCCAGCAGTTTAACTGCTGAATGCTGAAGTTATGTATCCAGGCACTGTAGTTCATATGTGTTAGAAATATGTCTCATATTTTTCCTACGTATTTTGAAATAATGAAAAACTACCCTTCATATTAGAACTCTCCAGTAACAACCAAATGTATTTAAGTATTATAAACGTTATTTACAGTGTTTTCCAAACAAACAAACGTTTTTCTTCTATTTCAACATGGTATTCCTGTTTATGTACAACAGGCTCATCTTTCACTGCTCAAGGTTATAGTCAGAAGTGTACATTTATTCATTGTCCATGATCCACTCTCATACAAATGACACTATGAAGAAATTCGGTTTACAAACAGTTCTCAACCATGTCCTGTGTAAAAAAGGAAAAACAAAAAAAAAAACCACTCAAATGCTCTCAAACGCAAGTGTGCATATGGAAACAATTCAATGATATCATGCCAATCTTGGAGGAAAGTCAGTAAGAAATTATGCTTGAAGAAGGAGGTGTAGGGGATGCATTCAGCCCAGCCATGTGTAAGTTGCCTGAAGAATTCGATCTTCTCATGTGAGGGAGAAGGTATGGGTCATTTGCTAGCTGGTGCACATCAAATCGATCTTCTTTCCGGTATGCTAAACAGCGTCTTATGAAGGCCTTAAAAAGTAAAAGAAAAGGTCAGCCCCTCTAAATATCAATCACCGGAATCTTACAGAAGGATGGACACATTTAAGACAGTAAATGTTTATTGGAAATTAAAATCTTAAATAAAAGTTTTCTGCAGCAGTAAAGTTCTCACTCACAGCCCTTTGTGGTTCACTTTATAGTCACTATTAGTGCTACCATTTGAACTTACTGCCGAAAAGTTGCATTTCTGCTTACAAAAATTCTGGAGACTTTCCCTTTTCTGGCATTTTTCTCATGCTAAAACACCCTCATCCAATTTTACAATGAGTTTAGTTTGGCCAAAGGCTAGGGTACCATTTTTAGCCTTAATATTTTTTCCAATTGCACATAAAGATTTTCTTTAGATGAAGGGAACATTGAAGTGACACTTCCAGTAGGACTTTTTTGTTTTCTAGGCTAGACCTATGCATCATCTCACTTGAAAAACTAAATAATGGAATATAACCACTATCTTTCTTCGTTCTCAAGCTGTTTTATATATTCTTTCTTTAAGAACAGCTTTTTACAAAACACCTTTATCAAGTATAACATTTATAAAAAAGTGCACAAATCATAAAATGTATAGCACAAAGCAAACATGTCTATGCAATTAGCACGCAGATCAAGAAAAAGAAGGTTTTTGGAACCTCCTAAATTTTTTCATGCTGCCTTCTAGGCATTGGCCCCAAAACCACCTAGAAAACTTCTATCCTGACTTCTAATACCATAGTAGAGTTTTACTTGTTTCGAACTTTATGTAATTGTGAAGAGAGATTATCCTCTCCTTTGCCTGGTTTATTTCACTCACATTATATTTGTGGGATTCATCCACTTTTTGTTCTAACAGGTAAACTATTCTCAAGGGATAACTGATCCCTGTTCCCTCTGTTATTCTTGACAATAGCAACCACTTTAGCTTGTCTTGAAACAGCCACATAAATTCATGAATTAAAGCATCTGCAGGGGAAAAACCTAAAACTAACATCTATACATTTAAATGAAGTTTAATCCCATTGAAAAGTAACTATTTTGCACCTTCTTAGCTTTGAAATTTAATAGAAATAATTTTTTTCCCTAAAACCAGATCTAGCTAATCCTCACTATTATACCATGGTTAGTTTAATTCTATTTATCAACTGCATCTGATCACTTAGGTTTTGCTTTATTTATTTCTTAAAAAATAAAGTTTCAGAAAGCACTCTGAAAAAATTTAAAAAGAAATCAAGAAATTAAGAGTGACTGATAAGTTGAAAACACAGTATGAGGGTATAAAAGGCTACCAAAAATAGCAAAGTTAAGGCTATGAAGTTTACAATGAGTAAATGTTCTTAAAATGCCTATACCAAGTAAGCGGGGAGAGTACTTGGTAGAGGTGGGTTCTGTAGGGACAAGAAGTAAAAAATACATATGAGGGAACCAATGTGGCTCAGGGGTTGAGTGCTGGCTTCCCACATATGTGGTCTCATGTGAAACCCCCATTCTAAGAGTTGAGGCACCAAAATGGTGACTGTGGTATCTACAGAGAGCCAAAGGATAGAACCAGACTCCTCTCTCTGGCACATTCCACTCGCTCCTGGATACTTTTGTCAATACTAAAAAAAAATAAGTGGATCCTGCTTTTTTGACTAGATTCATTTTCTTTCTATTTCACTCATTCATTTATTTAGATTCATTTCTAATTTCTAGTCTCACTAAGGCTGTAGATAAAAATGTTAAGACAAGATTTAGGTGCTAGCACTGTTAAGATCTTCTTAAAGAAGGCATAATTATCTTATCAAGATAATCTATTATACTTTAAAAATAAGGACATTACATCTATCTTTTAGATAGTCAAAATCGTCCAATAGTATTTTAATTAATTTGCAAAAACCCATTAAAGATATAAGGGACAAAATGTAATGCTGAACACTTCCAAACACACACACTCACACACACACACAGATTAACTATATAAAAGCCATTACGTTTTGACTTCTGAGGGCTACTGTGACCTCAAACAGGGGCAAAACTAGCAGTACTTATCTACTCCAAGAAAAAGAAACTATTATAACCTCCGTTTATGAATTATTCTTGCAGCTGGACACAAGGTGGGGGATGAAACTTCAATGTGTTCTTTGGAATTTCATAAGGCTTGGAAAAGGGAAGACTACAACTGGGGGTCATATAGAAATGATCTTTGTGATGAAAGTATGACAAAACAGGAGTAAAAGTACAAATATTAAATGAAAGGCCAATAGGATGAAGGAGGGAAGACACTAAGCACCATAAATTATTGCTATTTATTAGAAATAGCTATACATGTTATTTTATTACATAGAGAAAAATGGATTAGAACTGTAAGAAGGCGTTTTTTTCCCTTCCAGATTCACAGATTGCTACAGTCAAATAAATGATGAAGGGAACAGACACAGCAGGCTTTCTCAAGAGTTAGTGCATGTCTGTATAGAGGACAGATACCCAGAAGTGGACATCTGAAGAAACAGCTATGTAATTTACTGGCTGGAATGATTCTGGACCAGGTAATTACTTTTGCTAGGGCTTGGCTGGTTTCCTACTTTATAAAATGGGGATAACAGAAGTACCCATACCTCAGTTATTAAAAGATGACTTACATAAAGTATCAACACAATGCTTGGCACATAGTAAGCACTGTATAAATGGTAGTCATCATTACTACTTTTATTATTTCTCATATATGTAAAACATCCCAGGTGAAGAATTAATATAAGCTGATGCACAAAACATGAAGGTAATGATGGGTCCAGATCTTGTGATTTTCCCCAGTTTTCAAACAAGTTGGTATGCACAAGGAATCAGGCATCATAGCTGGGTCATTAAAAGAGGAAAATGACTGTAACCGAAGGGCTAAACAAATCCTTTTTCCAGAGAGCAAAGCACCAGGCTCCTACTGGACCAATATCCTGGTAGCCACAATCCCTTTTATTTCACTGTCTAATAAGTACTTGCCTTGTTTTAGCACAATTTATTAAACAAAATTTACTTCAAAAAATTTATTTACATAAATGTAGTACCTTAGCCTCACTGCTTACAACTGGCTTTACAGGGAACTGGACTTCTGTGGCTTTTAATATTGTATTTTCTTGAAGGATATCTTGTTGAGATTGATTGTGACCAAATGGCTAAAAAAAATAAATAAAAAGAATAACATGTTTAGACAGTCATCTCTCAAAATATTTAGAGATAACATCAGTGAATCCTTAGAGTACAAATGGTTTGTATACTAAAATTCTGTCTTGTTATATGGAACCTGGACTATATTCTCATAGAAACAAGATAACAATTGATAATAGGCTGAGAAAGCCCATCTAATCAATCCTTTTTTTCTCTCTCCTTATTCCCCACCCCACCGCCCCAATGTCTGCTCTCTGTGTCCATTTGCTGTGTGTTCTTCTGTGTCTGTTGTATTCTCCTTAGGTGGCTCCGGAAACCCGTCCTGGGACTTTCTGGAGTGGAAGAGAGGTGATCATTCTCTCGCTTCACCTCAGCTCCCTAGCTCACTGCATCTCATATTGTCTCTTCTCTGTGTCTCTTTTCTGTTGCATCATCTTGCTGCATTAGCTCTCTGTGACGGCGGCTCCACTCTTGGGCAGTCTGCCCTCCTGCGCAGGGCTGTACTCCTTGAGCAGGGGCCACTCCTTGTGCAGGGGGCACCCCTGTGTGGGGCAACACTCCATGCACACGCAGCACTCCACATGGGCCAGCTTGCCACATGGAACAGGAGGCCCTGGATATCAAACCTTGGACCTCCTATATGGTAGGCAGAAGCTCTATCTGTTGAGCCATATCCGCTTCCCCTAATCAATCCTTAACAAGCCTGAAACACTGTGAGAGGGATTAGAAAAAAAATGCTGTTGCAATATAACTAAGATAAAATAAAAACAAATTTAAAACTTTATTCTTAATGTTTAAAAACTTTGAAGTCTGATTAGAGAAGAGATAAAGAAGTAGTGGAAACAGCTGTGAAGAATCTAAAAAATAAAATACTCTGTGCATGATAAAACAGCTCTGGATTTGGAGTTAGGAGATCATTGGTTTGGTCCTTACTTCTTGTGAATTCCTGGACAAGTACTTTAACATATCTTACCAAATGAAGGAATTGGCTGGAATGTGGACTAGATGATATCTAGGGTTGCTTGTTCTGTCTTCAATATAGAAAAAGGTTTTGGAAGAATTAAGACTAAGATTATATTTCCCCAAGAACACAGGTCGAAACTATGTCTGGGTCAAGCTGTGTGTGTGTGTGTGTTTGCATCAGGGTAGGGGAGGAGGGACAGTAGAGGAAGTAAGGAAATGGAGAGAATGTCTGGAGGATAATGAAAAGTATTTTAATTCCAATATTCCTAGCAGTAGAAAATGTCAGCATTGTTAACAGGTTGTTACATTTTTTTCTTTAAAAAAACAAAAAACAAAAAACAAGAACCAGGCCAAAGTAAAAAGTAAACTAGTTTGATATTAAAATAATTATAATAATTAAATTAATAATTAAATTATTAAAATAATTCTGATCTATGCAATTTTAGGAAGAAGTAAAGCCTGACTTCCCTTAAAGGTCTAAATTTACTTATTTAAGAGGGGAAAATACAATTTATTTATCTCTATACAGGTCAAACTGGTATAACTTAATTAACTTACCTTTCTACCATAAAGACATTGAAAAAAGATGACTCCAACTGACCACACATCAACCTTGTTGGAAATTTTTGGTGGCTCTTTTCCAACTACAAAACACTCAGGAGGTAAATACCTATAGTTTTGGGGGGGGGGATAAAATAAAAGAATGCTTACTAACAATCTGTAACTTATAACCGTCTAAATGTAAAATCTTAGAACTCCCAATTTTATCCATAAACAAATCTGAGAACTTTTATCAATCTAATTATTATTAGAAATTACAATATTCTAATTTGAGTCTAATAAGACTAAAAGAAATCCTCTCCCATCACCCTCCATCAGTGTTTAAATTGTAGGTCATTCTCTTCCTAAAATGTATATCTGTTCAGATGCCTTTTTTGTTTAAACAACCTTAACAGCACTCACTACCAGTAAGACTTCATATCTCGTTTGGAACACAAGACCTATCCTAATATGGCAGCATATTCTATTTCCAAAACCCAAATTCACTATTCTCCCCAGCCACCAAATATCCCCAACACTGGCTAGTCAAAGCAAACTTTGTTTTCCAAATGGTATTTTTAGCTCTGTGATTTTGAATATGACAATCTTTAATGCCTTTCCCAATCACCACAATTCACATGGTGAGCACCTTTTCTTCTCCAGACCAACCTCAACCTCCATAAACCATCTCTGCCTCCCTTCTGGCAAAGTCTGGCCTCTTCCCCACATTGCTAGGGGACTTTAGTGTACACCATTATTATGGCATTAAATTGCAATCACATTAGACTGTAAGCAGCTCAAGGAGCTCTTACTTTTGCAATTTCAATTTCTTTTGCCTGAAATATACCGACTATTCAAAAATGTTTGCTATTCATTTACAAATCCATAGTTTTACATAAAAGGTAAAAAGAAATTTAACACTTCAAGTGATAAGCAAAGATTCATCAGTGATGCAAGCATCACACACTTCAAAAATTAAGATAAACTAAAAATCCTGAAAAGGAATAATATAGCTAAATGGGATCTACTCTTTTATTCTTTAGTTTTAAATACTCAACTATGTCAAAATCATGGCATAATGATTTCAGCATGCTGCTGAACAGAGCTCTTAAAAAATACTTCCAACTTCCTTAAAGTAGAACCACTAAAGATGATCAATAACTTAATTATGAAGTAAATCCCTTCCTACCCTCAAAATCAAGTGAAAAGCAATACTTATCAATAAGTATTTTGTGTAGGTGTATGTTGTATGACTGAAACAAGAATGGCTTTAGTGCAGACAACAAGGGTTTAAGCAAGGAGAGCAGTTGTAGGAATAAATACCAAAGACACTCAGAAAAAAATGAGTCCCAGGGTTTAGAGAATGATGTATGAGACCTGAGAAAGGAGGAGGGGCAAAATTGGTATTCTTCTAAGTGATTCTAACAAATATTTCAAGCTTCTGAAATGAAAGATGACTTAAAATCAACACATACACAAAATTTATAACTATCAATGTTAGATAGAATAGTGTTACTGTACATCCAGTTTACCAATTACATAGCTAAACAACTAAAATGACTGCAAAAACAAACCATTTTTTGAACAGTTTCTATAGGAAATAAACTCCAGGTTCCTACATGGAAATGCCATTACTGTATCTTCTCCCTGCACAGCCCTAAAACATAAGCTTCACTGGCTGATGTCTACTTGTAAGAGGGAAACAATATAGTGGGAGTCTTTATAGAGCAGGAATGATTATTTGATTTTTAAGCTGTTTTCCACAGAATCCAGGGCTCTACCAAGAATTCTTGTTTTTGTGGTTTTATTTTTCAGGATTCTAAGATTTTTGTTGTGAAAAAAGAAGCTCTGTTGTTCTAGGCTATCTGGAAACCCTAAAATCACATTTATGTTTGTAGTCACTATCCTGGTTCAATGAGGTTGAGAGTAGTAAACTTACCTCCCACCAGCACGTCATTTCTTTTACTAAATTGTTTTGAAAACTAAGTTATTTTAAAATTATTTTTACTTGAGTAAGTTATTCTAAAACAGAAAAAAGTTTGTTTTAAATTTTATAGACTATGTACTGCACTTGGGTGAATCTGACAATAAGTCTGAAAATACACACTGAGGTTGTTTTAGTCAACATCTAGGTACTCTGAAGAGATGACATTCATTTAGATTTCTATCTTTGAATCTATGGTTCTATTTAGATTTCTATTTATATTTATGAAGTCAGTAAGAGTCAGCTCCAAGGACCTAGAATATGTCAAATTTATCCCCCAAGATTGTCCACCTCATCTTTAACAAAAACTGCCAACCATAATATCTCTAGAGAGGGCTTGATGCTTACAATTACTGCTTGTACTAGCTTTATTTTTATAAGTATTTATATTCATGATAAACATAAGCCTTACATGATTGAAGAAAATTCATGAATTCTCCATGTTTGGAGTTGCTGTCTGATAGGTACTGAAATTACTTGCTAGTAACATTTTATTCTCTTTCTGGTTTTTGGAGATTTACAGTTAAGAACATATGAGAAAAGAGGATAAGAGAAAAGAACACTAGTCTCTCCCTACTTAGAAGCTTCATCCTTTCATACCTACACTGAAGAAATCTCAAATGTGACATAAATTTGCATAAAAACACTGGGAGAATTACTAATTTAGATAATTTTGCTATTTTTAAGAATACATTTACCAGTAAGTGCCTGCTCCTTGGGAAGTGAGATCCATTCCATCTACACCATAGCTATCATCATCCATAATCTTAGATAGACCAAAATCGGTGATTTTGATTTCTCCACATGCTGTTCCATCTACCAGAAGGATGTTTCCTAAAAACAAAATATGATTCTTTAATGATAACTAGATGAAACATTACCTTTATATTACTTAAGCCCACTTTTGGGAAGTAAATATACATTTAAAATGTGGTGAAATAATTTAAAAAAACCGACCAACTTTTAGTTCTATTAACATGCTATTGAAGTTATAAAAATGAAACCATAAATCATGTTTCTCAGATAACTTATAGTTTAAAAATTATGCTCCTCATAACTTAAAAAAATTATTAAACATATTTCAGTATTTACCTGGCTTAAGATCATAATGTATAATAGGGGGTTTGATCTCATTGAGATATCTTAGTGCATTCACAATCTGCATAACAATGGACCTAGCTTCTTTCTCTGACATTAATTTATGCTGCTTCAGATAGAAATCCAAGTCATTTCCTTCACAGTATTCTAACACTGTACAAAACCTATCAGGGAGAAGAGAAAAAAAATAGATGTAAATTATCCCAAAATTCAGAATTATAATATCAAAATAAAGAATAGTCATATTGTCACAGGATAGGGAAAACAAAATCAAACATATCTTTAACACACAATATGGAAAATAATAACATATTCTAAGGCAAATAATGTATCATTTGAGTAAATTAGTATGTAGAGATTTATTTTAAAAGTTTTCGGATTCAAGGAAGATGGTGATGGAGTAGGTAGGCAGTGCTCAATTCTCTCACAAAAACAATGAAGGAGGGGCAAAAAGTTGTCAGAAGGACTTGCTTTGGGAACCTGTTGACCAGGAGAGAGCTGCACGTCTCCCAGAAGGGGAGGGACAGAAAGATGAGGAAGCTGAAATGAAAATCGTGAGTTACTAACCCCCTGTGGCTAGAATGGCATCCATATCCCAAGCTGGATAGCCAAGATAAAACCCATGGCTCACTGTGGCCAACAGAGAGGGGAATAGATGTCTTCTTCCCTGGGAAAAGGGAGGGTGTGAAAAAAGGCAGAGTGGTTTCTTTTCTGTGAATTTGGTCAGTAGAGACCTCTTTGAATCTTGGCTCTGACTAGAGCAGAATCACCCCAAGTGGAAGTTGAAAGAGACACCTCCAGGAAAAGATTTTCCCACGAGCACCATCTGCTGGCCTTCCGGGAAACCATAAGGAGAAAAACTGCTTTTAGTTTTCTCTTTTCCAAAACCTCTGAGAGCAGACCTGTGCCCAGTTGGTGAGTCCTTGGCCATACACTGATAATTTAAGCTGGGTAATTTTAAAGACTTAGAATAAGTTGAACCAAAAACCAAAGAATAGCTGTGAAACGAAACCACTAGGCAAAAGAGAGAAACTGTCAGAGTAAATTCACCAACATATTCAGATGCAAAAATTACAAGCCATACTAAGAAACAGGAAGAGATGACCCAGACAAAGGAACAAATGGAAAGTACTGATGAGACAAAGGATTTAAGAATATGAATCAATGATAGTCACACGAATCTCTAAAACCAATTCAAGGAGTTGAACAAAAATGTGACTAAGGAGATAAAGAATATTAAGACACTGGGGGAGTCAATGTAGCTCAAATGGTTGAGTGCCTGCTTCCCATGCATGAGGTCCTGGGTTCATCCCCCAGTACCTCCTTAAAAAAAAAAAAAAAAGAAGACTGGGGGAAGCGGATGTGACTCAGGAGATTGGGCTCCCGTCTACCATATGGGAAGGTCTAGGGCTCGATTCCCAGGGCCTCCTGGCAAAGGCAAGCTAGCATGCATGGTGAACTGGCCCGAGTGGAGTGCTGGCCCATGCAGGAGTGCTGGCCTGAGCAGAGAGCTGGCACAGCAAGATGATGCAACAGACAGAGACAAAGAGGAGAAATTGAGTGTCTCTCTCCCAGTCCAGAAAGTCCCAGTATCAGCTCCTGGTGCCACCTAAAGAGAAGACAAACAGACACAAAAGAACCACAGCAAATGGACACAGAGAGCAGACAACAAGGTGGGGGGAGAAATAAATTTAAAAAAAAAAGACACTGAGTAAGAATAAAGAACAATTTAAAAGCTGTAAAGAAAGTAGAAGAGCTTATGGGAATGAATAACATATTGGATGAGATTAAAAAATGCATTAGAGGCATATAATAGCAGATTGGAACTGATGGACAGAATTAGTACAATCAAGGACAAAACATTTAATTTGAAAAGAAGAAAGAAAGAGAAAAGAATGGAAACAATGGAACAAACATACAAGTTAGTGGTATCCCAGAAGGGGAAGAGGATGGAAAAGGGGCAGGAAGAATACTTGAGGAAATAATGACTGAAAACTTCCCAACCCTATGAAAGACAAAAATATTAATATCCAAGATGGACAAAGCACCCCAAACAGAATAAATCTGAAGAGACTTACTCTACACCCACTATTCAGAATGACAACAGAGATAGAGGATTCTAAAAGCAGCGAGAGAAAAGCAAAGCATCACATACAATGAAACCACAATAAGACTAAATGCTGATCTTTCATCTGAAACTATGGAGGCCAGAAGTGGTACGATGATGTATTTAAGGTACCGAGAGAGAAAAATTGTGAGCCAGGAATACTTTAGCTGGCAAAACTGTCCTTCAAATATGGGGGTGAAAGAGAAGGGTTGAGAAGGGGTACTGATGCTTAATGTATATAGAAGTTTTAATTTATTTGACTGTAAAAGTTTGGAAACGAAAAGAGTTGATGGTAACACATTATAGTGAGTAGAACTAACACAACGGATTTATAAATGGGATTGTGGCTAAAAAGGGTAGTCTAGGAATGTAAATGACAATTGAAAGAAAGCTAGAGAATAACCTAGGGACTGCATATCCACCCAGTGGTGTATGAGGATTGTTGTTAATAGTACTAATAAAACAATGTCCTTCAATGAACTAGAATAAATGTACGTCTCTATTGCAACGTGGTAAGAATGTGAAGAAGCATGGGAAAAATACAATTAATGTAACCTACAGACTTCAGTTAACACCAACACCAATAATATTCTTGCATCAATGCCAAAGATGGACTGTGTTAATAATAGGGGGGTATAGAAAAATATACAAAATGTATGCTATAAACCATAGTTAGTGGTAATATTCAGATATTACCTCATACTCTGTAACAAATGTTCTACAATAATGTACTATGATAGTGATGGGGGGTATTGTATGGGAATTACACACATGTGCATGATTGTTTCGTAAGTTCACAACTTCTCTTATTAAAAAAAAAATATTTTTTAAAAAGTGAGAGTGAGAATAAAGTCTTCACACGCAAATAAAAACTGAGAGAGCATGTTATCAATAGATAAGATTTACAAAAGATACTAAAGGGAGTGCTACATCCTGAAAGGAAAAAATAAGAGCAAGGGATTTGGAGAAGAGTGTAGCAATAAAGATTATTAGTAAAAGCAATTTAAAGGGTAAAAAGACAGACAATAGTAAGATATGACAACAGAATGCCAAAGGAAAAAACGAAGTAATGCCTTTATAGTAATAATGCTGAACGTTAATGGATTGAAACCCCCAATCAAAAGACGTGGACTGACAGAATGGATTAAAAAAAAAAAAAGAACCATCTATTGCTGTAAAGAGACTCCCCACAGGGAAACGGACTTGGCCCAGTGGTTAGGGCATCTGTCTACCACATGGGAGGTCCGTGGTTCAAACCCCGGGCCTCCTTGACCCGTGTGGAGGTGGCCCATGCACAGTGCTGATGCGCGCAAGGAGTGCCCTGCCATGCAGGGGTGTCCCCCGCGTAGGGGAGCCCCACGTGCAAAGAGTGCGCCCCGTAAGGAGAGCTGCCCAGCGCGAAAGAAAGTGCAGTCTGCCCAGGAATGGCGCCGCCCACACTTCCCGTGCCGCTGATGACAACAGAAGTGGACAAAGAAACAAGATGCAGCAAATAGACACAGAGAACAGACAACCGGGGGAGGTGGGGGAATTAAATAAATAAATCTTAAAAAAAAAAAAAAAAAAAAAAAAAGACTCACCACAGATAAAAGGACACAACCACATTCAAAGTGAAAAGTTAGAAAAAGATATCCTACTCAAATTGTAATCAGAAAAGATCTGGAGTGCTGATAACGAATACTGGACAGAATAAATTTTAAATGCAAAACTGTTTTAAGAGATGAAGAAGGCTCTCTCTGCCTAGAGAAGCTCACACCAAATCTTGGTGTATATTTCCATTTTTCTCTCCCATTTCTCAGCAAGCTCTGTTCTTTCCCCCATCTCCCAAATAAATTCTTTTGTAAAAAGAGAGAGATAAAGATCATTATATAGTAGTAAAAGGGATAATCCACCAAGAAGAAATAACTATAATAAATATTTATACACCTAACTTGGGTGCCCCAGATACATGAGGCACACACGGGCAAAACTGAAGGGAGAAATTGATGTCCCTACAATAACAGCTGGAGACTTCAATACACCACTCTCAGCTTTGTATAGAACATCTGGACAGAGGATAAATAAGGACACAGAGAGTTTGGTAGTTCATTATAAATGAATTTGACCTAACAGGCATTTATAGAGCATTACACTGCAAAACAGCAGAATATATATTCTTCTCAAGTGCTCATGGATCCTCCTATAGAATCGAACATATATTGGGTCACAAGACAGATCTCAATAAATTTTAAAGACTGGAACCATGCAATACACTTTCTCTGATCATAATGGAATGAAGCTAGAAATGAATATTGGATGGAAAAAGGATTCGAAAATAGAGAATAAACACCACATTCTTAGTGAATCAAAAAATAAATGGCAAGCAACATCAGTAACTATCTAGAGATGAGTGAAAACATGAACATGAAATATCAAAACCTATGGGATACAGCAAAGGCAGTGATGAAAGGGAAATTTACAGTCCTCAATGCTTATATTAATAATGAAAGAGCTAAAATTGAAGACCTAACCACACACTTGGAGGAACTAAAAAAAGAACAGCAAACTAATCTCAAACAAAGCTGAAGGAAAGAAGTAATAAAGAGTAGAAATAAATGAAATTGAGGGAAAACAAAAAAACAAGTGAGAGAATTAACAAAACCAAAAATTGGTTCTTCAAGATCAACAAAATAAATAAGCTAGACTGACAAAGAAAAGAAGAGAGAAGATGAAAATAAATTAAATCAGAAATGAGAGGGGGGGCATTACCACTGACCCCAAAGAAATGAGAGATTGTAAGAGGATACTATGAACAACCGTATGCCAACAAACTAGAAAACAAAGATGAAATGGACAAATTCCAAGAAACACGCAAACTATCTACAGTGACCCTCGAAGAATAGTAGACCTTAACAAACTAATCACAAGAGATTGAAGCAGTCATCAAAAACTTCTTCCAAATGAGAAAAGCCCAGGGGAATCCTACCATTTATTCAATGAATAATTAATACTAATCTTGCTCAAGCCCTTCCAAGAAACTGAACAGAAAGGAACATTACCAAACTTACTCTAAGAAGCCAATATCACTCTAATACCAAAACCAGGTAAAGATATTATGAAAAAACAAAATTACAGACTAATCTCTCTAATGAATATAGAGGCAAAAATCCTCAACAAAGTCCTTGCAAACCAAATCCAAAAGCACATTAAAAGAATTATTCACCACAATCAAGTGGGTTTTATCCAAGCTTTGCAAGAGTGGTTCAACACAAGAAAATCAATTAGTACAACAAACCAACCACCTTAACTGAAAAAGGAAAACCACATGATCCTCTCAATTGATGCAGAAAAGTCATTTGACAAAATATAGCATCCTTTCTTGATAAAAACACCCCAAAAGATAGGAACTGAGGAAGCGCTTCCAAAGGTAAACTTCACAGCTAACATAGTACTTCAACAGTGTAAGACTGAAAGCATTCCCACTGAGACTGGAAACAAGACAAGGATGTTGACTGTCACCACTGCTATTCTATGTTGTGCTAGAAGTTCTAGCTAGAGCAATTAGGCAGGATAAAGAAATAAAAGGCACCCAAATAGGAAAGGAAGAAGTAAAACTTTTGATAGTCACTGATGATATGATCCTCTTATCTAGAAAATCCTGAAAAATACAAAACAAAGCTACTAGAACAGATGAGTTCAGCAAAGTGGCGGGTCAGAAGATTAATATGCAAAAATTAGTAGCTTTTCTATACACTACTGATGGGCAATCTGAGGAGGAAGTCAGAAAAAAATTTCCATTTATAAGTTACTAAAAGAATAAAATATTTAGGAATAAACTTAACCAAGGATATAAAGGACCTGTATTCAGAAAACTACAAAACATTGCTAAAAGAAGCCAAACACGACCTAAATAAGTGGAAGGAACTTCTATGTTCATGGTCTGGAAGACTAAATAGTGTTAAGATGTCAATTCTGGGGAGCAGGTACAGCTTAGTGGTGTGAGTTTCCTGTTTCCCACATGAGGGTCCTGGGTTCAATCCCTGGTACCTCTAAAAAAAACAAGTCCTGTAATATCAAGAGATACTGACTTGAACTATTTATCAGATGGCCACTAATTTTAAAAAAAAAATTCATTTTTACCCAAACTGATTTACAGTGTCAACTCAATCCAATGAAAATCCCAATAGCCTTTTTTGCAGAAATGGAAAAGCCAATTATCAAATTTAATTGGAAGTGTAAGGGCTCCTGAATAGCCAAAATGTCTTAAAAAAGAATGAAGTTGGAGGACTCTCACTTCCAGACTTTAAAGCATATTACTTAGCTACAGTGGTAAAAACAGCATGGTGCTAGCATAAAGACAAAAGATTGACCAATGGAATTGAATCAAGAACTCAGAAATAGACCCTCACCATCTATGGTCAAATAAATTTTGATAATGTTGTCAAGCCCACCCAGCTGGGCCAGAACAGTTTGTTGTTCAACAAACAGTGCTGGGAGAACTGGATAGCCATATCCAAAAGAAAGAAAACTCCTGTTTACACCTTATACAAAAATTACTTCAAAATGGATCAAGGACCTAAATATAAAAGTGACAACCATATAACTCCTAGAAAACAATGTCGGGAAACAGCTTCAAAATCCTGTGGTAGGCAGTAGTTTCTTAAAACATATATCCAAAGCATGAGCAGTGAAAGAAAAAAGATAAATGGAACTGCCTCAAAATTGAATACTTTTGGTCTTCAAAAGACTTTGTCAAGACAGTAAAAAGGCAGCCTACTCAATGGAAAAAAATATTTGGAAACCACATATCCAATAAGGGTTTGATATTCATGTTTTTATATAGAGATCATATAATACAATGATAAAATGACAAGCAACCCAATTAAAAAATGGGCAAAAGACTTGAATAGACATTCCTCCCAAGAGGAAATTCAAATAGTCAAAAATCACATGAAAAAAGTGTTCAACATCACTAGCTGTTAGGGAAATGCAGATCAAAATTTCAATAAGATACCATTTCATACCTTACAGAACAGTCATTAAAAGAAAAAATCCAAAAAACAAACATCCCCCCCCCCCCCCCAGAAAACAAGTGCTGGAGAGAATGCAGAGAAATAGAAACACTTCTTCACTGCTGGTAGGAATTTGGATTGTGTAGCCTCTGTGCAAGTTTGGTGGTTTCTCAAGAATCTGAATAGAGAACTGCCATATGACCCAGCAATCCCGTTACTAGGAATATACATTCACAGTAACTGATATTTGAACACTGATGTTCACAGCAGTATTCACAACTGCTAAAATATGGAAACAGTCCAAGTATCCATCAAACGATGAATGAATCAGCAAAATGCCTGTATACATACGATGGAATACTATTTAGTTGTAAGAAAAAATGAAATTAGGATTGTAGTAGTTTGGTATTATTTATGAATTCCAAGAATTGAACTGGATTATGTTTTTAAATTGGTCTGTTCCTCTGGGTGTATTAGATTCAGGGGTTTCACTCTTAGTTGATTAAATTAAGATGAAGGCTTTCGTTGGGACACATAAGTGGGGCTGGGACTCATATAGAAAATGACAAGGCATTGGAGTTAGTTGGAGTTTTACTGCTAGAGTCCGGGAAACTAAATACACAGAGAAGCAGATACTTGAGGAAAAAGAGAAGGCTCCATTAGATATGGCAGATGCCCCAGGAAAATGAGCCATTTGCCTGATAGTCTACAGCTCACCTTGTGGAGAAAACAGAGCAGCTGAGCCCAGAGAGGAAGGAGCCCTGGGAGAGAGCAAAGACATCCTAGGCTACAGCTGATATTAGAAGAAGCTGGGACCACAGAGCCAAAGGGGAAGAGGGAAGCTGAACCTGTGTAGATGTTGGCAGCCATCTTGCTCCAACATGTGGCAACAGACTTTGGTGAGGGAAGTAACTTAAATGCTTTATAGCTTGGTAATTAAGCTTTTACCCCAAATAACTACCCTTTTATAAAAGCCAACAGATTTCTGGTATTTTGCATCAGCACCCCTTTGGCTGACTAATACAGGGATGCATGACTACATGGATGAAACTCGAGGATATTATGTTAAATGAAATATGCCAGGCAGAAAAGGACAAATACTGTATGTTCTCACTAATATGAACTAAATACAATGAGTAATCTCATGGAGGTAAACTCTATAGTATAGGTTAACTAGGAAATAGAATGTGGGTTGTGAGTAGAAGCTGGTGCTTAATATTTGTAGAAATTTTAATAAGATTTATTATAAAAGCATAGAAATGAATAGAGTTGATGGTAAAAATTATAGTGAGTATAAGTAACACTGCTAATTTATAAATGAGATTGTGGCTGAAAGGGGTAGTCTGTGGACATAAATGCCACCTGAAAGGAAACTAGAGGATAATCTATGGCAGGGGTTCTTAACAAGGAGTCAGTTACCTAGAATTCAAATTAAAAAAAACCATTATCCTTGTGGGTATGTGTTGGTGTGGGTGTGATATATTTATTAAATAATACACAGTATAGTGTGGCTTTAGTAAGGGGTCCGTGGTTTTCACCTGATTGGCAAAGGGGTCTGTGGAACAAAAAAGGTTAAGAACCCCAGATCTAGGGAATGTATAACAATGATTTCAGCGGTGGATGAAGACTGTGGTTAATGGGGAACAGGTGTAGCTCAGTGGTTAAGCACCTACTTCCCATGCATGTGGTCCCAGGTTCAATACCTGGTACCTCATTAAAAAAAAAAAGACTTTGGTTAACAATATAAATATAAGAATGGTCTTATTTCACAAAGTGTTAGGAATATGGTGATATATGGGAAAATTACAACTAATGTAACTTATGGATGATAGTCAGAAATACTATAGTATTTTTATAGCAATGGCAAATAAGATATATCAATTTTAGGTCAACAATGTTGGGATATAAGAGAAAATAGGATATTTCCTTTTGGAGTAATGAAAACGTTCTAAAATTGCCTGAGGTGGGAAGAGAATGTGGCTCAACAGATAGAGCGTCCGCCGATCATATAGGAGGTCCAGAGTTAGGTACCCAGGGCCTCCTGGCCCGTGTGGTAAGCTGGCCCACGGGCAGTGCTGCCGCAAGCAAGGAGTGCAATGCCACGCAGGGGTGCCCCATGCGTAGTGATGCCCTGCAAGGAGATATACCCTGCATGAAAAATGCAGCCAGCCCAGAAGTGGCGCTGCACATATGGAAAGCTGATGCAGCAAGATGATGCAACAAAGAGACAATGATTCCCGGTGCAGCCTAACAAGAATGCAAGCGGACACAGAAGAACACACAGTGAATGGACAGAAAGAGCAGACAACAGTGGCGGGGGGGGGGGGGGGGGGATGGACGGTGAAAGGGAGAGAAATAAAATAAATCTTTAAAAAATACTAATAATAAGATAAAATTGACTGAGGTGATGACAGCACAACTCTGTGATGAAAATGAGAGCCACTGAGTGGCTGTACAAAATGGACTGTACAAAACATGGGACTATATAACCCAGGGGATCCAGTGGTGGAAGACGGACTGTGGTGAAAAGAAGTATGACATTGTTTCTCATGAATTGTAACAAATACATAATACTAATAAAGGGTATTAATAATTGGGTGGGTTGGGGGGAAAATACACCAAATGTTGATATGAGAGCTACAGTTAGAAGTAATATTTTGATGAATGCTCTTTCATAGTTAGTAACAAAAGTTTCACAACAGTGCGAAGTATTGTTGGTGGAGTGATCTATAAGAACCCTATATGATGATATGCATGTTAGTTTTCTAAGTTCATAAGTTTTATCGTATACTTATTGTTTATGTATGTTCATATATCAATGACATATGTTAAGAAAATTTTATTAAATAAAAAGAAATAATGAAGAGTTTTCTATATATAGATATCGCATGTATTTAGTTTCCTTCAGGTCTCAGATACTTTATTTAATGTCTTTAAAACTTTTTAAAAAATTATATTCACTTACGTGTCTGTATCCAAGGAAAAATAATCATAGAGTTTAACTATTCTGGGGTGATCCAGTTCTTTGTGTATTCTATACTCTCTGCAGGCATGCCTAAGGGAAGAGAATACATTAATTCTCTATGATCATAAAGAAATTTCAATTTATAAGAACTATAAAATACTAATATATACTTGTGGTAGTTTTCTTTCTTCTCATCTCTCCAGCTTTTATTAAGCTGATGTATCTTCACAGCAGCATATCTTTGTTCATAAAGGTCAAAAGCCTAGGATTCAAAGCAAAGAACAGTTAAGATCAAAGACCAACTGAATAGTTGAAGAGATTATTATTTTGCTGATAATTTTAACAATAAAACAGAATTATAATATACACCTCAATATTCAGGGTTTATCCCTGCCAAGACTATATGTAGTTCTGCTAAACATAAATATATATACATATTTCAATGATACACTTATTATCAGAAATGAGGGGAAATGGATGTGGCTCAACCAACTGGGGTCCTGTCTACCACATAGGAGGTCCAGGGTTCTATGCCCAGGGCCTCCTGGTGAGGGCAAGCTGGCCCATGTGGAGTGCCTGCCCATGCAGGAACGTGGCTCCACTCAGGAGTGCTGCCCTGTGTGGGAATGCTGCCTCATGTGAGAAAAGCAGCCCCATGCAGGAGTGCCCGTCAACGCAGAGAGCTGGAGCAGCATGATGATGCAACAAGAGATACAGGAGAGAAAATAAGAAGACGTAGCAGAACAGGGAGCTGAGGTGTTGCAAGAGAGTAATCGCCTCTCTCCTAATCCGCAAGGTACCAGGATCGGTTCCCAAAATCACCTAATGAGAATAAGAGCAGGCACAGAAGAACACACAGTGAATGGACACAGAGAGCAGATAATGGGGGGAACAATGGTGGGGCGGGGGGCAGGGAGAAATAAAATAAAAAATAATAAATCTTAAAAAAAAAAAAAGAAATGAGATGTAAATTCTGTGGTGAAATATCTGAGAACATTCCACCTTAATGTGAATTTTCACATCTATGTTTTATAAATCCAATACATTAGATTAAGATAAAAAAAAATAAAGCTATTTGTTTTTGTTAGGATCTGCTCCTCTTTACTGGCAATAGCCTTAGCAGCAAGAAAACTGATGGCTTTTAATGCTTTTAGTTGGCTGGATAAAGCAAACTTTTTACCTGTCTTTTCTTGGCAAACTCCTACTCCTTTTCCAGTTCCTTGAAAATTGACAGGTTTCTAACAACTTTCCACTGTTTTAAAAATTCTAAAATTTTATTATGTACAAAAGTAGATGGAATAATACAATGAAACCTCTTCTGTGCCTACCCTCCAGTTTCAAAAATTATCAATATTTTGTCCTTTTTGTCTCTTCTATTCCCCATGTTTTTTTTTCCTGAAGTTTTTAAAGAAAACCCCAGGCAATATAAAATCTCACCATAAATACTCAGTATTTAGCTCTAAAGCTATATGGCATTAAAAAAAACAAAACATAACCATAATGCTATCATCACACCCAACTACATCAATAATAATCTCTTACTCTTATCTAATATCCTGTCTGTCTTCAGTTTTCCCAGGTTGTCCTGAAAAAAGGTTTTTATATTTGGTTTGTTCAAATCATCAGCTTGATTCTTAATGAATGGTATTCTGAGACTTCACATATTTATAAATGATGTTTAACACTGAATGGTTAAAGAAAGATTTAATAATTTAGGTTTCACTGTGATTTTTATATAATGGTATCCCTTTAAAAAGCTACTTAAAAACTTGCATATTATCAATAGTAAAATAAGGTCTCAAGTCCCCCCTCCCCATTAATTTAACCTAAAAACAAGCAGTAGGGTTAAAACAGTATAATAGTGCTTTGTCACAAAATTTTGAAAGCATGAGAGCAGACATAATATAGGATGTTGTAGTTAAGAATGTTTGCTTTGGAAGCCAGATGAATTTATTAGCTGACTGACTTTGTGCTAATAATTACCCTGAACCTCAGTCTTTTATAAAACCTGGGTTGAGAGGATTAAATGTGGGGTAAAACAAAGTGATTAAAATAATACATGGGGGAAGTGGATTTTGGGTCAACGGATAGAAGATCTGCCTACCACACGGGAGGTCCAAGGTTCAAACCCAGGGCCTCCTGACCCGTGTGGAGCTGGCCCATGCGCAGTAATGACATGCACAAGGAGTGCCCTGCCACGCAGGGGTGTCCCCGGCATAGGGGAGCCCCACGCACAAGGAGTGCGCCCAGTAAGGAGAGCCGCCCAGTGCGAAAAAGGTGCAGCCTGCCCAGGAGTGGCTCCGTACACACAGAGAGCTGATGCAGCAAGATGATTCAATAAAAAGAGACACAGATTCCCAGGGCTGCTGACAAGAATACAAGTGAAGGGAAGCGGACTTGGCCCAATGGATAGGGTGTCCACCTACCACATGGGAGGTCCGTGGTTCAAACCCCGGGCCTCCTTGACCTATGTAGAGCTGGCCCATGCGCAGTGCTGTTGTGTGCAAGGATGCCGTGCCATGCAGGGGTGTCCCCGCGTAGGGGAGCCCCACACGCAAGGAGTGCGCCCTGAAAGGAGAGCCGCTCAGCGCGAAAGAAAGTTCAGCCTGCCCAGGAACTGCACACACGGAGAGCTGACACCACAAGATGACGCAACAAAAAGAAACACAAGATTCCCGTGCAGCTGATGACAACAACAGAAGCGGACAAAAAAAAAAAAAAATGCAGCAAATAGACACAAAGAACAGACAACTGGGGCAGGGTGGGGCAGGGCAGGGGGGAGGAAGGGGAGAGAAATAAATAAATCTTTAAGAAAAAAGAATACAAGTGGACACAGAAGAACACACAGAGAACACACATCTGGTGGGGGGGCGGAATAAATTTTTAAAAAATCTTTAAAAAAAAAAAGAATACATGGTTCCTAGTAAATATCCAATAAACATTAGCTAATTACATTAATATGAATAAAGATTAAGTTTAGGAAACAGAAAAGAATAAAAACAATAATATAAGCTACCATAAGAGAAAAAGCAAAAAAGTATAAAAATTCAAAGGCAACCATAATAAGGGAAAACAAAGAAATATTTAAGTATATAATAAAAAGTTCCTGCAAGTGTAAGAGTGATTATAATAAATTAACATATCTTTCTCCTAAAATTAGGTGAGTGGGAGTATACCCTCCCATAAGGCGAATAGAGTAATAGTTTAGCAACCTATTTAAAATCTTCCACCTTGGTATTGATGTAAGTCTGTATTTCTTGATTCATAATTTGCTTTTTTTTGTTTCTCAATGGACATGGCAATCATGAAAAGGCTTTTAAAGGGCTGGAGAGACCTATAGTTAGTATTCAGGTTAGCAGAGAAAGATCTCAAATCAACAGGCCCCAATCTACACTTTTAAGCTTCTATTTACGTATTGTCTTCAACTTCCTGTCTATAGGACTAAAAACAGTCAAAATACTATTGGGCAGTGGCAGAGGGCTCTCACAAAAGCTATAAGATGGGTCACTTTTAATTACACCAATGATAATTGTACTTCTGGTGATTTTTAGATCCTTGTTAAATTATTTTTATATTCAAGGTGAGCCATTATGATCTTCTTTTCTATCTTGTAGCCTGCGTAAACCAACTTCAACCATTAAGAGTCTGAGGATCAACTACCTCTAGAATCAGAGAAACAGGAATTGGAAGAGATCTCAAAGATCATTCTTGATGGGTGAGAAGATGGGGCCCATTGACATTTAATGACTTGTCCAAGTTGATAAAACAAAACTATAACAAAATAGCAAATGCTTGTGAAGCGGATGTGACTCAAGTGATTGGGCTCCTGCCTTCCATATGGGCAGTCCAGGGTGGGACTCACAGGGCCTCATGGTGAAGGCAAGCTGGCCCATGCAGTGAGCTGGCCTGAGAGCTGAGAGCTGGTGGACAGATGGCACAGCAAGATGATGCAACAGAGAGACAGAGACACAGAGGAGACACAATAAGAGATGCCGCACACCAGGGAGCTGAGGTGGCGCAAGGGATTGAGCACCTCTCTCCTACTCTGGAAGTTCCCAGAATCGGTTCCTGGTGCTGCCTAAAGAGAAAACAAGCAGACACAGAAGAATGAATGCACAGCGAATGGACACAAGAGAGCTGACAATGTGATGTGTGTGTGTGTGAGTGCGTGTATAAATAAATCTGAAAAACAAAAAAAAAGTAAATGGTTGAACCAAGATCAGAATTGATATTCTCTAACTCAAAACCTCATAATTTTTCCCAGAGTCAGAACTAGAATAAAGGTCATCCTAGGTAATCTACAAAGACATAGTTCCTTGTCTCAAAGTACAGGGAGATTTCTAACAATAACAGCAGGAATCAGGGACTGGTTATATGTTGAGGGAAAGAAGTTGAGGAAAAGGAAAGAGTGAAGGATGGCTTCTATGTTTTTCACTTGAAGGACCAGGCAGATGAATGGCAATGCTACCTACTGAAGTAGGAAGCTGTGTTAGAAGGAGTTTTGGAGTAGAGGAAAATGATGACCTTTATTTCAGACACAAGTTTGCATTACCTACAATGCATCCATGTGATGTGAATAGGTAAATTAGATATTCAAGTATGGAGTTCAAAAAGAAAAGTGTGGACTAGAAGTTAAGTCACTTAAATATATATATCTTCAAAAAAAAATACAGTTTACAAAACTGATGGGGTGGGGGGTGGGGAACGGGGTATATGGGAACCTCTTATGTTTTTTATGTTTTACATTTTTAAATGTAACGTTCTTTGTGAAGATGCAGCAAATAGACACAGAGAACAGACAACCGGGGTGGGGTGGGAAGGGGAGAGAAATAAATAAATAAATAAATCTTTTTTAAAAATTTGAATATTAATGAACCTTAATGTTAACTAGGTATTAAGTATCAGAGAGACCCTGCAGGTACAAGTACAGTCTCTAGACTCCTGAGATAGGACAATGTAAACCATCATAAACTCTTTTTAGAATAAGAGTCAGGACATAAAATTAGTTATAAAATCATAAAATTAACACACAAAAGATAAGTATTTCTTCTTAACCATGTACTCCTGAATCTTTGTTATATTAGTCTGAAAAATAGATTAAAATTTACATTACCTTATATACTTCACTAAAGCCACCTCTACCAAGCAGATGAAGTAATAAATATCTTTCATTTAATGTTGGGTGATCTTTGAACCTTAAGTAGGGGGGGAAACATTCAGGCATGTTAAAACACACACTAAAGGTTTCTTCTACATTAAAGTTCCACTCTCTTATTCTACTCTTAGCTCTTTCTTTCTTAGTTACTCTACTGCCAATTTCAAATTCCATTCCATAATTTTTTGTCTTTCTCTACTATTTCTCTATCACCCATCTACGGCTTTAGTGCACAGAGCTTAACTTTTACAGCTAAATATTCAGGTTGAATGACAAATTATAGCATTCCCATAAAGACCTAACAAACACTACACTGATGTAAGCTTTATGAAATTCTGTATCAATTCAGCAGGAATTACTTCTCTTGAAAAATATATTTCTATATTGGGAGTTATAGTTAATCAAGATTTTAAAGTGTTGATACATGATTTAAAATAATGTATAATAAACTGAACTTCCTCCTGATTAAATTTTACTGTCATTGGACTTCTTCAAGATAAAATTTTAATTCCCAATTCAGAAAGTACAAACTCTTAAAAAACTTAAAAACTGAAAAACAAAAAAACTCATTCATAATATACTATTCTTATTTGTTAACATTTATTGCACCTATTAATTATTAAGCAGTTACATGCATTAAATCATTTAATTCCCAGCTAGCCCTAGGAAAAAGGCCCTGCTAACATTATGAGGCATAAAAATTTATATGAAAGTCTTTTTTTTTTTTTCACTTTTGAAAGTCAAACACAGTATTTCCTTGTGGGAGTGGTGGTGTGCAGAGAGAATTTATAAGAAACTGTGAAACACAAATGACTTACTGTGAATTATCTTCATTGTTTATTCTTTTGAGTTCCCGAATATGAAGATTTCTGACTCTTTCCAAACGTTCAAGTTCTGCCTGGATTTCTGCCTCTTCCTGAAAATAAAGAAAGGGGACTATAACAAGCTCAATTTATTTGTGATATAAAAAAAGATATTTTTAACCATTCACCAATCTTTATAGTGATGAAAAGATTATAAAGAACCACTGATTAAAAAAGAATCACTGTTCTTTCCAATGCCTGAAAGATGGAAAGAGATAAGGCAAAAGTCTATTTCAAGAAATCATCCTCCACACAAAAATCTCTATATAATGAGATACTGAGATTTATTCTGTACTACAAAGAAATTTATTTTTATAATGTCTAAACTGAAAGAGGCCTTCAAGGTAGTCAAACTGACATACAACACAAAATGAGCTGAAAATTTTATTTCTGGTTCCTCTACATTTTAATTTAAAAGGTTGTAATCTACTGCTATAAAAAACAAAGACAAAAATGAAATGAAGATATTTTACTACAGCTAAAAGGAAGAAGACAGAATCACTGATAATTCCAAGACTTTAGAACATTTAGAACATATAAACACAAACTGACCACTCATTTTAGATAAATCCCACCATAATCTTAAAGAGACATTAAAACAAAAATAGTGTGAATTGCTGTGATAAATCTTCAGTGAGCAGAGCAGGTGTATGCAAATCCCCCCAAAATTTACTTTAATATTAATTTAGTATAAAAATTTTGATAAATACATTTTTCATGTCTCAAAAAAGACAATTTTTACAACTTTTTACCAAACACCAAAAAAATAAGCAAACATAATCACCCATGTACACATACATTTTGATTTGTCAAAATAAATTTGAATATTATTTTAAGGATGGTTAAGAATATATCAAATTTCAGTGGAAAGTTCTAGAAATGCCCAATTTTATAATATTTTTGAATAAATATCTGTTGAGCGAATACAGATTACATTGGCCTAAATGTGTGCCTGCTACAATTATAAATCTAGACCATATGGAACAGAGGATATTTTTTTAATAGTGCATTTAAATATTTCTCTATCCCATTAATGCCTTCCCCCCATTTCTTTTAGTAATTCATCTGATATTTTAAAATTATCCTTTCCCTTAAAAAATTAATTCTGAAATTGACTTTAAAAAAACAAATATTCATTCCATTCAAAGACAGATAAAGTCTATTACATCTTTATCTAAGGCTTAAACTGACAGGAATATTCTAAGTATTTCTGAAGAAAAATTAGATCTTCACAGATTATATTAAAATAAAGTTCATTCATTTGCTGCAGAAATTTAATGTAGATTAGACATTAGATGACAAATAGAAACCTTCAAAATAAATTCAAATGGAGATTATCCTTTCTTGATTTTTTGGGAAATTTTTTCTAAAATAGATTCACTAAATAAAATGATATTTCCTCATATAACATGCCGTTACTTAAATAATCCTAATGTTAATGAGAAAAAAACCCCATAACATTCTAGAGATTCAATCACTGGAGAGTCTTAGAAGGACAGGGAATAAAAATAGAAGTTTTGGAACAATAAACTCCAAACATAGCTTAAAATAAGGGAAAAAAACAACTGGTCTTATCAAGGTATGCCCATGAGTATGAATGAATTAAAATTAATTATACAATAGAACCTGGAAAGTGGTAACTTTTTCTCTTCCTGTTACTTTTCATTAGTTTGATTCTTACACATGTAGGGAGCTGATAAACATCTGATAGCCTGGTGACATTTTAAACAATTTGATATAATTGTGAAAAGGCTATCAGAATACCAGCTGAAATACTTGTTTTAAATTTCATTTGAAATTATGGCATGGGGATACTATTTCAAAAGCAAACTTATAGAAATTAAATTTCATTGAGTCATAAAATATTTTCTTAAGAAAAAAATGTATGTGTAAATTTAAGTAAGCTTTTTTTTCTGTCTATATAATATGACAAATCTGTCCCTAAAATCTTATAAAATAAAAACAATAATTAAGTGTACTGGGAAAAAAATGTTACTGTAGGATTGAAAATAAGGAGAATGCTAGGTATTTAAGAGGAAATATCACGGTAAGAAAACGTAACAGAGCCTTATATACACTAAGTCACAAACCCTCCATGGTCTGTGAAATACATTCACGTTTTTTATCTTGTAACTTGGTATTTATTCCACAATACCTTGAATTGTAAAACAAAGTGACACACTTCTAGGGGAAAGATAATTCTGCAGTTCTAAGTCATTTTCTGAGTTTTTCTCAGTAATTCCACTGATGAAAAAAAGTGAGGCAAATGCTAGGGCAATACTGTCTAGCATCCTTCTCCTTATAGAAAGCAGCAAAGCCAGGTTTTGGTCTGGTCCCAGAATACAATAGTCTAAAATGCAGTATTCTCAACAACTAATTTTTCCTTTGATTGCTGATCACTTTCAAAGATCTATTCCACCGGCTATATACACCATGCTTGCCTTAAGATTGACATTAACCTTTGGGCTATCCTCAGAATTAATCTTGTTCAGAGAAATAAGAAGGAAGGATGAACTGGGCTCTATACCTGATCTGAAATCATTATAGAATGGAATCCTCAAAGTTAGGCCAAATTACTAGTATAAAAAGGAGACCATTCAACCAGCCATATGGTACTTAGTAAGAATATTAAGTTTCGCTCCTTGATCATCCACTAGCTGAGTAGTTAGTTAAAGCAGAGAAGGTTGAGAGAAAGACATGGAAGCAAGAAGCTGAAAGCAATGAAATCCAGAAGATAAGGGGAAAGAGCAGCAGACACCGCTGTGTGCCTTGCCATGTGGCAGAGGACCCAAGGATCACTGTCTTTGGGAAGAAAGCACTGCCTGGTGATGACTTGATTTGGACATTTTTCTCAGTCTCAAAACTGTAAATTCCCATTGTTAAAGTCAACCCATTTCTGGTATATTGCGTTCGACAGCTTAGTAAACTAGAACAGATTCTGGTACCAGTAGAGTGGAGTGCTGCTACTGCAACTATCAAAAATGTGGGAATGGCTTTATAAGTGCATAAGGGGTAGATTCTGGAAGAACTGCAAGATGCCTGATATAAAAGGCCTACACTGCTTTGAAAAAAGACTGTGGGTAGAAATCTGGGATGCTAAAAGTACTTTGTATTACGCCCTAAACAGAAACTATGAATGTATCATTGCAAACTGGAAGAAAAGTGACCCTTGTTTTAAACTGGCAAAGAATTTGACAAAATTGAGTCCTGGTGTTAGATGGAAAGCAGAATTTGGAAGTGATGAGCTTGGATGTTTAGCTGAGATTTCCAAACTAAATGTGGAAAGTGCTGTCTGGTTTTTCTTAGCAGCTAATAAGAAAATGTGAGAGGAAAAGAATAAGCTGAGAATTGAACTTCTGAGCCCAAAGAAACCAGAAATTGATGGTTTGGAGAACTGAACTGTGACCTTCTGGAAAGCAAGTCCCAGAGAATTGTGCTCCATGTGAGGGTTTAACTGACAATGGAATCAGTCAGACATTTCAGTGCAAGTAAGGATTGGAAATGCAGTTATCTAGAAAGGATCTGTGGAAAGTCCTCCTGTCTGATGGTTTGGACCCCTGTATAATATATGCTAACCCAACAAGTTTTTTTATGAGATCTGTGTGAACAGAACCATTGCCAGTCTGGACTAAAAGGGACAGACTGAAGAAAAATGACTTCAAAGGCAGAACCATGGAAGCTGAGGTCTGGACTATATACATATTCTTCATATTCTTGGGCCAAGAGAGTGGACCCACCAATGGTGTGTCTTAATCCTCTTACTGGAGTTCTTTATATAAGAATGAAATTCAGAAAAAGAGAGATAATGCCATGGAAGCAAGAAGCTGAAAGCAACAAAACCCAGAAGAGAAGGGAGAGACCAGCAGACACCACCATGTGACAAAGGAGTCCAGGAACATCAGCAGTGAGTCTCTGGGAAGAAAGCATTACCTGATGATGTCATGATTTGGACTTTTCTCAGCCTCAGAATTGTAAGCTTGCAAGTAAATAAATTCCCAATGTTAAAGACAAAATAAATGAATAAATAAATAAACTCATAAGTAAAAATAAAGCAGGGAGGGTCTAGAAGAAACAAAGAGACAAAAAGAATGTCTGGAAATGAACTGATCTCTCTAGGAAATAAGAGTAGAAAGGACATGAGTAAGAATGGATTATATTAAAGAAAGAAACAGGTGATCAAACACACAATGAAAATAAGGTTCTTTTCTGTCTAGACAAAAAGAGCATTTCACAATTTACCGGTACACACTAGAACTGTTTCAACATATTTTTCAAAAGGCTCTAATATTCAGAATTACTTACATTAAAAAAAAATCAAGTCATACAATTATGTAACAGATCTCAATACTACCTCATCACTTACGTAACTTGCAAAAAACCACCTTCCAAAATTTTTCATTGTTAAAATTTATATGGAAGTTCAATTCCATAGCAGCCTAAGCAGAGTTTTTTATCTTTCACCAGACCCTTATTTAGCATAGAAATGCTTTCTCTTTGTAATCAAAGTCTCTTTGGGCAACTTAACAATCTTGGCTCAACCCTTTAACCCTGAAGTAAGTTACAGCAATTTGAATACCCATAAAATGACAGGTTAATAATAGCTAGGTAGATTTTGGGTATTTTTGAGCATTTCCTGCAATTCCAGTATTAAAAGAGGTAGCATGTGTAGGCATTAAGGCTCTGAATCATAAAGGGTCATAAAATGCATTTTCACATGTAAAATGATATTTTCCTATAAAAATTAAACTTATTAAAGTTATCTGGCAAATATTCTCGAATATATGTTACATGTTTTCTTCCACAAAAATATTCCATTTCCAAAAGTTGTTTTTCTATAAAGCCAAGATAAGATAGGAAGTATTTTCACGTATCATTCTCAACTTCCCTGTAATCTATGAGGGTTGATCAAAGAAAAGAACTTCTATATGGCAGGTTGTGAAAGCGGTGGAAGCAAAGAAAAGGTATAGCTCAGAATATTCTATTCAACAGCACCCTAAAAACATTATTTGGTTTAAGAAAACCAGTACCAAAATTTAGGTTTCAAGAAGTGTAGCAGCACATGTTTTAGTAATATGAACTAAAAATATGAATCCCTTCTAAATTATCTCCAGATTGTCAAATAAGTTTTAATAAAACAAACTATTTTATAAGGTCTTACCACATAGACAAAGCGGGTTTAAATTTACAGCAATCAGTTTTGAATCTACTACCCCATAATCGTAATTCTGGTTGAATATGATTGCATAGATTGGGGAGAAGGTGGGAGGAGAAGGCACAAAAATTACTAAATTCCTGTTAGTTTTCTTTCCTAAGTATATAAATGCTCCCACCACTCCCACCTCCAATCACTAATCTAGTTATTACTGATGGGAGCTTATTTATCCCCCCTTAGGTATGTTTAACATGCTTAGATAATTATCTTAGAACTTTTACTATTAATGTTTTCCTGACATTTTCCTCTATTTAGGCTTCATTTCCATCTTTTTTTTTTTTCAGAGGAGTAAGGTAAGGTGTCATTCTCTTTTCAAATGCATAAATATAAACAATGAAAACCCTAACTGGGATTAAATTAAAATGGGCAGGTTTTCTATTCTATCGTTCCCCAATCTATTTAAACAAAACCAAACCCAAAACCTACCTTCCCAGGAGCATATGAATGTACTAATTCAACCGATGGGCAAAATTTAAATAAGTATTATACTTCTTGAAAAAAGTCAACAGCTGCTGTATTTTGGGGGGATCAAATTCCTTGACGTTACACACTAACTCAAAGGGCTTACAACCAAGTCCAAGATACACAGGTATAATACTTTAGGGTTCAGTGTATTGTTACCCTTTGTCCAGCTTGCTGCTTCCTTTTAATCTTTTCCAGAGTGTTGGCAGATTCCATTATTTTTAAAGTAAGAAAAGATTCACTTTCTGGTAAATTGTAATAGGAAAAGCCTATTCTTCATTATGCATATGTATATAAATAGCATGCATTTATAGTTCTGATTGGGAAAGGTTAGTGGTGAAGCAACTGTTTTCCTTTTGTTGTGAAATAGTGATCCTGGTGATCCTGAACTTAGAAACCTGAATTAAGCTCTGCTCTAACCAATGGCTAACATGACTTTTAAGATCCCTTTCAAAAGTTCTTTTTTTTAAATTTCCACTGCCTAAATAACAACTGGTTTAATATTAAACACTAAGGAAGTCAAACACATTTTACCTCTAAATTTACATTTTGGTACATGATTATGATCTCCTACCAAGTTACAGTGTATGATTATAAATGGGAAAACACAGAGTTAAGAATATGTTTGTAAATTCAAAATGAACGTAAAAGGTAGAATATAAATAGGAAGTTTTCCTATCTAAAGCTAGCTCCACAGTCTGTCAGTGCAGTCTTCTTTTATAGAAAAATACCCATTTTTACATGGGAAGCAGTAGTAAGGACAAAATGTCAAGTTTAGAATTTCAACACTCTTCTTGGCACCTTTCTTGCCCACAAAAACCAAGTAGTCAGGAACCATTCAGAATATTCTTCAGACAATGACTTAGTGGTGATTCTAGGATAGTGCATTTTCATCAGAATTCCACTGAAAACTAGCCTAGTAATGTCATGCACTATGTTCTACAGAAAAACACATAATGTACAATGTGTTCGGCTTTGAGAGAAGAACTCCCAAAAGATTTCATCTAGTAAGGGCCATGTATATAAAGGTGAACACACAGATTTAGAAACTAAGCTTTCTAGCATTATACTGCTGATTATTTTCAAGTTCTTATTCAAACCTAAAGTGACAAGAAATGTCACATTGGCAAGGTTATTGGTTTTGGTCATCCTAAGGGTTTGATAAATCAGATGACAATGTTATTTTAGAAAGAAAGACCAAAGGAGTATCAAACTTCAAGAATATTTGGGAGTCAATTCACCTAAAACCAACGCCCTGTATTCTCCACTGTTCAAAAGGCTTGTAGACAATCCATTGTCTTCCATTTCAACTAGTTGCATGGTCCACTTTGAAGGAGTGAGAAAAAAGCTGTGTACTTGTTCTTGACCTGTAAAGATTTCATCATGGAAGATTAATACTGATGCTGCTGCTGCCTGTTACTGGTTGTTTCTCTTTGCAGATGCCAATATCGATCAGAGAACAGGATTTCAGTGGCAGAGTTGTTGCTATACTGTTATTTCTTCAGAACGGAGGCACAAGGAGAGATGAATGCCACATCGCAAGGAGCAAAGGAGAGAGAGAGAAAGAAATGGTGTCAGGTGGCATGTTGGATGTGATTTTTGTTTTAGTAGATTGAGATGACTGTAAATTGTTTAGCTGATTCCTTCGGTCTGCAAAGATACATTTGTGTTGCTGATGATGATTCTTGACTACTCCTGTTCCAATTACAAATTGGTTATGTTTTCCAATAAAACTTCTGGCACTTATATTGAGGACTTATAAATCAAACCTACATATACTCACACATCTTAACACAAACATACATACACACACAGACCAGAGGCAGCCCCTACTACACTATTTGTATCCCATACTGAGATGTCAAACCTTCTGTATGTATTCTCTCCAACTAATCAAATATTTAAAATCTAGAAGATGACAAAATTTGGAGACTATCAAATAAAGACCAACACACATCCAGGGGTTCATATTGCAAACCAGAGAAATAGCGATGGTGAGGCATAGTTATAGGTCCTAATAACTCTCATAACACTTGTTTCCTCAACAGCCAAAGGATTATTATGACTGTAATTTGTATCTTTTAAATAATATTATGGCTATGGAGAAATCCATCACAAGGAAGTTGGTTTTTCAGGGAATTTTTTGTTGTTATTTGTGTTGATTTAGTAACAATACTTGAAAAACACATCCACATAGTTTTCATTAACTCCAAAAAAAAAAAGGTCTGATATAGAAATAACAACCTAGTGTAGTTCCTCTAATTGCAAAGATAAATTGTTTTCCCATGCCTAAAATTTATTGAAGACTGGTATCTAAACAGGAACAACCATATAAAGCACACTGACTTGTTCATTTTCTTAAATCCACAGGTTTCACATGTGACAACAGGTACAAAAATGGGATAGTAGCTGCGTTTCAAAAGAAATTTTTAAAAAGATATGACTTCATTTGCAACAAGGTTTTAATAAATTCCAATTGGGGAAGTCTGAATATATAATTACTCATAATAAAAGTTACTTTTTCAAATATTTTCAGGAATAATTTGTATATTTTCTATATATTTTATTATTTAGATCTCTTCTGTGAAATCATTAAGATATATAAAAAGTAAAATTACTTCAAAAAGCACTGATACTTTTTACATATAATGTGCTTCTCACTTGCTAGTAATATAGAAATATTCTAGCTGACAGAACAGTACTAACATAATTCTCAAGAAAGGTGATATGTGAGAGAGTGAGAGTGAAGGAGAAAGAGAGAAAAGTACGTATGTATGTGAAAAACATACTTAACAGGGGTCTCCATTATCTGCAATGAAAATGAAATAACATGTTTCCCAAAAGACTTAAGGAAATGCAAAACACCCACTACTCTAAGATGCAAATAAAGCTACAAGTAAATTAATTTTTCTGAACATAAAAGATCAATTTGCTATCCATCTACAACAAAATTTTAAGAACAGAGCATACAGGTATAGCCATTGAATATGAGTGAGAAAAGGCTCAAGTTCTGGCTTTGTCACTTTCTAGCTGTATTAACTCAGACAAAGCATATATAGAATACCTTGGCATTCAAAGAGTTAACCACTTATAAGTTAAAACATCCAAGTCTGTAAGATGTAGTGTCATGTAATCCTGCTGAAATAGGAATTTGAATCATGACTGTATAAGGTAAGGCGTGGAAATAAGTCACTTAATGAATGAGCATAATAAAATAGATCTCCTAGTATATATTCTCCACTTAATGGTCTCACAGGGTCATTAAAATTTAAAAGTCATATCTTAAAAGTATTTTATTATGAGGGAAATAATATGATAAAATGGTATTCACTGAAATCCTGGGCTAAATCAAATGTCAGGGTCTATGGTTAACTCTCCAAGTCTCAGTAACCACATCTGTGAAGTAGGGATAATAATACCTGACTAAAGATTATGAATCTCCAATGAGATATAGTATGTAATAGTGTTTTATAAATTGCAATGACCGTATAAACTAATGTTAAATAAACATAAATTAGATGAAAGAATTCTTGAGATATATAAAGTTATTTCCCTAATCTCAGAAGACAAAACTGGTAAGTCCTTAATAAAGTATATATTTACTTTTTGGTGGTAACTAGAAATATCTATTTATTTCAGCTACTTACTTCTGGAGATTTCTATATGACTCTCATTCCTTACTCTATCACACTACAACAGCTTTGGATTTATTTTATTTTTAACCCTACAGAGCAGCATAAAATATAAACTAAACTCTATTCAATATTAAACATACTTTTCTGTAGTTTAGTTAACCTATTCAATTATTATGCAATCATGTCATAAATTTTCCATTTAAAAAAAGGACACATTCTCTTATGTCCGTCCATACAGCATGTGCATCCTCAACATAAGTTTACTCCTGCACTGCTAACAAATTTAGTAATTCAACTTAACTTCAGGAGTTTATTAAATGGGAACGGATGTGTCTCAAGTGGCTCAGCACCTCCTTCCCACACAGGAGGTCCCAGGTTCAATCCCTGGCCCCAGTATATTTTTTAAAAAAAGAGTTTAATAAAGGGAGAGCAAGAACAATTCCTACTTGCTAAAGATGAGTATGCTGGGCTTCACATTTAAATCCTAAACTGATACAACAAAGGTTAATCCCTATACAGTTTACATGGACAGAAACATTGAGGGTTCATATCCAGCCTATGGCAGAAGTTACTGAGTTACAAGTTGCAGCACAGTTCATTTCAGTTTAATAAACCCAAGAGCATGGAGCTGGTAAGAGAGAAGTGGTAACATCTTTTCTCTTGACTCAAGCTTGTTGTCTATGTGCTAAAAGTGTCCAATCTGTCGGTCTCCTTTTTAAGAAAACAAAATGACCTCTTTTCCAACTGTGCTTTAGTATACCAAAATAACTTATTTTTAAAATACACAGCTTACTGCTTACTGTTTTTTAATTGTACAAGTCAAAATTTAATACCCAGTGGTATGGAGGCTACTATTTATTTATGCTTAAAGGTGGCACTACTTGATTAATTTTGTTCTCTGTATATATTGCTAACAACTTTCTCTATAATGCATTCCTTCTCCTAACCCAAAATAGTCTCTCAGAAGAGAACGTAAGAGTTCAAGATGTAAGAGTATGTTTCCAGCATTATCAGTTCATCCACTTTCCCAACATATTCATGATGGAATCAAAGAAAAGTTATGATATAAACTGGTTAAGAAGAAGATAAAATTAGAAATCTAAGACTTCTCAGTAAGTTTGATAAAAGTCAAAAAGAAAGAGGAAAAAGATGGAGGGAATGATCATTAGAAAGAATGAGCAAATAAAGAAAATGTAGAAGTGAATCCTGGGAAAGAGAATAATATGGAGGTTAAAAGAGAAGATGTAGTATTCTAGAACAGTTTACAAAATGTTCATATAATACCTAGACAGAAAAGTATAGTTAATTTTAGAAAACAGAAAAAAATTACATAGGAACCATGTATTCAAAGTACTAGGAAAGTTTTAAAATCAACCAACCAACCAAAAAAAAAACTGAAATCCTTCTTCTGAAGCCTTTTTACAAGTAAAGTATTTTTCATAATATAAATAGTCAATTCCTAATTTAATCACCTTTATAAAAACTTCACATTTTTTATTTTAGGTTTTTGTAAAGTAAGGCATACACGTAAAATGCTATCATTGGAGTCATTTTAAAATTGGTATTATATGTGAAAATAATAACCCTTCCATCAAAACTCTAAGAATTTACTTAGTATCCTAGTATCATAAAAAACTGTTTAGAAAATAATTGGTGAATCTTTATATAGGACATCAAGCATAATTCTCTATGAATTCATTATCAAAATACTTAAAAAGGGTCACACAAACACTTGTGACTCATTCTGCACTACAAAATCTCTTCCTTCTTCCCTTCTCAGTTCCATTATAACTCATCTGTTATAGAGACTCCAAACTGAAGTTGTCTACTGCATCTCACAGAGTGGGAGGAATAGGCAATAATTATAATAGAACATGATGGAAGCATCAAAAAAAAAAAAGACAAAAAAAGACCAGGAGATATCATTTTGAAATTCACTGTTTTCAAGTAGTTTAGGCTGAAGCCTTTCTGAGCAGGCATATATACAGACACTGTATAGTAAAGGACATTAAAGCAAATGATTTCTTTCTCCAGTTCCCTGTAATTTAATGGGAGGGGTTCCCAGCATGTCTACAGCTTTCCAAAGAGTAACAATTAGTACATAGTGTGACAGGAGCTGCTACCAGAAAAAGCTTCTTCTCTGTCCTATCTTTTCCCGGGGAAGGTAACATCATAGATACTATCTTTAATTAGTTCACCAACTTGATTTTAGCTATCATTTAACCTATTAAAAATTTTTTTAAGTAACTTGATAAGCAGAAAGCTGAATAAAATACTGGGTCAGAGAAAAAGAATTTTACAAGTCTGTCAACAACTTCATTTTGAGGGGGGAAAATCTATCATTATTATTTCTTTGAAATGATTTGAAATAAAATTGGGAGGTGTTAAAACAAAGGACCGATAACTTCATAGTTTACAAACAAGTACAAAGCTATAAATTATAAAAATATACTACATAGCACGAAGCATTATTTTTTTGAATTATACTACTTTATACTAATAATTAGGCTTTTAAAATTTTTAAAAATTTTCCCATGTTCATATTTTAATTGAAATATTTATTTAAGCATTTGATAGCTTATGCCATAAAATATAATAATATAACAATATAATACTATTATTATGAAAAATAAACAAATAATATGGAATTTTATATTTGATCTTAAAAATAAAGAAATATAAGAAGGTGGTATTTAACATAGTAACTTAAAGACCCCGGGGGTACGGTCAGGAATCACTCCTCTACTGTAGGGACACGATTTATCAACATCTCAAATTGCCATAAGATAAAGAAATGTTATTTTAATATGCTCAACATAAAATGCAAATTTAATAGCCTTTCCTTTTTGTCTGAAGTTTTAAATTTGGGATCATTCTCTCTTAGGTTTTGGCTCTTTAAGACCTATAACATAGCTGTCCATTTCTCCAGTAACAAATTAAACTAAAATTCCAGCTCCACATACCTTTTTGAGATGTCCTAGTCTAAGTTTGAAAATTTCTTCTTGTTCATGATATTCTGCCAAGGTCAACCTGCCAAAAATGAAATTGTGATTCTAGATATTAAGATTATTTCTTATTAACAACCAGCAAAATAAGATAAAATTAATCGAATGGAAATGTTACAATGTTCACAATTTTCACCCCAAAGTATATAAGTCAAAAATTCCTTAAGATATTCTTCAGAATACATTTGCTACTTAAAGATATCAGAATAACCAAGTAACCAACTGATTTATTCAACAACTATTTATTAGGTACTATATACCAGCCAATGTTCTAGAATATAGGTGTTAAGGATACAGTGAAAAACAAGATAGTTTCTCCAATATTTTAGTTTCAGCTTACACTCCATAGTGAGGAAAAGGAGGAAGACAATCTGTCAAAGAATTTAATAATTTCAAATAATGGAGTTATGAAGAAAACAAAAAAGGATGATTTGATAATGATTGACAGCATTATGCTAATTTAGACTGTGTGTTAGGGAGATGGCCTCTGATCTAAATGTCAGAGACAACCACAGACACTTGGGAGAGAGCATCCTAGACAAGTTCCAGCAATTATAAAAACTCAAAGGTAGAAAAAACTTGTTAAGTAAAAGGACAAGAAAGAAACAGAAGCATCACCAAGAGATTATAAATAATCAAAGAGGCTATGAGTAACAGAAGCGGCAAGCAGGGGCAAGATCATGTACAGACTTGCAGACTGAGTGAAGAATTTGAATTTTACTCTAAGAGTAATGAGAAATGACTGCAAAGGGAATAAGTCCAATTTGGGCACTGGTTTAAAAAATAAACAAAAACTAAGTTAGAATGTTAAATTCTAATGAAACAAAGACCCTTCTCTGCTTCCATATGTAGAGTAAATCAGCAAGATTGAGGAATGCTAAAACCACAGCCAAAGCCCCAAATTTCTAATAAAAATGAAATTAAGTAAGACTTTAAATCTTGGAAGTGCTTTATGGTTATTTTATTATTAATTTTTAAAATACTTTTATGTAACTTCAAAAAAATAAACAGTTCAATGTATGTAGGACCTATACACTTTATAACATTTCTTAAGACAAAATGATTTTGTATTCTGATACAAAAAAGGAAAAAGAATCATTTGATAACAAATCAACTTCCATTTCATACCCCGACTTTGAAAGAATTGCTTTATCTATCATATTCAAGCCCTTGTTTGTTCACTTACGTGTTCTGAGGGTTTCTGGCTAAGCACTCAACCCATATCTATTTATGCTTGTTCAGGTCCCACAGCAACATTTAGTATAAATGCTACTTCCCTTTAGCTAGATGCTAATTAAATTTATTAATTCTAAATAAAGTATATTCCAAGGAAAAAAAAATTCAGAGGAATTCAGTTAATATTCCACTGAGAAACTCTTAAAAAGATGCTTCTATTTTTATTATTAATAAATAGTTTAAATTAAATTTTAAATTAGATTTTAAATCTCTCTACCCAATTTTATGCATAAACCCACAAGCACTGGATTTCATCACTCTGACTATATGAATAATTGATACCTGCAGTGGTTGTTTATAGTAAATTTTGAAAATAAATGTAGCATAAACATAAACAGAAAGAAAGAGAAAAGAGAAAAAAGTGATATAGAAAGAAAATGAGGTCTGAAAATTAAAATTGGTATCTCAACAAACTCAATAAAAAAATGTTGGTAAAAAGCTTCTGGAAATGCATATATGCCCCAGTGGAAATTCAATTACCAGCATAACAACATCATTATTTTCTGTTCTTGACGTATGGTTTTTAGGATGGACTCAGGACTAATTTAAAAAAATATACACAAATCCTATTTTTGCTTTCTACAGAGGAATAAAACATAATTCTTTACTTTGAGTTTTTACAAATGACAGTGAGGTCACTTAGTAACTTACTGAGTTACACAGCACAGCTAAGTTCTAGTATTCATAAACTAGAATTAGTACCTAACTAGTCTGCTGAAATTTTGAAACTATATTCTATTAAGAAATTTGGCTACCATGCAAAATTGCAGAGCTACTTCACATGCAGATAGATGACTGGAATGATTGCAATAGGGGTGGACAGACAGTTCATTGTCTTGAATTGGTAGTAGGTTTTCAATTACTATTATTTTGACTTAATGATAAATTAATGAGCTTCATGATTAGTTTATTGAGTTTAAGTTTTGTTGGGTATAGCATGAAATAACACATATTTCAATAGGGCTTTTATTTCTAATTGATAATATATTCGTGTGCGGTGGTTCATATATAAAGCATTCATATCACCCCTATAGCTGAAGCAGGTGCACACAAATGCTTCCTTCCCAATTTTACTTAGTGCAGTGACACTTCATTAATTTCAAACAGCTGTGACGTAGAGTATTATTTCATAGCTTTAATCCTGATATTAAACACATAGAAGTCTCAGTAAAGATTAATGGTAGGTAAATTTGAACAACACAACTTAGCTATTTACTTAAAGCATTTTGATTACAATTACTAAAACTGCCATTAAGTGCCAAAATAAGTAGTTAAAGTATATGTACTAATTTATCTCTTCTTGATTTGAAAATTCAGTAAAAACTACATTAAGCATTAATAAGCAAATTTTACAGGTAATACTAAATATGAAGCTACCAGTTTTTTTTAGGGTAGTAGTTCTTACCATTTTACGATCATGGATACCTGAAAAAAGTATATTTTGTTTTTAATAATAAATACCTGTTTCTTTTTTTTTTTAAGATTTATTTTTTATTTATTTTTCTTCTCTCCCCACCCCCCCCAGTTGTCTGCTCTCTCTGTCCATTCGCTGTGTGTTTGTCTGTGACCGCTTCTATCCTTATCAGTGGTACCGGGAACCTGTGTTTCTTTTTGTTGCGTCATCTTGTTGTGTCAGCTCTCAATGTGTGCAGCGCCATTGTTGGGCAGGCTGCACCTTCTTTCGTGCTGAATGGCTCTCCTTACAGCACGCACTCCTTGCCCATGGGGTTCCCCTACGTGGGGGACACCCCTGCGTGGCATGGCACTCCTTGCGTGCGTCAGCACTGCACATGGGCCAGCTCCACACGGGTCAAGAGGCCGTGGGTTTGAACCACAGACCTCACAAGTGGTAGGCAGACGCCCTATTCGTTGGGCCAGGTCCACTTCCCAATACCTGTTTCTATAATAGTTTAACATAAATGTGGAACCACAGATCTTGGTACATGGAGATGGGGTACTCCTGTAACAAATACTTAAAAATGTGAAAGATTTAGAATTGGAAATTGGGCAGACACGAATATAAAGAGCATGAGTTAAAAAAAAAAAAAAAGAGCGTAGACTCCCTTGAACAGACTTTTTAGTAGAAATACAGATGCTAGTGAGGACTCAGAAGGAATTCAGAAGCATGGTGTAGAAAACATTTACAATGTTAGGAACAAACTATTGGTAGAAATAGGGACACTGGGGAAACGGACTTTGGCCCAGTGGTTAGGGCGTCCGTCTACCACATGGGAGGTCCGCGGTTCAAACCCCGGGCCTCCTTGACCCGTGTGGAGCTGGCCATGCGCAGTGCTGATGCGCGCAAGGAGTGCCGTGCCACACAGGGGTGTCCCCCGCGTGGGGGAGCCCCACGCGCAAGGAGTGCGCCCGTGAGGAAAGCCGCCCAGCATGAAAAGAAAGTGCAGCCTGCCCAGGAATGGCGCCGCCCACACTTCCCGTGCCGCTGACGACAACAGAAGCGGACAAAGAAACAAGACGCAGCAAAATAGACACCAAGAACAGACAACCAGGGGAGAGGGGGAAATTAAATAAATAAATAAATCTTTAAAAAAAAAAAAAAAAAAAAAAAAGAAATAGGGACACTGAAAGAGCTTCTGGTCAGGGCACAGAAGGAAGCAAGGAACATAATATTAGAAACTGGATGAAAAGGGATCCTTGTTAAATAGTGGCAGAAAGTTTAGCAGAATTATGTCTTATAGTTATAATCATGAAATAGCCACTTTATTTCAATTATTTATTTATTTATTGGGGGGTGCTAAATTTTACTCTGCCTGATACAATGTAAGATAAGAGATGTACTAATGAATGAAGAGCATTCATAAAAATAGTAAATACATTGGTTAAGTCTAGATCAACACTGACTTGAAGACAAGCATGATGTCTCATAGACAGATGTATAAGATTATGTACGTGTATGTATGTAAACACACATACTTGTAACAGAGGAAAAGACTCTAATTTTAATTTTTTAAAAAACTGATCAATTTTTAAAAAATATACCAAGAAGAAGAAAAAAAAAGACCAGGGGACAGAGACTAGGCAGGATAAGAATAAATAGAAAGGACAAAGAAAGACTAGATTTAAACCCCAATAAATAATTAAATGAAATGAAAATAGAGTATGGACTATTATTATCTCCAAGTTAGAGATATACGAAGAAGTTAAATAACTCACTTAGGGTCCTATGGCTGGTTAAGAAGTAAGCAAAAATTTAAGCTCCAGAGTCCATGCTTTTAACCACTATGTTATCTTACCAAATTGACTAAATCTTGCTGGTAGTTAAAAACAAGTTAAGAGCCAGGAACTATGTGCATACTTTACATGCATTATCTCATTTCATCTTTTCAACACTAGGCTGTAGGTACTTTCACAAATGAGGAAACAAAGGCTCAAAGAAATGAAATAGCTTACCAAAAAATAACACAGTCTGAAAAAGTCAGAGTTGGAATCCAGAACTATTGGACACCAGAGTCTGAACTCTTAACCACTACATAGTATTAACTTCATTTTCTATGCTAATTTCTTGACAGAAAAAAAAATTAAGGATTTATGATCTGTATTCTAATTATACTAGATGCTCTGCATACAAGGCCAAAGCCTAGTTATCATTAAATGATGATTTAAAAGTTTTTAGAAGACAGTGGTGGAATATGGCTGCTAAAATTTGCACTAAAAAAAATCTCCAACTATGACATACATGAATCAAAAGTGCTTCTGTGCCTTTTTTCCCTATTTGAATCTGCATATATATTAGGATATAATCAAACTGCTATGTAGTTATCACTCCATTTTCATTCTAAGAACAGATAGCCCTATGACTCCAAGTTTAGTTCTATGCCAACATATTAAAATAAAATGGTATGTATTAATAAAATGAGGCAGGACAATGACATTAAACTACAGTAAGGACTGCTAGTATCATGGAAAACAAGTAGAAAGCAAAACACTTGTGACAATATAGAAACATGGTCTACTGAGGAGAAAATGAAATTCAATCAAATGTTTATGTACTGTAATTTATATTTATCGACCACTTTCTATATGCCAGGAGCTGTGCTAGATATTGATCCTATAGAGAAAGAATAATGGGATAAATACAATAGAGACAGACATGTACAAAAGCCTATGGGGAAGCAGACTTGGCCCAGTGGTTAGGGCGTCCGTCTACCACATGGGAGGTCTGCGGTTCAAACCCCGGGCCTCCTTGACCCCTGTGGAGCTGACCCATGCACAGTGCTGATGCGTGCAAGGAGTGCCATGCCACGCAGGGTTGTCCCCCGCATAGGAGAGCCCCACATGCAAGGAGTGCGCCCCGTAAGGAGAGCCGCCCAGCGCGAAAGAAAGTTCAGCCTGCCCAGGAATGGCACGGCACACACACAGAGAGGTGACGCAGCAAGATGACACAACAAAAAAAGAGATTCCCATGCCGCTAACAACAACAGAAGCAGTCAAAAAGAAGAACACACAGCAAAAGGGACACAGAGAACAGACAACTGGGATGGGCGGGCGATGAAGGGTAGAAAAAAACAAAAACAAAAAACAAAAGCCTATGGGCACCTAACCTGAGGGGAAATAAGGAGAAATTGGGAAGAAAAAAGGTTAGAGAGGGCTTCCTACTGAAATTTTTATTTGATTCAAGCCTTAAAGGATGAATAGGGGGAAGCGGATTTGGTCCAATGGATAGGGCGTCCGCCTACCACACGGGAGGTCCAAGGTTCAAACCCAGGGCCTCCTGATCCATGTGATGAGCTGGCCTACACACAGTGCTGATGTGTGCAAGGAGTGCCGTGCCATGCAGGGGTTTGCCTTGCATAGGGGAGCCCCACGCGTAAGGAGCACGCCCCGTAAGAAGAGCTACCAAGTGCAAAAAAAGTACAGCCTGCCCAGGAATGGCACTGCACACACGGAGAGCTGACACAACAAGATGACGCAACAAAAAGAAACACAGATTCCCATGCCACTGATAAGAATACAACTGGACACAGAAGAACACACAGCGAGTGGACACAGAAAGCAGACAACTGGGGGGGAGGGCAGGGAAGGGGAGAGAAAAATAAATAAAAAATAAAAATCTAATAAAAAGGATGAATAGGAAAGACAAGTGGAGAAAGACAAAGAACAAGATGTACAAAGGTATAAAAACAAGCAAGTAAAGTTTTAGAGAACTGATAATTTAACATAGAATATACACAGGATGGATGTTAGGAGATGACGCTAAAGAATACATGAGAAGGCTTGGAAAGGGCCATCATGAGGAGGAGGTTTTATTTTGACAGGGGCAAGTCACTGAAAGAGGTTAAGCATGAAAATATATGAGAAACAGTAATCTAGGTTAGTTAAAAAACAATAGCAAGAACAACACATGAGGTCCTACACAAAGACAGTGGTGATGAAGATAGACGGAACAGGACTGATTTGAAAATGTTACAGAAATAGACATAGAGAATCAGAGAAAGGGAGACAACTAAGATGACTCTCAGGTTTCTAGTGTCATTATAACTGAGTGGATGGTAATGTTATGGTTGAAGAGACACAGGGCACTATGGCAATACCTCAAAGTAATAATTCCTGTCCTTCAGGAGTCAGGAAAGCTTTCACAGGAGGCAATATCTAGTTTGGGATTTAAAAGATGAATAGAAGTTAGACAATGGTTTGGAGTATGAAAGTTTGAAATATGGGTATGGGGGGACACTGGTCAATTGCGAAATTTGAGGATTCAATTTGAAATTTACAAGAAGCCAGATCATAAGTGCTTTGTAAGCCAAATTAAGACTTGGATATCATTCAAGCAATGGAGAGCCATGGAAGGGTTTATAAACTTTATGATTCCCATTTAGTAAAGAAATGGAGATATTTTATTTCCATTTTTGGAAAATGACTCTGCCTGCAACCATTAAAACAGATTGGAGGACTAGACTAAAGTTGGAATGTATGTGTTTGGCAAGGGAAGAGAGGCAATAAGCCAATAAGAGATGGCAGTAAAGTAACCTGAGTTAGGATGGTGTCACTGAGACTTAGATAAGTGACCAGATTTGATATCTGTTAAAGTTCATACAGGCCTTCTTTTAATGACTGCTCACTCACCTACCTATCTACCCATAAATTTTTTTTTTGTTGTTAGCAACAAATTTACTAATTTACAAAAATTTATTTACTATACACATTTTAAAAAGTTATTTGTTTGCTAGCTTGTTTTCACTATTGGTAACCAAATACTTTAATTTTAATTTACAATAGCTTAAGAAAATTAGTAGTCCAGAAGGAGGAAGCAGATTTTGAGAGGGCTTTTTGAAAGATAAGATCATTATTACTCACTAATGAAAAAAAAAAACAAACCTAAAACAGTAAAAATGGATTAGGAAGAATAAATGGCTTTGAGATCTAAAATGTTAAGGGTAACTCTCAGAATTCTGGCATGAAAAACTGAGTAAGTGGATGGCTGTGGTATTCACCAATAGAAGACAAGGAAGGCAAAAGGCAAAGGCTTTGAGTGTGTGCGCGCACACAGGAATGTTAAAGATAACAGTAAATATGGTTTTGTACAGGTTGCATTAGAGGTTCAGGACATTTAAATATTGATATTAATTAAGGAGAGGTATGCCAATCAAGATTGAGATGTAAGGATCTGATACTCAAGAGAAAGTGGGATGGAGATAGAAGATTGCTGCTTATCAGCAGCATATATGAGGGGACTGAAACCCTGACACTAGATAATACTCAAGGAGAAAATGCAGAGTGAGAAATAAGATGGCCTAGGACAAATCTTTAAAAACATTATAGATTAGTAAGTGATGTTCATAGAAGACAATGAGAAGATGTAACCAGAGGAATTAAAACAAAAATTGGGAGAACAAGGTATCTCAAAAGCTAAGGCAATTTAGAAGTTACCAGGGGATAAGGGGAAAGAGAGAGGGGAATGTATGTTTGGTGGCTATGGAGTGTTTGTAAATAAAATTAATTAAAAAACAAAAAACTAAGGCAACAGTCTTTTGGGAAAAAATAAGAAGTCAACAGTATTCAATGCTGCCAAGTAAATTAAAGACTCAAATATCTACAGCATTGAGAATCAAGAAGATAATTAAAAACAAAACAATTCCAGTTAAGACAGGAGAGAAGAGAAAGTGAGGTGGAAAAGGATACAAGGATGATAGAATATAGAGATTAGTGGGATTTATAGTTGGGGGAGAAATGTTTTATATGTGTGTGTTTTACACTAAAGATGGAAGAGGGCTTATACATGTTTTTTGAAAGGAAAGAACCAGTAGAGAACAAAAGGCTGCTGTCTGATGTTTTATATGGATGTTATTTTTTTCCCCCTCTGTTGAAAGATAATCTTTCATCCATGCTTAAAATACCATCCCTTGCTACATCAGGAATCTCTTCCATTGATACCTTCTCTTACATCTTCAACCTTTTGTTTTCTACTCATACAGATTTATATAATTTCTTCTAAAACAGGAATATTATTTAACTCAGATACACCTTCAAATTAAAATTTTAACAGTGGTACTCTCTATTGGATGGGACCATGGTCTAGATTGTTTCATTATGCTTTTCCATATTTTCTACAATAATAATTACAGAAAATAAAACTATTTTTAAAAATTTCTTCATCCCTCAAATTAAAGAGTAATTCATCATTAATGCAGGAAATTTAGAAAAGAAAAAGAACAGAAAGGGGAAAATTCAATACCCATAAAGCACCAACATTTTGCTTCCAAAGTTTGAGAAAACAAATGTCAATTATATTATTTAAATTAACATTTTCTCAGACAAAGGAACATTTAATGGGAATTCTGAACTGGTAGAATCAAAACTTTGATACCTTACCATTCAGACATGGAAAAATGACTTCTAGTCTTGCTTAACTTCCTAAATCTCCATTTTATAAAAGTAGAATTCTGATATTTTGTGCTTATTTTAACTTAGAGCTAAATTTTCGATCTTGCGTTCCTTCAGTTTTTTTTACTAAAGTATTAATTTAACTATAAATCACATCCACTGCTAACATTCATACTTACTAGCAACAATTTAAAAAAAGGAAAATTATAAATGGAGGCTTACAGTTGTGGTAAGTTTGGTCTAACAAAAGGATCATTTTCTGCTCCGTTGACTGCTTTGTTTTTCCTTTGTTTTGGTTCAGAATTAGTAGAAGGTGCCTGAGAATTATTGGCTGTGGGAGGTTTGCGTTTGGCTAGAAGTTTCCTCTGTCTTTCAATATCTTCCCTTTGCTGATTCACCCATTCTTGTTGCCTATGAATAAATAAATAAATAGACAAATACATATATACGTGCATGCACAGTAACCTTCCATTACTTTTCACAGTTAACATTTTTAAAAACATGAAAAATCATCTAAAACAAATTTGTAACCTTACAGTTCTACCACTTTGAATCAACTCTAAACACATCCTCCAGGTCTCATTTGAAACAATTTCTAAGTGAGGTAAGGCCTTCCTTAAACTCCCTGAACTAAGGAAAAATATACTGCCACGTGTAATCTCATGTAACCTTGTACCCCATCCCCAACCCCATTCCTAACAAATACAGGTAATTGTTCACATCCTTCCGTGACGACAGAGATCCTTTCTATTTAACATTCTTACTATATAACTAGTATCTAGTACAGTGCTAAGCACATAATAGGTACTCAATAAATACTTACTGGATAAAAAAATAAATGAATGAGCTAAAAAAACTAAAAAGATTTAACAGCGATAAGTATAGGGTAGATTTTATATTAACACAATGCATCTCATCACTTGAGTATTTGTTGACAAATTTACGAAAGGCAAATATGTATTTAAAATGAAAAGTGTTATTTTCCAAATTTATGCTAAAAAGAAATTTGGGGAATAGGAAGTTACTTGGAAAGGAAACAAAAATTGACCTTAATATAAGAAATTAAGAGAGAAAAAAGGAATTTTGACAATCTAAAGAAAGGAAACAAGGAAACAGCAGGAAATATTAGCATACCTTTGAAAAATGGGCACTTAATACAAGTAAAAATATTAATGCTTTTCATTCAAAAACCTAAACAATTTTGCAAATAGCTCACTAATTCTAAAAACTAAGAGATATCATGTTTATAATAAATATACAGGTTGGAGATTGTAGCATTTTGACTAGAGCATTATTAAGTAAGTAGGTTTGCTGGTTTGGAACTACATGTACACTAACCTTGATCATGCCTTAATTTGGACATTTTCCCAGCCTCAAAACTGTAAGCAGATAAATTTCCACTTTTAAGCCAATCCATTTAATTGGAAAGCAGTAGGTAAAGCTGAAGTTTTTAAAAAGCATACCATTAAACAATCCTTTAAGCTTGTTGTAAAAGTTGCCAAGTTCCCTATTAAGTTATCTCACCGTTCCCCCCCCCCCCCCCCCCCCGCCCCCCCACCAAAATTTAAAAAGGCTTGTCAAAGGCTTTAATCACCCACTCGCCCCACCTGCAGCCCCATTTCAACCAAGACTATTAGGTTCCTATTCTACTGATGCAGAATTGGCTTTACACACGTTCCTATGCCTTACGGTTCTTGTGAGATAGAGTAGAATGAGACAAGAAGTAAAAGAATCAAGAAGTACTTAGGGGGAAGCCGACCTGGCCCAATGGATAGAGCGTCCACCTACCACATGGGAGGTCCGCGGTTCAAACCCTGGGCCTCCTTGACCCGTGTGGAGCTAGTCCATGTGCAGCGCTGATGTGCACAGTGCCACGCATGGGTGTCCCCTGGGTGGGGTAGCCCCAGGTGCAAGGAGTGCGTCCCAGCGTGAAAGAAAGTGCAGCTTGCCCAAGAATGGCTCTGCACACATGGAGTGCTGACACAGCAAGATGATCCAACAAAAAGAAACACAGATTCCCGGTGCCGCTGATAAGGATGGAAGCGGACACAGAACACACAGCAAATGAACACAGAGAGCAGACAACTGGGGGGGGGGGGCGAGGCGGGGAGAGAAATAAATAAATAAATCTTTTAAAAAAAGTACTTAGGTAGAAGAGCAAAAGGGTTGAGAAAAATCTCAAGAATACAAAGGTAAAACAAGACATAATCTCACTTTCATTTAGAAGTAGATATAAACAATTTTCATGTATTAAAAAGGTAAACTGTAAAGTAGTTTAGAATATAGACAAAAGTTATAAATGAAAATAAACAGCAATAAATCTAATGATTAAAATACTTACGGAAAGTAAAGAATTACTGGAATGGTTATAGTTGCTAATAACTGCTTAGTTGGGAATGATTATCCAGTTTAGAAATTATTTATTAATATTATTTTTTGTTTTTTAAAATACTAATTTTCATTTTTAAATTTTTCTTATCCTCCAACCACTTTGGATTATATCAATGATTATAAACACCTTTACATATGAAAGTATATATATGTAACAGCACACAGTAGGCCCTCTTTTTTGTTCATTACTAAGGCTACTGCAGATCTGAATTTAATAGCAGAGGTTCTTGCCCATAAATGACTAAAATAATATGGCTTCTATCTCAAATCTATCTCCTCCTCTCCATTTTTTCACTGTCAAGAAGTAGCTTAAGCCTACTCATCTTTCATCTGGACCATCTCTCTATAGTAACTGTCAACAATTTAACCTATTTCCAGTATTTTTTCCACATTACCAACAGACTTATATTTCTAAAACTCAATTCTGAACATATACACTACATACAAACCTTTAACAGCTCCCCATTACCCACACAATTAAAATCCAAACTCACCACCACGGCAAGAGCAGTGTCTTTAATAATGGTGTGACTAACATCAAATATAGCTTTCTGAATGAATCTGCTGGGAGGGAGAAAACAGCTCCCAGGCAGAAGGCCACTTTGTGTGGCAAGACTGGGTACCAGCATTTGAAATAGCAATGGTATATGGTATGATAAGAAATAAGGCCGTCCCTCCATTTTCCATAATTGGATCGACTCTGGGAAAGCTGATGCAGATGCTGGCATTACCCTTGCTTTTCAGGTTCTTAGAATTTTTCCAGCAAAGAAAGAAACAGCATTGTTCCTGTCCCCTTAATACATAAACAGTCAACATAACCTTACCTATCACTACCTGAAGTCATGAAAATATGGCAACAATAAATTCATGGTTTTCAAGTTTGCCCCAGAAATGCTAAAACCATATGGTCAATTCAGCTGATTTTTGAGTGTATGTGAGGCAGAAGAGAAAAATTTCCTGTCTTTTTCTTAGGAATAGGAGAACAGGCAAGTGTTAAATATTAATAACTAAAGTAAGGTTTGGGGAATGGGAAAAAAATAAAGTAGAAAAATCCCAAGATATGAACAAATATCTTCCAATGAATATTACATTTTCAACAGTTTTCTTCCCAAAATGTCATCTAAATAGCTACAGGGTCAGTTAATACTTTGGAAAGTCACATTTAGAATGATACATTATACTCTATAGATGAATGCTAATCAATAAGTCCAGTAAAGCTAAAACTATAATTCAACACCCCTCTATTTACATCTTCATTCCAACTGTACTAATTCTATGATTTCAAATAATAGCTGTATATGTAGAACATAATTCCAAATCCAAATCTTTTCAGGTAATGGAAACCTAAACGAATACTAAATTTTTAAAAATGTAAGAATGACTAACTTCACAAGATTCTGAAATGCAAAACCATCTGTCCATTGTTCAGTAAATGAAGCACCATGTCTAACTGTTGTAAAGTGCCCAAGGCGTAACCTGTCTTGCATACTCTTTTCTCTGCTTGACAGTTTTTCTTGTGTACTCTGAAAGGAGAAGGAAAAAAAATCATCACTCAAATTTATTCATTTAAATTTTCAAAGCTTATAAAGGGAAAGGGGTTGGTGAAGGGAAAGGGAGAAATTACTGAATTTTTAACTTACCTTTTCAATAAGAAGCTTCTTGCTCATTGATATGCACTTATTTAATCGTTCTTTGTATTTTTCAAGTAATTTTTGTTGTTCATCTATCTGCCGTCTGAGATCACAGTTAGCCTATAAACATGAGTAGAAAATACAAAAGGTATAGAATTTATGTGTAAATGAAACATTTAGGAAATTTTTAATGTTCTGAATAAATGATATAAAGAGAAAGCATTAGTAAGTTTAAATATCTGAGTATGATACTAGGAATGAAAGAACTTCCCATGGGATGGTAGTACTGATTAATGTTGATTAGTTGTGTAAAAGAAAATACATGGAATTTGGATCCATATTCCCTGGACTCAAATCCACACTTTAAGTAATGTAGCCTTGACTACATTAAATAATTTATCTGAATCTAAGCCCAGTTTTCTTATTTCCAAAATAGGGACAAAAAGATCTACCTCACCTAAATAAAATGAAATATGGTATATAAAGTGTCTAACACTTAAAAAATAAATGAGTTCTCTTTCATCTAGTGATAATTTTTTTTTCTCCATTAAACCTGTAGATTACACAGTTGCCCATCCAATAATTAACTAACCCTGCCATTCTTTTTTGGCAATAGGATACCAATTTTGTTCACTTTGTAAATACTCATGATCAGGGAAGAAGCCTGTGATAGTTAGGCTCATGTGTCAACTTCCCCAGGTAATGGTGCCTGGTAGTCTGGTCAAGCAAGCACTAGCCTAGCTAACAGTTACTGGAAGGATATTTTGTCAACTTAAATTTAAATTGATTGCATCTATGACTGATTACATCTACAATCAACCAGCTGAAGTCCTTAAAAGGAGAAGTGATTATTTCAGCAGTCAGAAGACAATTTTCATCTTTACTTCGGCCAGCCAGCTGCTCCTGGGGAATTCATAGAGGACCTTCATTGGAATTCCCAGCTTGCAGCCTGCCCTACAGAATTTAGACTTATGTATCCCACAGTAACATGAGACAATTTTATAAAAACCTCATAATACTTACAGGTATTGCCTGTCAATTCTGTTTCCCTAGAAAACCCTGGCTAGTTACTACAGTGGCAACAAAATCACCTGGAGGGTTCGTTAAAAGATTGCTAGACCCCATCCCCAGAATACTCTGATTCAGTAAATCATGGGTGGGGGTTGGGATATGTGTGTCTGAACATCTTTACTTCCAACAAGTTCCCCAGTAGTGCTGATACTTCTGGTTGGGGACTATACTTTAAAAACCACCCATCTAGGCCCAACATGGAGGTACTTATCAGCAACAATGGAAGCCAAAGTAATAGCATAATATCCTCAAAGTGTTCAGAGAATGTAACTGTCAACCTGAAATTATATACCCAATAAAACTGTTTTCAAGGAAGAAGAGATTTTCAGAAAAGCAGCAGAATTTTAACACCAACAGACCTTCAATAAAATCCTAGCAAAACTGAAATAGAAAGCTATTACCTCAACTTAATAATGGGCATCTACCAAACATATTTTAATGGTGAAATGTTGGAAACTTCTTTATAAAGCCAAAAATAATACAAGGATGCCTAGTATTACCACTACTACTTAACACAGTACTAAACGTTTGATCAGACCAAAAAGGCCTAAAATAAAAGTTGTGAGGGTTAAGAAAGAACAAAAAGGTCATTATTTGTAGATATGATCACCTACAAAGAAAATCCAAAGGAATCTGCAGAAGAATCATCAGAAATTAAAAGGCACTTTAAGGGAGTGGATGTGGCAACCAGTTGGTTGCCCAACTCCCACATGGGAGGTCCTACATTTGGTTCCTGGTGCTTCCTAATGAAAGAGCAGGCAGACAACGAACAGATGGTGAGTGCAAACAACTAGCAAAAACAAGCAAACAGACAAGGGAGCCACCTTGGGGGTAAGGGGAGGCAGTTTAGCAAGATGGCTGGATACAATACAGAAATCAAAGTCATTTCTATATACTGGAAATAGCAAGAAAATATATTTTAAAAAATTATACAGGAAGCAAATGTGGCTGAAGCAGTTGGGTGCCTGCCTCCCATATGGGAGGTCCTGGGTTTAGTTCTTAGTGCCTCCTAAAGAAGACAAGCAGACAACAATCTACACAACAAGCAGAGACAGGGAGCAGACAATGAGCAGACAGACGAGGGAGCCATTTTTGGGGGGGGAATGTATAATTTGGGGGAAAAAAAAAACAAATGTACAACTCAGTATTGGTTTAAAAAAAAATAAACATTTATATTTAAAAGAAATAATAAAGTATCCAAGAATAAACCTAACAAAAGATGTAGAAAATCTCATGGAGAAAATATTGTGTGTGTGAGAGAGAGACAGTCTTGAAAAATTGATACTAAAATGTCTCTAAGACTGAAAAGGGCCGAAAACTCTTTATTTTTTTCCAAAAAAAAACCAGATATGTATTCAACCATACATTGAGATTTAATATAAGCTTCAATATTTGTGGTCACCCAAATCCATATTGTTCCACTTTCTTAAAAATGGAACCTTAATGTTTTTTTCTGGGATGAAATGACCACACTTCCCAGCTTCCCTTGCAGCTCAGGATGGGGTCAATAACATGTGAGCAGAAGTGGTTCAATGGGATATCCAAGAAGGCTACACACAGAGTGTTGCTCTATTTGTTTTTCCTCTCCTCTTCCTGTTTTCTGTTTGGAGAACAGAAATACTTGTGACTCGAACAGATATTATGGATGTAAATGTGACTTTCAAGATGGAAGCCACAATGAGAATAAGGGAGCAGATAAACTGAAGTGCCAAATATGACACTGTGGAGCCATCATATCTGGGCTGCCCACTTCTGTTTTTCTCTCAAAAAAACCAAACTTATTATTTCATTTAAAGTACTGGTATTTACATTATCTATTCCTAAAAGCCAAGGACAATTCCTAAGTGATAAAAAAGAAAAAAGATGAACAATGGAACATGGAAAAGGAACCCAAAAATAGTCCCCACGTATATGTAAACTAGATTATATGATTGAGCTGGCTAAGAATGAACTTTCTGTTAAATGGGGTTGGGCAACTAATTATCCACATAGAAAGGAATTAAAATGAAACCCTATTCATTCCACTCTTCTTAAAAGTCAATTGTAAAGAGATTTATAATTTACACTAAGGGAGTGAATGTGGCTCATGTGGTTGAGTGCCTGCCTTCCATATGGGAGGTCCCAGGTTTGGATCATGGTGCCTCCTGAAAAAAAACAGAAACAGACTACAAGCAAAACAAACAAACAAAAACTCAGGGGAGCCAATGTGGCTCAGTGGTTGAGCACTGGGCCCCAGTAACTCAAATCAATCAATCAATCAATCAATCTTACACTGAAAGACCAGAAAAGACCAGACTATAAGACTTTTAAAAGAAAATATAGTGAAAAAAAAAAAAAAGGAACATCTTTTTTTACTTGAGGGCAAAATAGAATTAATTAATCCTTTTGGTATCCATTTGGTACTAATTTGGTATAAGAAAAACAAACTATAAACAAAAAGACTGATATATTTAATCATATCAAAATTTAAAAAACATCCAATCATTAAATCCAATCATTTCATTAAAGAAATGAAAAGACAATTCACAAACTGGGAGAAAATCAACATACACAACCAATAAAACAGGTGGCAATGAGAAAAAGACAATTGAAAAAAAATGGGCAAAAACATGATTGGTTTTTCACCAAAGAAACATGAATAGTCAATAAATATTTTTAAAAAGATGCTCAAAATCAGTAGTAAATAGGGAATGCATAATAAAACCATAAGATGGCATGTTATATTACATACCAGATTGGCATCAACCAGCTGATTTGATCATACCAACTGGTGGCAAGGATAATGAGCAATGGGATTCTTTCTTACTACACTGTTGGTGGGGTGTAAATTGATCCAATTACTTAGGAAAAATTTGGAATTACAAAGTAAAGTTGAAGATGTGTATGCCCTGTATTCTAGTCATCCCTCTCCTAAGCAAACATACATATATATACACATACACCATAGAAAAATTGCACATTTGCCCTAGAAGACATGCATAAGAATGTTCTTAGCAGAACTGTTTGTACTAGCAAAAACTGGAAACATTTTCTAGTTGTATTATTACTTCAAAAGCAGAAAAAATAAGTAAACTTTTGGTGAACTCATATAATGCCTTACTGTAACAATGAAATGAACAACCTACAGATAGTCATCAACGTGGATGACTCCCATGCATAATGTTCAGTGAAAACAAGCTTGACAAAAGGGTATATACAGTATAATTTTGTTTAAATACAAACAATATATTGCTTAGGAATGTGTACATATGCAATAAAACGATAAAGAAACACCAGGGGAGCAGATGTGGCTCCAGCAGTTGAGTGCCTGCTTCCCACATGGGAGGTCCCCAGTTAAGTTCCTGGTGCTCCTAAAAACAAACCAAAAAAACCAAACAGGTGCAAACAAACTAAAAACTGACTCTCAGGGGAGCCAATGTGGTTTATTGGTTGAGCACTGGCTTCCCACACACAAATCCCAGATTCAACCTCTGGCCCAGTATCTCAAAAAAAGATACACCAGAGCATGATGAATACAACATTAAGAACAGTGGTTAATGATAAATGGATGTGAGGGAGTAAGTGGGATAGGATGAGGAAAGACACACAGAATATTTCAAAGGTATTGGAAGTCATGGTTGGTTCACAGGTGTAAGTTTCACTATGTTTCTGTACCCAGGGTTCTCAGTACTGGCTTAAATTAGACTCATCTTGGAAGTTTTTAAAACTACCACTGCTGAGGGACTTCTACATCAGATCAATTTAAACAGAAACCCTCTGGGTGGGGCTCAAGCATCAGTATTTTTTTAAAAGTGCCCCACCCTTTTAATCTAGTGATTCTAGTAGCAGCAAGGGGTGAGAACCACTGCTTTTTTTCTGACTCACATTATAAATATACTTTTAGATGTATTTTTCAACTTTCTATTAAAAATCTCAAAGCGTTATAGCAAATACTTCATGACTTCATCAAATGTCAGTGACATGTATAACAAAATGAATTAACTTTAAAAATAACATGATATGGATATCTATCATAACTGATCATATAAAAATAAATTTTATCAATAATTATTTCTCCAACTGTTTCTCAATTCACATATAAAGAACTAATAAAATAATTTTCACTTTAACTGCCACCAAATATTTTACTCAATTTTTTTCCTTCATGACTTATTACTTACCCTGAGCAAATCATCTATACGACCTTCCTTCTTTTCCAGGTCCTGGTTTTTATTACTTTCTAATGCTGCTAATTTCAGCATTGTGAGATCAGTCTAAATGAAAGAAAGCTATTTTATTATCTTTATCACATATACCATTGTGTGGAAACATAAAACTATATTTTACTCTGGCTTTAAAAAATAAAATATAAAAAATTAAATAATAAAAATTTGTGTATGCATGTTAAGATTATCCAAAGAAAATTTAGTTTAGTTTTAACTTCAGAAGTATAAATGCTATAAACTAGACAAAAAGGGGGGAAGGGAAGGGAGTGCATGTAATTCAAGCGGTCGAGCACCTGTTTGCCAAGTACGAGGTCCCAGGTTTAATCCCCAGTACCTCAGAATGAATGAATGCATAAACAAATGCATAAACAAACAAATAAATAAATAAATAAAATTGAACGGCTAATTGTTTAAATTGTTAGAATACTGGTATGTTCCTCTTTAAGTTTAAACATAACCACTGCAAATTCAACATAACCACTGCCTTATGTATCACTCTAGTTGATTTTTTAACTTTGTAACTTTTCATGAGTTATTGCTACTCAGTTCAGTGACAGAAAAAGTCTGCATTTGGAATCCTACTGTTCACATCATCCAAAGAAAGTAGTTTTGATGCACGCACAACAGTTTGGACATGCCCGGAAAAGAAATCTAATCGAAATAAATCAAGGAACCAAGGAGGTCAAGTGTCACCCAGCAACTGCCACACAAAAAAGCTTAAAATGAAAAAAACTTAATACTCAAAATTTTAAAAAACTAAGTGAACAAGATATCTAAATAACTTTATTTTAAAATGACTTTCCAAGCTTGTAACATATATTTATATAAACATGGTCTTATGAACTGTCCACTTACAACAAATGTAGTGGCCTCATGAGGATATCAACTGTATCAATATGGACATCAATAAATGGCTGTTAAGCTCAAAAGGAATCAGTAAAGAAAATTGACATTTTATGGTTGTTCTGTATATTTGAAATGCAAAAAACATCTGTATATTTACCAGTTTTTAAAGAAAGCAAAGCTGAGAGTAAATTGGAAGTTTCAATTTCTTTATTAGCCATTTCTTTATTTAGCCTGTTAGCTTTCTTGATGGACAATTTTACTTTATGACTACGTCTAAAATAAACAGTGACATCTTAGTTGTCCGTAAAAGTTTGGTCACTGATTTCTTAGAAGTCATAAAAATATTCATTTAAAATTACCTGAGTAATTTTAAAGGATAACTGCTTTGGTTGTACAACAGGGTGGTCCCCAAAAGCTAATGCAGTAGGAGAAGGGCTATTCGGTCGAACCTAAGGAAATATATTAAACATATTACCTTAGCAAGAAAAAAATTTAAGTTTCTACTTAGCAACAACTACTTCACATCTCTGAAGAAGTGATAATACCAGAGTGGAAACATAATTGACTTCTTAAAACTTTTTAATCACCATTAAAAGGCATAGTGAGAGGGAAGCATATACGGCTCAAGCAACTGAACTCCCGCCTACCACATGGAAGTCCCGGGTTCAGTTACCGGTGCCTCCTAAAAAAGTAAGAAGAACACACAATGAACAGACACAGCGAGCGCAAACAACAAGGAAGTGGGGAGAAATAAACAAAAGAAATCTTAAAAAAAAAAAAAAAGGCATAATGAGAGATACAAAGATATATTCCCTGCTTTCAAGGAGCTTATAGTTTAGTGCCATAAAAGATCATAATGCTTTGGAACTGTTAAAATAAGGCCAAAGAAATGATTTTAAAGCAAAGATACTAAAAACATTTATAATGGTTTAAAAAGTAAAAGCAAAAAGACCGTAATACCAGGGGCAATAATGCATACTGTATCATACTATCAACTGATTGATGAGTCTTATGGTTATCTGGTCTTTAGTTTAAAAACACAATCATTGAAATCAGATTATAAAACCATCTTTGCTATCACTACAACTCTTATGCCTTACTTTGTTCATGGCAATGTGATGTGCCCGAGAAACAAAATAAATAAGACACAATTAAGTGTATCTATGGAAAAGGACTAGAAGGGGACATAATTTTAAAAAAGGTACAGGAATAAATAAAGTGAAACAGATTTTTTTAAAAAGTCTTTAATTCATCTTAAATTACTGAAAACCAGGTTAGATGCTGAACTTCCACAAAACTCAAGTAAATAAAAAAAATTAAATCCAATATGCAAAACCATCCATATTAAAAAAAAGAACTATGTCAGAGACAGGGAGAGAGAGAGGGGGAGGGAGGGAGAGAGACAGAGAGGGAGGGAGAGGGAGAGGAGAGAGAACTGCATCTCAAAAAAGTTGTAAGATGTTTTCAGGTCCTCTTCTTCCTGTGCACATCCAATGAACCAAAGCCAATGGCTGCCTACCTTTTTCTTAAGGGTTCTTAGAAATGAACTGTGCCATCATTCCAGTGGTTAAGAAATTTTATTGATGAGCAATTTAGAAATTAGCAATCAATAAACGAATACAGACTAACCAAAGAGTGTTCATTTCAGTCTTAAGGGTTCAACAGCATTCTTTTACAGAAGCATTACTTCTTGGATATAATTAATTCAGGAAATCATTAACTTAAGAAGCTCACATTCAAAAGTACAGTCCTAATACATCAGAATTCCATTAAAGGATTCAACTCACCTCACTGAATGATTTTTAGTAGAGATAAACACTAACTTATATATGACAGTCTCAATAAAACAAATTATAAATTATAAAAGTTATTCAATATGCATTACCCTCCAGACACAGACTAAGCATGAAAAATTCTGAAAGATAAAAACTTACAGATGAGGAAGGAGTGGAATGTGAATGTGAATTTTGAGGAGAACGGATTGCAGGAGGTATGCCTCTTACTGGACTTGAGCCATTCCCACCTTGGTACTGAGGAAAATTAAAAGGAAACATTGCTGTTTACTAAAGCAGACTTAGATTCCCATTTTGAAACAAGGCATTAAGATTAAATTTAAACATATCTTATTTTAAATTAAGACTAGATTTTGTTGTTGTTTTTTTTTAAAGATTTATTTATTTATTTAATTTCCCCCCCTCCCCTGGTTGTCTGTTCTTGGTGTCTATTTGCTGCGTCTTGTTTCTTTGTCCGCTTCTGTTGTCGTCAGCGGGCACGGGAAGTGTGGGTGGCGCCATTCCTGGGCAGGCTGCACTTTCTTTTCACGCTGGGCGGCTCTCCTCACGGGCGCACTCCTTGCGCGTGGGGCTCCCCCACGCGGGGGACACCCTTGCGTGGCACGGCACTCCTTGCGCGCATCAGTGCTGCGCATGGCCAGCTCCACACGGGTCAAGGAGGCCCGGGGTTTGAACCGCGGACCTCCCATATGGTAGACGGACGCCCTAACCACTGGGCCAAAGTCCATTTCCCAACTAGATTTTGTAAAGACCCTTATTTCTCTAACATTCTGACTTTTGTTGTAGATTCAAAGATAAATAAATCTGCCTGAAACAGTGAACCTGCTTATTTTTCCCTTGAATTTTTAATTTTAGCACAGTTCTTCTATAAACGTTTGTTGAAGCAGCATGTTTCCTAATCCCAAGAAACTTTAAAAAATGTTTACATGTAGAAGTCAGTGAATATAACCAACTATCTTAAAACAGAACCATAATTTTCAAGACCTATTAAATATCCAAATGCTCATGGCACTATTTAAAAGAACTATATAGACAGACCAATTTCATTCTCTTTAACAGCACAAAATCAGTTCTTTCTTACTAAGCACATGCCTTAACTACAAAGGAAGAGAAGTCATCTAGCCTTTTTATTCTTTAGCCACTTTTCTCATTTCTCATTTTCTGTACTAAGGATGGGAGGTGAAAGCAATGTGCTGTTACTGGCTTTCTCTCAGGGTACAGTTTATTACCCACTTCATCACATTTGTTTAATTATTCACTGAACTGTAGCAGAAATGGTACTTCCTAGTGTGTTCATTAAACAACTTCCTGCAACCTATGGACTTTGTCTCCTTTATTTTACATATAGTACCTAACATACTGCCTGGCATATAGTGAGCATTCAAGAGACATTTGTTTATTTGAACTGATCCATCTTTGGCAAAGGTTCTTAATGATTCTGAGTGACAAACACCTCAGCTAAAGAGCATTAGATATCATGTGGTCAGCAACAATTTTATTACCTTAGATCTTATAAACCCAAGAAAGAAAACAAATTTAAGTGAGGAGAAGGACCCCAAACTCAATCCTTCCCCGAAATTAAATCTGCTCTCTCAAGTAAATAAATTTTTCAGTTGAGTATATGTTTCTTGTTTCAATAACCATAGTAAGGTTTTCTAACATAAAATAGGCAGCCAGTAGTTTTTCTATTTAGAAGAAATATTCCAGATTGGAAATTATCTAAACTTACAACTCTTTATTATTTTCAGGGACACTTAGATTCATATCTCTGTCATTATGTACTCTCTAGCCACAAGACTCAAATGTTGGTATAGTATAATAAAGCCTTTATTAATAGTAGAAAGAACTGTGAACTAGGAGCTTGCAGACTTAAGTTCTACTCTTTGTTCTATCATTTAGAATATACCTTTACGTACGTCAATTTACACCTCTGGTTCCTCAGTTTACTCATCTGTAAAATAGGAATACTAATACCTACATTGCTGATTATATGTGGTTGTTATAAGCAAATATATGAGAAAGAACTTTGAAAATTGTGATGTGCCATACAAATATAAAAGTAAGTTTTAATGTTTCTAGGAAGATGAAGCATCACATAGTATTAAAGCTCTGTTTTAATCAATCAGGTCATCAAGAGTTGACCTTGTGCTTCAAAGAAATTACTTTCAGCCCATAGGAGAATCACTGAATTAGGAATTGGAGATAATCCTCAAAGAACTTACTTCAAAATAGTCACTAATTTTGTGGCCACGTGTCCCAATACTTTTTCCTAAAATGCAAAAGTAAAAAAATTTATAGATTTAAAGTCTGTCGTGACTATCATATATACCAACATCAAAAAAAGAATGTGCCAAACTAATATCCCAAGGAAATACACATAAAAATAATCTATTTAAGAAAAAGGTATATGATATTTTAGTTAGATAGTGATGGGAATGACAAGAATATTAAGTGTCCTCAGAAGGTCAGATCCCAATTCCAGAAATCCAAAAACCAAATGACATTTCAACAGAAAAATATCGATTTTTTAAAAGTCCCAATTATTGGAGAATCAAATACATAAAATAAGCTAGGAGGTCTCTTGTTTTAAGAACCCCTATTACTTAATGGCAAATTACTTTATAAAAGCAAATCAATGAATAAAAATTAAATGATAAGTGATAATTAATAAACTGATAAACTCATACATACCTATGAATATAATACAAAAGCTCTGGTTAATATAAACCATATCCCTGTCAAACTGCCAATAATATGCTTCAATATAAACATTATTTTGTGAAAGCATTTCTAGGTAACAGCACGTTTTTTAATAAACCAGAATTTAAACACTGTTCTTACATGACCATATTGATAAAGTGTACCAACCAGATCATTAAAAAATCATACCGTTTTTATTAAAAGTTAAGAAATAAGGTGTTTAGGGATGCTATTTTGGGGGCAAGGCTCTTTCATTAGTTGTTACCCATAGAATATATGATTTCTTCAAGTTAACAAAAGAAAATCATACTATGGAATACTTTTAACAACTTTACTGCAGACTCTGAAGAGGTGCTATCTTTTAGCGAAGGCAGAGATGTTTTTGGTGTCTACCCAAAAGCTATCTCCTCAATTCTTCTCCCCTAATTTGACTCAAGATTTTGTTCCACTAACATCCCCTCCCTTATGCAGCCCACATGCTTCAGGGGAAGTGAACTCCCAACCAACCTCCAATCCCAATTTCTCTTCCTTACATGAAATCCAATTTTGTTCAAGTATCCTCCCTTCTCAACAGAGCCCATATTCCTAAAGGAAACTTTATTTCATCTTCAATTCCAGGGGTAGACCTGATTTTTTAAAGAATAATAACACCTCTGTTGGACATATTGGTTTTGGAATGGATCCAGGATCCAATTCTGGCCGATATGATGACAGAAGACATTTGCACTGGACTTGAAGGAAGGAGCTTGGGTTTTCTTTTTTCTTTATCGGTTGTTCTTTAGGGTAAAAAAAACTTCAGAAAGCTAACTTTTATCTAAAGCAACTACAAGTGAGAAAGCTGAAACAAGTAAATCCAAAGAAAACTGGCAGGAAACCTAAAACCGTAAGAAAAGCAGATAATTCTGTGGATGGCACAGTAAAGGAAAAACGTGCATTCTTAAGACATATATTGAGGGAGCAGATGTGGCTCAAGCGGTTGAGTGCCCGCTTCCCACAAGGGAGGTTTCAGGTTCAATCTCTGGCCCCAGTACCTCAGGAAAAAAAACCAGTATATACAATATATGCTTTTGGGTTTTTTTTTTAGGTACTCCCTCCTACTCTTGGGTTTGCTTTTAAGTGAGCTTTTTACTCTGCAGTTGAAAGCATGGAAACAAATCTATCTTTATATATACATATCTAGATAAACAAGTATCTCCACTAACCACAACTTGGAAGAATCAGACCAAGACCAAAATGAAGCTCAGCACAAACTGAGATACAAAGTATTATACACCTAGAGAAAAGGCCCTAGAGTTACTTAATCCCTTCTTCCCATAAGGATAGTTACATGAAGTATATTCCTTGATTCTAATGCTATATATAAATCAGGGTCTTGAGTTCACGGCATTAGACCTCACGGCTAAACATTGGTCCCAAGACGTCAAACATTAAATATAACATCATCATTATACATGATTTAAGGGTTCAATTTAATTTATAGCGTTTGAGTGCCCCAATTAAAGTACAATTTTGCTGCCTAGTACACAAGATTTTATAACCTAACAAAAACAGTTTTCTTATTTCATATCACAAAAGTAATGTATGCAAAAAAGGATGAAGAACTTATGTGGAAAGAACAGGTTGGTGCTTTATTAGTCTCTCAATCATTTTTATATAGCTTTTTCTTAATAAAAGGAAGGAGCAATAGTTTGGGCACTTTAAACTGAGCTCTAAAGGTTTTATTAAAAAACAAGAAGCCATTTTAATATAATTCATATAAAGAGAAAAAATGAAAGGGGGTATTATAATGCTTGCCAGATTTGGATATGATACCTTTTTTCTAGGATCCAAATTAAAAAAATAAGATGTCTGAAAGTCTACACTAACAATATGCTAACTACCTGTGTACAAAAAGATTCCAATTTCATATTATTTTATTTCTCATGCAAAATACGTCCCTAAACTATTACTGACACATAATTACATAATGGCTATGAAATTCACAAAAACATGAAATTACTTATTTTACAATTAAAATATTAATTGATTAAAATTCAGAACAATTAATTGTAAATGACTACTGGTTTAAAGGAAAAATTAGTATCCCTTACCCTGACTACTTTCATTCTGGTTTTCTGCTTTTCTCTTTCTTCCCCTGGATGATTCCAATTGTTTCTTCTCTGGTGTCTACAGAAAGCAAGTTAAAGGAATTTTAAATTATAGCTTTAACATACAAAATTATTAAAATCAGCATAAAAATTATTTTTTATTTTCAAGACCAAAAACTTTTTGCTTATAAGTGCTGATGGGATGTAAATGTTTCATTATTTACATACAGTTTATTTAAAAGATAAAATTTCCAATTACATAATTTAAAAAAAAATTCCAAGTATAGAAGACCTTGCACATTACCTGGAATTCATATTTACAGAATTTGATTTGAGATGGCTGAATTTGTCCTGAGAGTAATTAGTGTTTAAAAAGATGCCCTTTCAAATTCTTGCCTGGTTAGGGCAAAAAATAAACAAACAAATAACTAAATAACTAAGTAAATCACCTTAAGTTTTTCCTATTCATTTTCTACTACTCATATATATTTAGTTTATAAAAATAAACTCAAATGAAAAAAAGAGAACAGAACATAAAACTCCGAAACAAACAATCCCTCCTAAATAAGACCTCAATGCCTGGCAATCATTTAACAAAAAACAATTACGACAAATTTGTAGATGATGCCCTAAGTCAGAGGTCAGCAAACTATGGCCCATGGATCAAATCTGGCCCACTGCCTGTTGTTCAACAGCCAGGGTGCAAAGCATGGTTTTTACATTTTCACTTTAAAAATTTTAAAATAAAAAAAAATTAAATTAAAAAAAAAATGAGAATTTTTTGGTAACTTGTGAAAACTGTAAGAAATCCAAATTAGTGTCCATAAAAAAAGTTTTATTGGAACACAATACCACTCGCTCATTAGTATTCTATATATATGGCCACTGTTACATTACAAAAGCCAAGTTCAGTAGCTGCAACAGAGACTGTATTGCCCACAAAGCCTAAAATATGTATTCTCTGGCTCTTTACAGAAAAAGTTTACTGACCTCTGCCCTAGATGGCGCTTCTATTCCCAATTACAGGTTTGTTCCTTTAACTGACAGCAAATGTTTTTCTCAGGCTAATACAACAATTAAATTTGGTGGAGTATGACAGACTGTTGTGCTCAGTCAAAAATTAATACCAAGAGCAGAAGCACAAGGGAATGACACAGGGATGTCAAATTCTAGAAGATTGGTAAATACTTCTAGTTTCAGAATAATTTCTGAACTTAGTAGGAGCTCTATGAATATTGAATGAACAAATGATTAAATGAATGAACCACATCAAGCAACTTAAATCTTAAGGCATTGTGGTTTCCAAACAAGGAAGGAATTTAATCCATATCTGATGTCTCTGAGAATTAAATAATATGAATGATAATATATAACCCAACTCATACTGAACATCTATTGTTCCTCTAAGACCCATGCTGGGCATGTTCTCTCATCTTTGTTTTGCCAAAAAGATTCAGAGAGGATGGACTGAATATTAACTAACCTCTGAAATCTTTAAACACAGTTATACCTTCGGTCCCTGCCTCCACTTTGTGAATTCTTTAAAGACAGTTAAATCTTCTGCACCCTTCATGCCTAGCATATAGTTAATGCTCAGCAAGGACATGAACAGCTACTAAATAATATACTCAAGGTAACACTGCTAGGGTGGAAAATCCAGGATTTATATCCAGTTTGCATAATTCCATGCCCAAATACTTTTTTTTTTTAACCAACACTATACATACTACATCAAGAACTAAATGAATGAATCCACTAAACAAAAGTACTCAAAATATCACTGTTTATAAATATCATTCAATACATTTAACAAATTACATATATATTTTCATATCAAAACCAGAGGTTTTAAAGAAATCCACCCTAATTGATAATTTACTCAGGAGGTAGAATGATGTATCAGCAACTGAGGGTAGGTAGTTCATTTCTGTAATTCACTGTCAAAAATTCAAACTATAACCGATCTTCTATTTTCCTAGAAATAAGTGTCACCAAATTTAAATTTCTAAGTAAACTTTCTTTTTTCTTTTTTGAGGTACCAGGACAAGGGATTGAACCCGGGACCTCGTATGTGGGAAGCCAGTGCGCAAATCCCCGAGCTACAGTGGCTCATAAGTAAACATTTTTATAAAGAATGGTCAATCTATCTTAAATAAAAGAAGATCCCTCAAAATAATTTATTCAGTATTCTTCAACTTAATTTGTGTAAAAAAGAAAAGTACAATTTAAGGTCAAGAAAATATGATTTTTCAGATTAGCTTAATATACTAAATTTTAAAAATGGCAGGATCACATTTAAATTCAATCTTAAATCTTGACAAGGTACTTTTGAATAAACAAGAAAATCCACATAAAATATCATAATTCCGAGACGTTTATATTGTAAACAGCATTTTCTATCTAAGAAATTAAAGTGTGTACATGTTCTAAATGGTTGCATATTGTTTTGCAAGGTATATTCAAGGAACGCTGGTGCAATATCATTTTTAGAGGTTACATTTTAAATGGAGGGGTGGTTCAACTGGGTAACAAAAGTTAGATTTTTATATTGTAAAGCTTCTTAGAATGATTGACATGGTAACATACTGATAATCTCCAATCTCCAAGGGAGTGCTGGTGGGGGTGCAAGAAGAGGACACAGTATGTAGAAATTCTCAGACTTATTTGGGGTAACATCTTTGAATACTTCACTAGCTATACACTCCAGGATACTTAAGGATTTGTTGCTGTTGTTTTTTAAGACATGTAAATAACTTTGTGTGGTGGCTTAGAGTTATGTACCCAAGAAAAGCTTGTTCTTAAATCTAATCCATTCCTGTGGGTGTGAACACATTGTTAGAAAGACCTTTTGATAAAGTTACTTCAGTTAAGGTATACCCCACCTCAATCAGGATGGGTTTTAATCCTACTACTGAAGCAGAGTAAAGTTCAAAGAGAAAGAGTATGTGCGTGCACATGAATGTTCAGCAAGAAGCAAGAAGGTGAAACATCAATGAAACCAAGAGAAGAGAAAGACCAAGAGATACTGCCATGTAACAAGCTAAGGAAGGACCAAGGATTGCCAGTAGCCAGCCCCAGAATGCCAGAGTCTTTGAGGAGAAAGCATCACCATGATGACACCTTGATTTGGACTTGTTTCCAGCCTCAAAACTTGAGTGAATAAATTTCCATTGTTGAACCCAACCCATTCTCACGGTATTTGCTTTAGCAACCAAGGAAACTAAAACACTTTGTAAAAGTTTCTTTCTCCAAGGTAAAACTTCTCTATAGAAATTTAACATTTTCTACCATGGGGAACTGGGACAGCCCTTTGGGGGAAATGTTATTTTGTTTTATAAAAGACAAATGCATGATTACAATAAAGAGAAAAAGGCATTAGAAACTATCATTGAAAAAGAACAAAACTGGACATACTAGACAAAGATTTTTTTAAATGATTCTGATTATGCTCAAAGACCTAAAAGAAAACATGGGCAAAGAACTAAAGGAAGTCAGGAAATGATAGGTGAACAGAAGATATATTAATATGTATCAATATAGAAAGAGAAATTAGGTAAAGGAACCAAACAGAGCTGAAGACACAGTAACAGAAATTAAATATTCCCTAGAAGGGTTCAATGACAGACTAGAGCTGCAGAAGAATCAGTGAACTTGAAGATGAGACAACTGAAATCATTCAGTCTGAGGAGCAGAAGGAAGAATGAATGAAGAAGAGTGAACCTGCTGAGGAACCTGCGGGACACCATCAAACATTCCAATACATGTGCTGGGGGACTCCTGGAAGGAGAAAGGAGCAGAGAAAATATGCAAAGAAACAATGACTGAAAAGTTCCAAAACATGAAGATATACATCCAAGACACTCATACTCCAAACAGGATAAATCCAAATAGACCCATATCTCTGCATTCAAAATTGTTAAATGCTGAAGATAAAGAATTCCAAAGCCACAAGAGAAAAGTCATGGGTCACATACAAAAGAGCTTCAATAAGATTAAGTGCTAATTTCTCACTGAAGAAGGCAATGAAGGCAGTAAGATGACATATTTAAAGTGCTGACAGCAAAAAAAATTGCCAACCAAGAATTTTATATCGAGCAAAAGTGTCTTTCAAAAATAAGTGAGGAATTAAAATATTCTCAGATAAACAAAGCTGAAGGAATTCATCACCACAAGACCAGCCTACAAGACATGCTAAAGAGAGTTCTGCAGGTTGAAAGGAAAGGACAATAGACAATAGATCAAAGTTACATGAAGAAATAAAGATCTCTGATAAAAGCAACAATATGGGTAAATAAAAATGCCAGCACTATTGTATTTTTGGTTTGTAAATGTACTTTTTACTTCCTACAGGATTTAAAATGCAAGTTCATAAAATGTAATGATAAATCAGTGGTTTTGCACTTAAAATGTATAAACATATATTTGACAAGAAAAAAATAAAGGTGGGCAAGAGAGGGATACAGGAATATAGCTTTCCTATACTCTGGTTTATTGGATTTACCCCACTCAGCTAACATGGAGTTGAAGAAGGTCAACCACTACACCAGGGGCCAAGAGTGCCTACAACTGAAAGCAGGAGGATTGCATCCAGCATCCATGTGGAATCTAAGCCCCCTCTTTATATAGATGCGGAGTGGACACAACCATTCCAAGGTCCACAGGATGGAGGAACAGAGTATGGATTAGAGTGGACTTACTGATATTCTATGAACTATTGTGATTCATGAACTATTGTGATTAGTAATCGAAGAAAATGTGGCATTGGTGTGGAGAAAGTGACCATGGTGGCTGCTGGGGGTAGGGAATGGGAGGAAGAGATGAGATGTGGGGGCTTTTTCGGGACTTGGAGTTGTCCTGGGTAGTGCTGCAGGGGCAGTTACCAGATACTGTATGTCCTCTCATGGCCCACTGGGTGGAATGTGGGAGACTGAGGGCTATGATGTGGACCATTGACCATGAGGTGCAGCAGTGCTCAGAGATGTATTCACCAAATGCAATGAATGTCTCATGATGATGGAGGAGAATGTTGTTATGGGGGGAGGAGTGGGGTGAGGGGGGTGGGGGGGATATGGGGACCTCATATTTTTTTAATGTAATAATAAAAAATTAAAGAAAAGAATTTAAAAAATTTAAAAAAAGGAATATAGTTTGTGTATACTATTGAAGTTACGTTGGTATCAAAGCAAATGAGACTGTCATCTATTTAGGATGTTAAATTTTTTTTCTTTTTTAAATTTAAATTTAAGCTCCATGGTAACTACACCAAGAAAATATCGGAGAATACGCAAGTGCGTAGACATTTTCAGATCCACATTTGGTTTCCAGTTTACTTTTTCATCCAAGAGTCTAAGGATATAGGTTACACCCCAATAGGACAGACCACTTTCTTTACTATGAACCCCCTCAATACAACACATGTTTAAGGGACAGATACTCTATAATTTGTAGCAATATAATCTCTGTAACAGTGTCCTTTCATGTATAATTGTAGAATTAAGAACAATTTTCTTTTTAAATAAAAGGAAAAGTCAGATAGTAATTTCAGGTATTTCACAGGAAATTTTAAGTCCTATAATTAGTAAGTTTTATTATTAAACATAACAAAGGAGAGAAAAACAAACTTAACATCCCCTATTCAGAAAATGTATGCATTTATTAGCGTTACAAGAGACGCCAACTCCCATGCAAATAATACTCTCTTTGAAAACAACATTGTTATACACTATGTTTTAGTAAAACAATTGACAAGAAAATTGGTTCACCTAACATATGAAGAATCAGAGTGAGGAAATTCTACCATCAGGAAGATACATAAAAGATAGTCAAGCAGAATAACAAAGATTATTTAAGGAGGGCCAGTCTGGGGTCTAGTTTTGGGGAAGGTGCAGAGGTGGAGCGGCACGAAAAGAAGCCATTGGCAGTGATGGCGCAAAGTGCCTTCAATTTTAAAAAGTTGCTGAATCAATGTGAGAATCATGAGCTGGAGGTTTCTGGAGGAATTGCCACATCCCCAGTGTACGGTCAGCTTCTAGCTCTACAGCTGCTCCATAATGATATGAATAATGTAAAATATCTTTGGAAAATAATACCACTCGCTATAAAATTTGCCAAATCTAAACTTGGGGGTATTTGGTCAGTAGGACAGAGAATTTGGCAAAGATTTCCCTGGAACCATCAAAGCCGACCTGTAGTCCAAGATGGTCTATCCAATTATGGAAGCACTAAGGAGACAAGCCTTCACCCTGGTTTCTTAGGCACAGACCTCCATAATCCCTTATGACTTTGCAGCCTTTGTCGGGCTTCCTGTAGAAGAGGCTGTGAAAGGTATTTTAGAATAAGGATGGCAAGATGACTCCACCATGAGAATGGTTATGCCCAAAAAGCAGGTTGCAGGAGCCCTGCATGTTTCCTTTAATAGCTTTATTCCCTTATTTGAGCCTGCCCCAGTCCCACCAATCCCCAATGAAGAGCAGTTAGCCAGACTGACTGATCACATGGCTTTCCTGGAAAACTGATTTGTCAGAATTCAAAATCTACCTTAAGAATCCTGTATACCGACAAAGAGAGAAATGTAAAATTTTAATTTTCAATTTACTGAATGGGTTAAGTATCTCAGCATTCCTTACTGAGTATGTGATAAAATACATAAATAATATATAGCATATATATTTTGTCCTTAAACATTGTGCTGGAAAGTTGTTCAAACAATTCTCTTTCATCAATTCATCAATTTGGATAGAGCCTATCGGTATTACATAGCAAGGTTATTCTGCCTCGTGACTCATAAACATGACTCTCCTGTTTAATGTAGAGCAGTGGTTGTCAGCTGTTTTCCCTGCTGGCCCCTCACAACACACACTCATGCGTATTGTTGCTTGATAGTCCTGTGATTCATTTGGGGTTTGAAAAGGACTATCTCCAGAAGGTAATTATCACAATTGCTGGGATTCGGACTCACCCTCTTTGAAGAATATGCTGTCCTTTTCTCCCCAACTCCTGAGAAATCACTAATGTAGAATACTAAAATACAGGTGAGGAACAAAAAATCATTTCCTTTTAAAACCAGTTTGTTAACTTGAGACTTTTTCTGATGATATATGTGCATCCATTGCTGGCAGTGAAGGGCTTGTCATGAAAACGCAACTTATTTAAGACATTCATGAAAAAATGTTGTTATAATACCTCTCTCTTCAGAAGAAAGGAAAAGTGTATAGTGCATGATATTGGAAAAGAAGCTATTAAGAAAAGCGACACATGTGATACAACTATTCTTGCAGCCTGTCGGTTGATTATATTTATCCCTCAGTTCAAGCTCTGCCTTTTAGAGAAATACTGAACAACCAATCTTTCATTTTTTATGTGACAGCCCTCTGAACATTTGAACTTATTTATTGTATCTTCAGGTTAAAATACCCACTGTTCATTTACTCTGCGTTTTGTTAAGTAAATATTAATTGAATTCTTCAACCCTTTCATCTAAGGTAGTTTGTAGAAATTTCACCATCCTGGTCTTCTTTCTGTGGACAAATTCTAGCTTGTTATTATCTCTCTGAAAATATGATCTTTTCAATTAAGTAGAAATGTCTATATAGTCATAATTACATGATCTGTGTTTTCACTCATCTTGAATATATTTTATCACCTGACATTACACAAAATTGTTTTACAAAGAGGGCTTAGGTTTTAATTGGATGAGCCAAGTATCTTTCCTTGGTCCTTCTGTAACAACTCTAATTCTAATACATGACAGTCCTTTGTGTCTGAAAAGCAATTATCTTCTCACCCTTATTTCCTCTTCTTATAGTAAGTATTGTTCTGTTCCTCAACAGAAAATTTTTAAAAAAATCATTTAAAACACTAAAACATTTTAGAAAATAATATAGGTGGAAGGAGACAAAGACTATTCCTTAAGTCTGATGAGAGTACTAAACTAGGTGTCTAACTTCTTAAGAAGCTAAACACATTTAAACAGAATAAAGTCAAAGTGAAAGCAATTTTTTTCAGGGGGAACAGGGATAAAAAATGTAACTTTCAGCAATACTTAACCAACACATCACTAAATTCATCTTTCTAGTTCTCCCCTTTCATACTAAATACTCAGATAATCTAGCCTATTTGCTTATATCAGGAAGATGATGCATTTAATCAATTTATATATAAATAAGTGTAGTTTTGAAGTACCTTCTTCAAAGGAGATTTCATACAACAGTCTATTAAAGAACTCTATAAATAATATCGCTGGTTCTAGAAACATAAATAATGCACCCCTAAAACCAGGTACAAGCTAGTTTTCAGTCCAAGTCCCTAATGTTCTTAATTTCTTCTTTCCCCAAAACATGGAAATAAAAAATCAAACACAATGCAGTCTTTTATAATAAAAAATCTTTTTAAGAGAAGCAAAGCATTAATGTTTCAAAGGATCATCAATACAACTTCAACCTAAGTGGGGGAAAATCTGATTTAAGTTCCAAGACTATTTCTAGAAACTCAGTTCAAATAAGAGAGCAAACAGATCTTCTCTAATAAAATAGCTTGCATTAAACAAGTTAGAGGTAAATTAAGACAATCAAGATACCATATATCCATCTAATATTCTTCTTAAGGACAATCACAACTTTCTCAAAGTGGAACTAATTTAAACTTCCAGATCTAACAACTGCCCCAGCTTCCATATTTCCATAATTTAAAAATCCCAAATTATTCCAAAGTTCTAAAATACCACTAAATTTGAAGAATTAACAATAATTCAAGGCCAGTGGGTACATGGTTAAGGACTTAAGAGCTCAGTACAAAGGAAACAAAATTTTGGTTCTAAGATGAGACAGAATTACAAAAGATGAACATTAAAGATTAAACTGAAGCATAAACATAATCATTTGACGTATGCCTGCTTTGCAAACCTCTTTTTAAATACTACACCACAGTTTAATGTTCTTATTCAAGATAAACAACAGTTTTCTGTGTGGTCTATCTCAGACAAAGGCACTATCATTCACCCAACTAATCTATAAATAATCCTAGGTTCCTCCCTTTTCTAAGTTTCCTCTCATCCAAAATCATCACGCCCTACTGCTTCTATTTCTTAAACCTGGCAGAATCTGGGAGCTTGTTAAAAACGCAAACATCTCCCCCCCCAGACCTACTGAGTCAGAATCTACATTTTAGTAAGACATAAGAACCCTAGGTGATCCATTCGCACATTAGAGCTTGAGAAATGGCTGAGGGCAGTGATAGCACCAGTTACCAAAGCTGAAGAATCTGAAGAAAGCAAAACATAAAAGGCAAAGTTGAGAACCCTTCCCACTTAGTTCTTCTTCCTATTTTATTTTTATTTATTTATTATTTTTAAAAAGATTTATTTATTTAATTCCCTCCCCTCCCCCGGTTGTCTGTTCTCTGTGTCTATATTTGCTGCTTCGTCTTGTTTCTTTGTCCGCTTCTGTTGTAGTCAGCAGCACGGGAAGTGTGGGCGGCGCCATTCCTGGGCAGGCTGCACTTTCTTTCACGCTGGGCGGCTCTCCTTAAGGGGCGCACTCCTTGCGCGTGCGGCTCCCCTAAGCGGCAGGGCACTCCTTGCGCGCATCAGCACTGCGCACGGGCCAGCTCCACACGGGTCAAGGAGGCCCCGGGTTTGAACCATGGATCTCCCATGTGGTAGACGGACGCCCTAACCACTGGGCCAAGTCTGTTTCCCCTCTTCTTCCTATTTTAAACCTTGGAGGTTTGGAGTTTTATAAAGGCAGCAGACTAATCTTCCTAATTTAAGTTTCATCTCCCTTCCATCCTATCCTCTACAGTGCCACCTGAAGCAGCCTTCCACAACATTTTGTCTTCTGTTTTATCTGCTTCAATGTCTCTCAATCACATATTAAAGTCCAAAATCCTCAACATGAAATTCAATGGCCTTCAAAATCTGATCCCTACCTCACCTTTCACCATTCTCCCTTACACTCTCTATACCAGAGGTCTGCACCAGTGGAATCATCTAAGTAGCGAGGTATCTTTTTTAAAAGCTTCTCAGGTGATCTAAAGCACAGCCAGGGTTGAGAATCACTGTTCTCTGTCTTAAGCCAAACTAATTGCTTATGCATCCTTCTATGCATAAGCAAAAGCAAAAATTATCCTAATCCCTCTACATGATTTTTCAAATTTGCCATTGTGCTCAGGGATGAATTCACAGCCTTTCTTAATAACTCAACTATCACCTCTTCTTTGAAGGAAGACCTCTCTTCCCTTCCCTCCCTTCAGGTACATGAAACTAGGGGTTCTTGCTTTATGCTTCCTGGGTATCTTGTGCTTACAGCCCATAATGTTTATGAAGCTGTTTAAAATGTTTGTTCCACTAGACACTGACTTCATCCAAAGGCAGGAATTGTATCCTATTCATTTTTACATTTCCTGTGGTTGGGTACAAAGACTAGAACAGAGCAGATATACAACAATGCTTATTGAAAATACACTAAATTTTTGAAGCCTGTTGAACAGACCTAGAGTGATGCAAAATAAAACAAAACCAGTACCTTCCTAGCTACCAGGTGATTTCATTAATAAGGGGAGAAACCTTTTTGTTCTACAACTCTACATGTAGAAATAAAAGGCAAATTCATATACAAAGAAACAACTAACTATGGAAAATTTCAGATGAAGTAGATTCATTAAAACTAACAATGACTATCGGATGCTTTGCAGTTTTAATAAAGGATGGAAGAATAGAGGGTTCTGGGTGTTAGAAAAGAGTACTGGATAGGAGGAAAGGAAGTAGAGAAAGGGAGAGTAAGAAGCTAAACTCTTCATAAGTACTAAGAGGGAGACAACAGATAAATGTCCAATTGATGAATCAAAATAGCAGGACATGAATAATATTTATTTTTAAATATTGGGATAAATACCAAGAAGAAAAGCTGAAAGAACAGAGACTGGCTGCTACAGGGTAGGAGTGGATTGTGGAAGACTTTTTTTTTTTTTTTTAATAAATCTTTTAGTATTATTTGTTCATAAAAACAAAAATTACTATTTTAAAAATATAATGGATCAGGGGATGGATCAGCAAAAGAATAAAATTGTATCAGAAAACAATGAAATACCTCAAACTTCACTAGTAGGTATATCCTTAGGTTTATATGGAAAAAGAGATGTATTTCTATTACACAACTGTTTACTCCCAACAACTTTACTTAATGACCTATAACTATTTGTATTTTGATGTATGTGAAATTTTATTCTACAGAAATTCATTAATTAAGATCTCTTACTACAGAGATAAAATCTAGGAATCATTCCCCAGATGGCAAATGGGAAGGAAGGCTTCATATCATAAAGAAAATGTATACTCTGTAGTCATTTCCATAATATTGTGCCATTTGACTTAACCATCAATTTGTAAAAATCCTACATACAGAATATTCACAGAAAAAGTCAAAAGATTTTAAGATTTTCTATTGCTGCCAAAAGTGCCAAATAATGCTAAGTTTATCCACTGATTAACCAAACTGTGTTCCACTGCAAATGCTATTATGGACAATTTAAAACAAAAAAACAAAAGAAACACAACCAACACTTCAACTAAAAATATAGGCCAAAGAGCAAAGTAATCTTTGGAATCTTTAAAAAGAAAGTGGAGTTTTTCTAACAGATAAATCCCTTTGAAGTAATCTTAAATACTGAATCTAAAACTTATATTGGAAATATGGGTGCCCATAAAGAACAAAGAAAGATGTACTGTTACAGGTTGACCTAATTTTTATTAGGTTTTGCTATTAAAAAAAACTATTAAAAAAAACTATCAAAAACACCAGATTTGATGAACAGAAAAGGAAGTATAATTCCTAAAATTATTTTGTTGCCCTTCATAATACAAAAACCTATGAAAGAAGAGGCATGTGAAATTAGTAAATATACCCAATTCCATAAAAATATCAAGAAATGTTCCAAAGCCCCAGGAAATATAAAATGAAAACATTCTTGATATAATTTTTGAAAAACTGTACTTTCACTAGATCTAAACCTACAATTTTTGAGGACTTAGTATAAGTGTGTTCATTTGGAAAAAACTAAACTGTGATAATCTGGTGCTACAGGGGCTACTAAAGCTTACCTCAAGGGAACCTACTGCAGATAAAGTCCCGTCACTTGCACAGTTCTTTCAGCTGCCTGCCAGTTGTCTCTGTGGAAGGGAAAGCCTGATGAGTGAGAGCCCTGTGCCACACTCCTTTGAAGTGTCAGGATGCCTGCATATAACTGCACAACTATCCACCTACAGATTCCTAGATGTTTTTAAATAACGCAGGGCTTAAAAAGATGCCACCTTAGACGTTCCCCTTCCACTGAACCCAAAACCAGTAGCTAAGGATTACTGAGTTTTAGTGGCCTATTGGTATTATCAAGGTGTTATATCTACACCAACCCAAGCAGAACAAAAACTAAAATGGATCAGGAAGAAATAGCACTGTCAGGAAAACACACACACACAAATCTTTAAAAATGTATTAAGTGACAGAACTCTAAAATCTAAAGAGATAAAATATTAAAAGCTATATCCACAAAAAGTGAAGTTGCAGCAGGAACAAATGAATGGTAATACCCAAAGGACTTCCAATCCAGACATTTAAAAAAGATGCCATTAAGTATATCATGCTTAAAATCTATACCATGGATCCACATGCCTACTTTCTTGGTGGAAGTAGTAAGTGGACGGGGGAAGGGATTCTTCAGATTTTTTTTAAATATGAAAAAATGAAAACCAACAGCACGATTCCACAGAAAATCCTAAAAATGGGGGGGAAATGCATATCTATACCACAGAAAGTACACAAATCCTTACTAGAATCAAAGTAAATGGGAAGATGTATAACAAGAAATAGGAAATAGGAAATTGTGAAACTCAATGTATTTCAAAAGCCACCTTCATCTCACAGAATTTTGAAATGCTAATAACTTCTATTAAGGATATACTAATGTACAATTTCAACTATATAACCAAAGAAATTACATTTTCTTTCAAATGCTAAATACAGTCATTCTGAATGCTGTGTTTCCTAAGGCAGAAAAAAATTCCAGCAAGAAACTTAAAAAGCATTAACCTTTAGGACAAGGACTGAAGGGAAAAACCCCATATAATCATAAAAAGATTCCAGGTTTTGCTTTATAGTACCACATTTTAAAAGAAATGTCTTACCTCTAATTCTTTGTCACTTAAAGATCCCAAGCTTCCAAAACTATGATTAGAGCTTTCATTATTTGTTGAGGCCTGTTAAAAAATATTAAAAAAGCAAATATCAGTAATTTAAATATATTAAAAAAGTAAACACTCTTTATAAATGGAAATAAAATATTATTCCATTAAGCAAGGAAGTCATATGAAGTAAAAATAAGACATACCAAGTTCTTTACACTATAAATATCTTAGAAAATTTCAAGTCAATAAAGAACTAAGGGGTTTCAAGAATTGACTTATGTCAGCTGATTTTTCAGAACATCAAATTCAAGAACAAAGAAACTGAGTCATCTGTTAGGATAAGGTCCCTAAAATTATTATCCAATGTATAAAACTATGCTTCCTTTAACTGAAAGTAATTTGTGCTCCTCAATTCTCTTCACAATCTCATCAAATTCCATCATAGCCCCCCCACACACACATACATTCTTGCCTTTTTTCATATTAACACACTGGACAGTTCTTGATTTTTTGTTTTGGCTTACTCTTTTAAGAAAATCTTGTATTATTTTGACCATATTAATTGCTCGGTTCAATAGTTTCTCCATTTCCTTTATAATAAATACTTAAACTATGATAAACAGAAATAAGCCAGTGTTCTGTTGCATAATGTCTGATTTGTTTCCAGTACACTTCCATGATTCTTAATGTTTTGTTGACTTTTTGGACTATCAGTATATTAGTTCAATGTCTTCCAGGAACATTTAAACCAGAGGCTAATACGCTATGGCATATTTATGAAAGATGACACATGGATTACTTCAGGTGCGGGCAGGTCTACTGTCATCCATATGCTTCCCTTCCATTTGTAAGGAGTAGCTGCCAATCCAACTATTAAAAGGTTGCAAGCTGGCCTATAATTACCCTTGAGAAATTTCCGAACTGATGCCTTTGAGTCATAAACTTAAATCAAAATTTATAAAATGGGGAGGTGGATGTGGCTCAAGAAGTTGGTCCCCTGCCTACCACATGGGAGGTTCCGGGTTTGGTTCTTGGTGCCTCCTAAAGACATGCAAGACAGCAAACTGACGTGACAGGCTGGAATGGTGAGTGGATACAATGAGATGATGCAATGAAGAGACACAACAAGGAAACACAATGAGACACAACAAGAGGGAGTGGAGGTGGCTCAAGCTATTGGGTACCTCTCTCCCACATGAGAAGTTCTGGGTTCAGTTCCCAATGTCTCCTAAGAAAAAAGTACACACAATAACAGACACAAAGAGCAGACAGCACAAACAATGAGGTTGGGGAGGGGAGAAATAAGTAAATAAAATAAATCTTTAATAAAAGTTTATAAAATATTTACTGCATACATGTTCAGTACTACGGTAAGAAATGTAAAGGCAGTTTCATCACAGGATAGCACTTGAACAGATTAAGATTCAAGTACTACTTAGAGGAAAGTCATCATCTAATTAGGGCAAGACTACCAAACTTCAAACAATACCATCGACAACACTTAAGAAGTGATAAATTATTTGGGGTAACAGAGGCTGCTACAGAGTTTCTGAATATCTCTAAATCCCAACATTAAAATGTTTAAAACCAGAAGAGTAAACCAAAAATCCACAGAAAACATTTACAAACTAAACTAGGTAGCAAGGACTTGCCATGAATGCCCCCATAAAAGCAAATGAAGATATATCACCAGCAAACACAACACCTGCATAAGATCATTTTCTGTATGGGGAGAGGCAGACACAGATCTGAAAAGAACGGTCTCCCAAATAACAACAGGTATTCACCAAAACCATCAAGTCAATTTGAGTACAGAAGTTGTTCATTGGAAGGGTTTGGGCCCTTTCCAAAAGTCAGTCCAAGAGGTTCCTGGAGAGGTCTTCAGAGGTTGAAGCAGTCCTTAACAGGCCCCACCCTGCAATGAGGATAATGTACTGGGTATGGAATCAAAATTGAGGAAGAAAAGTTCAATAGGGATAAAAGAAATGGACTCCGGATAGAAGTAGGGAAGGAAACTGAGCTTAGAAATCTCTAAAAGGAAATGCCTCAGTTTTAAAGCCTGCCTCCCCCTAAAAAAAAAAACGAAACACGAGGGAGAACACTGTGAGAAAAGCAATTCTAAACCACACCTCTTTCTAAAAGTCCAGGGAAATCAATTTTACATAAAAGTAGCAACAAAAAATGATGTAGGCCAACCTCATAAAGTTCTCATAAGAAGAAAGGGAATAGGTACAAAATAACATCCTGATAATAAAAGCATACCAGGAACACATGCCTGCAAAATGAATGAAAACTGTAACCACTATTTCAAACCTAAGTAAAACATGTTATGAAAATGATTCAAGAAATGAAAGAACATAAATCAAGATTTTTGAAAAACTCAAAAATAAAGTAAGAACTCAGGATAACATGAGAAATAAAAATCTTTTCTTAAATGAAGATTAAACCTGAATGAACTCAAGAGCACATATACACAACAGATAATGCTTTAAGAGAACTAAAAGATAAAAAGGAGGCACGAATTTTAATTTAAAAGAAATGAACAGGGAAGTGATTTGGCTCAACTGATAGAGCGTTCACCTACCACACTGGAGGTCCAGGGTTCAAACCCAGGGCCTCCTGATCTGTGTGGGGAGCTGACCCACGCGTAGAGCTGATGCACTCAAGAAGTGCCGTGTGCCACACAGGGGTGTCCCTTGGGTAGGGGAGCCCCATGCGCAAGGGGCGTGCCCTGTAAGGAGAGCCACTGTGTGTGAAAAAAGTGCGGCCTGCCCAAGAATGGTGCCGCACACACAGAGAGCTGAACCAACAAGATGACGCAACAAAAAGACACACAGATTCCTGGTGCCACTCATAAGAATGCAGGCAGACAAAGGAGGACACATAGCAAATGGACAGAGAGAACAGACAACAGGGGCGGGGGGGGGAGAGAAATAAATAAATAAAAAATCTCAAAAAAAATAAAAAAAGAAATGAACGGATAACAAGGATTTGAGAGAAAGCAATAACTATTGAAGATAAGCAACAAAGATCCAACTTACAAACAACAGTAGTCGTCAACACTAATACAAGATAGCAAAACAGTAAAAATTGTAATTTGAGAAAATTTCCCTGAAAATTCAAGATTTGAAACTACCAACTGAAAGAATATACTGCACATTCAAGAATACCCAGACTAGCAACATCAAATTTTTAAAATGCAACACTGTCAGAAAAAAAAAAAGTAACATATTTCTGATATTCAAGGAAAGAAACTATGACTCTATAACTAGCAAAACTGATTTTAACATACAAAACTGGTACCAAAATATAAGAAATCAGGAAACACCATTCCCATAAGGCCTTCCTAAACAATCTACTACAGAACAAGCTTCAGACAACTGAACTGACATATTTAATGAATAAATGCACTTTTAAAGTTGTTATAGTGCAATATTGTAGGGGGATGGAGATTAAGGAAAGAACACTTTGGTCATTGGGATAGTCTAAGTATTGTATTTTGAGACTGCAGTGTGTGAGATGTAGAATGAAGTAAATAAATAATTGTGAGATATAAAGATTCTTAGTGTAGAAAGAATATACAAATACAAATAAAAACCTTGTAGTCTTAAATTTGAATTGGGGGGGAGTGGACAGGGCTCAAGCAGTTGACTGCCTGCTTCCCAAATGGGAGGACCCGAGTTTAGTTCCTGGTGCTTCCTAAAAACAAAACAAAACAAAAAAAAAAACAAAACAAAAAACAAAAAAAAATAAACAAATGAAAAAACCGACTCAGGGAAGCTGATGAGCCTCAGTGGCTGAGCACCAGCGTCCCACATGTAAGGTCTGGGGTTCAATCCCCAGCCCTAGTACCTCAACAACACCAAGAAAAAAAAAATCAACTGGAGAGCAGATGTGACTCAAGCAGTTAAGCACCTGCTTCTCACATGGGAGGTCCTGAGGTTCTTCCCTGTTGCTTCCTAAAAATAAGAAAAATTTGAATTGGAAGTATCAATATAAATTCATGAGATATTTTTATCTTTAAAATATAAAGTAGACTATATATATACATACACACACACATATACACACCCACACGCGCGTACACACACACACACACACACATATATAAATTCCACCAAATTAACCTTCCCACTCTGGAAAAAAAAACAACTACCTGAAGGAACTTGAGCAAACAAAAGCAGGCAGAAGATGCACAGGAGTCAATGCTTGGAAGCAGAGAATGGTGTAAGTTTCCTGTTTGTACAGCCTTTTACCTCAGGGAAGGCCCCAGTCAGAGCTATAGAGCAGCTAAAATATGGATCAAAATTTGGGATCTAATTGGCTTGAAAACCAGAGATCAGAGGTTGAGAATACCACATCAGCCAGAAAGGGAGAAGGGATATGATAGAAAACAAGGAGCCACAGAGGAAGAGCCCCACATTCTGCAAATTAATGCTACCCAAATCTCTGGCTAATCTTAGGCAAGAGCAGAACAGACTAAACATTCAGATAAGGCTAAAGTAACTGAAGAGAGGTGTCAGCTACTGCCCACTTCAAGAAGAAAAGTTTTAGATTTCAGCCAAGTTAACTGCATGTTAAAACAAACTACAAAAACCCAACACTCTCCAGAAGAAGTCACCAAATGCTAATCACTGCTTTGTATAATACACATTGTGCAGGATAACAAAAAATTTCTAGACATATGCTACAAAATGTGACCTATGTGAGGGAAGTGGATACAGCTCAGATGACTGAGCGTCTGCTTCCCACATGGGAGGTCCTGGTTTAGTTCCTTGGTGCCTCCTAAAAAAAACAAAAGCAGACAACAAGCACACAAATGAAACAACCAACTCAGATGTGGCTCAAGTGGTTGAGCACTGGCTTCCCACATACAATGTCCTGGGTTCAATCTCTGGCCCTGATACCTTAAAAAAAAAAGTGACCTATGTGGAAGAGAAAAGACAATCAACAGAGACTAACCACAAAATAACCCAGGTATTAGAATTAACAGATTTTAAAACAGCTATTATAATTATACATTCACAAAAGAAATGTTTGTAATAAATGAACAAATTAGAAATTTCAATAGAGAAATAAAAACAAAAACAACCAAATAGAAAGTCTAGAATGGAAAAATTCACTGAAGTAAAAAATTCACTGAATGGGCATAATAGCAAAACAGAGAAAGATGGCACTGAAGAGAGACCAGAGGAAATTAATTCAAACCAATGAAGAGAGGAATTGTTGAAATAGTGTGTGCTGGACACTAATAAGCAGTCTAACATACATGAAAGGAGAAGGGAAAATTCAAAGAGCAGGGAAAAAAGATGAAATGATGGCCAGAAAATTCCAAAATTTGGTGAACAGATTGAAGAAGTTCACGGATCCTCAGGTAGGATAAATGCAAAGAAAACCAAACCTAGGTACATTACAGTCATACTACTTAAAATCAAAGATAAAGAAAAATTCTTGAAAGCAGAAAAAGATAACATTATACACATGAGAACGAAAAGGATATATGACTGACTGCCAGCCTGTCTTCATTCATAAAGGAGGGTAGAAAACTTATTCTTTGGAAATGGTGAGCCAGGGGAACTCTGGAATGAGACTTAACCCTGGAGGTGAGGAAATAGAAGAAAATAAGTACAAGACTACACAATAATAAAACTCTTAGCACTGTTCTTTCCTCAATTCTAGAAAGTTAACAAGCAAATTTATACCACATAGGCAGCTGACTGCAGACTTTCTCTCTGAAGAAACAGATCACCTCAAGAGATAAAAAGTTTATATCCCTCAAAGAAATGACCCAGTCAGGTCATCCAATTATAAACCCATCAGTCAATAATAAGTCTTGCCTATTCACACATAGCCTGTAGTAGATGTTTAAGTGCCTAATATATAGATAAGAACAACATCCAAGTATCACTATAAACTGAAGACATACCAACAAAAAGTAAAAAGGAACTCACAGGAATAAGACAATTCAGGGACCAAAAAAAATTTCACATACAAACAATATTATTACTAAAATATAAACAACAACAAGCTAGCTAAAAGAAATATTTAAGAGAACAAACAAAAAGCATCTGGAAATTTTAAAATGGAAGAAAAAAATACAACAGATGGATTTAAGGATAAAGTTGAGGAAAACTTCCAAAACTCTCCCCAAAAAGAGATCTTTTGGGGAAAAAAAGAATATCAGAAAATCAGTCTGGGAAATCCTGGCTCAAATAATGAGAGTTCAAGAAAAAAAACAAGAAAATTGATGAGATGAAATAAATAATTCAAGAAACTTTTTCAGAACTGGAAAGCATGAGTTTCAGGATTGAAAGGGGCACTTTTTTTAACCAAGCACAGTGGTCCAAAGAAAACCACACCAAGGCACATTACCATGTAATTTTTTAAATACTCGGGGTAAAGAGATCATGAAAGCTTGCAGAGAAGAACAAACACGTCACTTACAAAAGCTCAGGAATCAGAATTGTCATTGGACTGCTCAACAGTAACACTGGAAACTAGAAGGCAATGGAACAATGCCTTCAAAATTCTGAGAAAATTATTTACAACTTAGAATTCTACACCCAGCCAAACTAACAACCAAGTAGAAAAAGGAGACTACACAAGGTCTCAAAAAATTTACCACTCATGGATCTTTCATCAGAAAGTGATTTAAAAAATTGTTCCACCAAGACAAAGGAATAAACCGAGAGAGAGAGAGAGGCTGGGATACAGGAAATGGGAACTCAAACATAGGAAAGATACAAAGGGAATTCCCATGATGATGAGGAAGGGAGATTCCAGAATGTGGTTATTCAGCAGACTTGGAGAACAAGTAGCCTAGATACAAAGAGAAGAATGAAGGACTTCACGGATAATGTATTTACAAAATACATATACATGTATTTGAAAACAATGGAGAGTATGTGGATAAACACATAGAAACTAAAAAATGCAAAGTAAGGCAACTACTAACTCTAGGGGAAACAAAAAAGTTTAACAAAAGAAGAAATGCAATCATGTACTCTTATATGACTCAAGTGTGATTAATATTACATAGCCATAATATAAACATTAAAATACCTATCCAACCAAAAGTTGCAATATATCTAAATCAGGATGGGGCAGGGAAGTATGGGTATTTCTGAAGGAATAAGGGGTTAGATAATTTAAAAGAGTTAACTCATCATCTTCTATAATTGGAAGTCAGTAAATATCTAACGAGAAAAAGAAAGGCAAAAACTGTAATAATCTTATTTAGCAATATGGATGTAAATAAACCAAACCAAAACACAATTAATATATAAAAAGCTTTGAGGTGAGAGGCTGCCTCTAGTAAGTTTGGATCTAGGACTGGAAAAATTCTACTGTTTTGTTTTTTATTTTTTTAATTTTTGATTTTGGAATAATTTCATACTTACAGGACAGCTGCAAAAAAAATACAAATCCTAGCAAGAACTCCAATATACTTTCTACCTAGATATCCAAATCCATCAACTTTCAACATTTTTCCATATTTGCTAGATCTATCCATCTATCTTCTAAACATATGAGTTCTAAATATCATGTTCCTTGAACATTTAAAACTTCCATGTACATTTCCTGAGAACAAAGATATTCACTTACGTAACCACCATAAATAGAATTACCAAATTCAAGAAATTTAACATTGCTATAAAGCTTACAGTCTACATTCCTGTTTTTTCATATGTCCCAGTAATGTCCTTTTGGGACTTTTCTCCCCCACTATTAGTTCCAGTCCAGGATCATGGATGCATTTAATTGTCATCTCTTCTGTTGCCTTTTTTTTAAAATTGTGGAAACATACATAAAACATAACCATTCCCATCTCAACCTCCCCCAAGCATACCATTCAGTGGAATGAATCATATCCACAATGTTGTATTATCCTTATCACCATCCATTACCAGAAAGTTCCCCATCACCTCAAACAGAAACCATATACTTACTATGCATTAACTCCCCATACTCCCTCCCAATGGCTCCTGGTAACCAGTACTCTACTTACTATCTCTGTGAATCTGCATATACTTGCTATTTCATATAAGGGGGGTCGTGCACTTATTTCACTCAAAATGGTATCTTTAAGGTTCATTCATATAAGTATCATAATTTCATTCCTTTTTAAGACTGAGGAATATTCCATTGTATGTATATACTACATTTTGTTATCCATTCATCAGCTGATGGACATGTGGGTTGCTTCTACCTTTTGGCTATTGTAAATAATGTTGCTACAAATCAAAAAAGAAAAGAGGGAGCGGATGTGGCTCAAGTGGTTGGGTACCCGCAGTCCACATGGGAGGTCCCAGGTTTGGTTCTTGGTGCCTCCTGAAAAAACAAAAACAAACAACAAGCAAAACAAAGGAAAAAATCCAACTCAGAGAGGTCAATGTGCCTCAGTGGCTGAGTACCGGCTTCCCATATACAAGATCCCGGGTTCAATCCCTAGCTGCCAGAGGAAAAACAGAGGGAGGGAAAAACAAATCACATTTATAGTTTCAAATGCCTGATTGTTCTACAAAGGCTATAATGAATATCAGTAGAACCTACACACCAGCAATAAACAATCTGAAAAGACTATATCAAGAAAATTCCATTTATAATGGCAACTAATAGAATAAAATATCTAGGAATAAATTTAACCAAGAAGATAAAGGATGTATAGATGCAGAAAACTACTGGTCAATACTAAAAGAAATTAAGCAAAGAAAATAGAAGGAAATATCTTCAGGTCCCTGTATTAAAATAATGGATTCTTAAAGAAAAAAAAAGATTCTTAGCTTTACACCAAAAGCAAAGCAGATAAATGGGACTTCATCAAAATTAAAACATTTTGTGCATCAAAGCACATTGTTGGTTTTTATAAAGGGTATTTATTTGGGGTAGAATCTTACAAGTCCCTAAAGAGTACAACTCAAGGTACCATAAGACAGTCTCACCCATTGTCTGTTGCCACATGTTGATTCAAGATGGCGGGTGATGTCTACAAGGCTTCAGCCTTACTCCTTCCTCTTAAGGTTCCATGGTCCCAGCTTCTTCCTGTCTCAGCTGCAGGGTGGCATAGGGCTCATTTCTTTCTGGGCCCTCTCAGCTGCTCAGGGTTCTGGTCTCTTCAACTGCAAGCTATCAGGCAAATGGCTCAACTCTCCTCAGGGTTTTAGCTTTTTGAGCCTTCTCCTTTCTGTCACAAGGTAGGACCAAAATGACCAAGTTCTCTCCTCTTCCTTGTGTCTTCTTGAGTGAGTGTCCATTTATCAGCCCACCAAAGGGGTGGGGACTCAACCAGAGTCACGCCCTACTGATCTGGTCAAATCAAAGCCCTAATCTTAACATAATTTAATCAAAGACATCTCAGCTGGATCAATTACAATCAAAGGTTATTACACCAAGAAGAACAGATTAATTTATAAACAATCTCTTTTGGGGATTCACAAATAATCTCACACTGCCACATATGGATACACCTCAATTTTTTAGCCATCTGTACAATGGCATTTGGATTTTTGGCTTTTGCCTATTAAAAAAAAGATTGTTATAAATATTCATGTACAAATATTTTTGTGGACACATTTTCATTTCTCTCGGGAAAAAATATATATATTTAATAGTGGGATAAGGTAGATGTATGTTTAAGTTCATTAAGAAACTGACAGTTTTCCAAAGTGTTTCTATCATTTTTCACTTCAATCAGCCAAGTATAGAAATTTTAGCTGTTCCATTTCCTCATCCTTCTAGTGCAGGGGTTCTTAACAAGGGGTTCCTCAAGGGGCCCATGGAAAGATTTCAGGGGTCCATGAGCTTGAATTGAAAAAAGTCAGCTTATTATCTTTATTTTCTCTGACCTCTAACTGAAATTTACTATTTCCTCCATTTATGAATGTATGCAATAAATTATAGTAGTATTCATTCATATCACATTACAGTTGTTGCAGATCTTGAAAAATTGTTTACACTCACCTGTACTTTAAATTACATATATGTGCATTTATTAGTCAGGGTTCTCTAGGGAAAAAGAAGCAACAAGAGATATCCGTCGATAGTAAGAGATTTATCAGAGTCTCACATGTAGCTGTGGGGATGCACAAGTCCAGGTTCCACAGGCAGGCTGCAACCAGGAGCTCCGACCTAAGTCCAGTGAAGATTCTTGACGAGTTCTGGGAGATGCTGGCTGTCCAAAGTCAATGCTGAAATTACTTCCCCTTTTAAGGGATTCAACTGATTGGGTTAAGCATCAGTCATTGCTGATGGCAATCTCCCTGATTGTAATTATAACTAGCTATCTATGATTTACCACTGCAGTAAAGTCAATGGTGACTAAAGTCCATAAATGCCCTTGTATTACAGTCAGCCCAGCGCTTGCTTCACCAAACAACTGGGCACAATTATCTGGCCAAGTAGACACAATAGCCCAACCATCACAGTGCAGTATAATTATTAACGCAAGGATCATCAGTAGATGCTGAAACCACTAAGTAAAAGGTTTTGGAGAACAATATATTTATAGAGTTTCAAAGTTTCACCCCATAGATTAGTTATTAATTACAAATGTGAAAATGTGCCTTTAAAATGGAGAGATTGTTGGTCACCACCATAATAACGAAGATTGCACTTTGCATTGCTAATGTCATAGCCAGTCTGACATTACGTATATTCTGGGGGATGCAGTGGAGATAAACAAATCACCTCTGTAGTTTTCATGCCAGAAATGTTTGATTTGAAGTGATCATTAGGAAATTCTCTTGGATATTCTGCTGCACAACTGGTCTAGACTCTTCATAGTACCGAGTGCCATGAAGAACAAAGGGAGGGAAGCGGATTTGGCTCAACTGATAAGAGCATCTGCCTACCACATGGGAGGTCCAGGATTCAAACCCAGGGCCTCCCGACTAGTGTGGTGAGCGCAGTGCTGATGCGCGCAAGGAGTGCCGTGCCACGTGGGGATGTCCCCTGCACAGGGGAGCCCCACGTGCAAGGAATGCGCCCCGTAAGGAGAGACGCCCCGCTCAAAAAAAGCACAGCCTGCCCAGGAGTGGTGCCACACACACAGAGAGCTGATGCAGTAAGATGACGCAACAAAAAGAGACACAGATTCCCAGTGCCACTGGCAAGAAAGCAAGCGGACACAGAACACACAGTGAATGGACACAGAGGGCAGACAACTGAGGGGGAGGAAGGGGAGAGAAGTAAATAAAAAAAATAATTCTTTTTAAAAAAAAAAAAAGGACCAAAGGGAAGCAAGGTAACTGTTCTAGACTGAATGAGATTAAAGACACAGCAACCAAATGCAATGTGTGAATCCTGATTGGCTCCTGGATTGGGAACAAACAGTTATAAAGGATATTAGGGGGACAACTGGGGAAATGTGAGTATGGACCATGAGTATGGTCTTCAAATGTGTAATAATGATGCTGTGATTGTGTAGGAGAATGTCTTTATTTTGGGGACACATGTGCTGAAGTATTTAGGGGTAATGTGTCATGGTGTCTGCACATGGTTTAGCAAAAAGGAAAGCATATGTATATAAAAAGGATGGAGTGGGGAAGTGAACTTGGCCCAATGGATAGGGCGTCTGCCTACCACATGGGAGGTCCGCAGTTCAAACCCCAGGCCTCCTGACCTGTGTCGAGCTGGCCCATGCGCAGCGCTGATGCGCGCAAGGAGTGCCCTGCCACGCAGGGGAGCCCCATGTGCAAGGAGTGCACCCCGTAAGGAGAGCCGCCGAGCGCGAAAGAAAATGCAGCCTGCCCAAGAACAGCGCCGCACACACAGAGAGCTGACACAAGATGAGGCAACAAAAAGAAACACAGATTCCTGGTGCCACTGATAAGGATAGAAGTGGTCACAGAAGAACACACAGCGTATGGACACAGAGAGCAGACAACTGGGGGTGGGAAAGGGGAGAGAAATTTTTTTAAAAATTTAAAAAAAAAAAGAAAAGGATGGACCGAATATAGGGTTAACAGTTGATGATTCTGGGTTAGGGTTATATTGGTGTTACTGTATGTTGTCATTTGGGTAAGACATTTTTGTATGTTTACATTGTATATAATTTTTTAAAATGTTCATTTAAACTTAAAAGCAAATAATTTATAGGTAGGTGTGGCTGTTTGATATTATTTATGAATTCCAAGAAAGATATTATGTTTGTAAACTGGTCTCTTCCTCTGGGCATGATACTCTTCGATTGTATTAAATTCAAAGGTTTTATGTTTACTTGATTAAATTGAGATTAGGGCTTTGACTCGACCTTGTCATACAGTGTGACTCAGAGTTGAGTACCTGCCCCATTGGTGGGCTGATAGAAACACTCACTCACTGAAGAAGATACAAGACCTTTATAGACACAGAAGAGAAAGAACTCTGCCAGTTTTGATCCTGGAGCCCTAGGGAAAGATAAGCCATTTACCTGATAGTTTGCAGCCAAAGAGAACAGAGCCCTAAAAGGAAGAAGGAAGGAGAGACCAGGTAAAAGTGTTCTGCCATCTTGCTTTAACACAAGGCAGCTGACTTTGGTGAGGAAGTAACTTTGAGCCGGACTCTACAGAGTCTTTTAACTGTACACTTTTACCCCAAATAAATACCCTTTATAAAAGCTAACAGATTTCTGGTACTTTGCATCAGCATCCCTTTGGCTGAGTAATACACCATACAATAGAACACTACTATGCAACAAAAATGAATGTTGTGGGAAGATGATGAAGGAATAACAGGCAGAGCTGAATCCTCTGACAAAAGCCTTGGAGAAAGAGCCAAAAGCTGTCCAAGGGAAGTGCTTTGGGGGTTAGCAGACAAGGACTTTGCTATACAATTCCCAGGAGAGTGAGGGACAGTGAGAAGAAGAAGCTGAAACAACAAATACAAGTTACCCAGTCCTGGTAGCAGCAGGGAAGGGCTTTCCTCCCCCATCCCCAAGATATGAAGCTGGATTACAACACCTGGTTCACTGCAGTGGACTGAAAGGGGAGCAGACATCTTTCTCCTTGTCAGCTGTTTCAAGGGAAAAGGGAGGGAAGGTCAGGGTGCTTTTCTTCAGTGGATTAGGCCAGCAGAGCCCACTTTGGATCTCTGATTTGGAGATTCAACAAAGGAATATAGGAAAGCCGAGAATGAAACACCTCTGTGGAAAGGTGTGTTGACTCACACACAATCTTCTGGCCTGTCTGGAAATTGCATGGACAAAAACTGTTCTCTGTGCTCTGTATCCAAGCCTTGGGAGAAAATCTGTGCGCCACTAGTGAGTCCCTGGCCCAATTTTGAAAACTTAAGGTGGGCAATTTTCAAGACTGAGAATAAGATGAACCAAATATCAAAGAGCTGTAAAAAAATAAAATAGGCAAGAGAGAGAAATTAACCATCAGAGTAAATGCACTAACATATTCAGATGCCTAGACATCAGCAAAAAATTACAAGCCATACTAGGAAACAGGAAGAGATGGCCCAGCCAAAAGAACCAACTAAATAATCTGAAGAGATACAGGATTTAATACAATTAATCAGGGATAATCACACAACTCTCCTAAATCACTTCTAAGAATTTAAAGAAACCATGACTAAAGAAATAAAGAATATTAAGAAGACAATGGGAGAGCATAAAGAACAATTTGAAAGCCTGCAGAGAAAAGTACCAGACCTTACAGGAATGAAAGACACAATGAATGAGATTAAAAATACATTAGAGTGGGAAACGGACTTTGGCCCAGTGGTTAGGGCGTCCGTCTACCATATGGGAGGTCCGCGGTTCAAACCCCGGGCCTCCTTGACCCGTGTGGAGCTGGCCATGCGCAGTGCTGATGCGCGCAAGGAGTGCCGTGCCACGCAGGGGTGTCCCCCGCGTGGGGGAGCCCCACCCGCAAGGAGTGCGCCCATGAGGAAGGCCGCCCAGCGTGAAAAGAAAGAGCAGCCTGCCCAGGAATGGCGCCGCCCACACTTCCCATGCCGCTGACCACAACAGAAGCGGACAAAGAAACAAGACGCAGCAAATAGACACCAAGAACAGACAACCAGGGGAGGGGGGGGAATTAAATAAATAAATAAATCTTTAAAAAAAAAAAAAAATACATTAGAGGCACATAAGAGCAGATTTAGGGAAGCAGATGTGGCTCAAGTGATAATGCTTCTACCTATCATATGGAAGGACCTGGATTCAATCCCTGGGGATTCCTGGTAAAAAAGAAGAAGAGAAAGCGTGCCTGTGCAGCGAGCCACTGCCGGCATGGCGAGCTAAGTGCCCACACGGCTAGCCAGTGCCCGCGCAGTAAGCCAAGTGTTCACTTGAATGCCTGTGTGGTGAGCCAGTGCACGCTCAAGTGAGTTACGCAGCAAGATGATGATGCAACAAAAGAGAGATGAATGGGAGAATCAAGGTGAAGCACAGCAGAGACCAAGAACTGAGGTGGTGCAAGTAACCTTTCTCCACATCAGAGGTCCCCAGGATGGAATCCCAGTGAATCCTAGAAGAGAAAGATGAGAAGTGAAGACAGAAAGAGAAACAGAGAAGATCACACAGTGAATAGAAACAGACTGCAGAATAAAAAGTTAAAAAAAAAAAAAAAAAAAGAGCAGATTTAAAGTGCTTGACGACAGAAATATTGATTTCCAATGCAGAGCATCTGAACTGGGAAAGACAGGAGAACAGAGAGAGAGAAAATGGAAAAAATGAAACAAAGGCTCAGGGAACTGAATGACAACACATAATGCACAAACATCTGCATTACTGGTGTCCCAGAAGAAGAGAATGGAAAAGAGGCGGAAAGAATATTTGAGGAAATAATGACCCAACCCTTACGAAGGACATAAATATTAGTATTCAAGGACAATGCACCCAAAACAGAATAAATCTGAAAAGACTCACCCTGAGACACCTACTATGCAGAATGACAAATACCAGAGTTAAAGAGAGGATTCTGAAAGCAGCAAGAGAAAAGCAAAGCATTACATACAAGGGAAACTCGATAAGTTTAAGTGCTGATCTCTCAACAGAAACCATGGAGGAGAGAATAAAGTGGTATGATCTATTTAAGGTCCTGAGACAGAAAAGCTGCCAGCCAAGAATTCTGTGTCTGGCAAAGCTGTCTTTCAAAAATGGGGGTACATTCAGAGTCTTCACAAACAAAAACTGATAGCATATGTTACCAAAAGACCAGATTTGCAAAAGATACTCAAGAAGGTGCTGCAGTCTTAAAGGAAAAAACAAGGGCGAGAGATTTGTAGAAGAGTTTAGAAATGAAGATTATTAGGATGGATAAGAAGACAGACAATAGAATGATATGACGACAAAATGGATAAAGTAAGTAATGCCTTTCTGTAACCACACTGAATGTTAACAGACTGAACTCCCCAATCAAAAGACATACACTGATAGAATGAATAAAAATTATGAGCCATCTATATGTTGTCTACAGGAGACATACCTCAGATGTAAGGACACAACCAGGTTAAAAGTGAAAGGTTGGAAAAGGTATTCCATGCAAAGAGTAACCAAAAAAGAGCTGGAGTAGACCAGATAAATATAAAATAATAGCATTATAGTATATGAACAATAATTACTTGGTGCAACTGGCAAATTGTTCCTGTGATCAGTATTCTGTAATTCTCTTCATATGAAATAAATACTTGTTTTTAAGTGAGGAGGGCTGGAGAAGAGATACATTTTTGGATACTTCATTTTTCTTATTCATACTCACTAATTTTCCAAATAGGAATTTGATTATCTAGAAAGAACTATGGCTTAAATGGAAATTAAATAACTAAAAAAAAATTTACTTCATTCTTGAGATTGTTATTCCAATATTAGAACCGCAATATAAAAATTAGAGTTATGTTATAGTTTCTATATTTGAATTTTTTTTTTTTTAAGATTTCTTTCTCTCCCCACCCCTCCCACCCCATTTGTCTGTTCTGTGTGTCCATTCTCTGTGTGTTCTTCTGTGATTGCTTCTATTCTTGTCAGCGGCACCAGGAAAATGTGTCTCTTCTTTCTGTGGCATCATCTTGCTGTGTCAGCTCTCTGTGTGTGCGGCGCCATTCCTGGGCAGGCTGAACTTTCTTTCACGCTGGGCAGCTCTCCTTACGGGGTACACTCCTTGCGCTGGGGCTCCCCTATGCGGGGGACACCCCTGTGTGGCACAGCACTCCTTGCGTATATCAGCACTGCATGTGGGCCAGCTCCACACGGGTCAAGGAGGCCCAGGGTTTGAACTGTGGGGCTGCCATGTGGTAGGCGAATGCTCTATCCATTGAGCAGAGTCCGCTTCCCTGAATTATTATTTAATTTATAAATGTTTGTTGCTATACTATTTTTATAATTAATTATATTAAATCTAACCTGGCCTTGCACTTTCTTTTAAAATCTGTAATTTCTTTTAATCTATTTTTCTATTTATTTTACAATTTTTTACAATAAAGGACTTTTTAACAGCTAAAAAAAGCCATTGATTATAAACTTTGAATACATAATAAGGTATATGAACATATCTCAAATAAAACTGTTTTAATAAACAAATAAATAATTGTGCAAGAATAGCCAGAAATAGCAGCTATGTACAACAAGGGAAACAGAGAGATTGAGAGGTGAGGAATTTTGTGTATGTTTTATTTATTATTATGGAAATAATGAAAATGCTTTAATAATGATTGAAGTGATAAGTGTGATTATACCAAATACCACTGATTGGACACTTCGGATAAATTTTATACTGTATTAATATGTATCAATAAAATTGATTTAGTAAAAAAGAATGTATTACTGATACATACAACAATGTGGAGGAATCTCAAAAACATTAAATTAAATGAAAGAATCCATATACACAAGAAACCAAATACAGGCAAAACTAATCTGTAGTAAGAAATCAGACAGTGTGGTGGGGAAGAGGTCTGGCAAGAGGCAAAAGGAAACTCTTTGGACAGATGGAGAGATTCTGTATTTTGTTTTGTGTGCTACTTATATACCATGTAAACAAATGCCAAATCAAAAAGTAGGGAATATATAAATGTTTTTATCAGCTTTATTTGTAATTGTCAATACCCAAATAACCCAAATGTCTTATCCAGGAATTGGATTTTAAAAACGATGATACACCTACACAATGGAATATTATTTAGCAGTAAAAATGAATAAACCACTGATACACAGAACGACATGGATGAATACAGAATGCACTATGCTAAGCTAACTCCAAAGGTTACATATTATAATACGTAATCCATTTTTATGATAATCTTGCAAAAGCAAAATTATAGGACTGGAACAAGGATCAGTGGTTGCCAGGGACTGGGGTTTGGAGGAGTTGACTACAAAGGGGAATGGGGGAATATTGTAGAGTGATGAAACTATTTTATATCTCAATTTGTTGGTGTACACATTTGTCAAAACTTGTAGCAGAACTGTATCATTAATAGGGTGAATTTTCCTATATGTAAATGGTACCTTAATAAAAAGTATGGGAAAAAACCCATAACTGAACACTTAAGATTTATGCATTTTATTGTCAGTTAGTTATACTTAATAGATTAACTAAGCATTTAACTCAATAAAATGGAATAAGAGCCATGGAGCAAATGCAAAATAACAAGTAAATTATAAAAGGCAGAAATCAATGGAGGGAAAAAGCAAACAAACAGGGAAACAGATTAAGAAAACCAAAATCAGTTTCTTTGAAAACAGTCATTAGGTTAGAAAGAGTTGTAGAAAGAATAAGCAAAAAATGAAAATATGAAAGGAAAGAAAATAACAAGGGCAATAAAAAGTACTATAATTATACACTAATAAATTTGAAAAGCTTAATGAAATGGATTAATAAACTAAATAAAAATCAAAGTAAAAGATCTCCCATCCCAACAAATGCCAGTCAAAATAGTTCTACAAGTGAGTTCTACCCATTTTCCTAAACATTTCCTATCATATACAGGAGCTGAAAAAAATTATCTAATTGTGAAAGGAGCCCAGTAGATTTTATGAGGCTGGAGTGATACTGATTTATAAAAGAGATAATGTGGAGTGCTGAAAATATTCTTTATCTTGAGATGTGGGTTACATCAATGTGTCAAAACTCACTGACCATGATTAGTAGCAAAGTTTCAATATTTGTACATCAACTGTAACAAATGTACCATCCACATGTAAAATGTTATTAATAGGGGAAAGGAGAAAAGGAAGAGGACACTGGGTATATGGGAATCCCTTATATTCTGTACCTCACTTATCTGTAACCTAAAGCTTCTCTGAAGACAAAATGAAAATAATAAGACATTGGGAGAATAAACAGAAGAAAACATCACTGTACATATAGACAACAGATCTTAAAGTGATGAAAGACAATATAAAAAAACCATTTTAAAAATATTTTTCTCATTTTTTATTATTCCAAAAAATTTATAATGTTTTATATTTCATTTCTTATTTTTAAAATATCATTATTATTTCATTTTCTAATTAACTGTATTTGCTTGTTTTGTCGGCTTCATTTCTGAAGAAGTTTTGGATCACAGAAGGGTTACAACTGTGACGGGAGGATCACTGGTGTGGGTGTCAGTGAAGGGAGATGCAAGGGAGGAGGTTCACCTGGGGCATACCTATAAGGTATATAAATGTGCTCAAGCATTCATGGGCATTGTCACGGTGGGTGGAGATTCACACAATAACTGAAAGAATATCGAATCCCCAACCTGGGGAACTCTGCCACATTCTCTAATGGGACAGCAAGAATCCCCCAAGTACAGGGGCTATGACTAGTGAAGGAGGATGGATGGTCTACTGATGGGCCCTTGATGTTGAGGACTGTACTTATGAACTTTGACTTTTGAAACTGAAACTTAGCCTAGTATTATAGAGTGCCTCCTGAGAGTTATCCCGTGAGAGCCTACTTGTTGCTCCAATATGGCCTCTCTCTAAACCAAACTCAGCACATAAATGCATTACCTTCCCGCCAGTGTGCGACGTGTCTCCAATGGATGGGCTGAGCCTCTTTAGCACTGAGGGATTACTACCAAGCACCAACTAGCAATGCAACTAGAAAAAAACTTTGACCAAAAGGGGGAAAAGGTAAAGACAAATGAGTTTATATGGCTAAGACTTCAAAATGAGTAGGGAGGTCATTCCAGAGGTTATGCTTATGCATGTCTCTGCAGGATCTCACTGACTGCCATGGCAAATATTGCCTCAAATAGCAAGGTTCCTGAGGGCTCTGGAGACATCCAGACACTATAGGCAGGGCAGACAGCTCAGGAGTTTGGTGCTCTGCCTGTGGGCCCTACTTTTCAATATGCTCCCCACTGTGATATAGTTGGACTCAGTTGTGGTTTCCCTACACATGGCTCTTCTGCCCCTTCTATTTGCCCCTATTGTTAGTACTAGAGTTGATAGGTGTATGTCCAAGAGACTTTAATCTTTGGGCTGTCCATGTGCCAGCTAGGCCCTCAGTCTCAAAAGATTTATAATACGTACTCTCTAGTTCATTGGATTCACCCAGGATAACTAGCAAGGAGATGATGATAGATGACCATTCCAAGGAACAGAGAGAGTCTACAAATGCAAGCAAGACAGCCCCATCCATTTGCCCCACGGGATCCAAGCCCCCTCTCAATTAGAGGTAGAGTGGGCATTACCATCCCAGAGTCCTCAGGACTGGGGAATAAACAAAGGACTCGAGTAGACTTACTGGTATTCTACTATAGACTTACTGTGATACTAGCAATGGAAGAACTTATATCATTGATGTGGAGGCAGTGGCCACTAGAGGTTATGAGGGGAGGGAGAAAGAAAAACAGGTGTAAATCTTGGCATTTTCAGGACTTGGGAATTGTCCTGAATGACAATGCAATGACAGATACAGTCTACTATATATCTTGCCATAACTTACAAAATTGTGTGGGAGAGTGTAACTACAATGTAAACTATAATCTACACTTAGTGGCAATGTTCTAAAATGTGTTCATCAATGGTAACTAATGTACACTAAACGAAGGATGTTGTTAATGTGGGAAAATATGGGAGGGGTAGGGAGTAGGGCATATGGGAATCCCCTGTATTTTTTATGTAACATTTATGTAATCTAGGTATCTTTTTAAAAAAATAAAATAGTATATTTTTTATATATATATATGGGAGTACAAAAAAGCTCAATGATCAAGGTAAATAATATTTCCGTGCAATATTTTCACAAATCAAAATCAATGCAAAGAAATCCACAATGAACAAAATACAAAATTAAAAAAAAAAGTTAGTGATTACCAAAGGTTCTGAGGGGAGGGGGAGGGAATAATAGGTGGAACATATGGCACTTCTAGGACATTGGAATAAAGAGTAAACCACAATGTAAACTACAGACCTTGGTCAGTAACGGTGCTTCAATATTTGTTCCTCAATTGTAACAAACATACCACACAATTTTAGAATGTTATTAATAGGGGAAGATGTGGGAAGGGGAAAGTATATGGGAAACCCTTATACTTTCAATGTAACTTCTGTAATTTAAAACCTCTTTAAAAATAAAGTTTATTAGGGAAACGGACTTTGGCCCAGTGGTTAGGGCGTCCGTCTACCATATGGGAGGTCCGCGGTTCAAACCCCGGGCCTCCTTGACCCGTGTGGAGCTGGCCGTGTGCAGTGCTGATGCGCGCAAGGAGTGCCTTGCCACGCAAGGGTGTCCCCGGGTGGGGGAGCCCCACGCGCAAGGAGTGCGCCCGTGAGGAAAGCCGCCCAGCGTGAAAAGAAAGAGCAGCCTGCCCAGGAATGGCGCCGCCCACACTTCCCATGCCGCTGACGACAACAGAAGCGGACAAAGAAACAAGACGCAGCAAATAGACACAAAGAACAGACAACCAGGGGAGGGGGGAAATTAAATAAATAAATAAATCTTTAAAAATATATATATATATAAAGTTTATTATATTTTAAAAGTTTAAAAAGACATATAGGTAAGGTCAAAGACAAAATACCTATTTCTCTTATAAAGATACATGCAAAAATCCTAAATAAAGTAATCATGTAGTAAATCCAATAAATTTATTTTTTTATTTCTGCCCCCCATCTCCCATTCGCTGTGTGTTCTTCTGTGACTATGTCTATCCTTCTCGGCAGCACTGGGAATCTGTGTTTCTTTTTGTTGCATCATTTTGTGTCATCTCTCCACGTGTGCGGTGCCATTCCTGGGCAGACTGCACTTTCTTTCACACTGGGCGGTACAGGGCGCACTCCTTGCGCTTGGGGCTCCCCTACTCAGGGGACACCCCTCCGAGGCACGGCACTCCCTGCGCATGTCAGCACTGCGCATGGGCCAGCTCCACACGGGTCAAGGAGGCCTGGGGTTTGAACCGTGGAACTGCCATGTGGTAGGCAGACGCCCTATCCACTGGGCCAAGTTCGCTTCCCAATAAATGTATTTTTAAAAACAGTTTATCATAATCAATCTGGGAACAAATGCGGCTCAGTGGCTGAGCACCTGTCTCCCATGTAGGACATCCCAGGTTCAAGCCTCAGTACTGCAAATATAAAATAAAATAAAAGAACATAGTACATTATAATCAAGTAGGGTTTATCCCAGAAATGTAAGCAAGTTTACACATTTAAAAATTTTATTACTATAAATCACATTATTAAAGGGAAAAAATCTTTTGATTCTTTCAATGTGCCAAAAATTTTTTTTCAACCACCATTTGATTTTAAAAAGAGAAAAGCTGTTAACCAACCAGAAAGGTTCTTCTTTAACTTTGTCAAGGTTATATATCCTAAACCTACAGCAAACATTACACTTAATGGAAAAACTTCAAATGATTCCTCTTTAAGGACAATAACAACAATACATAACCAATGAGGTAAGGAAAAAATACATTCTATGATGTGTAACACTTAACTGTCATTTTTGGAAAATAATCCTTTTCCTTTGAAAAGCCTACAGAATCAACAAACTATTACAACCCAATGAAAGAGACCAGAAGCAAGATTGCTAGATACACAATCAACCTATAAAAATCAAGAGAACCCCATGCCAATAATAACCATCTAGAAAATATAATAAAAAATACACTAGCCACAAAAACTTTAAACTACCCAGAAATTAAATGAACACTCCTAAGAACTTTACAGAGAAAGCTGAATAAATGAAGAAACAGTTCATGAACTTGGATGGGACAACTAATATCATAAAGATGTCAATACTCCCCAAATTAATCTATAAATGATATACTCAGAATAAAAATTCCATTTGAAATTTTTAAGGCAAAAGAATACTCAAATTTCCTTTGGAGAAATAAAGACCTAAAAATAACTAAGGCAATCTTAGAAGGGCAAAGAGAAGAGATTTGTACTATCATATAAGAAGACATACTGAAATGTAGGAGCATTTTCTTAAAATGTGGTATTGGCACAAGAATCCACAGAGAGACCACTGAAATATATTGAGGTTCAGAGAAAGACCCATATATATATGGCAACTTAATTATCATATCTTTATTATATGATAAAGATAGCATCACACATTGGCGATAACACTTGGATCAACTACAAAGTATTATAAAGAAAACTGGTTCACTAGATGGAGAAAAATAAAACTTGATACCATGTGGACCCTAGAAGGATTAAATACCAAATATGACAGTAAAACTAAAATCTAAATAGAAAAAAAAAATACATATAATTTGTGGTCCCCAAGTGAGGAAGAAATATTTAACATTAGAGTCCACTGGACACAATTTTATTTTTGAGCTTCTTTTTTGAGCAGGTCTAATCATAAAACTGATATTTCAGTATTTCTATTCTTTCTTAGAGATCATCCAACAAAAAAAATAAAATTTCTTCTCTTCAATAGATAACAACTCATTCTATCTTACAATTATCATATGTCCACTGAACCCTTTCATAAATCTAAAATAATTATGGGATCTTACTGATCTTATTTTTCCTATATTTTGAAATATTCTATTAATTCATCATCCTAAGAATTACTTCATCATTATTCACCAATTATTCCTAATTAGGCTAAAAAGATGAAAATAATAACAAAACAGAAGAATGATGGTGTGGCTGGCAGAATATGACCCTACCAAAGATGCCTAGGTTCTAATTCCTGGAAACTGTGAACAGGTTATCTTAAAGGAACAGCTGCAGATGTAATCAAGAGTAAAGACCTTGAGATGTTGAGATTACCTCCCAGATTATGTAGGTGAGCCCAGTCAAATCACATTAAGGTTCCTTAAAAGAAGAGAACCTTTTCAGGCTATGGTTAGAAGGAGATGTGACTCCAGAAACAGGATCAAAGAGATGCAATACTGTTTGGCTTTGAAGATGGAGGAAAGAGCTTCTAGAAACTGAAAAAAGTAAACAGATCCTCCCCTAGTATCTCCAGAAGGGAACACACCCTTGCTGACACCTTGACTTTTAGCCCAATGAGACCTGTGCCAGACTTCTAACTACAGAATAATAAGATAATAAACTTGTGTTTTTAAGCAACTAACTTTGTGGTAAGCTATTACAATAGCAATAGAAAAACAATACAGATTTAATGGCCTAAAAGGATGATCCAATAGTGAAATAAATCATCCTTCACGTTTCTTCTTGCCCTGTCCAAAGTATTGCACCGTCTTTAAAGAAGGTATGAAAGACTGGAGACACCACCTTTGTAGTCTTAGTTTTCAATGAATCCAGCTGAGAATTTATAAATTCCTGAATTTCATTTTCCACCCATAATGGCCAAAAGAAGAAAATGACAAAGGAAGACATTTTACAATTACTAGACAAAGCAGAAAATAAATACAAAGAGACAGATAACAGTACTCTAGATCAAGAAACTGATTGTGTAAGGGAAATCTCAGTGTTCAGATAACATCCTCCTACATAAACTTTCTAAAAATTGAGAATCAATGAATTAAGCAATATACTTCTAAGGACAAACAGGAACAAGGTTTTCTCACCCAGTTAGTCATTCAATCAGAAGGACATCATCATGTATATAATAGTCTGCAACAAGAACCTGGACCATTTCATTATGCTCAAAGCACACATGAGGGAAGCGGACTTGGCCCAGTGGTAGAGGTTCTAGCTAGAGCAATCAGGCAAGAAAAAGAAATAAAAGGCATCCATATCGGAAAGGAAGAAGTAAAATTTTCACTGTTCACAGATGACATGATCCTATATCTAGAAAATCCCCAAAAATCTACAACCAAGGTGCTAGAGCCAATAAACGATTTCAGTAGAGTGCCACAATACGAGATCAATATGTAAAAATCACTGCTGTTTCTATACACTAATAATGCACAATATGAGGAGGAAGTCAGGAAAAAAATTCAATTTACAATAGCAATTAAAAGAACCATATATTTAGGAATAAACTTAACCAAGGATGTAAAGCAGTTGTATTCAGAAAACTATAATGCATTACTACAAGAAATTTAAAAAGAATTAAATAATTGGAAGAACATTCCATGCTCATGGACTGGAAGACGAAATATTATTAAGATGTCAATTCTACCCAAATTGATATATAGATTTAATGCAATTCCAATAAAAATTCCACCAGCATTTTTTAAACAAATGGAAAACACAATTATCAAATTTATCTGGAAGGGTAAGAGGCCCCGAATAGCCAGAAACATCTTAAAAAGGAAAGGTGAAGTTGGAGGACTCTCACTTTCAGATTCTAAATCATATTACCTAGCTACAATGGTAAAAACAGTATGGTACTGGCACAAAAACAGACACATAGACCAATGGAACTGATGTTTCAGAAACAGACCTGCACATCTATGGCCAAGTCATTTTTAACAAGCCTGTCAAACCTACCCAGTTTGGAGAGAACAGTCTATTCAACAAATGGTGCTGGGAGAACTGGATATCCATAGCCAAAAGAAAGAAAGAAGATCCCTATCTCATACCTTCTACAAAAATTAACTCAAAATGGATTAAAGACCCAAATATACAAGCAAGTAATATAAAATTCCTAGAAGAAAATGTAGGGAAACATCTTCAGGACATGGTGGTCTCCAAAATGTTTTTATCAAATGCAATGCATGTACAACACTAATGAAAGAAGTGGCTGATGTGGGAAAAGTGGGGGTAGGAGGAATGGGGCCTATGAGAATCTCCTATATTGTTTAATGTAACATTTTGTGTGATCTATGTATCTTTTAATAATAAATAAAAAATATATTAAAGAAAAAAAAAAGATTCAGTTGTAGGTGGTGGATTCTTAAACTTTATACCAAAAGCACAAGCAATGAAAGAAAAGGAATAAAAGGGACCTCCTCAAACTTAAACACTGCTGTGTCAAAGGACTTCATTAAGAAGGTGAAAAGGCAGCCCACTCAATGGGAGAAAATATTTGGAAACTATATCTGATAAGGGATTGATTTCCATTCTATATAAAGAGATCATAAAACTCAACAATAAAAGAGCAAGCAATACAATTTAAAAACGGGCAAAAGATTTAAAAATAGACATTTCTCCAAAGAGAAAATACAAATGGCAAAAAAGCACATGAAAAAATGTTCCATCTCACTAGCTATTAGAGAAACACAAATCAAAACAACAATGAAATATCATTTAACACCACACAGAGTAGCCATTATTAAAAAATCAGACAATAAGTGCTGCGGAGGATGTGGAGAAATAGATAAACTCCTTCAATGCTGGTGGGACAGTAAAATGGTGCAGCCTCTGTGGAAGACAGTTTGGTGGTTCCTGAGGAAGCTAAATATAGAACTGCTGTATGATCCATCAGTTTCTCTACTAGGTATATACCCAAAGGAACTGGAAACTGTGACACAAATAGACATTTGCACTGATGTTCATAGTGGCATTATTCACAGTTGCCAAAAGATGGAAACAACCCAAGTGTCCATCAACCTATGAATGGATAAACAAAATGTGATATATACATATGACAGAAACTATGCTGCAGTAAGAAGAAATTAATTTGGGACACATGATAATATGGATGAATCTTGAAGACACTATACTACGCAAAGTAAGCCAGACACAAAAGGACAAATACTGCATTGTCTCACTGATATGAATGAAATATGGGAAGTAGATGTGGCTCAAGTGATTGGGATTCCTCCTACCACATGGGAGGTCCCAGGTTTGGTTCCCGGTGCCTCCTGGAGAAGGCGAGCTGGCGTGGTGGGCAGGTGCAGCAAGCTGACACAACAAGATGACACAATAAATGAGACTCAAACAGGAAAGACAATGAGAGATACAACAAACCCAGGAGCTGAGGTGGCTCAAGTGATTGAGTGCCTGTCTTCCACATGTGAGGTCCCAGGTTCGGTTCCTGATGCCTCCTACAGAGAAGATGAGCAGATACAGAGAGCACACAGCAAAGGGACACAGAGAGCAGAGAGGGAACGCAAACAAGGTGGGGGAGTGAATAAATAAATAAATAAAAAGAATTAAATACAAAGAATAAAGACATGGCAATAAAACATAGAGTATAGGTTATTAGGAGATAAGAGGAGGGCTGAGAAGAACTACTTATGCTTAATGTACATAGAAGTTTTAATTAGCTTAACTGCAAAATGGAAATGGACAGCATTGATGGTAATACAGTATAGTGAGTAGTAGCTGGTTTATAAATGGGATTGTGGCTAAAAAGGGTAGTCTGAGGAAGTAAATGTCAAATGAAAAGAAAGCTAAATAATAATCTAGGAACAGAATAACTTAGTGAACTCAAAAGTAGATGAGAATTACTGCTGAGGGTACAAATGCAAGAGTGTCCTGTGCACTAGAGCAGAGGTACATCACTATTGCAGTGTGGTAGGAATGTAGAGAAGCATGGGAAAACTACAGTTCGGTGTGACCTATAGACTATGGTTAACAGCAATACTATAATATGCTTCCATCAATGCCAAAGATGTACTGTGCTGATAATGGAGGTGTACAGAAAAAGTGTGCCAAATGTACGCTACGGACCATGGTTGGTGGGAATAGTGTGATGATATTATCTCATAATCTGTAACAAATGTTGCACCAAGGTGTGGAGTGTTGGTGAAGGGGTGTTGTATGGGAATTCTACACATGTGCAAGATTGTTTGGCAAGTTCAAAAGCTCTGTAATAAAAAAATATTTTAAAAAAATAAGGTGGGTTGGGGGAAAAATACACCAAATGTAAGATAGGGACTATAGTTAGTATAATATTTTGCTACTGCTCTTACATAGTCTGTAACACATGTTTCAGAACAATGCAAGATGTTGGTGGAGGGGTGATGTATGAGATGCCTGTTTGATGTTTGAGGTTATGCATGTTTTTTTTTCAGTTCATAATCTTTACTATATATTTGTTTATGCATATTCATGTATGAATGATATACTTCAATAAAAATACATTTAAAAACTTCACAGGTAAAGATCATAAATCAAAAAATTTGTGAGTAATAAAAATAAGAGTCCATGATGGATATGATTTTTGAACAATGATGAACAGATACCACAAAAAGATTAGAGTGGACTTACTGGTATTCTACTATAGAACTATTGTGACTAGTAATAGAAGAAAATATAGCATTGATATGGAGAAAGTGGCCACGGTAGTTACTGAGGGCAGGGAGAGGAAAGAAGAGATGTGACGTGGGGGCATTTTCGGGACTTGGAGTTGTCCTAAATGATATGGCAGGGATAGATGCTGGACATTATATATCCTGCTGTAATCCACTGAATGGAATGGGGGAGAGTGTAAACTATAATTTAAACTATTACCCATGTGGTGCAGTAGTGCTCCAACATGTATTCACCAAATGCAATGAATGTGCCACAAAGATGAAAGAGGTTGTTGATGTGGGAGGAATGGGGTGGTGGTAGGTGAGGAATATGGGAATCTCTTTTTATTTTTTAATGTAACATTTTTTGTGATTTATGTATCTTCAAAAAAATGCAATAAATACATAAATAAGTAAATAAATAAAACACATATGACAGAGAGAAAGAAGTTATTTGCAATGTATAAAACAAACAAGGAATTAATATGAAGAATATACAAAGAACATGTACAAACCAGTTTGACAAGAAAGCAATCCTAACAGAAAAATAGGCATAATATGAACAACTGGTAAGATATTTGCCAAAAAGTCAACAAGCGTATAAAGAAAGATTGAAAATAACTTGTGGTATAATTGAAACAAGATAATTTTATACCAAGTAGACTGTCAAAAATGAGTATTTGGATAATGCCAAGTATTTGTGGGAATGCAGAGAAACATACTCTGAGCTTAAAGTCCAGATTAATACAACCATTCTGAATAGCAATTTTGCACTATTTATTCAATTTAAGGATATACACACCCATCTAACAATTCTTCTCTTAGGATATATTCTAAATAAATCCTCACAAAGGCCCATAAGAAAACAAGTACAAGGATATTCATTGCAGTCTGAAGTAATAGGGCACTAAAGGCAACTTGGTATTTATCACTGGAACACCTCATCAGCAGAGAAAAACTATAATGTTTTATATAGCAGTTAGAAGATAGCACATGGAAGGATACTAACACAATGCTTAGTGAAAAATAAGAAACAATGAAATATAATAAAGAAATTAAGTAAAATAAGTTAAAAATATATTCACAAAACAATACACATTTGCAAGGGCAAATTAAACAAAAAACATTAGAATGATTTACTATGAATGAGGGAAGATGAACTTGAGGTATAAGGATGGAAAGGAGTAAAGAAATAAATAGCATAATAGAAGGGCCTTCCACAAACCAGTGATGATAATGTGCTATGAACTCAGAATTATACTTAACTCCCTGAAACTGAAATTCAAACAAAAGTACACAAACAAAAAAATTCAAACAGGTGCTGTATCTGCTTAAATTCAATGTGCATCAGAATCACCTGGAGGGATATCCTTAGAGTCAGCCGATTTGGGATAGGGCCCGATAATTTACATTTTTAACAAATTCCCCAGGTGATGCTGCTGCTGCTGGTCCAGGGACCAGACTTTGAAAACCACAGATCTAGAATAACACTGGTTATCATTAGCTGCCTGATAAACACTTTTGATTCAACTGTGAGACAGGAGCAAGGAAGAAACAAAAGAAGCAAGGGTAAGAAATTATATAATGGGAAAAAGGAAGTACAGTCTATCAAATGCCTTTTTATCTCTGAAACATATTATGCTATATTACAGCATAATGTCCCTGAAATGTCACACCCTATTAGAAGGCAGGTTAAAACTGATTTTATTTCTTTTATACAATTATAAAAATTGTAATATTTTGCTGTTAACATATATTTTAGATGATTTAATACAAGGAAAGAACATCAAATAAATATTACAATTTTACTCACTTTAGCTCCAACACTGCAACTGCCAGTGCTCCCAGTGCTACCGCTTGCAACTGCTGTAAATCTAGCTTCCAATAATTCTTGCCTTCTTGGATCCAGACTATGAAGCTCATCCATTGCACCTATTTAAAAAAATACATATATTTATATAAATGCATCTATTTTTTTAAAATGACATATTTATACACATGCACAAAAATATAGTATATAGTTAGCTAAGACGTCAATAAAATTTATGAATGAATGCTACAAACATGAAATTGAGTCTTGTGAGTACTGTAAGATTTATATCATAATGTCCATACTGGTTTAGCAGAATACCCTACTCCTCTAAAACAGTGTATTTCGAACTTTTTTGATCGTGACCCACAGTAAGAAATATATTTTCCATCCAGTTCAGTACACAGAAATATACATAAATATATTTAAAAGTTTTACAAATACTTTACTGCCTGCACACTAGTATTTTCTAGTCTATGCTAGGCTATTAAAAAACAAACAAGGGAAGCGGACTTGGCCCAGTGGTTGGGGCATCCATCTACCACAGGGGAGGTCCGCGGTTCAAACCCCGGGCCTCCTTGACCCATGTGCAGCTGGCCCATGCGTAGTGCTGATGCGTGCAAGGAGTGCCGTGCCACGCAGGGGTGTCTCCCGCGTAGGGGAGCCCCACGTGCAAGGAGTGTGCCCCGTAAGGTGAGCTGCCCAGCACGAAAGAAAGTGCAGTCTGCCCAGGAATGGTGCCGCACACACGGAGAGCTGACACACAAGATGACGCAACAGAAAGAAACACAGATTCCCGTGCCGCTGACAACAAAAGCAGACAAAGAAGAAGACGCAGCAAATAGACACAGAGAACAGACAACTCGGGGTGGGGGGGGGCGGGAGGGGAGAGAAATAAATAAATAAAATAAGTCTTTGAAAAAAAAAAATGCTGGTTGTGGTGAGCCAGTAAACGGATTCCATGAGCTACTGTCATTGTTTGAAAATTACTGCTCTCATAGTTTAATCTACCTAATTTTAAACTAATACAGAATTTTGGCATTAAGTGACATTACTATTAATTATTTTAGTTTGGATATCTTATCTGACTAACTATATTTTAAACTGGAATGGACTGTATTATTACTGTCCTACCTCTGAAGATTTTTTTGAGAAGCTGATAGTTTTCAGTTCCCACTGGGTAGATGGAACGCACACACACATATATCAGACAGATCACAGAGGTAGTAACACCTGTTTTTAAACAATTACGTTGAGTGTTTTTTTTTAAATTATCACCATTATGTAATTGCTACTACACAGACTGAAGCACCACATTGTCTTACTGTTCAATTAAATTCTTAATAATTCTTTTATCCATGTCTGCGAATACCCTATTGATAAAATACTATCAATGTACTACATGTGCTACCTATCAATGGTAGCACAACATTTTGAATATAATTATCAGCACTGAAATATATATATCTGAATGTGGTTAACAGATGAAATGTTATATTGTACAGATGGTAAAAAAAAGAAAAATTTTAATAAAAAATCTATGGAACAACACTACACAGACTGTGGCCCCTAAAGTAAACCACGGGCTACAGTTAACAGTACAATTATAAAAATGTGCTTTCATCAATCTTAAATGTTTCACACAAATGCAAGGTGTTAATAAGAGAGGTATATGGAAATCCTTTCTTTTAAGCATGATTGCTCTGTAAACCCACAGATTCTCTAATAAAGAAAAAAAAGTCTTTAAAAAACCTGTCACTGCAGTGAGGCTATAAGAGTCCAAAATCACGCGGAGAATATTTTGCAAACTACACTAACCCCCTTCTACACACTCTGCCAAAGCTTGAGACCTATAGATCTTATCTTTAAAAGATTCCTTTCTTAGCTTATCCTTCATCCTCATCTAGTTGTAGAACAGTTGGATTAAGTTGGATAGAGTCAATCTTTTCACATTCATCTGCACCCCCTACCAGAATATGTCTTCCTCTGGCCACTCCTTCTTTCAGCCCAAAGAATGTAACTCCCACGAAAAAGCTAAAGCCTTCAACTCTTGCATTTGACTCCATTTCTTCTTGATATTCAAGGATGCTCCATTTACTTGTATCCAATCTCTCTCAAATCATTTTCCCTTCAATAGCTAGCCTACTTTTGCCATCCTTTTAGGCCCTTTAAAAAACTCTAACTTGAATTTCATGTTCTTCATACTTTCATTTAATTTATTCTTTAAGCTGCTGAATTATAACTACATCCTCATCTGGTTTCTGTTTTAAGTATAGTCATGACAATGTACTTTCAAATCTCGCCAAAACTTTCATATTTTCTGATCAGAAACTTGGTAGAAATAAAAATAAATATCATCTATGGTCATACACTTTACTTGCTCAAGCATGCAAATTGTTATTTTTATAACATCCTGCCCAACCTCACCACCACTGCCTCCAAATCACTACATCCACAGCAGTAACTTCTATTTCCACCAGCTCACTAAAATATAACAATACCTAGACAAGTAACTTTTATCAGATATATACTCTCAGAGACTTCACAGTGGAAAGCAGAACAATGGCAGAGTAAATAACACTATTACATCTTAGAAAGATTTCACACTAATGACTGTACCTACCTTGTCATTTCTTTAGCATGAAAATTCTTTCTATTTTAGAAAGACAATACAGGACAGTAATAATTTAAAGCAGGGGTTCTGAAACCACAGTGCATAGGTTTAAATCCAGACTCACCAGCTGTGTCATTTTGGGCAAGTCATTTAACCTTTCTCTATGCCTGTTTCTGTGCCAATAAAATGGAGGCAAAAATAACAGTACTTACCCCAGAGGTTCACTGTGTTAAGAGAGCTTATATAGAAAGTGTGTGTAAAAGAGTGCTAGGGAAACAACAACAAAAGAATGCCAGGTAAACAGAAAGAACTGCATGTATTTGCTATTATTACTAGTCAAAACTCTTTACCTTCTCAAATCTAATCTTCATAACACCTTTGTCTAATAAAATAGCATGAAGAAAGAGATCAAGCTCTGAGAAGACTTATTAGCTATCATTAAATGGTAAGTAGCAGAATGGAGACTAAAACTAGACCAAGAGAAGTGGACGTGGCTCAACTGATAGAGCATCCACCTACCATATGGAGGGTCCAGGGTTCAATTCCCAGGGCCTCCTGACCAGTGTGGTAAGCTGGCCCACACACAGTGCTGTGCCATTCAGGGGCGCCCCGCATAGGGGTGCCCCATGCACAAGGTGTGCACCCTGTAAGAAGAGCTACCCCACGTGAAAAAAGCACAGCCTGCCCAGGAGTGGTGCTGAACGCATGGAGAGCTGACACAGCAGATGATGCAGCAAGATGACACAACAAAAAAGAGACACAGTTTCCCAGTGCTGCCTGATAATACAAGCAGACCCAGAAGTACACACAACAAATGGACACAGAGAGCAGACAACGGGGGGAAAGGGGAGAGAAATAAAAATAAAATAAATCTTAAAAAAAAAAAAAAACTAGACCAAGAATTATGGTATAATCCATTCCTATTTGTCCTACCATTCTTTCCAAATTCAATATATCTCAATCCAAACAAATATTTCATAGTCTTAATCTAAGGCTGCCTCCAAATAAGATACTCTCCTAAATTATATAAATGGAAGTACCTTCCAACAACAAAATAAATCAAAACCCTCAGTCCCAGATGGTCTCACTGATAAATTTTATTAAACATTTAAGGAAAAAACAATACCAATTCTAAGCAATCTTTTCTACAAAAATAAAATAGAATTAAACATCTCAACTTATTTTATGAGACCAGCATTACTCTTGATACTAAAACAGACCAAGAAATTATAATAAAATGAAATTACAGTGACCTATGGACTGTAGTTAGTAGTAATAATATTCTTTCATCTATGCAGAAGATGTACTGTGTTAATACTGAGGTAGTATGGAAAATGTGAGCCAAATGTACACTATGGATATGGTAATAATCAGATGATATTATTTTATCTGTAGTAAATGACACCACATTGTGGTATGTTGATGGAGGGATACTGTTTGGGAATTCTGCACATGTGCATGATTGTTTTATAAGTTTCCAACTTGTATCATAAAAAAACACATTTAAAAAATAATAATAGGGTGGGTTGGGGGAAAAACACACCAAATGTAAGACAAGAACTATGATTAGTAATAAGATTTTGACAGTGTTCTTTCATAGTTTGTAACAAACGTCTCATGACAATGCAAGGTGTTGGTGGAGGGTTGATATATGGGACTCTTGTATGATGTTATGCATGTATGCTTTGTAAGTTCACAACTTTTACTACACACTTGTTTATGAATGTTTATATATAAATGATACAAAGATAATAATCAGATTGGTTAGGTGAAAAATACTTTGTTTAGTAGTAATATTTTGACAATGCTCTTTAATCATTAGTTAAAAAGGTTTAAAAACAATGCAAGTTATTGGTGGTAGGGTGAGATGTTATATATGTTTGTTTGATGTTATATATGTTTGTTTTGTAGGTTTCACAACTATTACACACTTATTGTTTATGTATGTTTCTGTATGAGTGATATATTTCAATAAATATTTTTAAACAATGAAATTCTAGGCCAATATTTGGCTCATGAACAAACTCAAAAATTCTCAATAAAATATTAACGACTCAAATCCACAATATATAAAAAAGATAATAATACATCATGAACAAGTGTGTCTATCCAGAATGCAAAATTGCTTCAACATTCAAAAATCAATATAATTCACCATATTAAAATTAAGAAAAAAAAATACATGATAATCTCAACACATGCAAAAAAAATCTGACAAAATTCAACATCTATAATTTTAAAAAATTCTTAGTAAACTAGAAAATAAAAGGGAATTTTCTCAACCTAATAAAGGGCATCTATGAAAAAACTATAGGCAACATCATAAAACAGAGAGGTAACATAAACAGTAACAAAACAAAGACTAAATGTTTCCCCCTAAGATTGAAAACTAAGCAAGAATATCTTTTCTTACCACTCCTATTCAATATTATACTGGAAATTAGCGACTGTAAAAAGGCAAGAAAAAAATGAAAGGTATATATTTTAGAAAGGAAAAAATAAACTCTCATTATTCACAGACAACATGATTGTCTATATAGAAAATGCCACAGAATCTGCAAAGAAGCTCCTAAAACTAATTTAAATAAATAAAACCAATTAAGTGAATTTAGCAATAAGCTATGTGTTCAAAGCAAAACAATCATACTTTTATATACTAGCAATGAAGAACTGACAATTTAAAAAAATTTTTAATTGTCATGATAATACCAAAAAGGAAGAGGAGGAGGGTAAAAAACAGCAGGGGTACAAGAGAAAAAACAACATTTAGTTATAAATTTAACAAAGTATGTACAGAATCTGTATGCTGAAAATTACAAAACATTGATAAAAATTTAAAAATACCTAAATAAATGAAGATATATAATGTGTATGAATTGAAGACTTGGTATTGTTAATAAGTCAATTCTCCCTAAATTTATTTATTTGATGTAATACCAATCAAACTCTTGGCAGGGTTTTCTGCAGATATCAACAAACTATTTTTAAAAATTTAAGAAAATGCCAAAGCCAAGCTGAAAAAGAAAAGCACATCTCTTTTATAATTCTTTTAATAATTTCATTATTACCCTGATATCCAGATCTGCTATTAAGATAATATATTCAAGGGAAACAGATGTAACTCAACCAATTGGGCTCCCATCTACCATACAGGAGGTCCAAGGTTCTATGTCCAGGGCCTCCTGGTGAGAGCAAGTGGGCGCACTCAGTGAGCGGGGCCCAAGTGGAGTGCTGGCCTATGCAGGAATGTGGCCCCCTGCAGGAGAGCTGCCCTGCATGGGAAAGCCACCCCACACAGGAGTCCTGGCCAATGTAGAGAGCTGGTGCAGCAAGATGATGCAACAAAAGACACAGAGGAGAGAAAATAAGAAGATGCAGCAGAATAGGTGAGATGAGGTGGCGCAAGAGAGTAATAGCCTCCCTCCTACTCTGGAAGGTCCCAGGATCAGTTCCTGGAGCCACTACCAAGAATACAAGCAGACACAGAAGAATACACAACTAGTAGACACAGAGAGCAGACAAAAGGGGAATGGGGAGCAGGGGTGGGGGGGGAGGGAGAAATAAATAAAATATATCTTTAAAAAAAGAAAAAAGATATGGTATCTCTTTGATATGGTTATGAATTAAAAAAATAGATCATGGATTATGTTTGTAGTCTGATCTATACCTTGGCATGATTGAGTTATGATTAGGACTTTGATTGGGCCATGTTATTAAGGAGATGAGTTCCCCCCCCTTAGTGGGTGGGGATTCACAGATAAAAGTCATGGCAAAGAACAGAGTTGAGGGGTTTTGATGTTAGAATTTGATACTGAAGTCTTAAGCTGGAGCCCTGGAAAGTAAGCTCAAAGAGGAAACAGAAACAAGCCTTAGGAAGAGAAGAGAGAAATCCTGAGCCCAGGAAAAAGAAGCCTGAGGAAGGGAGGAACCCAGGAAGTCTGAACCCTCACAGACGTCAGCAGCCGTCTTGCTCCAACATGTGAAAATAGACTCTGGTGAGGAAGTAACTTATGCTTTATGGCCTGGTATCTGTAAGCTCCTACCCCAAATAAATACCCTTTATAAAAACCAACCAATTTCTGATATTTTGCATCAGCACACCTTTAGCTGACTAATACAGATACTATACTCAAGAAGAGCAAAAGGACACACATACAGATCAATGCGACAAAATAAAGTACAGAAACACATCTACACATAAATGGTCAAGTGATTTTTAACGAAAATGCAAAGGCAACTCTATCCATGAGGGGATAGAGTTAGAGTTAGAACACACAAGCAAAGGAAGGAGGAGTATTCTCCAGGAAAGCTTCAAAACAGAAATTTGGTAAAACGTGACTTTCTCCTAACTTCCCAGAAAGTCAACTGGTACACTTATCCCTAGCCTATACAAGAATCTTTTTCGGTTTGATAAAGTAACATGTACTTGTTGTAATAAACAACACAGAAATATAAAAGTGAAAAGGCCCTATACTCCTATCTCCCAAAATCCCTCTGCTCAAAAGTTACCATTTGAGATGTACCTAAAAAAAAATGACAGTGATGCTCCATAGTATTTCTTGCCCTATTCTCCTATCCCAATAATGTAGGGTGAGAAAAAGGCCACATATCAGTTTTTATTTCTTACAAGCCACTCTGCAGCAGGGAAGTAAACTGCATGCATTTTATTTAAGAAGTTCAAGTTAAGCACTATCTACATCCTAAGACAAGGGTAAAATATTCTAAAGGTTTATACACTGCTTTCAATGTAAGCATTATTTCATCAGCATCATCTCTATCGTACCCTCACACAAGTCCTAAAATGGATTTCTGTGGAGATTTATTTTAACAGTAGAGTTTTAGGATTAAGTGCATGGTCTCTGGTACCAGACAGCCTGCATTCAATACCAGCTATACCATTTACTGACAATGTGGCCTATAAAAGGTTACTTAACTTTCTCAGCAAAATTTTGGTAATACCAGAACCTATCTCATAAGGTTGCTGTGTAAATTAAATGAGACAATACATGTAAACCCTTGGCAGCTTCCTGGCACATATGAACTCCATAATTGCTGCTATTCTTAAGCCCAAGAAAAACAAGCAACATGCCTAAACAAATCACTGTCAAGTAAGTGGTGTGAAAAGAGAAAGCAATAAAATGATCATACTAGCAGACAATGCAGCATCCTGTTTATCTGCTTATTTTCTATGTGTTTAGCATAAACATTCGAATAAAGAAAAAACCAAAGGGTTTTATCCACAAGATTTCCAACAAACAGGCTACTCTGCTTAGGAGTCCTACATGTTCTAAATGCCTCATAGAAAAGTTTAACACGAATTATCCTGTGTTAAAGAACAATCTTTAACCATCATTCCCAACTCCAAACTGCTATGAGACTCCAGAGAATGCCAACGTTTAGGTTCCAGATGCATAATTTAGTACATAAACTCCACTAGTATCATAATTTTCCTCCAAAAAACACATTTCCAGTGGCCAAATCATCAAAGACCAGAATTTTTAAATTGCAGTAATAATTTCTATTACTGGCAACCTTAACAGAAATGCCAACCTATAACTTTGATAAATATATAATACAGGTTAAGTCAATCAATTTGAACCAAGGATGAAAAATTGATTTTAACAGATTGAACCACATGAAATTACAGACATTCAATCATTTTTTAATCTATAAACTAGGTTCCTATGGTTCTACCTAATATTCAATGACCAGAAGACCTATGGTATAATCAGTCTTCTAGTGCTCTCACAAATTATTATAACTGCCATTTTTGGACCATGTTCTGTGATTCAAAGAAATTATGGGTCATTCCCATGTATCTCTTATTTGCATATTAGGCTAAAAGCTATCAAAACAAAGTGGTAGATGCAACGTCTACTTATATACCAATTTGACCCTTAAATTGACATTACAGTCTTCTAGCAAACCTATGAAATCGCTTAAAAATTCTGATCTTAACAAGGTGTGGTAGTTTGAGGATCATGTCCTTACAACTAATCCGTTCCTGTGGGTGTGACCCTTTCCTAGGTAGGACCTTTTAATTTAAAGGTCACTTCATATAAGAGTGATTTTAATAAGATTACTTCTGGAAAGTATAACCCAGGGTAGGTCTTAATCCTCTTACAGGAGTCCTTTATAAATGGAATGAAAACAGAAAACAGACACAGGAGCTCAAAGAGGAACCCAGAAAAGCTGAAAAATAAGGCCACAGATGGAGAAGTCAGACACTCAAAGAGCCAAGGAGAAGGTAGAAACTAGCAGACAGCTACCACATGCCTTCCCATGTGACAGAGAATTCCAGGACTGCCCACAGCTGGTCTTTGGGGACCGAGTGCCACCTGATGCACTGATATGGACATTTTTCTCAGCCTCGAACTGTAAGCTTACAAGCCAATAAAATCCCACTGTAAAAGCCAACCAATTTCCAATACATTGCTTTCAGCAGCTTTAGCAAACTAAAACACAAGGTTTCTATCAACTATAGTAATTTTTTGGCTTAACATTTCTGCCTCAATATCAATTTATTTTCCTTATTTAAAAAAAGATGTATATTTATAAAATAAAGAGTGAAGAAAAAGAAACAATTTCACATCTTTCTCTATTTAACCTTAGCCATGAACCCAAAAGTATCAAGAGCAAAGAAAATGAACAAAGTGAAGAAAATTTGAGCCCCCCCAATTCTGTTTGCTCTTTTCTTTACATGTAGTCAAATATCCAGAAACTCATTAAGTTGCCCCACCCCCAAAAGGAAAACCTTTTATTCCTGAAAAATATTTTCCCAAAGTAGACCAACTTAATCATGTTAACTCTGAAAACAACAGTAGTAGTTCTTTGCCATAAAAAACAAGCTTCACTGAGTTGGCATTATGATTATACTAAAAGCCATTTATTACATACTTTGGATAGATCATACGGTATACAAATATATCTAAATAAAACTGCTTAATAAGCAAATAATTGTACAAGAATAGCCAGAAACAGAAGCTATATACAGGAAGGGAAACAGAGAGAGACTGATAAGTAGGGAATTTTCTTGTTGTTTTTATTATTATTGAAATAATAAAAATGCTCTAATAATGATAGAAGCATACAACTTTGTGATTTTACCAAATACTACTGATTGTACACTTTGAATGAACTGTATGTTTTATTAAAATGTATCAATAAAAGTGATTTGTTAAAAAAACAAGTTTCAGATAAATTTGATTTGTATATTCATATAAGTTCATTGCTTGTTAATATTACCACCATAAAAATATAATGCAGTATACATGTTTAAATGAAATTTAAATTGCTCTATAAATGTTTTCTAGAATCAAAAGCCTAAAAGGTTCATTTAAACCTGTGTGTTAAAACTGATAATTGTTGAAGATACGTGACATATACCTATGGTTTCACTGCATATTCATTCTACTTTTAACAAGTTTTTTAAATTATATTTTCCTACGTTCTTATAAGGGAATTTGTGTTTTAAGGGCATTTGCAAATTTCATAATCAGGAAAGCTGTCTGGCAGCCATCACAGTACTGTTGAAACTGTACACTAATTACTATTTTATATCTTGTTTTTCTGATTTAAACAAAAAATTTTCCACATTGTTTTCATGAACATTATTATCATGGCCACCTAACATTCCACTAAATGGGTGTACAGTAGTATATTTAATCTTTCACCTACCATTGGTGATTCAAGTGGTCTCTAATTTCTTGCTATTATAAACATTTCTACAATGTTTCTGGCTAGAGTAATTTAATATAAAAACTCTGTCTTAATCTTAGAAACTTCCTGGTTTTTTAAATTTGCATGCCTCATACACTGTAGTTACAGTTCAATTTACTGGTTAGGTTATTAAAACAAAAGATATGTATGTCTTTATGGATGTTACTGTACTGTAAGATTTTTACCTAGTTATAGTGCCACCTACAACTCACATATGAACTAGTGTAATGGAAACATAACCATTCTAGTGGTTATGTTTTTATATTTTTAAAATATTTTTATAAAATGTATGGCTGTTTAAAGAAGGGATGGCGTTCCAGGTTATTTTACTTGCATATATTTGATTACCAACAGTTTTCAACATGTTTATTATTTTTTTTCTATTTGTGACTTATTTGTTTTATAAAATTACTCACTTAAAATTTATTAATTTTGAATTGCTTGGTCATAAAATTGTTTAAATAAGTGTTAATTAGTAATGGTCACATCTTTCACATCATGGACTATTACTATTGCTTTTTACAGTTAAAGCTTCTTTTTACTATAAATCTAATCACTACACAGAGTTCTTCTGTTAAGATCACCTGCAATTGTTTGAACTGGTTAATTTGCTTCTCTAGAATAAGGAGCCAAAAGGGAAGAAAAATGGAATTTTAAAGACAGAGTAAATTATTTTGGCTTGTCCCCAAAATTGAAAGGCTTGAAATAGATTTTTCAGATCAGTATATCAGCAGCCTCCTAGCTAGGATCAATATATAGTAGTTATCTACTCTCTACTTGCTAAAACCAAGACAAATAAATTGAATTTTTTAAGTTTCTTAAGTTTAACAAATGTTCTTACCGTAATTTTGTTAACAAGTTAGTGACCAAAAATAGGTGCCATAACAACTTAGAAAACCGTCTAAAACTTCTTGATGCTAGCAAGCATTTTTATCTTTGAAAGCTAATATGATAAATTACAACCTCAACCACCTCCCCAAAGAACTTACTTTTAGCAAAGCAAATAACTATTACTGAGGGCACCTTTTATAAATTCATATAGAGTAAAATTACTTGTAGCCCAGTTATATCAGAACACAGTGCTGTGTAAGTAACTAGAGTAAATTTCACATTTATTAAGAATGTCCGAAGAGCCTAATAGAACGAAAGTTCATCCTAAGATTTGGGCTTAACCCAGATACTGCAGGCATTAAAAAGCAAAGCTTGTGCCTGTATGTATGTGTCTTGATGGTGGAATTCAAATAAAAAGCCACTAAAAGACTATGGTTATGGTATTTTAAAAAATACTTTCACTGAAACAACATTTTTATTTATTAACATTTAGTTTTATTTTTATTCTGTACCTAATTCCTTGCTTTGAAATTAGGTATAGAACATGGGTTGGCAAACATTTTTGAAAAGGCTCATTAGTATATATTTTAGGTTTTGCCTCTGTCACAGCTGCCCTCTCTCATGGTAGTACAAATGCAGCCATGGACAATATACAAATGAATGGGCATAGTGGTTTTCCAATAAAACCTCATTCATGGACACATTCATGGAATTTCATATAATTTGTACTTATTTCCCCCCCAGCTATTTAAAAATATAAAAACCATTCTCTCTTTGTGAACAGTACAAAAAACAGGTGGTGGATCAAACCCAGCCTGTGGGCAATAGTTCACCTCTGGAATAGTTCTTCCAGAGTAACTCTTTGAGGGTGTTGAAACCTTCCAGTTATCCAGTTATACAAGTAGCTTTTACAAGTTTTAGGTTAAAGAGTAGATGTTTCCCTGTCTTTTAATAAATGGAGAGAAGTCAGACATCAGAATTGTTAGCTCTGTACATTAGTTCAAAAATTTAGCTGACCATACTTTTTATAATACTGTTTCTTCTCTTTCAATGTCCCCTCAAAAACAAAAAAGTAAATTAACAAAATTTACTCTCTGCTTATAAAGTCAGCAATCTGATAATGGAGAAAACAAATGGAAGGTCTCATTTGCCACAAGTCAGTCTAATAGAGAAGCTACATGTTCTGTAATTGTTTTTAAAGTATGAACAAGTCCATGAACAGCAACCAGGGAAGATAAAGTACATATCTGAAATAATGTGCTATTTATACACTAATATGGCCTAATATGAATAAACCAGTTAAGGAAGTATTGGAGAAGGGCTGGGTACAGGGAAAATGGGAGAGGTGTGGGTTTGGTTTAGAATTGTTTCTACTGGTCCTGGAGATTAACAGTAGTAAGTACAGGGCGAATGTTGCTGAATAGCCCATATTTTGTGTGATTTGTCCTGGAAGGTGGAAAGTTCCATGGGAATTCTCCAATTTGGAATTTTTTCTAATAACATTGTGGCAGTAGCTGTAGTAGACAAATCACTATTAAAGCATATTTAGCAGTGACACAGACATACATCTGCACACTGATGTTCAGAGCAACATTATTCACAACTGCTACAAGATGGAAACAACCAAGGTGTCCATCAATTCACAAATGGATAAACTGTAGTATATACACATGATGGAATATTATGAAGCTGTAAGAAGAAATGAAGTCATGAAACATGACAACATGGATGACCTTGGAGGACATTACGTTGAGTGAAGCAAGCTAGGCACAAAAGGGCCTGTATAACTTCACTATTATGCACTAAATATTAATATAATAAGCAAACTCATGGAGTTAATGGCTAGAATATAAGTCACCAGAGAAAAGAATGAAAAGCTGAGATTTAATCTGTGCAGAATTGGTAAAAAGTGGTTTGGAAATGTTTGCAAATGAATAGAAATGGTGAAAGCACATCATAGGATTTGTAATTAGTAGTGCTATTAATAACGAATTGAGGCAGGCTAGTTTAGGGAATGAGAAGGCAGAAAACCATGGCCATGGAACCCTCCTGGAGCCTCCCCTGAGGGAACTCCCCCTCCCCGCCCCACCACCAAAAGGCAGCTGGAAGAACCTCGCGAGAATTCCCCATTTGCAACAGGATTTCGTCCAGGATCAAGAAAAAGTCCCAGATATTCTCAAAGGGCCTTACCATTGGTAACCTCCCACCCCCCCACACACCCTCACCAGGGAATTGATGGGTGGGGCAAACAATCAAAACAGCAAACAGCTGGGACTCCTCCCTCGAACATTAACAAGGGAGGGGTAATTAATGGTTTAAAAAGCAACTGCAGCAACTCTGGCTCTCTTTCTGCCTGCACCAGCCTGCAAGTGTAACTGGGACCCATAATCTGCTCTTTTCTCCCATTTCTATTCTCTTCTCTCAATTCCTTCATAAACTACTGGCCTAACTGAACCCATATGTTCTTAAATTAATTTATGTAACATAGCCAAGGAGCTAGAAGGATCCGGTAACAATATAGGTATGATAGTGATTTGTTTTTTGTTATTGTTTTAAGTGATGAAAATATTCTTATATTGATTGAAGTGATGAATGCACAATTTGATGATTATACCAAATGCCACTGATAGTACACTTTAGATAACTGTATTGTTTATGAACAACAATAAAAAATAATAGGGTGGGTTGGGGGGAAAATAAACCAAATGTAAGATACAGACTATAGTTAGTATTAATACTTTAACAATGCTCTTTCATAATTTGTTACAAATGTTTCACAGCAATGCAAGGTGTCTATGGTGGGTATAGCTCACCATAACATACATGATGTCATATGTTTGTTTTATAAGTTTTTAACTTTTACTATACACTTATTGTTTATGTATGTTCATGTGCGAATAAGACACTTCAATAAATTGTTTTTAAAATGAAAAAAAACAAACAAACCGTATTTATAGCCTTGGGATGGGAAAAACTGAATAAAATCCAATTGCCAAATTTCAGAAGATCCAGCAGGTAAAGGAAAATGTCCTTGAGAGCTATGAAAAGGTTTTCCTGGATTATGCTTGGGACAAATTAAACAGTTATAGAATACTTTCCATATTCTGCTTTTAAAGTTGTTCATAATTTTGGGATAGTCTGGAAACAAAAAGGTTTTTTTAACCTTCATTGAAACAAAAAAAAGCAGGGGGGGGGGGGAGCGGAATGCTAGTTGCTTTTATAAGCCTGCAATTAAATCATGGCTTTCAACCAGTCCCCCTACTCACCTCCAAAAAGTTGTTTAAGAAATTATTCATAATGTATCTCACTGGTATACTGATAAAAAGGTAAAATGAAGCAAGCAATACTTCTAAAAGCCATCCCTTAATGTAGTTATGACCTCTGAGCTATGAATACTAATTGTAATTAATACAAACATACAATTTATTCTACTTAGATATGGTCTATTTAAGTTATACAGGTTTACTGATAAAATAAGCCTGGACTGTGCCGCCTGGCCATCAAGCACCACGGAGAGCCGACTGAGCAAGGGGACGCAACAAAAAGGCAGACAAGTAAAAACACAGAAGAGCAGACAACAAAAATGTAAAGTTTTATTTAACAAAATTGAGTTATTATTTTGACAAACTTTATATTTTAAGAATAATTATGCTTTGTAGGATGTTTGAGGGCTGATTCAAGATCTTTTTGGTAATTTAAGGTATGGAGGTATGTAAAGTATGCAGGATGTGCTTTGTTAAGGAACAGTCTAGTTTTGTCCTAAAATAAAATGGTTTTCACAGAATGAGAAGCAAGAATGTGTAAGACAAAGCCTGGGTGGATACAGAAAGTTGTGGAGGGTTTGTAGAAATAAATTTTACTTGTGGTGGTGGATGTTGAATAGGATTGGATAAGCTTATTTTATAATATTTTTAAAGAGCTTTCATACCAAACTGTGTATTCATGCAAAACTGGAGTTTGGTTTTCTGTTAAAATAATGAATTTTTCTTGGATTATTATAGTCAAACAGACTTTCAAATCAAAAAAGATTATAAGAAACAAAGAAAGATAGTATATATTGGCAAAAGGTTCAATTAAGAAAAAATATAAAGACTATAAACATATATATGTTTATAATATATATATATGAAGCAACCAAATGACAGAATTGAAGGACAAAACAGATAGTTCTAGAAGAGTTGGGGGAAGTAGATTTGGTTCTTCTGATAGAGCATTCGCCTACCACATGGGAGGTCCAGGGTTCAAACCCAGGGCCTCCTGACCTGTGTGGTGAGCTAGCCCACGCGCAGTGCTGATGTATGCAAGGTGTGCCGTGCCACACAGGTGCCATGTAGGGGATCCCCACGTGCAAGGAGTGCACCCCATAAGGAGAGCCATCCCGCACAAAAAAAGCGCAGCTTGCCCAGGAGTGGTGCCACACTCACGGAGAGCTGACTCAGCAAGATGACGCAATAAAAAAGAGACACAGATTTCCGGTGCCGCTGACAAGAATAGAACGGTTGGACACTTCAGTACACCACTTTCAATAACTGACAGACCATACAAATAGAAGATCAATAAGGAAACAGAAACTTGAACACTATTAACCAATTAGACCAAGGGGACATCTATAGACCACACCCAACAAGTGCAGAGAACATACTTCTCTCAAATGTACATGGACTGTTTCCAGGATAGACTTTGTTGGACTACAAATGAAATCTTAATAAACTTAAAAATATTGAAAACTGAAAAGTTTAGAAACATGTGGACATTAACACTATCAAACCACCAATGGGTCAAAGAAGAAATCACAAGGGAAATTGGGAAAAATCCTTAACAAAATATTGGCACACTGAACACAACAGTATAATAAAAAGGTTATACACTGTGACCAAGTGGGTTTTATTCCAAGAATGCAAGGACATTTCAATATAAGAAAATCAGTGTAAATACTACATTACTAGAATGAAAGGAAAAAGCCACATGATCATCTCAATTAATGCTGAAAAGGCATCTGACAAAATCCAGCACCCCTGCTTGATAAAAATAGTAATAGAAAAGAACTGTCTCGACATTGATAATTGGAATTTATGAAAAACCCACAGTGGACATAAAAATGATGAAAGACTTCATGGCATGACAATGGGTATTGATGAAAAACCCACATCTACCATGAAAGACTAAAAGCTTTCCTCCTAAAGTCAAGAACAAGGCAAGGATGCCCACTTTCACCAGTTATTCTATAATTTACTGGAAGTTCTAGTCAGGGCAATCAGGCATAAGAAAAAAACCATAAGGCATCCAATATGGAAAGGAAGATGTAAAGTTATCCCTCCTCAAAGATGACATGATCCTATATACAGACAACCCCAAGAATACACAAGCTACTAGAATTATTAAATTCAGCAAAACTGCATGGTACAAGATAAATATGCAGAAATCACTTGGGTTTCTTTTATATCAGTAATGAACAATCTGCAAAAGAAACATCTACAGTATGTTTACAGTAACATCTACAAGAATAAAATACTTATGTAGAAACTTAACCAAGAATGTGAAAGACTGGTACAATGAAAACTAAAACATTGCTGAAAGAAATTAAAGACCTAAATAAATGATAACACATCCTATGTACATGGACTGGGAGACTCAATATTATTAAGATGCTAACATTGTCTAAAGTGTTCTACAAATTTAACACAAACCCCTGTCAAAATTTGAGCATTTTTTTCTTTGTTTTTGTTTTTTTGCAGAAATGAAAAGCTGATCCTCAAATTCATATGGAATTGCAAAGGGCCCTCAATAGCCAAAACAATCTTTAAAAAGAAGTACAAAATTGGAGAGCTCACACTTCTTAATTTCAAAACTTACTAAAAAGTTACAGTAATAAAACAGTGTGATATTGGCATTAAGGATAGACTATGGAATAGAATTGAGTCAGTAGAAAAATCTAGACATCTAGGGCCAGGTGATTTCTAACAAGGGTCCCAAGTCCATTCAATGGGGATAGAAGACTCTTAAATGTTTCTATGACAACTAGAAATCTACATGTGAAAGAATAAAGGTGGATACTTATCTTTCACAACATATAAAAAACTCAAAATGGATCACCAACCTAATGTAAAGCTAATACTATGAAACTCTTACAAGAAAACATAAGGAAATATTTTCAGAACCTTGTAAGGGTAGGTAAAGGATCTTTAGATTACACATCAGAAGCACCAGCAATAAAAGAAAAAATAAATACAATGTACTATATCAAAATTTAAAATGTTTGTGAAAGGGACATTTTTAAGAAAGTGAAAACGACATACATAATGGGAGAAAATATCTGGAAATGATATATCTGAGGAGGATTTATTAAACATGATATATAAGAAACTCCTATAACTCAACACAAAAAGACAAACCACCCAATTAAAAATCGGGCGCACGGCGGACAGCGGGTGGTGTCAAGGGCGGACGCATCGGGCCAAGGATTTGAACAGACATTTCTTCAGCAAAGATATTCAAATGGCCAATAAATATATAAAAGCATTCTCAACATCATTAGCCATTAGAGGAATGAAAATCAAAACTACAATGTGATACCACTTCTTATCCACTAGGTTGGCTATACTTTAAAAGGTGAAAATAAGTGTTAGCAAGGATTAGGAGAAATAGGAACCCTCGCATACATTGCTGGTAGGAATATAAAATTGTGTGGCCACTACAGAAAATATTTTTGCAGTTTCTTAGAAAGTTAATATAGCAGTTTGATATAGTTCTGAATTCTAAAAATAGATATTGGATTATGTTTGTAATCTGGTCTGTACCTGGGCATGATTGAGTTATGATTGGGGCTTTGATTGGGTCATGTCATTAGGGCATTGAGTCCCTGTCCCTTGGTGGGTGGGGACTCAAAGATAAAAGGCATGGCAAAGTACATAGTTGAGGGTTCTTAATGTTGGAGTTTGATGCTGAAGTCTTAAGTTGTAGCCCCAGGAAGTAAGCACACAGCAAGCCCTAGGAAGGGAAGAACCCAGGAAGCCTGAATCCTCCCAGTCATCGGCAGCCATCTTGCTCCAACACGTGAAAATAGACTGGTGATGTTTATAGCCTGGTATCCCAAATAAATCCCAAATAAATACCCTTTAAAAATAAATACCCTTTATAAAGACCAACCAATTTCTGGTATTTTGCATCAGCACCTCTTTGGCTGACTAATACAGTTAAACACAGAATTACCATATGGGCCCAGCAATTACACTACTAGGTATATCCCCAAAAGAAGAGAAAGGATTTAGATATCTGTACACCAGTGCTCATCGCAGCATTACTAACAATAACCAAAAGGTGGAAGTGTCCTTCAACAGATGAATGGATAAACAAAAAGTACTGGTATTAGCTACAACATGGATGAACCTCAAAGTCTTCATGTAGAGTGAAATAAGCCAGACACAAAAGGACAAATATTGTATGACTTCTCTTACATGTAATACTTAATATAAAAACATTCATATACACAAAAGCAGAAGAGAGGTTTCAGGGAAAGGGGAATTTGTCGCTAAATAAGTGTGAGTTATGGTTTGGGATGGTGAAAATAGTCTGGAAATAGACAGTGGTGAAAGTTATAGAGTATTATCAATGCACTTAATGCCAAAGAATTGTCCACTTAAAATGGTAAAAATGATCTTTATGCTACATATTGTAACACAACTAAAAATTGCAAAATGTTTTTCAATGAAGTATTCTATACCAAATTGAACTATCAATCAAGACAGTTCCAGACACAAAGGTCTCAAAATTTTGCTTCCTATTTTACTTCTCAAAAAATTTTATTTTAAAATACGGTATATACATACAATGGAATATTATTCACTCATAAAAAGAAAAAAGTTTCTGATAGGTGCTACAAAATGAACAAATCTTTGAAAACATTATGCTGAGTGAAATAATTGAAACACAAAAGAACTGTGTATGATTTCACTTGAAATCACATTTATTTCACCATGAAATAATTAAAACATGCAAATTCACAGAGACAGGAAGTTAGATAAGGAAATTATCTAATAGGGGACAGAGAAGAGAGGAATGGGGAGTACTGTTTAATTAGAATAGAGTTTCTATTTGGGGGGATGAAAAAGTTATGGTAATGGATGGTGGTGACAGTAGCACAAGATTGTGAATGTAATTAATGCCAGTGAAAGGTACATTCACAAATGGTTGAAATGGTAAATTTTATGTTATATACATGTTTTCACAATAAATAAAAACAAAGAACAAAGGGATATGGACCCAGAAGAGGGGAAAAAGGCAATATTATACCACATTTCTTCATTCTTCTCTTAACTGATCTACAAAGCAACTATACATACAACATGTATATAATATACTATTGCGCTTACAACGTATAGAAATGTAACAACAGCCCAAAGAAGGCAGGTAGGAACAAACTGTACCAGATAGTAACTCTAATCTACAGGAAGAAATGAAGAGAATAAAAAATTATCAATAAAGGGGAGTATGTGTAGTTCAGTTGCTGAGCGCCTGATTTGCATGTACAAGGATCTGGGTTCAATCCCAAGTACCCCTTAAAAAAAACAAAAACCAAAAAACAATAAGAAGGTTAATATAAGAAGCTGTATAAATATATACATATTTTCCTTTCCTGTTTCTTTAAAATACATAAATTAATAATTATAACCATGTATTTTTGGGTATTTAACTTACAGGATCATGTATAAGAGGAAAAGAAGATTCAAGCCATATAGGAAGTTTTTATATATAACTGGAATTAAGTTAGTGTAAGTATTAAGTTGATCCTGATAAATTAATGCAAATGCTAGAGCAATCAAATAAGAAAACAAATCAAATTTTGTACCTGTAGATATTCATTAAAGGAATCAAAATGTTTAGAAAATATTAACACAACAGAAAGCAGTAAAAGGAGGAATAGAGGGACAAAAAGATAGAAAAAAAGCACAAAGCAGCACAGGTAAATCTAGCCATGTACATAACATGAAATGTGAATGATTTATACAATCTAATCATGAGGCAAAGACTGCAGAAACATTAAAAAAAAAATCCCATGATGTGGACCATTGACCATGAGGCGCAGCGGTGCTCAGAGATGTATTCACCAAATGCAATGAATGTCTCATGATGATGGAGGAGACTGTTGTTATGGGGGGAGGAGTGGGGCGAGGGGGTTGGGGGGGATATGGGGACCTCATATTTTTTGAATGTAATATTAAAAAAATAAAGAAAAATAAAATTAAATTAAAAATCCCACTAAATATTGTCTATAGGAGATGCACTTTTAATTCAAAGATACTTTATACAAACTGGTCAAAAACAAATGGCTGGAAATAAATGAATGCAATTAACCACTGCAGAAGAGGCAGAGTGGTTATAGTAATATGGAACAAAATACTTTAAAATAAAAAATGTTATTAGATGTAAATAGGAACATTTTATAACTATTAAAGGGTCAATTCATGAGGAAGATATAACAATTATTCACCTTACATGACACAAATACTGACAGAACTGAAGGAGGGAACAGACAATTCAACAATAGTTGGAGACTTTATTACTTTCAATATTTGTTGGGGAAGCCGCTATCACACAACCTTGCCTACCCCTCTCAAGGCCTGCCCTAATCATTAGAGCCCTGGGCCCAGCACATTCCCTTACCTGAAGGCTGGACACTGAGATCATGCTTTGCCCAAGTCTTTCTTTACAGGGTGATCTTCTCCTATTCTGGTATACAGTAAATTTCTTCGTGGTGCTTAAGCATTACACAGCACCTGGTCAACCTCACTAGTGTAGCTATCTTGGCAGGGAGGCAATGGGATCTTCCCTACATGCTACAAGAGGCATATATGGAGTCCATGACCCTGGGCCACCTATCAGGAGGGATCCGCTGGCCATGGGAAGCTATGTCCATTACCAAAGCGGATCTTGCTGTGTCTTTTTCTTTTTTTAAAGATTTATTTGTATTTATTCCCCATTTCCCTCGTTGTCTGCTCTCTGTGTCCATTTGCTGTGTGTTCTTCTGTGTCTACTAAAGGAAAACACTCATATCCTATAACCCAGCAAATATACTGTTATGTACTCAATTGATATTAATAGTACAAACCAAAAGACAGGCATAAAAGTGTTCTTAACAGTGTTATTAGTAATAGTCAACAAGTGGAAACAATGCAAATATTAATCAGGAATAAAACATAAATAAACTGTGGCATATTCATACAAAGTAATATTAAGCAGCAATGAAGATGAACTACAGCTGCAGGAATTAACATGGATGAATCTCATAAACACATAAAACAAAAGTAGCTAGACCTAAAATATATAAAATTCAAAAATAGGCAAAACAGTGGTTACTTTGGGAAGAAGTGAGAGGGTAATGACTGGCAGAAGGCAGGAAAAGGGCTTTTGAAGTGCTGGCAATGTACTATTTCTTACCTGAGTGGTAATTAAACGCAGGTTGTAGTTCATAATAATTCACAGAGCATTACATTTATTTTTGTGCAATTTCTTTATTGTTACGTTTCAATATAAAAGGAAAAATAAAATACAAAATAATGGATGGTGCTAATGGTAGTGCAATGTTATGATTGTAATTAACAGCACTGAAGTATATATTTGAAATGTGGTTAAAGGTGGAAATTTTAAGTTATATATGTTACTAGAATAAATTTTAAAAAAACATTTTATGGTATCTGCTTGAGTAACTTAGCAAACTAAAACACATTTGTTTAAGCTTTTCTACTAAATAGAACAAAATTTTAATATTCATATTGTACTAAAATGTCTTGGTTTAAGACAATGGACACTATCATAAGTCTATACTTTTTTTTTAAGAAACACCTATAATTTTTTTTTTTTTAAGATTTTTTATTTATTTCTCTCCCCTTCCTGGTCCCCTCTCCCCCAGTTTTCTGCTGTGTCCATTCGCTGTGTGTTCTGTGTCCACTTGTATTCTTGTCGGCGGCACCTGGAATCTGTGTCTCTTTTTCGTGCATCATCTTGCTGTGTCAGCTCTCCAAGTGTGTGGCACCACTCCTGGGTAGGCTGCATTTTTCACACAGGGTGCACTCCTTACCTGTGGGGCTCCCCTACACAGGGGACACCTCTGCATGGCACAGCACTCCTTGCACGCATCAGCACAGTACATGGACCAGCTCACCACACAGGTCAGGAGGCCCTGGGTTTGAACCCTGGACCTCCCCTGTGGTAGGTGGACACTCTATCAGTTGAGCCAAATTTGCTTCCCTATACATTTCTTAATAATAGTTGATATTTAATATTTATTTATTCTGGGGCAAATACTGAATGATGGTTTAATCTTTAAACACACCATCTTATATTTTTTCAAAATAAACCCAAAACTCCACAATTCAGTATGTGTTAACTATTACTATTTTGTGTAGATATAAATATACTTTAGAATTTAATTTCTTTTTATTCTAAACTTAAATTTTTAAAAAATTCTGTTTAAAGGGAGGTACTGTTACCTATGCCTATTTTAAAGCTGATAAAACAAACTAGGGCTCTAAAAGGCTAAGTAACTTGTCCAGGGTCACACAGCATAGAGTGATGAGAAAGGATCCAAACTCAGGTCTATCTACCTTTAATCCACGTTCTTAACTCCTATGTTACACTGTTAAATATGTAGTGACCAGAGCACTCTTCCTGGTACCAACAAAAACACACAAAAAGCACAATGCAGGCACACCTTTACAACTTGCAATAAAATGCTTTAAAGAAGGGATTCTTAACTTTTTTTGTTCCATGGACTCCTTTGCCGGTCAGGTAAAAACCACAGACTCCTTACGAAGTCCACACTACACTGTGTACTATTTAATAAATACATCACACCTGCACCAACATATCCCTCTCCCCACAAGAATGTTTTTTTGAATTTCAGTTCAAGCACATGGACCCCTAGTTAAGAGTCCCTGCTTTAAAGTATAATACTGCATATCAGTGATTCAGCATAAAACTGCTAATCCAAATCTAAGTGCTTAATATTTTAATGTTATAATAATGTCTCATGAATTTAATCAATTCTCAATCCACAGAAAGTTACAGGAAATAACAAGTTAGAATATTATCTGTCTGGCACGACCCTGTTGGAATTCTTCCTTAGCCTAGAGAGCCAATTCATGTGAGTCAACTATGCTAATGTCATAAGGGACCTTTATCCTCCAAATAGCACTTGCCTAGTTCTTTTTTTTAATACCTACTGAATTCTTAATGTCCATTCATTTCTTATTTAAATTTCATATCCTGTGAAGTAGTAACTATTATTATGTCTACCCTCCAAACAAGAAAATCCATACATGAAGCAGAGAAGCTAACTAATTTATTACAGTAAGTGGCTGAGGTGGTTTGGAGATAGGTACCCAAAAAAACCATATTCTTAAACTTAATCCATTCTTGTGAGTGTGAATCCATTGTAAAAATGACTTCATGAGGTTACTCCAGTTCAAGTGTGTCCCAACTCAATCAAGATAGGTTTTAATCCTATTACTGGAATCCTTTATAAGCAGAATGAAATTCAGACACAGAGAGAGAAGGTCACAGGAAGAAGCTGAAAGTGAACCTGGAACAGAAGAGGTCAGGAGGGGTTGCCATGTGCACTGCCATGTGACAGGATCACCAGCAGCCAGCTCCAGAGTGCCACAGTGTTCTGGGAAAAAGCATCACCTTGATAATGCCTCGATTTGGACTTTACCTAGCCTCAAAACCATGAGCCAACCTATTATATGATATAATTGCTCTAGCAACAAGAAACTATGAAGCAAAACTCAAAACTGGAACCCAGGTTTAAATGTGCTTGTAACTATTACATCATACTTACTTTCTACATAATATTGCTCTTTACACATAGAGTCAATTTCAAAAAGCAAGTATAATGCAGGAGTTTGCAGGGTGCTGCCATTTATTACCATTTCTGTTTTGCTATTGTTTAAAACTAATAAACAGGAAAGAATAATGAGAGTAGAATACCCACAGAAAATATAATAAAGCATCTGAAAAACTGGATTAGAAACAAATTCAGTGTAAGATCTACTAATTCTCAAGATTAAGTGCAAAACACTGAGCTAATGATATTTTAAACACAGTCTCCCAGGATGGGTTGAACTCTACCTAGTTAAGAAATACATGCCCATTTCATGCACGGCTGGTATGAAATATAAGCTGAGTACAATCCTTCAAACAACTAATTTGGTAATATTTATCAAAAGTTCCAAAAATTGTTTCATACTCTTTGCCCTGATAATTCTGTCACTGGAAATCTAGCCTTTTAAAAAGTCTTTTGCACAATGTTACTCATTATATCATTACCTATCAAATAAAATAAAATAAAGCAATAACCTAAATGACTACCTAGAGTAGTTATTTTGTTCACCATCATCCCTTCTTCGGGAAAACTAACCCCTTACCCATTCATGTGGTCTCACAGGGACTGCCAATCATGACTTACAACTCACTCAATCCATGACCACACCTTACTATACCTTATCACCCAGGCCACAGTGACTAGTTAAAGAAAGTGACAGAGCAGATAAGCATCTACCCAAAACTGATATACAGTCATCAGGAAATATTAATAGAAGTTGTCTTTCAAGTGTTGCTAAGTTCAAAAGTATGCTTCTGCAGCTGTAGAAGAGCACAGATAGACAAAAAGACCTAATGACATCACTTGAGATCTTGGATCTAGTTCTTGCCAAAGCCATTCCTTCCCTCTATACACACAACTGTCATTTATGTGAATCAATAACCTCCTTTTTTTAACATAGCAAAGTTTAAGTTTTTATCATGTGTAACCAAAAGAATCCTAACTAGCATAGTACCTAAAGAAATACGGTTAACCAAGTAAATTACAGCACATTCATTCAATGGAATAATATGCAGCCATTTAAAGTGAAACACACATATATAGCAAGGAAAAGTGCTTATAACGTTGACAGTCAAAACAGTTTAATTGTCAAGAGCATGAACTCAGGATCCGAGTCTGAGTTCTGGCTCTGCTACATATTCTCTATGTCCTTAGGTAAATTATTTAATCTCTGTCTCAGTTTCTTCAAATGTTAAACAGGGATAATAATAGTACTTACTACATATGATTGTTGAGAGAAGTAAATGAATTAAAATTTACAAAATGGCTACAACAATGCCTGGCACTAGTAAGTATATACTTGATTTTAAAATAAATAAAACAAGTAATAAAAAAGTGGTATATAAAATTAACTAATTTTAATAAAATGATTACATTGATGTTTTTAAAAAATGTGCACAGAAAAAGGAAAAGCTACACTTTTTAAAAAGCAAACACTATTATCAAAAAAAGAAGAAAAAAGCCAAAACTGAAACATGCCTCTGGTCTCATGGGGAACAGGTTTCAGAAAAACACCTATGACCTTCCCAGTGGCATTTTATTCATCATCAGATAGGAAGTACATATATTGTGTTAAGTGTGGAATCATGAAATCACACAATGTGTCACATTTAGTCATATCAGCACTTACCAGGTAGAGTTTAATAATTTAAAACTAATTCAAGGGAAGGAAGCAGACAAGGCTCAACTGATAAAGCGTCGGTCTACCATATGGAGGGTCCAGGTTTTGATCCCAGGGCCTCCTGACCTGTGTGGTATGCTGGCCCATGCACAGTGCTGCCACACGCAAGGAGTGCCATGCCACGCAGGGGCACCCCCATGTAGGGGTGCCCCACATGCAAGGTATGCGCCCTGCAAGGAAAACTGCCCACGTGAAAAAAAGCACAGCCCGCCCAGGAGTGCCGAACACATGGAGAGCTGACGGAGCAAGATAACACACACACAAAAAAAAGAGACACAGATTCCCGGTGCCATCTGATAATGCAAGCAGACAGAGAAGAACACACAGCGAATGGACACGGAGCAGACAAGAGGGAAGGAAGGGGAGAGAAATAAGTAAAAATAAATCTTTAAAAAAAAAAAGTTCAAAATTTGTTTTCTCCAGCTAAATTAGTTTACAAGGTACAAATTTATGAGTATAACCGATTCTTTATTATCCATATAAAAGAGGAGCAAATAGTATAAGTCACCCCAACACCACCCCCAAAAAAACATTCAAATTGGCTTTCTAATGCACTTTGTATAACATAAGCACTTTCACTTGAATACAGTTATGATTTGTCCTCTCAGAATTCACAAAATTTCAGAACTAATAATGATGCTACATTGGGCAGATTTTAATTCAAGTTTCACAACTTACTACCTGGATCAGTTCTGCACATGTTTCCACTCCACATTTTGAATTCATATTAACCCATTCAAATTCTGTCTATTAGATTTGCTATGTAACACATGTTACCAGGAGATTTTTGAGGATGTAATAAAGTAATTAAAACTAAGTGCTTCTAAAAACACTTCTTATAAATGACCCAGATTAAGCTTCAAGCCTCTTTTCCCTGCCATACTGAATACTAATAACAAAGGCAAAGATTTGCCAGTAAAGCAACTCAATTTAGTTCACAGCCTTATCCACCAGTTTATAATGTCTTCACAATTAAGTGGGCTGCTCCTTTATCGGTAGTGTAAAATTCTTTGTTCTAATTCTAATGTTTATTTCCTACAGGTGTGCTAGGCTTATGAGGCCAAAATATTAAGATAAATGGCATTCCAATTTGGATTATCAAAACTAAAAATAATATTTTTCACTAATGTGTACTGCTAACATTTTCCGTGAAGGAATTAAACATCTGAAAAAAGTGCAAAGTGAGATTTGCACAGCTGTTATAGCTTTCTTAATTGTTTTAAATCTTATCTTCACATACGTAGAAAACTCATGCAAAAATTTAACCAAAATTTAGCGTTAAACTTAATGAGACCAAAAGACTAGTTAGTAAATTATTTGTTAAGAAAAACCCAACGAAGACATTGCTCCAAACTAAATTTTCACTATAACTTAGTGGTTAAGTGCACAGGTTTGGTTCAATTCCCAGTGCTATTGTTCACTACTTAGGGTCAACCCTAAGCAAGTTACTTACTTCACTTCTCTACACGTCAATTTCTTTCATGTGTAAATGGGAATAAAAATTGTATATACCTCATGAGGTTTTGAGGATTAAATGAGTTAATATGCGTAAACCCAATTTATGTTAGCTATCATTATTACTGTTTTCTTTATCACCCTCTAAAATATAATTTGCTAAGATTACTAAAATAAAAATCTTCCTAGGTCTGAAACATGCATGTTAAAATATATTACTTAGTTCTTAGAAAACAGTACTTTCACAAAAAAATTTTTGGTGTCAAATCTATAAAGGACATCCTACTATGCACCAAAAATAGGGAAATGAACAAAACACACTCTCTGAATTCAAGACCTTCCTATCTAGTAAGTAATATAAAACTACAATAAAATTTAGCATGCTAAAGGTATCATGGGAATAGACAATCTCAAGGAGCAAAAGCACCTAACTCAAGGGGACCAGGCTGAGGTATATTCCAGAAATATTTTCTAAGACACAATCACTTAGTTATTTCATTTGTTATTTATGTAATTTACATAGCTTTTAATGTATTTATTATGTTTTACTATGTAGTTCATTAAGCTCACCCAGGACAAGACTTACCATGCTCATAAATTTAAATGCCTTTTTTCAATAATGAAGATGACTACCATTTCTTAACAAACCAAAACATAACCTTGACGTTGCTTCTGCAAGAAACATTTCTTTAATCAATAAATATGATCTAGAAACTTTCCCCCCAGTAAGTTATATTAGGACTAATGTCACAGAATGACAGTATCTTTGAGCTGGAAAAGACCTCTGAGAATGTCTAATCCTAGCCTCTCATTTTACAGATGAAAAGAAGCCAAAGGGTATAATGGAAAAACCACTAACCTGAGAGTTAGCTGGAAATCTGAATTTTGGTCCCAATTCTCTCACAGTAGAAGTCTGGGCAAATTATCTAAATTTCCTCATCTATAAAATGAGAGGTTTGGACTAGATTACTTCCAAGGTCCCTTTCAGCTCTATAATTCTCATTTTATGAAACAGAAGCAGAGAGATAAGTAACTTGTCCAAGGTCACATAGCTAGTTCATTGCAAAGCAGGGACTACACTTGGACTTCAATTACAATAAATGGATTTTCCATCTATCCCATACTACTTCTCTTACTTCTTAACGCTATTCTTCTAAATTATTCTAAGGGTCTTAGCAGTTATTAACAAGCACGAAGGATTTTATGAGACTAAATGACTTATTCCTATGCTTCTCCTATAGAAAATGAGCTTTAATTCCAAATGCAGTAAGTACATGAAATCTCAAAAAAGTTAAGTTATGGGGAACAGATGTGGTTCAAGCAGTTGAGCGCCTGCTTCCCACATGGGAGGTCCTGGGTTCAGTCCCCAGTGCCTTCTAAAAACAAACAAACAAAAAAAACACAGACAACAAGCAAACAAACAAACAAAAAACAACTAAAGGGAACTGATGTGGCTCAGTGACTAAGCACCAGCTTCCCACATACCTGGGCCCAGGTGCAATCCCTCACATCAGTATCTCAAAACAAACAAACAAACAAACAAAAAAAACAAAAGACTGAAGTTATGCCTAACTTCTATCACCTAAAAATCCTGTCTTTCACCCAAATGAAGAGATGTTCCATATAAATAAAATACTAGTTGCTACAAGTAATGATAAATATTACATATATAATTCTGAGTAAGAATAAAAATTCTTTATTTTATTTAATGTTTTAGTTGTATTTAATATGCACTTTTTAAATTTAAGAGATCAATTTAACTAGACTTTCCTTCATGTTTCCTCTTTGCAGATTCTGTAGCTTTAAAAACACAACAACAGCTTAGGAAATTTCTTCCAAAATCATATAGATTACAAATAAAGAACTACGTAGACTATGTTTACAGTTTCTCTTTCAAAACTAAAAATCAGTCCCCCACGGTATTCTAAAATTCTGTGCTAAAATTTATTACAATTCTACCAAACTTATTATAAGCAGCATTTGGTTCTCTAAAATGCCTTCAAATCTTATTACATTTCACAAAATTTAGCAAGATTGCAGGAAGACTGAGGTTGACTCAGAAAATACAGGAATATCCTCAAAGGAAAAGCACAATAAAAATGCTAAACAGTAATAAAGTTAACAATAGTTTCATACTACTGATGAGAAAATATTCAAAATCGTTAATGGATACATAAGTACAGTTTAACTATATCTAGTAATTTTCAAAGAATCACAATGTTTATGCTTTTAAATTCATTGGGACCTTCAATCACTTAATCCAACTGCACCTAATATCAGTATCTACAGAATTTATCACCACCTTCCCCCTCAAATGGCCCTGTAATCTGGTATAAATTCTTATCGCTAAATATTTCAATCACACGAATCTTTACATTATTGGACAAATCTAGTTACTTATATATAGTTCTTATATTCTTGCCAAAAAAATTATACTGAACTCAATCTATGTCTTTTTAACTTTTGCCTGCTGGTCTGTCTCCTAAAATAGTAGAATAAATCTATTCTCTTTTTTATTTATGTTTTTGAAATACTAAAGAGAGCCATCATTTCTCCCTCTGCCCCCTCTCTCCCATTACCCAGTCTCTTCTTTAAAGTATGGTCTACAGATTCTTACAGGGTCCAGAGACATCTTCAGGGGATCCACAAAGTGGACAAAAATACTATTTACATAATATTAAGACATTATTTGCGTTTTTCACTATGTTGACATTCGCATTGATGATGCAAAAGCAGGGGTGGGCACCAAATAGTACTAGTAGCCATTACATTTTTTATCTCCAAGGGCTTACATTTCAAAAACAGCAAAACAAAAAATGCTTGTTTTACTTAAGAATGTCCTTGATGAAACGTTAAAAATTATTAATCTCATAAAATCTTGATCCTTGAAATAAACATGTTTTAACATGATAATATATTGTATGTGAAGAAATGGGAAGTGCATATTTCAAACTTCATATATCAAAATATGATGGTTATAGAGAACATGCACTTGTATGACTAAATTGCAAGCTGAATTAGCCACTTTTTCACTGAATACCATTTTAACTTGGAAAAACAACTGACAAACTTGAGTTATTGAGGATTAGGTATGTGGCAGATATTTCCTTAAAAGTGAATTGAAGTTATTAGCCTATTACTTCAAGGAAAATGACTGACAGCATTTATTACTAATGATCAAATTGAGCTTTCAAGCAAAAACTGTAATTTTGGAAAACTCGTACTTGTCACTCTGAAGCTTGATGGCATTCCAAAACTTAAAAAGACTTTCCTGATGGGACAGATAGTGATAAAAGAAAGTAATTTTATTTTATATTATATAATAAATTGTGTGACCATTTCAAAGATTTGCAAAACTGAGTGAGCCAAGTTTCCAAAAGAGCAAAGCACAACGTTTATAAGACCTATATGAAGTGCAAAACAGACCAGTGGGTTTCACTATAAGAATATGAAAAGTTCACTGATAAGCTTTCAGATTCCACATTGCTTACAAGTAACGTTTAAAAAGAACTCCACTTGTTGAATTTTGGTGTAGTAGCAAAGAACAGCCACAATTTCTGAAAAGGCTATTTATTATAATACTTCTGCCTCTTCAACCACTTATCTGTGTGAAACTGGATTCTCTTCACATACATCAATCAAAACTGAAAAACAACCTATCACAACAGACTGAAAGCAGAGAATTAAAATCCAGCTGTCCTCTAATAAGCCAGAAATTAAAGTGATCTGCAAAAAATGTAAAATAATGCCACTAGTCTTATTAAATTTTGTTTTAGAATATATTTATTTTTATAACATTGTATTTACCATGTAATGGTTTATCTTTAAGTAAATATTTTTGAAATTCTCATTTAATTTCTAATGTAGATATCAATATACATAACCCAAAAAACAAAATCTCTTATATCAAAATCTAGATAATCTGACATATCTACCCTGTAGCATGCCTGCAACCCATGTCTTGGATTGTGTACTTATTTCATTTCTTGTTTTCTAGTTTCTTAATAAACTCTTAACTCTCTTCCCTTTAAAAAAACAACAAAAAACTAGATAATTTTTAGAGGTAAAGGGGTCCTGAGACCAAAAAAGACTAAGGCACAGCCTGATTATCACTGGCAAATTTCCAGACCTCTAAGATTCTGTGTTTCTATCTCCTTTCCCCTCTAATATGTAAATGTGCCTCCTTAAAGATGGTACCTACTATATATCAAATATCAAATAGAATCCTTAAGAATGTAGCCTTGTCCTTCCCTTCAGTCAATGAATTCAAGAAATTAAAGGCCTGCAGGGCCATATGACACAACCCCCTATGGTATTAATCATCTGGAGTTAAGTACTTCAACTCTTCCAAGGGATGCAGTCTTTAAGTATGGAAACAGAGAGGGCAGTTTGATTGTCCATACCATCTTTTTAACCAAACTTTCACTGTTTATGTAAGAGTCAAGCAAATTATTTATAACTGGCAGGACAGAACAGGAAAGAAAATGTAAGAAGTCTTGTACAAGCAATAAAATGAGTCTTAGAAATAGTTCAAAATTACCCATGTACTGATATGCAAAAATCCACCTGCTATCTAGTGAATAGGACACTAGCTTCCTAGAGCAATAAAGTAAAACTGATCTTTATTTGAAATTTTACTTAATTTCTTAATTCTCCATCCTTTTAATTTCAGGATTATTAGAAGGCAAAATGGATGAAGATCACTGGTTTAAAAGACCCAACAGGAAATCTAGAGCTACACTGTTTGGCATCTCTAAGAGACATTCAAGACTGATAAAGGAAAAGCTTAGGGACCTGGAGATTAAAAGCAGTCTATACTATATTCGTCATACATTCCTAAATTTGAATAAATTCCTAAATCTTATAATATTTAAAGCTTTATCTTATTTATAATCAAGTAAAACTAAATGAACATGATAATGGGAGTAAGGTGAAAAAGGGAATTTGAATAAAACCAAAGTATGACACATTAAAAATAAGATTATAATCTTAGATTTTTAGTTTCAAATATGTCAAAACATCAGAGTTAGTAACTCATACTTACTTATGGCACATCTTTAACAAATAACCCATTTTTTAAGATAAAAATACTGAAGGAACACATTTACAAAATTATTTGCTTAAAACGAATTCACACGTATAATCTTTATATATACATATGTATCTTTTTGAAGGTTGAGTTTTTCAATTACTACATATAAATTACTCATTTAAGTTTCATCAGTATTAATGGTTCTTACTAGTAGCATTCAACAGAAGTCAAAAGCTCTCTTAAACTACATTTACATAATATACTGACAAGTATATCTGGAAAAAGTGCTCAACACATGTTAAAACACAAACTGGGATTCCATTCTATTTTTTTAAAAGTCTCTGTCATGATACTTGGGGTCTCATACATATAATTCTGTCAGAATTAGTCAAATCTGAGCCTACAGCTGTAAACTTCAAGATACGTAACCCTAGAAAAGGTTAACAGTTTATAACTTATATGATGACTGGTAAAAGAGAAATATCCCACTGTGGCCACAGAGGTATATGGTATAAAATATTACTTTCATAAGTATGTCCAATTATTTCATTAATTACCAGAGACTCATGATATTAGGTCACACATAAATCAACTGTAATCTAAACAGGGGGGAAAAAAATTCTGCTTATTTGAAAGTTCAAGCTAAATTGTTCAAACCCCTTTAAACTTTCAAACATCAGGAAAAGTGTAGAACAATACAGTTGAGAAGTGTTTTAACTATAATTGAAGTAACTTCAGTAACTCACAATCTACATTTTGTGGCACCAAAATTACTAATAGTGATCACCGATTTCAACAGATGAACAATCCAACTATGTCCTCAGTATCCAATACAGGGCCTGGCTCACAGTAATGCTCAGTAAATGTTTGAGGAAATTAATGAATGATAAAAAGATATAACCTTAAAAAAAATACACAGAAAATAAAATGGTCTTTCTCAACTCACAATACCATTAAGCATCTTAATGAAATTACAAAAGTAAAGACATGATCGTCGTATGCTTTATTAATATGTACCATTAAAATTGGTTTAAAAAAAAAGTAAAAGCATGTTAAAATCACCAGTGGCTCTATTTGCAAAAGGTATTTTTCAATACGTGATTACAAATTTTTAAGCGCAAAAAGAAAAATTACCAGATGAACTAAATTTAAGCCAGTCGATAAATAAACTTTTATTTTCTAATAATCAGAATCCAGGGTTGGGAGGAAGATGAAAGGAGAAAATGTCTGTCAACATATTCAGCATGTTTAATGGATGCCATAAATCAAACGTTCCCATGAATTTTCTACAGCAAATTCATGCCAATCTTTGAGCCTATTGTCACTTTCACACATGCTCACAGGAACAAAATGACAAAGAATACTATGCCTGAACCAAATAGATTCAAGGCACAAAACACTTGATTAGCAATTGTCAAAGCTCTGAATAATATATATTTACAGATATTTTCAAAATAAAGTTAACCCGCTGATTCCTACATAAATCCAAGTTCCCGATTTCTTTAAAGAATTCACAGACTGATTTCCAGATGTTTTTTGTTTTTTTTTTTAAAAAAAACGTGGCCACAATCTCTTTCCGTGAGACAACAGGGAGTGAACAACCCATTTACCAATTGCTGATAAGTACCGCTAAATTTTTTCCGGACAAAAGGGCGTTAAATTCGATTCCATGCAGATTATTCTTCCCACACAAATGCGAGTTCTCCCAAATTTCGTTTTCTGTCGTATCCTTAAAGTTAAATACATCTAGTTGAAATTTTAGTCAAAAGCACTTCGGTATCTTACTGGCTGTGTAACTGCTACATCTGCTGGCAGTACACTTGCATGCAAGAAGCCAGAAAACTTAGAAAACAATTGTAACCGATCTAGTGCGTGTTTGCAGTAAGGTTTACGCAGACACTGCCCACAAAATCCAGGACTCTGTCAGTGAACAGTAGCCTACTTGCAGTAGAGGGATAATGCACAAACACGCAGGAGGTGATGGCGGAGAGAAAGTTGCAACCATCTGGAGGGGTGGTATAAAAAGCCTGCTCACGAGTCAGTCTGTCGCTTAAACTGCTGTAGGAGGTCAAGGAGGGGATCAACCTCTGCCTAGATAAAAATTTTCGGCGTCTTTCCCTAAAGAAAACAGACCCTGCAAGCGAGGTGCAACCAGGCAGGTCCCGGGCAGCACTGCTCGCAAAGCGGGGACCGCCTCTGTGGGAGGAGTAGGAGGGAGAAGGGGAGGGGGCTCGAGAATGAATGCTCCAACAGGAGGGAAAACCCACCAGAGACAGGAGGCCAGGAGGTTAAGAGTACGAAGCGAACTAGCAAACGGGGCAGAAAGGGACTTAAGCCTGGGGAACGGCCTCCTACCTAGCCAGGACAGTCTCTTAGGAACCCCAGATCAGTCTGCGCGCCTACCCCCGTCCCCACCAGCCCGCACCCCCTTGCCCGTCTCCTCCGCAACCCGCGAACCACCTCCCGGAGCCAGCGCACTACCTCCCTGGAGTCGGGTGGCCTTGCATCCGACTCACCACCATCCCCCACCCACCCCAGGGTCGTGAGGAGGAGACAGCGGGGGCCGCGGGCGCGGGAGAGGCCCGTGAGCAACTGCGGGGACAGTGGCGCTTACCTTCCCTGAGCCTCCCGGATGGCGGCGTGTGATTCAGCAGGGACCTGGCCGCCGCCGCCGAGCCCGGGGTTGGAGACGTGGAGAGCTGGGACCAAGATGGCGGCCCCTCCAAACTTCCACTGCTACTTTGGACACTCATCAAGCTACTTTCTGGGAACCCGACTCCCCCCCGGCGACGGCAGCGGCGGCAACGGCACCCGCACCCGCCTCCGTCATGGCGGGGGCCGCGCTGAGGGCGAGCGAGGGAGCGAGGGCAGGGAGGGGAGCGTCAAGGGGATGGGGGAGGAAACCGAGAAGGGGGAAGGTGGGGAGGGAAGAGGTGAGGGGAGGAGAGGGGACGGGGAGGGGGGAAAGGGGGAGAAGAGCGCAAACGGGCGGGCGGGCCGGGGAAGAGGCGGAGGGAAGAAGCGCCGGGGCGTAGAGGGGCGCCCGCCGGGGCCGGGGTCGCGGCCCGAGAGCGGGCAGCGCCGGCTAAGGAGACTTCCGCGGGCGGAACCTGCCGGCACCTCTGCAGTGCGTCGGCACCCGGCGTCGCCCGGGTGGCGGCGGGCGGTGGGTGGCGGCTGAGGCGACGGCGGCGGGGTAACCTCTGCATCAGTTACAGGCGGCGGCGGCGGTGGCGGCGTCACGCGCCGCCTGTGCAAACATTATCGCGAGGCTCCTGCGCCTCCGGTAGCGGCGGCGGCGGCGACCGCGGGAGCAGGCATGGGGGAGGGACCTGCCAGGGACTGGGGCGGGGGTGTGGGGAAGGAGCGAGCGCGCGAGGGAGGAGACGCGGCCGAGGGGGCGCCCCTGGCGCGCCCGCGGATCCCGGCGCGCCGCTGGGGCCCCGGGCCCGCTCCCTCGCGCGCGCGGCGGCAGCTTCCCCGCGCCGGCCGGAGGGAGGCGCGCCCCGCAGGCGCCCCCGCCGCGCCGCTCCGGCCGTGCTCCCGCTCGGCTGCCACCTGACTCCCCCCTCTCCCGCGGAAGCGCGCCCGGCTTCCGACCCACACCCAGCCTGGGGAGAAATGCTTCTGCTCTCGCTCGGCTGTCGCGTCTTGGCAGTTCGATGTGATCGCTTCTCAAAATGGAACTGAGAAGTTGAGAGTTGCTTCTTTCCTATCCCTCTGTACTGTACGAAAAACCCGCGTGCGTCCTCTCTTCTGCAGAATAGGAGTAATTGCCGAATAAAAGAGCTAAGAAAATAAGTTGCGGAGGAGGTGTCGGGAGATGACATTTTCTGAATGTTATCTAAAAAAAATATGTATTTAATAAAGGAATTGTAAATTACTACCGGCTTTGTAGACTCCATGTATGGTATAACAGTCCTTTGTTTTAAAACAGTAAGTGGAAAATCTAAATAGAAAAAAAAAATTAACTCTGAATTCACATATTCAGGAAAATTATCTAGTGTTCATTTTGTAAAAGCGGGTATGGTTTCTAGAAGGTTCCAATTTGTTTTCAGTGCTGCCTACAATCCTGACTACAAAATCTCAAAGCAAATTACAGCATTTGCTAAAATGTATATATATATAGTGTAGCTTTCTATCCACACATGCCCCGGGTATTGGGCATCTTGTATATAAAAGAGCAGTCTAATAGTTAAGAAACAGTACAACAAGGTTATTTCTCTCTTTTAAAAAACCAAATTGAATAGAACACTAAAAAGATTATGATATAAAGCAATTGTACAAGGCAGGAGGAAATGGCTTGATTACCAGGGAGACAAAAATGTCATTTCTATTTTTTATTTCTGACTTTGCATTTTTCATTGTAATGTTTTGTTCAGATAAACTATCATACTATATTAGAACCTTGGTTGTCAGTTCTATCTAGAAATACTAGTTTTCTTATGCTTCAGATTCTTCAGTGAAGTTTTTAGTCATGTTCTGTTTTTGAATCCTGAGGTAGAACTCACAAATTAAACAGCTTCACTGAGGTATAATTGACATGATAAATTGGACATACTTAAAAGTGTACAATTTGATAAGTATTGGCATGTGTACACCTGTGAAACCATCTCTACAATCAAGATAGTGACTATATCCATTACCTCCCAAAAGTTTTCTCTACTTCTTTGTGGTTCATCTTCCATTCCACTCCCAGCCCCAGATAACCACAGATCTGCTTTCTGTTACTGTAGAATTTTGTAGAATTTTAGGTAAATGGAATCAGGTACCCTTTTGTCTGGCTTCTTTGACTCAGCATAATTATTTCGAGATTCAATTACATAGTTGTGTTTATCAATAAATCATTCCTTTTACTGCTGAGTAACACTCCATTCTATGACTATACCACACTGTTGATGGACATTTGCATTGTATCCACCTTTTGGCTATTACAAGTAATGCTGCCATGGACATTCATGTACAAGTCTTTGGATGTACACTTTCCTTTCTCTTGGATATATACTAGGAGTTAACCATTAGATTTTTATATCAAAGTACATACAGAATAAAGGGGGAATAAAATTTCTATGACATATAGGCAAATACATGGTCTTCTGTATTTTTAAAAGAGTAAGCATAGCAGCAGATTGTGGTGAAAAAAAGCATAGGACAAGAAGGAAGTTATGATGTCTGGGTTTTAATCTCCACAGGTAACAATCCTTCTTGATCCAGTTTCCTCATGTATGAAAAAGAGTTGGCATTACTGGATGATCTCTGCAGCTCTTACCAATTCCAAGACTGTACAGAGGTTAACTCTTCTCAGGAGCAGTAAACAAAGTCCAACCAAAGAGATGTGATGGCATGTTATCTTCTTCCCATCCCTCTCCAGAGCTCCAGGTTACCTTTTATGCAGACTGGCTCCTTTTATTTTAAGTGGTAACTAGAAGATCACAGCACAAACATCATTAAATTACTTGAGAAACATTTTTGCTGTGAGTGCTGGCTAGGAAGGACAATTAAATGATCAATTCTCACCTTTTAGCTTAAGATTAAGAAAGTCACACTGACATAAAGAGATCTCTGCTAGCAATTGGGAGCTAATTAAATTGTGGTTTAGCTAGAAAATGGAATGTTATAATATGCTTTAAAGTCGCATCTTCAAAAAATATTGAAGATGATAAAATTTCACACTATAGTAAGTGGAAAAGCAGGTATTATCTCAATTTGTTTTTAAGTATGCATTAAATTCTCCATAGGATGACAGACACTCAATAGTGCTTTGTTTCTTTTCCTGAGGGAGATACACGATGTAGCCAATTCACTGACAAAACTTCATACTGATGATGTGAATAAATGGTCAAAGTTTAACCACTGGCTAATTTTTTTTTAGGCTATCTTGAAGATAAATCTTGTTTCAAGCTTCAGAGGAATTAAGTTGGTTTTGATAATTAAGTAGTGGAATGACCACATGTTGAATTCTGTAAATAAAAGATTTATTAACTTAATTTGCTACACATAATAAAAATACTTTTTACACTGTAAAAAAAAAGTATGCATTAAAAATGACTGGAAAGATGCACCCCAAAAGCTAATATTTGGCTAGTTTTGGGTTATGAGATTACATAATTGTTATTTCCTCCTTTATGCTTTTCCAAATATTGTACAATGAATCTTATATTTCTTTTTAGATTCAGAAAAAGTTCAAGAAATACTTTTTTAAACAAATCAATTTTATTCATACATAATAAAGCATCAATTCATCCAAACTATAATCAGTGGTATTTGGTATAATTGCATAGTTGTGCATTCATCAATTCTATCATTATTAAAGCATTTTCATTATTTTAACAATAATAATAAACAAACAAGAAAATTCTTTATCTCTCATTCTCTTTGTTTCCCCTGCTGTTTCTGGCTATTCTTGCACAATTATTTATTTATTTATTAAGCCGTTTTATTGAGATACATTCACATACCATACAATCTATCCAAAGTATACAGTCAATGGCTTTTAATATAATCACAATGTTATGCATTCATCATCACAAAAAGTTTTAGAACTATTTCATTATTCCAGAAGGAAAAATTCCATACCCCTTAGCATGCCTTCTCCAGCCCTACGTATTCAATAATCAAATTTCATCTTTAACATTGATTTATATTTACATTTTATGTAAATGGAATCATACAATATGTTACACAATATATTTAGTTCATAATAACGCAATCATATAGTATTTATCCTTTTGTGTCTGGATTACTTCATTCAACATAATGTCCTCCATGTTCATCCATATTGTCATATGATCTACAACTTCATTTCTTCTTAGAGCTGCCTAATATTCCATCAGGTGAATATACCACAGATTGTTTATCCATTCATTGATTGGTGGACACCTGGTTTGTTTCTAACTTTTGGCAATCATGAATAATGCCACTATGAACATTGGTGTGCGGACGTCTGTTTGTGTCATTGTACAGTTCTTCTGGTTATATACCCAGGAGTGGTACTGCAGGGACACGTGGCAAATCTACATTTAACTTCTTTAGGAAATGCCAAACAGTCCCCCATAGTGACTGTACCATTCTGCATTTCCACCAACAGTGAATAAATGTTCCTATCTCTCCACATCCTCTCCAACATTCACAGTTTTCTGACTTTTTAATAGTGGCCAGTCTGATCGTGATAGGTATGAAATGATATCTCATTGTAGTTTTGATTTGCATTTCCCTAATCATTAGTGATGTCGAACATTTTTTCATGTGCTTTTTTTTTGCCATTTGTATTTCTTTTTTGAACAAATGTCTATTCAACTCTTTTGCCCATCTAAGAAATACTTTTTAAATAAGTAATTGAAGCATGAAAAGGACCCCGGACACAAATTGTGCATACATAATTTTATAAAAAGAATTATGTCAAGTAAATGATAACTTTTAAATAGTTAAGTAAAGGCTTCTTCACAACTTGTACCTTAGCGAATACACAGGCATTCAAAAAATGTTTGATAGATACATGGATGGACAGCTAGAGCGATAGAAAAATATATCTAGGAAAAGATATAGAAAAGTCAGGAAAGTCAAGGTTTGAGCAAAAAGGCACATCTGCCACTCCTTGGGGAAGAAGAAATGTCAAGAGCTGTGGAAACAATGCTCAGAAGGGGGTTTTCAGCAAACTTCTTTGAAGACATATTTCCAGAGGAAAAGCCAGCATGTGAACATAGGGATAAACTAAGCAACTAAAAGGAGACTGCAGTAATCTGCCTAAAAAGAACACGGAACAGACTGAGGAGAGTGTTGTTTCTGTGGATTGAGTACTTTATGAGCACAAGCACTCAAACCCTGGCAGGGCACTGTAAATGGGAAATAAATGAATGAGGAGGAGCAATGAGCTGGGATACAAGTGAAGGAACAAAGTAGGAGAGGTTGGCAAAGGTTTCCTTATAAGAGATCATAGGCAAAGGGAGAGGTCTGAGCCCCGGCATATACGATGATCATATTTGCAACTACATTTACTGGGCTCTTTTCTATTTGCATACAAATATTATAGATATAATAATATGCATTTGGGTGAGGTATATTTTCAATGTAACATTTCTGTAATCTAAAGCTTCTTTAAAAATAAAATGCATTTGATACCATTTGACATTTGGTTTCTTCTAAATTGGAGGAAATAATTATTCTTTAAGCCATCGAAATCCTTTCTCCCAAACTAACAAGAAAAGAGCCCAGAGAATGGATAAGGTATCCTTTCTAACTACTCCTATACAGAGGGGTGCAGGATGTGGCTCACACTGGCCCTGAGAGTTGATTGTACACATTTCTTCCCAACTCCATGTCACATTGGTAACCTGCAATCAGCCATGGTGAGTTATAGAAGTCTCCCAAATCAGCAAAAGCTACCAATAATGGCTTCTCCTCCCCACCAGAGCCAGTTAAGAAGCATTCACCAGCACACAACTGCTCCCACAGCACATCCATCATTGACTACATTGTCCTCTGTTGTCTGTCCCACCTTCCCCAAGGACCCTTGTGTATCATGTTTACAGTAGCACTCCCAACATCTAGCACCTGCCTAGCAAATAGTTGGTGTTGAGTACATACTTGTATCTATCAATCACCCATACAGTTGGTTAACAAGCACAGGAACCACCTGAGCTAACCTGCTGGTAAACATCTGGGTAGGCCACTCCAGAGAGGAAGAGAGGGTCAAATGCTCTGCCACCCCCTCACACTCATTCTTCATTGGCTGGTGTCTGTGGCTTGGGTCAGTTCACTGACATTTTAGGGTTGCCAAATAAAATATACATTTTGCAAGGTACATATTTACAGTAAAAATTATTTGTTTATCTGAAATTCAATTTTTTTCATTAAAAATTTTATTGAAGTAAATCATTGATACATGAACATACGTAAGTTTATAGTAAAAGTTGTGAACTTACAAAACAAACATGCATATCATCATACAGGGCTCCCATATATCACCCCACCAGCAACACCTTGCATTGTTGTAAAACATTTGTTACAAACTGTGAAAGAGCATCTACAAAATATTACTATTCACTGCGGACCACATCTTAAATTATTTGGCATATTTTCCCCCAACCCACCTGATGATTATACCCTGTATTAGTTTTATGTATTTGTTATTGTTCATCAGAAAACCTTCTCATATTTGTTCTGTTAACCACAGTCCATCCTCCACCACTGGAATCCCTTTGTTAGTTATACAGTCCCTTGCTTTGAACAATCCATACAAAGTATACACTCAGTGGCTTTCATTTTCACCACAGATGAAATTCCCTTATAACCTTATACCCCTCTATTGTTGTTCCTTAGAATTTATATAATATATTCATTGCCATTGCTGCAAAAATATTACATTATTACCGTTAACTATCATCCATAACTTACATTAGTTGTAATTTTCCTGTGTATCACCATATTCTTAACACTTGGTAAAAGATTATTCTTATATTTATATTATTAACCACAATCTTCATCCACCGCTGAAATCACTGTTATAGTCCCTACATTATCCTCTAGTTTCCTTTCAATTGACATTTCCGTCGACAGACAACCCCTTTCATTCACAATCACATTTATAAATCAGTGGTGTTAGTTATAGTTACTATAATATGTTACTATCAACTCTATTCATTTCCACATTTTCACAATTAATTTCATTTTAAAAATTCTACATTAATAAGCATCAGCTTCCATTCTCAACCCACATTCTATCTCCTAGTAACCTATACTCTAGAGTACCTCTGAGAGTTTACTCATATAATTTAGTTCATAATAGTGAGACCATACAGTATTTGTCCTTTGTGTTCTCGCTTATTTCACTCAACATAATGTTCTTAAGTTTCATCTATGTTATCATATGCATCCCAATTTCATTTCTTTTTACAGCTGAATAGTAGTCCATTGTATGAATATACCACATTTTTTAAAATCCATTCTTCAGTTGATGGACACTTGGACTGTTTCCATATTTTAGCAATTGTGAATAATGCTGCCATGAATATCGGTGTGCAAATGTCAGCTCGTTTCTTGCTTTCAGTTCTTCTGAATATATTCCTAGTAATGGGATTGCTGGATCACATGGAAATTCTATATTAGTTTCTTGAGGTACTGCCAAACTGTCTTCCACAGAGGCTGCACCATTCTACATTCCCACCAACAGTGAAGGAGTATTCCTATTTCTCTACATCCTCTCCAGCACTTGTAGTTTTCTGGTTTTTTTTTTTTTAATCATTCTTTAATGATTATAGAATGATCATTATGAAATGATATCTCATTATAGTTTTGATCTGCATTTCCCTGATAGTGGTGTTGAACATTTTTTTCATGTGCCTTTTGGCCATTTGAATTTCCTCTTTGTAAAGATGTCTATCCATTTTTTAATTGGGTTGCTTGTCTTTTTATCATTGGGTTGTATGATCTCTTTATATAAAATGGATATCACACCCTTATTGTATATGTGGTTTCCAAATATTTTCCTCTGTTGAGTTGGCTGCTTTTTCATTTTCTTGATAAAGTCTTTTGAAGAAGAAAAGTATTTAATTTTGAGGCAGTCCCAATTATCTATTTTTTCTTTCATTGCCTGTGCTTTGGGTGTAAGGTTTAAGACACGATCACCTACTACAAGAGCTTGAAGATGTTTCTTCTAGGAGATTCATGGTTGATGCTTTTATATTTAGGTCCTTGATCTATTTTGAGTTAATTTTTGTATGAGGTGTGAAATAGAGTCTTCTTTCTTTCTTTTGGATATGACTATCCCATTTTCCCAGCACTGTTTGTTGAACAGACTATTTTGACCAAGCCGGGTGTATTTAACTACCTTGTCAAAAATCACTTGACTATAGATGTGTGGGTTTATTTCTGAGTTCTCGATTTAGTTCCGTCGGTTAATGTGTCTATCTTTATGCCTGAAATTCAATTTTAGCTAGGTGTTCCAGGGTTTTGTGCACAACAGGCTAGGTTACACTTCTTCTGTTCTCTGTAGTGATGGAAATGGTTTCTTTCAGGATTAAAAGTTTTGGTAAAGAAACAAAATGGGGCTGGGGGGAGGGGGAGGTACCTTGGGCCATACATTACAAAACTGGAATTACTTAGAGCCTCAAAATGGAATCATTTCACCTGAGTTTAAAAATAGTAACAAACTTCAGAACAATATTCCCTCCCCCAACTAGAAGCTGTCCTCCAAAGACAGGAGTATTATGAAATGTTTACAAAAACAAAGTACAACCAGCAAAGAGTGCTCATATAGCAGATTTATAATAACCTATGTACCTGATAACAAGACAGGCTATGTAGGAAAGTAAGGACACATATAATACCAATTGTATTGTAGTGTTCCATTTCACTCATCCTGGTTCAACCTAAATATAAGTTCATCCTATTAAAGAAAATAACTCAGATCCCCCTAAAACTCACCCTGGACTTTGTGCAGTGCAAATTGCTTTGTAGACAAAGAAATGTATGTTTCTTTTCATAAAAAATTTTTAAAAATAGCAAACATCTTAATTTTTGACAATATCTAACTTCACAGAAGGATTTTAAAGTTATTTAATACTTTATTAGCCAATGAAAACAAATGGTAAATCTTTCTTAAATAGATAAATGAAAAAAATAAGAAAAGACATACATAACCTCATATATATTTAGAAACTTTGAAACAATATAGAAATGTCAAATATTGATGAGAATTTCTCCCTCTTCCCCTTCCCCTGCCAAAAAAACCCCCCAAAACGTCAAAATGCCACCATGAAGCAAGACGGGCTCTGAGGCACAAGTAATATTCTGTTCATTGACCCAGGCGCTAGTTAGAAGTGTGTTCAGTTTGTGAAAATTCATGGAGCTGCACACTTAAAATGAAAACTGAGAAAAATATTTTTAGAAAAGATAACCTGGCATTGTGATTCTAAGTATTTAAACACGCACACAGAAATAAATTTGTTGTTATAATTATTTAATAAGAAAATGAAAAGGAGTATTGAAAAAAAAAGAAAAATGTTAATATGAGGGGAAACGAATGGTGGTTTCTAATGGGAAGGAGGGAAGAAAACAATGTCTCGAAAATAATAAACATACATTGAAATTTCTAAAACTGCTGCTATTAGAAGGTACTCAAGTAAATATTTACCCACAAAGCTATTGTTCACATCAAGTACTCGGTAAAGAAAGTTGTTTGGGAATGGTTTATAACCGTGCATATTCATTTGTTTTGAAAACAGTTATGGCCTGCTAAGCATTTGTTACAGGAAATACTTGTTGGGCACCCAACCTGGGTAAAGCAGTTTGCCAGGTACTGTGGGAGTACAGAGGTGAGTCATACATGGAGCATGGAATTGACGAGGAAAGAAGAGTCAGGCAAATGACTATGATCCAAAGTCGAAAATGAGCAATATCCAAAAGTGAAGTATAGATAAATGGATGGGAGAATTTACAGCAAGAGAAATCATACCCGAGGCTTCCTAGAAGAGGAGCAATTTCAGCTGGGTCTTACAGTGCATCACAGCGATCTAAATTTTTTCCCTTTTCAAGATTCAACACTTCTCAACTTCTGTATGAGAGAATTTGGTTCCATTCCATACACAAACTTAAGACTATTTTTTTTAAACTACATATTCAGCTTCATAGACTCTTTGAGCTCTTAATTCAATCTTTGCTCTTTTTATCCCTCTTTTTTCCTTGTTTAGAGACTTCAACCCACTTTCTTTTTTTTTTTTTTTTTTAAAGATTTATTTATTTATTTAATTTCTTCCCCTCCCCTGGTTGTCTGTTCTTGGTGTCTATTTGCTGCGTCTTGTTTCTTTGTCCGCTTCTGTTGTCGTCAGCGGCACGGGAAGTGTGGGCGGCGCCATTCCTGGGCAGGCTGCACTTTCTTTCACGCTGGGCGGCTCTCCTCACGGGCGCACTCCTTGCGCGTGGGGCTCCCCCACGCGGGGGACACCCTTGCGTGGCACGGCACTCCTTGCGCGCATCAGCGCTGCGCATGGCCAGCTCCACACGTCAACCCACTTTCAAATCCCTCCTAGAGCTACATATTTTAATTTACCTCCTGGAACTGCATCATTTAATTTACCATTACCTTGGTCTATGGACCAAAGATGGGATGAGAGAGAGGGGGTAGGAAGGAACCTTAGTAACAAAAAGTAATTTTCCTTGGTGAAACAAAGTCACCCTACTCAAAATCCAGAAAAGAAATCTACTAAGTCAAGTAAAGCATTAAGTATATTGGTAATCAACAAAAAGCATTTCAGGGATATTCTTTCACAGATTTCAACATAAGTTGATGAATCATAAAATCATGGATCAATGAATCATCAAAAAACCTTGTGTCTTGGGAAACAGGCATTGAAAAGAGTTGGTGTAAATGTTTAACACAGACTTTAAACTATAGAAATAAGTTAATATAAACATGATATAATAATGGAAGATTAATTGATGATAAGTCTAAAATCCAACTATAACTATAGCAATATAGTTCCCATATTGAGATTTTATTTATAATGATGAGATTTCTTTTGGAAAGCAGTTTAGCAATGTGGATCAAGAGACCTTTAAAAAATGTATTCCTTTTGACCCACTAATTTTATTCTGGGACTCTATCCTAAGGAAACGATTCTAAATTAGAATAAAATGTGCTTGTTTTCTTTCAGTACAAAGACATCCTATTCAACATTATTTATGATGATATACAAAACAAAAATAATCTAATTGTACAATAAAAAGAGTATGGTAATAAATTATGGCTCATTAACTTTATGGAATATGATACAGTCATTAAAATGTTAGTGAAGATTTTATAATAAACAGAAACAATTGGTTTGCTTATAAGATAATTTCAGTGAATAAAACAGCATATAAAAATTATATATATAGTATGGTCTCAATCATATATAATATGCATAATAAAGATTGAAAGGAAATATACCAAAGTATTACAAATGATTGTCTTGGTATGGTAAAATGATAGCATATTTTTCTTGATGGACTTTGTATTTTCAGTATTTTCCAACTATTTTATAGGAATATCAATTACTTTATAGTGAGAAAAAAGCTATAGTTTTTCAAATAACTGGGTTTACTACTCCAGATTAAATTAATGAAGACCAACAAAAGGAAGGTTTAACAGGGCCTGGGGAAAGAAAAATGTTTCATGCCTCCCTTTATGTACAAAGTCAAAAGTTATTGTTTGGCTTTTTATTGTAGACTTTAGGAATATTTGTAGAAAACACTTAGAAACTCACTAGTAGAATCAAAGGAACATCTACTTTCAAAAATCACAGTAGAGGTTAAGAACCAACAAAACCAAGTCTCCAGAGCAAATGACAAAACTAGAAACAGAATGCACACATGAAAAAAAAGGCACAAAAATGGCAATAGTGAGATTAGGCTCAGCAAGTAAAGACATTTTAATTCTCTATTCATAGATAAAGCCTCTCAGAGTGTGCTAAAAATTAAAATTCAATAATTTGCTGCCTATAAAAATTATACCTCAATAAAATAACATAAAAAAAACACAGAGGAAAGGATAGGGAAAATGTAGTAAGCAAATTTGCAATAAATCAGAGATAGCATTATTAAGATTAAAATAGAATTCAAGGTAAAAAAAACCTTAATGCTTATTTTGATCCAATATAAACATTATAAACATAGATACGCCCACAAAGATGAGTAGCAATAGACATGAACAAACAATCCACGATATGGAGAAAACAACTAGTTATTTATGGGTGTGTGGTGAATAACCACCTCTTGGTATCTGGTTTCCTCTCCCTTCTGAGCACGTGGGCAGACTATATTTCCTAGCTCCTTACAGGTGAGTGGAGCCTTGTTACTAGGTGTAGACAAAAGAACATGACCAGAAATCTGGTGTGAACTATGCCAGCCAAAGATCTAAGAGTCAGTATTTCACTGTTATTCTCCCTCTTCTCCATTAGCAGGGACCAAGGAGACCACATATTGATATGAAATCACAAGATGAAGTGGCATGAAACTCCCAGTCTTCGCTGAGAGAGCAGCTGCCTTATTAGTTGGCCCACTGGCATTTGACTTTGCATAAGGAGAAATAAATAAATGTAGTTTTAAGCCTCTGAGATTTAGGAGTATATTTGCTATTGCGTCATGGGGTATCCTGTCTTGGTACTACAGGGGAGAAATGTTAAATTGCCCAAATAATCTAGAAATTCAAATTAAACAATGGATACCATTTTCCATCTGTTAAAGTGGGAAAAGATTTGAATTACAATGCAGTGGGAGAAAGAATAAGTTTTTCAATAAATGAGACTGGGTCAAATGATATCTACATGGGGGGAAAAATGCGTCTTGACCTCTACCTCATACTAGACACAAAAATATATTCCAGATAGATTGCAGATCTAAATATAAAAATAAAAAATAAAGCTCTTAAAAGAAAACACAGGGAAGTAGATGTGGCTGAAGCGATTGGGCTCCCATCTACCACATGGGAGGTTCAGGCTTCAATTCCCAAGGCTGCTAGTGAAGACAAGCTGGCCGGAGTGGATAGTTGGCGCAGCAAGATAACACAACATAAAGAGACACAGAGGAGGGAAATGGATGTGGCTCAACCAAATGGGCTCCCGTCTACCATATAGGATGTCCAGGGTTCGATGCCCAGGGCCTCCTGGTAAGGGCAATCTGGCCAACACAGTGAGATGGCCCATGTGGAAATACTGCCCCACACAGGAGTGCTGGCTGACATGGAGAACTGACATAGCAAGATGACGCAACAAGAGACACAGGAGAGAAAATAAGACATAGCAGAACAGGGAGTTGAGGTGGAGAAAGAGAGTAACCGTCTCTCTCCCAATCTGGAAGGTTCCCAGGATTGGTTCCTGGAGCTGCCTAATGAGAATACAAAGAAAAACAGAAGAACACACAGCGAATGGACACAGAGAGCAGACAATGGGGGAAGTAAGGGGGTGGGGGGAGAGAGAAATAAATAAATCTTTAAAAAAAGAGAGAGAGAGACACAGAGGAGAGACAATAAGAGATGCAGCAGACCAGGGAGCTGAGGTGGTGCGAGATATATATATCAAAGTATTAGCAAAGCGTTTTTTCTAGCAGAACATGGGGTCATGATCAGTCTCCAAAGGTCCACCCTATGGACCTTTGCATGTTGTAAAGACCTGTCCTTCCCACATGCAAAATACATCCCAAAAGCCTTAAGTCATTTCAGTAACAATGCTAACCATGAAGTCTCAGCCAAATCAGTTATGGGTGTGGACCATCCTGGGACAAAATTCCTTTCTTACTGTCGTCCTGGGAACAAGTTACTTGCTTTCACTGTACAATGGCAGAACAGATGGAGGGTAAACATTCCCATTCCAGAAGGGAGATGTTGGAAAGAAAACAGGAGTCATGAGTCCCAAACAAGTCCAAAGACTAGCAAGGTCTGAGGGTCATCTGTGGATCAATGCTTTATCCTCTGGGTGTGATGGAGCAGCAGCCCCACCCCTTCCAAGCGCTTGTGGGGTGGCCATGCTCTCCCAACACTGTGCAGGCCCCACGCTCTCTGGGTTGAATGGTGGCCAGGCTCTTCCTGAACGTGCGCTGGCACAGGCCCACCATCTCTGAGCACTGGGGTGGCAGCACTCTCCCTGAACAGCACAAGGCTTGCCGCCTCTAAGCACTGGGGCTGATGGCCTGCCGCCTCCAAGCGCAGGGGTGGATCTGCCCTTTCCACACACATGGGTGGGCCCAGCTCTCTTGGCCCAAGGAAATTTTTTCAGTCCCAATATTTGCATCCAAAGTTCTTCCCTTGACTTCATTCTTCCTTCTGTTCTTTCCTTTTTTGTCCTTTCAATCCAGTCTGTCAGTGGTTCTACTCACACAAATTTTCTAAAAACCTTGTCAGTTTTGTGTGCCATTCAAGCAGGTCCAAACCACTGGACAACACAACTTTACACAGATCCTTCCTGAATAACTGCATTTTCAATCTTGACTTCCACTGACATGGCTGCCTGGATCATTTTCAGCCACATTGTCTTTAGCAAAGATTTTTCAGTTAAACCTCATTTCCTGGAAGCTGAGGGAGGTCCCTGGTAAGAACTGCTTCTAGACTTAGTCTCAGAGCACACTATCTGGATAGGCTGAGAATTTCCAAAACACCAAGTTCTAGTTTCTGTGCTTCAGAGTTCCCAGTTCTTAATTTATCCCTTTCCTCTAACATTTTACTATAAACTGCAAGAAGCCAGTCTGTACCTTCCACATTTAGCTTGGAAATCTCCCCAGCTAAATCTCCAAGTTCATCCTTTAGAAGTTTTACTTTCAATCCAACATGAGAACACAATTTTGCCAGGTTCTCTGCCACTTTGTAACAAGGGTCACCTTTCTTCCAATTTCCAACAGCACATTCATCATTTTCTTTTAAGGCCTCATCGGAAGTATACCTTTAACATCCTATATTTCTATAACAGTTTCGTCAGAGCAATCCAGGCTATTTCTATCAGGCACCTCGTACTTCTTCCAGCTTCTACCCATTACCCAATTCCAAAGCTGTTTCCTGATTATTAGGTATTTGTCATAGCAGTGCACTATTCTCGGTAGCAAAAACTATTTTAGTTCCCTAGCTGCTAAAGTAAGTACCACATAAAGCGTTGACTTAACGACAGGAATTTATTGGCACAGGGTTTCGGGGGCCAGAAGACTTGCTTTCTCCCCGGGTTGCATCTTCCTGCTGACTGGCAATCTTCAGGGTTCCTCAGCTTTTCCGTCACATGGCAACACCCATGGCAGCATCTTCTTTCTCTTCCAGCTTCACTTGACTCTCAGTTTCTGGCTACTCCCCAGGGCTTTTCTTTTTCCCTGCCGGAATTTCATTCTGCTTGGAAGGACTCCAGTAATCCATATTAAAGCATACCTTATCCAAAGAAAGTAACATCCTCACAAGATGAATTATACAAACATAATGTTAAACAAAAGAAGATAGACAGGAAAGCAGATGTGGCTCAAGTGACTGAGCTCCTGCCTACCACATGGGAGGTCTGGGTTCAGTTCCCAATACCTCCCAGAGAAGATGCACAAGACAGCGAGCTGACACAATGGGCTGGCGCCGTGAGCTGATGCAACGAGATGATGCAGTGAGATGATGCAACCAGGAGACACAGCAAGGAAACACAATGAGAGACACAACAAAGCAGGGAGTGGAGATGGCTCAGGCAATTAGGTGTCTTCCTCCCACATGGGAGGCCCTGGGTTCAGTTCCCAGTGCCTCCTAAAAAGAGAAGACCAGCATACAACAGACATAGTGAATGCAAGCAACGAGGGGCTGGGGAGAGAAAAAAAAAAGATAGGCACAAAAGATTACACACTATGTGATTCCATTCATACAAAGTTCAAAGAACTGTTGGATAACTGTGTTAGAAACCAGGACAGTGGTAACACTTGGGATGCCCTTGCTGGTAACATTCTTTTTCTTAATTTGGGTTCAGGTTACGAAGCATGTTCACTTTATGAAAATTCATCAAGCTGTACACTTAGATTTGTGCACTTTAGTACATGTATATCACACTTCAATAAAAAGTTTAATGTACATAATTTATTCATTACACACACATACACACACATAATACCAAATTATGACAAGTGACTAAACTGATATTCTCATACATTGTTAGTAGCAAAGATAAATGGGTACAATCATTTTAGAAAGCAATTTTAATGTATATATAAAAAACACTTTATAACACACACACATATTCCCATTTCAGAGACTCTTTCTTAAGGAAAAATCCAAAGTATGAATGAAAGATTGTGATTAAAAATGTTTATCAAAGAACTGAAGTCAACTATAACTTTAGCATATCCTCTTGGTAGATTTTTATGCACCACAGTTATAGCCCTTTTGAAAACTCTAGTGCAATAGGAAAAAAGCTATAGTGTAACGGGAGAGAGGGAAAGGAAATTGTATGTACACTATTATAACTAAGTAAAGATACAAACTAGAGAAAAACGACTAGAAAGGAAAACACACACGATACATACACAACTTTCCTGCTCACCCACTTTATTTTTTTAAAAGATTTATTTTATTTACTTATTTCTCCCCACCTCCTCGTTATTGCACTTGCTGTGTCTGTTTATCTTCCTTGTTTCTTTAGGAGGCACCAGGAACCAAACCTGGGACCTCTGATATGGGAGGGAAGTACCTAATCTCTTGAGCCACCTCTGTTCTTGTTTTGTTTTGTCTCTCATTGTGTTTTTCTTCTTGTGTCTCTTGTTGGGTCAGCCTGTCCCATCTACCTCTCATGCCAGCTCACTATCTTCTTTGGGAGGCACCAGGAACCAAACCAGGGACCTCCCATGTGGCAAGTGGGAGCTCAATCACTTGAGCCACATCTGCTTCCCTCATCCACTTTTTAAAATTAAAAAAAATGTTAAACTCATCTGCTTTTATGATGCCAAGAATAACATATACAATGATGATTTTTAAATCCGTATTCCCAACTCACACTTCTCTCCTGAGATCCAGACCATACATTGAAACTGGATATTCCATAGGGGCCTCAATTCTTCCTCCTTATATTCCTTATATTCATTATCTTAGTTAGAAGTGGAGCCAAGAATAAAAACCAGGATAGTGATCCAGTTATCCAAACCAGAGTTCTGGGAATCATTCTCATTTTCTCCCACTCCTTATTGCCCTATCCCTTCCCAGTCTGTAAGTCCATACTATCTCCTAAAGACCCCTTTGAATTCATCCCCATCCAGCCAGCCAGCCATCCAGCCAGCCAGCCATCCAGCCAGCCAGCCAGCCATCCTTTAGCCATTGCCTACGTACAAGCTTTTTTTCATTTCTCTCTTACATCATTGCAAAAACTTTCTAACTAGTCTTTCTGCCTTCAGTTCTAACCCCTTCCAGTTCAACTGCCACAGTTATATTTGTAACATCAAATCTGAGCATGTGTTACACTTTAAAATTATTTGGTGGCTACTCATAAGTGACTGCATAAAGTTCAGACTCTCTAGCACAGCCTACACAATTCTTCTTTATCTTTTTATCTTGTTATCATCTACCTGTCTTTCCAGTTTTATGCCTGGTTACTCCCTTATGGGAATTCCATACTCTAGCCACACCAAAGTTATTAGAGTGGCCAAGCAAGTTATATACTCTGTTCCATTTCCTTTATCTTCTTCCAGACTGTAATTGCCTTTTTCCTCCCACATTTTCCTGACCTCTTTTGCCTTATCCATCCTAAAAAATTAGCCCAAGGTTTTTCTTGACTGGAACCTTTGGAGATCAGATGTTTATATGGTTGTAATCATGGGTTATACCCAAGTTTCTAGCCTGTTTTTATCACTAACATTAAAACATAAACAATTTTACAGTTTGCCAAGGTGGTTCTCATTATTATTGTTTAACATGCAACATTAAGTTTTCTGTCTTCTCTGCTCTCACAGTATGCACATAAAACCTTTATCACAACACTTATCACTTTATTTTGTAATTACTTTTTACTTGTCTATCTTCTCCATTAGGACCTGAGTTCCTTGAGGCCAGAGATTTTTGTTGTTGTTGTTCTATTCATTTCTATCCAGAGCACACAGGCTGCTGCAGATCAGGAATTCACTAAATGAAAGCAAATGAATGATTTAATAATGGTGGTTATGTTAGTGCAATAGAATTATAGATAATATTTTTCCTTTTTTTGATTGCACAAACTTTGTGTGGCTACTTATTCACTTATGATCTTCACCTAAAAAAGGGAGGGAACTCAAAATACAATTTTCAGCAGTATATTATCTTTATAATTAAAAAAAATTATAAAATGTCATATGAGCCCCATCTGTGCTTATGGAATCTACATATAATGAAGACAGACTGGAAAAGCATTTGTCTCTCACATTTTCTTCATCTTGCCTGATCAAAAGTTAATTCTCAGCCCTATCTTACAAGTCCTCTTAGCAGTATTTGACTCAGCTGATTACTCTCTCCTCCTTAAACCTCTGTCTTGATTTGACCTCTGAGACACACCTAAAGAAATGCTTGTTTTCACATATTAACATAACTGAAATCAGGGTGGGTCTTACCATTAATGGCATGAAATGAATTAAATTAGCAGTGTTTTTTTCTTTCTTTGTATAATATAAAATAAAGGTGCACCTTATAATCAATACATCTTTGATTCTATAAATTATGATAATAGGCACTGGATGCTTAATAAATAACACAATGGACTGGGGGCACTGCACAAGTATATATATAATTAGAATAAATTTTATTATAATACCTGGCCAAAACAATTACATCTTGGTTATCATATACATTGAGAAAACGCACCATAAAACAGGAGATTTTCACTGAGGTAAGAGAAGACAAAACCTGGGTTGTACCTCAAACCCAAGTATGGGAACCGGTGGAATGCAGGGCCCTAGGTGTCCTGAGAGCAAGAGGAGTCTCTGGATAGATAAACCAAATTTGAAACAGAGCTGGTCACCAAAAACATGTTATACCACTTTTCTAGAACCTGTCTCTTCTCAACTAACAAAGTGATGCAAGCACAAAAATCTTTAGCCCAAGCTCATTGCTGAATAAGGTCCCCCAAAAGATATACAGCATCTGCCATCAAGGGTATAGTGAAAGTTTCAAACGAAAATATTTTTATGTTGATAGCACCAATATTTTCATAGCATTTCTGAATATTTACAACATGCCAGCCACCGTGTAGTGCCTCCATGCATTATCAAATTTAATCCTAACAATAAATTTTAAGAGATAGGTGCTATTATCATTTTCATTTTACAAAAGAAAACTGAGGCTTAGAGGTATTAGAGAGCCTGACCAAGATCATGCAAGTATTAAGCAAAGAAACCGGAACTGGGACCAGTTCTGCTGAGGTCGATGTCCATGCTCTCTACTGCTTTGCATATTTCCTTTTATTTATTTTCACTTCCACAGACCATGCTTCTTAATTTCTGGATGGAATATCATGGAGCCTCCAATTATGAACTGCACTGAAGGAAAGTATATTCTCTCCCTTGCATTTTCTACTTCCTGACCATCTTTCCTCTTCTATGACTCTTAGTATAAAACAAACAGGCTTAGGTGGAGGTATAACTTGTGACAACGGTGGTGACCAAAGTCATAGAGCAAGCTAAAATGACAATGCAAAGTTAACTCCAATCCTGACAATCAGACTTAAAAACACACCAAGCAAAGCTTTAGCCAGAATGGATTCAGGTTCATTCCAAGTCTGCTTTATAAGAAAAACAATGGAAAAGCTTAAGATCTTACTTGTCTAAGTAGACTACTTGTCTAAAAGACTAAGATCTTACTTGTCTAAGTAGACTACTTGTCTAAATAGAGTTAAAGCAAGCTGCCGTAGTGTGTATTGCTTTTATTCTTTTTGTTAAACATTTATAGACTCATTAAACTAAAGAAATATAAGTGCAAGTTTAGGCCTTGTATCAATTTTCTAGTTTGGGCTATCAATTTAACATCACCAAATGGTCTTAATTTTCAAATTATAGCCTTTTGTACTGATGACTATTAAATTTTACATTTCCTTTTTATTGTGTTGGGTTTTCAGTGCATCTTCAGTGTTGTAATTTTGAATGACTCTTTCCAGGGTTCTGAGGTAGTTCTACCTGCTCTAGTTACAGCTTTTTACAGCCTTGTCTAACGATGGATTTGAAAACTATTCTAATATTTATTATCACACCAGAATGTGTCTTGTATTCCATATAAGAGGTGAAATAGCAATTACCAATTGTATAGGGAAATTGGCAGTGCTACTGCACCATGAGCACAGTTGAAGTGGTGTGACCGATTTATTCATTTCTTTAATAACCTTCAGAATAGTGATGAGTCATTTCTGTCTCTATTCTAAATTATAGGGCATCCTTTTATTCCCAAGTCAAATGAATATACATGATGACTTTTTTATTTCTCAGTCTCATTACAAAGACCTAATTTTTCATAATCCAGCAGTTAAGAGGATCAGACCCGAATTGGGGTCCTGGCTAAGAGGGAGAAAATGTTAGAGAAGGTGTTGATTCCCCCAGTGCTTTAACTTGTCCTCTAGACATCTTCAGAGGCTTGTGGCAACATGACCAGGCTCTTTGTTGCTATGTCTGGCATCTAAATAGCCAGCCCCTTTCATTTCTTTTATGAAAAAAGGAGAAGGTGAAGAGGAAAAGGAAGCATTTTTTGGTGTGACAATCGAGCAGACGTTATTTGCCATATTCATGCATGTCATTGTTCACAAATAAGGGACTTTGAAAAGAGCCATGAAAGAGCAGTCATCAGAGAAGGCAGAACACAACTGCCCTCCACGTCCCAGTATCTCAGGAGACGGTGTTTGTTACAGAAATTCAGATGCTGAGATGACAGGAAAGAAAGTTCAGAATATTATCAGTTTTATCCATATTGATGTCTTTCTTCTTCAATATGGATCATCAAAATCCCAGATGAGCAGTGTGGGAGTGCTGCAAACTAAGGGACCAATTGTTTTCTCCTCTGATTCCTGGAAACAGAGGAGGAACTGTCTGAGCTGGGAAGATTGCAACATGTTTTAACTTGTAGCTTCAGTAGCGTACAAGGTTTTTTTTTTTTCTTCTTTCTTTCTTTCTTTTTTTTTTTTTTCCTGCATTGGCTTAAAAATGAGTGACTGATATTTAGACCAAAATTTGAAACCAAATTTTCAGTTATGTAAATTCTGCAAATGAGTCACTTGACATGTTAGACGGAATATGTGGGAATAAAACAATGGTAAAAACAAGCCTTTTTTTAACTTTAACATAAAATGCAAAGTCAAAGAAGATGCTCCTCATGAGTTACAAAGCTATAGGCCTAATTAAAATGTTGAAAAGTTCAGAGATTTGGAGCTTTCAAATATGATTAAGTATGAGAATGATGGTTAAAGAGTTGTATTTAAATGGAGGAACAGATTTACTCTCAAGAAACCTTGAGCACAAGAAAGTTTTTGTTCGGCTTGTGAACAAAAACAATAGTTTGCCAATCCTTCTGATCTTTCAACAGAAGCTGGGAGAGTAAAGGTTTTATCGAGGAAAATATTAGTTGAAATAAAATATGGTGTTAATTTTAAGACCTATAAACAAAAGATCAAAGTTGGTAGTGTAAAACTCTGTCACCAAAATCCCCAAATTGTCAGACCCGCAAGTGAAGACAATCTTAATTTGTTTCTTGACATCAATTGGTATGACTCATTCCCTGTGCTTAAGCAATGAGGTGTAAATATAAAGACTGTGAAGCATTTGTGAGCATCTGGGAAATCCAGAGTGAAAAAATAGAACCAGCATTTGAATCCAAGGGCTCTAATGTGCTGGCACTTCTCCAGAACTGCCCCACTGACCGTGTTATAATCATCAGAATTCTAGGTGCTCACTCTCTCCATCTTGTCCTAATTTGTCAGCTGCCTCTGGCTTCATTTTCTTCCTTATCTACCCAATCCATCACTTTAACCCAACTCTTGCTAGAACAAGTAACTTCCTTACTCCTTTGGAAAGTCATTTGTTGAATCCATCATGGATCAGTTCAACCACACGGCTTCTCACTTTTATACTGAACATATATAGAGAGAGAGAGGGAAAAAAAAATCACGGGACTACCACAAATTAATGTTAATAACAAATATCTCTGGGCTTGGGAGTATAGGATAATTTTACTCTCTCTACTAATAAATATAGAAAGAATGATGGAATTGGAAAATCACGTTTTGGGAATCAGCCTAGGTAATTAATTCAGGGAAGATGCTTATATTAGTGGGTGAAAGTGGAATAAGGAACACAATTTTTCATAGCTTCAAACTACTTCTCCTCCAAAATGGAAAAACAGACACACTTTTAACCTTCAACAAGATACTGTCAGACACTAACAAATAAAAGTATTTGTATGAAACATAATCCACCATGAGTAAGGTCTGTATTTAAATATATACCATTTTCCAGTGAGTAATAATTAAATATAGCCTTGTCTTTTGTTCCTGAAATGATAATGTTCCCAAATTACCAACATGGTAATTTGTCTTCTTAGATCTCTTTTTACTTAAGCATATGGATAAACACCTAAAATTGATTACTATTGTAAGACTTCGGTTGAGATCCCAATTAGCTAAAAGGCATTGTAGCTGCTACCACTGTTTCATTTTATTTAAATGTAATGTGGATAATTGTCTCCTGCTAATTAACATCAAACACATGGAGTTTTTTTTTTCCTCAAAAAAGTGACATGGTTACTTGGCTGACCCTTTATAATTTTTTTCTCTGCATGGACAGAGATGGTAAAGATGTCAGAGGAGAGAAATGGCTTTTCTCTCTGTAGAGTGAGGAAAGGCATTTAATGGGCCCTAAAAGACTAAGGAGCTTACAGATGAAATGAGAAAAAAAAAGGTATAGTTTCTGAGAGCAGAAGCCTGAAGGCCATTGTTAGCCTGGTTAAAAGAGATTTCATTATAATCTTAAAAGAAAGTTTAAGACTGGGGTTGGGGGCACACTGCTTGATCAAACTTAAGTATTAGTGAAAGCACCAAATTATACCTGTATGAATATGGCTAAACACTTGCTTGGTGAGGCTACTTAATGTTTTGCTTTGTTTAAATGTATTTTCATAATCTCTTTCAAAGTAATGTGCATATGACTAGAAGCTGCATTTCAAGGAAATAATAAATTGGGCCTTTAGTTAGGCTAGAAAAACTAATATTCCTTTTTTGCTGGAAGCAGGGGACCCTGGATGCAGGAAAAGTATCTATGAAAAAAAAAAAAAGTGGATCTCAGAGTAGTAAACTTTGAAATCTAATTTTTTTTTTAAGGAGGTACCAGGGATTAAACCCGGGACCTCATACATGTGAACAGGCACTCAACCACTGAGCCACACCTGCTCCCTGAAATCTAAACTTTTAAAAAGTGATAACATTATTGTAATAGTTTTATAAGGTATTTTGTTTTATGGTTCCATGGTGGAGAAAAAAAAAGTTTATAAGAAATTTCTAGGCTTTTAGCAAAGCACTGTATTTTTTTTTTCAATCTCCTTATACTTGTAATTTCTGAATATGAGAAAATTTCTTATTTAAAATAATAAAGAGAAAAAGTATTTATGGAAACTAATAAAATAATGTTTTCTTTTAAACTGTATTTTTAAAAAAACTTCAGCTAGCTCAGAACTACAGGCAGAAACAAAACATACAATAGCATATAATGTGGTGTTTTAAAAGTGTTATCAATGGGTCACCTGCATCAGATTCTTGCACGGGTGATGGTGGAGGAGGTACTTGTTAAAATTCAGGTTCCTGGGTTCTACCCTAAACTATTTAAATTAAAAAGTGGAGTGGGTGGGGTCTAGAATTCGCGTTTTTGTAAACCCACAACTCTTAAGAACACTAATGGACAAGAACCACTGCACTAGACAAAGTTTCTTTTGGAAAGAGAGGATGTGTTCATTTTTGTATCCTCAGCACCTACCATGGTACCTGGCCCAGAGCAGATGTTCACTAAATGCTTATATAAGCAACTATTTTAGGGGAGAGGGTCTTTCTCCTCTCCATCATAGCTTAATCCATGTGTGGATACCTAAGAAAAATATTCATCTATGTTCTATAGTTATCAGAGAAAAACAAGGACAGAGAAAAAGGGAGAAAAGCAAAGGATGTGGGCTGACCAGCTGGAAATAGATTATAAATGTATTTGACGTGCATCTTTAACGTGTGATATAAATGCGTAAGCTCAATTAATGTGCTATAAATGTGTCAGTTCAATTAATTAGAGCATGGAATTTTTCTGCTCAGAGGTACAAGGTAAAAAATAGCAAGGGATCACCATAGCCCCAATACCTCAACTGGAAAAATAATGTAAAATATTTGCATCTTATGGGTGAGTAGAATCATTTTGAATACAAAAATGAGCGCATTTTAAATTAAAATGGAAAAATCTTAGAATGGACGTGCCAAAGTGGAAGAATGGAGTGGGTTTAGACAGGATGTTTTAAAAGGCCATTATCACTATTCATTTAGCAGTTTGCTAGGAGCAACTAGACTGAGTAGAGTTGAATTGAACTGGCAGTGATGAGAGTGGGAAGTTATACCAATATCCAAAATGCATTAGAAAATAGGACTGTTTGGCTAAAGGGTGGAAATGCTTACAAATGGTCTTTAAAACCCTGTATGATCAGAAAAATCTGATTCTAAAAAATTTACCCTCCAATCTTCTTAAAAAGTAAATGTTTGTTTGTTTCAGTTCTTCACTAACGACAACCTAAGGCCTTTCCTATCTATTTATTGATCATTTTTAAAGTAAATTTCTAGAACATTTTCCCATTATTTAACAGGTTAAAATTAATAAAGCAAAATGTAGATCCAGGGGCCTGCTTTACCAGGGAAGAAGGTATCAATCATGAGGAAGGGTCACCTTGCAAATTCCAAATCGAATCTGGAAATTTCAGAGCATAATCTCTCAAAATGATTCTACAAGGTAGAAATCATGGAATCTGAGGTTCAGTAGCTTCATGTCTTCAGTGTATCAAATACCACCTCCTAAACAAAATAATTTGAGATTTTGTTGATATCTTAAACAACAGAGCAAGTCAAGGGAAAAAACGCCAACCCCCAATGTATAATTAATAATTGTTGAATAGATGGTACACACTTGGTACAGAATAGCTCACAATAATGGCCAATGACTCACGGATTCCCTTTTTCTGAAAACATGGGAACAACTAGTATAGAGGTGGAGACTGGAGGAAGGGGCCAATGTAGAAAGAGTTTTTCCCTAATCAGATCAGAACTAATACTATTAGAAAATAAAATCTTATTAAAAAGTACAAATGAGCACACTGCTTTGCTGAAAACTTAGTAGAAATAGAGATTGTGGGGTTTTCACTTCCCCCAGCTATGTTCCACAGCTATGTCACATTATTTAAAAGTATGTTCAGGGCATCTTTCAAGGTTTCTTTTTCCAGCCAGGATCCCAAATTGTTCAATTTTAGTTGAGTGATACCACTGCTTGAATGAGTTTTAAATTTTGGTCTGTCCAAAAACAATGACGATTTGAACGTATCTTTCTCACATGACTACCTGCAAGCTGTGGGTTCCTCTTTTTGCATGCCATTAAGATGACTTGCACAGCCCACATTTTACAATCTTGGTGCATTTAACTGAGCTCCATAAGTTAAGCTTGAGCTTAGGAGTTTAAAACTGGATCAATCTAAATCAGAATTATATGGGAGAATTGTATAGGGGTCCTTTTAGATCCTAATTTGCATCAGGTATATAATTTATTAGAGTCAATCCATTTCAAAGTGTATTCTTTACTTATCTAAATTATGTAAAAATTGCTCTGTAGGAAAATTAGGCAATTGACTGAAATCCCATTTTATATTATTTGTTTTCCTTTCCAACCTAATTTTATCACAAAAGCCTGTACATTCTTAGAGTAAGTTTGTGATTAATTCACTTTACCAAAGCTTGTTAATTAATTATGATTTAATTGCCTTCTTATTATTTACAGATTTACCCTCAATTTTTCATCATCGATCATTCTCAGTCTTTGAAATCACTGGCTAGAGAGCCACTATTTGGTAAGAGCCATACTAATATCAGTATTAACTCTGTCTGCCTTTGTTCCAGAGCATTTGAGAGGACAGCTGGGCCATCTATACAACCACTCAATTGGGAAATTCCCTTTACGACACAATTGACAGATATCATATCGTAGAAACTCAACTGGCAAGAAAGTCACCACTTTTTAGGTTTTAGCTTACCAGATCTATATACTGCTCCAGCTATTGAGAATTTTCCTCATCGTGGGCTTTGACAGTTTGATATTATTTATGAATTCCAAAAAGAGATTATGTTTTTGAAACTAGTCTGTTCCTCTGGGCATGATACCTTTTGATTGTATTAGATTCAGCTGAGATGACTTTGATTAAATTGTGTTAAGAGTAGGGCTTGATTTGACCATGTCAGTAGGGTGTGTAGGGTTGAGTGCCCACCCCCTTGGTGGGCTATATAAATGGATAATCAATAAAGAAGGCAAGAGAAGTACATAAACAGAAAAAGACACAGCAGAGGAGAGAACTTGGTTTTGACACTGGAGCCCCAGGGAGAGACATTTACTTGATAGTTTATAGCTGACATTGTGAAGAGACCAGAGCAGCTGAGAAGCCCTGAGAGATGAGCCTTGTGTCAGCCTAGATTAGAAGAAGCTGGGACATGGAGCCTTAAGTGGAAAGAGGAAGGCTGAACCCTCACAGATATCGGCAGCCATCTTGCTTCAACATGTGGCAATAGACATTTGGTGAGAAAGTACCTCTTATGGTACCTTGAGCCAAGTCTTTAGGGACTTGTAACTTTAAGCTTCTACCCCAAATAAATACTCTTAATACAAGCCTACAGATTTCTGGTACTTTGCATCAGCACCACTTTGGCTGACTAACACATGGGCCGACAACTCTTTCTAAGTAACTCTTCCACTTTTATTATATAGAGAATATATATTTATTTATTTATTTCGCTCCCCTTCCCCCTCCGCCCCCCCCAACCCAGTTGTCTGTCCTCTGTGCGCATTTGCTGCGTGTTCTTCTTTTTGTCCGCTTCTGCTGTTGTCAGCGGCACAGGAATCTGTGTCTCTTTTTGTTACGTCATCTTGCTGCATCAGCTCTCCGAGTGAGTAGTGCCATTCCTGGGCAGGCTGAAATTTCTTTTGTGCTTGGCGGCTCTCCTTACAGGATGCACTTCTTGCGTGTGGGGCTCCCCTACACGGGGGACACCCCTGCGTGGCAGGGCACTCCTTGCGCGCATCAGCACTGCACATGGGCCAGCTCCAGACGGGTCAAGGAGGCCCGGAGTTTGAATTGCGGGCCTCCCATGTGGTAGACAGATGCCCTATCCACTGGACCAAGTCCGCTTCCCTCAGCTCTCTGCTTTGTTATGCCTCTCATTGTCTTTCCTCTTTGTTTCTCCTTGTTGCATCACCTTGTTACATCAGCTCACCATGCCAGGTTGTCGTGTCAGCTCGCTGCCTTGCTTATCTTCTCCAGGAGGCACTGGGAACCAAACTCGGACCTCCCATGTGGTAGGTAGGAGCTCAATTGCTTGAGCCACATCCCCTTCCCTCTAGTACAGTTTTGAAGAAATCTAAACAATTCTTTCACTTAAGGTCTCTGTTCTTTAAGGAGAGGTGTTCCATTACTGTTAAGTAATCTCTTCAGGGTTGAGTCTCTCTAGTTCTTTAATCACTCTGATCTGACCATAGCAGAGGGCAGTAAGAACTTCTGTTACTTTGGTCTGGAAACTACTATCAATTTAGACTAATAGTTTATCTATATCTACTAATCTATCTATCTACCATCTACCTATCTCTCTCTCTTTCTACTTACTCATCAATTATGAGTCACTGGGGACTCATGTGAAAACCTGAATTTGGTATTGTCATTGGTTTTATTAATGTTATCGAGCTCCTATGATGCCTAAGGCATAGGATTGCCAGATAAAATACAGGACATCCAGTTAAATTTGAATTTCAGATTAGCAGTGAATAATTTTGTAGTATAAGCATGTCCCAAATATTGTACAGGACAAATTTATGTTGACTTAAATGAACTGTTGAATATACTTAACTGTTGAACTTCAAAAATGCAGATGTCAGGGCTAACCACAGAACTACAGAATTAGAATCTTCAGCAGAGAAGCCCAGGCATCTGTATGTTTCAAAAGAGCTGTAGGTAATTCTGATTTGCAGCTGGGGTTGGGAAGCAATTTCCTGCTGCTCCTGGATGTGTTCACATGAAGTGCTATAAAAACCAGTGTTGCAATTGCAAATTACATTTTTTTTTTACCACAAAAGCAGAATTTTCATTTATCTATTAAATTATTAGATATGGCCTATTTTGATAGCTTTAAAGGTTATTTTCGAATCTTAATTCTGGCACTTGCAAATTTCATTCTTATATTTTTGATGGACCAAATATTGATTTAATTTCCAAATTGACTTCTAAAAAACATTTTTATTTTGAAATAATTTCAAACTCACAAGACAGTTTAAAAATTATACAAACCACTTCAGAAGGCTCAAATATACCCTTATCCCCTCCCCAGATATATTCAGATCCACCAATTTTAACATTTTGCCATATTTGCTGTATCATTTCATCTCTCTCTCTCTCTCAATTTTCTGAATACTTGAGAGTATGTTGTATACATCATGTTCTTTGGACCCATAATACTGCCATGTGCATTTCCTAAGAACAAGGATATTTTCTTATGTAACCACCATTAAGTGCATTTATTAAGTTCAAGAAATTTAACATTGTGTAAAGCTTACAATCTATATTCCAGTTTTTTTATATGTCCAAAAATGTCCTTTTGAGGCTTTTCTCTTCCCTTGTTAGGATCCTGTCAAAGATCACATATTGCATTTAATTGTCATTGTCCCTTTAGTTTTTCTTTCCTTTTTTCTTATTGTGGGAACAATATACACAACATAAACTTTCCCATCTCAACCCCTCCCAAGTGTACCATTCAGGGGGATTAATCACATTCTCAATGTTGCAGTCTGCTCATCTCCTTACATTACTAAAACTTTCCCATATCCCCAAACAGAAATCCTACATCCATTATGCATTAACGCCCTGTTCCTCCTGCCCCCTGTCCCTCGCAAACCTACTGTTCTTTTCGTCTCTTTGAGCTTGCATATTGCCTGATATTTTCTTTGTAGTTACCATGGAATTTATATCTTAACATTCTAAATTTATAACAATCTCATTTGCTTTGATAACAACTTAACTGCAATGGTATACACAAACTATGTTTTATAGCCCTCTGACCTCCCACCTTTATGTAGTTCTTGTTACAAATCACATGTTTACACATTATGAGTCCAAAACCACTGGTTTATCATTACATTTTATGCATTTGCCTTTTAGATCCTATAGGAAATAAACAGTGGAGTTACAAACCAAAAAATACAATAGTATTCATATTTGTATTTATCCATGTTGTTACCCTCCCAGGAGATCTTTCTTTCTTTGTGCAGATTTGATCTATTGTCTATCGTCCTTTCATTTCAACCTGTGGAACTCACTCGATCATCTCTTCTAGGACCAGGGTATTGGTGATGAAATGCCTCAGCATTTATTTATCTGAGAATGTCTTAATCTCTCCCTCATTTTTAAAAGACAGTTTTGATACATATAGAATTCTTGGTTGGCAATTTTTTGCTTTCGGCACTTTAAATATGTCTTCCCACTGCCCCTATGGTTTCCCATGAGAAATCAGCACTAGTTTCCGATGAGAAATCAGCATTTAATCTTATTGAGGCTTCCTTGTATGTGGCACGTTGCTTTTTTCTTGTGGCTTTCAGAATTCTCTCTTAATCTTTCCCATTTGACAGTTTGCTTATATAGTATCAAGTTGTGGGTCAAATTGGTTTTATCCTGTTTGGAGTTCATTGAGCATCTTGGCTGTGTATTTCATGTCTTTCATTAAATATGGGAAGTTTTCAGCCATTATTTCTTTGAATATTCTCTCTGCCTCTTTCTCTATTTCACCTCCTTCTGGTAGCCCCACAGTGTATATTTAGGTATCCTTGATGTTCTCTCATAAGTTCCTCAGGTTCTGTTCACTCTTATTTATTCTTCCCTTCTTGCACTCTGGATGATTTCAAAATTGCTTTATCTTCAAGTTCATTGAATCTTTCTTCTGCCAACTCCAATTAGCTGTTGAACCCCTCCAGGAAATTTTAAATATCTGTTACTGTGGTTGGCTGTTTGGTTCCTTTTCATAATTTCCATCTCTATATTTATATTCTCTTTGTGTTCATCTATCATTTTCCTGATATCCTTTAGTTCTTTGTTCATGTTTTCCTTTATTTTATTGAGCATATTTAGGACCATTTTTAAAAAAGTCTTTGTGTGGTATGTCCCAAGTCTGGTGAACATTGATGATTGCTAATGCTTTAATTTTCTCTTTTGCCAGGGCCCTTGCTTCCTGTTTCTTTGTACGTTTTGCAATCTTTTTTTGAAAGCTGGACATTTTGATATTTTAATATGTTATTCTGGAATTTATACTCTGTGATATCTGTTCCTTAATCTTATACTTAGCTATTGTTATGACAGAGCTTTCCTTGAAGGCGAAGAGCTGAAAGAGAGAGAGAAAAAGAGAGATGGAAAAAAGAAAATATCTTTCTCAGTCTTTGCAGAATGACCTGTGTGAGTGCTCTCCTTCAGAGTTTTTCCATAAATGAGATTAAAGAATAGCTCAAGACCGAAATATTGGAGTCTCGCTAATCCTTTCTGCACATGTGTCTTGCCTTGGGCATGCATGTGTGGCCCTAAAAATTTTCCCATTACACAGATATGAATGTCTTCTCTTCCCTAAGAGACCATTTCTTCATGGACCCAGGCATCGGACTAGATGTCCAATAGCCAGCAATCCCTTCCCCCAGGAAGCTATGACTTGACTGCTATCCTGGAACATTCTGTAGGAGACCTCTATAAGCTACCTTCTACAAACAGGGTAAATTTTGGGATGATGAGCCAATGACAAGTGTCCTGGTTTTTTCCTCAGGCTGCTGTCAGAGAGCTTGGGCCAGATACACATGCTCCCAATAGGTGCACAAGGTTCCCTCTGGAATCAGGACCAGGCACCCTCAATGGGAGTGTGGGTCAGCTCCACACCAAGCTGGCAAGAGGAAGGGTGGAGGTTGGGTGGGGTGGGGGAAGACTAGCCAGAGCACCATGAGATCCTGCTGCTTTTAAGTAGTCTGTTTCTTGATTTAATGGTCACCCTATTACTGCAATCCTTTAACTGTTTCCTGGAGCTTTGAGAAAGATGTGGCTGTCAGTTTTTGCTGATTGTTCAAAGCTTCAAGGGAGGACAGAGCCCTGAAGCATCTCACACTGCCATCTTGACCAGGGCCGGGACTCCAAATTCACATTTTTAAAAAGTTTTTTCAATAACAGCTTTATTGAGAAATAATTCATGCACTTCATAATTCACCCATTTCGAGTGCACAATTCAGTGTTTTTTTTATATATTCTCAGAGTTGTGTAACCATCATCACAATCAGTTTTAGAATATTTTCATTCCCAGAAAGAAACCCCATATCCGTTAGTAGTCACTTCCCAGTCCCCTTCCCCTGGCATCCATTAATCTGCTTTCTGTTTCCATAGATCTGACTATTCTGGACATTTCATATAAATCAAATCATACAATTCATGGTCTTGTGTGCCTGATTTCTTTCACTCAGCGTAATGTTTTTGAGGTTCATCCATGATATAGCATGTGTCAGATCTTCATTCCTTTTCATGGCTGAGTGATATTATACTGTACGGATATACCATATTTTGATTATTGCATTCATCAACTTATGGGCATTTGAGTTGCTTCCACTTTTTAGCTCTTATGATTCTCATGCTGCTATGAACATGCACGTACAAATGTCTGTGTGGACACTTGTTTTACTTTCTCTTGGGTAGATATCTGGTAGTGGAATTGCTGGGCCAAGGTGTAACTGTGTTTTGTTTTGTTTTTAAATTAGAGAATGTTTAGGTTAACAGAAAAATCTTGCAGAAAATACAGACTTTCCGTATACCCAATCTATTATTAACACTTTGCATTAGAGTGGTGCATTTGTTACAATTGATGAAAGAATATTAAAATTGTTCTGTTAACTATAGACCATGTTTTACATTAGGGTCACCTATTTGTGTTGTACAGTCCTGTGGTGTTTTTTGTTTTTATTATAGTAATATATATACAACTAAAAATTTCCCCTTTTAACCACATTCAAATATATAATTCAGTTCACTTCTAAAATAAGAGTTCTTCCTTCCATTTCTGTAGCATAATAGCTTTTAGTTTCTTTAGGGTCACACAGATTTTTGGAAATTTGATGTAAGTGAATGGGTTCTTTCCCTAGGGGAATAAAAAGCACATATGAATATCCATGCAATTTTGCACACAGTTTTAGGAATTCAGCAATCAATGGACCTGAAAATCCATGGACAATCCCTCCCCCAGACTAATAACCCATTTTTTAAAGGATCTTTAGCTCTCTGTTGCAAAATTACTAAAAATGTATATTTCTTGGGGAAAATTTGGCAGTGTCAATAAAGTTACTTCCGGATAGTGACAGATGAAACACATAAGGTTTATAAAAGAAGAAAATAAAACTACAGTAGCTAAAGGGTTAAACATTTAAGTCAAATTTTTTGCAATGAATTAAAAATTTGTATGTTGGGTTAGAATTTAGAGTGATTAAGAGTTAGATTGGAGTATTATTGTTTAAAGTGAATCAATATGAACTCAAGATTTTCAAGAGAAATACCTTTTACAGCTTTGCCATCAAAGTGGTCTAGCAGTGTTGTCATCCTATCACCAGTGCTAAAAAGGAAAAATCTAATTTGGATTGCTAGTGTCTGCCCAGATTTTGTTCTTTAATTCTATTAGCCACTAAAAGTAACTAATTCCATGTCCTAGGACAAGGGGAAAAAGTAAGATAGACTCGGTATATTTTCATGTTGTTAGAAAGCAACATCAGGTTTGAAAACATGAAATTTTCAAAATGTCAGAATTACATTGAAAGTACAATGGAGCCAACATAAAGGCAGGCTCCAACATTAAAAAGAAAAAGGTAATTATGGCTAATTGAAATGAGTTATATCTGTGAAAATCCATCTATCTGTAATGATACTCAAAAAGGGAAAATTCCATATAAAATGCAAAAATAAGACATAGTGGTGCTAAATAAGGGTGAATGCAATAAAATATGCTTAATTTTAAAATGTCTTTTTAAGAGATAGTGAAGTGCTGACATTATTAGCAGTCTATTTCTTATATTAAAAATATATGACAGTTTATAAATTCTAGATACCATATTTTTTTATCCTAAAACAGCTTTTCTTTTTTTTTTTACATTTTAACATCTCTGAAATTAAGGTTCTTCTTACAGTGACGGTCTTTTTTTTAGGATTTATTTTTATTTATTTCTCTCCCCTTCCCGCCTCCCCCCACCCCACCCCAGTTATCTGTTCTCTGTGTCCATTTGCTGTGTATTCTTCTGTGTCTGCTTGTATCCTTGTCAGCGGCACCCGGAATCTGTGTCTCTTTTTTGTTGTTGTTGCATCATCTTGCTGCGTCAGCTCTTTGTGTGTGTGGCACCACTCCTGGGCAGGCTGTACTTTTTTCTTGCTGGGCGGCTCTCCTTGTGGGGTGCACTCCTTGCGTGTGGGGCTCACCCATGTGGGGGACACCCCTGCATGGCACGGTGCTCCTTGTGCGCATCAGCACTGTGCGTGGGCCAGCTCCACATGGGTCACGGAGGCCCAGGGTTTGAACCACGGACCTCCCATGTGGTAGGTGGATGCTCTATCCATTCAGCCAAGTCCGCTTTCCAGTGATGGTCTTTTGATTGCTGTCAGTGAAGAACCTTGTACTCATACTTGGTCCAAGCTGTCCATACTGTCTTCACTTCAGTAAAGTAATGTGCATTGTTGGTTTCTGTTGTTGTTTTTTTTTTAATTTCTCCCCACCCTCTCATTGTTGCATTTGCTGTGTCTGTTTTTGTGTGCTGGTCTTCTTTTTAGGAGGCACTGGGAATGGAACCAGGGACCTCACATGTGGGATGGAGGTGCTCAATCACCTGAGCCACCTCCACTCCCCACTTTGTTGGTATTTTATGGGTTGAATTTAACTGTCATTTGAAATATCTTCAAAATGTTCCCCTGTGATTTTGGCATAGAAATGAAGTTGTGTACACAGAAAGGCAACAAAACAGAGCAGTGGAATGGGCATTTCATTTTAGTAAACAAATCTTTGAGGAATATTAATATATTTTCTATATTTTCTTTCAATGTAACAACCAAGTGGTTTTTTGTAATCTGAAAAAGGAAGACACCTACAAGTAGATAGAGTTATGTTATATTTGTTACTGAGATACATGCAGAAAGATTCTTATTAAACACCAAGAAATACAACTGAACACAGGAGAAATTACCAAAACCCTCACAACAGATGAAAGAAATTTCAAAGTAATGAGTAACTCATTTGATTCCTAAGTCACATAAAACTATCTCTAAGGCATTGTGTCAGAGTTTAATTGTTTGTTTTTCTTTCTTAGAGATTCATGAAATAATGGAGCAGCTAAAAATAGCACATCTTATGTTTGATAAAACATGTTATCTATTTTCCCCTATTTGATTAAGAAAGGAAAGGGAAAATTGTGGAACTGTGAGATAGCCAAATTGTAATGAAAATAAAGTAGGAACTCTACCAAGGCTAGGGAGAACGAGGGAGAAAGAGAGTGAAGAAAAGATAGAAAGATGATGGATTAGTCAAATGTTTTAAGAAGGGAGTCTCTACCTTTGTCTCCAGAGTGATGAAACCCTTAAAAGGGCCTATTACTTCTAGAGCCTAGCAAGGCCTTACATAGGTTCCAGTAATGCTAGTAGACCAGGTCCATACTTAATAGGGACATGACATTGCTTTATGCTGATCAAGTAAACCAAAAAGAATACATCATTTCAGGAAAAGAGACTAATGTGCATGAAACAAAAATCTTTGTGCAAGTGTGGACATGAAAAATCCCCTTGACAGGAATAAAATCTAACTATAAACTATGATATGGGTTTGAATTATCTTGGGAGATACACCTACATTCAACCAAATTGACAATTCTGGTTCTCTAAATTTGTTGGAAGCAGTCTTTTTTCTTCTTCTTTTTTTTTCTTTTGGTTCTGGTAAAATTATTGCAATTCTAGGAAGTATAGATATTAGTATTAGTGCAACCCTAGGAAGGGATAACAACTGTAAAGATAATGAAAAGATGAATTGAACTCATGATGTTGATATTTTAAAATAGTAAGTAGGTTTTATCATCATTACTGTTCAAGGTATTTGAAGTATTCCAAACAATCCTTGATATTAAATTTGTAATTAAATTTTAAATCATTGCAAGGATTTTTATTAACTAAGTTTAGAAGCAATGATTAAATTCTTAAGAAATTAAATTTTCTAAGTTTTGTTTATTGGATGTATAAGCTTAGAGCATTAAATATGTCACAGGAGTGGAGGGTGTTCCTCTCCAGGCCTAAAAGTCTTTGAGACTTTGAAAAGTCCCCAACTTAGGTAGTCTAGATCAAAAGCTCTAAGAACACATGTACTCTTAGAAGCACACAATCAACTTTGAGAAATTTATCCTAAGGCAACAATTAAATTATGAACAAGGATTTAGCTACAAGGACATTCATCTTGGTGTTGCTCACAGCAAAAGTGGACACAACAAATTCAAATGCTCAAAAATGAGGCTTCAGGGAGCAGATGTAGCTCAGTAGTTGAGCTCCTGCTTCCCATGTATGAGGTCCTGGGTTCAATTGCTGGTATCTTCTAAAAAAAAAAAAAGAAGTTTTCACTACAGATAAATATCCCAAAAGTTTGCCACTCATTCTACTGGGAAGGCTGTGAAGAATTAGTCATTGTCCACTGCTGGTGGGACTGTGAAAGGTGCAACCCATTGGAGGGCAACTTGGCAGTGCCTATCAAAATTACAAATGCATTTTGACTCAGCAATCCCCAGTCCTAGGAATTTAACTCAGCAACACACCTGTACCTATAGGAAATGGCATAGGTATATGTTTATTCTTTGCCTCTCTGTTCATAATAGAAAAAGATTAGCAACAACCTTCTATAGAGAACACTAGTTAAATAAACGGTGGTTCATCAGCACAATTATATGTTTTGTGGCTGTAGGAGAGAATGAGGAAGCTCTTGCTCTACTGATAATGGAGAAGCACCAGAAATTTGTTAAGTAAAAAAAGTAAGGTGCAGAGCAGTATAAATAGTGTGCTCCCAGGAAGCGAACGTGGCTCAACTGATAGAGCATCTGCCTACCATATGGAGGGTCCAGGGTTCTATACCCTGGTCCTACTGACCCGTGTGGTGAGCTGGTTCATGTGCAGTGCTGCCGTGTGCAAAGAGTGCTGTGCCACACAGGGGCGTAGGGGAGCCCCATGTGCAAGGAGTGCACCCGGCAAGGAGAGCCGCCCCACGTGAAGAAAGCACAGCCCGCCCAGGAGTGGCACTGTGCTCATGGAGAGCTGACACAGCAAGGAGATGCAACAAAAAAGAGATGTAGGGAAGCAGTCTTGGCCCAATGGCTAGGGCATCCGCCTACCATATGGGAGGTCTGTGGTTCAAATCCCAGGCCTCCTTGACCCGTGTGGAGCTGGCCCATGCGCAGTGCTGATGTGTGCAAGGAGTGCCCTGCCATGCAGGGGTGTCGCCCGCATAGGGGAGCCCACGTGCAAGGAGTGCACCCTGTAAGGAGAGCCACCCAACACGAAAGAAAAGTGCAGCCTGCCCAAGAATGGCGCCGCACACACAGACAGCTGACACAACAAGATGAAGCAACAAAAAGAAACAGATTCCCAGTGCTGCTGATAAGGATAGAAGCAGTCACAGAAGAACACATACACAGCAAATGGACACAGAGAGAAGACAACTGGGTGGGGGGGGGAGGAGAAGAGGAGAGAAATAAATAAAAATATATCTTTAAAAAAACAAAAGAGTCGTAGTTTCCCAGTGCCGCCTGATAATACAAGTGGAGGCAGAAGAACACACAGACAAATGGACACAGAGAGCAGACAATGGGGGAGGGAGAGGAAGGGGAGAGAAATCTTTTTAAAAAAGTGTGCTCCCTTTTATGAAAGAAAGCAGAGGAAATAAATCTAAATTTGTATTAATAAGAAAACACTGGAAGGATATATGAGAAACTAATAAAAGTAGTTACTTCTGAGGGATGTGGGTAGCAAAGGTGAGAGACTTAGTGTTTACCTTTTTAAAATTGTTTTTATTTTTGAATCATATCAATATATTACTTATTCAAAAAATTAAAATTAAAAATAGGAGAATTGTTTATAAATTAGGGCATGTCTTGTGATAGAATGATAGGTAGTGATTAAAATTGATGATGTAGGGGTTTAAATACATGGAGAAATATTCAAAATACTTAACAGGTAAGAAAAGCAAGTTATAAAAACTACAACTAATATGATCCTATTTAAGGAATTGTATTTATTTCTTTAGTATAGTTTCCTAAAAGTAGGCTCATTCAGCAAAAGGTCCATTTGTAAGACTATTAACAAACATTCTCAAGCTTTCCAGGACCTGGTACCCATCAACCAATGTATGGGAATGCCTGTTTCATATCTTCTAGTAGTTAATTAGGCTAAGGTAAAATATGGAATCATGCCTAAATTTGCATTTCCTTACACTTTCTTTGTGTGGGCTGACACAACCAGGTGATGCAACAAAAGACACAAGAAGAAAAACATAAGGAGAAACACAACAAAGCAGGGAGCAGAGGTTCCCAGTGACCCCTAAAGAAATTGAGCAGGACAGTGAAGTGGCGCAGGAAGGCGCAGGGAACTGACATGATAAGATGATGCAACAAGAGACATAAAAGGAAAAACATAATGAGAGACCCAACAAAGCGGGGATGCAGGTGGCTTAAGGGATTAGGCACCTCCCTCCCACATCAGATGTCATGGGTTCAGTTCCCGGTGCCTCCTAAAGAAGCAAGTGCAAACAATGAAGTGCAGACATAGCAAGTGCAAACAATGAAGGGTTAGGGAGAGAGAAATAAATAAAATAAATCTTAAAAAAAAAACAACAACACAAGGATATTTTGGACTTGACAGTTTTTTTTTTTTTTTCCAGCATCCTTCTATGCAAACCATCGAATGACCAAACTAGGATATTTTACAAGGGAGAAATTGCTGGCTAATTAAATTAGGCCAAGGTTAAGTCATCGAGCATGCCAGGAAATGTTAAGAAAGAAGGTTGAAACTATTAACAGGAAATAGCCTTCTCTGACAGTTACCAGCTGGAGAAAAGAAGCTGCATTTGAACCTGAGCACATCCATGAGACTGCGAGAATAACTTCCCTGGCAGGTATTTACAGTGGAATCATCCAGGGACAGCAGTTTTGAGCACCAGCCCAGAAGGCACTTCTGATACGTCCACATTATCTGGTATGATCTTTGTGGTGATGTCCTTTTGGCACATGAAAACCTTACTCTCTACTTCCTGCCCCAGGTTACTTTCTCAGAAACTAAAACTGTTTTGAAGACAGATGCTCAACAATTCACAGAACTTGAATCCTACACAGTTGTCCCAGTGCCCGTAACACAGTTACATTGCATTAGAACCTTTCATGCAGCAAAAATTTTAAAAGGCATTGTTTTATTACTTTTACTGGCTCACTTTCTATAAGAGCATTTGCTTATAGGAAGCTTTGGTTTTCACCATGAGTTATTTCAAACAGTTTGTATGGTAAATTCACTTCCGCTTTCTTTTCATGCATAGGTAAACTCATCTAAGATGCCACAGTGTGGTTATCCCACATTTTAATACACTAGAAATATGATATATAAAGACACTTCATGTGTGTGCCAAAGTTTGATTTTTCAATGCTATTTTCCACTGACTGCATGCTACCCAGTATTCTACATCATAAGTATATCCAGTGATAACTTAGTTAAATGGATGTTCCTTCTTCCCCTTTTCTCTGTTTAAAGCCTGTCAAGCCTTGCTGATTGGAACTCAAGAAATTGATTAGCATCTGCGTGAAAGGAGGTTGGCTGCTCCATTTCATCATGGAAGTTTTTCATCACAGAAAACATTCCTAGGCCTGTCTCACCCCAAACTCTGCTTCCCCTTAGGCTACCTTCTTACCGCTTGAACCTGATACCCCCAAATGTCCTGAGATCTCTTGGGTTGATATTATCTTTATGTCTTGTAGTAAGTCCTTGACTTATGATATCATATCTTTCTCACCTGGATAGGTTAACATGTTCCCCCAAGCAAATAAGAGACATCCCATCAGACTTCCTTTGTCAACATCATTGTGCTCTAAGGGGAAAGGACTCTGAACCAGGAAAGGAAGACTTCAATCCAGCACCAGCTCCTTTTATAACTGGTGGGGTGACCTTGGAAAAGCAATTTAAGTCCTCTATATCTCTAGCATGGGGTTTCCTAACTGCGATAAATATTATAAATCCATACCATCCATACCATCCATACCATCCATACCATCATTTTTATTATCAAAGAACATTTCTCAAATGCCTGCTAGGTGACGGCACCTTGCAAGACAGCCAGGCAGCCAGGCCAGAGTCTAAAGCAGAGCATTTGAACCACGTATGATCATTCACAAAGTTGTACTGTTCTGTGGGAATACAAGGGGAAAATACACAGCCTAAAGTTGTTGTTTTTTAATAAAACTAAATTCATTTAACATATTTTTAAAAACTGTCCTTTGTTCTAAGATTTTATCCAATATATTTTTGGTATAAAAGTGTTATTTCTGGGAAGCGGATGTGGCTCAAGTGACAAGGCCTCTGCCTACCATATGGGAGGACCTGGGTTCAATCCCTGGGGACTCCTGGTGAAAAAGGAGAAAGCATGCCTGCATGGTGAGCTGAGAGCCCACGTGACTAGCCAAGTGGCCGCGTGGTGAGCCGAGTGCCCATGCAGTGAGCCGAGTGCCTGCATGAATGCCTGCATGGCAAACCGAGTGCCCATGTGAGTGCCCCGTGTGGTGAGCCGAGTGCCCGCGCAGCAAGCCAAGTGTCTACGTGGTGAGCCAGTGCCTGAGCAGCAAGCCAGTGCCCATGTGGTGAGCCAGTGCCCATGCAGCAAGCCAGTGCCCATGTGGTGAGCCAGTGCCCATGCAGCAAGCCAGTGCCCATGTGGTGAGCCAGTGCCCGAGCAGCAAGCCAGTGCCCATGTGGTGAGCCAGTGCCCATGCAGCAAGCCAGTGCCCATGTGGTGAGCCAGTGCCCATGCAGCAAGCCAGTGCCCATGTGGTGAGCCAGTGCCCATGCAGCAAGCCAGTGCCCATGTGGTGAGCCAGTGCCCATGCAGCAAGCCAGTGCCCATGTGGTGAGCCAGTGCCCATGCAGCAAGCCAGTGCCCATGTGGTGAGCCAGTGCCCATGCAGCAAGCCAGTGCCCATGTGGTGAGCCAGTGCCTGAGCAGCAAGCCAGTGCCCATGTGGTGAGCCAGTGCCCATGCAGCAAGCCAGTGCCCATGTGGTGAGCCAGTGCCCATGCAGCAAGCCAGTGCCCATGTGGTGAGCCAGTGCCCATGCAGCAAGCCAGTGCCCATGTGGTGAGCCAGTGCCCATGCAGCAAGCCAGTGCCCATGTGGTGAGCCAGTGCCCATGCAGCAAGCCAGTGCCCATGTGGTGAGCCGAGTGCCCGCGCAGCAAGCCCAGTGTCTACGTGGTGAGCCAGTGCCTGAGCAGCAAGCCAGTGCCCATGTGGTGAGCCAGTGCCCATGCAGCAAGCCAGTGCCCATGTGGTGAGCCAGTGCCCATGCAGCAAGCCAGCGCCCATGTGGTGAGCCGGGTGCCCGCGCAGCAAGCCAGTGCCCATGTGGTGAGCCAGTGCCCATGCAGCAAGCCAGTGCCCATGTGGTGAGCCGAGTGCCCGCGCAGCAAGCCCAGTGTCTACGTGGTGAGCCAGTGCCCATGCAGCAAGCCAGTGCCCATGTGGTGAGCCAGTGCCCATGCAAGTGAGTCACACAGCAAGATGATGATGCAACAAAAGAGAGACAAAGGGGATAGTCTAGGCAAAGCACAGCAGAGACCAGGAACTAAGGTAGAGCAATTGACAGGGAACCTCTCTCCACATCAGAGGTCCCCAGGATCAAATCCTGGTGAATCCTAGAGGAAAAAGACTAGAAGAGAAGACAAAAAGAGAAATAAATAGAGAAGATCACACAGCAAATGGACACAGACAGCAAAAACAGTAGGTTGGGGGAGGGGGGAGGGAGAGGAGGGGGAGAGGAAGAAAAAGGTAATATAAAAATAAAATGACCTCTAATTTTTTAAAAAAGTGTTATTTCTTTTATGAAATTATGGCCATAATAGATACTACTTTGTGAAGTTGCCCTTCTCACCAAAATAAAAAGTTGTTAGTCCTGTGAATATCTCGAAAAGATTTTTTGGAAATTTGTATCATCCAAGTCTGGACTCTACTACCCTACCCTTGGCAGTCACCATCCTCTTCCTAACTCTGTGGCAGGTAGTTTTAGAAAATTCTGAGTTGGTGATCTGCAGAAGAGCTGGGGCCTAGTGTCTGCCCTGCTTCTAAGTCTCTGTGTGGCTGGTAATTTCCTTAACTGCTCTGCATCTCAGGCTCCTTCTGGGTAAATGGAGTCCAGCTGAGGTCACTAACTGTCCACCTTTCATCCTAAAGGGACACCTGAGAATGACCATGAGTATGTATATGTCTTCCTCGCCACATCCCATCCCCCCAGCATGAGTTATACACAACTTCCCTGCTTTCATTCTCCCTTGATAAAGCACATCTAAATGCTAGGGGACAACTAAGGGTATTTTAAAACTGGTTGTCAAACTTGATAGGCATCAGAATCACCTGTTGGGCTTGTTAAAGCAGAGGTTGAGGGTCCCACCTGAGAGTTTCTGCTTCAGTGGGTCTCGAGAATTTGCATTTCTACCAGTGCCCGGGTGATGCGGATGCTGCTGGTCTAGGAGTGACACTTTGAGAAGCATTGTCTGATGAGAACTTGGATCCACTCTAATTTAGTTACAAATCAGTCAGTCACAAACTGCTCTCTGATTTGTAACAAATTGCCTTCTACACTTTGGTTCAATTGCTGAATTTAGCAACCTCTCAATGGCCTTCTAGCTCTAAAATTCTATCATGTTTATGTGAGGCAAGATCATGGGCATTGAAGCCTGACTCCCTCTGCAATCACAACCTCTTTCAATTCTTTTTAGATGTCCTCTGCACCCACCTTCCACTCCACCTACCTAAAGACTCTTAACACTCAATTGCATATAAAATACAAGGGCACCTGGTGTTTGGTTTCCTGCATGAAGACAGAATGGAGGACACTTCTCCAAGTCTTATCAGTTACGATGAAAATCTTCTATTTTCCATGAGGTAATCTCTCTAAGGCGATCAAATCTGCATTCTGGCTCTTCTGAGGCTGGTTAATGAAGAGAGGGAGTAAACGCTGCGGTTTGCTGGTAAGAATACATCCAGGCACCAGACAGGATGTATTGCTCTTATTCTGAACCTCCTGGGTCATTGTAAGTCGAAATCCAGAAAGAACCCAAGAGAATTTATATTAGATAGATAGACTTTCCTAACAGTGATATATTTTCTGTGAAAATGTTTCAACCAATTGTCCTTCAGAGGCTGATTGTCCAGAGAAAAAAATAATATTTTCTGGGGGCTTTGGGAGTCTATTGCCTTTCTGGTCTGTCAGAAGCCAAGAAAGGCCATTTAGCAGCGTAGAAGTAAGAAGTTTACTGGGAAGCTGCTCCCCCTCTCCTGGTCCATTTTCTCTTAGAAGTAAGTTCTGATAGGTACATGCACAGAATGCTCTTATTCCTGCCAGGGTCTTTTACAGCATACTCACCATAACCACACATTTCTAATGAGAATTAGTTGTAAGAGGAGTCAACTCATGGTAACACATTTTTAATAATAAAAATAGCTAACGTGTCAAAATTCTCCGTGTTCCAGGCATTGTTCTAAGGACTTTCGTGGTATTAACTCATTTAATCCTTACAGCAATCTCATGAGATATGTATTATTATTAGCTCCATTTTATAGTCAAGGAAATTGAGGCACAAAGAATTGAGTAACTTGTCCAAGGTCACACCAGTCACACCAGTTGGTAAAGGATTCAAACTAACTCTGGCCCCAAAGGTGCACATTTAACCATTATACTATGCTTCCTTTTTATTTTATTTTATTTTTATTATTTTGTTTTATTTTTTAAAGGGAACAACCACCTTCTAGATAAAGTAAATCCACAATTAGAATTTGTTAAAGTTTCTACCACCTCCTTCATGGAACCTCTTGACAATCAGAACTGACATCTTTATTCCCGGTCTTCTCACACGTCTTCCTAACGTCCCATGGCAGTGCTACAGAATGGCAGGCTCACTGCATAGGGCAGGAAGCAAATCGGGAATTGCTCATTTATTCAGAGCCTGACATAATTACTGACACATTGTAGGTGTTTAATAAATGTTTGTTGATTGAATGAATTCTTCTATCATTTTTCTAAGGGACTGCTCTTTGCCAAGATTATCTAAAACTGGAAAACCAGCCTGAAGTGGCTAACATTGTCTCTCTCAAATCCACAGACAGTGATAAATTTCAGCCATCAAAGTTTTTTCCAGCATCTCTAAAACAAGTCAAAATGACTGTTTTAAGAATTGATTGCTGGGCCTTCCTGTTCATTGATCTCTATCTGTCTCTTTTTTAGCAATGTTTCACGTCTTTTCCATTTTCTTGCCCTCCTCTGGTGGAGGTGCTAATGAATGGAAAAATGTATAAAAAGAGGACAGCAGGAGGGAGAAGCACATTCCCCAAACCTGGTCATGAGGGCTTGGATAATTGAGAGGCCACCACTGTAAAAAGGTAGGACAAGCACAATCTGAACACTCTTCAGACATTGCTATCTAATGAAGACTTACAAAGTGATTTTAAAAAAGGTTTGCCCAAATTCAAAGAGTGAAATAATTATTCTGACAGTAAATTCCACAAACATGATGAGTAAAACAGAGCAAATAAGGAAAATAGGTGAAATATTGTCTCATTTTTATTAAAAAGTGACAAAAATTCCTGCTTTCATTATTATGTATAAAGTTATATATGTACATTTATATATATTTAAGATTGTTTGGATATAGATATGAAAGGATACTGTCTTAGTTTCCTATAGCTGCTATAACAAATTGCCATAAACTTGGTAGCTTAAAACATTTATTCTCTCTCAGTTCTGGAGACCATAAATGCAAAATCAGGTTCACTGGGCCTAAATTAAGGTATCAGCAGAGCTCTGTTCCCTTCAGAGACTCTAGGGGAGAATCCATTCCTTGCTGCTTCCAGAGTCTGCTGGTGTTCCTTGGCTATGGCTACATCACTGCAACCTTTGCCTCCATAGTAACATTGCCTTCTCTTCTTCTGTCTGTTTCAAATCTCCTTCTGCTGTTCTCTTATTAGGACACTTGCAATTGCATTTAGGGCCCACCTGATAATCCAAGATAATCTCCCTATCTCAATATTCTTAATTTAATCACATCTGCAAAAACATTTTTCCATGTAAGGTAACATTTACAGGTTCCAGGAATAAGGGCTTGAAATCTTAGGAGGGGGAGTCTTGGAGGGGTTTGCCATTTTTCAGCCTACAATGGATACATACTACATCATTTATGAGAGAAAGGGAAGCATGAGAGTCAGCCTTCAAGATGGGCTTCAGTGTTGCCTCCTGATGTTCACACCCTTTTGTAGATTACTTCCACACTGAATGAGAGCAGCCTGGATGACCACCATAATATGGCAGAGGTGACAGCGTGTGCATTCCAGACTAAGTCATCAAGGGTGTGGCGGCTTCTACCTTGCTCCCTTGCATTGCTTGCTCTGGAGGAAGCCGGCCACTATGTGAGGACACTCAAACAGCCCTATAGAGAGGCCCACATAGGAGGAACTGAGACGTTCCCACCAATAACCATTGCCCACTTGCCAACCATGTGCATGAGCCACGTTGGAAGCAGCTCTTGCAGCTCCAGTCAAGCTTTCAGATGACTGCTCTCTCAGAACTGTCTAACTGCCCAGCCAAGCTTCTCCTTACCCACAAAAACTATAAGACAATAAATATTTATTTTTGTTTTAAGTCATCAAGTTTTGGAATAATTTATAACACAGGTAATGATGTCAGGGAGGGAGAAGCCAAACAAGAACATAAGACTATACCGGAGAAAAAATTCTCATCTCACTTATGGATTTAAGTAAAATTATATATTAAAAAAAATAATTCCCCAGATAATATTTGGGACTTATATGATAGTAATCTCTCTGAAGAAGAAATGGATTTGAGTGGCACACAGCATTTCCCATTCCTGGAGACCGAGAGGAAAGAGAGTATAGTTTTGTTGCCATCACCCTGTATCTTCTCATTCTGGATAGTAGAATTAATATCTGTTGTTTTTGTCTATTTGGTATCCATTCTTATTTCTTCCAGTAACAGTATCCCACTTCTCCTCAAGGAAACAATCCTAATGGAGAGCATAAAGGAACAGGAGAATGAAAAAAATGAAAGAAGGGTTTGGTTTGGTGGCAGAATTGATAGAAAAAGAACAATAAAGTCACTGGATGCTCAACTGATGACTTCTCTCATCTATGTGAGTATAGCAGTTTGATATAGTTTATAAATTCCAAAAATAGATACTGGATTATGTTTGTTAACTGATCTGTCTGAAGTTTCACTTTGATTGGGCCATGTCACTAGGGTATTGAGACCCTGCCCCTTAGTGGGTGGGAACTCACAGATAAATGACATGGCAAAAGACAGAGTTGGGAGTTTTTGAGCTGGAGCCCAGGAAGTAAGCACACAGAGGAGCAAATGTGTGCCTGGAGAGAACTGAGCCCAGGGAGAGAGACAGAGCCAGTTGCCTGATAGTCTACAGCTGGCCTTACGGAAAGAGGCAAAGCCCAGAGAGCCTCTTAGTCTACAGCTGACCTTGTGGAGAAAACAGAAGAGCTGAGAATGGAGATAAATGAGCCCTGGGAAGGGAGGAACCCAGGAAGCCTGAGCCCAAGCAGACATTGGCAACCATCTTGCTCTAACACATGGCAATAGGCTTTGGGGAGGGAAGTAACTTATACTTTATGACCTGGTAACAGTAAGCTTCTTCCCCAAGTAAACACCCTTTATAAAAAGCAACCAATTTCTGGTATTTTGCATCAGACCCCTTTGACTGACTAATACAGTGAGTATATAGTTTTGTGTGTAGGATGCCACACTGATGCTCACCTAAACCTCATAAACCCTTAGAGGGAAGGAGCTAATATATTACTGTATAAATGGCTTTATTTTTTTACATTTATATACCCCCCCACACTGGTTGTTTTTTTTCGTGTGTGTGTTTTTTTTTGTGCTTGCTATCTGCTCTCTGTGTCCATTCATTTCCTCTTTGTCGTGTCATCTTTCTCCACCAGCAAGCCATCAGCTCTCTGTGATGCAGTTCAGCTTGCCTTCACCAGGAGGCCCCAGGAATAGACAGGAGCCCAATTGCTTGAGTCACATCCATTTCCCAGGAAAATCCAAATCTTACCATTGACTAACAGCTAAGTGTAGATTAATATTTACCTTTCTACAGTATAGCCAATGTAATTTTCTAATATACAGCTCACCAGATGTCCACATGCTCTCCAACATTTCCCACATCCTTTATAGTCAGTCAAAGCTATATGTGTCACTTCCATGCTGAAGCTTTTAAAAGTTGGTATGTGGGGAAGTGGATGTGGCTCAACCAGTTGGTTGCCAGCCTAATACATGGGAGGTCCTGGGCTCAGGTCTGGGTACCTCCTAAAGAAGATGCCCACACCCACCACAACAAGCTAGATACTGTACCCCACTGCAAGAAGTAGGCACCTAAATAAGCAGATACTACCCGCCAGCAGATGCTGCAGCCCATGGGGAGTGGGTGTGGCTTAGGCCATTGGGCACTCACCACCCATGTGGGAAGTCCTTGGTCTAATTCCCGGTGCCTCCTGGAGAAAGGTGAGCAAACAATAAACACACAGACAACAGAACCGTCTGGGAGAGAAGGGGCTAAATAAAAATAAATAAATAAAGTAAATAGATAAATCTTTTTTTAAAAAAGTTGGTATGTGGCTCTTCATTTTCTTTTTCCTTGATATGTTAGGGATTGACTCGTGTCCCCCACAAAAGGCATGTTCAAGTCCCAACCCCTGGTCCTATGGGTGTGAACCCATTTGTATAGAGGACCTTTGAAAATGTTTTTAGTTAAAGGGTGCCCAGACTGAGTGAGGGTGATCCTTAATCCAATATGACTGAAGTCCTTACAAGCAAAGGAAATTGGACATGGAAGGAGAAGCCACAGGGAACAACCAGAAACTGGGAGTTAAAGGAACCCGGAAGAGAAAGAATACAACACTTGCCATACACATTGCCTTGTGATGGAAAAGCCAAGGAACCGTAAAGATGGATGGTCAAATTATCAAATTTATTTGGAAGGGTAAGGGGTCTTAAACTGTGAAAAATGTCTTCAAAAAGAAGAACAAAGTTGGAGGACTCTTACTTCCTGACTTTAACTCATATTACTTAGCTACAGTGGTAAAAACAGCATGGTACTGGCATGAAGATAGACATATTGACCAATGGAATCAAGTTGAGAACTCAGAAATAGACCCTCACATCTATGGTCAAGTGATTTTTGAAAGGCTGTCAAGCCCACCTAGCTGGGTTGAACAGTCTATTCAACAAATAGTGCTGGGAGAACTGAATAGCCACATCCAAAAGAAAGAAGGAGGAACCCCCATCTCACACCATATACAAAAATTAACTCAAAAATAGATCAAGAGGGAGTGGACGTGGCTCAAGCCATTAAGTGCCTGCTTCCCATATGGGAGGTCCTGTGTTCGGTTCCCAGTGCCTCCTAAAGAACACAAACAAACAATGAGCAGATAATGAGCAGACATCAAGCAAAAATAACAAGTAGACAACAAGAAAAAACAATGAGCAGACAATGAGCAATAAGAAAACAACAACAACAACTAGTAGACAATGAGCAAAATCAAACAAGCAGGGAGTATATGTGGCTCAAACAGCTGAGTTCTCGCCTCCCACACAGGAGATTCCAGGTTGGGTTCTCAGTGTCTCCGAAAGAAAAAGTACAGAAACAAAAAGAGACAACGAGCAGACAATAAGCAAACAAATGAGGGAGCCAACTGGGTGGGGGGATTAAAAAAAATGGATCAACAACCTAAATATAAAAGCTACAGCTATAAAATCCTAGAAGAAAATATAGGGAAACAGCTTCAAGATCTTGTGGTAGGTGATAGTTTCTTAAACCTTACACCCAAAGCACAGGCAACAAAAAGAAAAATAGATAAATGGGACTGCCTCAAAATCGAAGACTGTTGTTCTTCAAAAGAGTTTGTCAAGAAAGTAAAAAAGCAGCTTACTTAATGGGGGAAAATATTTGGAAACCACGTATCCAATAAAGGTTTGATGTCCATGTTATATAAAGTGAGCATACAACTCAAAGATGAAAAGACAAGCAACCCAATTAAAAAATGGGCAAGGGAAATGGATTTGGCTCAACTGATAGAGTGTCCGCCTACCACATAGGAGGTCCAAGTTCAAACCCCGGGCCTCCTGACCCGTGTGGTGAGCTGGCCCATGTGCAGTGCTGATGCGCACAAGGAGTGCCACGCCATGCAGGGGTGTCCCTTGTGTAGGGGTGTTCCCCGCATAGAGTAGCCCCACACAGAAGGAGTGCACCCTCAAGGAGAGCTGCCCCATGCCAAAAAAGTGCAGCCTGTCCAGAAGTGGTGCAGCACACAGAAAGCTGATGCAGCAAGATGATGCAACAAAAAGCTATACAGAGTCCTGGTGCTGCTGACAAGAATGCAAGTGGACAAAGAAGAACACACAGTGAATGGACACAGAGAGCAGACAGCAGAGAGGGGAAGGGGAGAGAAATTTAAAAAAAAAATTTAATGGGCAAAAGACTTGAATAGACATTTTTCCTAATAGGAAATACAAATGGCCAAAAAACATATGAAAAAATGTTAACAACGCTAGCTATTTGGGAAATGCAGATAAAAACTACAATGAGATACCACATCACACCTTATAGAATAAAAGCCATTATTAAAAAACAACAACAAAACTACAAGTGCTGAAGAGGATGTGGAGAAATAGGAACATTCCTTCATGGCTGGTGGGAATGTAGAATGGTGCAGCCTCTGTGGAATACAGTTTGGCAGTACCTCAAGAAGCTGAATATAGAACTGCAACCCTCTGCCAATCCACACTGGACATGTATCATAATTAGAAATAAACCTTTGTTATGCTAGCCATTGGAATTTCAGGGTAAATTTGTAATCAAGCAAAATATAGCATTTCCTGACAAATTCTTAAACCTTATGTTTGACAACATTGAACTACTTAAAATTTGTAATATTTTCTCACCTACAGACGTTTTCTGATAGTTCTTGCTTTTGGAAAGCTCTACTCCCATTTCCATCTACTGCTATCCTATCCATTTGTTAAGACCCATTTTCTTTTTCTTTTTCCAATTCTTAAATGAAACTATTATTTTTCATTAATAAAATAAGAACTTTAAGTATAAAAAAAATCACACACTATCCCAAGGCCCAGGGATTAACCCTTATTAACATAGGAGAATATGCTTTTTTCACCTTTATTTCTATTCAGACTTATAACTTGATTTTCCCCCAAGTCACCAACTATAAATACAAATGTAAGTTACATTAATAGCAAAACCCCACATTTTACTAACTTTTTTCTTCACCTCCTAGTGCAAAACGTAGGCATCTGTAATAGACATTTTTTTCGTTCCTTGCCAAATATTCATTCCCCAATTCTCTTTTTCTTCTCAATATCACCCCAAATTTCTCAGCTGTATGATTTGGTGGGATCAACCTCACCCCCAGTTCTAGTAATGGCTCTGTTTGGATTCTACTTAAGCTGAACAGTATATCCCACCCATTAGAAACAATGATTGATTGGTTAAGGGATAGGCACATCATCCAAGTTTGGTCTATTAAGCCCAACGAGACATAAGTCCAGGGGAACATTGATTGAGCTATCGGAAAACGGATTCTTTCTTTCCTGTTGGATGTGAATGATAGCCATCTTGAGACCACCAGAATGAGACCCTGCCTGAGAGTGAGCCAACAAAGAAGAATTAGAGTCAGGAAATGGAGAAGAAGATACTAAGTCCCAGTCATGCCTTTTGAGCTCTGAATGAAGCATCTTCTGAAGTCAGATCTAACTTTGCACCATCTAGATGAGTGGATCAATATCTTTTCATCTTTATTTAAGCAAAATCAGTTTGCATTGACCTTGCTGTTGTTTGCAATAGAAAGCATCCTAACAACTGTAGTACTTGTACCTCCCTCTCCTTACCCTCACCATGAAGTTTTCCAAAAGTATATATGGCATTTCCTGGGTATTCTCAAAAATATCTCCACTCTTGTAATGTCAGTGCTGCTCTGTTCTTTCTTATCAAGCACTGGCAGCAACACACTGGAGCCCTCAAGCTGACCACGTTCACGGTGGGTTGTGAAAAGCAGTGGAGAAGGCCTTTCATACCTGTTGTGTTGTCTTCTGAGGGATAACCTAGAAGGACTGCCTAAATTGTTTTACAGAGTTCTTAGCAAAATAGCTTGAAAAAGAACAACAAAATTGGAGGAGTCACATGTCTTGATATAGAAACACTACAAATCTATAGTAATCAACATTGTGGTACAGGCATAAAGATAAATATTTCATATTATATATATCATATATAGGCATATATATATATTTATAGACACATATATCAATGGAACACAATTAAGAATCCAGAAATAAACCCACACATTTACAGTGGACTGCTTTTCAGCAAGGGTTCCAAGGCAGTCCAATGGAGGAAAGAATAATCTTTTCAACAAAAGGTATTGAGACAACTGGATATCCACATAAAAAAGAATGAAAAGTTTGGCCTCTACCTCATAATTAACTCAAAATTCATCAAAGACCTTAATGTAAGAATTAAAACAATAAAATTCTTAAAAGAATCCTTGAAGAATTTTGTAGCCTTGGATTAGTCAATAGTTATCTAAATATCAAACCAAAAGCACAAATGACAAAATTAAAAATAGAAAAATTTGACATTACCAAAATTAAAACCTTTTTGTGCTTCAAAGGACACCATTAGGAAAGTGAGAAGCTACCCATGGAATGAGAGAAAATATTTGGAAGTCATATATCTAACAAAGGTCTTAAAGAACTCTTGAAAAACCAAATACTAAATTAAGAAATGAGCAAAGTGTCTGAACAGACAAGCTGACAAAGAAAATATACAATTGACCAATGAGCAAATGAAAAAAATGCTTAATATCATTAGCCAATAGGGAAATGTAAAACAAATCCACAATGAGATACCACTTCATACCAAGTAGCATGGTCACAGTCAAACAAATGAAAAATAACAAGTGTTGGTCATGATATGGAAAGATTAGAACCCTCATGTATTGCTGGTGGCAATATAAAATGATGCAGGGAAAACAGTCACTCAAAAATTCAATATAGAGTTACTGTATGAACCACACTATGCTCTCCTAGGTACATACCCAAGAGAATTAGAAGCCTATACCCACAGAAAACTTTTACATGAGTGTTCATAGCATTATTACTTACAATAGCCAAAATGTAGAAGCAATCAAAATGTTCACCAATTGCTGAATAGATAGACATGTCCTTTTCAGTTTCTTAATGCTTCCTTATTTTCTGGGATAATCTTTCCCTGACCAAACTGGAATCATCCATTTCTCCTAGGAGCTCTGGTTTCTTTCATCATTGGGGAATGGAATTTTGAAACAAAGATTTTGGGCATTAGGTATGCTCATTGCTACTGGGCTGTCATTGCTTTTATACCTTATAAGGGGACAGGAGCTGGGTTTTCTGTTATTAATTTTTTAAAAAATCATCTGTGGTTGTTTGTAACTATATCTATCTCAGAAAAGCATGTTCTTCATTACAAGGGATTTTAAAATACAGACTGATCTAATGTGTTTTGTGGGCATGTAGTATTGTATGTAAGTGGCAAAATTTAAGGCATTTAATCTAAATGTTTCATTTTCCCTAAAATAAGGAAGACATTTCAAAAAAAAGAGAAAAAGAAGAAGCAGCAGCTAGGTAATTTAAACTGAGATTAAAAAGTAAACACACACAAACAACAAAAACAAAAGGCACAATCCTATAAGATACAGTTAGCTTGGCACAGTGAAGACTAAATTTAAGACACAGAAAAGCATATTCTTAAAGTTAATCCATTCCTGTGGGTGTGGCCCCATTGTCAGTAGGATCTTTTGATGAGGCTGTTTTAGTAAAGGTGCGACTCACCTCATTCAAGATGGGTCTTAATCCTCTTACTGGAGTCCTTTACAAATGGAATGAATAGAGAGAGAGAGAGAAAGCCATGGAAGCAAGAAGCTGAAAGCAATGAAACTCAGAGGAGAAGGGAGAGACCAGTAGACACTGCTATGTACCTTGCCATGTGGCAGAGGACTCAAGGATCACCAGGAGCCAGTCTTTGGGAAGAAAGAATTACCTTGATGATGCCTTGATTTGAACATTTTTCTCACCCTCAAAACGGTAAGTTAATAAAATTCCATTATTATTAAAAGTCAATTCGTTTTATAGTATCTGCTTTCAGCAGCCTAGGAAACTAAAACAGCATCCTAACTTCAAACTTAAACAATGCTTTCCCACCACCTTCTTAATAGTATCCTCTGAGTATTGATGGATTTTCCTTTATGGAGTTCCACACATTCTCATAAATAATTCCAATCATGTCTGATGTTACTGTTAATCCACTGTCTCTTTTCAGGTGCTGGCACCAATATACCAGAGCCCCATGGAAAAAAATTGTATGGTAGTCTGTAGAAAATAGTGGAACATGTAATGAGAATGAGAAATAAACCTTTGTCGTTATAAGCCATTGAAATCGGGGATCATTTATTTGTTACAATTATATCATCTAACTTATCCTGATTAATATAATAATTATGCACAAAGCACTAGGCAGGTACATGTAGGCGTTTTAATATAAGTAGCAAGAAGTATAAAGGAATTAAAATTTTATTTGCTTTTACATAAATTAGGAAGGCGTCAAAAGAACAGAAGACCTATCAGAAGTTTCGACCTGGCCAAATTTCCAAAGAGACATTTGGTTCTCAATTCTGACATAATAAGGGTCAGTTTCTACATAACACAGACTGAAAACCCCTAAAGAAACAGGGTAACAAGGGCCATGTTTTCCAAATAAAAAGTACTTCAATAGAATATGAGGACTCTATGTCACTGTACAGATTTATGAAGAAAACAGAACTCTTAATAGAGCCTTGGGCATCTGCTCCTATCATGGAGGGAAAGCACTTCCAGAAGCAAGTAGACAACATTTGCCTAGAACCTGCTATTATTACACTCTGTGCATATGGTAGCTAAAAACTCATTAGTTCTGTAATTCTGGCTGAAGTTGGCAAGCCACCTCCAGAAATATTTCAGGCAGGCAAAGTGACAGATGGCAGTTTCCTTTGTCATAGGACGAACTGATTAGGGTAGTTAGTGGTCACGCACATAAAACTCATCCATTTAGAGTGAAACTACTTTTGTGTAAATTATTTTATTTGCAGCTTCCGATAAGTTAATCTTCATGTAGTTGGCCACATTTTTTGTCATCCAAGAATGCATGGTCAGACTTATATAATTTCTTTCAAATGGAATTAGAAAATAAATTTCAATGGCTACCATAACATAAATATATATTCATTTTTAGCCCATTAAAAACAGAAGGTAGTTTGGTCATTTTGTTTTAACCTTCCTCCCCTATGGCAGCTCCTTCTGTAGGGGACCTCTGTCCAGGATACCATCCCCTATCCTCTGGTAAAAGTGTCCCAATTATACTCTGATGCTTCCTATGTTGTTCAGGTAACGCTTATTGCCACCTCTGTTCCCCAGGCTCTAGTGATGAAAACATGACCCATACCTAACCAATCATAATACCATATCTCCTGTTCTTTTTTTTTTTTTTTTTTAAAGATTTATTTATTTATTTAATTTCCCCCCCTCCCCTGGTTGTCTATTCTTGGTGTCTATTTGCTGCGTCTTGTTTCTTTGTCCGCTTCTGTTGTCGTCAGCGGCACGGGAAGTGTGGGCGGCGCCATTCCTGGGCAGGCTGCTCTTTCTTTTCACGCTGGGCGGCTCTCCTCACGGGCGCACTCCTTGCGCGTGGGGCTCCCCCACGCGGGGGACACCCTTGCGTGGCACGGCACTCCTTGCGCGCATCAGCACTGCGCCTGGCCAGCTCCACACGGGTCGAGGAGGCCCGGGGTTTGAACCGTGGACCTCCCATATGGTAGACGGACGCCCTAACCACTGGGCCAAAGTCCGTTTCCCCATATCTCCTGTTCTTATGGTTGGTTCAGAGATGGACATGTGCCCCAAGCTGGGCCAATCGGAGCCTTCCCCCAGTTTTCTGCAGAACATGTTATGAAAGAGTGGGTGGATTGAACGTAAGCTTTTAGAATTTTTGCTACCACATGAGGAGTGACCAATACAAAGAAAAGCAGAATCAACAGATTCCCTTGTTCATCTTTTGTGTACCTGGATCTGGAGAATCTTGAAGATACTATACTGCTAGGCTTTTTCATTTACATGAGGCAATACATTTCCTTTTTCATTTAAGCAAGTTGGGTTTCTTTCCTTTGCAACCAAAAGAGTTCTAATTCACCCACTATTTTTGGACAGTCAGCCAGCCAAAAAAATATTATAGCCCTCCCTGGTCTTAACTCTATGACTTAGTCATTGAACCAGAAGAACATCACAAATAAAATTACTTCCCAACAGAGTATATTTTACCAAAGGATCTCAAAGCATTTACAAGCTTCAGAGAAAAATACTCTGGGGTATATTAGGCACTTTGGAGGAACACACCAACTTTTATTAGTATGGTTAAAAATAACATCAACCTTTTCCTGAGAATAGGCTATATTCCAGAAGCTGTACAAGGTCTTTTATGGTTGTTACCTTATTTAAAAAGAGTCACAACTCTTTTATAAAGTAGGTATTCATACACTCACTTTACAGATGGGAAAGTTGAAGTTTAGAGAGATTAATTTTTCTGAGGTTATTCAGCTCATAAATCACTGCTCCAGAATTTAAACTCATGTCTTTCAGACTCCAGATCTTTCTTCTAAGCAACATTGCCTATCTCTATACTTAACCTGCACATATAAGTCAGGGTTCTCCATAGAAACAGAACCAAAAAGATATCTTTCTCTCCTGCCTTTCTCTCCACCCCTTTCCTTCTCCCTTTCCCTCTCTCATATAAGGAATTGGCTTATGCTACTGTGGGGGCCGGCAAGTCCGAATTCTATAGCAAGCTGATAAAAATGATGCTGAAGTTGAGTCCAAATTCCCCAGGGGAAGCTGACTGTCTGAAGTTGAGGCAGAAATTCCTCTTTCTGATTTTTGAAATCCTCAGTTTTAACTTTTATGACCTCTAACTGATTGATTAGAAGATCCCCTACTTTGCTGAGGGCAAGCTCTTTGGTTGATTATAGATGCAACCAGCCATAGATACAAATCCGTCTATGAAATATCCTCACAGGAACAAACAGGTCAGTGCTTGCTTGACCAAACAAAATGTATGGTGGACACCATACATTAGCCAAGTAGACACATGAAATTAACCTTCATGCTGTATTATTAGATAATGGTTGTCTGAATCCACGAAGATAGCAATTTATACTCTGGAGATATATTTTATTAAACCCTTGGTTTAATTTTGTAATAAAAATATTTGGTGTTGCTCTCAGGATACTAGACACTTCTGTCAATGCCTGGCTACTCACCCAGCCAATTGGACTCCTTCCTCCTGAGCTACCAGCTGAAAGGACCAGAAATGGACATCTGAACTGGCAAGCTAATTAGATTCACTCATTTGGGAATTTAAGTAAAAAGCAAAGAAGAAAGTTTCACTTGGTGCATGCTCGAGTGGAAAGGGCATATAAATAATCTGTATGACACTCTTCTCCAGTTTAAGGGACAATATGGTCTGTATTAGTTTTCCTAGTGCTGCTGTAACAAATTACCACACGTTGATGGCTTAAAGCAACAGAAATTTATTCTCTTATAGTTCTGGAGACCCAAAGTCTGAAATCAAGGTGTTGGCAGGGTTGGTTCCTTCCAGAGGCTCTGAAGGAGCGTCCATTTCCTGCCTCTCTTCCAGCCTCTGGTGGCTGCCGACCATCCTTGGCATTCCTTGGATTAGAGGTGATCACTGTAATATCTGTCTGTATCAAAATCTTCTCTCCTGAGTGTCTTCTCCCCTTTTTGTCTCTTCTCAGGACACTTGTCATTGGATTTAGGGCCTACCCTAATCTAGGATAAACATATTTTATGGGGGGTAAACATATTTTATGGGTAAACATATCTTATGGGGGGAGCACTTTTCAACCCACGATGACTGTTTACTTTGAACCTCACAAATGATGTGTCACAGATAACATGGCAATTCTTTCCATCCCATCTACCTCCCTTCATCCCCAAGGTAACCACTATCCTAAGTGTTACTGTCATGCATGATTTAATATTTTCACTACCTTTGTGTGTATCCAAACACAACATGTGGTTATTTCTTATTCTGAAACATACATGCAACATAACGTTATCCATTTAAACCATCTTCAAGCATTCACTGGAATAGTATAAATTACATTCACAATGTTGTGCTACCATCACCAACATCCTTACCAGAACTTTTCATCCCTCCAAACAGTCACTCTGTCCCCATTGTAGGATTGACTTCCCTTTCTACCTCAACCCTGCCCTTGGGAAACTATAAGCTACTTTCTGTCTCTGTGAATTTGCATATTCTAGTTATTACATGTAAATGAAATAATGCAGTATCTTTCCTTTTGTATCTGGCTTATTTCACTCAACGTGATATCTTCAAGATTCATCCATGTTGTAGCATGTATCAGAGCTTCATTCTTTTATAAAGGCTTAACGATATTCTCTTGTGTTTATCCATCACATTTTGTTTATCCATTCAGCCATTGATGGACATGGGTTGCTTCCTCCTTGTGGTTATTGTAAATAAAGCTGTTATTAACACTGGTATAAAATTTCCTGCTTTCAGTTCTTTTGGGTATGTACCTAGAAGTGGGATTGCCAGGTTATATGGTAATTCCACACTTAACGTTCTAAGGAATTACAAAACTTCTTTCCACAGTGACTGCGTCATTTTACATTCCCACCAACAATTTATAAAGGTTTCTATTTCTTTGCATTCTCACCAACACTTATTTTCTGTTTTGTTTTGTTGTTGTTGTTAATATTAGCCATTCTAGTGGATGTGAAGTGGTATCTCATTGTGGTTTTGATTTGCATTTCTCTAATGGATAATGATGTTAAGCATCTTTTCTTTTTTTTCACCCCCTCCCCCATTCCCTGCTCTTTTTTGCTGTCTGTCCATTCGCTGTGTGATCTTCTCTATCTATTTCTCTTTTTGTCTTCTCTTCTCATTTTTCTCCTCTAGGATTCACTGGGATTCGATCCTGGGGACCTCTGATGTGGAGAGAGGTTCCCTGTCAATTGCACTACCTCAGTTCCTGGTTTCTGTTGTGCCTCGCCTTGACTCTTCCCTTTGTCTCTCTTTTGTTGCATCATCATCTTGCTGCATTACTCACTTGCACAGACACTGGCTCGCCACATGCACACTCATTTCGCCATGCGGGCTTTTGGCTTACCAAGTGAGCACTGGCTCGTCACATGGGCACGCTTTTTACCAGGAGGCCCCAGGGATCAAATCAGAGTCCTCCCATATGGCAGGCAGAAGCCCAATCACTTGAGCCACATCCACTTCACTTGAGCATCTTTTCATGTGCTTATTGACCATTTGCATATCTTCTTTGGAGAAATGTCTACTCAAGTCTCTTGCCTATTTTTTAATTGGATTGTTTGTCTTTTTGTTATTGAGTTATAAGAGGTCTTTTTATATTCTGATATTAAACCTTTATCAGGTATATGGTTTCCAAATATTTTATCCCATTCACTTTCACTGTCTTATTGATGCACAAAATTTTATATCCTTTTTTTGATGAAATCCATTTTATCTATTTTTTCTTGTGTTGTCCACACTTTTGGTGTAAAGTTTGAGAACCCATTGTCTAATACAAGAACTTCAGGATATTTCCCTATGTTTTCATCTAAGAGTTTTATAGTGTTAGCTCTTATATTTAGGTCATTGATTCATTTTGAGATGATTTTTGTATATGGAGTGAGATAAGGGTCTAACTGCATCTTTTGAATGTGGTTATCCAGCTTCCCCAGCACCATTTGTTGAAGAGATTATCTTTTCCCCATTGAGTGGACTTGGCACCCTTGTCAAATAGCCATAGACATGAGGGTTTATTTCTGAACTCTCAATTATATTCCATTAGTCTATTTCTGTATCCTTGTGCCAGGACCACACTTTTTTTTTGTTTTTTGTTTTTGTTGGTTTTTTTAGGAGGTACCAGGAATTGAACCCAGGACCTTGTAAAATGGGAAGTAGGTGCTCAACTACTTGAGCTACATCCATTCCCCATACTGTTTTGATTACTGTAGCTTTATAATAACTTCCAATTAGGAAGTGTAAGTTTTCTATCTTTATTATCTTGAAAAAGATGCTTTTGGCTGTTTGGGGGTCCTTGCTCGTCATATGATTTTTCCCCCTCCTCTCTCTCTCCCCCACCCTGCTGTTTTGGCTGTCTGTGTCCATTTGCTGTGTAATCTTCTGTATCTATTTCTCTTTTTGTCTTCTCTTCTTGTTTTTCTCCTTTAGGATTCACCAGGATTCTATCCTGGGGACCTCTGATGTGGAGAGAGGTTACCTATCGCTCGCGCCACCTCAGTTCCTGGTTTCTGTTGTGCCTGCCTTGACTCTTCCCTTTGTCTCTCTTTTGTTGTGTCATCATCTTGCTGCGTGACTCATTTGCACTGGCACTGGCCCGCCGTGCAGGCACTGGGCTCACCACGTGGACACTGGCTCGCCGCGTGGGCACGCTTTTTACCAGGAGGCCCCAGGGATTGAACAGGGTCCTCCCATATAGTAGGTGGAAGCCCAATCAGTTGAGCCACATCTGTTTCCTCCTAATGATTTTTAAGATTAGCTTTTCCATTTCTGCAAAGAATGCTATTGGAATTTTGATTAGGATTGTGTTGAATCTGTAAATTGCTTTAGGAAATATTGACATCTTAACAATATTAAGTCTTTGAAGCCACAAACGTGAGATATCTTTTCATTCATTTAACAATGACTTGTCATTTCCTAGCTATTTTAATCTTAATTATATTCCATATTGCTATGGAAAATTGAATAATTTCTTGATTTCATTTTTGAACTGTTCATTGTTGGTATATAGAAACACCACCGTTTTTTTTAAAAATTTCAAACTTACAGGACAGTTATGAAAATAATACAAACCCCATACAGATAACTCCAACATATCCTTACCCTCCAGATACACAGACCAACAATTTTAACATTTTGCCACATTTGCTGTATCATTTTATCTCTCTCTCTTTCTCTCTATCTACTTATCCATCCATCCATTTATCAGCCTATCGGACCATTTTCTCAACACTTACGTGTAGGTTATATACATCAAACTCTTTAAACACTGAATACTGCCATGTAATTTCCCTGATCCTTTCTGTGCATGCATCTTGTGTTCAGCATCTGTGCATTGCCCTAAGAACTCCTCTGTTTACATGGATACATATGCCTCCTCTTTTCCAGGAAACAGTTTCCTAACAGTTTAGAGCAATGCACTATACGTCCTACAGCCATCAGTCCTTTGCGTCATGTGGTCACTTGACTACTCTCCCACAGCATTTTGTAGAAAGCTTGGTGAGCCAGGTTCTCCATGCAGGGCAAATTCTGGGACCATGAGTCCCTTAGGCTACCATGAGACAGATTGGCCAGACATACATGCTCTTTACTCTGCTTCTTCTGGAGCTGGGACCAGTGATCCATGCATTGGGAGCCTGAGCCAGCTTCACTCTTAGTCAGCAAGAGTTTGGGGAGGGGACTTTCTGAGGAACCATGAAATTCTACCACTTCTAAGTAGACATTTTCTTGATTTGGTGCTCATCCTGTTATTGCAGTCCTTTAACTGTTTTCTGGGGATTTGAGAAAGGTATTTCTGACAGTTCTTGCTAGTTGTTCAAAACTTCCGGCAGGGATGGAGCCCTGAAACACTTACTCTGTTATCTTGGTCAGGGCAGGCTCTTTTGTTTGTTTTTAAGACTTTTCTCTTTGTCTTTTTTTTTTTTTTAAACAATTTATTAAAGTATATCATTCATACATGAGCAGACATAAAAAATAAGTATATAATAAAAATTGTGAACTTACAAAATGAACATGCACAACATCTTTCACCCCACCTTTCATCCCATATATCACCCCACCATTTTTTAAAATTTTTGTAACAAATTATGGAAAAGCATCATCAAAGTATTACTAACTATAATCTGTATCTTACATTTGGAGTATTTTCCCCCAACCCACCCTATTTTTTGTTGTTGTTCATAAACAATACAATTTACCTAAAGTGTACAAACAATGGCATTTGGTGTAATCACTGATTGTACATTCATCAATTCAATCAATAAATATTAAGGCATTTTAATTACTCAAAAAAAAAAAGGGCAACAAAAATCAAACCACTATCATATCCATATGTTTGCACTACTAATTGCAAAATCTATGATGTGTTTACACCATTTCTATTCATTTACATTCATTTACAAGTGACATTTTACCAACTCTGCAGAGATTAAACCTTAGCTTTCCATTTGTTAACCACATTCTTTTCCCTAGTAACTTATATTTTATCTATTAACGCCATGAGTTTGCTCATTATATTTAGTTCATAATAGCAAAGTCATACAATATTTGTCTTTTTGTGCCTGGGTTCCTTCACTCAACATAATGTTCTCCAGGTTCATCCATATTGTCATATGCTTCATGACTTCATTCCTTCCTAGATCTGAATAATATTCCATTGTGTGTATATACCATAGTTGTTATTTTTTATCCATTTGTCAGTTGATGGACACCTGAATTGTTTCCATCTTTTGACAATTGTGAATAATGTTGCAATGAACATCGGTGTGCACGTGTCTGTTTGTGTCATTGCTTCCAGTTCTTCTGGGCATATATGTGATAGTGGCCAGGTCTAACTTCCTTTGGAACTGCAAACAGACTTCCACAGTGGTTGTAACAGTCTACATTCCCACCAGAAGTGAATAAGTATTACTATCTCTCCATAATCTCTCCAACGCTTGTAGTTTCCTGTTTTGTTAATAGTGGCCATTCTAATAGATGTGAAATAATATCTCCTTGTACTTTGATTTGCATTTCCCTAATAGCCAGTGATGCTGAGTATTTTTTCATCTGTTTTTTCTCCATTTGTATTTCTTCTTTAGATAATGTCTATTCAGGTCTTTTGGCCACTTTAAAAACTGGGTCGTTTCGTCTTTTTATTGTTGAGCTGTAAATTCTCTTTATGTATGATTGATATTAAGCCCTTGTCAGACCTGTGACTTCCAAATATTTTCTCCCATTGAGTAGGCTGCCTTTTCACCCTCTTCACAAAGGTCTTTGAGGTGCAGAAGTGTTTAATTCTGAGGGTGTCCCATTTAGCTTTTTTTTCTTTTTTTGCTCATGCTCTGAGTGTAAGGTTTAAGTGACCCCCACCTCCACATGATCTAGTAGATTTTCCCCTATGTTATCTTCTAAGAGTTTTAGGGTCCTGGATTTTTAGGTCTTCGATCCATTTTGAGTTGATTCTTGTATAGGGAGTGAGATGGGGTCCTTTTTCATTCTTTTGGTTATGAATATCCTGTTCTCCCAGCACAATTAATTAAAGAGACTCTTTTGTCCCAGAAAAGTGGACTTGGTAGGCTTGTTGAAAATCAGTTGACCTCAGTGGTGAGGGTCTATTTCTAAATGCTCAATTTGATTCCATTGATCAATGTGACTATGTTTATGCCAATACCATGCTGTTTTGACCACTGTAGGTTTATAATACACTTCAAGGTCAGGAATCATGAGTCCTCCTACTTTGCTCTTCTTTTCTTAGGATGCTTTTGGCTATTCAGGACCCCTTTCCCTTCCAAATACATTTGGTAATTGACTTTTCTATTTCTGTAAAGTAGGTTATTTGGAATTTTGATTGGTATTGCATTCAATCTATAATTCACTTTGAGTAGAATTGATTTGTGATGTTCAGTCTTCCAATCCATGAACAAGGAATGTCCTTCCATTAGTTTAGCTCTTTTAAAATTTCTTTTAGCAGTGTTTCATAGTTTTAGAATATAGATCCTTTACATTCCTGGTTAAATTAATTCCTAGATATTTTCCTTTTTGTTGCCATAGTAAATGTAATTTTTTCCTTGATTTCCTCTTGCTCATTACTACTATATAGAAATGCTACTGATTTACGTGTGTTGATCTTCTATCCTGCTACTTTGCTGAACTCGTTTATTAGCTCAAGTAGCTTTGTTGTAACTGTCTCAAGATTTTCTAAACAGAGGATCATGTCATCTGCAAATACCGAGAGTTTTACTCCCTCTTTTCCTGTTTGAAAGACTTTTGTGTTTTTTTGCCCAATTGCTCTAGCTAGAACTTCTAGCACAATGTTGAATAACAGTGGTGATAGTGGACATCCTTGTCTTATTCCTGATCTTACAGAGAAATCTTTCAACCTTTCCCAATTGAGTACAATGTTAGTTGTGGGATTTTCATATATGTCCTTTATTATGTTGAGGATTTTTCCTTCTAAACCCATATTTGAAGTGTTTTTATCAAGAAATGATGCTGGATTTTGTCAAATGCCTTTTCTGCATCAATTGAGATGAACATGTGTTTTTTCCCCTTCAGTATATTAATGTGGTGTATTATGTTACTGGATTTTCTTATATTAAGTCATCCTTGCATACCAGGAATAAAACCCACTTAATTGCAATGTATAATTTTTTTAAAAAAAGATTTATTTATTTATTTATCTCCCCTTCCCCCCTGCCCCAGTTGTCTGTTCTCTGTTGTCTATTTGCTGTGCCTTCTTCTTTGTCTGCTTCTGTTGTTGTCAGTGGCACGGGAATCTGTGTTTCTTTTTGTTGCATCATCTTGTGTCAGTTCTCCGTGTGTGCAGCACCATTCCTGGGCAGGCTGCATTTTCTTTTGCGCTGGGCGGCTCTCCTAATGGGGCACACTCCTTGCACGTGGGGCTCCCCTATGCGGGGGATACCCTGCATGGCATGGCACTCCATGCATGCATGAGCACTGCACATGGGCCAGCTCCACACGGGTCAAGGAGGCCTTGGGTTTGAACCGTGGACCTCCCATGTGGTAGACGGACGCCCTAACCACTGGGCCAAGTCCACTTCCCTATAATTGTTTTTTTTTTTTAATATGCTGTTGGATTCAATTTGCAAATATTTTGTTGAGAATTTTTGCATCTATGTTCATTAGGGAGATTGGTCTGTAATTTTCTTTTATTGTAGTGTCTTTATGTGGCTTTGGTATTAGGGTTATGTTGGCTTCATAAAATGTGGTGGGTAGTTTTCCCTCCTTTTCAATTTTTTGAGGAATTCAAGCAGGATTGGTATTAATTCTTTGCAAAATGTATTCTGGAATTCACCTGTGAAGCCAACTGATCCTGGACTTTTCTCTGCTGCAAGATTTTTGATGACTGATTCAATCTCTTTGCTTGTAATTGGTTTGTTGAGTTCCTGTATTTCTTGTAGTGTCAATGTGGGCTGTTTATACATTTCTAGGAATTTTTCCATTTTGTCTAGGTTGTCTAATTTGTTGGCATACAGTTTCTCATAATATCTCTTAATGATCCTTTTTATTTCTGTGGGGTCAGTTGTAATGTCCCCCATTTCATTCTTGATTTTATTTATTTGCATCTTCTCTCTTTTTTCCTTTGTTAGTCTTGCTAAGGACTTGTCAATTTTATTGATATTCTCAAGGAACTGGCTTTTGGTTTTGTTGATTTTCTCTATTTTTTTGTTGTTCTCAATTTCATTTATTTCTGCTCTAATCTTTGTTATTTCTTTCTTTCTCCTTGCTTTGGGATGGTTTGCTGTTCTTTTTCTAGTTTCTCCAGTTTTTCAATTAGCTCTTTCTTTTTTTTTTAAATATAGGGATTTAGGGCTATTAACTTCCTCCTCACCACTGCCTTCACTATATCTCATAAGTTTTGATGTGTTGTGTTCTCATTTTCATTGGACTCAAAATATCTACTAATTTCTCTTGTAATTTCTTCTTTGACCCACTGATTGTTTAAGTGTGTGTTGTTTAGCCTCCATATATTTGCAAAATTTCCCCTTTCCCAACTATTACTCATTTCCAGTTTCATTCCATTAGATCAGTGAAGGTGTTTTGTATAATTTTTTTAAAATATTCATTTTATTTATTTATCCTCTCATTGTTTGTGCTCACTGTCTACTCTCTGTGTCCATTTATTGTGTGCTCTCTGTGTCTGCTCTTCTTCTCTTTAGGAGGTATCAGGAACTGAACCTGGGACCTCCCATGTAGGAGAGAAGCACTCAATCACTTGAGCCACCTCAGCTCCCTCGTTTGTTGTGTCTCTCATTGTCTTTCCTCTTTGTGTCTCTTTGTTGCATCATCTTGTTGCATCAGCTTGTCACACCTGCGCATTGTGCCAGCTGACTGTCTTGCTTGTCTTCTCCAGGAGTCACCAGGAGCTGAACCTGGGGCCTCTGATGTAGTAGGTGGGAACTCAATCACTTGAGCCACATCCACTTCCCTGTATAATTTCAATCGTCTTGAATTTATTAAGATCTGCGTTGTGCCAAACATGTGGTCAATCCTACAGATATATCCATGAACACTTGAATAGAATGTATAACCTGCTGATCTGGGGTGCAATGTTCTGTATATGTCTGTCAGGTCCAGCTCATTTATGATATTATTCAAGTTCTCTTTCATTATTGATCTTCTGTCTAGTTGTTCTATCTATTGATGTTAGTGGCATGTTGAAATTTTCAACTATTATTGTAGATACATCTATTTCTCCTTTCAGTTTTGTCAGAGTTTGCCTCGTATATTTTGAGGCAACCTTGTTAGGTGCATAGATATTTATAACTGTTATTCCTTCCTTGAGATTGTCTCTTACTCATATATAGGGCCTTCTGTATCTCTTATCATTCTTTTTATCCATTTAAAGTGTGTTTTGTCTGACACCAGCATAGTTACTCCTGCTCTCTTTTGGTTACTATTTCATGAAATATCTTTTCCAACCTTTCACTTTCAGTCTATTTGTATCCTTCACTGTAAGATGAGTCTCCTGCAGATAGCATATGGATGGCTCATGCTTGCTTATCCATTCTGTCAGCCCATGTCTTTTGATTGGGGAGTTTAATCCATTAACATTCAATGTAATGAACTGTAATGGCATTACTTATTTCAGCCATTTTATCCTTTGGCTTTTATATGTCATATCTTATTTTTGTTCATCTTTTTACCTTTCTGGTTACCCTTTCTGATGATCTTCACTTCTCCACTATCCTCCAGACCTCTTTCTCTTGTCTTTTCTTTCCTGGCTGCAGAACTTCCTTTAGTGAGTTCTGTAGAGCTGGATTCTAATTTACAAACTCCCTTAGTTACTGTTTATCTGTGTTTATTTTAAGCTCACTGTCATATTTGAAGGACAGTTTTGTTGGGTAAAGAGCTCTTGAATGGCAATTTTTCTCTTTCAGTATCATAATTATATCATACAACTGCCTTCTCATCTCCATGGTTTCTGAAGAGAAATCTGCACTAAGTTTTATTGGATGTCCTTTGTAAGTGAACTTTCACTTTTCCTTGTTTCTTTCAGAATTTTCCCTTTATTTTTGGCATTTAGCATTCTGCATATTATGTGTCTTAGGGTAGGTCTATTTGGAGTACTTTCTGGACACACATATTCATGTCTTTAATGAGAGTTGGGAAATTTTCAGTCATTATTTCCTCAAATACTCTTTCTGCCCCTTTTCCCTTCTTGTCTCTTTCTGGAACATCCATAAAATGCATGTTGGTATGCTTTGTGTTATTGTTCAACTCCCTGAGCCCCTGTTCATTTTTCCCATTCTTTTTTCCCTTGTTTGTTCTTCTTTCTCTTCAATTTCAGCTGTTCTTTCCTCTATGTTGCTGATTCTTTCTTCCATGATTTCAAATCTGCTGTTGTATGCCTCTATTGTATTTTTAATCTCACTTATTCTGTCTTTCATTGCTAAAAGCTGTTATTTTTCTATACAAGATTTCAAAATCTTCTTTGTGCTCACTCAGTGTCTTCTTAATGTCTTTTACTTCTTTAGCCATGTTGTCCTTCAACTCCATGATTTGATTTAGGAGATTTGTATGAACCTCATTTATTAGCTGTTTCAAAGCCTGTGTCTCATTTGGCTTTGGTTGTTCCTTTGCCCAAATCATATCTTCCTTTTTTGTGTGTGTGGCTTGTAATTTTTCCCTAATGTCTAAGCATCTGATTCTGATACTGAGTTTACTCTGATGTTCAGTTTCTCCTTTCCTAGGAATTTACCATTAAGTAGCTGTGTGCTACCACTGTTCTTTGACTCTTAGTTCAACTTATTCTGGATATTTAGGGTTGCCCCTGTTTAACTGTTCAAATCAAAGCTAAGGACCCAGTAATGGGGTGCAGGCTTGTTTCCAATAGCCTTAGAGAGGATGGTAGTAAAGGCCACTGCTTGCCTCTTATTATTCCTTTTTCATGCACTTTTCTAGTCTTGCCTGAAGATGGCGTTCTTTCGCAGGTGGGGGGGGGATGTATTCAGCGTAGCTCTTCAGGCAGGTGGGTGGTGCAGAAGTATTTTCCTCAGGGCTTTGCAATCCTTACAAACAAATTTTCTCAGAGGCTATTCACCCATGGCCACCTCCTCCCTCCCTAGTCCTCTTCAGCAACCAGCCTGGGGCAGTAGAGAGGGTGTTTGAGGAGGCAAATTATCTTTAGTTCCCTACAGGCTTTCAGGGCAAACATGTCACCGCTCCACCCAGCCTGGAGGTATTTGACCCATCTGGTTCAGCAGACCAAGTTCCCTGGACAAGATTTGAATTTGCTATGGGCTGTATCCTTCCATCTCCCTTTTCTTGGGGAAGAGGATCCCTGCAACCCCCTCAAGTCCACAGCTACAGCAGTCCACAGCCTCTGCAGTCCACAGACTGCTATTTGCTCTGTATGTGGGGGGAAGGGCTCCCGTTGCTGCTTTTGTTTGCAGTTCTACTCACTGGATTTTTTTGGCCAGCTGAGATGTCTTTCCTTTGCCCCTCTCTCTTCTGGGTGGTGTCTTGTCTTTCCGTGGTATCCTGAGTCCCAGAGCAGCCTCTCAGACAGTCTCTGTTTGTCCTCTAGCTAGTTTTTTGGGGAAAGATGTCATTCTTCCTCCTCTTTAATCCTCCAACTTCCACATCAACCTCCCTTTATCTTTAATATTCCATTATTCCATTATGATGCTTCTAGTTAGATTTGTTTTTATTTATACTACTTGGGAAACTTGCAGAACCCCAAGGCTTATGGGTGTTACCATCCAGCACCCAGCCTCTAGGGTCAATGTCCTCGTTTGGCACGCCAGTTGGTTGTAGGTAACTCCTGGGTCTTACTACTTTGGCTTTGAGTTTTTACTTCATTTCCTGCACGAAGAATTGATTGCTTTCTTTCTCTTTCTTCTTTTCTTTCTTTCATTAAAATTGACTTAATAATTATTTTATTCTATATTTCTATGCATTTATAGTGGGAAGAGGTTCTTTGTCAGCTCTGTCCTCCCTATTGATGAATCAGAAGGTCCTCAATTGCCTTTAATCTTCTGTGAGACCACTGCTTTCCACTGAGAATCACAGAATTGAGAATGAAAGCATATCATTCACTTCTAGCCCATATCCCCACGTAAGTTAAGATTGGTGTAATTAAAATATTGGATAACCTGTAGATTAAAAGTATTTTATAAAAGTGAATGATGGGGGATGTAGCTTAAGTATTTGAGCACCTGCTTCCCATGTATGAGATCCTGGGCTTGATCCCTGGTATCTCCTAAAAATAACAAACAAAAATGAAAAACAAAACCAACTCTCATTAGGAAGCAGATGTAGTTCAGTGGTTGAGTGCCTGCTTCTCATGTAAAGGTTTTGAGTTCATTACCTGGTACCTCCTAAAAAAAAAAAAATGATGATGCCAGCATGAAAGGATATATTATTATATTCTATAGCAGAGGAACTGAGGTTCAGAAGTTAAATAACTTTCCCAAAAGTTACAAAGACAGTAAATGTGAGAACCAAGATTTTAAGCTAAGATTCTGAGACCAAAACACATACTTTCCCTACTATGCTTGCCTATTAGGAAATTATAATCTTTGTAACAACAAGAGACATAGAAAAAATGTAAAAAGGAAAGAATCAGAGTATATTTAAGGACTAAAATGTGTAGTTCAGGGGAAAAAAACTATATCAAGGTAGGATATATATATCCCTTCCTTCCTATTGAGATAAATCAAATAGCTACATGTCAGTTCAACATACTCCTTAGAGATAGAATTACCTGTCGAGTACAGTTTTGGAAGAGCTCAGCAGATGGCATTCCAAATGAGAGATGCCCACATGGGCTGTGAAGAGTATAATGGATTCAAACATCTATGTCTCTCTGTCTCTCTGTCAAATGACATTGCTTTGAAAAGGCGACTTTTTTTTTTTTGTCTTTTCAAGTTTGCATCCACTTGTAAAGAGATGCATATCTGCCTTATATGGATTAGTTCTAAATCTGCATATATATCAGATTATGTGTGGCAGTTGGCCCAATGACCCTGGGTGATACTAAGGCTAGAGGTACTCCAGTTGATTCTATTACTCCTTACTATTCCCATTCTTTTTACCTCATGAGACAAAGCAATCTGATTTTCCAAGTAAACATGTTATTTCATGATATGAAGCTGATGGTAAGTAAGGTCCCTGTCTTCAGTTCTAATGTATGTAACAGAAAATCCAACTAAAAGTGACTTAAACGGTAAGGAATTTATTTTTCCGCCTAGGAATTCAGGATATAGGGTAATTCATAGGTTGGTCAATTTAAAGCTCAACAGTGTCCTCATGGACTCTGGCTCTTTCCATGTTTTCCAGCTCCCATCCTCAGTGTGTTGGTTTTGTCTCATCATGGTTCCAAGATGGCTGCCATCACATCTCCAGGCATCTTCACCTCATACAGCAATATTAAGACATCAAAGAGAACTCCTAGCTGGAGGAAAATCTTTCTCAGTAGCTACCCTCACCCCAGAAACCTTTCTCTCAAGTCTTATTTGCCAGAATTGTATCATAGACCTATCTAAACAATCAACGGTAAGAAAAATGGAATTACCAAAATGGACTTTGCTAATGGAGGTTCATCCTTTGGGGCTCCTTCACTTAGCATATGGTCATCCTGAGGGTGAACCAAATCAAGGTTCTATTGGTAAGGAATATGGGAGGGACTGGCTGTTGATATACAACCTGTTAGATTGGGAAAATATGCTAACAACTATTACCTTGGTTAATTGGTTGAAGAAGGAGGATCTACTGTCATTGTTTAACTATCATAGTGTTAAGAATGATGTGGTTTTTCCCCCCATAAACAATCTTTTTCAGTTCATGAAGATTGGACCTGTATCTTAAAATATAATAGTTTCGTCTGTCCAGAATATCATTTCCCACCCCACCTTTTTTTTCCAAAAATTGAATTTTCACTACTCTGAACAAATGAATCTTTTGGATATTGCTAATCACTGTATTCACTCTCTTGGCCACAGAGGTGTCCATGTGGCCCAGGATAGCCAGTTGCACCCTACTACTCTGGCCAGTAATTGATCCCTGAATGGGCACATAACCCAAGCCAGGTCTAAAGTCTTTATCAAGATTTTTCTAAGTGGTGATGAAAGAAAATAATTACTCTTTTATGATGAGTGGGGCTCTGTTTCCAAACAAAGACTCTAAAAGCCTGGACACAAATGTGACCTTGATTCTAGCTGCACAGTTATAGCAAGCCTGAGAAAAATAAGGCCACATACAAAAAGAAACAGAGACAAGAAATGGGGTGGATGGAGGGAGAGATAAAGAGAGGACATGAAACATGAAAACAGTTGATTTCATGAACCTATCATTATGCCTATTCTAAGGTTTGGTGCATTGAACCTATAAATCCTTTTTCTGTTTAAGCTAATTCAAATTAGATTATTCTTATTTGCAACAAGAAAGAGTCCTTACTAAACAGTCTTTTAGAATCTAAATTATATAGTTAAGGAGTGCCAACATTCAAATTGTACAATATTGACACTGAATAAGTCAAGTTCCAACCAGGAGACAGAAACCGCATAGAAATTTGAACACAGAAAATTTAATATAAATTAATATAAAACCATTACAGAGGATTGATGTAACAAGGGAATGGCTAGTAGGAGGTAAAGAGAGCTCTAAATAATATAGGGCTACCAGATATAGGGAGTAGCCTCTAAACCTAGGACTGAGGTGAGTGCCCAAGGAATAGTCTCCCTGTCCCTCTAGATCATGCCTTGTTTAAGAGGGCATGACCTCACAGAATGGCAGAAAAGTCACTCTGGTGCAGTGTTAGCAGAACTTGCTGGAAATTCCCCTGCCAGGAAAAGCTGTTAAAAGGAAGGTGTCTTGCTGGAAGCGTTTCACTACAAAACTGCCTTAAGAGGGGTGCGAGGGGAAGCTGCTGGTTGCCGAATTCTGCTGACCACTATGCACTACAGGAGCCCTGTCCTGTGAAATCACATGCATTGCTGGAACTGGTGGCCAGAAAAGCCACCCATCCTGCAGGATCCTGCTGTAAGACACACAGGAACGGGAAAGGAAAACACCTTCTTCCTGTAATGTCTCTCTAGTGCCCCTCTAACAAAGCATAACATTCATTATGCCAGCTGTCAAAGGAAAACTATTTAGGGGGCCCAGGTCCATTTTGCAGTGCAGGCAATGACTACTGAATTGGAGTTGAGAGGCAATAAATTGAGAACTGGCAAAGGCATCTTACTGGAATGTCCTGAAAGCCTCAGACAAGACTCAATCACAGGTCCAAGAATAACATTTGCCTTACTTGATCTCAAAGAAACATACACTTTACTAAACATACAGCATTTAGGAATGTTGTTTCAAGGCAACGGTTCCTCAAGCTACTTCTTTCGGCAATCAGAAAACTAGATGCAGAACCACTTAGTTCACTTTTTGGTTGTTTCATAAACACACTGAACTCCAATAGAAGATTCTGCCACAGCAGAGCTGGAGTCAGATATCCTACCCCCTGCCAGGAAAGGTTGTACAGCTTGTTAGAATAATTTGGTAACTTTGTTAGGCTAGAGCTTAGAAATAACTTTCTCCTTTACAGGGAAGGGAATACTATGTAACAGATAAGAGTGCAGTTTCTGAAGTTCCATGGCCTGGATTTTAAGCTTTATTTGCCCACTTATTTATTAGCTATTTAGACTTGTTCAAGATACTTAAACATTCCTGTCCCTACTTCCTTCATCTATAAACTGAGGATAATAATAGTCTCTACCCCAGTGGCTGATCTGAGGATTGAGTGAGTTAATATTCTAAATTGTTGAGAACAACACGTGCTCATAGTAAGTGGTTGAAAATGGTAGTTATTATTATTATTAAAACCAGACCCTAGAAACTATAACTAACAGAAGACTATAAAGGAAGGTAAGACTAAATTGCTTGCAAACCCAAACCTTCAGGGGCTCTAAAGCTTTCTCTATCAAAAGACCTCTTCTCAACCGGTAAAATGAAGAGACTGAGACGACTATGGACTTTACTCATCAAGTGTTTTCTTAGTTCATCTGTAACCAAGTGACAAATTTCTCATCTGTTTTCCCATTAGGCTCCACTTGACTGAAGAACCTTACATTCTTTAATTTCTATATTGAAGGAATAGATTAGTAACACGAGTTGTCTCTCTCCTCTTCTATTGACACTTTCTCAGAAGAGAGAAGCTCTGTTCTGATTTTATTATGTAGCAGATGATTGATAAAATGAATAGTCATTGTATAAGTTTAAATTATACCCTCCATCATGACCCTAATAAAAAATTTGCAAAGGATCTTCTGTTCAAATCACTATGCTTGGATGCATCCTCCCCATGCAGTTTTTCCTTCTATTAATGAAATCCAAAGTACAGTACTAGGACTGGGGGCTGGAGGTGCTGAGTGGAGAGTCTGGGAAGTAGGGGCAGAGCCCATTCACTGCCTTGAAATAAAGAAGTGACTGACTGTGAGCTCCAGGTGGCAGAACAAAGGCCCAAGGGTAGAAATTAGAAGCAGATTTTAGCTTAATATAAGGAAGACTTTCCTAGTAGAGTCATTCAAAAACAAGATAAGCTACAATAGTAAGTAGTGAGTAGTGAGTTCTCCAAAATGGACATTTAGGTACAATATCTACAGATGTGGCAGAAAGGATTCCTGCCTTGGTGGAGAGAATGGGATAAATAACCTACAAATTTTCGGTGATTCCATGGTACTTGATGAATCAACCAGTCTTATAGAGAACTACTTGATAATGGCTATGTAAAGACTCAGGCATAAACAAATTCTTGTTTGGGAACCCTGGCTCACCACACATTGTCAAGACTTTACATTGTTTAATCCTCTCAGTAAGTCAGTGTCAATTATTATTGCACTTTTCCAAATGAAGAAACCAAGGCCCAGAGAATTTAAATTACTAGTGTTACCGGATTTTGTCTAGATTCTTGGCTATGTTGTAGAAATGAATTTCAAGAACATATCGGGTGAGTTAGGCCAGTAATTTATTCAGGTAGGGAGGGATGAGAAATGGGAGAAAATAACAGATCAAGGGTCCCAGGTGGAGAGGAAGGGGCTGAAAAACGATAAAGAGAGCTGATTTACGGCTACAATTACCCATTATAGATGATAAATCCCCAGGTTTACTTGTGTAATGATCCAAGCGGGGGAGAAGGTAGCCAGAGTCGGGGTCCAGAGGTGAGAGAGTGAGCTCAGGCCTCGTGCCTCCGTTTTGAGCCATTAATTATTCCACCCCTTGGCAAATGGCATAGGTGGAGTTACAGCTGTTCGCTGTTTTGATTGATTACTCCACCTATCAATCCCCTGTGAGGGTCCAATGATAAAGTACGGGGCTTCTCCTTGCTTCTGGAAGAAGTCTTTGTTCTGAACGGCAGTATCTTGGGGAGGGTCTCCCAGCAGCCATCTTGGGGGTCACTGATGTCCACGTGGACTCTGCCAGGGTCCAGATCTGTCTACTGATTTTCTATCTTACTAGTCTGCTTCACCAGTCTTAGATAAGAATCCAGTCTTGTCTGTCTTGAAGGACTGTTCTTGACCACTTTATTAAAATGAAACACTGGTTACAAATGTGTAAACATAATTAAAGCAAGTACAAAATCAAGTAAACTTTAAAAGCAGTCAAACAGGTAGATACATACTTTAGTGACTAACTATATCCCTAAGGGCTACTCATTCAAATCTTCATTTCTCTCTCTTACTTCCAGGAAAAAAAAACCCACCCTTTTCTCTCAGTTTTAGAACTACCAGGCTTATGTCAAGCTATGAATAAAGAGTTCTTTCAAAGACGTACTAAACTTTATAGGGTTTCTCCTCTTGTGTATGTTAATTCAGAATCTTGAATAGTCTTCCATGTCCTTATTGGCATCAGACTTTCTCCAGTAGCTCCTTTTCCTTGCTCTTTCCTCTTCCTGTTCTGAAAAAAAAAAAAAAAAAAAAAAATCAGGGAAGCGGAGTTGGCCCAATGGATAGGGCGTCCGTCTACCACACAGGAGGTCCAAGGTTCAAACCCTGGGCCTCCTTGACTCGTGTGGAGCTGGCCCATGCGCAGTGCTGATGCGCGCAAGGAGTGCTGTGCCACGCAGGTGTGTCCCCGCTGTAGGGGAGCCCCACACGCAAGGAGTGCACCCCATAAGGAGAGCCGCCCAGTGTGAAAAAACTGCAGCCTGCCCAGGAATGGTGCCACACACACGGAGAGCGGATGCAGCAAGATGACACAACAAAACGCGACACAGATTCCTGGTGCCGCTGACAAGAATCCAAGCAGACACAGAAGAACACACAGCGAATGGACACAGAGAGCAGGCAACTGGGGTGGGGAAGGCAGTGAAGGGGAGAGAAATAAATAAAAAATAAATCTTAAAAAAAAAAATCATGCTCTTCTTTGTCCCCCCCCCCCCTTTTTTTTCACTTCTACCACTTTCCAAAGTCTGTGTCTAACCACTTTGTTTTCCTTTCAATCAGGAAAAATGTACTATTGTAACCAAATTACTAATTCACTCAACTTCCTCCTTCATCACTTCTAAATTAGCTTAAGCGACTTCTTTGCTAAACCCTGGAATTTTATAATCTGCTCTAACCAATCAGTGTTTTCAAAGAGACCAACAATTTAAAAAAATTCTAAACATTTTTAATACTTCTTAAAAGAACAGAAACACTTAAAAATAATTTGAAATGTAATTAAGGTACAAGTGTTGTAGTCCATACACTTCAAATGATTTATAATCTCAAAATGCCACTACCAATAAAAATGTTGTAAATTGAGTCTTATTTTCCCTTTGGAAACTATAGGAAGGAGATGATGTTTCTGACTAAGGATCCAAAGCCCATCTTAAAGTGAACACTAGGAATTCATTAAAATGAAGGAAATGAGGAACTGGAAGGAACCTTAAAAATCATCAAAAAACTCCAATTCTTCTATTTTACAGATATGGAATAGCAGCCACAAGCATCCCTGTCAATGAATTATATATACCTCATGCTGAATAGCATATAGTTTAAGTAAATATATTATTCAGCCATAAAAAGGAATGAAATTCTGATATATGCTATAACATGAATGAATTTTGAAGCCATCATGTTGAATGAAATATAAACCAGACACAAAAGGACATATTGCATGATTCCACTTATGAAATACCCAAACATGCAAATTTACAGAGATAGAAAATCGATTGCAGGTACCAGAGGCCATGGGCAGGGATGGGGTGGAATGGGGAGTCCATGCTTAACAGTCATGGAGTTTCTGTTTGGGGCAATGGAAAAGTTTTGGCAATGTATGGTGGTAATGGTAACACAACATTGTAAATGTAATTAACAACACTGAAAATTGTATATCTGAATGTGGTTAAAAGACATTTTAGATAGCATATATGTTTCTAGAACAAAAACACAAAAACAAAACAAAACAAAAATCATAGGCTTGTACAACACAAACAGTGAACCCTAATGTAAACTATGGATTATAGTTTATAGTATAAGTATAATAATATTCTCTCACCATTTGTAACAAAAGTACCACACTAATACAAAATGTTAAAAATGGGGACAGGTATACGGGAACTCTGTTTTCTGCATGTTCTTTTCTACAACTCTACAACTTCTCTAATGTAACTTCTCAAAAAAAAAAAAAGCAAGAAAGAAGAAAGGGCTGGGGGTGTGGGGGTGGGGGTGGAATGGGGTGTCAGTTCTTAATAGGTACAAAGTTTTGGTAGTGGATGGTCATGATGATGACACAATACTGTGAATATAATGTTGTTGAATTGTACTAATGAAGGTATTTAAAATGGGAAGCTTTGCATTGTATATATGTTATGACAATAAAAATTTAAAAGAAAAATATAGCCCAAATAGTAATCCAATCTACATACAGCTTCAATTTACATGATAAAATCTGAACAAATTTCAGAAAGTCTTTTATAATTCCCTTCAAAATTTTTGCCTTATTTTTATCATGACAAAGCAAAAATTGAAAGATCATTATTCCGTGGGCCAGGGAACTGAAAATAATTTATAAAAGAGATTTTGACAAAGCTTCTTAGGCAAGAGACTTTGGGGGATACTTCCATCACTAAATAACTTTTCAGGAACTCAGTGCAGCAAAGTTTGCTTCATTGTGTAACTTGCCAGTTTTATATATCAAATTAAAAGTGCTGGATGCATGCAAGGTTGGGATCCATTTCCCCCAGATTAGTCAGATGACAACACGTGGATGCATTTGTCACTACCTTGAACTACTCATTTCCTTATCTGTCCAGACTGAACTTCCGTAAGACTAAGATGGGTCTGAGTGCATCTGCATCCTAAAAGTCACACACCAGGGCACATCCAGGTTCTACAGACCCGAAGTTTATATGATTTGGGGGTGGGGACTTCTTCAAAAGAATGTAAAATTAATTGTGAAAGTAAGTAATTATTTAGAATAAGAAAAGAAATCACAACCAATTACAAGTATTAAAAAGCAGATGAAGAGCAAATGGGAGCAAGATGGCGGTGGAGTAAGGAGCTCCTAGAGTCAGCTCCTGCTACAGGGCAGTTAGTAAACTCCCAGAGCTCTCTGGAGCTAGCTGAAGCACCTTTTTGTGGGCTTCAGGAGGCCAGAAAGGCATCCTGCAACATCCTTGAAGGAATGGAAGGAGGAGACTGCCCATCTGCAGAGAAGACTCGTTAAGTAGAGGCTCCATGCCCCGGAGGCCAGTTCCCATCCTCCACTGGAGGTACAAGCCACCTCGGGAGCTGTTCTGCGGCTGGAATTGAAAGCTTCACTTCCCCAAAACGGGAGAGGAAGAGACAGTTAGGCACCAAATTCAGCTATGATGAGGAAATTCAGTGGGCTACAGTATAATCCTGAGAACAGCTAAACTTTGAGCCTGTTCAAGTGAGAAAGAGGCCGGGAGCCACCATCTTAACTCTGCTCCTGGCATGAGGGGAAGTCGGGTGGACTGGGGATCCCAGTGCTGATGGGGACTGGCTTCTTCCCATCCAGATCATATTGCAGGTCTAGCCTAGGCCCAAGTGCCTCCTCCAGCAGGGAGGAAGCTGCAGGGACCTGCACCAGCCTCTCCGGGAAATTATCGGCCAAGCTGCGGAGGCCAGTGAGTATCCTACTCTGGCGGCACGAGCCGCCCCAGGAGCTATTCTGTGACAGGAATTGCAAACTCCATTGCCCAGAAACAGGGGAGGAGAAGACGGTTGGCTTTTGATTTTGGCTACTGAATGGGAGACTTGGCTGGCTAAGAGATAACCCTGGGAACAGTTGGGGCGAGAACCAGCCCAAGTCAGAAAGAGGCCAGTAGTCGCCATTCTGAAACGCCCCCAGCCTGAGGGGAAGCCGGGCTGACAGTTTCTTTCACGCAGCTCAGCCAGCAGCCCGCCTAGGCTTCAGCCCTGCCTCTGGCAAGGAGGAGGCTGAGGAGCCCTGCACCAGCCTAAACAGGTAACTGCAGGGAACTTTGGCTGGTATAGACTGAAAATCAGAAGTCTACCAGGGCAACTGCGGTCATCTCAGACCCGCACTGCATAGATTGCTGCTCACACCTGCAGCTCCATCCCTGTCCCAGGCATGGGGAGAAAGGGGCAGGAAGCTTTATCAGTCTCTCTGGGCAACTACAGTCTAGGTAGGCCTGCACGTGGATTATTCCACATAGCTGTGACTCTGTCCCTACCCCTGGCAAAGGAAAAAGTTAGAAGAAGCTTCATTGGTCCCTGGTGCAATGAGGGCAGCTTGAGCTTCCACAGCTTGTAGCACCAATTACATGCTTGGCTCCTACTGCACAACCAGCAAGGGAGAAACAATAGGAAGCCCTAAACGAAAGAGAAAAACTGCACCCAGAATAAATACTCTAGTAAGCCAGATGCGAAGACACCAACAAAAAATTATAATCCACACCAAGAAACAGGAAGCTATGGCCCAGTTAAAGGAACAAGATAAGCCTCCAGATAAGGAGTTGAGACAACTAATTATAGATGTTCAAACAAATCTCCTTAATAAATTCAATGAGATGGCTAAAGAGATTAAAGATATTAAAAAGACATTGGATGAGCACAAAGAAGAATTTGAAAGCATACATAGGAAAATAGCAGATCTTATAGGAATGAAAGGTGCAATCAAAGAAATTTAAAAAGACATTGGAATCATAATAGCAGATTCGAGGAAGCAGAAGAAAGGATTGGTGAGCCTAAAGAAATGAACTCTGAAAGTGAACATACAAAAGAACAGATGAAGAAAAGAATGGAAAAAATTGAACAAGGTCTCAGGGAACTAAATGACAGCAAAAGACATGCAAACATATGTGTCATGGGTATCCCAGAAGGAGAAGAGAAAGGAAAAGGGGCAGAAGGAATATTTAAAGAAATAATGGTAGGGAAGCAGACTTGGCCCAATGGATAGGGCATCCACCTACCACATGGGAGGTCCGTGGTTCAAACCCCAGACCTCCTTGACCTGTGTGGAGCTGGCCCACGTGAAGTGCTGATGCGCACAAGGAGTGCCGTGCCACACAGGGGTGTCCCCTGCGTAGGGGAACCCCATGCACAAGGCATGCACCCTGTAAGGAGAGCCACCCAGCATGAAATAAAGCACAGCCTGCCCAAGAATGGTGCACACACACGGAGAGTTGACACAGCAAGATGACACAACAAAAAGAAACACAGATTCCCAGTGTCACTGATGAGCTTAGAAGCAGTTACAGAAAAATACACAGCAAATGGACATAGAGAGCAGACATTTGGGGGGGAGGAAGGGGAGAGAAATAAATTTTTAAAATAATAAGTAAATAACAGTAGAAAATTTCCCAACCCTATTGAAGGACATAGATATCCCTGTTCAAGAAGCACAACATACTCCCATCCAAAAAAATCTGATAGACCAACTCCAAGACATATATATACTCATCAGAATGTCAAAGACCAAAGACAAAGAGAGAATTCTGAGAGCAGCAAGAGAAAAGCAATGTGTAACATATAAGGGATATCCAATAAGATTAAGTGCTGATTTCTCGCCAGAAACCATGGAGGCAAGAAGACAGTGGTCTGATATATTTAAGATACTACAAGAGAAAGATCTCCAGCCAAGAATCTTATATCCAGCAAGACTGTCTTTCAAAAATGAGGGTGAAATTAGAATATTCACAGATAAACAGAAACTGCGAGAATTTCTAAGCAAGAGACCAGAATTTCAGGAAATACTAAAGGGTGTGCTAGAGCCTGAACAGAAAAGACAGGAAAGAGGGGCCTGGAAGAGTCTAGAAATGAAGATTACATCAATAAAAGTAAATGAAAGTGTCAAAAGAGTGGTGAAAATAAAATATGACAGATAAAACTCAAATAGTCAGGAATAGACTTAACCAATGATGTAAAGCACTTGAATTCAGAAAACTGCAATTCAATGTTAAAACAAATCAAAAAGTCCTAAATAACCGGAAGAACATTCCATGCTCATGGATTAGAAGACTAAATATCATTAATATATCAATTCTACTCAAATTGATATACAGATTTAATGCAATCCTGATAAAAATTCCACCAGCATTAAAGAAAAAGTTGAAAACACGATCATTAAATTTATTTGGAAGGGTAAGGAGTCCTGAATAGCCAGAAACATCACAAAAAGGAAAAGTGAACCCTCATCTCCAGATTTTAAATCATAATACCTACCTATAGTGGTAAAAACAGCATGGTACTAGCCTGAAGACAGACACAATAGAACAATGGAACCAAATTGATGGTTCAGAAACAGACCCTCACAGGTATGGTCAAGTGAGTTTTGACTAGCCTGTCAAACTCACACAGCTCGGGCAGAACAATCCATTCAACAAAAGGTGCTGAAAGAATTGGACATCCATAGCTGAAAGAAGGAAAGAGGACCCCTATCTCATACCTTATCCAAATATTAACTCAAAATGGATCAAAAAACTAAAAATAAAAGCAACAACCATAAAACTTCCAGAAGAAATTATTGGAAAATATCTTCAAGTCCTGGTGGTGGGTGGTGGATTCTTAAAGGAGATAAGAGAAGGAGTGAGTGGACTACTGATGTTTAATGTATGTACAAGTTTTAATTAGCTTTACTGTAAAAGTGTGGAAATGTATAGAGTGGATGGTAACACACAGTGAGTGACAGCTAATTTATAAATGGGGATGTGACTGAAAAAGGTAGTCTAGTTATGTAAATGCCAATTGACAGAATGCTTGAGAATAATCTAGGAACTGGATGGCATGGTGAACCAAGAGGTGGGTGAGAACTGTGGTTGATGGTACAGATGCAAGAGTGTCCTTTGTTAGCTAGAGCAAAGGTACATCACTACTGCAGGGTGTTGGGAATGTGGAGAAGCATGGGGAAAAATACAGCTGGAGTGACCTATGGACTGTGGTTAGTGGTAATGATATAATATTCTTGCATCTATGCAAAAGATGTACTGTGCTGATACTGAGGCAGTATGGAAAATGTGAGCCAAATGTACACTATGGACATGGTAATAATCAGATGATAGTGTTTTATCTGTAGCAAATGAAACACCACATTGTGGTGTGTTGATGGAGGGGTGTTGTTTGGGAATCTTGCACATGTGCATGATTGTTTTATAAGTTTACAACTTTTGTTGTAATATTTAAAAAATATTAATAAGGTGGGTTGGGGGGAAAAACACACCAAATGTAAGATAAGAACTATGATTAGTAGTAAGATTTTGACAGTGATCTTTCATAGTTTGTAACAAACATCTCATGACAATGCAAAGTGTTGGGGAGGGTTGATGTATGGGACTCCTGTATAATGTTACACATGTTTGCTTTGTAAGTTCACAACTTTTCTATACACCTAATGTATGTTCATATGTAAATGATATAAAAATAATAATCGGATTGGTTAGGGGAAAAATACTTTGTTTAGTAGTAATATTTTGACAATGCTCTTTAAGCATTAGTTAAAAAGGTTTAAAAACAATGAAAGTTATTGGTGGTAGGGTGAGATGATATACATGTTTGTTTGGTGTTATATATGTTTGTTTTGTAAGTTCACAATTATTATACACTTCTTTATGTATGTTTATGTATGAGTGATATATTTCAATAAATTTTTTTAAAAAGCAGATGAATACCACAAAACCTATAAAAAATGAGACATCCTTATTAACTATCTGACACATCTGTCTAAAACCTTTTTCATACTCTTTTGGTGACATACTCTTTGGTTACCTTTATGTGATAACAATTTGTAAGATCATTTTCTCCAGAGAATGGAGAACAGAAAGATAATCCATGCTATTCTCTTGATGCTACATCAAAATGTTTTCTATTATTGGTAATTTAGAAAAGCGTTGGTTTCTCAACTCTTTATTGATAAGTCATGTAAATTTGGGGGAGTGCATCAAATGTGGGAAAGCCTCTACCAAGTTTCTCTTATGTCCAATATATAAAATGTACGATTGGACTGTATGATTTCAGGGCATTTCAAGTTATGTTGTGCAGTGACTAATCTTAAATATTCTTTGAATTGACTGCACTCATTAACCAGAGTATAATATCAATGGCACTGGGAAGCAGATTTGGCTCAACTGATACAGAGTCCACCTACCATATGGGAGGTCCAGGGTTCAAACCCAGGGCCTCCTGACCTGCGTGGTGAGCTGGCCCACACAGTGAATGCGCACACAAGTGGTGTCTCAGTGTAGGGGAGCTCCACGTGCAAAGAGTGCATCCTCAAAGGAGATCTGCCCCATGTGAAAAAAGTGCAGCCTGCCCAGGAGTAGCGCTGCACACATGGACAGCTGAGGCAGCAAGATGACACAACAAAAAAGAGACATAGATTCCTGGTGCCACTGACAAGAATACAAGCGAACACAGAAGAACACACAGCGAATGGACACAGAGAGCAGACAACGGAGGGGGGGAGGAAGAAATAAATAAAAAATAAATCTTTAAAATAATAATAATAATATCAATGGCAAGGAACTTCCAGGTCACAATACCAGGTGAGTCAACACACTGGAAGGCAAGAGTATTCTTGGAAGCCAATTTACAGAAGTGACTGCCAACCACATGAACTTATCCCACCAAGTTCAATCTAAATGCATTCCTAACTCACCCTCCCTTAGATGAATCCCCCAAAATGACCACTGACTTTCCAATGTCACCAGACACAAGGGAGAATTATGACAGAGAAGTTGTCAGAGTCAAAAGAGAGAATGGTTTTTACCAATTGTGGTTAAAATACTTCATTCCACAAATTTTGCTAAAACACATGGCCACTCGAACACATCGCTAGGGGCTCCCTTGGAAGAGGCCCATGCAGTTGAGGGTAACTGACACTTCAGTTTCACTGGATTAACACCAAATTCACCTCTGTCTAGCACAGTGCCAGGCACAGAAAAGTGCTTGAGGCGTGCTTGAACGGGAAGTTCCCTCTGTGAGCTGCCTACCGCAGTATGGAATGATAACAAGGATAGGGAAGGAGTAAATAAGTGCTTTGAGTCAAAACAGTCATAAACAGGGACTGTTTATGAGCTTCCCTTTTAAACATTTGTTCCAATATAGTAAAAGAAACAAAAGGTTCTTCTGGGTAAAAACAGTGAACTGATAAAATTCTCGCAGCTCTGAAAATAACTTTCACAGCACATACCTCATAGTCTCTTCTTGCTGCGTAAAAGCAGAGGAAGGGCTGGCACATCCACTGTATGAGGAGGGCTTCATTCTCTCTGCTGCCTTCATTGGGAATACCTCCCTGGTCACTTAGCCTCATCCCCATCGCGAGCATTTCCATGATTTGGGGTGTTCTTTAAAAACTTGGCTATGATAAAGCCTTTCCCATTTTCAAATCAGGACTTAAGTTCTATATTCATGAAATTAAAATGTGAAAAGAGGCTTTTTCATTTAATCAGCACTCATAGGTATCATCATCAGGAAAATGCCTTCATAAACTGTTTAGGGAGCATTCTGATAATGAAAAGAACCAAAATTTTCAAAGTTTTAAAGAAAAAATTTGAGAGTCTTGAATTCATATAAAAATACCTCCCATTCTAATAATTTGGGCCACTTGTATCCTATGAAAAATGAGCTATTTGCTAATGTTATGGAGCATGGTAGAGATCTACACTGCTGTTTAGCTTATTTTTTTCTGACTCAATTCTGGGTTGTGCCCCAATTTAGGACTTATGCAGAAAGGGTTGTGACCTAGTTGGCAGTCAGAAATCAATGTCAGAGTTGGCTAGCAAGAACACGTCCAAACTTTGAGAAAAGTAAAGCTAATAAAGTTAGGCTTTCTAAAGGATGGGGTGGGTCACAGACAGGAGTTCTAGCAGCCCGCCCAGGAAAGAGGCCAATTCTGTAGACTGTATGTTTGCAGTTTCTGCCAACATTAGGTAATAGATCCACCCTTTAAAATTCCAACATAGGAGTGATTTCTTATTGTGGGGAGCGGTGCTACTCAGCTTCTGCATCTCAGAGCCTGCCTTCCATTTTAGAAGCAGGAAATGCCAGATCATCATTTCCCAGCTCCCTTACAGGAAGATTGTGTCACATGATGGGGGCACAGCCTGTCTTTGACTTTGAACCAGCCATACAAAGGCAGAGTTATGGCAGGGAATCTTTTCTGTGTGGGGGGAGGATCATCAGCAGAAACAGCAAGTGGGAAACAGTGTTTAGTGACATAATTTTGTCCATGGCTTCTGCCTGCCCTCCTTATTTTTATCCATTTTTCAAGCCCGATTTACAGCCTTCCTGGTAACTGTGGGAATTACTCAATAACATTGAAAATTTTTTTCCTTCTCTCATTCTCCCTTTAATTTTTGTTTCCCTCAAATCAGCCAGAATTAGTTTCTGTTGTGTGAAACTTGTGACCAAATTGTAACTTCTGACACCTTGGTCACAAATGAAATGAGGGCTTGAAGGGCACTTTGAAATTTTGAGTAGTTCTTTTTAAACATTTAGGTATAGCTTTGTGTTGCATTTTTTTTTTTTAAAGATTTATTTATTTAATTTCCCCCCCTCCCCTGGTTGTCTGTTCTTGGTGTCTATTTGCTGCGTCTTGTTTCTTTGTCCGCTTCTGTTGTCGTCAGCGGCAAGGGAAGTGTGGGCGGCGCCATTCCTGGGCAGGCTGCTCTTTCTTTTCACGCTGGGCGGCTTTCCTCACGGGCGCACTCCTTGCGCGTGGGGCTCCCCCACGCGGGGGACACCCTTGCGTGGCGCGGCACTCCTTGCGCGCATCAGCACTGCGCATGGCCAGCTCCACACGGGTCAAGGAGGCCCGGGGTTTGAACCACGGACCTCCCATATGGTAGACGGACGCCCTAACCACTGGGCCAAAGTCCGTTTCCCTGTGTTGCATTTTAAGCTTTGGAAAGATGTTGACATCTGTTATGATAATTGATCCTCATAGTATCACTGAGATAATCAGGCAAGTATTATGGATCCGATTTTACAGTTTAAGAAACTGAGGCACAGAAAGCAACAGTGGCTTGCCCTAGAAACAAAGCCCATTTAATGACAAAGCAGAGGATAAATCGAGTCTGTTGAAATCCAGTCCTATGGTCTTTCTTTTCTTTCCTTCATAAATCTTTATTGGGAAAGCAAAAGAAAAGCAAAGGGAAAGATGCATTATCAGAATTCAATTCAGAAAAAGAGCAAAAAGGTAAAGGCCAGAATCAAAATGACCTGAGGCAGCTTCTTCTGTCAAGACAGACACCAAACTGCTGAAAACATGACCCGAAAGCAGCAGAAAGGGGCTTATGAGTCCCTCCCTTGTTTTATTGCTCAAAAGGCAAACACAGAGACTCTCCTTTTTCTCTGGTCCAGCTTAGACTGTGACCAATGGAGAAGGGCAGTGACAAGATAATCAATCATCCATTTTCTCTGTTTAAGAACAACCTTTGTAAGGTTATCTTAAGGGGAACAATTACTGCTAAAAACCCGGTCGTGGAGTAGTAATCCGAAAGGCCTTCTCCTATATAATTCCCAAAGGACATATTTGTACTGAACAACATACTTAAAACAAACCTACTCTGCAGAATACATTTCAGTTTCCTGATAATGCTTCAGCTTTCTATAAGAACTCGACTCTATAAAGAGTAACTGGAACAATAAGAGATCTCAGGATATCAACCCCCAAACAGTAATGTACATTTAATGAGAGCTTCAAGGAACATTCCTTAATTTGGAAGAGGTGCTGTCTATAGGCAATGATTGTAGTTATTGCAGGCATCCACAGAGAGTTCAGCTGTTGTGTTAAAAATAAAAGGTCAGATTCCATCTTCGAGTTTCTCACAGATTATGTTCTATTCAGAGTGACAAATAAATGCTTTGGGAAGTTATTCTTTTTTGTACAATGCTTTAATTTCAGTTTTTATCTAGATCTGATTAAAAAAATGTTTGGGTGATAGTTCTATTACACAGACCCAGAAAATGAACTGCAGATTGAGCTCAGTGCAGACTCTGGCTGCTGTCTTTGGTTGTGGAAGACTGCCAGAGGGCTGGGGAACAAGTCTAGCAAAGTCTACCAAAAAGGAAAGTCCACTATTTTTTGTTTAATAAAACTTTGCATTTTTTAACTTTTATATTTACAGAATTATTGTAAAAAAGTCCAAGGAGTTCCCATGTACCTACCCCAGTTTCCTTTCTTATTAACACCTGAGGTTAGTATGGTACATTTTTCACAATTAATGAACCGATACTGATACATTATTATTAACTAAAGTCCATACTTGATTTGCATGTCCTCAGTTTTTTCCTAATGTCCCTTTTCTGTTCCAGGGTCCCATCTAGGACACCACATTACATTTAATTGTTATGTCTCCTTAGGCTCCTCTTGATGATGGCACTTTCTCAGAATTTCTTGCTGTTGATGATCTTGAGGATTTTGAGGAATCGTGGTCAGGTATTTTGCAGAATGTACCCCACTGGGATTTTTCTGGTGTTTTTTTTTTTTTTTCCATTCTCATGATTAGACTGTGTTATAGGTTTTGGGAATGAAGACTACGTTGGTAAAGTGCCATTCTCATGACATCCTATCAAGGGAAATTGCTATCAACATGATTTATCACTGGTTGTTAGGAAAGTTCACTCTTTCTTCTCAATCTTAGGTACCTTCTTTCAGGTTCCCAAATAACACTGACTTGCTTTCTCTCCTGATTAGTTAGTTATAATATCATAATTAAGTCAGGAATCAAATATTCCAAAGTTGGACAGAGTCCCTATGGCAGGCAGGAATTCTATCAATTCTAGACTCATAACAGAAGAGAAGGCAGAGAGAGAGGCCTTCTAGTCTAAGCCTCTGCCTTCTCATTGTTCCCCTGACAAATCAAATCACCTCAGACAGATGAGTCTCTTTTCAAGTCAGAATATAAACCAGGTGATACTGTCAGTAAAGGACAAGAGGAATTGCAAATTGTGTCAATCATTTTGTCCAGTACGTTTTATACAGCTTTGCTTTGGCTAAATATAGTTGTAATCCATTTCTGTTGCTAAGTGTCATATTTTTATTAGGCAAGGTAGTCTATTTGAAATTGCAAACAGAATCTGGGACTTGCAGTGAAGTGCCTGGATAGAAAGGGACAGACTCTAAATGTCAATGACTGGTCAATTTGGGCTTCCAGAAAGGCACGGTATAGTTTCCCATCTCCATCATACAAATGAGTCCCAGGAATGACCTGCTTTCGTTTTGCAGCCTACCTTATTTTATTGCCATTCTCTGTGTCTTATTTTACATATCTTTCCTGTCAGCCACGGAAAGGCTGAGCTACAGCTATGGCCACTGAGCTGTGTCTATCCACAGTCACGTGGTTCAGGTAACAGCAAAACAAATAGCTCACTCGGATGAGCAAGGGCTCTCTAGAGCAGGGTCATTTATATGAGCAAGGGAAGAACAAATCTATCCAAAATCCTTTCTCATGAGAAGATTCTGGGAATGTATTAGACAGTACAAGGAGTCTATGGGTTGCTAAAAATTGCAGCAGGTGATCCATGGAGGTTTATGTAGAACATTCTTCTCTGGCAGTTAAAGAAAAGCAGAATGGGTATTTGTCTCTCTCAGTGGCTTGAGAATAAGCTTCTCTTAAAACAGAGGTATAAACTAAATTTATCAGTCAGGATTTTATAACTGCAAATAAAAAACCAACAGTGGGTAGTTCAAGAATAAAAGGAATGTTTTTGCAGAGGTCAGCAAACCACAGCCCATGGGCTAAATCTGACCCACCACTTATTTTTATGTGACCCATAAGCTAAGAATGGTTTTTATAATTTTAAGAGTTGGCAAAAAAAAAAAAAAAAAAAAAAATCTAAAGAAGAATGACATTTTATGGCCTGTGAAAAGTATGTGAAATTTAAATTTCAGTCTCCAGAAGTAAAATGTTATCGGAGCGTAGGAACCCTCATTTGTTTACATATTGTCTAGGACTGCTTCTTTCACGCTATGGTGGCAGAATGGAGTAGTTGTGACAGAGACTATGTTATCCCAAAGTTGAAACTATTTACGAACTAGCCCTTTATAGAAAATGTTTGCCAATCCCTGTATTAGAGGAAATTAGGATTCTCACAAAATCTCCAAGAAGGCCAGGGAATCAGAGTTGAAGGCAACAAGCCAGGAATGCTCAGAATCACACTGTCAGTTGTTCAGGGAGACTCCACTTCCATGACCCCAGGTGCTGCCAACATCCCCAACACCAGAACTGGACAGGACTGTCAGGAGCCTTGGCACTGCCGCCTCTGTAAACTGGAAAGTTGCTACTTGCACCTCCCCGGAAGGATTCAGCCAGCGCCTGCCACTTGCTTCACAAGCTTTTGATTTGAAGTCGGGTGTGAGTGGATCTGATTGGTGGATCTCGGACCACGGGTCTGTGTTACAGCAGTAAGAAAGGCTAGGACATTGCGTGTTTGACCTCAGCCGTGATGGGGTTGAGAACCCAAAAATAACATGGGGAATTCCCCAAATGTCTCATGGTACTCGCTAATAGCAAGATGCATTATTATTAATAAAATGACTTGTTTGTGGATTGTCACCTCCATCATTTTGCCTGAGAATTGTTGCCCTAAAAATATCTCAGGAAAATAAAAAACAACTCTATTTTCTTTGGGAAGTACCCCCATGTGACTTCCTAATATTTAGCAAGACTTCTTGGCTCCAGGCACTGTTCTTGACAAAAATGTGAAAGGGGCAAAAAGTAGGGCTCAGTGATTCAGAAACTGCTCTGCAGAGGCATGCCACACACATGTCTCTCCCTCCTGCCCTTGCTAAATTCTCTGCTCCAGAAAAAAGCTGCTATGAGTTTTTTCCACTTTGGGTTTAGGATTTGTCTCCTCTCTCTGGGCATGAACATACTTTTATTTATTTTTTGACCACAAGATGTATGTTTTGGGACAACTAGAAAGAAGAAATCAAAGGACTCCACAACATTTTATTCTCCTTAAAGTTCTTTATCAGGAGAGCTTCCACTTTTAGCAAAGCTGGATTAACAGGGACTAGATTTACTTTTTTGCCTAGGACAACCCATGGGTTTTAAAACACAGGGCAGCAGGCATTGAAGGACATGAGATGAGCACTATGATTGACCTAGTTTATTGTCTTGAGAGAGTTTTTAGGTCATGGAGCAGGGAGAAGGAATCCAGGAATATGGCAAACTGAGTTGAGGAGATTAAAATTATTTGACATCAAGAAACTAGGGTTTGCAAGACAAAGTATCAGAGAGGAAAGAAATTTACAAGAGAAAGAACTCTGGGAATGTGCAGAGGGCGTTACCCGAGTATTCAGCAGAATACTCAACAACCCAGGCATGGGAAGGAACTGTCCCAGTCTGAGAAAGAACAATCTCAGAAGATTTGAGGGAACAGTGTCCAGTGCTAACACAGGACCAGGAATACAGACTGCTCCATCAGCTAGACTGGAATCTCGTAATTGATAGGCATTTAATAAAGTACTCTGTTGAGGACCTTGCCTCACTAGGGGGAAATAATGACTCCTAGACTAAATGCTGCTCTGATTCCACCTAACAAATCTTAAAAACAAGATGCAAAATGATCAATCTTTTTCCATGTAATTTAACTGCACCCAAGAACAAAACTCTAGAATATAGGAATACAAAAATATTGAGTACCCAATAGGGTAAAATTCACAATATCTGGCATCCAATAAAAAAGGTACCAGGAAGTAGACGTAGCACAAGTGGCTGAGCACCTAATTCCCATGTACAAGATCCTGGGTTCAATCCCCAGTGCCTCCTAACAACAAAAACAAAACAAAACAAAACAAAACAAAAAATCCAACTTGCACTAGAGAGTGGATGTAGCTCAGTGGTTGAGCACTTGCTTCCCATATATGAAGGTCCTGGGTTTAATCTCTGGTACCTCCTAAAAAAATAATACAAAAAAGAATTTAAAAATGTAAAAATTAAAAAAAAATACCAGACATGCAAAGAAACAGGAAAATATAGCCAATATGAAGGGGGATACTGGCCAATTGAAATGGACACAAAACTGATACAGATATTGGAAGTAGAGATAAAGACACTAAAATAATCTCTCTAACTGTATTGCAGATGTTCAAAAAGTTAAGCAATGACATGTATGATAGAAAAATGAAATTTCTACAGGTGAAAATTACAATGTTTGAGATGATAATTATACCAAATGGGATTAATGACCTAAGAAAAGATTAATGACTTTGACGACATGGCAATAGAAACTATTCAAAATGAAACAATAAAAGAGGATGAAAAAGAAGCATTGCACTAGTCAAGGACTATAGTTTATAGTTTATACTGTGCCCTGCACAATTTTTTAGGTATTGACAAAGTGTATAATGGCCTGTATCCATTATTGCATTGTCATGCAGGACAATTCCAATACCCCCAAAATGTTCCCATGTTGTACCTATTCTTCCCTCTCCCTCCTTAAGAACCTCTGGTGGCCACTGCCTTTATATCAATGACACAAATTCTTCCATTGCTAGAATAATAATATCTCTACTTTAGTCCAGAGTTGCTTTCCCCCTTATGTTTGTTCATTCCTCAATCTTGAGGATTTGGGAATGGTGATGGCAACCCTGTCTCTGATTGAGAGAGGGCTTAGATCCCATGGGATGTATGGATGGAACTGTATCGCTTGCAGTTGCAGACACTCTCTGCTTCCTGGGACGGGCATTGTCCTTCATTGTCTTTTTATTAGTTGTCCTGGGTGAATCTAATGAACTGAAGAGTAGGTGTTGCAACTCTGCTGAGATTCAGGGTCCAACTGGTATATGAACAGACTGAAGATTTAAGTCTCTGGTACATATGTTTAACAAGTATAGTACTAATTATAGGTCCAAATAGAAGGAGCAGAAGAAACGTGTAGGGAGATTATAAATGAGTCTAACTCTTTTACATTGGGGAGCACCAAGAATCTTAATGAAGCCCAGGCACAAGAAAAATGAAGAAAATGACACTAAAGCACATCATAAAAAATTATTCAAAAACAGTGATAAAGAGAGAGCCTTCAAAGCAGTCAGATAAAAAAGACATTATGTAAAGAGGACCAAAGATAAGGATTACAGAAGATTTCTTGTAGTATACTATGCAAGTGATAAGACAGTAGCACACCTTTAAACTACTGAAAGAAAAATAAGCTGTCACCTAGAAATTTATACCCAGAGAAAATATCTTTCAAAGATGAAGATGAAGGTGAAGATGAGACAAAAGTTTTTTAGGACATAGGAAAGCTGAAAGAATTAACCACTAAAGATCTGCACTATAAGAAATGTTAAAGGAAATCTTTCAGGCAAAGGAAAATGATACCAGATGGTAACTTGAATACACACAAAAGAAGGAAGAACAATAAAAATGGTAACTACACAGACAAATACATAAGATGTTTTCCTTATAATTTGAATATTTTAAAAGATAATTAATGGTTTAAACAAAAGTAATAACAATGTATTGTAGAGGTTGTAACATATACATAAGTAAAACATATGATACCAATAGGATAAGTGCTGGGAGGGAAGTAACAGAAGTACACTATTAAAAGATTCTTATACTATATGTGAAATGGCATACTACCACTTAAAGGAACTTGTGATTAGTTAAGCATGTATACTATAAACATTAGAGCAACCACTAAAATTTTAAAAAGGTATAGCTAGGGAGCAGATGCAGCTCAAGTGGTTTGAGTGTCTGCTTTCTGTGTATGAGGTCCCAGGTTTGATTCCCAGTACCTCCTAGAAACAAAACAAATAAATGAAAAAACAAATTCTCATTGGGGAACAGATGTAGCTCAGTGGTTGAGTGCCTTCTTCCCAATTATGAGGTACTGTGTTTAATCCCCAGTGCCTCCTAAAAAAAAAAAAATTATAGCTAAAAAGTCAACAAGGGGATAAAATGAAAACATAAAATAAACTTGATTAAGACAAAACAAGGCAGAAAAAGAAGAAAAGGAGAATCAAAAATATATGGGTCAAATGGGAAACAAAAACAAGGAGATAAATTTAAATCTGTGATGGTTAATTTTATGTAATGACTTGGTTAGTGTATGGTGTCCAATTATTTGGTGAAACAGTGTCTTAGATGTTGCTGTGGAGATATTTTATAGATGGGATTAGGACCTATAATCAGTTGATTTTTTAAAAAAAATTTATTTACCTACCCTTTGCGGCTTGCTTGTTGTTTGTTCTCTGTGTCCATTTGCTGCACGCTCTTCTGTGTTTTTACTTGTCTCCCTTTTTGTTGCATCACCTTGCTGAGTTGGCACTCCGTAACATTCATGGGCTGGCGACTCTTCGCAGCATGTGGGCAAGCCTGCCTTCACAAGGAGGCCCTGGGGATGTGAACCCAGGGCCTCCCATATGGTAGATGGGAGCCCAACTGATTAAGCCACAGCCGCTTCCCCAATCAGTTGATTTTAAGTAAAAGAAGATTACTTCCCATAATGTGGGTAGGACTCATCTAAGCAGTTGGAGGCCTACAAGCAAAGGACTGAAGAGTCAAGAGAGAAAAAGAAATTCTGCCCCAAGGATACACCATCTTGGGGTGATGAAAATGTTTCAATAATTCTTGGCAGTTAGGGTAGCACAATATTGTGAATAGAATTAACATTACTGAACAGGATACCAGAAAGTGGTTAAAATGGAAATTTTGAGTTTTATATCATTTACCACAATAAAAAGTTTTTTATAAAAAACATTGCACTACCTATTCCTTTCTGAGTTTCCAAGATGACTGATCTCCTCTACAGACTTTGGACTCATGACTTCAACATCAACTCTTAGTGGAATTTCTGTTTTCCCAGCCTGCCTACAGATCTTGAACTTGCCATCCCACACAATTGCATGAGCCATTTCCTTAAAATAAATCTCATATACCCCATTAGTTCTATTCCTCTAGAGAACACTGAATGATATACTAACCATATTGAAAATTACATTGACTGTAAATGGACTACACACCCCAATTAAAAGGCAGAGATTTTAGGTTGGAATTAATGGGTAAGAGCCTACTTTATGTTCCCTAATAGAAATCCACTTTAAATATAACATCACTAGTAAGTTAAAAGTAAAAGGATGAAATCACTAGTCAAAATAAAGTTGGAGTGACTATATTAGCATTAGCAAAAATAGATTTCAGAACAAAGAATATTACTAGGGATAAAGAAGGTCATTTCATACTTCTAAAGGAGTCAATTTATCAATGGGAAATAACAATCCTAAACATTTATTCACCAAATAATGTAGCTTCAAAATGATGAGCTGCAAGGAGAAACAGATACATTCACAACTATAGTCAAAGATTTCACTCCCCTCTTTCTTCAACAACTGTTAGAACAATTGATGGCAGGAATAGAGAAGATCTGACAATACTATCAACTAATTGGTATTTGTAGAACACTTACACACATTATTTTTAATTATTCACTAAATATTTACCAAGATAGACCATATTCTAGGCTAAGAACAATTCTTAATACATTTAAGAAGTTAAATTCATGTTCTTCGACTATAATGGAATTGTATTAGAAATCAAGAAGTTCCCAAGTATTTGGTGTTTCTAACTTTCAAGGAATTTGTCCGTTTCATTCACATTACTGAATTTATTGGCAAATGGTTGTTTGTGGTATTCTCTTCTTATACTGCTAATATCTGTATAGTCTATAGAGATGTCACCTGTTTAATTTCTAATTTCTAAGAAACCACAGATCAGGAAAAAAAAGGAATCAAAAGGAAAATTAGAAGGCACTTAAGCCTGAATTAAAATATGACACACCAAAATTTGTAGAATGCCACTAAAGGAGGACTTATAAAGAATGTTATGGTACTAAACACTAAATCAGAGACTCCATTTTTCACCTCAAGAAATTAAGAAATTAAGAGAGAAAAAAAAAAAAAAGAAGAGCAAACGAAACCTAAAGTAAATAGAAGAAATAAAGGAAATAATTAAGATAAGAATAGAAATCAATGAAATAAAACAGAAAACCAGTAGAGAAAATCAAAGAAACTAAAAGCTGATTCTTTGAGAAGACCGATAAATTGATAATCCTGTAACCATACTGATCAGGAAAAAGAGAAAGACACAAATACCAATATTAGAAATTAGACAGGTTACATCACTACAGATTATACAGATGTTAAAACTATAAGAAGAGAATTCCCCAAACAACTACTTGCCAATAAATTTAGCAATGTGAATAAAATGGACAAATTCTTTGAAAGATACAAACATCAAAGCTCACTAAGAAGAAATAAATAATCTAAATAGCTCTAAATCCATGAAAGAAATTAAATTTTAAGTTAAAACTTTCCCACAAAGAAAACTCCAGGCCTCAGATGGCTTCAGTGGTTAATTCTACCAAAAATAATACCAATTCTACACAAACTCTTCCAGAACATTGAGCAGGAAAAGATACTTCCCAACTCATTATATGAGAGCAGCACTACTCTGACACCAAAACTAAAGATATTATAAGAGAAGAAAACTACAGACCAATATCCCTTTTGAAGTAGATGTGAAAATTCTAAACAAATTTTTGGCAAGTTGAATCAAATAATATATGAAAAGAATACTACCTCATGAACAAGTTGGACTTATCCCAGTAATGCAGGGTTGGCTTGACCTTTGAAAGTCAAGCAATATAAGAAATATAATTCACCCTATTAACAACTAAAAAATAAAACATATGATCATGTCAATAGATGCATAAAAAGCAGTTGAAAAAATCCAATCTCTTTTCTCAACAAAAACTTTCAGGAAACAGTAATAGAAGGGAATTTCCTCAACCTGACAAAGAGCATTTATGAAACACCTATCACTACCATCACACCTAATTGTGAAAAATAGAATTTTCTCCCTAATATCAGGAACAAGACAAGGATGTACACTCTCATTACTTCTATTCAACATTGTACTGAAGTTTGTAGCCAGTGCAATCAGACAAGAAAAAGAAATAAAAGTCATCACGATTAGAAAGGAAAAAGTAAACCTGTCTTTACTCACAGAGATATGATTGTCTTTATAAAATACTTATTGGAATCTACAAATACGCTACTAGAACTAATGAGAGAGTTTGGCAAGTCTCCATGTACAATATCAATATAGAAAAATCAATTACATAGCAACAAAATACTGGAAACTGAAATTCTAAAAATATAACACAAAAGCATCAAAAATATAAACTTCTTAGGGATAAATCTGACAAAAGAAGTATAAGACTGGTATGCTGAAAACTACAACACACTATTGAGAGAAATAAGGAAGAACTAAATAAATGGAGATTTATTCTCAATTCTTTGGTTAAAGACTCTTTAATGTAAAGATTTCAATTTTCTCCAAACTGACTTATAAATTCATTGCATTCCAGTCAAAATTCTAGCAGGGAATTTTTGTAGAAATTTACAAGTCAATTCTAAAATTCAAGTGTAAATGTAAAGAACAAGAATAGCAAAAGAACATTGAAAAGAACAAAGTTGAAGGGCAAAATACCTGATTTTAAGATATAAAATAAAGTTACAGTAATCAAGACAGCTTGGTACTGGCATCAAATGGACAAATAGGTTAATGGAACAGAATAGAGAGGTCCCAGAAATAGATCCACATATTTCAGGATAAATAATTTTTTACAAAGGTGCAAAGGCAGTTCTGTGGAGAAAGGATAGTCTTTTCAAGAAATGGTATAGGGAAGTGATTGTGGCTCAACTGATAGAGCATCCACCTACTATATGGAGGGTCTAGGGTTCAATACCCAGGGCCTCCTGACCCATGTGGTGAGCTGGCCCACGCACAGTGCTGCTGTGCACAAGGACTGCCGTGCCATGCAGGGGTATCCCCTGCATAGGGGAGCCCCAAGCACATGGAGTGTACCCCACAAGGAGAGCCACCCTGCATGAAAAAAGCACAGCCTGCTCAGGAGTGGCGCTGCACACACAGAGAGCTGACACACAGCAAGATGACACAACAAAAATAGTGTCACAGTTTCCCGGTGCTGCATGACAAGAATGCAAGTGGACATGGAAGAACACACAGCAAAAGGACACAGAGAGCAGACAAGGGGGGGAGGGGATAGAAATAAATAGAAAAGAAATCTTAAAAAAAAGAAAAGAAATGGTGCAGAAACAATTGGATATCTACATGCAAAAGAAAGAACCTTGATCCATATATCTCTACCTATACAAAAATTAGCAAAAATTGGATCATAAACCTAAATGTAAAACTTAAAACCAGAAAAGTTATAGAAGAAAACATATGAGAAAAATCTTACAACCTTAGGTTAGTCAAAGATTTCTTAGATATGATACCAAAAACACAATTCCTAAAAGAACAAATTGATAAATTGTACTTCATCAAAATTAAAAACCTATGTTCTTTGAAAGACACTGTTGGGGAAGTGGATGTGGCTCAGGTAGATGGGCTCCCACCTACCACATGGGATGTTGTTGGTTGGACTGGTGCCTCCTAAAGAAGACAGCAAGCTGGTGTGATGGGCAGGTGTGGCAAGCTGATACAAGAGACACAAGAAGAAAAGCCAAAATGATAGAGTCAACAAAGCTGGGAGTAGAGGTGGTTCAATGATTAGGCGCCTCCCTCCCACATCAGAGGTCCCCGGTTCAGCTCCTGCTGCCACCAAAAGAAATAAGGAAGACGAACAGAAACAGCAAGTGAAAAATAATAATAGGGTAGGGAGATATAAATAAATAAATAAATAAAATTTTTAAAAAAGACAAGTTGGGAGAATGAAAAGACAGGGTACAGCTTGGAAGGAAATATTTGTACTGCTTATATCTGATAAAAGACTTGTATCCAGAATATATAAAGTAATGTCAAAATTCCATAATGAGAAAACAAACAACCTAATTCAAAATGGGCGTATATTTTCAACAGACATATGGATGGCTAATTAATTATTAGGAAAATGCAAATTAAAACCACAAAGAGATACCACTACATACCTATTAGAAGTTTAAGTTTAAAAGACCAACAATACCAAGTGTTGGAAAATATTTGGAGGAACTGGAATTCTTATATACTACTAGTAGGAATATAAAACGGAGCAACCACTTTGGAAAACAGTTCAGCAGTTTCTAAAAAAGTTGAACATATGATCCAGCTATTCCCTCCTTGCTATTTATCCAAGAGAAAAGAAAGCGTACATCTACACATAGATTTGTACATGAATATTCATAATATCTTTTTTTTGTAATAGCTGCAAACTAGAAACAACCCAAATGTCCATCTCCAAGTGAATGGTTTAACAAACTGTGATATAGCCATACAATGGAATACTACTCAGCAATAAAAAGGAATGAGCTATGAAATAATAAATTTTATAGTATATAGAAGTTTTACTTGCCTTCAACATTGGTTTTTTCATTTAGTCTTTCCCTTGGCATATGTGTAATATGTTAACTTGCATAACTATTAAAATGCACAGTACAAAGGGAGAAAAAGGAATGAATTTTCGATATGTAGACCAACAGAGATAAATCTCCAAATAATTATGCTAACTGAAAGAAGTGAGACAAAAAAAACCCCAAATGTACTGTATGAGTTCATTTATATGACATTCTATAAAATGCAAACTAATGTATAGTGACAAAAAGTGAGTAGTGGTTTCCTGGTAGGTGGGCAGATGGGGAGTTGTAGGAGGGAGGAATTAAAAAGGGTACAAGGAAACTTTTGGTGGTGATATGTTCATTATCTTGATTGTAGTTATGGTTGTATATGGGTGTATACATATGTCAAAACTTATCAAATTACGCATTTCAACTATACATTATTTATTGCATGTCAAGTATACCTCAATAAAGCTGTTAAAATAAATAGACGTCAGTCATAAAAATCAGTGTTAGGCCTTACCACACCTTGTCTAGTCTCCTGCCTGAAGAAGGCAGGTTCTTTAGTCATCAGTATGGTTCAGGCCCTGGAAGTGGTAGTTCTTTTTGGTAATTTGGGAGCAAAGAGTGATTACTTTCTTATTGCCAACACCTTGCAACCCATATTAAAGGGATGGTTGGGGTGGGGAGACATAGGTGTTGGGGCTATTGTTATTATTATTAATTATTTCTTCAAGGAAGATATTAAAGTCCTTTGGGGTCTTCCAGTCATAATTTTCTCTTCTCATTTGAGTTGCTGCAGGGCAGATTTCTTTGCTTTCCTTTACAGAAACAAAGAATGAGTATGATTTCTAAACAAAGCATGGGATTTACAGATGCTCTTGTCCCTTGATGCAGATATAAATTAATCTTCTGACAAAGGACAAAGAGATTCCTATGTGCCATGTTTAAGAACAATAGACATTGTCACTGCCTGTTAATCCCATCTGCTTCCATTAAGAGGAGAAGTTTTCTATAATATAGTGTCAGAAGGTCTTCAGGCCCCGTGCAGGGATTGTCCTGAAGGGATTCCATCACAAATTTCCTGTGTATTTAAGGCAATATGCTCCACTTCCTAGAGTAGTGGCCATATCTCTTATTGTGGAATAAAAGGTTTGTCTTATAAAATGAATTTGAGGCATGGGGAGAAGGGAACGTATTTTGGTTGGTGGGAGTTGAAGTCACATAGTGACATACTTTCCTGGTCAAGATGGCATCATCTGTGCAGGGAAAAAAACTGAACAGCATCCAAAGTAAAGTACTCTCAGTCACCATAGTCCAGAAATCATGAGTTTTCCCAAGGCTTTTGGTAACTGGAGCAGAGAAATTGTAGGCAGAAGATAATAAGGACCAAAAAGGCAAACAGGTCCACTCCATTCCCTTTTTTTCTGGGTTCATGGGAATATGTTTACACAGCAAGAAGTACTTCTGCTTTCCCCTCCTTTCCTTGCAGAACCCTGTTCCAGCCCTCGCTGCCTGCCTAGGTCCAGGGCCTCCATTCCAGCAGGCCAAGAGGCAGGCTACTTTGCAGTGTGATGCATGGGTGTCCAAACAGTCCCCACCCAAAAAACTTCTCCTGCTTGATGATTCTGGTCATCTTTCTAGTCTTCTGCACAGAGGGAGTATGAGGGAATCCCTGTAAGGGAGTTACTTGGGACTGCACACCTTCCTCCCGGCAAGTTTTCCTGCTGGAGAACCAGCTCAATTGGCCCCAGTCAGCTGGGTGGGGGTGAAGTGTATTTTCCATTTCCAGGTTCCCAGTATATGCGTTCCTTTTTCATGATAGCGTGTGAAGCTGTGGGTGGGCTGTGGGGCTGAGGAGCTGTGTGAAAAATAAGTGTGGGAGTTTCACCGTATGTCTGGAAATTCCTATGGAGAACTTCAAGAGAGAGTAAAAATAAAAATGCTCCTCTAAGCAATGTAATCTTTCCACACAGGAAACACTTCAGAAAATATTTTCGGACAAAGGTACGATCACAATAAAGTGAAAAGTGTTACTTTTATTCCCATTACTTGATAGATAACATTAGGCTATACTATTCTTTAGGGCTTGACCACCAATCTCAGAAACCATCTGAGCACAGGACAACTTTGCATGGACATTAGATCATTAAAACAAACCACATTGATTAACCTTGAGTGAAGTTCAACTCTAAGTTTTGTCCCTCCTCAAAGAGTACCTAGTGAATTTGTTTAAACAAAAATTAAACACAAATTTAATTGAAAAACAAATACATAAATGTGCAGATATTCAGCATAAAGGGGAATACAATGAAAGCAATTCCTCCTCTAATTCCTGCCCACAGTCTCCCTCCAAAGAGCTCCATCAACAATTACTTAAGTGTCTTAACATGGTCAAGGACACACATACACACGTATATATACTCATACATATGCGTATACACATGTGTGTATATGTCACATATATCACATACCCTTTCATTTTTGGTGAAAATTTTCATGCATATATTCTTTTGAATATAATGTATCATTGATGAGCAAAGATTATGACTGGCATGAACCCTGTTTTATCAGTCATGCTTCTGGAAACAGATGGCATGCTCAAACTGGGAAAATGAGGATCATTTAATAAAATGACTATTTACAAAGTTTCAGGCAGATTTAGGGAAACCAATAAAAGAGTAGTATATTCAGCGACTTATCCAAGTTTTGTGTTCTAAAAAGCTGATATAAATGTTAGAACTCTCTTTAAGAAAGAGAATGCAAACTAAGTACAAAATGAACTTAGAATGAGAAAGAAAGCATAACATAAATTTATAAAATTACAAACATCACAAAATCTAACTAATATCATCATTGTATCATTATTAATTTATACCACCCCAACACACATCTTTAATGCTTTTATGGTCCCTTTTTTTTTTTTTGCTCTCTACTCTTTGATCACCACTTCATATGACAATGTCATAAACTCAATGGCAATCTTTTTTTTTTTTTTTTTTTTTTTTTTTTAATTTTTTTATTTTTTATTGAATTTGTAATAATATTACATTAAAAATATATATGTGAGGTCCCATTCAACCCCACCCCCCCACCCCCCCTCTCCCCCCCCCCCCCAACAACACTCGTTCCCATCATCATGACACATCCATTGGATTTGGTAAGTACATCTTTGGGCACCTCTGCACCTCATATACATTGGTTCACATCATGGCCCATACTCTCCTCTATTCCATCATGTAGGCCCTGTGAGGATTTACAATGTCCGGTGATTACCTCTGAAGCACCATCCAGGGCAGCTCCATGTCCCTAAGACGCCTCCACCTCTCATCTCTTCCTGCCTTTCCCCATACCCTTTGTCCATTATGTCCACTTTTCCCAATCCAATGCCACCTCTTCTATGTGGACACTGGATTGGTTGTGTCCATTGCACCTTTATGTCAAGAGGAGGCTCAGATTCCACCTGGATGCTGGATGCAATCCTCCCATTTTCAGTTGTAATCACTCTAGGCTCCATGGTGTGGTGGTTGTCCTTCTTCACCTCCATCTTAGCTGAGTGTGGTAAGTCCAATAAATCAGATTGTAGGTGCTGGAGTCTGTTGAGGCTCAGGATCTGGCTATCACATTGTCAGTCCAGAGATTCAAATCCCCTAAATATATCTTAAACCCCAACATTAACTGCACCTCCAGCACATTAGCATGAAAGTCTTATGAAGGGAGATCCCATCTGAGTCCAGATTCATCACACATAAACACCATTTCCAAAGAGGGGCCATCTGCCCTGGTAGTTAACCCCATCGGCCATGACCATAACTCCCATGGGTCTCTTTAGCCCTCAAAGGAACCAATATCTGGGGGTTGTATCTGCTTTATCTGTCTCTCTGACTCTGCTCAGTTGTGCATGAGGGCAAACCTTCTGCCAGCCTCCAGACTCTTTTTTAGAAACTCGTAGCCATATAAACTCATTTCTCCTTTCCATTTCCCCCTTACTTTAGGTCAAACAGCATTTTAAAGTCATGGTATTTTATGTAGACATGGATATTCTGCTGATCCGCTCAATGGCAATCTTTACAATATAAAGAACAGAAAGTGAATTCAGTTTTTTCTCTAGCATTGGTCTCTTTCTAAATTCTCTACTCTGTTCAACTGCTCTAAGGGTTTCCCCTACATGAAAATGAGAGGAGTTCAATGCCACAGTTGGAAAAACAGTCCTATCAAGTGACCTGCTGAGCACTGGTCTAAGCACCATTTCTTTTTTTTTCCCTAAAGATTTATTTATTCATTAATTCTCCCACCCCATCCCCTTCCCCACCACTTGCACTTGCTGTCTGCTCTCTATGTCCATTCGCTGTGCATTCTTCTGGGTCTGCTTGTCTTCTCTTCTTGTCTTCTTTTTAGGAGGCCAGGAACTGATCCTGGGACCTTCCAATGTAGGAGAGAGGCACTCAATCACTTGAGCCACCTTAGCTCCCTGGTTTGCTGTGTCTCTCACCATCTCTCCTATGTGTTCCTTTTTGATGTGTCATCTTGTTGGCCAGCTCTCAGCACCGCACGGGCCAGCTTGCTTTCCACCAGGAGGCCCCAGAAATTGAACCCAGGACCCTCCATAGGGTAGATAGGAGCCCAATTGCTTAAGCCATATTCGCTTCCCTGAGCACTGTTTCTTTAAGTGCACAGGTCTGGGCATTTCACAAAGCTAAGGAAACTTTTGAAAAATATATATAAACTTTAGTGTTTAAAGCTGTTTTAAATTTACAGAGATTCCCTAGGAAGTTTAGAGAATTGTCATTTATGCCATTGTTCCCCTACCCTCAAACAGTTTCCCCAATTATTGACATCTTACATTACTGCGCTACATTTGTTACAATTAATGAACCAATATTGATATATGATTGTTCAACAAAGTCTATAGTTACATTAGGGTTCTCTCTTTCTGTTGTACAGTTATATGGGTTTTGACAAATGCATGCAACATGTATCTATTATTACAATATAATACAGAATAGTTTCACTGCTCTAAAAACGCACTGTACTCCACCTATCAAGCCAATCTCTCCTCTCCTGGAACCCTTTGCAACCACTGATCTTTTTATTCTCTCTGTATTTTTACTATTCCAGAATGTCATATAGGTAGGCTCATATGGCATGGAGCCTATTCACACTGTCCTCTTCCACTTAGCAATATGCCTTTAAGGTTTCTCCATGTCTTTTTGTGGCCCAATAACTCATCTAAAAAAAAAACAACTCAACTCTTTATTTTTAAATACTTTCAAATGTATAGGGACAGTTACAAAAATAATACTAATCTCACACAGATAACTTCGCCATACCCCTATACTCCCGGATACCCAGACCAACAATTTTAACATTTTGCCACATTTGCCATATCATTCTATCTATCTATCTATCTATCTATCTATCTATCTATCTATCTATCTATCCTTTCACCCATTTTCCCAATACTTGAATGTAGATTGTACACATCAAGCTCCTAGAACACTTCTTACTGCTATGTATATTTCCTCAGAGCAAGGACATTCACCTATGTAACACCATTAAATGCAGTTATCAAGTTCAAGAAATTTAACATTATATAAATATTCCATCTATATTTCAATTTTTTTCATGTCTCAATAATGTCCCTTTGAGTCTTTTCTCCTCCCTTGTTAGATCCCATCCACGATCACACATTGCTTTTTTTTTTTAAGATTTATTTTATTTATTTATTTCTCCCCACCCCCTTGTTGTTTGCTTTTGCTCTCTCTGTTCATTGTGTGCTCGTCTCCCTTTTTTAAGAGGCACTGGGAACCGAACCCAGGACCTCCCATGTGAGAGGGAGGTGCTTAATCACTTGAGCCGCCTCCACTCCCTGCTCTTTTGTGTCTCTCATTATGTTTTCCCACCTGTGCCTCTAGTTGCATCATCATGTTGCATCAGCTCGCAGTGCCAGCCTGTCACGTCAACTCACTGTCTTGCTTGTCTTCTTTTTTTTTTAAAGAGAAATAAATGTATGATTTTTTAAAAAATTTCTTTCCCCCTTCCCCCCCCCCACTCCCCCCATTGTCTGCTCTCTGTGTCCATTCACTGTGTGTTCTTCTATGACTGCTTCTATCCTTATCAGCGGCACTGGGATCTGTGATTCTTTTTGTTGCATCATCTTGTTGTGTCAGCTCTCCATGTGTGCAGCGCCATTCTTGGGCAGGCTGCACTTTCTTTCGCACTGGGCGGCTCTCCTTACAGGGCGCACTTCTTGCACGTGGGGCTCCCCTCCGTGGCACAGCACTCCTTGTGCGCATCAGCACTGCACATGGCCCAGCTCCACACGGGTCAAGGAGGCCCGGGGTTTGAACCACGGACCTCCCATGTGGTAGGCGGACGCCCTAACCACTGGGCCAAGTCCGCCTCCCATTGCTTGTCTTCTTTAGGAGGCATTGGGAACCAAACCCAGGACCTCCCATGTAGTAGGCAGGAGCTCAATTGCTTGAGCCACATCTGCTGCCCACATATTGCATTTAATTGGCATTGTCCCTTTACTTGCACTTTTTTCTTTTTTAATTGTGGGAACATATATACAACATAAATTTTCCTATCTCAACCACTGTCAAGCATACCATTCAGTGGGATTAATCACATTCACAATGTTGTGGTACCCTAACTCTATTCCATTACCAAAAGTTTCCCAAACCCCCAAATAGAAACTCTATACCCACTTTCTATTAACTCCTCATTCCCTCTGACCCTGGCAATCTGTACTCTAATTTCTGTTTCTATGAACTTGCTTGTTCTTTGATATTTTCTTTGTAGTTACCATTGGGCATAAATTAACATCCTAAATCTATAACTACCTTGCTTGCTTGATACCAACTTAACTTCAAAATATTCACAAACTACATTCCTATAGCCTCTCCATCCTCCCACCTTTAATGTCACAAATAATGAGTCCAAAACCATTGATCTATCATTATATTTTATATATATAGCTTTTAGATCCTGTAGGAAGTAAAAAGTGGCATCACAAACTAAAATGCAATCGTACTGGCAATTATATTTACCCATGTCATTAACCTTATTAGAGATCTCTATTTCTTCATGCAGTTTCAATCTATTCATTTCAACTAGCAGAACTCTCAGACATTTCTTATAGGACTGGTCTAGTGGTGACAAACTCCTTCAGTTTGTTTTTCTGAAAAGGTCTTAATCTCTTCCTCATTTTTTCTCTATGTATTTACTTTTTATTGAATTTGTTAATGTTTTAGAATCCCTGCACTGCCAACACCATGCCTGAGAATTCACAGAAAGAAATGGTACAATGGACAGCCTCATCTACCCATCATACAATATATTAAAACTTGATTGATGTGCATTTTGATAATTTCACAATCTTTTAAAAAGTTTTAACTAGAGCTGGAATTTTAAATCTATTATAGGTTTTCAGATTTCTAGTACAGTATGCCATTAAATAATATTTTCACACATTCATCTAAGCTCATTCCTCAAGAACATAATGCCCAACAAGATTTTGCTGGAAAAGATGCATACCTTTCAGAGAAAGTATGTGGCTCAATGCCCAAGAGACAATTTAAGGTTTTTGGTTCCCAAACGAAGTCTTCAGTATAACCAGGCCCTTGTGTCTCTTTTAATCATACAACCTCTCCTTGCCCAAATAGATCAGAAGGCAGTCATCCTTCCTGCCGTCTCAAATAGTACCAACATTATTGCCCAGAAGTGGTTGGCAGGTCCCTTCAGAAGTCACTGTAACCCTCCTAGAGTCCAATCCCTGCAATGACACTTTCATTAAGACTGAACTCCTACAGGAAAATGCTCCCACAACAGGATGGTTTTATTCACCCATTTGCTTTGCTCTTTCCAGTAGAAAGTCTGCAACTCCTGCATTTGGCAAAGGGATTTATTATAGAGACACCTGGACTCTGCATCAAGTGGTCACATACCATTGCATATATTTCTATTGAACCAAGAGACAAAACTAGGAAATTACCAGAATATCTCATTAGATGGAAAGAAACTTTCCAGTAACTCTAGGTAGCTTCCTAAAGTCCCTTTAAAGGACTAAAACTTACTGGATCATTTAAGCTGTAATTATTAAAAACACACGTGCTACATCACCTGTCTTTTGCCCCAGACTCTCCAAATGAACAACATAAAGATACACCAAAGGACTGATAATAGAGCTTGAAACCATCACTGCAGCTATAGAACATCTAATACCTTTAAAATGTGGGCTCAAGTATGATATCCAGAATTCTTGTCAAAGATCTCACAAGTCCTTGGAACTTAAAAGGGTTTTAGGCAAGGTTCTGCTCATGCTGCTCTGAACTTTTGAGAAGAGGTTAGTGAATCCTTTAGCATGAGCAGAAAGCGGCTAGATATGGTCTCCACTGCCATTTACTGCACAATTTAGACCTGATTAGAGACTTAAGCAGCACCTGAAGTAGAGGCCCCTGTCCTTTACATCAAAGGCTATTTGGTTCCATTCTAGGGGTTGGCAAATTCATGAGGCATTTCATAATCCTAATGCATATTTCAGATTACTAAACCAAGCAATATGTTCTGTCAAGGAATTAATTCCAAGTCAAACTAAAAAAAGGATTTATTGTGGAACACGGAAAAAGCACTACTCAAAAAATTACTAAAAGAAATAACATTATTCCCTTCCCTAGCCCACTTGGTGGATCTAAGCTTGGTTTAATCTAACTTGTGGTTATCTCAGAGTACAACTAAAGGCTTAAATTATAAATCACAGCCCTAAACAAATGACCTGAACACATCAGTTCTTTAGAGAGGCATGTTCCAGGAAGTCTAATACAGCCACAGCCTACTACAAAGAGTGTTCCTTAAGGGCAGGGCACCAGGTTAATTAAGGTCACTTAAATCTTCATCTTCTACAGCAGATCGGAATCTGAATGGCTGACTTTCTGCAGGATTTCTCATAGGAATCCAGTAGAGCTGGTTTCAAGTTTCCTGTGACATTTAATAGCTGTAAACTTCTTATCCAGTGTGACCCACAAAATCATTTTGTTTGAAATGACCTCCGGCTGCAATTGTTTTTTGTTTTTGTATTTTCGCACTTAGGAAAGACACTGCTCAATTTAGTTTATACATTTTATATAACAATGAAAATTCCCCTACATCCAATATATGTTAAGAGCAGTTGATGGTTCAAACTTCCACAGTGCAATAAGGCCAATTGCTTATATTGAGGTCTCCCTTATTTTTAAAAGACAGTTTGCCAGATATAGAATTCTTGGTGGGCAATTTTTTGTCTCCAGCACTTTAAATGTATTATACTACTGCTTTCTTGCCTCTATGGTTTCTGATGAGAAATTGGTACCTAATCTCATTAAGACTCCTTTGTATGTGACATATTACTTCTCTCTTGCAGTCTTCAGAATTCTTTCCTTATTTTTTGCATTTGACAGTTTGATCATAATAGGCCATGGCATGTGTCTTTTTGGGTTTATCCTGTTTGGAGGTTGTTGAGTTTCTTGGATATGTATATTCATGTCTTCTGTTAAATTTGGGAAGTTTTTACCCTTTATTTATTTGAAATTCTCTCTCCTCTTTCTCTTTTCTTCTCTGTGCGGGACTCCCACAATGTATACACTTGATACACTTGATAACATCCTACAGGTTCCTCAGGCTCTGCTCACTTTCCTTCATTCTTTCTTCTTTCTACCCCTCGGACTAAAAGACTTCCATTGACCTATCATCAAACCCTCTGATTCTTCTGCCTGCTCCAACGTGTTGTTGAACCCCTTTAGGGAATTTTAAATTTCTGTTGTTGTGGTCTTCAGTTCTGTTTGGTTACGTTTCATAATTTCCAGCTCTCTATTGACATTCTTCTGTGTTTGTCTTTGCTTTCCTTCAGCTCTTTGAGCATATTTAGGATCATTTTTTTAAAAGTCTGTCTGCTATGTCCCAGGTCTGGTCCTCCTCACTGATGATTTCTAATGCTTTAATGTTCTCATTTCCCCGGGCCATCATTTACTGGGTTTTTTGTTTGTTTATGTTTCGTAACCTTTGGTTGAAACTTGGACATTTTGGTATTTTAATGTGTTATCACTAGGATTTAAACTCTGGGGCACCTGTTCCTTAAGCTTGTATCCAGTTAGTGTTGACAGAGCTCTCCTTGAATGTCTGAAGCTAACAGAGAATGAGAGGGAGAGAGAGAGAGAGAGAGATTGAGAGAGAGAACCTTTCCCACTCTTTGCAAATTCTCTTGTGCAAATGCTCTCCTTCAGGGCTTATCCATACCATGTGTTTAGAGAATAGCTCCAGGCCAAAGCTTAGGGGCCTCCTAGGTCCTTCCTTCGTGTGTCTCTTGTCTTGGGACTGTACACACAGCCCTAGAAACGCTCCCCTCACCCCACGCAGGTTTGCATGGTTTGAATGTTCCCACTTCCCTAGGAAACCGTTTCCTCATGACCCCAGCCACGGAACTGTGTGTTCTACAAGCTGCAATCCCTTGCCCCAGGCAGCACAACTTGACTGTTCTTTCACAGAGAGATGTAGGAGAGCTCTGTGAATTGACTTGCACATGCAGGGTAAATTTTGGGATAGTGAGTCCTCAGACAAGCACTAGACAGATTGAGCCAGACAAACATACTCCAGTATGTACTCTGCTCCCTATGGAACTGGGACCAGGGCCTGTGCTGGGAGCGGGGCCTGCTCCACATCAGGCAGTAAGGGGCAGGGCATGGGCCAGCCAGGGCGTCATGAGATCCTACAGCATTTAAGTAGCCTGATTCAGCACTACCCTATTCCTGCAAACCTTTAATTCTTTTCTGTTTTGGGAAAGATGTTTCTGCCTGTCTTACTGATTGTTCAAAGCTCCTTTGGGGGAAGGGAGCCCTGAAGCATCTGACTCTGCCATCTTTATCTGGGCGGGGCCTTAGGAAACTCATTTTTATTCAACGTTCTCCTTTTCATTCATTCTGACTCTGGCCTGGGCCACACACATTCCATCCTCATCAGATCAGCCTTATTTTATCACTAAGTATTTCAGTGGTTCCTCATTCCCTCAAGATAAATTCTAAACTCCTTTGCATTACAAATAACATTATTCACCCTCTGATTCCTGACTACCTGCCTGGCTTCATCCCTTGCCCTCTTACTTCTGCCACCTCCACATGTTCCACACAGGTTGTACACCAGTAACACTCAGCTATCCTTAGTTCCAGAATACGCTACACTCAGTCCCATTTTCTGGGCTTTTGTACATGATGCTCTGTTTGTTCTTGCCAGCTTGTCCACCTGGTAAATCTACCTCATCCTTTCATGTCCCAGATGAAACACTGTTACCTCTGTGAAGCCCTCCTTGATTCCCTCAGAGAGACATCAGGTTTTCTTCTCCCTTGTCACTATCCCATTGACTCAATTATCTTGCTCTACTGCAATTGTTTGCATGACTATCTCTTCACTTCTGTACACTTTTGGAGAACACGGACTGAGGCTTCTCATTCTTCTATCCTATGTAGGGTCTGGCACCCCATAGGACTCGAAGAGTATTTCTGAATGAATGAGCATTGAGTAACTTCTATCAGCTGTCCCTTTGCCTTAGCATTCTTCCCATCCCCCCCCCCCCTTTTTAAAAATATATAGCTGGTTCTTTTTTATCCATCAAGTCTTGGCTCTTTGTGACCAGACCACTCTAATCAGAATGACCTTGCCTTTTATTCCCTTTCTCATCACCCTTTTTATTCTTCAGTGCTCATTCCACAATCTATTAGTACAACATTTGTATATTTGCATACTTGTAAATTTTGGGACTCCCTCATTATAATGTGAACACCATACAGATCTCATTAAATGAGAAAAGTACATGGTCCGAGGCGTGGACTGCCTGCATGCGGCAGAATGAGAGTGCGTAGGGCCCCAGGGCAGGGCTTTTTAAAGTCTTTCCTCCTCTTCCTTCATAATGTTGTAGGGAGGAACCCCAGCTGCTTGCTGTTCTGATTGGTGGCCCCACCTGTCAGTTTTCAGGGGCCAATGGTGAGGCCTTTTGAGGGTATCCAGAGCTCTTCCATGACCCCAAATAGGATTATTCTCAGGGCCAGAGTCTTGCAGGATCCCTTAGGAGGTTTCTGGGTGGGGTCTCAGAGCCATGTGGTCTGCCAGTCATGTTGTCTGCTGGCCAAGTTGTCTGTTGGCCATGTTGTCTGCTTCAGCTGTGACCCAAGACTTCCCTTCCACTATACTAACCTGCTTCACTACTTTATCACCAGCACCTGGACCATAACATGCTGCGAAAATATTTATTGAGCAAATAAATAAATAAATACATGAATGGATGATCTGATCATTGAATGGCAGCAAAAGAAGAGACATTTCCTCCAGTGTACCTCTTTAGCCAAGAAAGAACAATAAATTCCTTAATAAGTCCACTCTCCATGAGAGCCCAGGTCCAATTCCCAGCCTCCTTGGGGTTCCAGACATTGAAACAAGGCCCTGGAATGGATCATACCTCTTGAATCACACCTCTTCTCTGGAAGAGGCAGGTCTGTCAAAGGATCAGAGCAATATATCACTTGCACTCTCTTAGTGGTATAGTAAACCATGCTATTTTCTGGAGCTCCGAGGTCTGTGATGGTTACCCGGGATCTCCATTTTCTTTCAGGCAGCTATTTGCAGCCAGGCCTGACCATTCACATTTAGATAATCATCTTTGCAAAAAGCCCTGCAATTCTAGACATTCAAAGACACAGACAAAATATGATGGTTTCCAAATATTTTGGATTTGTTGCCACAATCCATTTACTATGGTTTTTGGTTCTGCCTCACGCAAGAGCTATAGGCATATATTTGTTTTTCCCAAACTAAAGAGAATCACCATGAAAAGGATTTTGAAGGAATTTCAAGACTTTTGCCAGTTTCTTTAAGCTTCGGCTTCAGGCGTCAAAAGACTAGCACTCCAAATCACCAATCTAAAACACCTTTTGACAATCTCATCAGTACTGAAGGTGGGATTTACCATTTCATTTGCCTTATCAAGGTGATATTTTTTCCCTTTCATTCACACTGGATCTTTGGCCAAAGAAATGTGCTTGCAGCTTTCCTTCAAGGAAGATTTTGCTTCTATTGTTTTTCACTGTACTTCTTTTTCTTACCTTCACAATTGCTTGTCAATTTCCCTTGCTATTTTTTTCTTACTGATGGTATTTAAGTCCTTTATGACCTGTTATCTTTATTGATAACAAAATGGAAGCTTATTTTTCTCTTCCCTTTGCAACTTAGGAAGGATTTGTCAAGTGTGACATTTTAAAAACAACAACAACAACAAACCAACTGTATCTGTTTGGCAAACGATTCACTGGTACATTTGTGATTCTCCTCTCCAGCACTTTTCTAAAACTGACAGTTTTTTGGTCTACCTCACCGGCTGCTGTAATGTATTCCTTTACGCCGCCTCATTCCCAATGGTTTGGCAGCAAGTCAGCGATGCATGAGTCAAGACAAACTGCCAAGTAGAGTTAGCACTGCATGCTTCCCTCGCCCCCCTCACTGACCACCTCACATCCTTTACCTGTTGCAAAGAGCCAAGTAACTGACTCTAATGCCTATTCATCTGTCTCCAAGTGGAGACTGTGAAATCTTTATGAGCACAAAAAAAAAGTCTGCTATATCTGAAATTTTTTTCTGCTACTCTTTTCCCCTTGGAGAGTTAACACAATTTTAAATCTAACTGTTCTGATAACTAAAGGATCGTTTTATTGAAGAGAAAAAGAGAGACTGGATGTTAATTAGCAACATTTTTATCATTTCTCTCAAGCATTACCCAAATCCCTCAACTATCTTATTGCTCAGAAGAATTCTGTAATCTCTTTCAAAAGAAATCCTTTGGACTGCTACCTCATAGACAAACCTTGAGAACAATTTAATGTGACTGTGCCTTTATTGTTTTCAGTTCCTTTAAAGAAAGGCAAATATTTACTACATCTGATACTTTGTCTCTACTCAACTGATTTTGAAAAGACAAGGTCTTTTTGAGCACTTTATTTTCTCCCAAGTACCCTGAAAAGTGTTCTCTTTTGCAATGATCTTCACAATGTTCCATCTGTTCTGATTTTTCAAAGGCTTTTTTAAGAATCTCCTTAGAAAATTCAATGAAAAAGGTAAAGGCTTAACTGCCAGTAGATTTTTGTTTCTCTTCTTTCTGGGAAAGAGCCAGTTTGAGTTTAAAAATAGACCTGAGAAATGTCTACAGCTTGAGAGTCTTTCAACCCACTAATATTTGTTCTAGAATAATAAGAAGAGATAATACATCTGAACTAAAATGATCCCCATATTTGTCATCTTTCCATTTCAGAGCAAATAATTCACCATGGCAGCCTTCTGTGGAAGCAAACTCAGTTATGATAACCAACCCCCTCTCTCTTCTTTTCAATTTATCTCTGAGAATAGCAAAGGTGACAATTCAGATCATTGTAAGTATTCCATGTTAAACATTTATCAATTGATGCTATTTATTACTTATTACCAATAGCAATGTCCATGGTTCTAACACCAGATATCCACTGGAATAAAAATACTGGGGCAATAAAGAAGAATCATTTAATCTTAAAGTTGTTTTTATTAAGGTATCATTTACATACAATAAAATTCACAAGCTTTAATTTACGATCAGTGACTTTTCATAAACGTATAGTCTTATAACTACCACTGCAATCATGACGTAGAACATTTCACACCCCTAAAGTTCTCTCCTGCCCCTTTGCAATCTCCCTTGCCCTTGCCCCAGGCAATCATCAATTTGATTTAAGTAACTAAAGTTTTTATTTTTGTAGAATGCTATATGAGTGAAATCACACCAAATGTGGTCTGCCTTCTTTCACTCAGCAAAATGCTTTCGAGATTAGTAATAGATTATTCCTTTTTATTGCTGAGTAATATCCATACATATCATCTTATGGAAATAGCATAAATTGTTTATCCATTCACCAGTTGATGGACATTTGGTGATTCCAGTTTTTCACTAGTGTGAATAAAGCTGTTACAAATATTCAAGTACAAGCCTTCGTATGAACATATTTTCATTTCTCTAGGAGTGGGATTGCTAGGTCTGATAAGTATATGTTTCAATTTATAGAAGCCGCCCAGCTGTTTTTTCTCAAGTGGGTATACCATTTTGCATACACACCAGCAGTCTACGAGCATTGTAGTTGCTCCACATCATTGTCAACCCAGAGCATTGTCAGTCTTTTAAATTTTAGCCACTCTAGTATGCGTGCAATGGTATTTCATTGTCATTTTAATTTGTGCTTTTTTCCTAATAACTAATAATGTTGCATCTTTTCATGTGTTTATTTGCTATATATCCTTCTTTGGTGAAATGTCTATTCAAATATTTTGCCTACTTTTCAAAATTGGATTATTTTATTATTGAGTTTTAAGTGTTCCTTAACTATTCTGGATAAAAGCCTTTATCAGATATATGTTTTGGAAATATTTTCTCCCAAAACAATGACTCAATTAGCTAAAAACCAGAGGATTTTTGATGAGTTGATACAACCAAAATTGTGATTGCTTAATTTCCAATAATAAATAAGAGTTGTTGATATTAGTACATTGGTACTTTGATGCAGTCTCGGGGTCAATGTCAAAAGACCTCTGTAATTAAGATGATTTGGATGCTTTTCCCTAGAAGCAGCTCATCTCTGCCTATAAAATCAACTTTAAAGGAGCCATGAGTAAATTTTCCATTTACTGGTTCCAGAATGAAGTAAATATTTCCCTTCCCCACAATGGGGATGGATTTACCTTATGGCAAATCTAATGCTTAGAAGAGAAGTAGAGTATACTCCAGAAAGGGGGCAGATAAAAGATACCCAGGTAGGCCAGCTCCTATATATCCTCTTCTGATTTGTTTCAATCTCTGACTTAAGTTTACCTTTTTTTGGGGGGGTGGGGGGTAGAAGGTACCTTTAATTTTTATAAAATTTCAAAGTTACAGAAAAGTTGCATGAATAATACAAGAAACTCCCATATACCGTTTACCTAAATTCACCAATTTTTACATTTTGCCCCCACTTACATAAACTTTACATTCAGTTGGTTTTTTGTTTTGTTTTTTTTTTTGATAAAAAAACTAAGGTCTAGTTTTTTTCAAATTTTTTGTTATCATTTATCTCTAACTAAAAGGTGGATAAAAGCAGCAATTAATGCCTCTATTTTATAGCTAGAGAGTCTGAGACACAGAGAGCACTGGCATGGAGCTTGGGGGACCCTGCCATTCAAGACGGTGGCCACTTCCTTGACGCCAGTCATCACTCAGCTTTGTAGTCTAGCTTTGCAGCCCATTTCCTGACCTGTTCCTGCTGTCCTTGCTTTTGATGACTGATATTGCTCTTGTCCTGATCTTTGATGTGCCTTCTGACCTTGACCATTTTGGGAAACACCCTATCCAGTTCAGCCCACCAGGGACCTCACCCTGGTATCAACCCTATGGTTCTCCTTTGCCAGTGCCGTAAGAGCAGGCAAATAGACATGTGGTAACATTTCCAAGTACGCAAAGCTAGTGAAAGCAGGTGTCCCAGCCCCTAGAATCATAGAACCAAGACACAATAGGGAAACGGACTTTGGCCCAGTGGTTAGGGCGTCCGTCTACCATATGGGAGGTCCACGGTTCAAACCCCGGGCCTCCTTGACCCGAGTGGAGCTGGCCCATGTGCAGTGCTGATGCGCGCAAGGAGTGCCGCGCCACGCAAGGGTGTCCCCCGCGTGGGGGAGCCCCACGCGCAAGGAGTGCGCCCGTGAGGAAGCCGCCCAGCGTGAAAAGAAAGAGCAGCCTGCCCAGGAATGGCTGCCCAGGAATGGCGCCGCCCACACTTCCCGTGCCGCTGACGACAACAGAAGCGGACAAAGAAGCAAGACGCAGCAAATAGACACCTACAACAGACAACCAGGGGAGGGGGGGGAAATTAAATAAATAAATAAGTCTTAAAAAAAAAAAAAAAAGACACAATAGTGCTGAAAGGACCTTGAGATCATTTAGTACAACTCTTTCATCTTCAGATGAGGACACTGAGGTCCCAAGAGATTTAACATTTTGTCCAAGGTCACCCATTTAGGTTGTAGCTAAGGCGTGACTAAAATTCTAGTCTTGTGCTCTTCTTTCTACAATATAGTGCTGCCTCCATTTTTATTTCTACTAGTAATTAATTCTCAGATATGAAAGCCCATGTATTCATTCATGGATTTAACATATATTTATTAAGCATTTACTATGTCCTATACTCCAGGCACATAAAATAGACTTAATCTGCTTTCCCCGAGGTTACTTTCCAGGAGAGAAAAGATGATTTAAAAAAGTAATTATGACTTCAACATCCGACTGTGATGGAGTATCAGAAACTAGATTTACTCTCCTAATTTAAGCAACTAAAAAACAAAACAAAATATGAAACAGTGGTTTTCAGACATTGGACAGCATACAACACAGGATAGAGATCCCGCAGAGAAAGGAGCTAAGTGAAGTGAGCCATATAATTGTCCTTGCTTATTTTCTGGAGAGGTTTCCAGGCTACAGCAGAGGGAAGGACAACCCAAACAGAACTCAGAAGTCCCGCTAAGTTGAGCAGACAGAATTGAGAATTGGGGTGGCAGCAGCGGGGGTGCAAAGTAGATAGACATCACAGGGCAGAATTCCAGATAAGAGAAAGCTGCACAGAGAAAGAGATCTCGAGATCTGCAGAGGGTTCCTTTCCAATCTTTAGCTAAGTATTGACCAGACACGTTGAGTGAGGAACCTACCAGAGTAGGGGGAAAGACACACTGGAAAGGAGCAGACGGAACAATTCTCAAACACAGGAGGCCAGAATTAGTTTCTGTTTCCAGCAGTCAAAGTGGAAGAAACTTGGGATACACTAGTGTCAAGAAGAGTGCTTAGAAGGGTATTGCTTTAGTAAAGCTCTGGGCCAAATTAGCAATAGACCAAAGATCGTTCTGGTATGCCTAACAAAACTTAAAGCAGGTCATGAAAGAATTAAAATATTTCTAAGAAACTTAACCATGACCCAGAACAAAGCTCAAGAATATTTAAAGGAATAACAAAAATATCTAGCATACAATGAGGTAAAATTCACAATGTTTGATATTCTATTTAAAATTATCAGGCATGCCAAGAAGGAAGAAAATAGGTCTTAAATGAAATAAAACATTCAATAGAAACAGACTCAGAAATAATTCAGATGATAGAATTAGTAGACAAAGGCACTTATTAAATTATTTCATATGGTCAAGAAGGAGGATGAAAGCATGAATATACTAAGGCGATATGTAGAAGATTTTAAAAATATCCAACATGGATGAACCTGGAGGACATTATGTTGAGTGAAGCAAGCCAGACACAGAAGGACAAATACTGTATGATTACGTAACCATGAACCAAATATTTTGTGCAACATATTGTATGATTTTAAAAAATTATATATATCAGTACATTTAATTGAGAAATGTATGTTTTTATTTAGAAACAAATATATATATATATCCAAATGAAACTCCAGTAGTAATGAGCATGTATAGTGCTCAGATCTTGGGTTCTAGCGTCAATCTCCAGTAAAAGGAACCAGGACTCCTTGAGAAATGGCTGATTCTAGGACTGGTGCAGGGAATATACAAGATGAGCTGGGAGCATCTCATAGTGCCAGAAAGTAAGGAAGTGCTACATACACAAACACTCTGATAGGGGTTTATGTCAAAAGGGCACAGGAGCAGAAAGAACTCCAAATGGCTAGAGTCAGAACAATTTCTGCATCAGAATAAAGTAGTATTGGATAATAATCCAAAGTATGAAATAAATATCCATGAGTCCATACTGATATAAATTGAATAAATTAATGAATGAGGGGGAAGAGCCAGATCTCCCAGGCAGAAGAATTCCAACTGGTTTCTGTAAATACACTACCCTCAAGGAAGGGAAGCACAACTCCCCACTCCCTAAGTGCTGATTGCACAGTGACTTCCTTCCAAATGTTACAGAAGGGAAATGGGGGAGGAAGAAGTAACATTTTAGGGGAGAAACTTGACAAACACTGTTCAGCCAGGGGGTCAACATGAGCAGTCATAAATCATGTTGATAATATGTACCCTTAATATGATGTGATGAAAATGGCACTTTAACTCTGTCTTCTTTCTTCCAAAAACGGATAACCCCAGACTAATCACGAGAAAAACATGAGGCAATTTCCAATAGAGAAGCCTCCTGAAACATACCTGACCAATACTCCACAAAACTGTCAGGGTCATCAAAACAAGGAAAGTCTGGGAAACGGACTTTGGCCCAGTGGTTAGGGCGTCCGTCTACCACATGGGAGGTCCGCGGTTCAAGTCCCGGGCCTCCTTGACCCGGGTGCAGCTGGCCCATGCGCAGTGCTGATGCGCGCAAGGAGTGCCCTGCCACACAGGGGTGTCCCCCGCGTAGGGGAGCCCCACGCACAAGGAGTGCACCCATAAGGAGAGCCGCCCAGCGCGAAGAAGGGAGCAGCCTGCCGAGGAATGGCGCCGCCCACACTTCCCGTGCCGCTGACGACAACAGAAGCGGACAAAGAAACAAGACAACAAGACGCAGCAAAAAGACACAGAAAACAGACAACCGGGGGAGGGGAGGGGAATTAAATAAATAAAAATAAATCTTTAAAAAAAAAAACAAAAAAAAAACCAAGGAAAGTCTGAGGAACTGTCACAGCCAGAGGAGCCTAAGGATGACATTCTGAACTGTCAGTGATTTGGACCTTCCAGAGACTGGTCCAAAGTTCTCACCCGCCTTCAATGGCTCAAGTCTGTTCTTAACTGGGGAAGGGGGTATGGCTTGAAGATCAGCTGCTCTCCAAGCAACCCAGGCAGCTCTTGAAAATACCAGGCTAAAGAATGCTCAAGAAACTAACGCAGAAGTCTTGGGAACATTGGAAACAACCTAATGGCCCAATATTATGGGATTTTAAAAGTAAATTATGGTGCTTTCAGATAATTGAAATATTTGCAGCCATTAAAATCTATGGTTTAGAAGAATATTTAATAACATGGGAAAATGCTCAAATTGTAATAGTAAATGTAAAAAGCATAGGCAGTATCAGGCTATTTCAAAAGAGAATTGTATATGTAATTTAATTTCAAAAGAAATTAGACCCAAATATCAATGAAGGTTATCCCTAGATGATAAAAATGTGAATAATTTTGGCTTCTTTAACCCATTCTCTATTTTCAAAAATTCCTACCATGACTTACTTTTTTTAAAACAATTTTTGATACATATTAATAAAGATTAAATCTATCCAAAGCGTACAATCAGTGGTATTCAGTATACTCACATAGTTGTGCATTCATCACTTAAATCATTTTTAGAGCATTTTCAGTATTCCAATAATGATAGTAATAAAAAACAAAAAACAAACAAAGAAACAAAAAAACCTCACCACCTCCCAATCTCTTTATGCTTCCCCTGCCGTACATAGCTGTTATTCTGTTTCCGGCTCTCTAGTTTGTGTTTATATTTTGTGAAAAGTCTTATATACACAATATCACACATATTTGTATTTTACATGAGGTTTCACTGTGTTATAATACAGCATGACTTACTTTTAAAATTAGAACAGAAAATGCTATTAGCATGATTATTTTTAAAGAAGTCGGCTTGTAGAACTAGAAGCAGACAGCCTGGGTGTAAATCCTGGCTCTGTCAGACCAGCAAGCCACTGTCCCTCTCTGAATCTCAATTTCTTTATTTCAAAATACAGATAATGATAGCACCTACTCATCGAGTTGTAAGATTAAATGAGTTAAATCATAATAACGTGCCTGGCATATAGTAAGTGCCCCCTCCCCCAAGTAATCTATTATTATTATCATTGTAGGTTCAAGGTTCTGCCCTCCTACCTATTTACAAGTTCTGTTATTTTAATAAAGGCTATTTTCTGAATATAACCACAGACCTCCAAGACTCCGCAGAGCCTACAAACAATAGTTATTCAAAAGAACCCTAACAATTTCCTTGAGGAGGAAGTGTATAGCTTGCTGAATTAGGCAATGGAGAGCAAACTAGTTAGAGAGGTAGCCTGCTACTTCTTTTCCTCTTTCTCTATGGCATTATGCTGCAGGTGTGATCAGTGTGTTAAACCTTTTTATTCAAAGTGTGGAGGGGTGAAGGAGTCCTCTCTGAATTTTTCTTTGGTGGATTCCAAACTTAGAGCTGTGTGTCCACCTCTCAGAATTCAGTTCAACCCCTGATTCAAATCTGGGTGAAAAGATTCCATGTCCAAGACCACCCAGCTCTGGATCCACACATGAGAGTTTAACCTATATCTTAGAAGATCATCCAGTTGAAGGAAGAATAGCTTCAAGAATGTCACCTCATCCATTAAAGCCCAACAGAGGGGCAAAGAAAGGATTGGTTTGGTTCCAGTTTCTCCTTCATAAATCTCATCAGGATAAAACAAACCAAGATCCAGCATGGCACTGGTGCAAGGATCAGCTTTTGCCTATAAAACAGAGCAAAGAATAGAAGGGACCTATTCTTTTCATAAAACAAAAATGAGTTGCCAAAGAGGTCCCAGGGTACCATGAATTGGGCTAGAAATCTGTGTGCTGGTGTCATTATCTTCTCAAGTGAGGAAACTCTGGGTGAAAGTGTAGGAAGGGAAGGGTAGCTTCACTCTGAGAACGTGGGCTTTGCTGGCTCCTTCAGCACTTAAAGTTTGTGCTATCGGTTCCTAACTGTTGGTCTGTCTGTCTGTATTCCCGCCTGCCTGATAATGATCTCTTTCACATGCATTATTCCTCCTTGAAAACTAGAATGCTCTTACCTCTGTGAAGCCTGACCTTGCTCTCTGGGAAAAGCTACCAGGTCACTCTTCTGCTAAACTCACCAGCTTTGGTCTGTTCCTCCATGACGTTGCTTCTCACACTTTGTGTTGCTGTTCTCTGTCCTGTCACACCCCAGTGAGCTCCTTGAGGTCAAAACTTACTTTTTTTTTTTTTTTTAGGGTTGATGGGATAATTAATTGGGATTATGTAAAGTCATCAGCAGTGCCTAGTACATGAAAGGTGCTCAACAAATGTTAGTTCTCCCACTAAAGGGACCCAGCACTCGGTTCAGTTCCACAATGATTACTGTGGTAGTTTGAGGTTTTTATGGACCCCAGAAAATGAAGTCCTTAGAGCTAATTCATTCCTGAGGGTGTGAACCTATTGTAGATGAGAACTTTTGATTAGATTAATTTAGTAGTCTAATCCTTTATAAAATAGAATGAATATGGAGAGAGGGAGAGAAAGAGAAACACACAGAAGATGAGGGAGAAAGCCAGAGGAAGCCAGGAACTGAAGCAACGGAGCCCAGAAGAAAAAGGAGACCAGCAGACACTACCATGCGCCTTGCCATTTGACAGAGGAGTCCAGGATTGCTGGTAGCTGGTCTTTGGGGAGAAAAGCATCACCTGATGAAGACTTGATTTGGTTATTTTCATGGCCTAGGAACTGAAGGTTTTAAGTTACTAAGTCCCCATTATAAAAGCCAACCCATTTTTGGTATGTTGCATTCTGGCAGCTTTTGCAAAGTAAAATAGTTACTAAACAGATTTTTTAAAAAAATAAGTAAATAAATGAATGATTCCACCTCCTGCCTTGAGGGCAGAAGTCATGTCTTATACTGATAGTCCCCTGGATAATCTTATTTTTACTTATATCCTCTGAAACATGGCAGGGTACAGTAAATAATTTGAATGATATTTCTTTTGCTGCAAAGGATATTGATTTTTTTTTTTTAAAGATTTATTTATTTATTTTTTATTTATTTAATTCCCCTCCCCTCCCCCGGTTGTCTGTTTTCTGTGTCTTTTTTGCTGCGTCTTGTTTCTTTGTCCGCTTCTGTTGTCGTCAGCGGCACGGGAAGTGTGGGCGGCGCCATTCCTCGGCAGGCTGCTCCCTCCTTCGCGCTGGGCGGCTCTCCTTATGGGTGCACTCCTCACGCGTGGGGCTCCCCTACGCGGGGGACACCCCTGTGTAGCAGGGCACTCCTTGCGCGCATCAGCACTGCGCATGGGCCAGCTCCACACGGGTCAAGGAGGCCCGGGGCTTGAACCGCGGACCTCCCATGTGGTAGACGGACGCCCTAACCACTGGGCCAAAGTCCGTTTCCCAAGGATATTGATTGATTCAACATTTATCTCTGGGCAGCTACAGGAAAAGTATTCTACTGTCTGTTTTATCTTGAATTGAATGTGATTGCCAGTGGTCTTATAGACAAAGCTTTAGGTCTCTGATACAAGTCTAACTTAACCCACTTGACAAGAAGAGGTCTGTTTTCCTTTCTTTTTAAATAGTTAATAACCAATATAAACTCTAGAAGAATAAATCCTTCTAAAGTTAAGACTCCTGGAGAAATCCAAGCATTTGTTATTATGATCCTAAGGAAGATGTGGAAAGTCTAATTTATTTCCACATCTCCAGTGCCAGACTAGTATTTCATGCATAGTAGGTATTCAACAAGTATTTCTTGAATAAATGAAGTGGTTTTTAAGGATATAAAGAGAAGGAAAGAGATCAATTCTACAAGGTAACTTTGTGGCCTTACAGCTACATAGTGCAGAGCAGAGATGCAAAAATAATTCACGTGTTTGTATAGCACTATGCTATTATAAAAGCACTTTCCCACATTATATAGTATTATTTGTATAGCATTAATTGAACTCCTTCTGTATTACAGATGGTTTAAATATCATTGTCTCTGATCCTGACAACAAATCTTGAAATGTTATGGTGTCCATTTTACAAATGGAAAAACAAAAGGGTCTAAGTGATTTGATCAAGGCCATAGAGTAATTATAGTGGCCCTCATTAAAATGTGAGCTTCACAAGGACTGCATTTCTGGCACCTGGACCAGTGCCTAGTATATAGTAGATGCTAAATAAATATTTGTTGAAGAATAAACCAGTTTGATTCCAAAGTCCTCTTTCCACAATGTCACGCCACTCTATACAGTGGTCTTTTGAAGGATCCAGAAAGGCTATTATACCTCTTTACATCCATGAAGAACTGAGGTCCAGGGAGATGAAACTAATGAGAGTGACTGAGCCAGCACTAGATCTCAAGGCTCCAGATTCCTAGTAGAATGTTCTTTGGCTACTTACTATTCAGGGAGACTATGAGACCGATACATGTTGTGGCCCATTCCCTTTCCCCAGAAAAGTCCAGGGGACTTGACCTGGAGAGAAACATTTAAGGAAAAGTTACATCTGAGACTTTTCTCCTAGAAACCAGGAGGCAAAGTGGTACTGGAGGAAAGGTATTTTCCTCTTTAGATGGACGGACATTTGGGTGTTAATTTTTTATTCACCATGTCAGAATCTGATGTTTTGAGATAGACTTAGTCTTAAGGCAAAGTCGAACCAGGCTGCGGCAACCTGACAGTAGCTACTTCATCACACAGTTGTTTTTCTCCTAATCATATCATTTCAAATGGTCATGAGCTTTGAACTTTTTAAGGAAGAGAGATGAGTTCAATTAAACATTTTATGGTTATCCAGACATTTTTATTTTATTTGTTGCCAAATAGATTTATTTTTCTTCTTTTTTCATTTGTGTTTAATACCAAAGAAAATGACTATGCATATGCTACTGTTAATATGTTAGTAGCTATAGCAACCCCTATAGCTATCCGTTAAGTACCCAACTGGGTATATCCCTATGCTAGATATAATGTAAAACAATAAGCAAAAAACCCCAAAAACAAAAGTTTATCATAAGCTATGCAGCATTAAAGAGACTACGTAGAAGGACACCAATGTATATCAACCCTACAGACAACCAGCAAACCGATTACCTGCTATAACGGGCAATGAAGTATTTACAACCACACAGATCAAGGCACTCAATGTCATTCATCCCATTTTCAGGCCGTCTAGCCTTTTCCTTTCCTTTTCAATTTTCAAAAAATCTCTGACTATTTTGCCTGCTACTCTTCTCACTGCACCAAAATCTGAGTGGAGACAATCAGAGTCTGTTGTGGTTACCTTCCCCCCAGGAGTCCCCAAACCTAAGGTTTAGTTCACCAGCATCAGCTTGCAGAAAAGCCATACACACCCCTCCTGGCTGCGAAAGGAGTCATTCATCTCCCCAGCAGCTCATGTGCTGACAAAGCCCCCACAAAGGCGATTGTATGTGGCCATAAAAACCAATGAACATGCCTTTCACACCCGACACATCTGTCCCTTCCTGGATTCTCACATGTGTCTGGTGTCTGCCTTGGCAAAGCTCGCTCCGAGGATGCCAGATTACTGGAGCCATGTTTTCCTTGGCTATTGTTCCTCTCCTCATCTCCACATTTAATGACTCCACAATGCACAGTGAAATATTTGGCAACGTCAGAAAGAAATCAAGCCTGGGGGCCAGGGGAGGCTTCTATTCTTGGAAGGAATCTGTGATGGTCTCTTGCTCTTCTCTCACCTCCTCATTGCACTTTGCTTTACCCTAATTTTTCCATCTTATACATCTTTTATTGCTTTCTAAATATAGACATGCTAAAACATCAGTGGAAAGACCATCTACTGAAACCAGCAGAGTGATAGCAAGTAATGTGCCCAGCAGGCAAATCACAAAACAAATAGAGGGTACACTCAGCACTTTTTTTCAGCTGCACAAAAGAACCCAAATAAGGCTCCTGGAAACATGGGTTGAGTAATCAAGTCCTTTTCCTGGGTATACGACAGCACAGCTTTGGGAGATAACTAATTCAGCTTGTATAATTGTACACCCTTCTAGAAGAGGAAAAGGAGGCACAAAAAAAGAGACAGGGAGAGTGGGCCAAACTTTTAACTGCTTGCCCTCCTTCTGCACCTGCCATGACTTGCAAACATAATAGTGTGTCCCAGCTGGCCACTTGTCCTGATTCTGAGACCCCAAGACACCCATTGCCCTTGGAATTAAAGAATTACAAATGGAATTTTTGCACCTGCAAATTAAAAAAAAAAAAGATGTGAGAGAACTTGGAAAAGATCCCTGAAACATTTCTATCACCCTTGTCAGTTCATGTTTTCTGCCCCTGGTGAATGCTAACCAGACATATGAGTAAGTTCTCTTGAGGATCATTTGGGATGTTTCCCTGAAATTAATTTCAGTTCCTACATATTAACTATAAAGACATGTGCTAGCTGCAGGTGTGCCAAAGCCAGCTTTAGGAGCAAACCCAGCAAATTTTGCAGAGATGGTTAATGACTCCTGCAAAATTAATTTAAATTGAAATCGGATAAGAACATATGGAAGGAATCAATCATTCCTCATTTTGTGTGAATATTATTTTAGCATGCATAGATTTCTGATATAATTGTCTTCCTTTCCCTTAAGGGTTGGGATGTGCTCACACACAGTCTTTTTGCAAAAGGGAAGGTATTTTCCCAGGAAAGGGGAGAAATGTGTTCCATAAATCTCTTTCCTTGCCTAATGCTGAAACATAAATCTGGGGCTCTACAGACACTGATAAAAGCGCTCCCCGAAAATAAAACTCTGTTCTCCGGGTAATTAGGCTTTCCTGGGGTCTGGATACTGATTCTGGTTTCCATTTAGAGTAAGATCTGGACCCACTTATTATGTATGTCCACATTAACTGGATGGTTTATGGAATTTAAATGTGAAATGAGGAGAAAAGAAAAGAGGCAATGACAATTGAATGGAATTAGAAAAGTATTTTTCAAGTGTGTGGAAGGAAATGAGTATGTTAACAAAAATCCCAGGGCCACATGTCCACACTCTTTTATTCTCAATTCATGTACAAAGTCATCTCCAAAGTTCAGTTTCATATTCTCTCGAGGGGAATGAAACAGAGGCAGGCACACCCATTTTAAGGATAGGTTCCCAGGGCAGGAGTTACATCTTTGTGGCCTCTTCTCATAGGGCTTCTCTAATACTATTTATCATTTATTTCCTTCAGTAATTTATATCTTGTTTCAGAAAATATTTAAGGTGATAACATTACTGATATAAATCTTCATCCGTACCAACAACATATTTAGTGAGCATCAAGTATTCATTCATTCTTTCTTCAACAAATATGGCTTAAGATTCTGTTCTGTACCAAGTACTGTGTTAGTCACAGGGTGGGGAAAGATACAAAGGAGAACAAGGAATAGTCCCTATTCTTAAAGACCAGATAATTTTGGGACAAAAACAACATGTAAACCCATAAATTTATATAAAGCAGCATTGCTTATGCAAAATGATTTACTGATTTTTTTCTCACCCTTTTCACTTTGGTTTTAGATTTATGTAAGTTTATTGGACACATACGATGTCCCAGGAGATATGCTAGGAATTGGGGATATAAATTTGGATACAAAAATCTGAAGAAGAATTTTAAAACACATTCCACAAATCTAGGGACTGTAGGAAAGAAGTCAGAAGACATCTATTTTGTAGTATCTGTGCCAATGGACGTGGAGCAGAGAATTCAGAAAAAAGAAATTATTCCTATGTGGCTTTGGAAGAGATTCTAAATTTTGTGGAGAGCAGGGAATAGGGGGTGGTGGAGAACTAATGATTGTCTAATTCAGCTTTCCTTGGGCTAATGTTTCAACTAATCCCTGTTCCCTTAGCAGCCATCCGCTAGGGAGGGAGGTTTAGTGGGGGAGGATTAAATCCAGATTCCAGTACTCAGGGTTCAAACTTTTATTGTGCAAAATCCATGTAAGAAATCATCTGGAATTGGCTGGGTAAATAGTACAAAGTAAGGAAAGAAGGGGATGGGAGACAGTTGGAAAAGGAAGTCCTTAAGAGAAATGGACAACCGGAGGACAGTGAAATAAAAGATAAACTCAGTATCAAACTGAAAGAACACCCTTCTTCCCATCTTAGTGACTAGACCCCTGGTTGGGAGCACTTAACCAATTGGTGGATCGGCCTGCCTCTGTGCTCCTCGGCCCAGTGGAGCCTGAGAGAGCTGTGACTGTGACTGGTCGTCCTCTTCAGCAAACCTCAGCACCACCTGGCCAGAGCCGGCCTTCCTCAAGTGTTGGCTAAATAGATTAAAAAGTGAATCAAGTGTGGGAGAGGATAGAAATAAGTTAAACAAACACTACGCGAGGCTGAATCAGAGAAATTTTAATGTTGAACAGCCTCCATTTGGGAGGCCCAAGACAAGCAACATTAGGAGAGAACACAGATTGGAGTCAGCACAAGGCTTCCTAGTGACCTCTGCTCAGAATGAACTCATCTATATAATCCTGCCCTCCAGCCCTCTGCCTAGAGAACCCAAATGTGCTCAGCAAGTGCACATTCTGCCAAATTATAAATAAGTGTAAGTTCAATCTCATATGCTTCCAGGCATAGTAAGATGTGGCACAAAGCTGAATCAGGATTCCATGGAGGGAAAAGAGCATCGTGATTAAGAGCTTAGGTTCCAGCCCCCATTACACTACTTGTGACTCTGTGATCTTTGGAAAGATACTTAATTTATCTAGCCTCAGTTTCCTCATTTGTGAAATGGAGATAATAGTATCTCCCTTATTAAGCTATTGCAATAATAACAATTCCAATAAAATACAGCACCATAGTGAAGCAGGCTAGTAAGACAGAGAATCAATAGGTGAATCTGGAACCTGGCAAGAAGTCCACGTGGACGTGGATGCCCCCAAGATGGCTCCTGGAAGACCGTCCCCCCCAAGAGTCTGTCATTCAGAACAAGATTTCCTCCAGAAGCTAGGGGAAGCCTCAGCTATTCCCCAAGGACTTTTTCATTGGACCCTCCCAGGAGACTGATGGGTGGGGGTAATCAAAAGAAAAGAGCAAATAGCTGGAACTCCTCCCCTGCCATTAGCAAAGGGTAGAATAATTAATGGTTCAAAAAGCTGGCGCAAGGCCTGAAATCCCTCTCTCTCCTTTGGACCCAGATTCTGGCCACCTTCTCCCCTGCGTGAATCATTACACAAGTAAACCTGGGGATTTATAATCTATAATGAGAAATTGTAGTTTGTAAATCAGCCCTCTTTATCACTTTTCAGCCCCTTCCTCTCCACCTGGGACCCATGGTCTGTTTTTTTCTCCCATTTCTCTTTCCTCCCTACCTGAATAAATTATTGGCCTAACTAACCCGACATGCTCTTGAAATTCATTTCTGTAGCATAAAGAATCTAGACAAAATCTGGTAACAATAGAAGTTTCCAGTAAACATTAGCCAGTGTTATTGTTAGCACTTTGGGGCCTAGAGTCTGAAGCCTTTTTTTTTTTTTTTAGGATGTACTGGGGATTGAAAATGGGCTTTGTACATGGGAAGCAGGTGCTCAACCTCTGAGCTGCACCTGCTCCCTGAGTCTGAAGCTTTTAATGTCAAATATGCTGCTGTACTCCAATGTGAAACTCAGTGGTGAACCATAACAATGTACTCCCTCCCCTGATAAAATTTAAATTCTTGTTAGGGAAGCAGACAAAAATCAACAGAGACAATTTAAATAAAACAAATACATATGGTGATAAATACTACCAAGGCAATAAAATAAGACTGAAATAGAGAATGGGGAGGGGACCCTAATTCAGTTATTAAGTGGTCAGGAAGACTTTCCTGCAGAAGAAACATTTGAGCTGAGAGCTAAAGTAGAAAAGGATGAAAAGGACTGAGGGACATCCTAATCTCAAGCTTGCCAAGAATGAAAGAAAACCTGTCCGAGCCTAAGGAATAAGAGATACAAATGTCCAGAAGTGCACTTCAAATGGAATTCCTAACAATATCTACAGTTGTATAAATCCTTAACATAAATACATCATATTTACATAAACATGATATAAATGATATAACATGAAACATGAGAGCATGTACCAAATGCACATGCTTACTTGGTGTTTAATTGGGCTATGCATGTGCACTACAATGATATGCTAATGTGCACAGTTTTATGTAAGTGGACAAATGCAGACTTAAATTTCTATAAAAGACTAATGCAGACCTAAACTTTCCTAATTAATGATACGTTTAATTATTTAAATGAAAGTATTTTAAAAAGGCAGGACTCTTATCTTTAGGATTGCACAGAAACAAATTTACCTGGCAGTACAAGTTGATGCATTACTTGTTTCCAATGAGTTAAAATTTTGATATATAACACATTTGGGTGTGAATGCTGTGTTTTAGTAGGTTATTTAAAGTATATAGATATATACTTTATATATATATAAAAACACAGGGAGAAATGTCTTTAGAATGCCTAAAGTAATTTCACTAAACTCTTAAGAGTCATAAAGCAATTTGAAAAGCACTGCTCCAAAAAGATCCCAGGTGGGGAAATATTAATTTATCACTGTCCCCCATTCTCTCCCAATTGGCTAGTGTCATTCATTCATTCAACAAACATATTGAGTCTTGTGCTACTTACTTTCCATCTCCTGCCCCACTCTTGCTCTGAGCTATTCTCTGCTCTTCTCGGCTTGGTGATCCCTAGGGGATGTATCATTCAGGATCTCTTGCCTTCTAGTTTTCAGTTCTCAACAGTCAATGGGAGGAGATCACAGGTGAACTCGCCATTGGTTCCATGGATTTGGCAGTGACTGGGTGCCTTTGTAACTAGCGCTCCTGTTCAGTAATCCTCTACTATCCCTCTATCACTCACCAACTGTAATAACATCATTTTAAGCTTGGGGTGTTACCAGGTCTCCTCTATTGCTAGTTTCTTGGTGCTTCAGCATCCTTTGGGAGTTTTCTTAACCTTGTCAACATTTTGGTAAACGGCCCTGTATGAGTCAGCCAAAGGGGTGCCGATGCAAAATACCAGAAGTTGGTTGGTTTTTATAAAGAGTATTTATTTGGGGTAGGAGCCTACAGTTACCAGGCCATAAAGCATAAGTTACTTACCTCACCAAAGCCTATTTTCACATGTTGGAGCAAGATGGCTGCTGATGGCTGTAAGGGTTCAGGCTTCCTGGATTCCTCCCTTCCAGGGTCTTACTTCTCTCTGGGTTCAAGTTTCCTTTCTTCCTGGGGCTGGCTTCTCTTTACTCTGTGAGCTTACTTCCCAGGGCTCCAGTTAAGGCTTCAGCATCAAACTCCAACATCAGAAACCCCCAACTCTATCCTTTGCCATGCCTTTTATCTGTGAGTCCTCACCCACCAAGGGGTAGGGACTCCAAGCCCTAATCATAACTCAGTCGTGCCCAGGTACAGATCAGATTACACACATAATCCAATATTTATTTTTGGAATTGATAACCATATCAAACTGCTACAGGACCTTTCATTAATAGCTCTTCAAAATTTGAACTGAGTGTATCTTCTTTTTCCTGCTGAGACCCTAACTCAAATAAGACTTTACTATGTTCTAGACCAGTCCTGGCCAATAAAAATATAATCGGAGCAACATATATAATTTTAACTTTCTAGTATCCACATAAAAGAAAAAAGAAACAGCTAAGATTAATTTTAATAACACATTTCACTTAACCCAACATATGCAAAACATAACCATTTCTACACGTTATTATTATTATTTTTCTTCATTTTAAAGATTTAATACATATAATGTTAATTTATTAACTTGGTATTTTATAAACCAAAGAGATAACACCCAAGCTAAATAAATTGAAACTGTTATAGTTTATGCAAAGAATGTTTTTCCATTTTTTTTTTACTGGGGGTTAAATCCCTTTTTTAAATACAAACTGATGTGCTTTTTTTTTTTTTATGGAAAAAAATATAATTTTATTTTATTCATTTTTTTATAAGAGAAATTTTATTCTATTTTTAAAATATTAACATTCAAAAAATATAAGAGGTTCCCATATACCCCCACCTCCTCCACCCTACTCCTTCCACATCAACAACCTCTTTCATCACTGTGGCACATTCATTGCATTTGGTGAATACATTTTGGAGCATGTTATTATTAATATTTTACATTCTCTTATTTGTACCAGTCTTCAAAATCTGACATGTGTTTTATACCTGCAGCACATCTCAATTTAAACTACTGACATTTCAAGTGCTCAATAGCCACGTGTAGCTGATTGGACAGTGCAGATCTAGACACTGTTAGGGCTGGGGATATAGAGACGAAATACACCGTCCATTCCATCATGCGGTTGATGTTCCAGTAAGACAGTGGACAAATAAACCATTACAAAACAATGTAGTAAATGCATCATTAGTGCTATGTACAAAATGCTATGGGAGTAAAGTTCTTTCTACCAGTGGAGTTTAGAGAGAGGAGATAATATGAATAGTGACACACGAGTAGATTCAGAAAGCCATTAGTATTCTGCCAAGGAAACAAGAGGGTGGAGGGGGCGATGAAAGCAGATAGAGAATCCTCATGCTTTCATCTGCTCTAGCTACCTCAATCATTTCTTGACCATACATCCGAGATGGACATCCTATTCACCTAGGATACACTTGGATCACCCTAGTTAATCTGGTCCAGGTTTAGGTGAATCTCTGTAGCCTTAGCCCAGGCTCTGAGATTAGAAGTTTCCAAAGGAAATTCAATCAGGAAATAAAGGTGGAGGGTTAAGGGTGGTGGTGGTGGTGAGTTAAGTGTATGGGAAGAACAGCCACACATAAACAGATACCTTGAGAGAGACTGGGCTCACCTTCCTACCGTAATGGAACTCTGCTCACTGATTGACTTAGTTGCTTCAGGATCCTGGGCAAAAGCCTGGTCTTATTTTCCTCACCTCGTCTTGTTTCCTTTGGTTTTCAGTGGCCAGGTATTAAAGCCCATTGTTCCTATCCTTTGATGATGCTTCTTTTTTTTTTTTTCTTTTCTTTTTTTTTTCTTTTTATCATTCATTCATACATGAACACACATAAACAATAAGTATATAGTAAAGATTGCAAACTTACAAAATAAACATATATAACATCACACAGAGGGCTGATGCTTCATTTTTTAATATCTATCGTCCCCTTAAGAAAAAAAAATTTGGAGACCTTATTTCTCCAGTCGTCCTGAGAACTTAATGATCAGCATCATCATCCCTGAAGTCTGCCTCTTATATGAAAATCATACAACCTTTAGCCAAATATCTCTTTTCCCATTTCAAAGATGAGCCTCCCTATAGAAGAGGCCAAGAAGTTCTTGTTTCCCATCTGACAGACACTGCTGGTTCTCAGCAACTTGAAGGGAGGATTTAATTTAAGGGACCCCAAGACCAAGGAACGGTCACATATTTCCTGCCTCAACTTACCTTCTCAGTGCACTTTGTGAGATAATTTTGAAAAACTCACCTGACCGTCCTAAATCTTCCAACTTCATTTTTTTTTTGTTTTCTGTTTTTAACGTCAAGGTACTTCACACATATCATAATGACAATATGGAGCTGTCTACCTTTCAAGCCCAGGGCCTCATGGGAGTTGGCTGATCCTCCTTAGGAAGTAACAAAGTCCCCTACAGATTTCTTTGGGTAACTCCACAGTCCTTAACAGCTCATGGGGATTTTTAAGGATACCCAAACAGTAATGGGAGAGCAGAGGAGGATATCTATTCTTAGACACTTTAAAAAAAAAGGACACACTTAACTCAGACAAACATTCTGGCGCCTTTCTGTATGAACAGAGCTCTGATTTTCAGGCGGTTGGAAAGCTATGGCTAACTGTTTACATCCTTTGTCTGTAGCAGTCAGATGGTATATACTGTAGCCTTATTTTCCTTGTCTCCTTCTTAAATCAACCACAAATCATTTTTAATGTTGAGTTTTCCACAAAAATTCCCTGTGGTTTCTTTTGGTCTCTCTCATTCCAACTATCACATTGCGATTCTCACTGGCAATAATGTCAGCATCTGTTCTCCATACCAGCACTATTTGCAAATACTTTGAGACCAAGTCCTTGATTACTACTCAAAAGTTCAACTTCTGTTTTCTCAGAGCCAAAACACATACTGCATTATCCAGTTTAAATAGTTTCCAATCCTCATCTGGGCAGCGGGCGTCTTCACTTCCTCCCATTACTCATATAATTTTTTTCTTGCTCTTTAGCCTTTTCTTTAAATTCACTCACTGTATATATGATTTATTTTAGTCTTGAACATTGCTAACTTTGCCATTCTGAGCTGTATTTCATTCCCTCCCTAAGGATCTCTTCCATCCATGATGTCATGGATTCTAAGAGGTTCTTTTACTTCCAAAAGCAATTTATTGATGCCACCTTTTTGTTTTTCCTCTAAGTGGTCTAAGTTAGATATCAACATGGCATGGCATGGCATGACAACGATTGCACACAAAGAGTAAGTTACTCTTAAAGAGAAATTTCCATGATTTGCAATTTCTTTCATTTCTCTGGCTTAAAACATCTGTTGTTTTATTTGTTTGCAATACGCGAGTATGTACATGATTTGTTTTTGGTTTTGTAGGTGCGTGTATGTATGTGGCTTGCTTTTACTTTTGGTTTTGTTTGTTATTTTTCTAAACAATTTGGTTGGACAGTTCCTCCGCAGAGCTGGGTGAGCCAGTCTGGGCACTGTCAGGCAGTCACTGTTTTTGTGAGCAGCCCCTTTTGCACAGATGCTGTTTCTGGACTTGTGGGAGAATTGCGCATGTACACCTCCATGTGCGCACTCACAGAGGCATGACTAACAGAAATCAAAGCAATCCGGGGAAAATACTTTACCAAACCCAGCAGATCAAAGAAGTCACATCTATACTATATAAAGAGTTCTCTTATAAATTAATAAAAAATATTTATCCACTTATACAAGGACTAGAAGAAATCATAAATTATTGAAGAACCCAATCCACTAATATCTGTTAGATAACACAAATCTACTACTACTATTTTTTTGAAGTTCCTCCATGTATTAGGTACTAATTTAGTAATTAGTTTAATCCTTACAACAACCCTCTGAGACAGGTACTATTATTACCCTGTTTATTTATTTATTAACTTATTTTTAAAGATTTCTTTTTTATTATTTCTCTGAGCCTGTCCCTCCCTCCCCCAGTTGTCTGCTCTCTGTGTCCGCTTGCATTCTTATCAGCGGCACCAGGAATCTGTGTTTCTTTTTGTTGCGTCATCTTGCTGCACCAGCTCTCCGTGTGTGCAGCTCCATTCCTGGGTAGGCTGCATGTTTTTTGTGCTGGGTGGCTCTCCTTACGGGGCAAACTCCTTGTGTGTGGGGCTCGCCTACGCGTGGCAGGGCACTCCTTGCGCGCATCAGCACTGCGCGTGGGCCAGCTCCACACGGGTCAGGAAGCCCTGGGTTTGAACCTTGGCCCTCCCATGTGGTAGGCGGACGCTCTTATCAGTTGAGCCACATTCACTTCCCAAGACCTCTTTTTATACCACCAAAACTTCTAATGTGGTCTAATCTAAAATATCCCTTAAAGTCAAGGACATAACTGAAGTTGGTAGCATGGGCCTTTCTATATTGTCCCCTACTTCAGGTTTGCCACATATGACTTCTTGTATGGCTATGCTTTTCCAGATAAGCCTGTTGGGAGTGACATTCTCTGGGACCAAGATTCAGGCAGCATGGCTGGAAGGGACATTTGAATTGAAGTAGCAGGGAAGCTGAGGTAAGAAGATGAGCATCAACTCCGAAGGGAGACGCAAGATCAGAAAAAGGGAAATGAGCACTTGGGTCAGAACGTGGGAGGATGGAGAGCTGGAAAAAATGTGGCACATAAAATTCTAAAGTAAAGCTCTGAATAATGCTGGGGTTTCTCTTTTATGTCATGCCCAGCACACCATGTGGAGAAGGTCAAGTGTAAAACCTTTCCCTCAGGCCCTGTCCACTTACTCATCACTCCAACAGCAAAGGTTGGTGGAAAGGCTGAAATGTTTTCAGGTTTGCTCGACAGAGGGTTGTGATGGTCCCAGAGGGTGTTTGGGGGATAGAGGTTATGAGTTGTTCTGTGGTGGTGGGACCCCGGGATCTCTTCTATTTAGGCCCTTTCTACCAACCCTGGGCATTGACAGTGTAAGCAAAGTGCCAAGTGGAGTCCAAAGGGTCTGGGCATGGTGAGACAGGGTGATACATAAGGAAAGTGGGTAGGATGAGCAGAAGACTAGAGATGGAGGGCAGCAAGTTGATGATTTTGGAAAGCTGACTGAAAGCAGGTGCCAGTTTTTTAGTTTATGTGAGAATCAGGAGATGATTGTGGCAAAAGGTGAGCCAGATCATGCTCCTTGCTTGAACAGCTACAGAATGATGGTGAATGGAATGAAGCTTTGTAAGCAGCAGTTGGCCTATTGGAGGGAGCCAAGCAGATCTCTTCAAGGCAGCCTAGCTCTCATTTCAACTGTGACTATTTGTATGGACTGTGGTATTGAGAGTGGAAGCCCTAACTACTGGCAGGACGTGATCTGCACTGAGGTATGAGCAGCATAATTTAAAGCAACCTTTTGAGCCCCTATCTTGTACCATATACAAATATTATTAATAACTCAAAATAGATCAAGGATCTAAATATAAGAGCTAAAAATCATAAAACTCTTAGAAGAAAATATTGAGAAAAATCTTTGTAACCTTGGATTTGGTAATGATTTCTTAGATATGACACCAAAAGCATGAATAACAAAAGAAAAGATAAATTAGATTTTCTCAAAATGTAAGACTTTTGTGCATCAATGGGGGGAAAAGGTTAGGTTTCCAGAATATATAAAGAACTTTTATAACTCAACAACAAAAGATAAATAACACAAGTGAAAAATGAACAAAGGACTCGAATAGACATTTTTTCAGAGAAGATATATAAATGACCCATAAATGCCCTAAATTATGCTCAGCATCATTAGACATTAGGGAAATGCAAATTAAAACCACAATGAGATACCACTTCACACCCACTAGGATGGTCCATTATTTTTATAAAACTGAAGATAACAAGTTTTGGTGAGGATACAAATAAATTGGAATCATTGTACATTGTTGACAGGCATGAAAAATTATACAACTGCTGTGGATAACAGTTTGGTGGTTCCTCAAAAAGTTAAACAGAATTACATATTGCCTGGCAATTCTACTCCTAGGAATACACCCAAAAAACTGAAAGCAGGGACTCAAACAGGTATTTGTACACCAATGATCATAGCAGCATTATTAACAATAGTCAAAAGTATCCATCAACAGATGAATGGATAAACAAAATTATTAACAATAGTCAAAAGTATCCATCAACAGATGAATGGAAAAACAAAATGTGGTATATAACTGCAATGGAATATTCAGTCATAAAAGGAATGAAGTTCTGATACATGCTACAATATGGATGAACATTATGACTTATTATGCTGAGTGAAATAAGTCAGACACAAAGGACAAATATTATATGATTTCATTTATATGAGCTATCTAGAATCAGAAAATTCATGGAGACAGAAAGTAGATTAGAAGTTATAGGGGGCTGGGGGGAAGGAAAATGGGTAGCTATTACTTAATGGGTACAGAATTTCTGTTTGAGGTGATGAAAACATTCTGGTAAAGGTGGTGGTGATGGCTGCACAACACTGTGAATATAATTAATACCATTGATCTGATACTTAAAATGGTTAAAATGAGATTTTTTGTTTTATATATCTATTACCACAATAAAAAGAAAAAAAAAAAAAAAGCAACTTTGGGTGCCAGAAGTCAGGTGGTAGAGAGGCTATAACTTGAGACCTTGAGGACCTGCTTTATATGCTTTTTTTTTTTTTGGCCTTTGCTGGGTTGTACAACTAGATTTATTCTTAGAGGACCTTTGAAAAGGGTCTCAAAAATAAGATGCCCATTGATACAAAGGCGTTGGATAGACTGGTATTCCAATGGTGGTGGCCAGCTGGAGCCAAGAGATTGAACACATCTTGAACAAATGGACACCCATTCCAAATTGTAGGTATCTAAGGAACAGGGGCCAAGTCTTATTCATTTCGGTATTCTGAGTATTAGGCACTGTTTCTATTATACAGTGAATGCTTAATAAATGTTTGTTGAACTGGACTGAACACAAGCCAAGGAAACAGCCATGACTTCCTGAAATGAACTTTTCATAGTCAGGAACAGTTTCTAATGGCTGATTTAAATTACACATAAACTGCAGGGAGAGTTCACATCTCCTTTCCTCAAAAGAGATGAAGACTTTATCACCATCTTTTGTTTAAAAAATTATATTTAAATATAATTTTTAAAAAAATATTATATTTTAAATTAAAAAAATATATATTATATTTAACTACCACTTATTAAGCACCAAGCATTTTCAGGCATTGTGCTTGGCACTTTATGCTCATTTAGTCCTTGCAGCAATCTGCAGATAAGCATTATAATTTCCATTTTATAGCTGAGAACACTGAAACTCAGAGATATTAAGTGTCATGCTTAAAGTCACACATCAATAATGAAACTAGGATTTAAATCCACATGGGTCCACACTTCTTCTCTGAGAACCCTTTTATACCTGTTTCTACCTGGGAACTATGGCCTAATCTAGAATGCTCTTCTTCCAGGGTAAAAGCACTTTCTTCAGGCTCTCCTTATGGCCCGTATAAACAAACTATTAGTAATCTTTTATCTGTCTCTGGCCTTTCCCCAAGTTTTCCATGTTCCTTGAGTTTAGCATCAACCCAGCATTTAAAATATTGTTCAGTGAAAACACACACACACACAAATACAATTTTTGACTCCAGCAAAAAAATAGAACAATCTCCTCTTCCATTTAAGTTAATCTAGAAACTATTTTGTGTGCCTAGTCACATATTCACAAAAGAGCCAAATTTTTAAAAAGTGAACAAACAGAACAATCATCGCCGGCACCCTGGTGGTTCTATCTTCTTAGCACAGACATCTGTATGAAAAGGAGAGGAGGACCTGGACTAGGCATTGGTGCAAAGTCCAGATTCTGGCAGTGTATACCTCCAGACAAAGAGACAACAGACTTCAGGAGGCGAAGCATGACAAACACCGTGATGTCGATTTTTATTCTAACCCCTGTTGTCTAGAGCAGAGCAACTGAAAGTGAGGCCTGTGGACAGGTGCTGGTTTGTGAATTATTTTTATTACCAGTCTGTGATGAGGCAAGTATAGAAATCAAGTAATTTTATATTTGTTGAATCTAATAATAAAATCTTGGGCTTGTATTTTGTATAGCTTACTTAGGCTTGTCCATTCCTTCATTCTCAACAGTGCTGTGTCCCTGGTACACACTGACTAACTGGGTGAGAGAAGGGAGAGATGGTAGGGTGAGGGCAGAGACCAAGAAACAAAATGGCAGGAACTGTAGTAAATCTGTTTTTTTATTTTCCAGGAATTATAGTTTTCATTGTGTTTTTCAAAAGTATTGATTTCTGACAGGTTAGAAATTTAAAAAACAAAGCATAAAGTCACAACTGATCCTTTATCTCAGATAGTTTGAGACACACTGGTCTAGAGCCAGCTATTCATTTTAAGAGTTAATGTAGAAGTGGTTGTAGGCAGGGCTGCTAGACCTTCTGGTCATTTATTGAGCAGTATAGTAGTAAAGATTTAAGCATGGTAGAGTTCTCAGAACAAGTCACTGGTTATAATTTTGGAAATTCATTTTGTTTGCAGTTCTCATATTCTGATCATGTACATATGTCAGTCCATGCCACAGATTTCATCCTTCAGCAAGGCAAATGGATCCAGAAAACTCCCACAGGTTGATAGATAAATGCTGAAGAACGACAGACAGTAAACCTCTGTTGTCAGACTACTCTGCAAGTGACAAAGGGACAACGTAGAGTCCACATTGTTTCAGTCTTGGTTTATGTGGGGTATGCTGTACTCAGCAGTCATGGAAGGTTTTAGGTAATTATCAGTCTGGTTGCTTTGTTCCATGTGGAGGGACAGCAATTGGTATAATACAACTCCTGGCCTCTGTAGTCCATCCTTCTTCATTCCTGGGGGAAGTGGCGAGACTTATCCAATTAGTGAATTTGGGAGATGAATTAGGCAATTTTAACCCACCTCTTCTTTGCTCTTGGGAATAGGCTCTGCAGGGGCAGCCCCATGAGTACAGTCCTGCAGCTGTCCAGCTGTAGGTCCTGACTTTGGGGCTCAGAATTAGGAAGCCAATTGTTTCCATGTACCTTAGTCCATTTCTTCAGTATAAGCTCATCTCCATCGTGTTGATGCATATTTTTCTCAGTTGGTTTAAAACTTGGGCAGGAAAAGCAGGGTTATTATTTTTTGGCCTTCTCTCAAACCTAAACAAATGACGATGATACCATATCATGATCCTGTCTAGTAGGCTATTCCGGCCCTCCTTGCCCTTCTTCCTTGCACAGGGTCAGTATGCTTTTAATCACTTAGTGACTCCATTACACCGATATCTATCATTTTGCTTCTTACAGTAGAAGCTGGGCCTTTCTCCTTTACCACAGGGAAAACTGGCCATCTTCTGGCTTGGCCTGTGTCCCTTCCTTCTGCACCTCTCTGGGTATGTTTCTTCTAAAGCTGTGCCCCATCTTTGTAGGTTTATGAAGGATTATTAAACTCATGCATTGTGATATGATATGGTAGAAAGCAAACACAAAAGTCCAAGGGCTCTGGAATCAAAAAGTAATAATCTTCTAAAAAGCATCAAAGACAAAATGTCTTCTTAGCCACCTTTGTGGTATTACTATAATTCAGGTAAATGGAAAAATACTCATGACCTCTGTAGCCTTCTTATTCCCAAATTGACTGTCATTTGCAGGCTCAGCTAGGGTACTTTCTATGACTCTGCCTTAGACCTTAAGGTAAGGGGCATTTAAGCTTAAAGTCCAGTTCTCTGAGAGTCACTCTTGCTATACTCTTACCTGATCTGGCATGTGCTGAAAAAGCATTTGGTTGCTCTGCAATCAGCTTGTGAATACTGCCTCTTCTCTCTAAGCTGGAGACCTGCTTGTTTCTGCTGGTAGCCTCTCACAGTGGTGACTGTGCCTGATCAGACTTCAAAGAAATGACTGACCTCAGATTCCTTGTGTCCACATTGACATAGTGTGCCTCCTCAACTGAACTTTGTCTATGGCAATAGCTTTGTCTTTGTTTCTACCCCTTGAACATGGTGTTTTATTTGCCATGTTACTCTATTTTACAGATTAAGTTTAAGTCCCCAAGGAAAGATAATACTCACCCTGGATGTACTTAGGATTTCTGATTTGTTAGTCAATGTTTTCTGTTTCCATCATTCACCTTTCCTAGCCCCATCTTTTGATGTATAAAAGTGCATTAATCATAAAAGTACAGGCTCCAGGTTTAGAAAGCCTCTCTTTGGAAAGTAACTGATGTCATAACAAACTTAGAATCAATTCCCCAAATCAGAATGAAGCAAGAGTAAGTAATATAGATATATAAACATACTTACAGTATAGATACAATTGCATGGGCTAGAATTAAAATTTAATGTAAATGTGCCAAAGAGAAGACTATACAGAGGACTTATAAAACTTACATAAGAAAATGTTCAACCAAATAAGAACCAAAGCTTTAGCAGCTCAGCAGTCATAGGTGTTATGGACAAGGCGACTGGCCATGGAATCAGAGTCAGTATAGCCTTGCACATCATGTTGTAGGTGAAAAACAGTAAAGAGATAATGGTTTATTTGTGAAGGTTTCCCTTTGCACATGACCAGCTTCTGTATACATTTGAAGTGTCTTTTTAAAAGTGAAAGCTAAACGACCATACATTAAAGTTTTGAGGAATGCATGGTTAGAAAAAAAATCTATGGAAAAAACATCAGCATGCTTCTCCAGAGAATGAGCAGAAGAGCTTAATTCTCATTCCAGCATGGAGCTGCTGGGCACCCAGCTCCTTTCACTGTGGTAGAAAACAAATCCCCCAGTTGCTACTGAGCCAAAACTTTAAAGGCCAGTCAGGAAATGAGCAGCACTCCAGAGTGGGAAAGCCTGATCAGTGTTTTTTCTAAAGTAAACAAAAGATCTGCAAACGTATTTCCTTGCACTATTTGGCAAGAGAAAGAAGCACCTGGAGAGTGAGTTGGGAAGAGAAAGCACATAGGAGGTGGGAGTATAACAAGGACGGTTATAATGAAGCTTTGTCTCGCTAATCTCCAGGGCCCAAGTGTTCTATTAGGAAACAAAGCTGCAAATGAAGAGACGCTCAGAAAGACTGGGTAAGGATACATTCATGGAAAGGATAAACAGAACAAATACTTTTCTGGATCCTGAATATCACCTTTGATTTGGATTTTTAAAGAAAACCTTAAAAACTATATTTTAGAAAGTCAAAGTGGAATATATGCATTAAAATAAATGAGGGCTGAGAAGAAAGAGGCATGAGCAATGAGAAAAGCAATTATCCTTGGAGACAGAAATGTCTTCCTTGCTTCAGTGCAGCATGTGACACTGGCAATTTCGGCCATTCTCTTTCGGGTGGTTTTCAGTGCCAGTTACAAGTGATGCTGGAGGGGCCGCTGGGTCTGCTCACCTGAGGGATCGGGGCATAACTAAACAGGTAGGAAGAGCAATCACATTCTTTATGCCAAACATTCTTTCTGTTCAGCAGAACAGCCTCAGGAGGAAAAACAGGTACTCTCTGGAGGCAGGAGCCTAGAGAAATGAGGCAGCAATCGCATAGTGTTGCTTATGCTAAGCATATAGCATTAAAAAAAACAAAAAACAAACCAACAAAAACCCCAGTGTAATTGACTCCAACAGCACCTCACCGTTAACTTTAGAGGAAGTCAGAGAGTTTTAGTGCTTTTCCCAACTAATAAGCCTGAGACCAAAAGGTGAATGCCGTTCCCCAATATTTTTGGAACAACCATTACTCAAACTCAAAAGATCAATTGAGGGGAAAAAAATTAATTTCAGCTTTGTCTGTAATGAATAAGGAAGTGTCACATAAAGGAACATAGACTGAAAACATCACCAAAGAGTTTTTATAAACATAACAAAATTTATAGTTTTCCCGGACCAAACCCCATCAGCCCAAGTAGGAGAGATGCTTGGGCCATTTTAGGTGGCAATCTATGACTCTTTTTATCTGGAAGGTAACATTTTGACAGAAAAGCATATATTTCCTGGGGTCCACAATCTCCTTAGTGCCTACCGGTTGAAGAAAATCAAAGATAAAAGAGGCAGAACACTGGGTTGCCAAGGACAGAGCTAACGGGATGCCATTTGAAGTATTGATTTCCCCTCCTTACGTAATGTTATCTTGTACTTATTCATTCGCCTGCCTCTAGCTGTTCCTTGCTAAAGGTTAAGTGGTTGTGAAACCACATGCACTGCAAAATCAAATTTGGCTGTTTTGAACTCTTGGCCAAGTAGCATGCTTCCCATGAGCTCCAGGGGCAGCTGAGGGTGGGCTGTCTTGACCATTTGGAGGTTTCAATATGCTGCATCCCTCTCATGCCAAGCTGGCCTGCCAAAGTGAGGGTCCCTGGTCTGACACACTTCACCACTGGGTTCAAGGGAGCTGTGGTTTGCAGCCTTCTGGGCCCCTCCTGCAGGTGCACTTGCTCTTTCAATTTGCTGCTGTTTTTCTTACCCTCTGTGAGGCACTCACACATGGAACTATTATTACTTGCTTGTTCCTGCATGTTGCTGATTCATGCTCATAGGAAAAAGTAATTCTGTCTTCAACACCTCTTCCCTGTCATTTAAGGAATATGTTAATGAAAGACAGTTAGATTTTGGCATCCCTCTCCTCGGTAGTTTTGAGGCCACACTATAAAATTCATTATAAATGAAGATGCAACTGTTATTTCACTTCTATTTATATTTATAAGTACAGTAAAGCCATCTTGCAGATACCTTTGTGACTCTCAAATCCCAAACCATATTCCAAGAAATGCTCAACATTTCATGTCTGAATTGGCATTAATGTACATACACTGTTTTAAAGAAAGATGTCTTCACTCGTTTTATTATTGACATCTCCCAGATTCACATATTTTAGATTACATTAGAGCTGAATCCCTTTGAGGGCATTTGTAAAGGCATTTTTCCTTCTTTGCAGTACAGAATGATTTTTTTTTCTTTAACTAAGGAGTATGCAAGTGATAAGTGCTGGCTTCAGTGATGCCAAGTGGCAGGCTGAGCCTGGAGGGGGTGGAGCGGGAGCTGGACTAAACATCCGCAGAATGCTGAAAAGCACTCTTTGAAAGCTTTTTGCGTTGTCATTCCTTTTCCTTTCCTTCTTTTCCATCCCTGTTAGTAACTGTGGATGACTGCAACCTAATTATTTCATAGACTCACTAGATTGAGCCATAACCTTGAAGCTTGTCTGAACCAAACACTGCAGCAAATCTCTGCATGATTTGAGCTCTCTTTTCTCCGGCACTTTTCTGAGCCGCAACTGAGCCTATCAATTCGAAGTGAAGTAAGGAGTGGAGGGTTTGGAATCAGAGAGCTCTAGGTCGGAATTCTGGCTCTGGTACTTTTTAGGTACGGAATCCTAGGTAAGTTAACCAACATGTCAGAGTCCCAGTCTTCTGTTTAAAGATTACAATAAAAATCAGTTCATAGGGATTTGTGGATTAAACAGAGTAATGTGTAGCATATAAAAAAACACAGCACTCAGACTAAATTAAGAGTAGCTAAGTGGCTCAAAAGGGACCAGGATTCATGCTTCCTGTATGATTCCGAAGCAGTACTTTTTCTACGGCACCTTACTGTCTTTCTTGCAATGTTGCACGAGACCACTAAAGTATCTGTTGCTGGAATACTCTGTAATTTGCCTTGCAGACTGCAAACACTGTAATTAATAACAATATTTCACATATATTCAGTGCTTTAGAATTTACAATGCACTTTCACAAGTGGGGGAAAATACCCACATCAACATGCAGTCTTCTGATGACTCAGACGGGAAGCAGAAGGAGCAGAGGCTTTGAAAGAGGTCTATTAGTGATGCAAATGTGAAGTTATTTGCACTTGTGAGGAGCATAATAAACATTAAAACCAATTTGAAATAACAATGCATGATATATTCAGATTTCAGAACGGTGGCTTTGATGAGTTGGAAAACCATAGGAATATAACATAAGGAGATTTGGGGCAAGGATTTAAATTAAGTTTAAGAGTCCAAATAGTTCAGATGGCTTTACGTTTTGCCCCCAGAAGGGCAGTGATTTGCATATGGGTGAATTTTCACATACAGACTATAGAGTATAGCAACGAATTAGATCACATAATGGTAGAAACCAGGATATGTTCACAATTTAGAGACAAAGCATGTGGAACTGAGATAAGCAAAGCAAATAAGTTCTCAGAAGTCTACAATAACTGGGTGTTTCAATATGACAAATGTGTTATACTGAATGTAAAACTTTAACAATAAACTGTTATCTTACCTTTCTCACAACCTTCTGAAACAGTTCTTCATGTGTGTGAAAATTTTACGTTTGGACAATGCTCAAAAGTAAATTGGAGGGTGCATTTTTAATAAAGTATATTTTGTCATTTCTGTATTGCAAGAAGATGAAAGAATGTACCTATTTCTCTTGGAAAGAAAATAGTCCTTCTGAAATTCAGCTCTCTCAAGAAGATGGATTTTTAAGTATCAAACTCTAACCAAGTTAACCAATTGGCCCTAGCTCTATGGATATGAGGGGAAATTAATTTCGGGCAGTTATCAAATATTTTGAACTAATATGCAAACAGATGCATTTGAAACACTTTGTGACTTCTTCATATCTATAGGCAAAATTCCAAATCAGTTCTTTCCCTTTTTTGTATCTGCCAAAATCAACATTAAAAAAATTTTTCCAGCAGCAAATCCTAAGTAGAGGGTTGCTTCAGGTAAGCCGAGAGAGAGAGACTGACAGGGCAGGAATACATAGGAGAAAATAGCCTTACTGCACAACCATGTGGAATGGAAGTCTATGCTGCACAGGGCCCCAAAGAGCCCAGTTTGTATCTCACAGTCCAAATTTGGCTGATGTATTTTTGAAGTTTCTAAAGGTTAACTTACATGCTGTAATACATTATAGAAAGACACGAAGCTGAAATTTTACTGTGCCAGTCAAGAGGCTGGCTTGAGTCTGCTATTTAGGACTGAGAGAGACAGTACAATTTACATATGTGAGAATGTGAGAATAATTTTACCTTCTGTTGTTTTTCAAACCACCTTGGGCCATGAGTTTTAAATTGAGACACAAGAAGATGTGCTGGGTTTCCATAGCAACATTAACTTATCAAAACTGCCCTTGTATGTAATACGTTCATTACTAGTTTGGCTTTTTAAAGTACCCTTTAAATATTATGGCATACAACTGAGTTAAGAGTCTCAGGCAAGGGTTAACTTTTACATATACTGACTTTTGCATGTTTAAACAGGAACCTTGATATTATACTTCTAAGGACTTGCCGCCAAGGTAAGTTATTGCAAATCCCTTTATATGGTCTTCTTCCATTCTGCAAACTACTCCTAAATCAGTCTTTCTAAATACTTTTATAACATGCCATGGCTAGGCTAAAACAGAAAAACAAACCTCAGATGGCTCCAGCTCACAGACTAGAGCCCAGTGCCTCAGCCTGCTTTAAAGGCTGTCTATAAGCAGACCTCCTTCCCATCTTTTCTCCACTATTCCTCATAATGTATGTCCAACTCCAAACAAACTTGTCTTCTCACCATCTTCTGAGAATGTAGTCTTCTGGTCAAGGCCAAGCACAAGATCCACCTACCTCCCAGAAACCTGATTTTTCACCATTCTGCATTCCTTTTCACAACTGATCTCGCTCTCCTTACATACAGAACTACTATTACTGTTGCTACCACTGATCCGTGATGTGTTGTTTGTGACCAGGCAGCATTCCTCTCCTCTTTTTTTGATAACAATGTCTGTCTTGATTTTTGTTTGGGGAACTTTCTTCCATCCCTTAAACTCTGGTGAAGCCATCAATTAAGCTCCCCTGTCTATGAAGAGATAAGTCCATGACCCAGGTGAGACCAACCACTTTCTTCTAGGACACTGAATCTTAAGTACATTATAAAAGGAAAAACAGATGGAACTGAATTATTCCAATGGTGGTTCTTTCAAGAAAATTTTTCTTGAAAAATTGTCTGTTTAGTCCAGAGTTCTGTGGGTCATAATCAAAGTCCCCTGGCTGATAATCTACCTATTTGACTGCTTGTTTATCATCTTAGATCATGATTAGAGGATTGGGGTGTGCACATTTTGCTTTGCTGGCTAGATCTTAATTATGTTTCCTGAAGACAGGGATTGGGTTTTTATTTACTGAGTCATTCCATATAACTCAGTACCATGCAAGTACTCAGTAAATATTTGTATAATTAATGAAAAAGCATTAGAACGTCCATTGTTATAAAGCAGAATTTACAAGCCAATTTATATGCTTTTTAAAAACATTTATTTATTTATGCCCCCCCCCCATTGTCTGCTTTGTCCATTCACTGTGCATTCTTCTGTGCCTGCTTACCTTCTCTTTAGGTGGCACTGGGAACCAATCCTGGGACCCTCTGGAGTGCGGGAGAGGTGCTCAATCTCTTGCACCACCTCAGCTTCCTGGTCCGTGTCTCTTATTGTTTCTCCTCTGTGTCTTTTTTTTTTTTTTTAAAGATTTATTTTTTATTTATTTCTCCCCCCTTCGCCCCCCTTCCCCCCCAGTTGTCTGCTCTCTGTGTCCATTCACTGTGTATTCTTCTGTGTCTGCTTGTATTCTTGTCAGAGGCACCCGGAATCTGTGTCTCATTCTGTTGCATCATCTTGCTGCGTCAGCTCTCTGCGTGTGCGGTGCCATTCCTGGGCAGACTGCACTTTTTTTGCTTGGGGCGGCTCTCCTTATGGGGTGCACTCCTTGCACATGGGGGTCCCCTATGTGGGGGACATCCCTGTGTGGCACGACATTCCTTGCGCACATCAGCACTGCGCATGGGCCAGCTCATCACATGGGTCAGGAGGCCTTGGGTTTGAACCTTGGACCTCCCATGTGGTAGGCGGACGCCCTATCTGTTGGGCCAAATCCGCTTCCTCTGTGTCTCTTTTTGTTGCATCATCTTGCTGCACCAGCTCTCCTGTGTGTCCATCACTCTTGAGCAGACCAGCACTCCGCGAAGGCCAATGCTCTGCGGAGGCCAGCTTGCTTTTGCCAGGAGGCCCTGGGAATTGAACCCTGTACCTCCCATATGGTGGAAGGGAACCCAATCACTGGAGCCACATCCACTCCCCCCAACTTGTATCCTTGAGGCAAGGTGGTAAGTATATTTTTAATTGCCACAATTTAAGCATTTTATTGGGTATGGCAGTTATATCAAGGAGACCTGTATATCTAAGAATAGCCTTAAAATAATGTTACTATCGACCATACTTCCCCAATTTTATGAAAGGAAAGAGAAACAAAAATTCTATTTCAGACATTAGTCTCTGAATTAAAGTAATAAAAAAAAATTAGCTTTGGGGAACACAAGACTAACAGCAAAGCAAAAAACAATATACATTGGTTATGGACTTGTCATGACTTTCCCTGGAAATAAGGTGTGCTTCCTCTTTAGTAGCAGATGACAGTGGAGAGCAGCTGACTGTGAACTGAATTACTAAGCTTAATGTAAATAAAATAGATGATTTTTCCTACTTCTAAAAAATGGTGGATGATGAATTGTTCAAAATTGTCTGACTTACATAAGTAATTTAATTAAATTAAAAATTCCAGGAATAAACAAAATGGTCAGATGTAATAAACCCAAACAAGCTTGGGCATATCACATGTTCTGAGTTTTGAAACACAGAATATGGTGCACTCTTCTGAATCAATAAAACGTACTTAAGAAGCACAGAAAAGCTTACTCATGATAAAACAACAGGTAGTCTTTTTGGAGGCAGTGGCCTCTGGAGGTTCTTCTTGTCTTTTGAGAAATGAAAGCTTTGCAAAAGTCTTTGTACCTTGACATGATACGTAGTTCAGTGATCAGAAATGAGTGAAAACAACAATTAGGAACTGTTTTAAGTCAAGTGTAATGGTTTCTGGAATTTGCCTTGAACCCACACACGGTGCATTTTCACTTGTTTTTTCCTATTAACTTGCAAGCGACGATCAACCAGATTTTGTTTCTCATCTAACCCAGCCTTGCAGAACATATCATGGATTTCCCCTGTGAGACAAAAATGGCAATCAAAGGTATGGCAAGACTGAGGGTGGGGAGAGGAATGGTGGAACGCTGAAGCAATGACTATCTAAATTTCATTTATATCAAAAACACTCATATAAATTGATGAAGAAAACCTCTGGAACCAAGTAGGTTTTTAGTACTTTACACGAACACACCAAGTATAAACAGATTAACATAGCCGGCATAACAGACAACATTATCGTTTGCAGCTTTTAACATTTTGAATTTTCATTGGTTTACAGGGACCAGAAACGGTACATTACAAAAGTACTCACAAAAATTTGGGGAAGTCCCTGAATTCAGGATTCATTTGGTATTGTCATAAAGCTTTTTTAAAATGAGGGACTGAAAAGAGATAAATAATTTCCTATGGGACTCATAAAATCAAATGCTCTCCTATGACTCCGGCGTGTTATCAATTTTTTCTTATCTGGGCTAACAGTACCTCCAAAATAGAAAAGACTACACATTCATTTGGCTTATGAGAGTGAACAAGTGACTCTCTGAAACAATTTCAATTGGAAAAAGATTAAAAGGCAAAAAGGCCATTTTCAAGTTTTTAGGTAGAACAGTTACATGCACCAAAGTGTGAAAACATTCAAAACTTCATCAGCTAATGAAGCCTCGTTTTTATAGCTTCTGAATTTCTCCCTGCAAGTAATAACCAGAGAGTTTTTACAGCTAATTATTTCCTCTTGGAGGTAAACATACCTTTTGTAAAGAAATATGCTCTGGTACCATCTCCACGAACATAAAAATTTTCTGATAAACAATGCCCTAAAAAAATAATGGTGAAAAGAGAAACTTAGTATTCCTTTTGAAAAAAAAACTTGACAAGAAACATAAACAAGGCATTCTTTAAAACACATGAAAATAGCAACTACAAAACTGATTATAATATTACCCTTTTTAAAACGAAGCTGAGTCTTATCATATCTTCCATAGTCTCGAAATAACAACATTCCTCCTGGTTTCAGTAACTTGGATAGGCGGTTCACAACACCTTGCATCCTTAGAAAACAAAATAAGATAAACTGCTTACCGAAATCTTGTTTTATATACCAGATTTAACCTTCTTGAAGACAAAATAAACTCAATTAAGTCCTAAAGAAATTTAAGCCACAAACATAAGGGCAACAAAAACAGAAATGTTTTGTAGAAAAAGAAAAAAGGGCACCAAACCAGCTAAATGACCAGATGCAAAAGGCCTACAGTATCAAGAAATCACCCAAATGACCAGAGAGGTAACTCTGCAGTGGTTAGTGGATGTTAAAAGCTGAACTGCAAAATCCCATAGATGTTTCCTAATAATTACAGCAAATTATGGGAATTCCAAGGGAGTCAAAAACTGAAGGCAGTTAATTTTCCTTGCAATATTAAAAATATGCCAGAGCCATCTCAAATTGTACAAATCTAAACCAGGAGCATCTTTCCTCCTTCTTCTGATGTTTTTATTTAGTTCAAAGGTAGAATAATTCACCAAAATGCAACACCTCAGAGAAACCTTTTGACCCCTTTTATTTTTCTCATCTCCACTCTCCTCTCCACAACCATATGGTCATCGAATTCCACATGTTCTTTTAACACAACATCTTGGTTATTTTCTCTTTCTTTTGCTTCCCATTGGTACTTCCTTAGTACAAAACCCTATCTCTTCAGGCCTGGAAATGTACTAATTTCCTAACATGCTTCAGTATTTTCCCATCAATTCTTCCGGCATATTCCTGACCAATTATTCTGCCTAAAATGTTGGTTCTGCCAAGTCATTCCTTGGTTCAAAAACTTTAATGATTCTCATCTATAGGATAAACTCTTAGGATCTTAGTTGAGCCCTTAAGATCTCCTATAATTGACCCAAATTAATCTTGCCAACATCTCCCTCCTCCTTCCCAGTTTTAAGCATTTCCTCTGGACAAACTGTTTTATGCCTGGCTCTGAGCAATCCACGTCTTTGCTCATGTGGTTTCCTCTCAAAGTGTACTCTCCTCCTTGCTGTCTGCCTATTTAAATTCTATTCATACTCCAGGCCCCAGCTCAATACTGGGGAGCCTTTATTTTTTTTCTCGAGATTCTCCTAACATTTACTATTTATTCTACTTATCTGGTTCTCAATCAAATACGACTCCTAGGGATTGCTCTTGATTTAGTGTTAATGGTTGTGTTCACAGCCTTATGTGTGATCATGGCCCAGGAATGGCAAAGATTTCAGATCTTGCATCTGGCACTGGCTGCCTACAGAGCTCTACTGAGAAGTCTCTTAGGGATCAGTGGGGATGAGAGAGCCCAAAATCAATTATCGATGTCTGGACAGAGAGTGGTAAATGGCAGCCTGTGTGCTAAATACTTGCTGTCCTTGCTTTATCCAGGCCATTTAAAGCCTCTGAGGTTTTCTAACTTTAAAAATGAGGGCTTTGGATCAGATAATCTGTAAATTCCTTCCAATTAAAACACTGTTCAGTGGAATAGTGGGGCAAAAGGCAGATTATGTCAGGTTATAAGGGAAGTGGGTAGTGAGAAAATGAAAGTAACTATGAAAACAAGAGAGAAATGACAGAAAGAGGTGGCATAATTAGGTGGAAAGTTCTTAAAAAACAAATGAACTGGAACATAGCAGCATAAAAAGGAAAAGGAGAAGAGCTTTTATCTTGTTTATTTTATTACAGATTATTTTCATACTGTGTTAATATCCTTAGGCTTTGGCCACCTCCATTCCCTCAAATAGTCTTTTTGTGGTCTTACTTAGAATGTAAACATCTCTGGTTATGGGCATCTAATAAGAAATCCTGCTCTCTTCCCATCTAACCTATATTTTTAACTATTCAGGTAAGGAAACAAAATAAAAGGATGACATCTTTCTACTAAGCCAGTAGTTGAAAGAGAAAGAAGTAGGTTATAGAAATTGGGAGGAGAAAATGGCTTTATGGAACCTGATATATCTCACCAGGTGCAAATAATTTTTTTTTTTTTTCAGGATCAATCGAGTCCAAATAAATCTGGGAATCTAATTTGTTCTTCCATATGTAATCAAAGTGCCCATCTCTGAGAAGTGACCTTGTAATTGCAAAGAAAGAAGTACACAATAACTCAGGGTCTTTGGGGAAAGGTTTACAATCATTAAACAAAAAGCACTTGATGCCAAATCTTCATATACTACCAGAGGAACAAAAAAATCCAATTTTCTATTTTTTTTTTTTTAGGAGGTACTGGGGATTGAACCTAGGACCTCATACATGGGAAGTCATCTCCACCATCCACTCCCCAATGAGAGTTAGTCTTCTCGTTTGTTTGCTTATTTGTTTCTAGGAGGTGCCAGGGATCAAACTTGGAACCTGGGGAATCAGGCGCTCAACCACTTCAGCTATATCCACTCCACAAGAAGATCCAATTTTAAAAGTATGAAAGCACATACTCCTCGCATCATCTGTGTGTTAATACATATAAGGTGGCAAAATTTTTAAAAAGGTGATCACTTTAATTGCTGGTAATACCTCTTTATGCCTCCTACTTGGAGAAAAGTTATGTTTATAGCTTTAAAACAGTGTGAACACAAAAAATTTAAATCCTAAATATTTAAATGATGGCACTAGACCAATCTTAGATCATAAACGTCCAAGGTTAAACTGGAAAAATCTCAATAATGCCTAATTCCTTAGTAGGCTTGTGTAAAACAAAACATTTTAAAGCCCATCTAAAGAGGTGCATGAAGCCAAACAGATGCACAGCCTACCTCTTCATGAACATTCAGTGAGATGCTAAATCAAAGATGTTTGTTTCTGATCACCAAGTACAATTTTCCTCTTGGGAGTCTATTAGGCTGTTCTGAATTTGTAATTTCCTTGAAGCACTGTCACTTTTAATAGGTATGTGTCTTAGCAGACTATGCTCACTTCATTCTGACAGTGACAGAAAGCTCACTAATGAAGTAGTTTGACCAGTTTCTTTCTAAAAGTATGAAGAAAGGAAAAAACTGCATTTAAAAGGCTGCATATTATACATAATGTAGTTCACTAAATAATAAATTCAGGAATTGTCATTTGCTTTGATAGTTCTGAAAACCACTACTGATGAAGGCACTTTATACATTCGCTTTGCCTTTTTGTCTTCATTTACCTGTCAGGATGAATAGAAGAGAGCACAAAGACAAGGAGAATGACATCCAGGATCCCATCTGGAAAAGGGTAGGGCAAACCATCATCACATACATCATGAACAAAGGCAGAACACTGCGCTGCTCTGTAGGATGCGTGTGACTGTCATGATAAAGGAATAAAAAGAAAAAAAAAAGTACTTAGCAGGTTTCCAGTATTTTTTTAATATAAAGGTCATATTTTTTACTTCTCTTAAGTGCCTTTTCTCTGTAAATTTAGATACACTTTATTTCCAATACAGCATTTTGTTAGATTATTTCAAACAGTCAAAAATAAATTAAGACTAGCATTTGGACTTGATAAATGTTCTTCAAAATCCCTCTTTAATTTTCAAAGTGGCATATAGTACTGGCTCTATGAGTTAGTAGGCAGAGTTCTTGGAGGCCTGAATCAGTTTTTTCCTAGGCACTGAGTTGGTCTTCAAATGACTCTTCCATGGCTTTGCCAATGCCTTTTTTGTTTGAAATACAAATTCCCTATACTATATGATCAAAAGTGATTGCTCAACTCTGAATACACTAAAAACCGCTGAATTCTATACTTCGAAAGGGTGATGGTATGTGAACTATACACCTCAGCAAAACTGTTATTTTAAAAACTACACCAGCAAACACACATATACTCACATAACTCACCTACAAAAATAACATAAGGATATATATTAAAATATAACAGTGATTCATTCTAGGAATTGTGATTACAGGTGATCAATCTCCCCTTTAGGCTTTTATTTTTATTTTAGAAAATGTCTACAATGAATAGTTATTACTTTTATCATCAGGAACTAAGTTCCATGTGCTTACTATGCATTTTTTTGTGTAAGTAGAATTTCCTTTCCTTTCATGTTTCCTAAAGTTACTTCTTCATTCTAAGGAATACTCACTGGTCAACCAAATCCAGTTCCCCACTGTTTTCCTAATGGTCTAGGATATTTTAGATTTGTATCATACGCCTTGTCATATACATATTTTTTAAATTTATTTTTTATTGTAGTATTTATTTGTTAGGTATCCAAGATGTTTTAAAGTGGTCAGCAATATTTTGGTTTTGTTATTGTATTTTTTAATGTGTTATGTATAAAACTATACATGTGATCAACATGGCAATGTAAGTCATTCCCTGAAAAAAACCTCCTCAGAGATTCAGTGAATAAAAGGACATATTTCACTTCCTTAGAACTCTGGAGGATAGCAGAGACTGGAGACTCCACAAAGGCGGGATCAAAGAAAGAGTAAAATATCAGGTGGGAAACTACTGCCCTGTCTCAGACCTGCTGGACCTCTTCCCCTCCCTCTCATTCAGTCCTGTGAAAAGCTTGGGAATTTTCCAGAGGGAGCAGCCTGGGTCCCTCCCACCAGGGACACAAGCTACAGAGGAACTCACCAGAGGGAGTTACAACCCCACCCCATGCATATCCAGGCACAGGGACCCAAATCCGCAGTGACCCAGGATGGGACACAAACCGGAAAACAAGCCAGTCAGGAGTCTGCACACAAAAGGGCCCATAGGGAGGCAGAGGGGAAGAGAGAAAAACTGTAGCAGAATGGTGGTAGCTAAGGGCTCTTATGCAATCTAGTTACTGTTGGTGGGACTCCCAAAATGCAAAATGGACTTTTAAAAAAATGAATTACCGACATTTGTGGATTTACCCCTTTTGGTACAACATGGGGACATTTTTTGGGACACTGGAATTGTCCTGCATGACATTGCAATGACGGATACAGGCCATTATACATTTTGTCAAAACTTATAAAATTTTTCAGGGCAAAGTATAAACTAAAATGTAAACTCTAGTCCATGGCTAGTACAGTACTTTAATATGTGTTTATCAATTGTAATATACCACACTAATAAAAGATATTGTTAATCTGGGAAAGTGTGGGAGAAGGAGGGGGTGAGTTATATGTAAATCTACCCCCTGCCCCCTGTCTTTCTCTCTCTCTATTCCTATATGTTGGGTTTTTCTTGAGGTATTATGGGCCAGGGATTGAACCTGGGACCTTGTATGTAGGAAGCTGGTGCTCAACCACTGAGCCACATTGGCTTCCCTGAGTTGGTTTTTTCATGTTTTGCTTGTTGTTTGTTTTTGTTTATTCAGGAGGCACTGGGAACCGAACCTGGGACCTCCCATGTGGGACACTCAACTGCTTGAGCTACACACAAGCTCTCCCTATGTTTTTGATATAACATTAATGTAATCTAAAGCTTCTTTAAAAAAAAAACAAACATTAGAGGTGGCAGGAGGTCACAGCCAGTCCCATCCTGGAGCCATGTTTCACAAGCAGTATGACAACATCACTGTTTGGAGCCCTCAAGGCAGGAATCATCAAATTGAACACGTAATGGAAGCTGTCAAGCCAGATTCAACCACATTAGGTCTGAAATTGAAAACCAAAGCAGTATTGGTTGCATTGAAGAGGGCACAATCAGAGCTTGCACCCCTTCAAAACAAACAATTCTTCATGTTGAAAACCATACTGGTATTTAAAGTGCGGGACTTAGTGCTGATGTTAGACAGTTATGTAATTTCATGTGCCAGGAGTGTTTGGATTCCAAATTTGTATTTGACAGATCTCTTTCTGAGTCTTGCCTTATCTCTAATTGGAAGCAACCCATATACCAACACAACAATATGGCTGAAGATCATATGGTGTGGGACTGCTCATTGCTGGTTATGATGATATGGGCTCTCACATTTTCCAAACCTATCCATCTGCTAACAGTTTTGACTGCAGAGCTATGTCTATTGGAACTCATTCTCAATCAGCTTGTACTTACTTGGAGAGATGTATATCTGAGTTTATGGAGTGTAATTTTGAATGAACTGGTTAAACATGGTCTGTGTTCCCTAAGAGAGACAATTCCTACAGAGCAGGACCTAACTACAAAGAATTATTTCCACTGGAATTGTTGGTAAAGACTTGGATTTTATAATCTATGATGATGATGATGTGTCTCCATACCTGGAAGGTCTTTTTTGTTTTTTGCTTTTTTAAAGATTTATTTTTTATTTATTTCTCTCCCCTCCCCCCCACCCCAGTTGTCTGTTCTCTATGTCCATTCGCTGTGCGTTCTTCTGTGACCACTTCTAACCTTATCAGTGGCACCAGAAATCTGTGTTTCTTTTTGTCACGTCATCTTGTTGTGTTAGCTCTCCATGTGTGCAGAACCATTCTGGGGCAGGCTGCACTTTCTTTTGCACTGGGCAGATCTCCTTATAGGGCACACTCCTTGCACGTGGGGCTCCCCTACATGGGGGACACCCCTGCGTGGCAGGGCACTCCTTGAGTGCATCAGCACTGAGCACGGGCCAGCTCCACACGGGTCAAGGAGGCCCAGGGTTTGAACGGTGGACCTCCCATGTGGTAGGCGGACACTCCATCCATTGGGCCAAGACCACTTCCCTGGAAGATCTTGAAGAAAGACCACAGAGAAAGGCACAGTCTGCTCAACCTTCCAATGAACCTGCAGAAAAGGCTGGTGAATCAATGGAGCATTAAGTGATAAACCAGATGATATGCATTTATCAAATATGTAGTAATGAAGGAGCAGTACCTGAATGGCAGTAATCTATACTTTGAACCAAAAGATGCAGAATGATGAAATGGTATGTTTTAGCAATCGGTCCAGAGTGAGTGTTTTTCCAAGTAACCTAATTGAAACCATATAAGGGGGTGCTTTTTTTCTTTGAGGAGGTCTATATAATAATTTTCTAGAAAGTATAGGGTATCTGTACTATGTTTTTATGTGAAGAACATAGTATCTTTGTGGTTTTAAACTCAATTGAAATAAAATTGTTTCACCCGCTGGAGAAACAACAAAATACATTAAAGGCATATAATTGCAGATTTAAACTGGCTGAGGACAAGTAAGTGAGTTGGAGGACATAATATTTGAACTTGAAAAGATAGGATAAAAGAAAGAGAAAAGATTAGAAAAAATGGAACAGGTTCTCAGCATATTGAATGACAATGCAATACGCACAAACACAAGCATGACAGGTGTCCCAGAAGGACAGGGAACAGAAAAGGGGCAGAAAATATATTTGAGTAAATAATGACTGAAAACTTCCCAACCCTTATGAAAGTCATATATATCAATATCCAAGAAGGACAAAGCATCCCAAACAGACTAAATCTGAATAGACCTACTCTGAGACAACTACTATTCAGAATGTCAAATGCCAGAGATAAAGAGAGGATTCTGAAAGCAGCAAGAGAAAAGCAATGCATCACATACATGGGAAACTCAATGAAAATAAGTACTGATCTCTCATCAGAAACTATGGATGTAAAAGGCTGTGGTATGATATAGTTAAGGTTCTGAAAGAGAAAAACTGCCAGCTGATAATTCTTTATCTAGGCAAAACTATCTTTCAAAAATGAGCATGAGTTTAAAGTCTTTACAAACAAACACTGAGAGAGTTTGTTACCAAAAGACCCGATTTATATGCAATACTAAAGGTAGTCCTGCTGCCTAAAAGGAAAAGACAAGGGTAAGAGACTTGAAGAAGAGTACAGAAATGAAGAATATTACAAAATCAATAAAAAAATAAATAAATATTAAAAAATAGATTATGTATGTAAAAAAAAAATAAATGAGACTTGATCAGAAAAAAAAAAAGAAATGAAGAATATTAGTAAGGGTAACTAAAAGGGAAAAAGAAAGATGATGGTAAGATATGATAACAAAGTCAAGGGATAAAATGGATGAAGTAAGTAATGCCTTTAGAGTAATAACATTGAATGTTAATGGATTGAACTCCCCAGTCAAAAGACATAGACTGACAGAATGGATAAAAAAATATGAGCCATCTATATGCTGTCTAAAAGAGACTCACCTTAGACTCAAGGAAACAATTAGGCTGAAAGTGAAAGGTTGAAAAAAGATATTCCATGCAAATAGTAACCAAAAAAGATCTGCAGTAGTGATACTAATATTGGGCAAACTAGATTTTAAATGCAAAACTGTTGTAAAGAGATGAAGAATGTCATTATATACTAATAAAAGATGCAATTCACCAATAAGAAATAACAATCATAAATATTTATGCGTAACTGGGTGTCTCAAGATACATGAGACACACACAAAACTGAAGGGAGAAAAAGACGTCTCTGCAATAGTAGTTGGAGACTTTAATACATGACTCTCAGCACTGGATACAACATATGGACAGAGGATAAAGAAGGAAACAGTGAACTTGAATAATATGATAAATGAGCTATCAAACAGACATTTATAGGTCAATATACCTCAGGGTATATATTTCTTCTCAAGTGCTCATGGATCCTTCACCAAGATAGTCCATATGTTGGGTCACAAGACTGGTCTCAATAAATTTAAAAAGACTGGAATTATAAAAAGCACTTTCTGTGATCATAACAGATGAAGTTGGAAATCAGTAACAGGCAGAAAAAGGGAAAATTCACAAATATATGGAGATTAAACAATACACTCTTAAATAATCAGTGGGCCAAAGAAGAAATTGCAAGAGAAATCAGTAAATACCTAGAAACAAATGAAAATGAGAACACAACATATCAAAACCTATGGGATGCAGTGAAGGCAATGATGAGAGGGAAATTTATAGCTCTCAATGCTTACATTAAAAAAGAAGAGCTAATATTGAAGACCTAACTGCATACTTAGGGGAACTAGAAAAGGAACAGCAAACTAATCCCAAAGCAAGCAGAAGGAAAGAAATAACAAAGATCAGAGCAGAAATAAATGAAATGGAGAAAAAAACATTAGAGAGATTCTACAAAACCAAAAGCTGGTTCTTCGTGAAGACAACAAAATTGACTGGCAAAGACAAAAAGAGAGACAATGCAAATAAATAAAATCAGAAATAAGACGGGGGACATTACCAATGACCCCAAAGAAATGAGAGCGCTCATAAGAAGATACTATGAACAACTGTATGCCAACAAACTATACAATGTAGATGAAGTGGACAAATTCCTAGAAACACATGAACAACACTGCACTGACCCTAGAAGAAAGAGAAGATCTCAACAAACCAATCACAAGTAATGAGATTGAAACAGTCATCAAAAACCTCAGCAAAATGAAAAGCTCAGGACCAGATGACTTCACAGGTGAATTCTACCAATTATTCAAAGAAGATCTAATACAAATCTTGCTCAAACACTTCCAAAAAATTGAACAGAAAAGAATGCTACCAAACTCATTCTATGATGCCAACATCACCCTATACCAAAGCCAGACAGAGATACTAGGAAAAAAGAAAATTATAGACCAATATCTCTAATAAATATAGATGCAAAAATCCTCAACAAAATAATTGCTAACTGAATAGAAGAAAATATTCTCAACATGGTAGAGTGCACATATGAAAAACCTACAGCTAACGCTGTAACAAATGGTGAAAGACTGAAAGCTTTCCTGCTGAGATCAGGAACAAGGCAAGGATGCCCAATGTCACCACTGTTATTCAATATTGTGCTAGAAGTTCTAGCTACAGGAATCAGGCAAGAAAAATAAATAAAAAACACCCAAATAGGAAAGAAAGAAGTAAAACATTTGCTATTCACTGACGATAAAATCCTATACCTAGAAAATCCTGAAAAATCCCCAACAAAGGTATTAGAACTAACAGATGAGTGCAGCAAAATGGCGGGATGCAAGATTATCATGCAAAAATCAATAGTATTTCTATATATGCTACTAATGAGCAATATGAGGAAGAAGTCAGAAAAAAAATTCCATTTACAATAGCAACTAAAAGAATCAAGTATTTAGGAATAAACTTAGTCAAGGACACAAAAGACCTATATTTAGAAAACTACAAAACATTGCTAAAAGAAACCAAAAAAGACCTAAATAAATGGAAGGACTTTTTGTGTTCATGGATTGGAAGGATAAATATCATTAAGATGTCAATTCTACCTAAACTGACTATAGTATTGATTATCCCATGGTAATCACAAAGAAAGTATTTTTAAAATATACAGAAACATGGAAGCAGATGTGGCTCAGGTGATAGGGCCTCTGCCTACCATATGGGAGGACCCAGGTTTGATCCCTGGGGCCTTCTGGTGAGAAGGAAGAGAAAGCATGCCTGCGCAGTGAGCCAGTGCCCACATGGCAAGCCACATGTCTGTGTGGCGAGCCAAGTGCCCTCATGGCAAGCCAGTGCCCACACAAGTGAGTCATGCAGCAAGGTGATGATGTAACAAAAGAGAGTCAAAGGGGAGTGTCAAGGTGAAGTGCAGCAAAGACCAGGAACTGTGGTGGCACAATTGACAGGGAACCTCTTTCCACATCAGATTCCAGGATTGAATCCTAGAGGAGAAAGATAAGAAGAGATAACAAAAAAAGAGAAACAGACACAGAACATCATACAGCAAATGGACACAGACAGTAAAAACAGCAGGATGGCGAAGGGGGAGGGGAGGAGAAAAATTATACAGAAACAGAAATGACAAAGGGGTCAGTGAGATACATAACAAAAGGAGAATTGCAATAAAGGAAAAGAGAGGTAAAACAAACAAATAAAAGATATGCCATATAAAAACCAAAGGACAAAATGGCTGAAATAACGCCTTTCCAGTAATAACACTGAATTTTAATGAATTCAACTCCCTAATCAAAAGACACAGATGAACAATTTGGATAAAAATGCATGATCCAACCATATGTTGTTTACAAGAGTTTACTCTTAGAACTAAAGACACAAATAGGTTGAAAGTGAAAGGTTGGAAAAAGATACTCCATGCAAATAGTAAACAAAAAAGAGCTGGGGTTGCTATACTACTATTGGACAAAATAGACTTTAAGTCAAAAGCTGTTGTAAGAGACAAATAAGGATACTATATATTACTAAAAGGGGAATTCCATCAAGAAAAAATAATGGGGAAGTGGATATAAACAGCTGGGCTCCTGCCTACCATATGGGAGGTCCTAGGTTCAGTTCCTGGTGCCTCTTAAAGAAAATGAGCAAGACAGTGCTGATATGATGGGCTGGGATGGCGAGTTGATACAACAAGATGATGTAGTGAGACAACACAACCAAGAGACACAGAGAGGAAACACAATAAACAGGGAGTGGAGGTGGCTCAAGTAATTTGGTGTCTCCCTCCCACATGGGAGGCCCTGGGTTCAGTTTCCAGTGCTTCCTAAAAAGAAGACAAACAGACAGTGAGTGCAAAACAACAAGGGGAGGAGAAATAAATAAAAATAAATAAATCTTAAAAAAAAAGAAATAATGAAAAGAAGAACAAAGTTGGAGGACTATCACCTTTGGACTTTAAAGCAACTTAGCTTCAGTGATAAGAAACAGCATGGTACTGGCATAAAGACAGACAAATTGACCAATGGAACTTAATTGAGAACTCAGAAATAACCCTCACATCTACAGTCAAGCAATTTTTGACAAGGCGATCAAGCCCTCCCAGCTGGGCCAAAACACTCTATTCAACAAATATTGCAGGGAAAACTTGATATCCATATCCAAAAGAAAGAAAGAAGTCCCCTATCTCACACCACATATAAAAATTAACTCAAAATGGATCAAGGATCTAAATATAAAAGTGGCAACCATAAACCTCCTAGAAGATCTTGTGGTAGAAGGTAGTTTCTTGTGGTAGGAGGTAGTTTCTTAAACCTTACACCCATAGCATGGGCAACAAAAGAAAATATAGATAAATGGGACCTCCTCAAAATTCAGCACTTTTGCACTTCAAAGGCTTTGTTAAAAGGGTGAAAAGGCAGCCAACTCAATGGGAGAAAATATTTGGCAATCACATATCCAATACGGGTTTAATATCTATGATATACAAAAAGATCATAGAACTCAACAATAAAAAGACAAACGACTTGATTAAAAAATGGACTTGAAATTGTCCAAAGAAGAAATACAAACGGTGAAGAAACACATGAAAAAATGTTCAATATCACTAGCCATTAGGGAAATGCAAATCAAAACTACAATGTGATATCACTTCATACCTATTAGATTGGCTGCTATTAAAAAGTCAGAAAACTGTAAATGTTGGAGAAGATGTGGAGAGATAGGAATGCTGATTCACTGTTGGTGGGATGTAGATTGGTACAGCCACTGAGGAGGACTGTTTGGCAGTTCCTAAAGAAGTTGAATATAGATCTACCATGGGACTCGGCATTACTATTACTAGGCATATATCCAGAAGAACTGAGAGCAGAGACACAAACAGACACCTGCATACTGATGTTCATAGCAGCATTATTCACAATTGCCAAAAATTGGAAACAATCCAGGTGTCCACCAACTGAAGAATGGATAAACAAACTGTGGTCTGTACACATGATGGAATATTATGCAGTGGTAAGAAGAAATGAAATCGTGAAGCATATGACAACATGGATGAATTTGGAGGACATTATGCTGAGTCAATCAAGCCAGACACAAAAGGACAAATACTGTATGAGCACGCTATTATGAACTAAATATATTGTGTAAATTCATGGCGTTAATAATAACTATATAGGTCACCAGAAAATATAATGAGTTTAGAGAATGGAAAGTTGAGTTTTAATCTGTGCAGAATTGGTGAAAAGGGTGTTTTTAAATCTTTGGAAATGAATAGAAATGGTGAAAGCATATCATGGTGTTTGTAACGAGCAGTGCTATTGTATGGGTATGACAGCAGTTGAAAGAGAGTCTAAGGTCATGTATATAATTAGAAGGAAAGCTAAAAACTGTAACATGGTACTGTATATGACAGTAAAACTTCATGGAAAACACGAATATGAGTGATATTACACATATAAAACTGTTTTTGCAAAATATAAATACAAATATACTAGACAGAAGGAAAAAGAGTAGCAGCTATGTACAGCCAGGGAAGCATAGAGAGATTGACAGGTGATGAGTTTTGTTTGTTTTTTATTATTATTATTATTGGATTAATGAAAGTGTTCTAAGAATGACTGAAATGATGAATGCACAAATATGTGATTACATTGATTACCACTGATTGTACACTTTGAATGGATTTATGCTTTACTAATATGTACCAATAAAATTGATTTGTTAAAAAAAAGAAGAAATAATAATAAATATTTATGTACCTAACTATGGTGCTCCAAATTACATGAAGCAAACAGTGGGAAAACTGGAGAACTAGATGTCGCTACAATAATAGTCGGAGACTTCGATACATCACTCTCATCCCTGGATAGAACATTTAGACAGAAAATCAACAAGGAAAATCAACAAGGATAAATAAACTAGACCTAACAGACGTATGAAACTGAGAATAAACAACAGAGAGAATTAACAAAACCGAACTTTGGTTTTTTGAAAATATAAATAAAATCAACAAACCCTTAAATTGACAAAAAAAAAAAGAAAAAAAAAGAGAAGATACAAATAAAATCAGAGTGGGGGGATATTCCTACTGACCTCACAGAAATAAAAAGTATCATAAGAGGATACTATGAACAACTGTATGCCAAAAAATTAGACAATTTAGATGAAATGGACAAGTTCCCATAAAGAGACCAACAGTCAACACTGACTCTAGAACACAAATTACATGTGAAGAGATTGAACCAGTCATCAAAAACCTCCCAACAAAGAAAAGCCCAGGACCAGGTGACTTCACAGGTGAATTTTACCAGTCATTCTAAGAAAAATTAATACCAATCCTGCTCAAACTATTCCAAGAAATTGAACAGGAAGAAACACTGCCTAACTCATCACCCTAATACCAAAGCCAGATATAGATACTAAAGGAAAAGAAAATTATAGACCAAAATCTCTTATGAATATAGATGCAAAAATCCTCAATAAAATACTTATAAATCAAATGCAACCACACATTAAAATCATCGTACACCATGATCAAATGCGTTGTATCCCAGATATACAAATGTGGTTCAACATAAGAAAATCAATTAATATAATACACCACATCAACAAAACGAAGGGGAAAAAACCACGTGATCATCTCCATTGATGCACAAAAGGCATGTGACAAAATCCAGTATCCTTTCTTGATAAAAAACACTAAGAAAAATAGGAATAAAAGGAAACCTCCTCAACACGATAAAGTGAATATATAAAAAATGCAGAGCTAACATCCTACTCAATGGTGAAAGTGTGAAAGCTTTCCCTCTAAGATCTAGAACAAGATAAGGATGCCCACTGTCACCACTGTTATTCAACATTGTACTGGAAGTTCTAACCAGAGCAGTTAGGCAATGAAAAGAAAATAAAGAAACAAAAAGTATCTAAATTGGAAAGTGTATTAGTCAGCCAAAGGGGTGCTGATGCAAAATACCAGAAATTGGTTGGTTTTTATAAAGAATATTTGTTTGGGGTAGAGCTTACAGATATCAGGCCATAAAGCATAAGTTACTTCCCTCACCAAAGTCTCTTTGGAGCAAGAAGGCTGCAGACATCTGCGAGGGTTTAGGCTTCCTGGGTTCCTACGTTCCTGGGGCTTGCTTTACTCTGCTTCAAGGTTCCTTCCTTCCTGGGGCTGGCTTCTCTTTCTCTGCATGCTGACTTCCCCGGGCTCCAGTTTAAGTCTTCAGCATCAAATTCCAAAATCAAAACTCCAACATTAAAAGCCCGCTTGAACTGTTTTTCCGCCACGCCTTTTATCTATGGTGGGGACCTAACACCGTAAAATTAACTCAATCATGTCCAGGTACAGATCAGATTACAAGCATAATCCAATATTTCTTTTTGGAATTCATCAATTATATCAAACTGCTACAGAAAGGAAGAAGCAAAACTTATAATTTACAGATCACACATTTCCTATATACATGAAGTCCTGAAAAATCTACAACAAAACTACTAGAGCTAATAAATGAAATCAACAAAGTGGCAGGATAGAAGATCAACATGCAAAAATCCGTGGTATTTCTATACACTAGTAAAGAGCAAAATGAGGAGGAAATCAAGAAAAAAAATTCCATTTACAATAGCAACTAAAAGTACCAAATATCTAGGAATAAATTAAACCAAAGAAGTAAAGAACTTATACACAGAAAATTATAAAACATTGCTGAAAGAAATAAAAGAAGACCTAAATAAATGGAAGGACATTCTGTGATCATGGACTGAAGGACTAAATATATTCAGAAGTCATTTCTTCCCAAAATGATTTACAGATTCAGTGCAATCCCAATAAAAAACTTCCAACAGCTTACTTTGCAGAAATGTAAAAGCCAATAATCAAATTTATTTGGAAGGGTAAGGGGTCTTGAATAGCCAAAGCCATCTTGAAAAAGAAGAACGAGTTGTAGGAGTCACACTTACTGGCTTTAAAATATATTATAAAGCTATAAGTAGTCAAACAGCATAATACTGACACGAGGATAGATATACTGACCAACATAATTGAACTGATAGTTCAGAAATAGACCCTCACATCCATGGCCAATTGATTTTTTAAAATTTTATTTATTTTTTTTAATTATCTTTTTTTAAAGTTAATAGATCACAAAAAATGTTACATTAACCAATTGATTTTTACAAGACTGACAAATTCACTCAATTTGGAAAGAATAGTCTCTTCAACTAATGGTGCTGAGGGAATTGGATATCCACATGCAAAACAATGAAAGATGATCCCTATTTCACACCCTATTCAAAGGTCAAATCAAAATGAATCAAAGGCCTAAATATGGGAAACGGACTTTGGCCCAGTGGTTAGGGCGTCCGTCTACCACATGGGAGGTCCGCGGTTCAAACCCCGGGCCTCCTTGACCCGTGTGGAGCTGGCCCATGCGCAGTGCTGATGCGCGCAAGGAGTGTCATGCCACACAGAGGTGTCCCCCGCGTAGGGGAGCCCCACGCGCAAGGAGTGCACCCATAAGGAGAGCCGCCCAGCGCGAAGGAGGGAGCAGCCTGCCCAGGAATGGCGCTGCCCACACTTCCCGCGCCGCTGACGACAACAGAAGTGGACAAAGAAACAAGATGCAGCAAAAAGACACAGAAAACAGACAACCGGGGGAGGGGAGGGGAATTAAATAAATAAAAATAAATCTTAAAAAAAAAAAAAAAAAAAGACCTAAATATAAGAACCAGGACTATAAAACTCCAAGAAGAAAATGTAGAAAAGCATTTATAGCACTTTGTGTCAGCCAATGATTTCCTAGACTTTACCCCCAAAGCACAAGCAACAAAAGAAAAAAGAGATAAATGGGACCTCTTCAAAATTAAAAACTTTTGTGCCTTAAAGGACTTTGTCATGAAAGTAAAAAGACAACCTGCTCAACTGGAGAAAATATTTGGAAATCACATATCTGATAAGGGTTTACTATCCAGAATATATAAAGAAATCCTACAACTCAACAATAAAAAGACAACCTAATTTTAAAAATGGACAAAGGACTTTATAGACATTCTCCAAAGAGGATATACAAATGGCTAAAAAGCACATGAAAAGATGCTCAACCTCACTAGCTATTAGGGAAATGCAAACCAAACCCACAATGAGACATCATTTCATACTCACTAGAATAGCTATTATAACAAACAAAACAAAACAAAAAGTTACAAATGTTGGAGAGGATGTGAAGAAAAAGGAATACTCATTCACTGCTGGTGGGAATATAAAATGCTGCAGCCTCTGTGGAAGACAGTTTGGCGTTCTTCAGGAAACTAAATATAGAACTACCATATGACCCCACAATCCTGCTACTAGGTATTAATACATATCTGGAAGAACTGAAAGAGGAACTTGAATAGATGTCTGCATACCAATGTTCATAGCAGCATTATTCACAATTGACAAAAGATGGAAGCAACTCAAGTGCCCATCATCTGACAAATGGATAAACAAAATGTGTTGTGTATGTATATATATACATTGTATGAATATACACACACAATGCAATATTATTCAGCCGTAAAAAGGAATGAAGTCCTGATGTATGTGACAACATGGATGAACCTTGAGGACATTATGCTGAGTGAAATAAGCCAGACGCAAAAGGACAAATATTGTATGATCTCACTGATATTAACTAATTTACAGTAAGCAAACTCATAGAGTTAGAATTTAGAATATGGTTTACCAGAGACTAGGGATAGTTTGGGATTAGAGAATGGGGAGTTGATGCTAAATTTGTACAGAATTTCTATTTAGGTTGATTGCAAAGGTTTGGGAATGGACGGTGGTATGGTAGCACATTATTGTGAGTATAATTAACAGTGTGAATTACATAGGTAAATTGTGGTTAAAAGAGGAAACTTTAGGTTTCACATGTTACTCGAATAAAAATTAAAAGAAAAAACAGAACTATATAGCACAATGAGCCCTATTGTAGACAATGGGCTACAATAGGCTATAGTAGATAAAATGGGCTATATTATACTTGATAATACAAATTTAAGGATGTTCTTTCATAAATTTAGATTAAAAGTATAACACTAATACAAGGTGTTAATGATAGGGTGGCGTATGGGAAAAAGTACACCTAACATAAACTGTGGGTGATAGTGAATAGCACTATTTTAATAATCTTTCATCAGTTATAACAAAGGTAACTACTGTTAAAAAATAGTACAGTTACAAAAAAGTGCTATCATCAGTTGTAACAAATGTTCTACACCACTGCAAGGTGTTGGTGGTGGGGTGTTGTATGTGAATCCTGTACTGTATGCATTATTGATCTGTAAACCCACAACTTCTCTAATAATAAACTAAAAGTTATACAGTTTATTTTAAACTTTCTATTTTTAAATACTTAAAAATTTACAGGACAGTTACAAAAATAATACGAACCCCATACAGAGAACTCCCACATACCCCTTATCACTGAAGATACTCATATACTCCAATTTAAACATTTTTTGCAGTATTATTCTATATCTATCTATCTATCTATCTATCTATCTATCATCTATCTATCCATCTATCTACCAGCTATCTGTCTTTATATTTATCAATCTATTTTCTCAACAATTGAATGTAAAAGTTGTATACATCAAGCTTCTTGAATACTTAATACTGCCACATATATTTCCTAAAAACAAGGATACTCACTTATGTAACCAGCTTAAGTGCAGTTACCAAGTTCAAGAAATTTAATATGGATATAAACTTATAGTCTATTTTTCAATTTTTTCATAAGTCCCAGTAATGTTCCTTTGAGTTGGCTCCTCACTTGCTAAATTCCATCCAGGATCACGTATGGCATTCAGTTGTCATTGTCTCTTTACTTGCTCATTCTTTTCAATTGTGGGAAGCTATATTCAAAACTTTCCCATTTCAACCATTCCCAAGAACACCATTAAGTGGGTTACTCATATTCACACTGTTGTAATACTCTCACCATTACTAAAAACTTTCCCATCTCTCCCAACAGAAACCCTACACTCATTACGCATTAACTACCCATTTTTCCTGGCTCCTGTCCCTAGCAACCTGCACTCTAACTTCTGTCTCTATGAGTTTGTATATTCTCCAATAATTACTCTGTGGTTCCCATGTGGCTTAAAATTAATATCCTAAAATCTATAAAATTCCCATTTTCTTAGATACCAACTTAACTTCAATGGCACATGCAAACTATGTTCTTATACCCTTCTGTCCTCCCACCTTTATGTAGTTATTTTCCCAAATTGCATTTTTATACATTATGAGTTCAAAAGCACTGATTTATCATTATATTTTATGCATTTGCTTTTTAGCCCCTGTAGGAAGTAAAAAGTGGCATTACAAAACTAAAATACAACAGTATTTATATTTATATTTACCAATGTCATTAACCTTACTAGAGATATTTATTTCTTCACACAGTTTCAATCTATTGTCTACTGTCCTTTCTTTTTGACCTGTAGAATTCTCTTGGGCATCTCTTATAGGGCTGGTCTAGTGGTGACAAACTCCCTCAGCTTTCTTTTTTTTAAAATCTGGGAATGTCTTATTTCCTCCTTTTGAAAGACAGTTTTGCCAGACAGAGATTTCTTGGCTGGCAATGTTTTGCTTTGAGCACTTTAAAGATGTCATCCCACTGCTTTCTTGCTTCTATGGTTTCTGACAAGATTCAACAAGAATCCTATTGAGACTTCTTTGTATAGGACACACTGCTTCTCTCTTGCAGCTTTCCCAACTTTTCTTTATATTAGGCATTGAACAGTTTGAGTATGACGTCTTGCTGTTGGCTTATTTGGGTTTATCCTGTTTGGAATTCGTTGAGCATCTTGGATGTGTATATTCATGTTTTCCATTAAATTTGGGAAGTTTTCAGCCTTTATTTCCTTGAAGGTTCTCCCTACCACTTTCTCCCTTTCCCACAATGCATATATTGGTATGCTTTATGGTGTCCCACAGGTTCCGCAAGCTCCGTTTTCGCCATGCTTTCTTTTTTCTGTTCCTCAGATTGGATGATTCAATTGTCTTATCTTCAAATACCCTGATTCTTTCTTCTGCCTGCTCCTATCCGCTGTTGAATCCCTCTAGGGAGTTCTGCCCTCTCCCCAAGATGGCTCCCTTGTCTATTTGCTTATTGTTTTTGCTTGTTGTCTCTCCCCGCCCCCTTTAGGAGGCAATGGGAACCAAACCTGGGACCTCCCATGTGGGAGGTAGGCACTCAGCTGCTTGAACTACATCTGCTCCCTGCTCATTTGTTTTGGCTTGTTGTCTGCTCATTGTTTGCTTGTTGTTTTTGCTCATTGCCTGCTCATTGTTTTTGCTTGTTATCTGTTCACTGTTTCTACTTGATGTCTGCTTGTTGTCATCTTTAGGACGTACCAGAAACTGAACCCGGGACAACCTCCCATGTAGGAGATGGGCACTCAACTGCTTGAGCCACTTCTGCTCCTATCCCTGTGGTCCTTAGCTCTGCTTGGTTCCTTTTCATAATTTCCAGCTTTCTATTTCTTTATGTTCATCTATAATTTTTCTGACTTCCTTTAGTTCTTTGTTGATGTTTTCCTTTTTGCTCTTTCAGCATAATTAGAACCACTTAAAAAAAATGTTTGCCTGGTATGTCCCAGGTCTGGCCCTTCTCATTGATAATTTCTAGTGCTTTAATGTTCTCTTTTGCCTGGGTCATCACTTCCTGTTTCTTTGTTATGTTTTGTAGTCTTTGTTGAAAGCTGGATATTTTATGTTTTAATGTGTAATCACTGGAATTTAGACTCTGAGGTATCAGATTCTTAAACTACTTAGTATCATGACAGAGCTTTCTTTGAATTCCAGGAGCTAACAGCAATAACAGCACCAAAAAAAAAAAAAAAAAGGAAAGGAAGAAAACAACTTTCCCAGTGTTTGTAGACTTACCTATACAATAAGTGGTATCCTTCAGAGCTTAGCCATACAATAAGTTTAGAGAACAGATAGATACTAAAATGAAAAGAACACCCTGATACTTTATGTACATGTATCTTGTCTTAGGCATACATATGTGGTCCTGGGAATTCCCCTATTAATACAGATATGAATTATCCCTCTTCCCTAGGTGTAGCAGTTTGATATGGCTATGAATTCCAAAAATAGATAGTGGATTATGTTTGTAATCTGGTCTGTACCTGGGTGTGATTAAGTTATGATCAGAGCTTTGATTGGGCCACATCATTAGACATGGCAAAGGACAGAGTTGAGGGTTTTTTGATGTTGGAGTTTGCTGCTGAAGCCTTAAGCTGGAGCCCCAGGAAGTAAGCCCACAGAGGAAAGAGGAGCAAGCCCCAAGAAAAGAGGAACCCTGAACCCAGAGAGAGGCAAGACCCTGGAAGAGAGGAACCCAGGAAACCTGAACCTTCATAGACGTTGGCAGCCATCTTGCTCCAACACCTAAAAATAGACTTTGGTGAGGAAAGTAACTTATGCTTTATGGCCTGGTATCTGTAAGCTCCTACCCCAAATACCCTTTATAAAACCAACCAATTTCTGGTATTTTGCATCAGCACCCCTTTGGCTGACTAGCACACTAGAAAACAGTTTCCTCATAGTCTGGGCACTGTGCTGTATGTCTTTTACCCAGCAGTTACTTGACCCCCGTTGACTGCTCTTCCTCAGCATTCTGTAGAATAGCTCTGTAAACTGCCTTATGCAAGGGAAGTTCTCAGATAGCTAGTCCTTCCAGCAACAACCAGACAGACTGGGCAAGTTCTTCAGGTCAGCAGATCACTCCCAGTATATGCATAATGGTTACCCTGCTCCCCCAGAACTGGGATCAGGGATCTGCACTGGACGCATGGTCCAGTTCTGTGCTGAGCCAGTGAGGGGTTTGGAGGGAGACCAGCCAAAGTACGATAAGATCCTATTGCTTTCAAGTAGCATTTTTCTTGATTTGGAACTTGCTTGTTTCTGCAGTCCATTAACTTTTTTCTGGAGCTCTGAGAAAGATGTTTCTGCCAGTTCTTGCTGGTTATTCCAGTTCCATGGTTGTAGTGGTAGTAGTGGCATGGAGCCCTGAGATGTCTCACTCTATCATCTTGATCAGACAGGACCTTTTATTATTTTATTTTTAGTGTGTGCCTACTATGTATCAGACTGTGTGTGTTAGGTTCTAAGGATACAAATAGGAATGAGATCATTCTATAGAAGAAAACAGAAGAATCTAATTTTGAGGGGAAAGGGGATTTACCCATATGAAAGTCTTCAGTAATTGGAATTGTTCTCCTCTGAACTTAAACAAATTCTGCTTGGCCTTTATCTGAAATTCAGCAATGATGGCTGAACCATGGTTATATATGGGCTGGAGTATACTATGAATTTTGTGCACCAGTACCCTTCTTGATAATTCCCTATATACTGTTGATCATTCTAGGTGTACTATTCCCTTTAGATCTTTTTTTCTTTCTGGTGCATCCCTTCACCACATAGGGGCCTATACCTCTCTGTGCAGGTCTGGGGTGTCCTTTTTCTTTTTTTTTACTGGGAGGTCCCAGGGATTGAACCCGGGTCCTCCATATGGTAAATGGGAGCTCAATTTCTTGAGCCACAGTCACTTTCCCCTTTAGATCTATTTTTTTTTTTAAGATTTATTTTATTTATTTCTCTCCCCTTCACCCCCATTGTCTGCTCTCTGTGTCCATTCACTATGTGTTCTTCTGTATCTGCTTGCATTATCCATGGCACTGGGAGACTGTGTCTCTCTTTTGTTGCGTCATCTTGCTGCATCAGCTCTCCGTGTGTGTGGCGCCACAGGCTGCGTTTTTTTTTCACACAGGGCAGCTCTCCTTGCAGGGCGCACTCCTTGCACATGGGGCATCCCTATGTGAGGGTGCCCCTGCATGGAACGGCACTCCTTGTGCATGGCAGCACTGCATGTGGGCCAGCTCACCACATGGGTCAGGAGGCCCTGGGGATCGAACCCTGGACCCTCCATATGGTAGACAGATGTTCTATCAGTTGAGCCATGTCTACTTTCCTCCTTTAGATCTATTTTAATTTAAAAACAGTGTCTATTGTTTTAAGGTAATATCATCTTAGGCATCAGTTGATGGTATGACTACCAGAAAAAGCAGAAGCTCAGTTAAAAATAGTCAGAGATAACATTTCACCCAGAAATATTTCAAAAGAATCACTTTAACAGCAATAAATCAGAAACTTACATGGTCTCTCTTTATTAAAGAAAACACGAAACATACCTTTACTAGTGCTACAGCTCCAGAAGCAAAATCACAACAATAAAGGAAAGACTCTGGGGCATTTCTATAAAAATGGAAGAGATATTTAAAATTCGTGTCAATATTTATTCAAACTACAGAAGAAAGAAATCTATAGGTACAATTTGTTAAGGGATGCTTCTTTAATAGAATTTGGGTTGACATTGGCTTGGCATTTCCTCTCTGTAAATATTATTTTCTATACTGGCATATGGTTGTTTTCAGTGCTTTTAAATCAGCACTGTCTCAAGGACATCATTAGCTGCAGAGTAACTTTCAAACAGCTGTCTGGGTTTTAAGGTCCTCCATTTCTTGGGCCAACTGCTTTTATCCCATCACACTACCATAGGGCAAACCCTAGGGCCATCCATCAGCTCTCTTCCATCTTGTCCCCACGCACCACAGGCATTCTTTCCTCTACGTTTCTAGCCAGCATGTCTTACAACTCCTTAAGATTAGTTAGCTTTCTCTAAGAAAATTCTCAGATCTCTGAGTCCCTTGGTGATTCATTTCTTTTCTGTCTGTGTAGCCCATTTGGCTCATAAAGGCTCTGAGGCCCTGACAGGACAGAAACAAAGGCACTGTTCTCAAGGAAAGAAAGGGACATCGTATGTATATGTGTATGTGTTTAGGTACTACGACTAGGGACTGAACCTGAGATCTTGTGTGTGCGAAACCCATATGGTGCTCAACCAATGAGCTACATCGGCTCCCCTGAGCTGGTTTTTTTGTTTGTTTCCTTGTCGTTTTTTTTTTGGTTCGTTTGTTTGTTTTTAGGAGGCACCAAGGAGTGAACCTGGGACCTCCCATGGAGGAAGCAGGGGCTAAGTGCTAGAGCCACATTCACTTCCATAAGCATGTATTTTTAACAGCATCAAAATAGAACTTCTAAAAATAATACATTAATTCTTAGTCATCTTATGAAATAATTGTTGAACAATTATTGAGCCTCATGAATATGCCAAACAGAGTACAAAGTAGTAAATGAAACTGTCTATTAAAATAGTTAAGTTTAGCTTTTGAAGCCCAAAAGACTTTTGCTTGAATCCTGGATTTGCTCTGTGAATTTGACTTATCTTCTTTAAGGCTCAGTTATCTTATTTACAAAATGTAGATAATCACATTGCTTAGTACCACATGTGAATCACAGAGAGAGGTCAGTATGTTGTTAAACAGTAATTTTAAATTTGGTCCTGGCTCTCATGGTTGTAAAGTCTAGCTGGGAGCATGAATAGTTTTATACAACTTTGGATAGGACAGGAACCTTGACTGTACTTCTTAAAAGTTTTGAAGGAGGAGGATGACATTTCTAAGTGAGGAGAAGAGAAAATGGAATAAGGGTTTAGAGGAGGGAGTCATGTGCCAACAATATGAAGCAGAGTTGGTCCAGAGAACCCAAAGTGGTATTCTGCAAGATATAAAGGCAGGCTGTAAAGCATGTAATTAGGACTTCAAATTTGATTCAAGAGTCATTTTAAGTAGGGAGGGTTTCTAAATAAATATCAAATACAAGCACAAATATGCATTTAGCAAAATCTCAACCTGGCTCAGATTATACTCTTAAATGCTACCCATTGATGAATACTATGTTTACATATACATCTCATTTATTCTGTGGCATGAGGGATTTGCAGTCACTTTAAGAACTGTCTGAGGAGTGGTTGTAGCTCAGTTGTTGAGCGCCTGCTTCCCACGTACGAGGTCCTGGGTTCAATCCCTGGTACCTCCTGAAAAAAAAAAGAACTGTCTAAATAAGTTAAAGTATGATAAATAGCATTTAGGTACGAAAAGTTGACCAGTACTGAATCAAAGTTAAAACTTTATACTGGTTGGCCTTTTCTCATCTGTCCCATATTAAAAACAGTGCTTTATTTCATAAAACCTATCATTGCCTATGAAATCCAGATATTTGTGACCCATAATTTGCTGCATGGTTACCCATGTTTGAAATGTTAAGACTCGGGGGCATATAGCGCTATATGGTATAAAGAATAAGGGTAAGGACTCTGGAACCAGAGTGAATAAGATTTGAATCCTGGCTCTATCACTTAGTTGAGTGACCTTGGGAGAATTACTCAGTCTTTCTGTACCTGTTTCCTGGTCTTTAAAATTCAGATAAATTTGACATTGAAGGGTGTTGTGAAAAGTGAATGAATAAATACAAATAAGTTTCCTGGAAAGGTGTCTAGCTCAGAGGAAGCACTCAATATATGTAGCTATTATTTTATTATCATTGTTGTTATTATCACTGTTATTATTATGAAAGGAATATCAGGTTTCTGCCTTCCAGGAACTTAAAAACTAACCTGGAAACAATAATCTGTGTCATCAAGTTGACAAGAAAGGAAAGGCACTCTAAGCAGAATGAGCAATATACACGAAGTCCAGACATGAGAAGGAAAGTGGCAAGGGTAGAGCAGTTTGATATTGTTATGAATTCCAAAAACAGATATTGGATTATGTTTTTAATCTGGTCTGTACCTGGGCATGATTAAGTTATGATTAGGATTTTGATTGGGCCATGTCATTAGGGCCGAAAGGCATGGCCAAGGACAGAGTTAAGGGTTTTTGATGTTGGAGTGTGATGCTGGAGCCCTGGAAAGTTAGCACACAGAGGAAAGAGAAGCAAGCCCCAGGAAGAAAGGAACCCTGAACCCAGAGAGAAGCAAGCCCCTGGAAGGGAGGAATCCAGGAAGCCTGAACCCTCACAGATGTCAGCAGCCATCTTGCTCCAACACGTGAAAATAGACTTTGGTGAGGGAAGTAACTTATGCTCTATGGCTTCTACCACAAATAAATACCCTTTATAAAAACCAACCAATTTCTGGTATTTTCCATCAGCACCCCTTTGACTGACTAATACACAGGGAGAAACCTACTGGAGATTAAGTTGGTGAAGCAGACAGAGGAACGGTTATAAAGGGCTATACTTTGTGTAAAACTTTGGACTTTACCCTGAGGCTAACAAGGACTGTTTAAAGGATTCTTAGTGGGAATATACAATGAACCACAGAAAGGTAATTTCCTTTGCAGTATGAAAGATGAAATCAGTGTGGGGGTGAGTAAACATGGCATTGGAAGCAGACTGGATGCAAGATGACCATTTGAAAACTAATCTAGAAATCCAGGTGAGTAGTAGAATGGCCTAAAGGAAGACAATACCAATAGGGAGGGACTTATCAGTGATAGACTCAGATTTTTTACAAAGTTGGATAGATAGAACTTAATATTGGATGAATAAAACCTAATTCAAACCCATCCTCAGTTTATCATTACTTTAAGAGAAAAGATAGGGAGCCAGGGTTGCTCCAGTGTTTGAGTGCTGGTATACCACATATGAGGTCCCAGGTTCAATCCCTGGGCCTGGTACCTACCAAAAAAAAAGAGAGAAAAGATATTTTATCATGAATACCAAGTTAAGATCACTAATATTACTTAAAAAAAGGAGGGGAAGGGAGGAAACTAACCTGGTTCTGTAAAGTCTTTCGTATAAATGAAAATGCTTTTCTGGACCCTGTCGCATCCAGCTCACTATGAAAGGTGGATACATGACTTGGCCCAGTGGTTAGGGCGTCTGTCTACCACATACGAGGTCCACGGTTCAAACCCCGGGCCTCCTTGACCCGTGTGGAGCTGTCCCATGTGCAGTGCTGATGTGTGCAAGGAGTGCCTTGCCATACAGGGGATCCCCATGTGCAAGGAGTGCGTCCTGTAAGGACAGCCGTCCAGCGCGAAAGGAATGGTGCCACACACACGGAGAGCTGACACAGCAAGATGATGCAACAAAAAGAAACACAGATTCCAGTGCTGCTGACAACAGAAGCAGACAAAGAAGATGCAGCAAACAGACACAGAGAACAGACAACCAGGGTGGGGCGGGGAGGGGAAATTAAAAAAAAAAAAAAAAGAAAGGTGGATACGGTCTGCCTTTGGGCAGAAGTTACTGAACAAGACCCAGGACAGTCCAGTGGCTAAAGGAAAGCATGTGTCATTGGCACGTGCCCTACCAGGGCACTGAGATGGCCGCTGAGATGGAATTCCCACTTCATCAGCAGCCCAAGATGAAGTCTTGCGACTACTCAATGACCTTGCAGAGCCTTTCTGTAAAATCAGCTGACTGCTTTGGCCCTTTTCCCACCAAGTAGGTGTAAATATCACTAGAACCTACCACCACACCATCAAACACTCTCTTGGCAGAGGGCTTAAGAATTAAATGATCCTTAGAGAATGAAATGATCTCTTATTCCAGAGATCTAATTATATTAAAATATTCTGAAAATGTAAAACATTAATCCTATACTCTCCAAAAGTAATAAAATATAATTTCTTAGGAAGGAAAAAAGTCTAATTCTCCCTTTGGAATGCTAATCATTGCTTGCCTTTTAAAGAAGCATGAATTTTCTCACATTATTGAGCTAGAATGATTTATAAAATATGGACATGAGGCAAAAAAGACACAGCCAGGAGGAAAAGAGTCAGGGACTGATGTGACAAGACCTTACAATTACAAGTTGGAGAGAGAAGTAGAGAGGGAAAAATATAACTAAAAGTGATGAATCAGAGGCATTAATCAGTCAATATGTATTGAGTTCTAGCTGTACTACACTGTACTAGGCATCCTGGAAAATTAGATTAGGGTAAGATATGGTCTCTACTTCAAGGAATATAAACAGTGGTTGGAGAGACACAAGATAAAGAAATGACATCCTAAATAATAGCTTGAGATGTGTCATTGAGCAATACATATTCAGTTGTCAATGAGACATATTTATGTGTATATGTTCAGGGATCACTGAGGTGAAGGAACTCTGGCTATGTGGTGTAAGGAAAAAGGAAATTTTGACCCAGAAACTGGATATAGGAATACTGAGAAAGACACAAAAAGAGAAAGGCTATTAGAAACCACAAATTTGCCAGGATCACTTGAACCAGCTCACTCTATATACTTATTAGATGATATTAGGGGATTACCTACTCTTCATTATGTTGGCTTATAATAGTATAGGAGAATCTCCTCATTTTTTGGAGATACATCTCAAGTATTTAGGGACAAAGAGTCAGTGTTGTTGATATTATGTTAATTGTTCAATCAAGGTGATGGATATATAGGAATTCACGTTATTCTTCTTATTTTTCTGAATGCTTTCATTATTTTCATAATGAAAAACTTAAAAATAGCATCACTGAATAAAAATAGGTATAGAGAAAAGACTGAAAGGAATTAAAAAAAAGTTCTGACAGTGGCTATGTTAGGATGATGGAGATTATGGGTGATTTTTTCCCCTTTTCCTCTAATTTTCCAAGACTTCTGCAATGTCCTTATAATGATTTTATAATGGAAAAATAGTGTGAAAGCTATTGTGTAAACTTAAAAAAATTAAGAATGGAACTTGACAAACCAGATGTAGGTAGGTGCTTAAAAGTTTTGTAAGGTGTGTCTTCACCACGGAAATACTAAAAAGTTTAGGTGAAGTGGTGAACTGGAAGGGTGGGTCTGAAGGACATCTTTATCCTTATCATTTCCTTGTTTTTTTGATCTTGGGGTTACTTGCTATTATCTTCAAATGATTTCAAACCTAGAGATAATCATTTGACAAGCCAAAGTTTTATATTGGTGTAACTCCAGAAATGATGACAAAGTAAAATGAAGGTTAAGCTTTAAACTCCATTTTCTATGTGTAAATTGACACCTAAGTATCCTAGAAGAGCAACTAAATCTCTAAAATTTAGCAATTCACAGCTTAGTGGAAGGATCACATTTCTTGCTCTTTTCTTATTCTCTCATCCACACAAAGACAAGCTTAGTGTCTTTGTGGACGACCCATGGCTGTGAAAAACTATTTTCAAAGTAATTCCTAGTTCACATGAAATTAGACACTGAGACTAGGATACTCCTATTGAAATTTGGTTTAGTCATTGTTTGTATGGAAAATGAAAACACTACTAGCATAGAAAAGACAATATTTTTTTCCAGAATTTCTCAACACACTGTTCATATGTAAAATTTTGTAGGAAAAACTCTAAAACTCACCGCAAGATGTTCAGAATTGGAAAAACACTATTTCCAGCACCACAGCCAACCTAAAATCAAAAGAATAAACAAGGTTACATTTTTTCTCACCAGTGTCAGGTTTTCTTAAAAACAAAACAAAAAAGGCCAAAAGAAATTTACTGGATCTCTGGGTAGAAAAGAGTTTTCTAAACTTAAAAGCAATAGAATAAACCACAAAGAATAATAATAGAGAAATTTGACAATGGAAAGATTTAAATTTTTTACACACCAAAACCCAAAACAAACCAAGTTAAAATGTGACTGACGCACTGAAAAATAAATATGACAAAAGGTAAATAAAGCTCTTCTTAAATAAAAAACAAAACAAAACCAACAGATAAAGGTGCAAAGGAAATAAATGGACAGACCACAAAAGAAATACAAATGGCTTCTACACCTTTGGAACTAATCTGTTTAATAGTTAAAGAAATGCTAACTAAAGGTAAAATTTTTGTCTAACAAAGTAGAAAATATTAAAATAAGAATATTTAAGTCATTGAGGGTATGACATATAATGCCATGGAACTGGAATTGGTATTGGTACAACAGCAATTTGTCAGTATGTTTAAGAGTAGAAAACATTTTCATAAATTATGAACTAGTAAATCTGACTTAAGACAATAAAAGAAAATACAGCTAAAGTCTATAGTTAAAGATATTTGCTGCAGAAAACCTGAAAACAATTTAAATGCCCAGTAGTGGGGATGTGGATACTTTACACAGTAAAATATTTTGCAGCCATGAAAAATATTAATAGAGAAATTTTAAAGATATATGATACATATTTATACTATATATTCACTATATATTTACTATATACTATATACAAAGATATAAAAATATATGATATATAGCTTCTAATATAATGTTAAGTAGAAACAAAACAAAAATACATAGTAATATAGCTCAACTATATAAAACAGTATAAATAAAAGGAGAAAAAAAATCAGTAAAATGTAAGCAGTAGTTATACCCCTTGTTTGTGGGACTGTGGATAATTTCACTTCTCTCATCAACTCTTTAGCAAATTCTATGTCATCAATACATACTGCCTTTAGAACCAGAAAAAAGGTTTATTTTTTTAAAGTAGAAAACCAAGTTCTACATCAGATTATAGAAAATTATCCATCTTCCCATTTTTTATTTTACCTAAAAAGGGTGTAATAACAGAGAGAGAGAAATTAAGGTCAAAACTTTATTGGTAGGGAAGCAGACTTGGCCCAAAGGATAGGGCATCCACCTACCACATGGGAGGTCTGCGGTTCAAACCCCAGGCCTCCTTGACCCGTGTGGAACTGGCCCATGCGCAGTGCTGAAGCGCGAAAGGAGGGCCCTGCCACGCAGGGGTGTCCCCCGCATAGGGGAGCCCCATGCACAAGGAGTGCGTCCCGTAAGGAGAGACGCCCAGTGCAAAAGAAATTGCAGCCTGCCCAGGAATGGCGCCACACACATGGAGAGCTGACACACAAGATGACGCAACAAAAAGAGAAACAGATTCCTGGTGCCGCTGATAAGGATAGAGGCGGGTCACAGAGGAACACACAGCAAATGGACACAGAGAGCAGACAACTGGGGAGTGGGGGAGGGGAGAGAAATAAATAAAAAATAAATCTTTAAAAAAAAACACAAACTTTATTGGTAGTTAAAATTGCCCTCAAATTAGAAATTAAGGCATACAAAATTTTTTAAGAAGTTAAAACCACAAAATTTGACTGATTAAAAACATGAGCCCCTTAAATATTCTTTATGCACAAAAGTATACTGAATACTTATTTAGTAAGATTTGATGATTTGTCCCTAAAAAATAAAGAACATTAATAAAATACTATGGAATATACATACTAAAATTATTTGCCTCTTTTCATTTTTGCCCCTTGAGTACAGTACCTCTAGCAGTCTGAAAGTAGCCATGCTACCAGGAAACAATTCTGTCTTCAGAGGTCTTTTTCTGTGCTCTTCATAATCTAGGTTGGTAAAATCAGATCCTGCTTTGCTTTGCTCATCTGACAAACCAGAATTTTTCTTATTTTCATTTTTTTCTTCAGGCATAGTAGGGGAGTGCATTCTTGAAAAACAATTTGCAGCATTAGTTTTTACATGATCCCATGATACTTCTCCCACCTTCTCTTCAGTTTTTTTATCAAATGGAAGAATTTCAGGAAATTCCCTCAGCAGCCAATTACGATCTTTGAAAAACTTATTCTTATGAATCTTGTAAAACATGTCCCAATACTTGCTAGCTTCACTCTCATACTTCACTAAAACAAAGAGAGAAAAAGAGAGATTTATTTTACTATGAATTATATTTAGTATTAGGTACTATTTTAATATCTAAATATATTACACACATTGTCATTTACAACAACTACATACACTATTGAATAACGAATATTATAACATTTAGCTAATTATTTTTTAAAATAATTTTTATTTATCTGATTTTTCTTTACCCTCTTAAAGGGTAAAACTACAGAGGTTTAATTCTCTCAAAATGTGTCAATGTGTGGGGTACTTAGTCTTATCCCCATAAATCTGCTTCTGTCTTACTATTAGGCCAGTAAGATTTTGCAGGGAATATAATCATAGTAAACTACTTTCTACAGTCTAATCTTGGAATCTTACTAATTATGTTTTTACTAATAACCTGTGAGGTTCTTTATTATCTTAAAGAAAGGACACCTCATTTTTTGTCTCTACAAATGCAATTTCAACACCACAAATGTCTTGTGCAAATTGCTAATCAGATAGGAAATTCTGGAATTACACATGACATAATTTTGGAGCAGGGAGGTCCACTGAAGTCATCTAGTCCAGTGCCCTTGTTCCACTTGTTCCAGGTCCAGAGCTGCAGCACGGCACGACCAGGACCAGGCCTCCTGATTCCGAGAGTCTAGGGGCCATCCCACAACTCCATTCTTCACCTCCCCAAACCCCTCCGAGACATCGCTTCCCTCCTGAAAGCTTCCAACATGACGTTTTAAAGAGAAGTTTTGATGCCTTCTTAAAATAGATATGTATTTTTTCCTGGATCCCAGGGTCTGTGTTAGGGCAACGGTCCCAGGGCTTCAGGCAATTCTTAGCTTTCTGACACTTCCTATTTGTACACTGAATTAATAAAATAATTTAGTTGCTCATTCATTCAACAAACATGTGTGGGATGCTACTGTGTACCAGGCTTAATCCCTAGGCCTAATTCCTGGGTCAGGAATACTTTCAACCAATGTAGACACAATATGTTTAAAAGCACTTTCAAAGAATGAAAAAGCCTTCTGTTGACATAGAATAATTTCCAAGATCTAACGTTAGGTGAGCAAGCAAGGTGTAAAGAGTGTGTATATTATGAAACCATTTGTTAAAAAGAAAAGAAAGAAAAAGAAAAAGAACACATGTGTTTGTATATACACATGTATGCATGTATACATATTTACTTGCCTATGCACAGAATGCTTCTGGAAAGATAATCCATAATTAGTAACACTGGTTGCCTCTGAAGAGGGAAACAGGGGTTGGGGATTAGGGTTTGAGGGCGAATCTTATTTTTTTAAAAAATGCTTCCCAGAGGGTGAGAGGTGTTGCAATGATCAGAAATCGTGCTGGTGGCAGAGAATGCCCCCATCCCTGGCTCCCTGACTCCCACACTCCTTCCCCCACAAGGTAACTTGTAAGGTACCGTGCTGGGCTCCTCCTTTGAAGCCCAATCTCGTGCTGTCCAACGGCATCTCTAGTCTGGGCCTCCCTCCTTCTCTCCCCAGTTCCTCAGTGGCCCAAAAGAAAGAGGAGCTGACAACATGCCTAGACCATGTGCTGTGATGACCACCTCTACGGCCTGCATGTTCTTGTTCTCGTCTTCCCCTGCGACATACTCCCCTTCCACATCAGAGATGTGGAGGGAAATGTAGGGCCCAGCCAAAGGCTGGGCTAATGAAGCCATGGCAGCATAGCATTTGGAGACTCCTCTGTAGATGGGCCCTGTGAAGCCAGCACTGTCACTGAGAAGGTCCTTGTGCAACAACTGGCAGTTGGCTGGGGACCATGCCCGGCACACAAGCATGATGAGCACTTGTGGACCTGTGGGGCATTCAGCAGCCCAGCGGCCGGTGGATGGTGGGAGGCTCAGGTGACAGGGCTGCCTAGAATATGGTAAGCTCTGCTAGGCTTTGCTTAGCAGAGGTGGAGAGTACCAACTGAATTTTGACCCATGTGAATTTACTATCTAGTAAAAAAAACAAACTAAATACAGTGAAAATAAAGGACTCATTTCCTTCATGATTTTAATGAAGTCCCTACCCTCAGAACCAGCAGTTACTTATAGTTAGGTTCATCTTTGTTCATGAAGCCCAATCTGAACCCCTTAAAGTTTTCCTTTTCTTCTTTCCATTTTTATCTGTTTGGCCTTGTTCCATGGACCTCCACCCGTCTGGCCACAAGACTTTCTTTCCATCAAGGCTGAACTGTATCTGGCCACAGGACTGCTATAAAGACAGAAACTCCCATCTGTATTTAAGGACTGAGAAATGAAAGTGGATCTCTGTAACAAAAGAATTGTTATGCTGAAGTCCAAAACATGTGTTCACATCTGAACTAATGGAATGAAGCCTATTTATGGCTAATCTGAAAATGTTGTAAATTTACCTTCAAAATAATTCTATATGTACTGTATTAGTCAGCCAAGGGGTGCTGATGCAAAGCACCAGAAATCCATTGGCTTTTATACAGGATATTTATTTGGGGTAGAAGCTTAGTTATAAAGCCCTAAAGAGTCCAACTCAAGGTACCATAATAGGTACTGTCTCACCCAAAGTCTGTTGCCACATGTTGGTACAAGATGGCAGGTGATGTCTGCAAGGGTTCAGCCTTTCTCTTTCCTCTTAAGGCTTCATGGTTCCAGCTTCTTCCAGTCTCAGCTGTAGGTTGGTATATGGCTCATCTCTCTTTCTCTGGGGTTCATTTCTTTCTGTTCAGCTGCTCTGTGCTCTTTACAAGGTCAGCTGTAAACTATCAGGCTCACTTCCTGGGGCTGCAGGATCCTTCATGTATCTTCTCTGTGTATCTACTTCCGTGTGAGAGTCTGTTTTATCAGCCCACTCCCTGAGCAAGTGTCCAGTATACATAGCCCACAAAGGGGGGGTGGGGACTCAAACAGAGTTGCCCTAATGATGTGGTCAAATCAAAGTCCTAATCTTAACATAATTTAATCAAAGACATCTCAACTGAATCTAATACAATCAATGGATATCACACCCAGAGGAACAGACCAGTTTACAAACATTGCGGCTGGGGCGGCTTGCACCCCGACGCTGACGGGGGGGGTTTGGAGGGGTCAGCTGGCTGCAAAGGCATCTGAGGCTGCGGCAGACAGCCTCAGAGGGGCTCTCAGGCGTGGAGGACGCGCGGCGAGGGGAGAAAGAATGCCGCGGAGACCAGGTCTGGTACGCAAGTCCGGTTTATTGCGGAAGGGGACATAGCTTTATAGGGTTAGGGACTGCGTGGAGGGATTTGATAGGTGCGGGCGGGTACTGCTTCCTGATAGGTGATTGTAAGCGGTTGCTAAGCAGAGGGCTGGCGGAGAGGTTTGGAATAGGAGAGGGGAAAGGGGGAGTGAGAGCTGGCCGGATGTTGGGCTAGGCGGGAGATAAAAAGGGGGAGGGCAGCGCCGGCCAGCCGTTAGCAGCAAAGGCCTAGTCAGGCGTAGTCACCTTATCTAGGCCCAGTGGGCAGAGGCGGTATCACTTCTTGCCGCACCGTTTGCTACTGTGGCAAGCCGGGTGCCCTTCCTCCCACAAAACATAATCTAAATCTCTTTTTGGAATTCATAAATAATATCAAACTGCCACACCTACTTTTAAAAACTGGAGTGTATCTGATTTATGGTATAAGAAAACAACTTCTGAAAATCTGATTTAAGAGGAACTAGGAAACTGTCACATTTCCCCAGGGTCTTCACACACCTTTTCTCTTCTTCTTTTACCTGAAACACTCTCTTTATAACGCTCTTGGTATTATGTTTCTCTTTGTAACTCTCTTGAAAACTCACTCCAGGCTGGTAAAAGATTCTCAGTCTTTTACAACAAGCAGCCATCTAAGAAAACCTACAATTAGTCAGATATCTAGTATTTGAGTTTCTAATACTAAGTTTCTTGTGAAGTGAGCTTGAACTTAAACTATCAGTAACTAGAATGTATTATTATACCTTAATTAATTCATGGGAATATTCCCTAAGGAATTAATGATGGGAAGGGACAAGTGGGGAGTAACTTGGAAAAAATAAAAAAAAGAGGTTTATACCAGTGTTATTTATAATAAGGAAAAGTGGGAAACAGCTCAAACACATAACACAGGAATGACTAAGTAAACTACAGCATATCAAAATAGGATAACCTTACGCAGAAATTAACAATTAAAGTATAATAATGTTAAAACATTCATCAGAATGCATATATATATATGCTGATTTCAATTCTATAAAATGCATTTTATATTCATTCATAACAACCAGATGAAAATTTGGAGTGATGGTAATTTAATGATTATTAGGTAGTTCTTTCTTTTACAAAGTTAATCTACATCTTACACAAAGATCCTAACTGAATTCTTCATTCAACTTGTTTATAGAATTTCCACATCTGATAAGGGGTTGAACTAGAGCATCTCTAAGCCTGTATAGACTTTAAACATTCTATGTACTTTCCCATTATACCCCAAGGATTTATGGAGAATATTAAACCTTATCAGTTCTATAAAACTGCAAAATCTTGGATCAGACTGTATTTTAAACATGGGCCTATGCACTGTTTTAATTTTCATAGTTTATAAAGAAAACGAATCTGAAGTGAGGTAACTGCAATCTGCTTCAGATGTCAAATACATGCTGCAACTAAATTCAACCCTAACCTACCTTATCTTTAAAGTGACCTGATTGCTATGAGAAAATAATGGTCAAAGTCTTTGAGACCCTCTTTTCAAGTATCTCCTACTCAGGAATTAAGAGAGAAAAATTAAATTACATAAATCATTATACCAATAACAATAGCATTAAAAATAACAACACATATTGAGGGTTTATTATGAGCCAGGTACTATGTCAAATGCTTAGATTTTTTTTTTCCCATTTAATCCTAACCCTGTCTCTGAGGTAGGCATATTATTATTCCAATGTATAGATAAATTAATTAAAAGTCAGGGGGATAAAAAATTTCTGCAAGGTGACCCAGCTGTAAGAAGCAAAGCCAGGTCCTGGACCAAATCTTTTGGACTCTAAAGTCCATGCCCTCAACCATAATACTATACTGTCTCCCTAACACAAAGTCAGTATTAATCCCCTCCAAAATATCTCTGAAAATAATCTCTTTTTGATTTTGTACTTTTCTCTCAATTACTACGCATCAAGTTGAAATTAAAACTCTAGTGTGATTTATAATCAGCATAAGCAATTGTAAATGCCTATTGGAGTTAACCTTCATTAAAACACATGAGAAATATAGAATTAATTAAACTTCATTCTTTGAAATATACAAAATTAAAACTTTGCAAGGTTATATGGCAAAATGATGATGAGCAATGAAAATATAAAATGTTCCATGTGAATACATAGGTTTGTGAGATAGAAACAAAATACAAAATAGCACCCAAGAAGGGTATGAGTAGAGACTAAAGGGCTGAAGTTTTGTGGGGTTTTTTGCCATTTAAAGTAGAGCTTTCAGCAGTAGCTCCAGTCAATGCTGGCAATTCCATAGGTTCCCAGTAAAGTGTGACAACCTCTGAACCCCCACAGAAGCTTAATCATAATTATGATTATGAGACAACAAACACTTTCAGTGTATGATTTAATTTCCTGAAATGCAAGAGCATCTGTGGTTAACAGAGGAATTGGAAAAGTTAATTCTCTGACCACAAGTGAAAAATTTAGTCTCAGACTGCTGTTAACTCACCACAAGCTCAGACCAATAATGATAAAATAATATAGTATGGAGAAACCTGTCCTTTCTTCATCTTGTCCAACTGACTTTCTAAAACAGATCTAGTAATGATAAGTTTTTTTTCTGGAGGAGCATTTTTTCCCCCTTCCTTTATTAGGTTACAGTGACAGTAAAAGGGATATAGTTATCTGTTTAACCACTGCCAGATGAAGCAATTTCTCTACTATTCACTTATTAAATTCAGTACTGCTGAGGGGAAGAAGGAATATAGCACACTAACCATATTCAAGTATTCAGAATTTATCCTGAATCACAGTGAATATCACAATTAAGAAACTGAATTAAACCATTTATGTATTTCTGACATATATGATATGATTAATATGAATTATGAAAATTTATTCTAAGTTGCTATGTAACAAAAAGCAATTTAAAGTTATTTTTGCACATCAATTACGCAAATACTTGAAACTCTCAAAGTTGGAAATTTCCATGTGTCACTGACAAAGTCCTTGTCTAATAAAGGAAAACTCTTAAAGTTATGAAATTAAAAGTATATTTCTGAGAGCACTGCATATAATTTTAAGCAATCAAAGCAGCCTTATAAACAAGAACCTTAAATTTATCAGCACATACTTTAAATAACTTTTTTTTGGTTTTATTTATTTATTTAGATTTTTTCCTCATTTTTTTTTCTCTTTTTTTTAAGTAACTTTTTTTTTCTTCACGTAAGACACTCTCAAGTGGTAAGGCATTCAGAAGGTAAGGTACAGTGAGACACTATTTTGCTTGACGTAACTCATCCTAGATAGGTAGTTATTTACGAGGGTGTTTTAAAGTAAAAATAGCAACTATTTTGTTACCAAGTTTTAGAAGCCCATTACACTTGCTAAATAACCGTCTGAGATACAACACACTGGGGATGTGTTCAGGAAATTATAATATATAATCATGTTAACTCAAAAACTGCCAAATGTATCTTTCTTTTGTTTCTCTGAATTAACCTCTTTTTAAAAGATAATGGGTGATAATAAAATTTAAAAGAAATGACCAAAAGGAAATGTAGGATTAAAAGTCATTAATCTGGGCAACCTAATTGAAATAAATATTGCTAATGAGCACCTGGATGCTATACATTTTAATCACAGAAATGAAATGTCAACCGTTCCTCTGCAAAAGACTGTTATTATTTGCGAATGATAAATTCTTATTCTCAGAAGTATGAGAGTGTTTCCCAACTTCAGTTCTCATCAACAAACTGAGACAATAGGTGAGAAAATGGGAAATGGGAGTGACAGGAGAAATGACATACACAGAGACTGAAGGAAATGTGGAGAATTGGCCAACTTGGGAGAAAAGTATTTCCTCCCAGTGGCATTAAAATAAGTGAGATAAAATCAATAAGCAGTGCTTATGCTTTATAATAATCTGCATATGGAATACTTTGTGATGGAAGAAAACTGGCTGTTTTGAAGCTAGGTCACTCCTAAATAAGAAGAGATGGTGGTTAATAGAGGCACTGGCAGAAGAACCACATCAAAGCTTCCTTGCTGCCTTGCGAGGTTTGGGAGCAGAGCTTTTAAATGGTCTATTCACCTTGACCCATATTCAGCGGAGACATCAAATACCAAATCAGAACACTTGCCTACGTCTTCTGCAGATGAGTAGGTCAATGATCCCTAGCAGAGACTGGACTGGGCGGCTGGGTAGGTATTTACGCTCACTGTAATGTCCCATCACTCAACACAGTCCCTCAGAACAAAAGGTTCCTTTTTCTGCCACCTTCACAGCAGCCTCAGCATTGCTGCTCTGTTCAGCCTTGCTTAAGTGTGATGAAACGGTCACCCCCAGTGTGCATTCCTCTTTCTGGATCAGTTCCCTGACATGTAAAACTCCACAAGACTGAGCAACATTAGGACGGGATACAGAGGGGACCCAACAGAAACCTCTACCTCTTTGAATCATTTCAAAATGGAATCTTTTGTTCTGTCTCCACGGCTGCCAGAAAATCTGCTCAGAAAAAGACTGGACATGCTAATAAGCAAATCAAATGCTTCAAAGCAGTATCATCAGTCCTGCTTTTCCTGCTTCTAGAGAGAGGCCAGTCACTACCTTTCTATTTTAGTCACAGTTTGGTTCTGTGGAAACTGTCATTTTCCTTTACTGCAGTTTCCAGGGCCTTAAAATAACTTTCTCATTAGCTATGCTCAAGTTCATTGTTCACATAAATAGGCCAAAACAGGCAGCCATGTACAGAACACTTTAAGGGAACATTATCAGCACTGTTCATCCATTCATGTTCTAAACAAAATACCCAAAAGAGGGTGAAAAAAATACTTGGCTTTTCATATTATCAAGAAATATATGGTGGATAATTTTTAAGTTTCTTAAAATGAATTAAGATATCTGATAAATTTAAAATTCAGTCTAGGCTTGACTCTGTTACATCCAGGTGGCCACTAGCAGAAGCTTGAGTAATGTGGAAAATATGTCTGTGCAGCTGCTGGCAAAGAAACAGTTATACTTCCTCAGAAACAGTGTGACGGAATTCCTGAAAAGGAATGTGATATTGGCTGATTCACAAGCAGGAGATTTGCCACTGGTATGTACCCTCAAATCCAACCCCAACTCTCCCTGGCCATATCCCACTCTGGGACTGCATGGCTGGGGCTCATAAAAATAGAATGGTTCCATTGTGGATCAGATACTTTTCTTTCCTGTCTACCTGTGGGACACATTAATGCTTAAGAAGGAGGAATTCTCTAAGGAATGGCAAATGATGCCAGAGGATAAGATAGGTCCTCATTGCACCCTTCACTGGTTAAGGGCAGTTAATGAGGGCTGTCTTATTACATTAGCTCAGTTTCCACAGCTACCTTTGCTTCAAACTTCAGTCTCAATTACAAACTAACGTCAGTAGAACAATAGTTACCTACCAGTAGAATGAGTGATTTTTCACTATACTTGACTTTCACAAAGGAATGCAAACCTCTTTCCATGGGAAGTTTCAGGACAGCTGATCCATCTAGAAACAAGATTCTATCTTAAGGCTGGCAAACTTTTTTTTTTAATAAAGGGCCAAATAGTAAATATTTTCATCTTTGTGGGCCATACGGTGTCTGCTGCAACTACTCAGTTCTGTGGTCATAGCTTGTAAGCCACAATAGACAATTCATAAACAAATTATTGTCTGTGTTCCAGTAAAACTTTATTTATTAAAAAAAAGTGTGGGCCGCATTTGACCTATGGGCCATTGTTTGCCAACCCTTGCTCTACCTAATGGTTAGACTTATGTTGCTACAAGAATGACTGAGAAATAATGATGACAATAATCAAGCTGTTCTGGCAAAACTAATCTATGGTATTTTTTTTTAAGATTTATTTATTCTGCCCCCTCCCCCCGCCATTGTCTGCTCTGTGTCCATTCACTGTGCATTCTTCTGTGTCTGCTTGCATTCTCATTAAGCAGCTCTGGGAATGGATCTTGGAACCTTCCAGAGTGGGAGAGAGGTGATCATTCTCTTGTGCCACCTCAGCTCCCTGATCTGCTGTGCTTCTTATTATCCCTCCTCTGTGTCTCTTTTTGTTGCATCATCTTGCTGTGCCAGCTCTTCTGCATGGGCCAGCACTCCTGTGTGGGCCAGCATTCCACACGGGCCAGCTCTCCACATGGGCCAGCTTGCCTTCACCAGGAGGCCCTGGGCCCTGAACCCTGGACCTCCTATTTGGTAGACGGGAGCCCAACTGCTTGAGCAACATCTGCTTCCTGATCTATGGTATTAGAAGCCAGAATAGTGGTTGTTCTTTGCAGGGGATGAAGGGGAAGTTATTGTAATTGGGAGGGGACATGGGGGATCATCTTGATTACTGGCAAGATTTTGTTTCTTGACTTATGGTGCTAGTTACATAAGTGTATTTGCTTTATGAAAATTCATTTTTGATGTCTGTAAATTTCTAAATGTATGTGGTACATCAATAACCTTAGGGAAAAAACCACAAAAAGAGAACCAACCTATTCTAAAGGAGAAATCATTTTAAGAAAACTAAGGTGGAAAACCCTACCTAGAGAATATAGGGGTTAGGTGAGGTATCTGCTGGTTCCTGGATTTGTGGTGAAAGGGGCATAGGTTAATTTTTAAAAGCAATTTTTGAAGGTCAGCAAGGGCTTACCTCAGTTAAACTCTAAATATCAAAAGCTACAGGAAAAGGCCCTTAAATTCTCACTGAAACTTTATGTTTATGCTAAAAGACCAGCAACATTTTGTTGGCTTTACCTTTTTCACTCAAACTTTTTGACTTCGTTGAACTTTCCTAGCAAGTAAATGCAAAATAATATACTGAAAAAAATGCAATAAGAGGAGAATTTTAATGTTTTCACATCTTGTTTGAAATGGCATGCACATGTGTGTATGCTTGTATGTGTGGTAGCTGTCTGTCTCCCAGACAAAGCAATAACATGACTACCTGAAGGCCAATTACTGGGTGAATACATAATTTATTTCATTAACCTTGGTCCCACTACAGTGGAAGAACTGGGAATTTTGCCAAATGGAACAAATGAATTGGCACAGGTAGAAGCTAAGAACTCTCAAAAGTAATGACACAAGTAGGAGGGAAACAGAGTAAATGTGAACTGAGTCAGTGGAAGGTCCAACAGAAAAGCCTGGCTCCAGGAGCTAAAACATGTAGTGGGCTACCTTGTTCTTCCAGAAGGACTCGCAGAGCAGAGTTTTCCTCTACTTTTTTTCTGGCTGCTGCTTCTTCTTCTTTTGACCATTGCATGTGATCCCTATCAAAATACAAAAGATCAAAAAACATATTTTATAATTGGAAAAGGCAGGAAAAAAGGTGAAAGGGGACATATCTTTCATTCTAGATTAGTCAGAGACAAATGACACCAACTACTTCCATGTCAAATGAATAATTTTTGTGTCAGATGTTCTTTCAGATAGTGCTGGTACAATCCTGGAACTCCTATAGTGGTTTTTTGTTTGTTTGTTTGTTTTTAAAGATTTATTTTTTTATTTTTATTCCCCACCACTCCCACCCCCCAACACCTGCACTCGCTGTCTGCTTCTTTATCCATTCGCTGCACATTCTTCTGTGTCTGCTTGTCTTCTCGACTTCTCTTTAGGAGGCACTGGGAACCAATCCTGGGACCTCTGATGTGGGAGAGAGGCACTCAATTGCTTAAGTCACTTCAGCTCCCTGGTCTGCTGTGTCTCTTCCGGTCTTCTCTGCTTCCCCCTTTGTTGTGTCATCTGGCTGCGCCAGCTCAGCTCTTGGTGATGCAGGTCATCAGCTCTCCATGATGCAGGACATCAGCTCTCCTCGGTGCGGGCCAGCTTGCCTTCACCAGGAGGGCCCAGGAATCAAACCCAGGCCTCCCATATGGTAGAGGGGAGCCCAATCCTTGAGCCACATCTGCTTCCCTACAGTTCTTTTTAAATCTGGTTGTGCTGTTGGCCCCAGTTACTTCTTAGAATCGCTGCTGAAATAATATCCCCAGAACACTCTGGTGCATGATTATTCGAGTGCTGGTACAGTTTGCTATTTTATACTCTAAGTTAAAATTTATTTACCTTTTGGTTACTTTATGCTTAGGGTATTCTTGTTTTGTCTTTTTATTTTTTTCTCTTTTTGTTTGTTTTTAGGGGATCCTTTAATAGATTTTTAATGCTCCCTTTACAATACTTGCAGTCCAGTACTCTATTGTCAAAGAGGTATGAGTTTTAAACTACTATGTAATTTCCCTCTTTTTTTAAAATTAAATTTGGATTTGTTTTTCTTATTAGTAGCTTTAATTTCTATAAATGGATTCATTTTACATTTAAATAATAGACTATTTTATATGGCATAAAAAAGGGTCACTTTTTCAGGATCTGGTACTTCTTGTTTGGAATAGAAACAATATTTGATACAAAAAAGGTGGTTTTTATTTTGCTTTGTTTTTACAGCTTGCATTTCTTTTGTTGCAATAGATGAAACTATAAAGAGTGAAGCAATTCCATGGAATAAACCATTTTTCTAAACAATAAAAAAAATAAAATACCCCAAATTCAAGTTCTATATAGATAATTGACAACTATAAGGAAAAAACCTAGCACTGTTATATGATACATGAAGTCATGTCACTGATGAGGAAGAGATAAATTATAAAATCCTCAGAGGTACGTCATTAATGGGGATCAATAAACAGTAACCAAGGGTTTGGTATGATCATAATTACTACCACTCATTATTTATGTGCCTGCCACAGTGTTAAAGTATATTACATATATGTGTGTGTGTGTTACTTAATCCTTTCAAAAACACTTTGAGGGGAATAATCATGCTCATTTTACATCTGAGGACACATAAATTTAGTAACTTGCTCCAGGTCATCCATCTGATAAACCTGAATTCAAAGCTAGGTTTGTCTCACTTCAAAGTCCATCCTCTCAACCAAATACAGTTGGTATTATTACTACACTAAGAGAGTGGGGGACACTAAGGGATTGAAGATGTAATCCTTGCTCTCCATGGGTTTATATTCTAGTAATGCAGGCAGATGAACAAAAAGTAAATGATAATACAATGTGGCATACATGGTTTGTACCTGATGAATGGTTGTACAGTTAATTAATAGCTACTGAGGAATTAGGGAGGTGTAATGGAGGAGGTGGGTTTGGGCTCAGGTTAGGGGGAAAGAAGGTGGGGAATTACATGTGTCTATAAAGCTGGGAACATAGACAGCATATACAGGAAACAAATCAATTTTCACTGGTTCTTTTGGGTAACCATAAATGAAGTTGGGAGTTGGTCAGATTTCAGAGGATCTTAAATGTGGGGCTAAACAGTGTAGTAGTGTGCTAGACACAATAAAATGGAGAGGGACTGGAGGAAGGGAGACCAATTAGAAGGCCATTGCAGCCGTCTAGAGTAATGAGTCCTATGATGAAGGTGATAGCAGTGGAAAAGAGAAAGGAAGAAGTGGAGGGCAAGACACAGTGAAGGAATTGTAGTTACGAACAACAACCTGAGTAACTAGCTGTTGGGGAGAATGTAAGAGTCAGGAATGATTCTGGGGTTTTTAAAACTGAGTTTTTAAGAAAGTGGGGGTAAAAATGACAGAATAAGGAGCAGGGTTGAGTGGAATGATGTTAAGCATGGTACTATTTTCAGTTAGGTTTAGGCAATCAGAAATGACAGGGTTTATCACCAGTGATCTGGCTATAAATATACTACTGAAAGGTGAGAAACTGCTTCTTTCTAAGGTTCAAAACTGGTATACTGAAGTCCTCAGGAAAAGCAAATGGTAACTTAAAAATCAGAGTTTCACAGATGAAAATTTAATCACCAATATTTCAGATAAAACCCAATAATTTAAAACCCAAATAATTATTAAGCAGCTTTGCCACTTGCTTTAATGAGTGAGGTTAGAATAGATTTTTTGTTTTACTTATTTTACTATATGTAAGCAATCCTATATAACTTGGGGTTGGCAACCATACTTTTTATATGCTGTATATAAAAATAGAGAAAAATATATAGAGAGAATATTATATCACAGTTATGGCATTAAAGGCAACAAGACATTCACTTAAAAAAATAGTATTATTTTTTTTTTTTTTTTTTTTACATTGTACTTTTCTTTAATATTATGCTGAAATATTGGTAACTTTATACATTTTTAAGCATTCATAGAAACCTTTTATCTATACGACTTAATTAATAGAGGGTTTAAGGGAAGAAAAAGTTGTTAATTTTATAACATTGTAAAACACCTTTATTTAGCTTATAACATATTAAATGAATTTAATTATTACTTTAATTTTTCTTTTAAGGTAAAAGAACAAATTTCCTACAATTAGTTTGGAACAAAAGGCCACTGTTTAGGATTAGGTTTTGAGAAAGCAGTTTTGAACGTTATGTTCCTTTAAGAGATAAAGCTTTCTTTCTTGGAACACCGAGGAAACGATAAGCACAAGAAACATTAGATAGACTTTCTTTGTATACTGACTGAGGATAAGAACTTTTACTAAAACAGATTAATGGTGAGAGGCCTTGAGAAAGAACAAAAATTTTCAACTTTGCATCAGCATACCCGACACCAAAGCCTGTAAAATTTTATAGATAGACCCATTAAATTTTATTTAACTTTAACTGTAAAAATTCTTTTTCCACCAACCTTCTGCACTTTCAGTATTCAGTCAGGTTTTGTCCCACATTCTACTCTTTCCAATAATCAATCATTTTATCTCAGGACAAAATCATCTTCTGTTTCCTTAATAATAAAAACACATTCCATATAGCCTTCATCAAAGTTATCAAGCAAACCTCTTATAACAATACTGTGAACATTAAACAAGCTTGTAAAAATAATGAACTTTTCTTTAAATACTTAGTAGCATGCAATATTAGAAACAGAAAAAAATAGTATTATTAAAGCTAGGAACATGTTTCTCATCTACAATTTTCTACAACATAAAGGAAAGAAAATGGAACAATCCATTTCCCATAAAGAATCAAGCTGTGAGACACTGTGTATATGTGCTCTAGAGCCTTAAGCATTTGTTTTAAACTGTTAGTTTAACTTGCTTCTTCCTGAGTATTTAATAGAGTTTAGTTATTTCTCAAATTGCCCAAACTTCCTTATACTATTCTTTATGTTGCTTCATTTTCCTCACTGCTAAGTAAAGGGAATATTACACCCTAAAGTCCTGCTGAACAGAGTTTTCCATTGTACAGTTACAAAATCCCCACAGAAACATACAAACTGCTCCTGCTGTATTTATAGAGACTTCCTCTAGGTCTGTCACTTTACGGTAGCTTTTTATATTATAAGAATCTGATTCATATATGCCAAAACCCAATAGCTGGTGATAAGAATCATTTATGCTTTTATAAGTAATAAATATAACTACAATAAATTTTAAGCATAGAGACAAATAAATAAACTGAAAACTATCAGGGACTTAATAGCAACAATAAAAACCAAAGGAAAAGAAATTGTTCATATTGTTTGACCCATCAATTGTACTTCTGGGAATTTATTGCATTGAAGTAACTCAAAAGAACAGAGAAGATAAATGAACAAAGATACTCATTGAAACACTAAATATAATAGCAAAAATACCGGAAACTACTTCAGTGATAGGGGAGTGAAAAAGTTACATTAACTCAAAGGAATATTATGTAGATATTTTAAATTATATATCTATAAAAGCTATGCAACATGGAAAAGTATATATGAAATAACATCAAGTTAAAAAAATTGTACGTCTTGTAACTATATAAAATTATGTATTTATTGGGTGAAGATTACAAACAGTGAAAAGGAAACCATTATGATGGGATAAGAGAAAACTGTCTTAAAATTCCTTTAACTATTAGTAAAGATGTTTCAACTATAGAGCATTTTTTTTAAACCTATATTTACATTAAAACTATATGTATGTTTAAGACATATGCTGGTCCTGAAAATGCCCCCACATCACATCTCTTCTTCCCTTTCACTGCCCTCAGCAACTACCATGGCCACTTTCTCCACATCAATGCCACAATTTCTTCCATTACTAGTCACAATAGTTCTGTAGTCGAATACCACTAAGTCCACTCTAATCCATATTTTATTCCTCCATCCTGTGGACCCTGGGTGATGATGTCCATTCCACTTCTAAATCAAGAGAGGGCTTAGATCCCACGTGGTTGATGGATGCGATTCTCCTGCTTGCAGCTGTAGGCACTCTCGTTTCCCTGGTGTTGTGGTTAACCATCTTCACCTCCCTGTTAGCTGATCTGGGTAAGTCCAACAAACTGGAGAGTAGGAGTTGCAACTCTGCTGAGACTCAGGGGCCAGTTGGCACATGGCCAGTCAAAAGATTCAAGTCTCCTGAGTATACACCAACCCCCATGCCAACCACAGGTTCAGTAAAAGTGACAGAAGAGGCACGTGTAGAAAGGTCACATGTGAGTCCAACTCCATCACATTCAGGAGCACAAATTCCAAAGTAGGGACACTGACAAGGCACTGAACTACAGAGCCATCTGTCATGACTGTAGAACCTGTGTGTCTCCGTAGCCTTCAGGAGCACCAGTACCTGGAGTTTTATCTACTTTGGATGTCTCTGGGATCCTGCTGAGGCATGCATAAGCGTGACCCCTCTGATGACCTCCCGACACTTTTTTGAAGACTCTTAGACATATAAACTCATTTGTCTTTACCATTTCCCCCTTCTATTCAAGGTCTTTTTCTAGTTGCATCACAAGTTAATGATTTGTGCCAGGGAGGCTCATCCCTGGGAGTCATGTCCCATGCTGGGGGGAAGGTAATGCATATACATGCTGAGTTTGGCTTAGAGAGTGGTCACATTTGAACAACATGGAGGCTCTCAGGAGGTAACTCTTAGGGACCCTGTAGTTCTAGGTCTGGTTGAAATTTCAGGCACACAGGCACCCATTTTCAGGACTTGGAGTTGTCCTAAATGATACTGCAGGGACAAATGCTGGGCATTATATATCCTGCCATAACCCACTGAATGTACTGGGGGAGAGTGTAAACTACAATGTAAACTATTATCCATGCAGTGCAGCAGTGTTCTAAAATGTATTCACCAAATGCAATGAATGTGCCACAATCAAGAAAGAGGTTGTTGTTATGGGAGGAGTGGGGTGGGGGTGTGGGGTATATGGGAACCTCTTATATTTTTTAATGTAAGATTTTTTGTGATCTAAGTATCTTTAAAAAATACAATTTAAAAAACTAAATGCAAAAAAAACAGACATATGATGGTCATTAAAACTTTTATGTCATCCTTCTTGGGTACTAAAAGTCAGCAATCCTGTGATAAAAAGGGAAGGTATGTTTTCTTTTTTAAAATTGAAAATAAAAAAAGAGAATTGCGCAGAAAACATAAAATACACTTAATATTTTAAAAATATTAATATACTTAATATTTTTCCTGAAAATTTGAATTTGAGAAAAAGAAATCTCAAACATAAAAGATAGGCTTTTTGAGTAAGACATGACAGTCTCATAATTTTGTGGTAGTCACATGTCCTATGACCTTAGTTCATACCTATATATTTTTTAAAATTTCCTATTTTATCTCTATGATATAAGTGAATGATAATTCTTAGTTTTAGCTTTAAGCTGATGGAACTAACAGCCTAAATAATTGTGCATTTGGTTGGGTTTGGAAAAGTTAAAACACACACATCAATTGTCCAGCTTGGGTACTCACATTGTTGAGGATCCTACCTATAGAAAATTCTGCTGAATGTAGTGCTGCTTCCTACTATAATTTTAAATATCAGATATAAACCAGAACACCCCAGAAGAAACTATGTGGATACTATGTTTTCTGTCTTCCTCGTTACTGTATATGTAAGGATCTCACTATACAACACAATTTAAAGACAAATTTGATAAAGGTATTAGGTTGGTAGTGAACTAAAAATAAAATATTTTTGCTAAAAGAGAAAATGGAGTTTATTAGTTTCTGCCTAAAACTATTTCAATAATTCTTAATTCTATAACAAATTCATATTTAGTACATAGTACATAGAATTTGAAAAAATGAAAGCTGCTAATGTAGTAGGATATTTAAATACGTAAAATTCTTTAAAAATTTTCCTTTATTATTGTAAAATTTTCCTTTATTATTATTTCCTTTATTATTATTATTAAATTATTTTACGTATTTAAATATCCTACTACATTAGCAGCTTTCATTTTTTCAAATTCTGTTCCTGTATTTGCATGCACATACACAAACATTTGTCTATTTAGCTACAATATCTTCCTAAACTTAAAAATTAGTTAAGTTTAAAACTGACTTAAAACTGCTGTATAGAAATTGCTCTGATCATGTGGTAGACTGAATTGTGTACCCTAGTTGAGATATATTCTTGGTCTTGGTCCACATTCTGGTAGGTATGGACCCATTGTAAATTGGATTTCTTCAAGATGTTATTTCAGTTAAGGTGCTGTCCAACTGAATCAAGTTGGACTTTTACCTGGATTATTGAGGTCCTTTATTAAACAGAATGAAATTCAGACACACAGAGAGAAAATCACTGGGAGCAGACAGAAAATGGAAGTCAACTGATTCCATTGCCATATGATGGAAAAGCAAATGACCAAGGATTGCCATAGCCAGTTCCAAAATGCCAGTCTTTGGACAAAAAGCATCGCCTTGCTAATAATGTCTTGTTGTTGGACTTCTCCTATCTCAAAACCATGAAACAATAAATTCCTATTTTTTAAGCCAACTCATTATATGGTATTTGTTCTAGCAGCTAGGAAACTAAAACAGATTATGACCAAGTAACTGGTAATGAGCTTACCCTCTTGCCATAAACAATTATAAGCCTAAATAAAATACATGAAGTAACTGCTTTCAGGTATTGGACTACACTACTATGATCCTTGAGAGAAGAAAAATGTAAAAGGTTGAATCTCCACATTCATCCTACTTTTCTGTCTGGCAACACATCCTAGGACTGTGGAGTTGAAAGGTAGAGTCCAATTGACAGTGGTTGAGTTGAGGAGGCAGAGATCAGAGTTCAGAGTTGCTGAGGTGGTTAGAGTTTGAGAAGAAGGAACTGGATGGGGGAGATGGCCCCTGAAGTCTGCAAGAGAGTTCCCCTGGTTTTTATAGCTGAGTGTTGGCTGCTCGTCCACATGCAAGACTCTACATGGCTTAGTAGAGAAAGAGGATTCTGGGGTTGGGATGGGTGGGCAGAAGGCTAACTGGAGATAAGACAGTGAAGTGCTGGGAGACACTGTAATTCTAAGCCAGAGAAGAGAGACCTCTCTGAATACCTTGAGTAACACATTTAAGGCCCTGGAAATGCCAAACCATAGGAATAAGAACCACACTAGACTCAGAACAATACAAAAATATTCCCAGCCTAAAAAAAGCCTAAAATCTTACCTGACCAGACCAAGAAAAACTGGCAGTAATTTAACCACCTACTAGAAAAAAATGCAATACCTTTAAAGGAAGACAACATAACTCAGACTCAATATAAGATTTCATCCATAAGATACACCATATAATAAAAAACTATTAAGAAATAAAAGGGAAATTAGACAGAATTGTGAACTTAATAAAAATGAAAACAAAGCAAAAAAACTATTAGAAATGTGAATAATCATATTGTTTTAAAGTTCTTACATTGTATGTGATATGGTACAATAGTAATTCTAAGTAGACTGTACTAAGTTGTGGAAGCATATTGTAATCTCTAGAAGAAATGTTCTCAAAGTATAGTCTACCCTTTCATATAGTCTACTAAGTCAAAACTATTTTCATAATAACAATAAGATGGTATTTGCCAAAATAAAACTACTACTGCCCTAGCATGAAACAAGGTACTGACACCAAAATGTACTAGTAGTCAATCCAGTTTCACTGAAAAATGTCATTAAAGCAGTAAAAATTAATTTTATAAAATCTTGATTCTTTTTAATATTCTGTGCAACAAAATAGGAAGCATATATAAAGCATTTCTTCTGCATATTATGATGGACAGAGGAAATACATTTGTGTGATTGTTAGAATTGTGAACCAAATCAACTACTATTTTGATGGAATGATACTCTCACTTGTAAAAGGAATGGTAGACACACTATAGTTATTCAGACTTGGGTATTTGGCAGATATTTTCTCAAAAGTAACTGAAATGAGTATATCACTTAAAAAAAAATGAATGTCAGTATCTGTTGCCAAAGATAACTTTTGTGCTTTCAAGTACAAATTAGAATTTTGGAGGGAAGCACATGTGGCTTAAGCGATTGGACTCCCATCTATCATATGGGAGGTCCAGAGTTCGATTCCTAGGGCCTCCTGTTGAAGGCAAGCTGGCCTGCATGGTGAACTGGCCTGAGTGGAGAGCTGGCCCGCGTGGAGTGCTGGCCCGCGTGGTGAGCTGGCCCAGGGAAGGAGTGCTTGCCCATGCAGGAGTGCTGGGCCCACACAGTAAGCTAGCCCGAGCAGAGAGCTGGCACAGGAAAATGACGCAATGAAAAGAGACACAGAGGAGAAACAATAAGAGATGCAGCAGACTAGGGAGCAGAGGTGGCACAAGAGTTTGAGCTCCTCTCTCCCATTCCAGAAGGTCCCAGGATCAGTTACTGGTGCCTCCTAAAGATAAGACAAGCAGAGACAGAAGAACACACAGCAAATGGACACAGAGAGCAGGCAACAAGTGGGGAGAGGTGGGAGGAAGGAAGGGAAGGAGGGAGGGATCTTAAAAAAAAAAAAAGAATTTTGGAAAACTTGTATGACCACGAGTTTGACAGCTTCCCAAGACTTAAAAACCTTTCTGATGAGACTGGTTGTGATATTAATGAATGTAATATTTATATTATATAATAAAATAAATCAGGGAACCAATCTTTTCCAAATTATCCATGCATGATGTTACATAATGATGCACATAGAAGACTCATTCCAAGTAAAGAGAGATAAAAGGATTTTAATATAGCAGAATATGAAAGTTCACTGATATGGTTTCATATCCCATACAGCAACTAACATTTAAGAAACCATCAATATTGAGATTTAGTGTAGTATCAAGAAAAATATCTACAATTATCTGAGAAGGCCATTAAAATGCTCCTCTGCTTTACAACTACATATCTGTGTGAGGACAGATTTTCTTCATATATTTCAACCTAAACAACATGTCATAACAGATTGAATGCATAAGTAGATATGAGAATCCTGCTTCTTCCATTAAGCCAGGTATTAAAGAGATTTGCAAGCATGTAAAACAATGAACAAATGTAGAAAATTGAGGGGTGGGGGGAAGATAGACCATGCAAACACTAAGCCTAAGAAAGCCAATGTTGACTTCAAGGTAAAGGACATTACCAGAGATGGAAAGACATTTCATAATGATAAATGGGTCAATCCATCAGAAAGATGCCATAATTCTAAATGTATGTGCACGTAATAGCTTTAAAATACATGAAGCAAAAACTGAAGGAAAAAAAAAAAACTAATGGAAAAAAAATAGGTAAATTCATAATCATAGTTGGAAATTTTAATATCCCTCTTGGTAATTGACAGAACTAGTCTAAATAAATAAAAATAAATAAATACATCAGTAAGAACATAGATTAGAACAACAATATTGAGTGCTACATTAACTGCAGAATAAATTGTTCAAGTATACATGGAACATTCATTATAATTAGTCATATGCTGGGTCATAGGATAAGTCTCAATACATTTCTAAAGACTGAAATTATATAGCATATGTTCTCTTACCACAGGAATTAAATTAGAAATTAATAACAAGATTTTAAGAAGAGTCCTAATATTTGATATTAAACAATACATTTCTACATAACTTGTGGGTCAAAGAAAAAATCTGAAGATAAATGAGAAAATATGTTAAACTGAATGATGAGTAAACAGCATATCAAAATCTGTGGGATGAAGTTAAAACAGTGTTGAGAGGATAATTTATAGCTCCAAATTCTTAAATTAGAAAAAAACTAAAGGTTCAATATTGATGATCTAGTGTTTTACTTAAGAAACCAGAAGAAAATCAAATCAAATCCAACGTTTATAGAAAGAAGGAAATCATAAAAATGAGAGAAGAAATTAGTCAACTGAAAACAACAAGTGGAAAAGTCATTTAAAAAGTATCAATAAAATAAACAACTTCCTAGCAAGACTAAACATGGCAAAAAAAGAAAGAAAACACAAATTACCAACACTAAGAATGGAAGAGGGGACATTACTATAGATCCTATAGACATTAAAAAGATAATAAGGAAATATTATAAATTATTATACCAAAAAATTGTGTGTGATAGTCGATTATTTTTTAAATTTTGAGCATGAAGAGTGTTTCCTATTTACACAATTATTAGCAAAGTTGAAATAATTCTTTTGAATTATAACTTTTACAATAAATTCCCAGTAGTTGAATTTTTGAATTATAGAATATGATTATTTTATGATCCTTGATAAAATGTGTCAAGGTGCTAACCATTAGCATTAATTAACAATACAAAGAGGACTGGATGTTATCTTAAATTTTTTTTCTAATTTAATAGATCTAAAGAGGGCCTTTGATTTTTTAAATCTGTATTTCTTTTACTGTGGTACAGTCTGAATATTTTTTCATATGTACTTTCTCTTATATCAACTTTCCATCTATGCCTGTTGCCCATATATCCATATAGCAAAGAGTTTAATGCTTTTCTAACAATATAGCCAATACTCTAAATGTTAGCCTTTATGTACAGCAGTGGAAAATCATTTAACTTCCCTTTCCCTCAGTTTTTATATTAGTAAAATAAAAGTAATGGTTCTCAAAACCATGTACAATTAAGATTAAGCACTCTGAAATTATAATTATCCTATTTCATCAAATCTAAGAAGCCATTACTTTCTGTATCAGTAAGAAAGGAAAATCACTTCCAATTAGAGTGGTAAGATGCCATCAATTGTAAGAAGTATCATGAATTCAGAGATGTTAATTGGTAAAAAAAAAAAAAAGAGTCTCAGAAGTGGATGAAATATAGTTGTTATAGGAATATCAGCTAACAATTGAAATAACTTCAAGAACAAAGCTTCTTTTCCACTATTGATGCTATTTATACTTCTTACTCCTGGCTACCTACATCTCATTTTGGGTGTAATTAATATTTCAGCAGATTGTTTTTATTAGTATCAGTTTCTGACTAGGACCAAATGACTTAGAAAAGTTAAGCACAGAAAGAGCCAATGCCTTCCCACTTCTGTATACAATGGAATGGAGGTAACAGGTGCTGAAGAAACCAATATCCACCTCCCTCATTAAACATTTATTGAGAATCTATATATATCAGACACTGGATTGTGAAGTGGGGAGACACAAGGACCAAGATTTGGTAGAACTCCATGCACCGTTGAGAAGATGAAGAGCTGCAATCAATATTAAAGAATACATAATTTATCAAGTAGATGGCAAGATGGGTGTTGGTATGTGTAAGGGGAGCATTTTTTAACATCAAAATTCAAACAATATCAATGTATAGAAAATATAAAATTCCATTTCTATTTTGCCTCTCATCCCCACTTCTATCTCTGGAGATAACCATTGCTGTCAGTATGATGTTGACATTTCCAGACTTTTCTCTATGTATATAAAAACCAAGATATACATATATATATTTATACACATACATATATATGTGTGTGTACATGTAGCACATGAATAAGAATTCCTTAATAAAAACGAGATCATGCTATAGATCCTTTTCTGCAACTTGCTTTCACTTCATGACATACTATGATCATCACTTGATAGTAGTATACACAGATCTCTCTCATTTTTAATAACTGCTACATTATTTTCCAATATATGGGAAATATTTTAATAGTTTTATTGAGGTGCAATCAATATATAGTAAACAGCACATATTTAAAGTGTACAATTTGGTAAGTTTTGATACTTGTGTATATTCATGAAACCATCACTACAATCAACATAATGAACATAGGGAAGCGGACTTGGTCCAGTGAATAGGGCATCTGCCTACCACATGGGAGGTCTGCGGTCCAAACCCCGGGCCTCCTTGACCCGTGTGGAGCTGGCCCATGTGCAGTGCTGATGCGTGCAAGGAGTGCCGTGCCACGCAGGGGTGTTACCCGCGTAGGGGAGCCCCACGCACAAGGAGTGCGCCCTGTAAGGAGATCCACCCAGCACGAAAGAAAGTGCAGCCTGCCCAAGAATGGCACCGCACCCACGGAGAGCTGACACAACAAGATGACGCAACAAAAAGGAACACGGATTCCTGGTGCCGCTGATAAGGATGGAAGTGGTCACAGAAGAACACACGGTGAATGGACACAGAGAGCAGACAACTGGGGCGGGGCGGTGAAGGGAGAGAAATAAATAAAAAATAAATCTTCAAAAAAAAAAAAAGATAAAGAACATATCCTTTACCCTCAAAAGTTTTTTTGTGCCCCTTGGTAATCCCTCCCTCTTACTTCTTCCCTCACCCTCGCCCACTTGCAACCATGATCTGCTTTCTGTCTTTATAGATAAGTTTGCATTTTCTAGTACAGAACTCTAAGAATATAGTGCACACTCTTTATTTCTAGCCTTGCTCGATGTAAATATTTTGAAATCCACCTGTGAGGTTAGGGGTACTAATAGTTCATTCCATTTTTTGCTGAGTAGTTATTCACTATATAGATATACCATAATTTGTTTATCTATTCACCTATTGATGGACATTTGAGTTGTTTCCAGTTTTTGGCAATTATAAATAAAGGTGCAATGAACAATCAAGTATAAGTATTTTAAGAACATATGCTTTTTTTTTCTTGAGCAAACACCTAAAAATAGAAAGGCTAATCATATAGTAGGTACATGCTTATGTTTTTAAGAAACTGCCAACTGTTTCCCAGAGTGGTTGAACCATTTATATTCCCACCAACAGCGTATGATCCAGTTTCTCTACATCCTTGTCAACACTTGGTATGGTCAGTATTTGGAATTCTAGCTATTCTGATAAATATGTAGTAGTATCTCATTGTGATTTTAATTTACAGTTCCCTAATGACTAATGATGCTGAGCATCTTTTGATATGTTTATTTACCATCTGTGTAGTTTTAGTAAAGTGTCTGTTCAAATATTTTGTCCATTATTATTGGGTTATTTATTGTATTATCAAATTTTGAGAGCTTTTTATATATTCTCATTAGAGACCTTTATCATCCCTAAAAAAGAACAAACCAATGATACATTCAAGAAAATGAATAAACCTCAAAATAATTATGCTTAGGGAAAAAGACCAGACAAAAAGAGAGTACATATTGTATGATTCCGTTTATATAAAATGAAAATGAAAATTAATCCATGGTGTATGCTATGTTATTTCATCCTCTTTCCTTCTTTCTGTTGTTTTGTAGGTAAATTTTTTTTTAAAGATTTATTTATTTATTTAACTCTCCCCTCCCCCAGTTGTCTGTTCTCTGTGTCTGTTTGCTGCGTCTTGTTTCTTTGTCCGCTTCTGTTGTCGTCAGCAGCACGGGAAGTGTGGGCGGCACCATTCCTGGGCAGGCTGCACTTTCTTTCACGCTGGGCGGCTCTCCTTACGGGGCGCACTCCTTGCGCGTGGGGCTCCCCTACGTGGGGGACACCCCTGCGTGGCAGGGCACTCCTTGCGCGCATCAGCACTGCGCATGGGCCAGCTCCACACGGGTCAAGGAGGCCCGGGGTTTGAACTGCGGACCTCCCATGTGGTAGACGGACGCCCTAACCACTGGGCCAAGTCCGTTTCCCTGTAGGTAAATTATCCTTGACATCCCACCTTACTGTTTCTTTCCTGCTAAGCTCCAGTTTGAAGGCTAGGTATTATATATTTTCTCCATTTTTCAGGAGGGTATCAGAGGGGGACAACTCCACTGAAGGAAGCAGTGTTTTTCAAACTAAAGGTCATGATTTAGTTAATCCAACTAATACTTTAAAAGAGAACCAATAGAATAGAACAAATAGAAAATATCAGTGCACATCTCCCATGGTAAAAATGGTGCAGGAAACATTTGTTCCTGCTTTATATATGTGCATATATTATGTATACATGTACTGGTCCACGATGTAAACTGTACTTCTCTCTGTGGATCATGACAATTAGTCTGAAAGTCACCAGCCTAGCTAATTTAGTCACATGTTAATGCAAGTGCTGTTTCCTTATAAATTTCAGGGATCCCATCAAAAATTCTTATACACTTAAACCAGGAACAGCCATGGAATGAAGAACGATTTTTCCAAGTAACTGCTTAAGTTACTTAATATAGTCAAATATCTGGACCATGTCTCAAAAGCATTCCAAGTATGGTTTCCTATCAGTACTCAGAAAATTGATACATGTATTAAGTATAACTGAAAACCCACAGGTAGATGTAAGTACTAGCAATATGAACGTCCAGAATCTGGAAGGCAAATCTTCCTCAGGATATTCAAACCTGAACAGGAAGCATTATTTTTATTTTCTCAAAAATAAAAAATAAAAAAGAAGGTTGCATATAGAATAAATTGTCCTTACTAGAGAGTAAAGAGTAAAATGAATTGTAGACATTTCTGATCAACATCTTTGAGAGAAAACTGACATATTTTTGTCGAGAAACACCTTAAGAAAATCAAATTAAGCAAGAGAGGAAACATTATTCTTAAATATAAAGGAGAAAAAAGGAAGGAAAGAAGATATTTTGGACAGTACTTTGGACTTGAAGGAAGGGGAGAGCAAATCAGTCTTAGTTAAATGTACAGACCTTCTCTTTGGGCAAAATAACAAAAAGAGAGGGGGAGATGATGTGGAGCAACTCCTTCTTCTTCCCTTGGAGGACATCAATTTGATTATTGTTATTACAGTATGGGAGAGGCTGTTATTACAGCCTTGGGAAAGAGCTTACTAGGGCTATCTTGACATAGGCTGGAGAGAGGATGAGGATGGCTACTGCCCTAGATCAAGATTTTCCAAACTAGGATTAACAGAGCCCTAAAGATCTCTAGGTTGCTAGAACAAGGGAGGAGGGGTGGGGCAGGAAGAGCAAGGTTGAGCTGTTGCTGCCCACTTCATTAAAAGCAGGTTTGTTTTTCCCTCTTAAATACTGAAATTCTATGTAATCCTTCACTTGGAAAAAAGTTCTACTACTAAAGAAAAATCTGAAAATCACTGGGCTAGATTAGGGTTCCCAATCATGGCTGCTCAACAGAATTATTTAAAGAGCCTTTTCAAATTACAAATTCTTTTTTTTTTTAAGATTTATTTATTTTTTATTTATTTCTCTCCCCTTCCCACCCCCCCAGGTGTCTGCTTTCTGTGCCCATTTGCTGTGTGTTCTTCTGTGACCGCTTCTATCCTTATCAGTGGCTCCGGGAATCTGTGTTTCTCTTTGTTGCATCATCTTGTGTCAGCTCTCTGTGTGTGCGGCACCATTCTTGGGCAGGCTACACTTTCTTTCCCGCTGGGCGGCTCTCCTTATGGGTGCACTCCTTGTGCATGGGGCTCCCCTATGTGGGGGACACCCCTGCGTGGCACGGCACTCCTTGCGCACATCAGCAGGGTGCATGGGTCAGCTCCACCCGGGTCAAGGAGGCCCTGGGTTTGAACTGTGGACCTCCCATGTGGTAGATGGACACCCTAACCACTGGGCCAAGTTCGCTTCCCCAAATTACAAATTCTTGAACCATACCCCTAGACCTAGTGAAACAGTAACTCCCCAAAGGATTCCTGGGCAGCCAGCCCAAAGCTCATCCATGGTGTTGGGAACCCCTGAATCCAATGACCTTTGCTTTTCTCAAAGTTTTTGATAAAACAGAATCTAAATCCATAGGTAGGAATCTTGGATAAAAAAGCAGGTAGTAGCAGATGGAAAAGGGAACACAGACAGCAGAATCACTAGCTTCTACTGAAGAAAAAAAAGGGTAAAAAAGGAGTTCTTCTAGGACCTGAAGCTTCTTTGGAGGTTTAATTGTTCGGTAAAGGAACCATATAATCTTACAGGCTGCAATAAGTGTTCATGTTGATAATGGCAGTCAAAATGCTTTAATTCAGCACTGTCCAAAAAAATATCATATGAGCAATATATGTAATTTAAAGTTTTCTAGTAGCCAGATTTTAAAAAGTAAAAAGATGTGAAATTAATTTTAATGTTTTATTTAACCCAGTATGTCCAAAATATTATCATTTCAATAGGTAATCAGTTATATTGAGAGATTTTACATTATTTCTTGTATTAAGCCTTCAAAGTCTTATAGTATATTTCTGTTCAGAGTAAGCACATTTTAAGTGTGCAATAACCACATATGGTTAGTAGCTTCTGTATTATACAGTGCATGTTTAGTAAAAGATAAATGTATTTCGCTTAAAAATTGCTATTCTGTTCCAATGAAAACATAAAAATCCCCTGAATCACTTCCCCAACCCTAGTGATCCTGTTCCAGGGAGCTAGTCAGATAATATTTTGTCTGCACATATCATCCCAAACTCACATCTTAGCCCTGATCCCTCTTCTCTCTTCCCAAAAGCTGTACCTGTGTTCTGAACATTTTCTCCTGAATGTACCACTCTCAAAACGCCTACAACAAAATTTCCCATCTTTCTTCCAAAATTAATTCACCTTGATTTTCCTAATTTTCTCATTCACCTACGATCAAAACTTCAGAGTCTAACTCTATCTCCTCCTTTATTCTGTACAAGCACCAAGTTCTATTAATTCTTCCTTCTCAGTGTCTCTCTCACTAGTCCTTTCTTGCTTCTAGTTTTCCCTACTGATCTGTCAAGCACACTATGACCAAATACATATACTTAATATACTATGCATAATGTCAATTTGAACTCTTCAGTGCCTCTGTAATGCCTAACACTTTGGCTTTGAATTCAGGACCATGTACAATCTTGACCCCCTCATCTCTGGCTTATCTTTCATCAATTATCTATCACCAATCTTCTAGAAGATCTTTATTTTAGCCAAACTATCTTCTTTACTAACCCCTGAAAATGCCTACTTCCTTATCTCTTTATATTTTGTTTATGATCCCTCAAGAATGCTCTTATTCTAGCTTTACTTATTCAATCATTATTCAACATTAACATGCCAGGCACTGTGCTAGTACTGGAGGCAGCATAAATAAGACAGATACAATCCCTGATCTTGGTTTCCCCCACTCTAAGAAATCTTCCTAGCTATGCCCAAACAGAACTGGCTTTCCGTCTTTAAGTTGTTCTTATAGGGCCTATAATTTATAACATTCAATGGGCCCTTAAAATTTGCTGTCTTGTATTGCTAATTATCATCCTTTTCTATAAATATCTATCTGTATTCTCAAATAGAGTATAGATTAATTAAAAGCATGGACTAGGGTTATACCAGTGTATTTCCCCTACACTGAGTATATATTTGCTAATTGACAAGCACTGGTAAATGTGGGAAGGGCCTGTGGCAGGAGGTGGGCCCCACCTAGATATGAGCTCATCCTAGTGATGTGCTGGCAAATCAGGACCAGAAGTGAATGGGAACTACAGATGAATGGATAAATAAAATGTGACATATCCATATAATGGAATACAACTCAGCCATAAAAAGGAAGGAGGTACTGATATATGCTACATGTGGATGAACCTTGAAAACAGAGAAAGAAGCCAGACACAAAAAGACAAATATTGTGTGATTCTATTTATATGAAATAACTAGAATAGGAAAATTCATAGGGACAGAAATTAGATGAAAGCTTATCAGGGTTAACCTTGGTTGGGATTGGACAGAATGGGGAGTTAATGTTTTAAAGCATAAAAAAGTTTCTGTTTTGAATGATGAGAAAGTGTTAATAATGGAAGGTGGTGGTAATACAACATTGTAAAAGTAAGACCACTGACCTGTGTACTTTAAAATGGCAAATTTTATGTTATATATGTTAGCACAATAAAAAAAAACACCTGAAAAAAAAAAAAAAGGGTAAGAAGGAGGACCCACAAGAACCCCAACACTGCTAAAACAACTTGGGAAATTTCACTTTTCTGATTCCATCTGCAAAGAAATTCAGAGCTGGCAAATTTTAAGGATCATTTACCCTGGCTTTTGAACCTCGACAATATAGGTTAATCAGCTTTAAATATACCGCCTGGAACTAGTACCACTAGTACTAGTGGTACTAATACCACTGGTAATGTTTAATACACACTGAATATAGAGCTAAAAAGATAACTCACCACATGTTGTGTTCAAAAACTTTGGCTGGGTCAGTTAAAATTCTTGATCCCAGAGGAGCTGTGGGGTGATAACCACTCTGGTATCTGTGTGGCACTTTCCCCATCCTTAGACAGGAAACAGAATTTCTCCAAATTACATTCATCCTAATTAGTACCTGGGAAGTTACAAATGATTAATTAGTTGATATGGATTAAACAGTGCGTTGTGTATCTAAAAGTCGAAGTTGGTCCAAAAGAATTGCTAAAAACTGAATTTTTAAAAATGAAACAAGTGTATTATAGCTTCTTTTCCCAAAAGAGAGGGTAAAAGGCCAAGAGAGGGTAAAAGAATACTTAGAACAGGGGTTCTTAAACTTTTTGTTCCACCGACCTCTTTGCTAGTCAGGTGAAAACCACGGACCCCTTACTAACTCCACACTATACTGTGTATTATTTAATAAATATATCATACTTGCGCCAACACATCCCAATAAGAATGATGTTTTTTTGAATTCCAATGCAAGCTTCCAGATCTCTTGTTAAAATCCCCTGATTTAGAGGGTATAACATTGGCTGGCATTCTTTATAAGCCACAGGCTTGGCCAATTTTGCTTCGTTTGGTATTTGCTTAGTTAATTTTTAGCACATGGCCAAAGTATGTAAGCCTAGAATCTGAATTCTGTGTATTAAAAACAGTAAAAAAAAAAAAAAAAAAGAAAGAAAGAAAGAAAATTGTTTTGTAATTGTAGGCAACCATATTTCTAGGGAATGTTTTCTGAGTCCTAGACCAAAAATGCAAGTTTAATGGCAGAATAAGAAAGCAAACCTATTAAATCTTACTCCTCAGGCTGAGTTGAGTAATATAAAATTAATCAAATACTGTATTAAGCTATGATCTCAGCAATTCTTGTCCCAACAATCCTGTATACATATATTTTTAAGAATAGCCAGTAATACAGTTGCAGAATAGATTTCCCTAAACAAAATATATGCTTAAATACTAGTTCAATAGGAGAATCACCAGCTGATTAACACAAATCCATATCCATTGCTGGAAGAACAACTTAAACATTTAAAGAGCATGTCATCTTAATTATGTACTGGTAAATGTTCAAAATCTTAATAGAAATGTATCCAAAAGCTTCAAAGAGCTTACTTTATTTTCACCCAATAAAAATCCACTGTAATACTGTGTGGCATTTTATCCTCATTCAGTTGTTCAACACATTATTTGGCCAAATACCATAAGCTGTATGGTAGAAACAGATGCTAAACGGTGTGTGTACACAATGTTCATTCGAAATTATTGGCATAAAAGGTCATGTATCACCACACAGAAAGTCAGTGGGTTTTAAGACTATGAATTTCAAAACAAACTGAAGAAAGCGAAAAGCATTTCATTGTGCTAATTATCACACAAAATTCAAGACTTTCTTGTTTGGGAAAATAAAAAAAGGTTTAGTTATACACACTAAAAAGACTGTAATAGTTCCATTTAAATGTGACTAACAGTGGTGAGAAATGAAGCGTTCAATAGCTAATGCAGATGATCCTGTTTCTTGTTTTTCTTCATCCAATGTTCACTCTTTGTGGAGGCAAAGGAAATGAAATGCTCTGCCTTCCCATACCTTTACCCTGATGTGCCTTTGTTCTTTTCTCCTGCCAGTGCTGCACAGAAGACTAACAAAATCCTAACTGCACGATTATTTTTAGAACTCTCGTCCTGCACTGAATATTATTCATAAAATTTTCTGTATGCTGAAGAGTAGAAATTAATTACACGTAGAAAGAGAGGCAATTCATGCTCAAATGTGTACAATGATATAAACATAATCCAGATGAAATGAGATTTCAATCCTTCAAATAACCATGTGACATACATCTATAACTACCTATATATACACAAGGAAGAGGTAGGGGGGAAGGCAAGAGTTTTCCTTATAATAAATGACTGAGAACCTCTCGGACAGAGACAAAAAGTCATAAACAGACTGAATATTAAGCAATTCAGAAGAATGTCAAAGAAGTGTGTGCTGTGCTGGCTGCAAGCCCCAAGAGAGCAAGGTGTGGCCAGGGCCTGCACATTTGCAATTTCCTGCTTAGCCAGATGTTTCACTAATTAACCACACAAACCTCTTTCTCTATTTCATGTATTTATTATCTGTAACTGTCACACAAAGCCTTGCATTACTATTTATCTTTTTATGATTATATAAATATATAATAAAATTATACAATAAATATATGTACTATAAAGAAGTAAATAATAAAATTACATAAATGCCTTCTCAACTAAATTGCCAGGTTCTAGGGGCAGCACTAAGCTACTCTTGAATTAATTAGCTGATGGACTGATGACACAAATTTAATTAGAAGAAAGTTTCTTCATACTTTCCAGGGTGGCTCCTCATATCCTTACAGAATGGGAAAAAAAGTGTGACCCTGTACAGGCAGCTATCCAGTTATACTGCCTACAAGGATTAACATATATATGCTTTATGTTATGGCGACCATTTAGCTTAATGTTTACTAGGTCATGGCTCCATTCCATGATGGGAAAGGAGAGAAGGAAGGGGAGCCCTAAACTCCCCTTGTGCACCCTCTCTTAACTCTCTTTCAGCAGACTCTAATTTGAATACAAGTGTCACTAAGATATTAACTGCATAATGAAAGTGGGTAGATAAGTAGTATTTTTATGCAAAATAACACAAAGAGGTTTAGCTAAAAATAGTCAAGTCACTCCAAAGAAGGCAGGAATGGAAGAATGAAATACAGATATGCCAAGAGGAAACAAATACCAAGATGGTATATTTAAACTCAACCATATCAATATGCAAATGGACTACAATTAAAAGGCAAAGAGTATCAGTTTGAATTTAAAAGCACCACTAAACAATATACTGTCTATAAGAGAAGCATTGTGAATATAAAGACACAAACATATTAAAATTAAAAAAATATGGCATGCAAACACTGTATTAAAAAGCTGATGCAGCTCTCTTAACAGTAGAAAAAGTAGATTTCAACAAAAAGACTGTTCTGGAGATAAAGAAGGATATTTAAAAATGGTTAAGAGTCAATTCATCAAGAAGATATTATGACCCTAATGTGCATGTACCTAATAACAGAACTTTAAAATACAATAAGAAAAAATGAACAGAACTAAAAGGAGAAATAAATCTACAGTAAATACTTAAAGATTTTTAACCTGCTTTTTTCTGTAATAAGTAGAATAATAACAACAAATTATAAAAAAGTCATCAAGGATATAGAAGACTTGAACATTATCAACAACTTGACTGAACTGACATTTATAGGATATTATACCTACTTAACAGCAAAATATATATCCTTTTCAAGTGATCATGGAACATTCACCAAGATAGACCATATTCTGGACTTTAAAACAAATCTCAATACAGTCCAAAGGATTGAAATCATACAGAGTATGCTTTCTGACCATAATAATGTTAAATGTTAATATTTTTTGATAAATTGACATCATTATTAAATGTCCTTCTTTATCTCTATAACAGTCATTTTCTTTTTTTAAAAACCAATTTTATTGTTGACTTATAATTTCTACTTATTGACTATAATAGTCTTTTTTTTAAGTCTACTATAAATATAGTCCCACCAGTTACCTTACTCAGTTATATACATAAATATATATATTTAACTTTAATCTATTTGTGTCTTTATATTTACAGTGCTTCTTTTGTAGATAGCATATTGTTGGTTCTTGCTTTTTATTCCAAGCTGACAATAACAATAAGATATCTAAAAAAGCCCCAGATATTTAGAAATTTAGCAACACATTTCTAAATAACCTATGAGTTAAAGACTATATCTTAAGGGCAATTAGAAAATAGAACTGAAGGTGAACTGAATGATAATGAAATCTCAAAATATGAAAATTTGTGGGATGCAGTTAAAACGGTGTTTAGAGGAAAATTTATAGCTTTTTAAAAGATCTCAAATCAAAGATTCAGCTTCTATTTTATGAATCTAGAAAAGGAGGAGCTAATTAAATCCAAGGTAAGAAGGAAATATTAAAATAAAAGCAGAAATCAATGAAATAGAAAATGGACAAAAAAGAGAAAATCTAAGTCAAAAGTTCATTCTTTAAAAGATTTATAAGGGAAGCAGACTTGGCCCAATGGATAGGGGGGTCTGCCTACCACATGGGAGGTCCACAGTTCAAACTCCGGGCCTTCTTGACCCGTGTGGAGCTGGTCCATGTGTAGTACTGATGCACGCAAGGCGTGCCCTGCCATGCAGGGGTGTGTCCCACGCACAGGGGAGCCCCACGCACAAGGAGTATGCCCCGTAAGGAGAGCCGCCCAGCACTCCTACCCAAGAATGATGTGGCACACATGGAGAGCTGACACAGCAAGATGACGCAACAAAAAGAAACACAGATTCCCAGTGCCGCTGCTAAGGATAGAAGGGGTCACAGAAGAACACACAACGAATAGACACAGAGAGCAGACAACTGGGGAGCAGGGGGAAAGGGAGAGAAATAAAAAATAAATCTTAAAAAAAAAATTAATAAAACTGGTGAATCCTAGCAAGATTGATCTCAAACATTTACGTTAGAGAAAATTCCAGTAACAAGAATAAAAAGGGACATCACCACATACTCTACAGGCATTGAAAACTTAATCAGGGAATATTATGACCAATTTTATGCCCATAAACTCAACAACTTTGATAAATGGGCAAATTCCTTGGAAAACGCAGCTTATCAAAACAACATAAATCTAAATAGCCATAAATCTATTACATAAGTTAAATGTGTAATTGAAAACAAAAGAATTTTAAAAACATTCCCACAAAGAAAACTTCAGGCCCAGATGAGTTTCACTAGTGAATGCCAAATATTTACAGAAAAATAACAGGGACACTTTCAGAAAACAGAAAAGGAAAGAATGTTTCTTTTTTCCAATTATACCATTTATTGATGAAATTACACTGGAAAACAATCATAACAAAAGAACAATCTTGAATATGATGGCATAGTTTACTGAGTGAAATGTTTCTTTGAAATATAACATACAGAAAATTTTTAATATTTCATTATTAGAAGCCCTGGAATTTATACAGAGACATTCCTCAGTGATTTTCACAAGTTCCACTCCATGTCACATCAAGCAACTGTTGTGTATGTGTGTTTAATACCTTGTATCTTGGAATGATGAGCCATACTTTAGCTAGGCTTTTTGGAATAGGTTTGCTCATAATGAGATATATGAAAGAAAAGGGTTATTTTTGGTCAAGGGGTGAACATTTATCCTTCATTATAAATGAAGATGATAGGGAAACGGACTTTGGCCCAGTGGTTAGGGCGTCCGTCTACCACATGGGAGGCCCGCGGTTCAAACCCCGGGCCTCCTTGACCCGTGTGGAGCTGGCCCATGCGCAGTGCTGATGCGCGCAGGGAGTGCCGTGCCACACAGGGGTGTCCCCCGTGTAGGGGAGCCCCACGCGCAAGGAGTGCACCCATAAGGAGAGCCGCCCAGCGTGAAGGAGGGAGCAGCCTGCCCAGGAATGGCGCCGCCCACACTTCCCGTGCCGCTGACCACAACAGAAGCGGACAAAGAAACAAGACGCAGCAAAAAGACACAGAAAACAGACAACCGGGGGAGGGGAATTAAATAAATAAATCTTTTAAAAAATAAATAAATAAATAAATGAAGATGATAAACAGTTCAGCTTCTGAATATAGAATAGTCTGTTCAACACCATATTTTTTTGGTGACGTTTCATTTTGGTCCTTGGTGGTTTAATTTCTTTCCTCTGACATTGGGAAAAGACAAACACACACGTGAAAATGGTATTGCAGACCTTGGTGGCAGACATCTTGTTAAGACCATTTTAACCAGTTGTGTTGTTTGGGCAACTGTAGACTTGGTTGTGAGTTCTTGGCATGGATTTAAAATGGAGTTTTTGGGATTTATAACATTTTCATAAGGGGCAGTCAATTGTTTTCTGGTGAATGAACCTTTTTTTTTCTTTAAACCAACTTTAATAGAGGGCTGCTTTTTTTTTTAAAGACTTATTTTTAATTTTTAAAAATTTATCCCCCCTACCCACTTGCTTGCTGTCTGGTCTCTGTGTCCATTCATTGCACATTCTTGTGTCTGTCTCCCTCTGTTGTGTCATCTTGCTGCACCAGCTCTCTGTGGTGCGGGTCGTCGGCTCTCTGTGGGCACGGGCCAGCTTTGCCTTCACAAGAAGGCCCTGGGAAACGAACCCAGGGCCTCCCATATGGTAGATGGGAGCCCAATCAGTTGAGCCACATCTGCTTCCCTATGGTGAATGAACTTTTTAGAGATAGTGGTCTAGTATTCCTTTTATATTTTCCAGTGTTGCTACAATTCCATTTTGAAGCATTTTGTTCTATCTTTTTTCCTTTCTCTTGACTTTTATCTATACATGATGTCTGAAGACTGAAAGAATCCAAAAGTTTTAACTGCTTCACTTTGGGTATAGCTTTGGAGGATGAGGGTTGTTCAGTAATTGCTGGTATAAAGAAGGTAGTTTGCAGTCTTGGCCTCTTTCTGTATAGTCACATGCTATATTCTATTTCCAGTATACAAGTTATCAATTGTTCAATAGAGCTTTCTGGGGACACCACTGTCCCTTTCCAATTTTCAAATTTTGAGAGGGATAATTTGTGCAAGTCCAGATTATTAAAAGGCGGCGGGAGAAAATCAGGGTGTGGAAATACTTTACTTGGTTCTTCTATGAAAGATTCTTCCAAGTTTTCTATTGTTTCTGGCTTTAAGTTCAGGTCCATCTTCTTAAAAATATTTGAGTAAAGTATCATTTGTTTTTTGATTTTCTGAAAAATCACTTTCATCTGTTAAATTTTCTTCCACACTGCTATTTTCATATTTCAAATTTCAATTTGGAGAAAAAGTTTCATCATTGTTGTTTTCTATAGCTGAAGCCAAATTAATATGAGGCTCATTTCTATCTTTGAAAAACAGTCTCCATCAGCAAAGGGCCAGCAGAGACCTAGCGGGAATCTGCCCTTGCAGTTCAGGCTAAGAACCAACTTGCTTGTCAAATGAAGTGCTTGTTGGTGAGTGGCTCAGAGTGAAGATCCTTATGGGCTTATTGGTTACATTTAAGTCAGTTTCCAATGACGATTTTTGAAATCCCTGTTCTCTGTGGTGCTTCCTCTAAGATAAGTCTGTAAATGAAATATTCGTTTACTCTTCTGTGTTCTTTTGTAAGCATGCTCTGACAAATCAGTTGCTCTACTGGAATTTCCAAATGGTTCTATAAAGCAGCAGAAGTCTTGTTAATTTTCCCACCTGCTTGCCTCTTCTAGGCAGGAGGTTTTTATTTCCAGGAACAGATAGAGTTCTGAATCCAAATTCCAGTGAGATAATGTTTCATGAGAGATGTTTCTCACAGGTTGTATATTGGTACCACAGTTCCCACTATTTCTCCTTCCCATTTTGTTGTAGTTGCTCCAGTTTTCTTAAAACCCTGCTGTATGCCAAGCACAGGGATGGAAGAAAGAAGGTGGGAGGAAGCTGCTGAGCAGGTGGCACTGTCCTGGGTGGGCGCCATTGAGTTGAGGGGAGCCGCTTCTGATCCGGCTTGCCTGGAGGCGCCGTGACTGTGGTGGGGTCAGGGGCAAGCCTAGGCAAGTCAGCCTGGGCTGGGGTGGAGAATCCGCAGAGTCCCCAGCCGCCGGGGTGTCCTTGGCACCCCGGGCCCACCAGGGCCCAGGTATTCTTGGGCCAAGGACCCGCCGCTAGGGCTCAGCCTGGCAGCTGCTCCTGGCCCTGCACCCCGCGAGGCCCTATTGGGGACGGTCTGGCCCCCTGGCCGATCACAGTGGAAGTCAGCAGAACCCTGATAAATAGTATATTTGTGTGAAATAAAGGTTTGAATTTTGGCTACATGTAACATTGCAGTTTGCCCATAGACTTAGTGCCTCCAGTTAAAGTTTCAAGTTATCAAATGTTCTCCAGGAATAAAACTTGAAGACTCTAAAAGGGGAAGTTTTCCAGGTGGGCCTTGCTGGGTTTTAATTGCTAAGAATAACAGAATAGTTAGTTCAGTGCAGAGTAGTATGAAGAAGGCAACAAGAATCTCCACAAATCTTGGTTATATGCTTGACAGAGTTTTTATTTACAGTTGGGAGCATCTGAAAGTGTTGGTGGTCCGTACTCCTCACTTAATTTAGCCTAAACTAATTATGCCAAATAAAATTCTTGTCCATAAAATCCAGTGGCATTTCTATTACTTTGCCTACAGGTTCCCACTTTCAGCTCACCTACCTATGGTGTTTCTTTCGAGTTCTGTCAAGGTGAAAGTGAAATCAAATGAGCATGACTTCAGTGCCATGGCCCTCTGAGATCACATCACCAAGATTCAGTCATGAATAGTCAACTGGCAAAAACACTCACTGAGGAACAGATCCAGAAAGGAACTGAAGTTCATACAAATATCAAATTGACATTGTCATTAGGAATAGCATTTATTAATGCTACCAAGTACACAGGGGCATGCCATTAAGAGCTGACAGATTTCCTGCCAGCTCTAGGTATGGGTAGGTGTGGGTCTATTTTAGAATGTAAGGGTAAGAACAAACATATAAAATGACTTGAGTTCAGCATATGACAAGTCTAGGAGAAGAAAGCCTTAATACCAATTTTCTAGGCCCACTAACACCACATTTTGCTCAGTAGCAAAACAAGAGGCCTCAATACAGAAGGAAGACCTATGGAGGAGAGATTTCCGTTAAAATGAAGCCCTTTCCACAATGGTTCACACATCTGATTTATTTCACCAACAATATAACATTCCATCAGAACAGGTAAATGTATATATGAGGATATTTCATGTTACACATATGAGAAACATGCTCCTTAAATAACTGCAAATTATTGTAGGGCATTACATTATTTTAAGTACATTATACAAAGGAGAATTTTAGTTACAGGAAACACTCCATACTATATTTTGCAAAATGTAAAAAATATTTTAGGAAGTAAAGCATGAAAATGCAATTTATCATTCAAGTAAATATCAATTTCTAAAAAGTTAAGTATTTCCAAAGTGTGAAGTCTTGTTCTAAGCACTTTATATGTATTATTTAACCTTCAATTTCCAATTTTATACAGTAAATTTTCATTCCCATTTTATACAGTAAAAACCCATACATCGGGAAGCGGATTTGGCTCAACTGATGGAGCATCTGCCTACCACATGGGAGGTCCAGTGTTCAAACCCAGGGACTCCTGAACCATGTGGTGAGCTGCCAAGGGCAGTGCTGATGTGTGCAAGGAGTGCCGTGCCACGCAGGGGTGTCCTCTGCGTAGGGGAGCCCCATGCACAAGGAGTGCACCTTGCAAGGCAAGCTGCCCCATGCAAAAATAACGTAGCCTGCCCAGGAGTAGCAACGTACACACAGAGAGCTGATGTAGCAAGATGACGCAACAAAAAGAGACACAGATTCCTGGTGCTGCTGACAAGAATGCACGCGGACACAGAAGAACACAGCAAATAGAGAGAGAGAGCAGACAATGGGGCAGTGGAGAAGGGGAGAAAAAAAACAAAAAACAAAACAAAACAAACCCATACATGATGAACATGCTTAAAGTCACCTAGTAACTGATGGGGCTGCATTTTGAACCCAAGCAGTCTAACTGGAAAGCCCATGCTTTACTCTTTTTTTTTTTTTCAGATTTATTTTTTTTACATTTATTTCTCTCCCCTTCCCCACCCTCCCAGTTGTCTGCTCTCTGTGTCCATTCACTATGTGTTCTTCAGTGTCCATTTGTGTCAGCAGCACCCAGAATCTGTGTCTCATTTTGTTGTGTCATCTTCCTGTGTCAGCTCTCCGTGTGTGCGGTGCCATTCTTGGGCAGACTGCACTTTTTTTGCACTGTGTGGCTCTCCTTACAGGGTGCACTCCTTGCGAGTGGGGCTTCCCTACTTGGGGGACACCCCTGCGTGGCACGGCACTCCTTGCACACATCAGCACTGCGCATGGGCCAGCTCATCACACGGGTCAAGAGGCCCTGAGTTTGAACCTTAGGCCTCCCATGTGGTAGGCGGATGCCCTATCCATTGAGCCAAATCTGCTTTCCTACTTTTCTTTTTTAAAAAGCTTTATAATATATAATTTACATACCATACAATTCACCTATTTGTGCTCTACTTTGGTACACTACATATACAAATGAATCACCACCATCATTCCCCAGTCTTTACCAGAGTTTCTAATTTTTGCAACTGATGTAAGGCCCAGAATTCCTTCTTTCCTTTCATCTCTTACAACTCTGTCTCTTCTCTTAGGCCTTAATCAAGTAGCAAGCAAAGCCATTGGGAGGTAACACTCTCAGGATTAAGAAAAGCATAGTAATTCTCTTTCCAGTATTCAAATCTCAAAATACAGACAAAGGGCTCTTGCATTCACCTAAAAAAATAATGTAATGTTTTAACACCCAGTTCTTTTCACTGGTCTACTTTTACACAGCTACAGAGGAATAGAGACAAAGGACTTCTTATTTCCCTTGTTTTTTAAGCTTGATCCTAAGATTGTTTTCTCACGTCTCAATACTACTAGAGGAGCACCAAAGAATTGGAGCAAATAGGACTGAAGTTTCTGTGAATCTATAATGATTATCCTTGGAGCACTTAGCTGGCTCACAGCAAAAACTCTTTGTAAAGCTCCCCAAGAATGATTCCCAGTTGTCTCAGTTCACTGAAACCCAGAGAAAGAACCTGCTGTTAATCATACACTAAATGCCTACCCACCAATTAAAAGTTAACTCCCCTTCAATGTTTCTTGATTTCTGAGCATCCTTTAAATAAACTAGTGAGGCACTCATGTTTTTCTCTTTGTAACTGTTTAGCTTTTCTTCTCAGCTGGGAGGCTGGCACAAAGGTTTCATTCAGAGGAACAAACATGATCTAGATAAGGCTGTATTAAACATTACCTGAGAGGCTAGCATTAATGACAGCAAATTAAAGTGCTATTGTTGTTACTGTTTTGGATAGTGAAAAGAAACACTTAAGTACCAACCACACTGCAGTGAAAAGTGAAGCTTCAATTAACCCTGGCAATTGCAGAGAATTCCAGAGGGTGACCATCTGAGAGGCACACAGTTCAGGCAACTCACATCTTGTTCTAATCTTCCTTTGGATGGTTATAATTTCAGGGTATAAATAAGGTTATTAGTGAGAACAGAACAACAATAATTACAGTAAGTATTTGCAGAGCACTCTGATCGCATTATGACGTCAGTCTCTCCGCAGCTTCAAAATGGGAATCTCATGCTTAGTGTTTGCTCTCCATGACCACCCTCAAAGGCGGCTGCACGATGTACTTACTGACAAGAAAAGAGGCTACTGGGACTCAGAAGTTATTTCTTCAAGGAATTCCATGTTAGCCTGTCTCAGAGCCACCTCAATCCAAAATACCTGAAAGGTATATACTATTCTAATTACTATGGAAGCTCTCTTCACAAATATTATGCTAGACCACAATGAAAGCTATTTTAACTCACCACCTAGCATTTCACATTTGTTTGTGCTATAGTAATTTTGGAAGAGTTCATAGCTCTTAAAACCAAATTTGATAGCTTGATAAAATGTATTATGGGAGCAGATGTGGCTCAAGTGGTTGAGCACCTTCTTTCCACCTGGGCAGTCCTGGGTTTGGTTCTGATGCCTCTTAAAAACAAAAAACCAAACAACAAGCAAACAAATGGCAAAAAAAAACAACTCAGAGGAGCTGATGTGGCTCGGTGGTTGAGACTGGCTTCCTACACATAAGGTCCTGGGTTCAATCCCCAGCCCATATACTTAAAAAAAAAAAAAAAAAAAGGTATTAGGTTACACCCAAACTTTGTCTTTTTAGTACTTACAAGTTCGTGTAGTAGAAAACTCACAATGGATGAGATTAAAGGAATTCTGCACTTAATGATACTTCTGCTTTCCTATTTATTGCAGAGGTCTCTCGGTACACTAGATAGCAGGAGATCCTTGTAACTGTATGAAGGATTTTACTTAATCATGTTTGGACTAATGTATCAATATGGCTGCTTTGTCAGAAATGGAATATTATTGAAAAAAAAATCATCAAGTCATAAATGACTGTAAGCTATGAAAAATTTGAAATACAGCATCAGGGAATTAAAGTGTACAAATGAATGTATTTTTAAAAGAACATGGGATTCAGGTAGGCTAAGGTATTAGCACTGTGCCAATTCTATTTTAAGAGACTACAAATAGTTATAACCTGCAAAAAGGCAAGGTAAACTGCATCATCAAATAGCAAGTAAAATTTTGATATTAGGAGGTATAGCAGTTTGATACTATTTATGATTTCCAAAAACAGATAGATTGTTTGTAAACTAGTCTTTTCCTCTGGGCATTATACCCTTTGATTGTATTAGATTCAGCTAAAATGTCTTTGATTGGATTATGTAAGATTAGGGCTTAGAGTCATCAGGGAAACTCCGTTTGAGTACCTGCCCTCTGGGTGGGCTATATAAATGGACACTCAATCAAGAACATGGGAAGCAGATACACAAGAAAAATGAGATAGCTCCATAGAAATGGCAGAGGCCAGGGGAAGAGAAATGAGCCATTCGCCTGATAGTTTACAGCTGACCTTGTAAAGAGAACACAGCAGCTGAACCCAGAAAGAAATGAGCCCAGGGAAGAGAGATGAGTCTATGCCAGCCTATACTTGAGATTGGAAGAAGTTGGACCCACGGAGCCTTAAGAGGGAAGAGGAAGGCTGAACCCTTGTAGACTTCACTTCCCATCTGGCTTCAACATGTGGCAACAGACTTTGGGTGAGGAAGTACCTCTTATGGTACCTTGAGTTGGACTCTTTAGGGTCTTGTGACTGTAAGCTTCTACCCCAAATAAATACCCTTTATAAAAGCCAACAGATTTCTGGTACCTTGCCATCAGCACCCCTTTGGCTGACTAATACAGGAGGTATGACACAATGAGAAAAGGGTCCAGAGAATGAAAAGGAAAATTCATGGTAATAGTATACTTTCTACATGAGTACAATTAACTGAAAGCTTCAAGGAAGCAATAAAGAATTCTTTAGGATTATGAGTGTGGCCAGAGTATGTTAGATTCCTCATAAAGGATACATGTGCTTTCTACTTGTACCAGTTAGATGTCTCTTACACTGGGGTCACTCCATTTCTCCACTTGTCTTGAAGAGTCTTCTTGGCCTGGTTTTCTGTCTACTTTCAGGTCTTTGATCCAACTGGAAACAAATTTCAGTTCTGTTTTTAGATAGTGTAGTTACATTGTGATTACTTAAAGTTCCAGTATCCAGTTCTTATTCAACGCTCAGTCTCCCTGAAAATTCACCTTTCCAGCTTCCCTGGCAGCTGGAAGAGCCATGTTACCAAAGTTCAGGCTGACAGAACACAAGCAGAAACATGCTAAAGCCTATGCTTCCTAAAGAAGGAAATGGGCCAAAGATAGATTGCTGGCACTAACTCATGCTTGTGTGCAGAGTGGAAAAGAACCTAGATTATTGATGTCATGATTGAATGACAGTTATCACTTACTTCTGGACTTCTTGAGAGAAAAGAAAAAGAAATCCTTATGTATTTTGGCCACTATTAGGTTGTCTGTTATTTTCATTCAAGAAGATTCTTACATACAATATTCAACTATTGTTAAATGCTGGGAATCCAGAAACAAATTCTTTTGGTTTCTGCCCTCAAGAACTTTATCATCTAGTGAAGGAGAATGAAAGGTAAACAAAGAGTCCTGATACAATGTGTAGTAGAATTAAGTATAAGGTGCTATTAGAGCACAGAGGAATGAATGATTAATTCTACTGCTGATGGCTTAAAAAAGCTTTACCGTGGAGAAGATATCTGTGCCAAGCTGAGAAGAACAAGTAGGAAATATCTAGGGAGATAAGAATGAAAGTCAGAGCTACTCAGACAATGGGATTAGCACAAATAAAAGCATAGAAGGGGGAAAGAATATGGGATACACAAAGAAAAGTAATTTGGAAAAAATGTGCAGACCTAAGTAACTTTGGAAATGAATGGAGTCTATAAGGCTAAAGGAAATAGGAACTATGATAAGCACTGTACTCTAGTTGATAAAGTTGTTTCTCATAAGGGTATGGGTTAACAATTCTGAACCTATAATACAAATATACTGGAATTGAACAATTAATAAAGAAAATGGTGGATGGCGGGAACCAGGTGTTTGGATTGGGGAAGTTATAGACAAGTGAGGAGAGAAGACTAAAATGATCCATAAGGTAATAGATTAGAACCGGAGACATCAGTATGAACTCAAGTTTAGCTTAATGTAAATACAAATGGTTAAAAATAGAAATACTTACATTTATATGTATATACCGGGGTTAGAATACATACACATATTTCCTTGTGCTGGCAATTTTGAGAGAGCCTTAAGGCAAAGACACCCCAATAGCAACAAGCATACCTAACACCCAGACCTTGGTTCCTAACACCATTCTCTAATAAATAGACTTGTGCTCCTTGGAGAAATGGCTGATTCTAGGGCTTGGGCAGGAAATACACAAGATGAGCCTAGAGCATATTATAGTTCTAGAAAATAAGGGAGTTGTAAAAGCAAACAAGCAAACACAAAGATGGGAGTATATCAAAGGGACATAAGAGCCAACTAATACATCTTCCGATGGCCAAAACTGGAACAATCTGAGCAAACTCAATTAGTATTGGATTACAACCCAAAGTATAAAATAACTATCCATGAGCCCATTCTGATATAAGTGACTGACTAATAAATGGGAGAAATTCATATACAGGAGTTGAATGAAATTCAATTTCAATACATGAAATTCATGTACAAGAATTTCAAGCAATTTATGTAGATACTTCCCACTCCTTAAGCGATTTCCTTCCAAAAAGTGTGGCATGGAAAGGGAGGAAAAAACCTAACTCTATAGTGGAGTAACTGGACAATACTACCTCAAGGTTAACATCAACCGTGATAAATCTTGTTGATAGTATGTGTCATGATACGATGTGATGAGAATGGCACTTTACCTTTGTAGTCTTCCTCCCCAAACCCATAACCCCAGTTGAATCGTGAGAAAAACATCAGACAAATCCCAATTGAGAAAAATTCTATGAATACCTGACCAATACTCAAAACCATCAAGTCATCAAAAATAGGAAAGTCTGAGAAATCATCAGAGCTGAGAGGAACCTAAGGAAACATAAGAACTAAATGTAATGTGGTATCCTGGATGGGATACAGGAACAGGAAAATGATATTAGGTAAAAATGAAAGAAATCTGAAAAAATATGAACTTTTATTAATAACATATTGATGTTGGTTCATTAATTGTGGTAAATGTACCATACTAATGTAAGATGTTATAATGAGGGAAACTATCTATGGGGTATATAGGAACTTTCTATACCATCTTCACAATTTTTCTGTAAATCCACAACTATCTTTAAAATAACCATTATTTCTTAAAAAAGGTAATTTTTTATGCCTACAGCCTATATTGTGAGCAATCCCAGGGGTGGTGGTAGTGGTGGTTGTAAGGCAAGAAAGGTAGGCAGGGGCCAGATAGTGAGGAATCCTTACGTAAACCAAATTAAGGAGTTTGAATATTTTCTTACAGGTATTGCCAGCAACTGAAGAGTTTTAAATAGATGAGCAATGTGATCAGATTTATATTTTATAATTTTTATGTTTGTCTTATTCTACCAATCACTGGACCTTATATCAGACCAGCAAAAACCTAAGCTCAGGGACTAAGGCATCTGTAGCTTTTAAAATCTTCACATATGTTCCTGGTGTACACTGAGGACTGAGGATCACTGGTATAAAGAATCAATTAGAAGAAAAGGGCCAGGGCTATACACAATAAAAGTTTAACTCAGAAATGGTTAAAGAAGACAATGGCCATGAGAATAAAGGAGGAAACAAATTCAAGACACACTTAAAGTAAGCGGATGTGGTTCAAGTGATATGGGCTCCTGTCTACCATACAGGAGGTCCAGGGTTCAATTCGTGAGGCCTCCAAAGGCAAGCTGGCCCACATGGAGAGCTGGCCCATGCAGAGAGCTGGCCCATGTGGAGTGCTGGCCCATGCAAGAGTGCTGGCCCTCACAGAGTGCTGACCCACATGGTAAGCTGCTGCAACAAGATGACGCAACAAAGAGACACAGGAGAGACAATAAGAGACGCAGCAGACCAGGCAGCTCAGATGGCGCAAGAGATTGAGCGTCTCTCTCCCTGGTGCCACCTAAAGAGCAGACAAGCAGACACAGAATATACAGCCAATGTACAGAAAGCAGTGAGCATAAAACAATGAGGGGGGGAGGAATAAATAAATATATATATATATATATATATGTACTTTTTAAAGACAAAGTTAAGAGGCAGAAATAACTTATTTTTTTTGTGTGTGTAATGACTAGATATATGTACAAGTAGAATGAAACCAAAAATCTGAGCCATGGTTTCTGGCTTGAGTAGAAGGGTAAATGATGACAGTTTTAAAGACAGATTTCAGAAAGAAGGTGGATAATAGTGGGATGGAGGAAGGAAGGGAAGATAATGAGTTTTTTGCACAAGACAAACTTTAAGGAATACATTCCTTAATGTAATACATTAAGAAATACATTTAAATGGATATCCCCAATAAGTAGTTGGAAATAGAGTTCAAGTGAGTGCTTGGTGCTAGAATTGTAGATTTGGGAGTCAGGTAGTAGTTGAAGTTATAAGAAAATGATCAGGAAAGAAAAGTGGGACAAATGGAAACCATGGTAGTACTGACATTTAGGACGCAAGAGAGGAAGAGGAGTCAGTTATTGGATTAAATATGAAAATATATTAAAAAATGAGAAGCTAAAATAAAGAATTGGTTTTGGAAATACAGGAAATCAGTGCTGACCCTTAACAAAGTGATTTGAATCCTGGCTCTGCCAGCAGAGTACAGAGAGTTGAGGAATAAACAGGGCAGTGGGGAAACTGAGGTGTGAGTGTAGACAATTCTGATAGGCAGTGGAGAGGAAAGGAGAGAAGTGGGGCTATAGCTTGAGGAATCACCTGTGTCAAAGACAGGCAGTTGGTAAGCTGCAAAGAATCTTGAATATCTTTGTAAGATGAGAGGAAACCCAATGTAAAGAAAGACTGAAGATTCTGTAAAGAGAGGGAATTGTTGATGAAGCAAATTTCTGGAAGTAGGAGGAAGAGAAGGAGAATAAGTACACAGAGAACATTTTAGCCATGAAAGGTGTCAAGAACAATCTCATTCTCTGAAATGGGTCGGGATGGATAAGAATAGGGGCATTAAAATGGAAGGGAGGATGGTTAAGAGAATCCTTTTCCAGTGTTCCCTTTGTGAAGTAGGAGGCTGAAAGAGAAGACATCTGAGGACAGGAGGAACAGGAAAGCATGAGAAAGGAAACCAACAGTATTTGAGTAAATGGCCTATCTGACGTTGCAGTGAAATTAGTGATCATTTATTGGTTGCCTCCCCAGCACTCACTCCCCACTTACAGTAGCTCATGTACTTGGGATCTGTGAGTTTCCAGAGAAGCCAGGATGGACCCGAATAACCTGCACCAAACCAATCAGCACACTGCAAACCTCTGGGCATAGGCGATTTGGTACAGAGGTGAACATATAACTAAATCTATCCAACAGAGTGCATCTCAGGTCTATCACTAGAGATTTGGGAACAAAAGGTGACTTCATGTCCCTGTTACTTATGAAAGGGGATGCAAATAGCTCTTCAAGCTATTGAAAGCCATCTTGAAGTCATGAGTGGGCCTGGCCTTACGATGATACAGTACAACTTTAAGATGGAGCGGTCTCCGAGGAAGGAAAATTGAGATAAAAGATAAAAGATATAAGAAAGAGAAAGAATCCAAGCTCTGTAGTTGAAAGATAAAAAGAAGCTAGTTCCCATCATTAAGTAGTTGGATTAAATTTCATTTGAAGCCAGTCCCACCTTTGGGTTTTTCAGTTATTGATTCAATACATTCTCTTATGTGTGCCAATCTGATTTGAGTTTTCTGTTATCTACAACCAAAAGTAAAATATACCACCTGCAGTCTGGGGGCTAAATATTTGGTTTGATTTAGATTGGGCCCATCCAGGCTGATCGAACAGAAAGTAATGGTGATTTATGATAGTGGAATTGAGGGAGAACAGAACTAACAACCAGGAGGCTGACTAGTTAAAAGCACACAACACAAAGGGATGGGCAGTGAAAGAGGGGAGGAGGGGTTAAGGGCGCTGGTGGGCACGATGTGGATGAAGTCTGTGTTTAATAGAAACAAGACGAGTGGAAGACAGAAATACTAGTTAGTAATTAGGTCTGCTGAGTTTGTTAATCCATGTCACCTAGTAACAAAAACACAAATACTGTAACAATGAGAAGGAAATACTAGCTTTGAATAAGGCTTTTACAAAGTGGTTAGAATCATAAAACCACAAACACCTATGAAAGAGAAACATTTTAATCCTGACAAAGAGCTAAAACATGGACTCCCAACTACCACCTAATTTTAATCTTCTGAAGGTCATTACAATAGATCCCAATCCCTTGCTTTTCAGGAACAACCCCGCTCCCCCCCCTGCCGCCCCCCCCACTGGACCATTTAAAACAGGGTTTTTCAAATTAATGTCCTACGGCAATTTTTAAAATTGTTCTTTTATTATGATAATAATCTAAAAGTAAAATCAACAGGAGCACATGTGTAACCGCTACTTGATTTCAGTGCCTGTGTTTGCTTTTATGATCTGGTTGGCAACAAGCAGCACAGATGTAATATGTAAATGATGCATCTGAGAATACAGCACACTGTAAAAAAATTCTGCAGTAGTTTGAATAGAGAAAAATGGTGAAGGATTGAGATTATACATAGCACACAATGGCACAGATGGGCTGAAGTCAAAAGAACCTGTAAGTGATGGTCAGTATCTTGTTCATAATGAGAGCTGCCATTTAGTTTCAGTTAATCATCAGCAGTCACATTCTAATACTGTTATTTTGAATTTTTATTGGCTTTTCGGTTGTATATGTACTTATTTTGATTTTGTAGCTGAATAAGAGCTCTGTGTACAGGAGTTTATACTTAGATTTGTGTTTAAAAACAATATAGTAAAATTATTTTAGGTCAACCCAGGGGTCTGTATGAATTTTCTCCCTTTAAACAGAATTTTAGCATTTAGCATTTAAACATTTTCCAAGATTGGAAATACACTATTAGATGATTCTTTTCTAGATAGTCCGACTCTTAATCCTCCTTTGCAGTAGAAATACTCTAAGTAGGGCAGATCATCTTAATTCTCCTTGGAAAGCAATTTAGGTAGAGGCAAAGAGTTCAGACTAAATGGAATCCAGGCTTTGCCACTTACTACCATGTAACCTCTGGTTGATATTTAAGCTTGTTATTCTTAATTTCCTCAATAAAATGTGGTTAAATAAGAATATTTCAAAATATAGGTTTCTTAAAGGAGATGATGTATGTAGCATATATGTAGCAGAGTGCTAGATGTGTGGTATATGCTCAGTAAATGTTAGCTGATATCATTAGTTCAGTCTCTTCTTACAATTTCTACTGGGCTTCATGAATACTACAGGATTAAGCCTTCCACTGAGATATTTCTTAGTTTAAATAACATGCTATATAAGTAGTCCCAGTGTTACAACCCAACTCCTAAAGGTCACAAGTTGGTGAGGCTGCAAGACCAAAGAACACACATGGAATTTAGTCAGGCTTTATTGGGAGTTAAGGACAGGAGTGAATCTTTGACAGTGGCCTGTCAAAGAATGAATGAAGTTTGCTCTCGGTAAACAGATGAGAAAATGAGGGGTGATATATAAGGGGTTCCAGAACAAGGACATTCCATAGGATATGAGAACAGAGTTCCTGCTAAGATCACGTGAAGCGTACACATGGGGAGTGGTGATGTTTTCACTACGCTCATAGGAAGGACATTTACTGAGGATGTTTATTGCTTTGGGAAGATTATAGTTTACCATAACATCTCTACATTCTCTTTCCTCTGGGGAGGGTTGTTAACCTTCAACTTACGCCTAGGTCACACAATCAGCTATGTGCTAAGACTTGGGGGGGGCCCTGGATCCCCACAATCTACCTTCACATAGCAGCCTATGTTGACCATAGAACAAGTATTGCATCCACATTCTACAGCAAGAGTATAAAAGATAACAGCTAAACACATTGTGTCTCTCAGTGACAACTGCAGCACCACCTGGCACAAAAAACAGCCAATGGGTAGAACTACCAGGGAGCACGCTTTACTCTATATATCTAGCCTTAATAGTAAAATTACACAACTCAGCAGGTAACCACCCCAACATTATGGATTCCCTCTTGTTGTTACATGCAGAAAGGAGCCATGTGATCTATGGTGACAGACTCAGCTGTTAACCATCCTAAACCATTATATACAGCATATCCTAATAAAGGCCTGGGCTTATTCATCTGTTCCCAATAAGAGAAAAAAAATTATATATGTGTATATATATATATATATATATATATATATATATATGAGTATCATTGAAAGATGGCAGCTGAATCTCAGTCTTAAATGAGAAAGTTTTGTTCCAAACTTGCTGATGGGTCATATTCTGCCATGCCAGCGAGGTGTTCCACACTGTCCAATTTGCAGGAGTTGTGGTCCAAGAAAGGCCAGTAGCACCCAGAAATGGTAAGTCTGTGCAAACCCAACAGTAGGTTCCATTGTGGACATGGATTATTGCTGAAGCCCACTACAGGAAGGTATTGGCTAAGGTGTTATGGGTGAAAAGAAAGATGTTTATGGCAAACAGTAAGGAGTCTAACAGTGTACAAGCAACATTTCCATTAGCGGATAAAGGAGTCCAGGTCTTTCAAGTTGGACCTCGTGGTCAGAGTCTTTACTGGGCTTTATTCTGACCAGTTGCCTTCCTTGTTTCCTATACTAACTTGCCTCAACTACCCCCCTCAGATAATTCACATCTTATTCTTAAGGGGGAGCTGAAGGGCAATGGTCATTCTTCTGTAGCTGCTTCCTGCTGGTTAGGGGCAGAAGACCCTGCCTAACAAGGTGTGATACTCTCTGGCTATTCTATTGAAGCTAAGGGAAGGTAAGTTCGGCACTGTGGTTGGAACTGGATGAAATCTCCACATGACTAATAGCTTGTTCTGGAAGGCACTAATTCTGGGAGAAATAAACTTAGTTAGAATTTTGAAGATTCATGTTCCTGCTGAAAGGATAAAGAAAATGGTGGTAAGCAGCTCCAAAAAGGGGGCCAGCCATGACATACTGGACAATGGGAATGAGAAAGCCCAGGTGCCTCCAGAGGCTACATCCTTCTGAAGCTGATGGGCTTTATCTAGTAAGCTTCACATGCAGTCTAGGAAACCACCAGCCCCCAGTTCCCACAGCAGTGGTTATGACGAAGACAGCTAGGAGAAGTAGGAGGAGAGGTACCGTTCTAGATATAAACAATATAGGCAACAACAAGATAAGCATATGGCAAGCAAAATAAAGACAATATTGAAGAAAGCCATTCTTTTTATCTTATGTTCATTAATTACTTAGAAAATGAATTAAATTTATGAAGACTTTTAACGTGTTCAATATCCTTCTGCACATGATCTAGAATAGAGGAGATATATATTCATCAGGTAAATAGGCACAATACTTAAATACTAATCAATGCACTAATCAATGCACAAGCTCCTCTTTGAGATGCAGTGAATAGATCTAAGATCAGATTTGCAAAACTGTACATGTTGTCTCTCCATGGGAGCAGGTCATAATGCCGACTGTGTCTGTTTAAGTTCTACTCACATCACTCTGGTAATTATTGCTCCCCTTGGTATGTCCTTCACACAGCCAGCATGCTGCAGCACTAATAGCTCTTGGGGAGAGCGCCAGTGTTTCACCAGCCTGGTGCATAGTGCCAAAGGGCATTATGAAACAGAGCCTGTTTGGAGGCAATGTTGTAAATCTGGCCATACTGAGCCATCACCAGCAGCTTCGAGAGTCTGAAACTGCAACATACTCTCCATCCACTTCAAGAACATAACCAGAGATGTGGTAGATACCTTTTTTGTTTTAGGGGTCTGTGACCAACCTAGCCAATAACTCAAATAGAGAGGCACCATGCAGTGTACTGAATGCCCAGTTTGAATGCACAAAACAGCCTGACGATAGTGAAGTCAATCTCTTAATTTTATACACTTTCTAAATACTTCCAATGCAGTTTATAACATCAAATGAACTTAACTATTTTAGTACTTTACTTTTTACTTTTACACATTTACCATGATGACATTAATAGGTATTTTACTTTAACAGTACAGGAAAATCTGCTTTCTCCATTATTTTACAAAAATCTAAGATTCCCAATGGAGTCAAGGTTATCTTCCCCCTACCACCACTTTAATATGCAGATTGAGGTGGCCTCTGACAGGTTTCCCTGCTATGAAGTTACTTTTTACTTTTTATCAACTTCAATTCAGGTTTCTATTTAATAATGGCTGGAATTAGCCATGATAGGACTTCATTTTAGACAATGCATTTACAAACTTCTTAGAATTAACCTTAAGTTACTTTGGTTAACCAGATTTCTACTTAATGATTTCTCAGAATCAGCACTTACATTATAATCTTTCAGTTTAGAAAATGCTTTTACAAACTTCCTATAACCAGCCATAACCACATGAACTACTTTGCCTCAAGGAAAATTTTGCCTTTACAAAACACATTCCCTTACTTAATGCTACCTTCTACAATACCCTCTATAACTTTCTATAGTCATTCAAGTCTTGTCTAATATATTTCCATCCTGATTTTATGAAAATCAGTCATCTTAGGACAAAATACATTCCCTTAAATAAACTTACCAAATTTTAGTCAGCACTGACTGTTAATTCACTTCCACAAGCCTTTTGCTTCTTTCTATATCCATTAAAGTCTCACATCCCTCATTCTGTTCTGTGAAGGAAAAAGAAAAACCAAGCTATTCATTCCATTTAGGCAAAAAACAATTTTTTAAAAAGAGGCTTGTCATAATTTCATTAGCCAAAAGCTTAAAATTTTCATATTTAAGAATTAACATATATAATGCTAATTTATTTTATTAGTGTCCTATAAACCTAGTGAGATTACACCCAAGCTAAATAAAATTGAAATCATTATCGCTTATGCAAGAGATGTTATTTTTCCTTCCTTCTCCATAGGAAGGCTAAAACCTCCTTTTTTCTTAATAAATTCAAAAACTGTGAATAACCTTAAAAGCATACTGGGGAAGTGGCTGTGGCTCAATCAGTTGGGCTCCCGTCTACCATATGGGAAGCACTGAGTTTGTGTCCCCAGGCCTCCTTGTGAAGGCAGGCTTGCCCGCACACTGCGGAGCGCCGCCTGACCTGCAAGCACCGTGGAGCACCAACTCAGCAAGGTGACACAACAAAAAAAGAGAGGCAAGCAAAAACACAGAAGAACGCACAGCAAATGGACACAGAGAACAGAGAGCAAGCAAGCCGCAGGGGAGAGGGGAAATAAAATAAATAAATATAGACACAGAAGAATGCACAGCGAAGGGACACAGAGAGCAGACAGCAAGCAAAAAGCCACAAGGCAGGGGGGAAGCATACTGACTGTCAGGTCCTGGAATAATTATAATTGTTTAATTTATTTAATCATAATTTAGAAAAATCTTTCCATAGCTTTCAATGACTTTCTTTACTTACCAAAATCTGGATATTTGTATTATTACTATCATCTCAAAACCTGTTAAAATTTAATAGGGGAATTACAGGACAGACTATACAAAATAAGGTTTATTCTGTAATATCCCCCTCTGTCCCTATCATTTTAATTTCCAGGCCTCTTAGAATTCTAGGTTAAACTCACATCTCCCCTATTTTTCCACACCCAGCCCATCCCCTTAGTTTTCTCAACTGGTTTTACTCGAATTCAGTTAAGGTTAGGAGAAGACCCTGGGTGTATGTAGGCTATGGAAAGATTATGGAAGAATTTAGGATAAAATAGCTTCTTTATTTTGATTTTATGTCTTTTTATCCTGTTTGGCTTTTCTAATTTGGACTCCAGGAGTATTCAATCACCAATATAAGCACTTATTTAATTTTTGGCCCTTTGAATAGAGCTCTTTTAAGAATTTTCATATGTTAATATTACCAGCTAGAGGTATGAAAATATACACTGAACAAACAGACAAACACAAAAAGAGTTAACCCACACCAACAGAAACAAAGCTCACTAATTTGACTCATAATTCTTACTCTTTTGGTATGGCTGCCTCCAAGCTCTCCACATTTCACATCTCTGATTTTTATTGCTTTTAAGATCTCCTCTGGAATCAGTGTTGCCTGTAATATGCAAGCTCGTTCTTGGAAACACATTTATTAGTAACCAGCAACCAGTTAGGAATACTTGAGCAGTATAAATGCAGGTAAGCACTAATTTAGCAGTTTAGACAGACATTTAACTCCTCTATTCTGGATTACTACTCTTTAGGAGTACACTTTTCAGAGTCGAAGTTCAGGAGTAAGCTATTGATTCAAAACTGAAAGTTGGTTTTAACACCTTGATAAAAATTCTGGTCAAAATAAAATGTGACTAAAACTTAAAACATTGTCAAAATAACATCCCATTTAAACTCTTCCACAGTTTACACAAGTATTACGAGCTTTCAGTTTCGTAATATATTTTTAACTGCAGGCTTACAAAAGCTGCTAGCATTTCTTTCTTTTTTTTCACAGGATTGGTCCAGTTCAAACTTACTAAATTTTAACAGCACCTATTTTATTAACGTGGCTATCCAGATCTAATTATAGAGTTAACATGGAAACAGAACAGAGAACATCAGTGTTGCTACTTCCCCAGCAGCTAAACTAATTCTATCAACCCCACTAGCCCACAGTTGCATCATCCAGGTGGCAGGGAGTTTGCAGAGTTGCTGCCAGAATGTTTTCCCTATCTTAGTTAATTGCTATTCCCATGAGCATTTTTGGGGTGTCCCCATACTCACATGGAGTTCCACAACAATCAAGCAAGAGGGCAACTCATATTCTCTCGGTGGTCCCCACTGGTTCAGGAGGGCTGCCACCCTTACCCACATGGACGTTACAAGCCAACCCAGGATTTCATCGATGGATTATCCTTTCCCTGAGCTCTTGCCTGCTACTGCTGCTGGTCCTTCAGACTCCTGGATCGCCAGTTGTTACAACCCAACGCCTGAAGAGCATGAGTTGGTGAGGCCACAAGACCAAAGAACACACCTGGTGGCATTTAGTCAGGAATAAGCTTTTTTGGGACTTACGGACAGGAGAGAATCTTTGACAGCAGCTGGTCAAAGAATGAATGAAGTTAGCTCTCCGGAAAAAGATGAAAAGATGAGAAAATGAGGGGTGATATATAAGGGGTTCCAGAACAGGGACATTCCATAAGGTATGAGAACAGAGTTCCTGCTAGGTCATGTGAAGTATACACTTGGGGTTTGGTGATGTTTTTACTATGCTCATAGAAAGGACATTTACTGTTTTGGGAAGATTAGTTTAAGACAACATCTATACATTCTCTTTCCTCTGTGGAGGGTTGTTAATCTTTAACTTATGCCTAGGTCATGCAGAGGGCTACGTGTTAAAAACTTAGGGGGGACCCTGGGTCCCCACAAGCAGCTTCCCAAGAAGGCGAAAGACTAATTTACCAATGAAGAGGGTGGTATAGCAGAAAGATCACTGTACAGAGAACAGAATTAGCCTCAGGGAAGTAGATGTGGCTCAAGCAATTGAGCCCCCACCTACCATATGGAAGGTTCCAGGTTTAGTTTCTGGTGCCTCCTGGAGAAGATGAGCAAGACAGCGAGCTAACGTGAGGCACTGACATGGCAAGCTGATGCAACAAGATGAAGCAACAAGATAACAAAGAGGAAACACAATGAGAGACACAACAAAGCAGGGGTGGATGTGGTTCAAGCAATTGGGCACCTCTCTCCTACATGGGAGGTCCCAGGTTTAGTTCCTGGTGCCTCCTAAAGAGAAGATGAGCAGACAGAGAACACACAGATAATGGACACAGAGAGCAGACAGCAAGTACAAACAATGGAGGGGGGATAAATAAAACTTAAAAATAAGACATCTTTAAAAAAATTAAAAAAGAATAAGCCTCAAGTTCAAGTCCTGGTTCAGCCACCTAATTATTCATTATTTGGGAGAAAGTCACTTACTATGCCTAAGCGTATAGGTTCATTTTTAAAAGGGAAGTAATTTCCAAGTTATAAAACTCTTACAAAGAATATTATGAATTACATACACAGTGCTTCACAAATGTAAAGTCAAATTATTATTCAGTAAATTCCAGAAACACTTCTAAAGGGCAACCCCTTAAAGCTTGAAAAGGAAAAAAAAATCACACAATGAAATTAATAAATTATTAGAAAACCATCCCTATCCCCACCAAAGAAAAAAGAAGAGTACAATCATTCCTAATCAGACACATAATAAATATTATCCCAAGAAACTAAATCAACTAAAAAAATGAATAAATTTAAAAATAATTTAGAGAAGTCCATGAATGATAATGCCACAGCTAGCTGTTTAAGAGTAATTGAGGAGGGGAGCAGGTGTAGTGGTTTGAGCACCAGCTGCCCACGTACAAGGTCTGGGGTTCAATCCCTGGTATCTCCTTTAAAAATAAATAAATAAAGCCATTGAGGATAAAAATTATTAGTCTTAGCCTCCAAGGACCACATATAGAGAAATCTCAGTAATCTTCAACCTATAAAGGCTCTTCCTTCTAAGATCATGAGGCAGTTTTTAAGAGCTAAGAACCATAGTTTCTATAGGAACATTTTAAATGGTGATTATGCTACCAGGCCAGTCTACACATTCTTTTTCTTTCTTATTTTTTTCTTTTCCTTATTTTTAACACATGCTTTTTCTTAAAAAGTTTTTAAATATTTAAAAAATTTTTGTTTTTCTTCTCCACACATACTTTTAAAAATCCATAATAAAGTAAAGAAATTTATTTTAAATGATTCTAGAAAACTGGCAAACTCCATTTTCCCAAAGAGCTGAAATACTGCCAATCCACACTGCCTGGGGTAACTTGAATGTTATTTAATACAAAAACAATTTGATTAAATTTGATTAAAACAATTTGATTCCTTTAAGATAACAAAAACAACAAAACACATGATAAACCTATCACCCATCACTTTGCTACTTGACAGCATAAGGTATGTCTATAAAGAACTGTTGTTTAGCTATAAAATGGAACTTATATATCAGAATAAGTGTTGGCCCTTCAAATAAATCCCTTTAAGAGATTACTCTTATTCCAATAATAGCAAAGCATTTTTGAAATTCCATTTTCAGGTAATGTCCTCATAGCAAGCAATTGATTATTTTTATAAACTCAGCAGTAACAACCCTTTTGTTTTAGAATAATACATTTTGTTTCTAGAGTAGATTAGTCTTGTCATAAATGAATAGACTGCAAACATGCCCAGCTTGGAAGGACAGTCAGATATAGCTTCTGGTATATTCTATTTCCTTAAACAGCCAAACCGCATAAATCAGGTTAACACAGTAAACACTGTAATACCACAAATGATAATATCCTTATTGATATCCTTTTTTAAAAAGTCAAACTTATTTGGAAATACGAGCTAAATGTTTTTAAGAACTGTTTTGTTTTGCCATTAAAATATCTATAGGAAAAACAGAAAATATATAGAGGGAGGTAGATCCCTTTCAACAATTACAATAAAAACAATATGAAATATCTAGGAATAAACTTAGCTGGAAAAGTACAGGGCCATTATCAAGAAAACTACAGAACTCTACAGGAAGGATATGGAAAGCAATTTTAATAAATAGGATGACATAAGATGGGCTTCTGGACCTGAAGATGCAATACTATAATAGTACAAAGTCTTGCCAAAATAATCTATCAATGTAAAGAAATTCCCATCAAAATCCCAAAAATGTTTTTTGGGAACTTGAAACAAATAATTTTAAAGTTTATCTGGAAGAATGAACATGCAGGAAGTGCTAGGAAAATATTGGGAGAGAAATGAGTGATGTTGCTCATGGTGGGATAGGGACAGGAATGGGGTGTGTACTTGCCCTTCCAGACATTACAACATATTACAAAGCAAGAATAATTCAAATGTCACGTATTTGGTGTTAGAATATACTCTTAAAACAATGGGACAGAATAGAAAGTACAGAAACTAGCCAAAAAGTATATATACAAATTCTGTTTGTAATAAAGCTAGTATTTCAAATTAGTGAACTAAAGTTTGCCTATCCAATGAATGGTATTAAGAAAATGAACTATCCATTTGGAAAAAGATATAAAGTTATATCTTTACTTCATATTTTACACCAGAATAAATTCCAGATGAATTAAACTATTAAATATAAAAAATTATACCACAATAGATCTAGAAAATAGGTAGATGAATATTTACTAAAAAGTGGGGTAGGGAAACAGACTTGGCCCAGTGATTAGAGCGTCCGTCTACCACATGGGAGGTCCGCGGTTCAAACCCCGGGCCTCCTTGACCGGTGTGGAGCTGGCCAATGCACAGTGCTGATGCGCGCAAGGAGTGCCGTGCCACGCGCAGGGGAGCCCCAGACGCAAGGAGGGCACCCCGTAAGGAGAGCCGCCCAGCACGAAAGAAAGTGCAGCCTGCCCAGGAATGGCGCCGCCCACACTTCCCGTGCTGCTGATAACAACAGAAGCGGACAGAAGAAAAAAAACGCAGCAAATAGACAAAGAGAACAAACAACTGGGGGGGGGATTAAATAAATAAATAAATCTTTTTTTAAAAAAAAGTGGGGTAGAAAGGATTCTTTCAAACATGATACTAAAGTGATAAACTATAAAAAACAAACAAACAAAAAAAGACTAATAGATTGCTTATATAAATATATATGGAAAAATATTCTATAAAAGACTGGTGGGAATACCTACAAAATATTACAATGCATTAATAGTATTTATATGTAAGGAATGCTTAGAAAATAATTAGAAATGAGCTAATGCCACGCACAAGCATTCAAAGAAATGCAAATGATCATAACATTTGAAAATGTTCATCACACTAATAACAAAAACGTCTTCGGGATGCTTTTGACTGCAAGTTATGGAAGACACTACTCATACTGGTTTACATAATAAGGAAATTTTCTCTCTCATAAGTGGAAGCTCTGAGATTGGGAAAGTTTCAGACCTGGTTTCATCCACAGTTATACAATGCATCAAGGACCCAGGTTCCCTCCATTTCTGCATCTTGCTCTTCACAACATCACCTTCATCCTAAGGTTGGTTTCCCATGCAAGTCACAAAATGGTGGCAGCAGTTCTAGGCATTACACTGACATGGCAACACCCAAAGGAAGAATAGGACTACCTCTTTCCTATGTCTCTTTTTTAGCAATGAGCCTCTCAGAAGCTCACCAGCAGACATGCTCTCATTCTTCACTAGCCAGAATTGGGTCACAACTATTCACAAACCAATCTATGGTGAAGAATGGGCTGATGCTGTAATAACTTTAGACTAGAGGTTCTCAGAGTATGGTCCATAGATTCCTAGGAATCCCCAAAACCCTTTCAAGGGGTCTGATAGAGGTCAGAATTATTTTCACAATAAGGCTAAACATGCTATTTGCCTTTTTGACTGTTGACATTTGCACTGATGGTACATAAGCAATGGTGGGTACAACTGCTGGCACCTTAGTCTGAATCAAGGCAGTGGTACCAAACTGTACTAGACATTATTGTCTTCTTTACCACCATGCACTCACAGAAAAAAAGGAAAAAAGAAAAAGAAAAAACCAGGTTCACTTAAGCCTAACCTTGATGAAGCAGTAAAAATGGCTTTTACGGTGTACCATTTTTACTTTGGCATTTTCTCAAGAATAAACAAAGTATTTAATATCAATATCATGAAAACAACTGACATTATTTATAGCAATTGATAAAATTCAAGTTTTCAAAACAAAAATGAGAAGTTTGGGAAAACCTGTATCCAGGTGAGCGTAACAGCTTTCAAAGGCTTAAATATTGCTTTGATGATAACGAGGTATGGTGTTTTTTTTTTTTTGGTATTATATAATGAAATGTATCAGCATTTTGAAGATCTGTACAACTCAGTGAACTAATAATTTCCAGATGACCAATACATGATGTTACAAAATCATGTGTGAGTATAAGATCCATTCTAAGAGCAATATCAATGGGTTTAATGTAGTCAAGTATGAAAAGTTAACTGATATGGTTTCAGAATTCATGTTGCAATTAACCTTTAAGAAATATCATTTATTGGGCTTTTGTGTAGTATCCACACTTATCTGGAAAGACTATTTAAAGTACTCCTCCCCCTTTCTAACTGTGTGAGATCAGATTTTCTTTATATACATGAACAAGAACAACATATCACAACAGTCAGTGCAGAAACAGAAGTATCCAGCCACTTTCTTTTAAGTCACACATTAAAGATATTTGCAAAACTGTGAAACACTGCCACTTTTCTAATTATTTTCTTTTGGAAAATACTTTTAACAAAAGTATATAATTCATGATAATATGCAATGGACTTATTTTTAAGTTACTTCTTAAATATCTTAACTTTTTCTCAGCTTTAATTTCTAATATGGTAAATATCAATAGTTAGGACCTACACAAACAAAAGCTTTGGGAGGGGTTGAAACAAGCTAGTAAGATAGGGAAAAAATAGATGGATCTGGAACCTGGCAGAGAGTCCATAAGGACAGAATAGCCCCAAGATGGCTGCTGGAAGACCCTCCCCAAGATTCTGCCATCAGAACAAAGCCCCAGATATTCCCCAAGGACTTTACCATTGGGCCCTCAAGTGAGACTGATGGGAGAGATAATCAAAATGGTAAACAGCTAGAACTCCTCCCCCGTCATTGGAAAAGCAGACACAGGGCCTAAACTCTTTCTTGTGCACTCTCCCACCTCTGTCCTGCCCTCTGCACATGGCCCTCACCATTCTTCCTCTGCCATGTGTCCATGCAAGTAAAACTTGGGCATTTATAAGCTATAATGGGAAATTGTAGCCTGTAAATCAGCCCTCTTTATCACTTTTCAGCCCCTTCCTCTCTACCTGGGACCCCTGATCTGTTATTTGCTCCCATTTCTCGTCCCTCCCTACCTGAATAAATTACTGGCCTGACTCACCCGATGTGCTCTTGAAGTTCATTTCTGCAGCATAGTCAAGAACCTATGCTGGGTCTGGGTCTCTATATGCTGGTACTGGGTCTCTATAATTTTTAAGAGTGTCAAATGGTCCTGAGCCCCAAAAGTATGAGATTAATTATCTTGGGTGACATGGATATTGGAAAGTCCATCAATTTTAAAACAGTAGAGAGGTAAGTTTCTCACTATCATTTTGGCAAAAGTGAAATAAGATCAGTGGTTTGCAAAAATCGGCATCCTCACACACTATGATGGTAGACTGAATGAGAGACCTGTCCTGGGGGAAGTTTGGCAACACATATTAAACATTTTAAAGAAAAAAATTTGATGGAAAATTCCATTTCTGGACTAAATCCTAGGAACACAATCAAAAGAATCTATTAAGGATTTGTCACAGTGTTATTTATAACATTATATGGAAAAACTGCAAACAATCCAAAGAGTCATCTTTAGAGGACTAAGTAAATTATCGTACATCCACATAAAGGAAGTTACATAACCAATTAAAGATGTCAATAAAGAAGCCCTAAATTTATTATATGGAAAGACGTTCATCTTTATTGAGTGAAAAAAAAAAGTATGAAATAGTACCTATGGTATGATCTCAATTTCAAAAACAACAAATATGCATAGAAAAAATCCAGTGGAACTTGCAGTAGTTATCTCTGATGAAAAGGCTCACAGGAGATCCTTATATTTTCTTCCTAATGTGTCTCAAAATGTTCTCTTTCTTTCTTTTTAACCAACTCAAATTATCCTTTATAATCAGAAAACATAAAAATATTTTTAAAATCACTAAGTATACAAATGACATATAATATGCTAGGGGAGTTCGGGGAAAAAATGGTATGGGCATTATGTGACAGTAAAACCAGAAAGATTTCAAAATTTTTCTGATTGCCACTCATTTACACTGAGAAAAGGATGCTGTTGAATCCACAAAAGTCTCATTAATCAGACCTAGACAGGGCACTGCTGCTAGCTGGAGTCAAGACCCAAACACCACAAGGCCAAAGAAATTCAGAAAAAGGCTACGTTAAAAGACCTGATTTATTAGACTAGGTTAGGCGGGAAATGATCATGGGTGCTGATGAAGGTGAGACCAAGAACCCTTAAAAAAGAACGAAATTATTAGAAAAGGAAAAGAGTAGCAGGAGGAAGAACACAGACAAATAACCCACATTAGGATGCCAAATTCCAGTTATCCAGAAACTTACAATTCACCAACTATGGCAGGTACTTATATGTTGCAGTTTGCCATTATTGCCACCCTCCTTTTCCATTTGGTAACTGTTTCTGATGTGCCAGAATCTTTTCATTTATAGTACTTGTTAATCATCAGCTGGCTAACATAGATGGCTCCAATCAGATCTGCCCAGTTTTTTTTCCAGGTCTGGGGAAAACTCATGCACCCTCTGCTGGTCAGCTCCACATCAGTACAAAAGAGTATGCACTCAGAGCAGATAAATTCCCAAATCACAGTGATACACTTTTATGTTCTCTATATAGATAATTTCAGTGAAGAATTTGGGAACCCATTTCCTCAAACTGCCATCTGAGAGGGTAATTCCAAAACAAAGCCTTCCTTTTTTAAACCAAAGAAAAATATGATAAAAACTAAAGTGCTGTGAGAGAAGATCCCATCAAAAGCATGTCAAATCCTAATGGTTCCGTTTTACTTAACAAATAAGTAAAGGTGTTCAGATGACTGTACTCTTAATGTGACTATAAAGCTCCATTAGAATTTTACTATTTTTTGACAACTTGAGAATTACTATAACAAATAAGATTTGTAAGGTTTTACAACTATTTAAAGCGCTTTCAACTTTTCACACTTAAGCCTCACAACAATCCTATAATAGAGCGAGGAAGGCAGGACAAGCATTTTTGTTATCATCATTTTACAGATGTGGGAGCTGAATGAAGCTCAAAGGGGTAAGCTTCATCATGTAGCTGTAAGAGTTCAGACTCCAAGGAGGCCTCCCGACTCCAGATTTTCTGTGCTATTCAGTACACTGGTTTACCTCAGCTAATGATCTTATTTGGAGTTTTCTAAAGAGTTGGCATGCATTTTAAGCAGACAGGTAAAATAACTTTTAAAATGTTTCAGCAATACATTGCATTTTTATTTTAAACATCAAAATTTTAGCTGCTGAGCCCTAAATCTTGGAGACTTAGAAAATGGGAAGTACTTTGTCCTAAAACAACATCAGTTTAACAAAGGGAAGTGGAAATCATAAGGAGCCTATCAAAGACTCAAAGTTTATCATAGAATTTCATTATGGTACATTCATTACAATTAATGAACCAATATTATTAACTGTAGCCCATACTTTCTTCAGATTAAGTCCTCATGTCTCCTTAGGCTCCTCTTGGCTATGGTAGTTTCTCAGACTTTCCTAGTTATGCTTGTTTTTAACAAATAAAGTTTATCGATACATATTAATAAACCATACAATTCATCCAAACTGTATGATTAATGGTATTTGGTATAATCACACTTGTGCATTCATCACTTCAATCATTAAAAGCATTTTCATTATTTTAATAATAATAATAAACAAAAACAGACAAACAAGAAAATTCTTTACCTCTCAATCGCTCTGTTTCCCATACTATACATAGTTGCTATTTCTGGCTATTCTTGCACAATTATTTACTTACTTATTAAGCAGTTTTAGTGAGATATATTTACATACCATATGATCTATCTAAAGTGTATAATCAATGACTTTTAGTATAATCACAATGTTGTACATTCATCATCACAAAAATTTTTAGAATTATTTCATTACTCCAAAAAGAAAATGTAACACATTCCTTAGCATGCCTTCTCTAACCCTACATAACCATCAATTTTCATCTGTATAAATTTATTTATATTAACATTTTATAAAAATGGAATCATGCCATATGTTACAGAATATATTTAGTTCATAGTAGCACAATCATACAGTATTTGTCCATTTGTGTCTGGCTTTCTTCACTCTCTCCAGGTTCATCCATGTTATTATGTTTTACGACTTCATTTCTTCTTACAGCTGCATAATATTTCATCATGTAAATACACCACAGTTTATTCTATTCATTGGTTGATGGACACCTGGGTTGTTTCCATCTTCTAGCAATTGTGAATAATGCCGATATGAACATAGGTGTGCAGATGTCAGTTCATGTCACTGCTCTCAGTTCTTCTGGGTATATACCCAGTAATGGTATTGCAGGGTCATGTGGGAAATCTATATTTAACCTCTTAAGGAACTGCCAAACAGTCCTCCACAGTGGTTGTACCATTCTGAATTTCTATCAACCGTGAATAAGTGTTCCTATTTCTCTACATCCTCTCCAACACTTTTAGTTCTCTGTCTTTTTAATAGTGGCCATTCTGATAGGTATGAAATGATATCTCATTGCAGTTTTGATTTGTATTTCCCTAATCATTACTGATGTTGAACATTTTTTCATGTGTTCTTTTCACCATTTGTATTTCTTCTTTGGACAAATGTCTATTCAAGTCATGCCCATTTTTAAATTGGGTCGTTTGTCTTTTAATTGTTGAGTTGTAACATCTCTTTATGTATCATGGATATTAAACCCTTATTGGACATGTCATTTCCAAATATTTTCTCCATTGAGCTGGCTGTCTTCTCACCCTTTTGACAAAGTCCTGTGAGGGGCAAAAGTGTTTTATTTTGAGGAGGTTCCATTTATCAATTTTTTCTTCTGTTGCATGTGCTTTGGGTGTAAGGTCCAAGAAACCACCACATACCACAAGGTCTCTAAGATGAGTCCCTATATTTTCTTCTAATAGTTTTATGGTCCTGGCTTTTATAGTTAGGTCTTTGATCCATTTTGAGTTGATTTTTGTATAGGGAGTGAGATAGGGGTCCTCTTTTATTCTTTTGGATATGTATATTCAGTATTCCCAGCACCATTTGTTGAAGAGACTATTTTGTCCTGTTAACATGGACTTGGTATGTTTGTGAAAAACCAGTTGAGTGTAGAGGTGAGGGTTTATTTCTGGAACTCTCAATTCTATTCCACTGATCCATGTGTATATCTTTATGCCAATAGCATGCTATTTTGTTTTGTTTTGCTTTTGTTTTGTTTTTTTTTAAAGATTTATTTTTATTTATTTCTCTCCCCTGTCTCTCCACCCAGTTGTTTGCTATCTGTGTCCATTCACTGTGTGTTCTTCTGTGACCGCTTCTATCCTTATCAGCGATACCAGGAATCTGTTTCTTTTTGTTGCATCATCTTGTTGTGTCAGCTCTCTGGGTCTGCGGTGCCATTCTTGGGCAGGCTGCACTTTCTTTCACACTGGGTGGCTCTCCTTAGGGGGCGCACTCCTTGCGTGTGGGGCTCCCCTCTGCGGGGGACACCCCTGCATGGCATGGCACTCCTTGTGTGCATCAGCACTGTGCATGGGCCAGCTCCACACGGGTCAAGGAGGCCGGGGGTTTGAATTGCGGACCTCCCGTGTGGTAGGCAGACGCCCTATCCATTGGGCCAAGTCTGCTTCCCAGCATGCTATTTTGACCACTGTAGCTGTGTAATGTATTTTGTAATATGTTTCAAGGTCAGGCAGTGAAATTCCTCCCCCATTGCTCTTCTTTTTAGAATGCTTTTGGCTACTCAGCTGCACTTTCCCTTCCAAATGAATTTGGTAATTGCTTTTTCTATTTCTATTAAGTAGGCTGTTGGAATTTTGATTGATATTGCATTGAATCTATAAATCAGTTTGGGTAGGACTGACATCTTCATAGTATTTAATCTTCCAATCCATGAAAATGGAACATCTTTCCATTTGTTTAGGTATTCATTGATTTCTTTCAACATTGTTTTGTAGTTTTCTGGATATAGGTCCTGTACTTCTTTGGTTAAATTGATTCCTAAATATTTGGGTCTTTTTGTTGCTATGAAAATGGAATTTCCCCCTGATTTTCCTCCTCAGAATTGTTCATTACTAGTATACAAAAACATTACTGATTTTTGTGTGTTGGTCTTATATCCTGTCACTTTGCTGAATTCACTTATTAGCTCAAGTAGCTTTGTCATAGACATTTCAGATTTTTCTAAAGATAATGTCATATGCAAATAGTGAGAGTTTAACTTCCTCTTTTCCTATTTGTATGCCTGTAATTTTTTTTTCTTGTCTAACTGCTCTAGCTAAAACTTCTAGTACAATGTTGAATAACAATGGTGACAGTAGGCATCCTTGTGTTGTTCCTGATCTTCAAGGGAAAGCTTTTGACCTTTCCCCACTAAGTATAATGTTGGCTGTGGGTTTTTCATATGTCTTTTATCATATTGAGGAATTTTCCTTGCATTCCTATCTTTTAAAGTGTTTCTATGAAGAGAGGATGATGGATTTTGTCAAATGCCTTTTCTGTATCAATTGAGATGATCATGTGGTTTTTTCCCTACAATTTGTTAATGTGGTGTATTATGTTGATTCATTTTCTTATGTTGAACCAGCCTTATATACCAGGAACAAATCCCACTTGATCATGATGTATAAGTCTTGTGATGTGCTGGTGGATTTGATTTGCAAGTATTTTGTTGGGAATTTTTGTATCTATGTTCATTAGAGAGATTGGTCTGTAATTTTCTTTTTTTTGTAGTAGCTTTATCTGGGTTTGGTATTAATATTAGGAAGATGTTGGCTTCATAAAATGTGGTGGGTAATCTTCCCTCTTCAATTTTTTGGAATAGTTTAAGCAGTATTGGTGTTAATTCTTTTCAAAATGCTTGGTAGAATTTATGTGTGAAGCCATCTGGTGCTGGACTTTTCTTTGCTGGGAGATTTCTGATGATGGATTCAATCTCTTTAAATGTGATTGGTCTGTTAAGTTCTTGTATTGTAGCATCAGTGTAGGTTGTTTGTGCATTTCTAGGAATTTGTCTATTTCATCTAGATTGTCTAGTTTGTTGCATACAGCTTCTCATAATATGCTCTTATGATCCTTTTTAGTTCTGTGGAGTCAGTGGTAACTTCCCCCCTTACATTCTGATTGTATTTATTTGCATCTTTTCTCTTTTTCTCCTTGTTAATCTAGCTAGGGGTTTGTCAATTTTATTGATATTCTGAAAGAACCAGCTTTTGGTTCTGTTGATTTTCTGTATTTTTTTTTTGTTGTTGTTGTTGTTGTTGTTGTTTTCAATTTCATTTATTTCTGCTCCAGTCTTTATTATTCTTTCCTTCTGCTTGTTTTGGGATTGGTTTGCTGTTCTTTGTCTAGTTTCTCTAGTTGTTCAGTTAAATCTTTGAGTTTAGCTCTTTCTTCTTTTTTAGTATAGGCATTTAGGGCTATAAATTTCCCTCTCAAGACTGCCTTCACTGTACCAATAAGTTTTGATAAGTTTTGTTCTCGCTTTCATTTGTCTCAATATATTTACTCATTTCACTTGCAATTTCTTGTTTGATCCACTGATCATTTAGGAGTACATTTAGCCTCCACACATTTGCAAATTTACCTGTGTTCTATTATTGATTTCCAGTTGCTTTGTATAATTTCAGTCTTTTAATATTTATTGAAAGCTGTATTGTGCCCTAACATGTGGTCTATCCTGGAGAAAGATCAATGGGCATTGATAAGAATGTATAATCCACTGAGTTTGGATGCAGCATTCTGTATATGTCTGTTAGGTCTAACTCATTTATCTTATTGTTCAAGTTCTCTTTTTTTTTTTAAAGATTTATTTTTACTTATTTCTACCTCACTTTCTGCCAGTTTGTATCGCTGGGTCTAAGGTGAGTTTCTTGTAAGCAGCATATGGATGTCTCATGTTTTTTTATCCATTCTATCAGCCTGTATCTTTTGATTGGAGAGTTTAACCCATTCACATTCAATGATATTACTGTAAATGCATTATTTACTTCCTCCATTTTATCCTTTGGTTTTCACATCTTATATCATATTTTCATCTGTCTTTTTACTCTCTTGGTATCCTTTCTGCTATTCTTTCTTCTACAGTCTCCTCGAAGCCTCTTTCTCCTGTCTTTCTTTCCTTTAATATTTCCTGCAAAGATGGGTTCTTTTTCATGAACACTTTCTGTTTGCTTGAGAATATTTTATACTTATCTTCATATTTGAAGGACAATTTTGCTGGATAAAGAATTCTCAGCTGGCAATTTTTCTCTTTCAGTATCCTAACTGTATCATACCACTGTCTTCTGGCCTCTATGGTTTCCATTGAGAAATCCGTACTATATTTTACTGGGCATCTCTTGTATGTAATGGTTTGGTTCTCCCTTGCTGCTCTGAGAATTTTCTCTTTATCTTTGACATTTGACATTCTGAGTAGTATGTGTCTTGGAGTGTGTCTATTTGGGTTTATTCTGATTGGGGTATGCTGTGTTTCTTGGACATGTAAGTTCATTTCTTTTGTGAGAGCTGGGATATTTTCAGCTATTATTTCCTCAAATACTCTTTCTGCCACTGTTCCCTTCTCTTCTCCTTCTGAAACTCCCATGATATGTATGTTGTTACATTTTGTGTTGTCATTTAACTCCCTGAGCCCCTGCTCAAGTTTTTCCATTCTTTTCTCTCTTCAATTTCAGCTGTTCTCTCTTCAATTTCACTTATTCTTTGTTCTATCATTTCAAGTCTGCTGTTGTATGCCTCTAATGTGTATTTGCTAAGATTTATTTCTTTTATCCCCTCCCCCCTTGTTGTTCTGCACTCACTGGAAAGCTGTCTGCTTTCTGTGCCCACTCACTGTGTCTGCTTGTCTTCTCTTTAGGCTCTAGTGGGAACTGATCCTAGGATCTTCCAGAATTGGAGAGATGCACTCAATCTCTTGCGCCACCTCAGCTATCTGGTCTGCTGCATCTCTTATTGTCTCTTCTCTGAGTCTCTTTTTTGTTGTGTCATCTTGCTGAACCAGCTCTCTGCACAGGCCAGCACTCTGTAGGGGCCAGCACTCCTGCACGGGCCAGCACACTACATGGGCCAGCTCTCCTCTTGGGTCAGCTTGCCTTCACCAGTATGCTCTGGGAATCAAACCCTGGACTTCCCATATGTTAACAGGAGCCCAATCACTTAAGCCACATCCACCTCCCTCTAATGTGTTTTTGATCTCTCCTCTTATATCTGTCATCCCCATGAGCTCTGTTATATTTCTATTCAGGATTTCAAATTCTTTCTCTCACTCAATGTTTTCTCAATGTCATTTATCTCTTTAGCCATAATGTCTTTCAACTCATTTGATTTTGGAAATTTGTGTTCATCTCAACTACTTCTCTGAAATCCTGCATCTCTTCAGGGGCTTTGATATATTCCTTTTCTCGGGCCATGTCTTCCATTTTCTTAGTAAGGCTCATAATTTTTTGCTGATGTCTAGGCATCTGGTTAGGATGGTAGTCAACTGAGATGCTCAATGCCCTTCCCTTTTGTAGAAATTTAGTGGTGGGAGGCCATGTTTTACTACTGCTTTTTGATTCTTGGTTCAACCTGGTTTAGGAATGCTCCTTAGTTGTTCAAAACTGGGTTTTGGACCCGTAATGGGTTGCAGATCTGCTTCCTAGGCAGACTATGAAGGCCAGAAAAGCCTCTATTACTGATTTATTTTTAATTTTCTCACATGCATTTCCTTGGTCTGCCAAAGATGACACTCTTTGGTAGCCCTCTCAGTTCAGTGCCTGGTGGGAGTGCATTTGCTTCAATACAGACAGGATAAATGTAATAGAGGTTCCTGCCTGGAGTCTAAGAGCCTTGTAATTCAAACTTTCTCAGAGACAGTTCTCCAATCCAGCATTCCACATGGGCCAGCTCTCCACTTGGGTCAGCTTGCCTTCGCCAGGAGGCCCTGGGAATCAAACCGTGGACCTCCTATATGGTAACAGAAGCCCAATCGCTTAGGCCACATCCACCTTCCTCTAATGTGCTTTTGATCTCCCCTATTATATCTTTCATCTCCATGAGCTCTGTTATATTTCTTTTGCTGGATATGAAATATTTCCATTCACCTCTGCATCCTCAACAATCAGTCCCAGTTAGTAGAAAAAGAGATTGGGAGAGTTGGATCTCTTTAGTCCATGGTTTAGCAAAGGGTAGCTTGAATTTAAATGAAAAAACAAACAAACATTATTCTTGTGGGGATGTGTTGATGCAGGTGTGATATATTTATTATAATACACAGGATAGTGTGGACTTAGTAAGGGGTCCATGGTTTTCACTGGACTGGTAAAAGGGTCTGTGGGAAAAAAAGGTTAAGAACCCTGCTTTAGTCCCTTGCTGGCTCCCAAGGCAAACAAGGCACGGCCCCACCATTCTGGAAGGGCTCGTGGGACACAGCAGACCAAATGTGTGGGTCAAAAGCTGAGTCAGTTTCAGGTTGTGTCCCTCTCTCTCCCCTGCAGAGAGCTGCAACCTCAACAATCAGTCCCGGCTAGAAAAGAGGGAGACTGAGAGGGTCATATGTCCCCAGTTCTGTGTCGGCTCCCAGGGCAAAAGACGATGCTTTCCCACCTGGCCTGGAGGGGCTGGTGGGACACAGCAGACCAAGTTTGTGGGTTAGAAGCTAAGTCAGCCTTAGGCTGTGCCCCTCTCTCTCCCTTTTCCTGGGGCCCCCTTTGTCTGTATCTAGCTCAGAGTCCTGAGAATTCTACTGTGTCGTTAGTGTGGGGGAGAGTGCCAGCAGTAGCAGCCACTGGTTTCAACTCACAGCTTTGCTGTCGCAATTCCCCTCCTTTGTCCCTTGCTCTTTTGGGCAGTGTCCAGTGTTTGCCTGGAGTTCTAAACCCTAGAAGATCTTTTTCCAGCCATTTCAGTCTGTTCTCTATCTAATTTTCTGGAAGATAAGAGAGTTGCAAATCTTTCTAATCCACCGTCTTCCTGGAAGCCTCCATTTTCCTTTTTTTTGATAAGCATGACAGTTTTGAGGACTACAGGTCTGGTGGGTATTCAAAGAATGTTGTAAAATTGGAGTTTGCCTGATGTTTTTCTCATGACTGGTCTGGGGTTTTAGGTTTTGGGGAGAAAGACCACAGAGATAAAGTATCATTCTTATCACATCATATCAGGGGTACATACTACTGCCATGACTTATCATTTGCTGATATTGACCTTGATCACCATGCTGCAGGAACGTTTGTCAGGTTTCTTCACTGTAGAGTTATTGTTTCTCCCCCCTTTCCAAACAGCATTTTTGAAAGGAGGTCAATATGTGCAGTTCAAACTTACTTACAGAGTGGAGACTTTGAGGGCAAAGTACCTACATGAATTATTTGGAATTCTTCTGCATGAGAGATTTTTCTCTTTTGCAATTATTTGCTTATTCAATCATTTATTTCTGTCAGTATGGACTCATGGGTATTTATTTTATACTTCAGGTTGTAATCCAACATTACTTTATTTTCTTGTTCTAATTGTTCCAGTTTTGGTAATTGGGAGCTCTTTCAGTTGGTTCTTGTATCCCTTTAACATATCCCCATCATTGTGTGTTGTTTCAAAATTTTTGAACACTTCCTCATTTTCCAGCACTATGAGGTACTCTAGGCTCATCTGGTATATTTCCTACCCCAGCCCTAGAATCAGCCATTTCTCCAAAGACTGTTGGTTCCTTTTATAAAAGAATGGTCTCGGTGTTGGATATGCTCCTCATTACTGGGTTGTCCTTGTTTCTAGGCTCTCTCATCTGGCAGAGCAAAGAAATAAATGTAAGTATACTAACCCATGTGTCTATCTATAAATGTTTCTATATGTATCCATCTCTATCTTTAGTAAGCTAAACACAAGTTCATACTGATGTCTTCAACTCTAATCTGGTAGCACATGGATCATTCTAGCCTTCCACACTCTTGCTTATCTATAACCTTCCACTATAACAGTAAGGAATCTGGCTCCCATCAACTACCATTCATCTATTAATTGTTCAATTCCAGTACAGTGTATAAGTGGTTTCAAAATTAACCAGTACTCCCACGGGAATAACTTTACCAGCTAGAGTTCCTTTGGCCTTTAGTGAGAGTATAAACATTTCCAGAGTTACATAGGTCAGTTTCTTTTCATCATACCCTACCCTACCCTCTAAGTTGTTTCATACATTGGTAATCATTAGATTTTTTGTTATTGTTGTTGGTACAGTCTGCATCTCCTCCTAGGATCCTCTCCCCACATGACAAATATTTTTTTCATTTGCATACTTTAAGATTTACTCTTTGTGCTTTAAAGTTGTATGGGATTTAAGAAATTCATAGTGTCATATATCACACAGAATAATTTCACTGCCCTAAAAAAATCCTCTGCGTCACCCAATCAACACTCCTAACACTTTCCTACCAAAGAATGTACTTGCTTATCACTACCTCTAATCCTTTCCCTTTACAATTTTCAAAACTGTGTTCACATTCATAAACTCATGTGATTCTCACTTCAAGCCTAAGTGCTTCCTCTAAGCAAATGAACTGATGAACCAAACTCAGAGAGAATAAGTGGCTTGGTCAGGATCTCACTAAATGGTAATGTTGACCCTAGAATTTTGTCTTTTGACTCCTGGTTTGATGCTTTTTCCCCACTCTGCTTCCTTGTTTCCTGCAAAGGGGTATGTGTGTGGCTGTGAGTAGAGACGAGGAAGTACAGAAGACAGCAATGGTGGTAAGTGATCATTAAAACCATGTACCTTTCTAAACCTAACAGAAGCTTTTACACTAAAAATATGAAAAAGTAGAATTCCAATTCTGGTAATTTGGTGAACCTAACATCCCCAAAAACCATTTTGTTATAAAATGTCCCATAAGGCAGGATAAATACATTTTTAAAATGTCTTGTTAAAGGCATCACTGAGTTAACAAGAAAGAAAGAGAAATCCTCAGAGACCAAAAGCTAGCAAAAGTCCAGAGAGCTAAATGAGCACTGAAACCAACAGCTGCTCAAATTTTGCAATGTATAAAAGACAAAAGCACATCACAAGGGCTTATCTAAATAAACTCAAGTTTGGTTTAACATTAGAAAATATATTTATGCAATTCATTACATTATAAGATTTAAGCAGATCATTTCAGCAGATAGAAAGCACTTGATAAAATTCAATACCCACTCATAATTAAAAATCAAATAAAACTTGTAGCAAATGTGGAATGTAAGAGAATTTCATTTGGTTCAAATTTCTTTCATGTGTTGAACAAATGTTTAAGAACCTGAGTATTTTATATATTTATTTGGCTATACTCTTTTTTTTTTAAACAAATTATAGCAAGTGTTTTATTAACTTCTGAACTCGTATTTTCTCCTCCATTTCTTTAAAAATATTGTGGCAAGGATGATTAAATATCTTGTAAACATCAATAGATTCAGAAAATAAATAAAATAAAAAGAACCAATGTTTGTTCTATGCCCAAAACTAAAAAGAATTAATTTCCAAATCCTAATTTAGCACTGGATCCACCTATTCACACCATTTTACTTCAACAAATGGAATACCTACTCTAGACATATAATTCTTGGTGATTTAAAACTTTAAAGTTATTTCTTCATATTAATATAGTGTTTTCCTATTGATTTAAAGAATAAAGGAGATTAAATCTGCAACTATACCAAAGCAGTTAACTGCTGATAATAGATTCTACACAAATATATTGGGTTTTTAGAGTATTCCATTTATTCATTCAACATAAATAGGCATTAACCACATTTGAGTTAGTGTAGTAAGGATGCAAAATTATTATATATTATTATGCAGTTTCTGCCCAGGCTAGCTAGTTGGGGAGATAAATGACAGTTCTAATGTAGTGCCGTAACCATCGTATGTAGAGTCACAAGGGAGAAAAGGCAAGGCTACTAAGTTGGAAGGCTCAGAAAAAGTTTCCAAATGGAGCTGTGGCAGCTGGGATGAGTACTGAAGATAAATAGTAGGTAAAAGAAGGAAAAGGAAGGGAGTTCCAGACAAAGAAAATTTCAAGTATACACACTGGCTTGAGAGTGTGAGCAAACATGTCAGCACCACAAGAGCAAATGGTGAGATGGCCAAAAAAGGAGGCTGAAAATGGGGGCAGGATGCACAGCATTTCTCACAACCGGTCTACCAAGGACTAATAAATTTTTCCTCAAGGCTATGACATTTCTGTAGGAGAAACTTTTAAATTATTTTCAAATTGAGAAAAATCTAAAAAAAAATTTTATTTTTTAACATAAAGGTACTCTGAATCATCTAGATGACAACCTTATAATTGAGTTCCACCACAGGATTTCAGTTCACACATCTGCCTTTGGGAGTACATTGACGAACAAGCTGCACTGTTTTGTTTTCAATGGTCTAGGTTAATAATAAAGAAATGGAGACTACTATATGCAATGGTCTGGTGAATAAAGGTATGTTCCACAGTGGTTTAAATAGAGAAAAGAGATGAGGGCATTGAGTGATATCTCAACACAGAGTGGGGAAAAGCCACACTCTAAGCAAAATATGCCAGAGGGAACATTCTGAGTTCTTTAGGCCCAGCAAATAGTCTCATTGGTCACAATGAGTAAGTATTCATTTGAATTTTATTGGTTCTACAGTTTTTCCCTAAATGTTTCTATGTTATAGCTGTATAAAAGCTACAACATAAGGAGTTTGTACATGTTTTTTGTTTGCATAAATTTAACATAATGAAAATATTTTAAATTAACAATGGAGGATCTTGAGTATCTCCTTGGGTTTGAGAAATATTCCTATGGATGATGGGGAGCCACTGAAAGATTTTTAATAGGGAAATAACAAATATGTGCTTTATAAAAAATCACTTTGACAGTGGGGGGCAGAGGAAGTGGGATTCGGAATCTAAAGTAACCAACGTAGAAAGAATAGTTAGGAAGCTAATTAATAGAATGATTTTGATAAAATGGTGAGGCCTTACACCACTCAGGGGAAATGAAGAAAAGATGGATTACAGAACCAAAAAGACTCACTTGTGGGTGAAGGAAAGGAGGGCATCTAGGATGACTCTCCCTTGGGTGACCAGGTTGTGCGATAAACACCCCAGGAACACAAACAAGTGGGAGCAAAGGGGAAGGAGAAAGTGAAAGACGTTGAATTCAATTCAGTAGTGATTTGAATTTCATTTCAACCAAAGAAAATCCAGTTAGTTTTTCTGGGTACTAGTTTTCTCTGTGACAGATCCATTCATAAATTACCAAATCAACTATTCTGAAACTCTCTAAAAATACACAAAGCACTTTACAGTATGCTGTAAATAAGTCATGAAATTCAGCAAAAACGCAGGCACTGAAGGAAATTCAGTTAAGTTAAAAAGAGATATGGCAAAATTTTCCTAAACACTAAATTGTGACCCAAAACATTCACCCAGTACACTGTACTTTTTTATTCTGCTAGTGGGAGCCATTATTCAAACTTTCATTGAAGGCTTATGAACAAGAGAGGAAGCATGCCAAGTCGACGTGGGAAGCGCGGAGACACCACCCTCAATGGACTTAAAGCAAAGCAATGGACACATCTGGTGCGAGATTACTGAACTTTCAGCGTGCCGGGAACTTCCAATCTACAGGCAGAGTTGGTTAAAGTATAAATTACCTTTTACTTAGAGGAAACCAGAGTGGACTATCTTAGGAAGCCCAGTAACAATTAAACATTTTATATTCTATTCCCTATAAGGTAAAAATGGGAAGGAAAACGCAGAGATTATCGCAAAATCAGCTTGTGTCCCAGCAGCCACAGAAGGGGAAGGGAGTGGAGAGGATGGTAGTGGAAGGGGACCTCTGGGAAAGAGTAATTCAATCCTAGTGTAGTGGGGGAAGGCCAGGCTCTACCACCACTAACTCAATAAAAATGTTTATAGATTCAAAATTTATAACCGTCAACTTCATTTCCATCGTCCAAGTCGCGGCTCAAGGGAAAGCCGTGGAGCGTACCTTCAGCAAAGGGCGCAATCTGGGGGTCGCACTCCACACTGCTCCCCTACCGTCACCCGCGCAGGACCTCCCTGAGTGAGGATCGGGGGATGAGAGTAGTGAGGTGGGGTCGGGACGGTGAGGGACAGACTGCCGAGAGCCCAGCGCTCAAGGAAATAAACAGCACGAGGACTGAGCACCGTGCCCCTATTTCTCAGGTCAGCGCCCAGCGTGCAGAGCCGGAAAAGCGGACCCGCCAGCGCCACCGCGCAGCCTCCACTTAGCCGGAGGAGGCGGAGCCAAGAGGCCTAGAGGCGGGGCCGGAGGGAGAACCCACTCCCCGCGGCCTGGTGGGAATTGTAGTTCGATAAAGAAGCAAGGCTCCCGCAGCGGGTACTGGGAACTACATTTCCCGGTGAGGGTGCGGCTCCGCGGGCCAAGTGGTACGGAGGATGTCGCTTTGTCCTCAGCCGGGTCGAGAGCCGGCGAGGGTTTGAAGCCGCAGGGGAAGAAGGCCAGAAAGGGGGTGTCTTTCCCTTTCTTGCTTGCGCTCGGGCGGCCGCCGGCTGCAAATACCGGTGCGGCGCCAGCTGTGCCTTTCCTCGCCCCGTCGCCGTACATTACCCGTCTGGCCCCCAGTGGAAACCTCAAGGAGTTAGGGCCTAGAGGTTCCAAGGTAGCGGCCACTGCTCCCCGTGGGAGTAAGAGGCGCACCCCCCTGCGACCCCGCCCGCGCTCTTATGGGTCCGACCCGGAAGCCCAACGTGTGCCGCCAACTGAGCCGCCGGGCGCTGGGCTTCTTCTCGCGCGACGCGGGCGTGGTGCAGAGGACGAACCTGGGCCTTCTGCGAGTGCTTGTGTGCCAGGTGACGCTTGGCAACCGGGAGCGGGAAGAGGGGCAGCGGAGCGCCTGGCCGTCGCACCTCCTTTGGAGTGCAGTTTTTAGGCACTGGGAACCTCCTTTTAAGAGGGTCCCATATGTTGGGGGGCGGGATACTTGCCCTGAACCTGGATTCATAAATAGCTATTAAAGGGGCTGCCACTTGTTTTTCTTTAAAGCGTATGTCATCCTTCACAAAATATTTGAAAGTTGTCACCCCGCTTAAACCAAAAATGTGAGAGCAGAGTGAGGAAGAATTGAAAATAACGTTATGAATGTGAAATTACTTTGTAAACTGCAGATTTGACTATCCAGCTTAAATTTGGTGCACAGTGAAGTCTTTAGGTCTTAGGAATTCTTTCCTAAACCGTGATTGTGTTTTTCAGGAAAGTACTAAGTTCAAGAATGTTTGGACAACTCATTCCAAGTCACCTATTGCCTATGAGAGAGGAAGAATATATTTTGATAATTATCGGTGTTGTGTCAGCAGGTAATTTTTTGGTGAAAATCTTTGCTATAATTCACCTCATTGTTGATCTTCTGATATTTTATAGACCTACATGTCCACATTAGTGCTTAATGAAATGGAAGAGAACGGAAGAATCGATCCAAAATAAGACTAGGGGATAAAATGAATGTAATTTGGGACTTTATCATTGTAAATTCTTATTTAAAGCAGCATTACGTTATAATGTATCAGAAACGATAGATTGCCCAGAGTACTATTTTTTTATTCTACTTAAAACATACCGGAGCAAGAGAACCAGGTAACAAATAATTAGATGCTGCTTTGGGAAGAATTTCTGTATTTATTTTGGAGAGAACCTTCTTTTAGAGGAACTTTTTAAATGTGCTAAAAAATAGAATAGAGTACAGTGAACCCCTTTATACTCATTACTTAGATTCAAAAACTATCAAGATTTTGCCACACTCATTTTATCAATCCATTTCTACACTTCTTCCCACCTTTTCCTTTGCTTCTTTGCAAAGTATTTTAAAGCAAATTCCAAACATCCTTTGCATCTCTAAAAGATATGGACATTTTCTTTTTTAGTACCTCCATTGAGATATAATTCACACTTTTAAATATATTCACAGATATATGCAATCATCACAGTCAATTTTGAAGCATTTTCATCTTCTCAAAAGAAATATTGAGGTGTTACTTCGTTGGGGATTGAATTATGTCCCCCACAAAAGGCATGCTCAGGTTCCAACTCCTGTTCCTGTGGATGTGAACCCATTTAATAATAGGACCTTTGACAATGTTATTGGCTAAGTTGTGCCCACACTGAATGAAAAAGAAATTGGACACAGAAAAAGAAACCAGAGGCTGGAAGTCAATGGAACCCAGAAGAGAAAGGAGAAGATGCTGCTGAGTACTTTGCCAAGTGAGAGAAAAGCCAAGGAATTCCAAAGATTATTGGCAACCAGAAAATTCTGACTCTAGCAGGAAGTATGTATGCTAGCTTCTGATTCCATGAGCCAACAAATTCCTGTTACTAAGCCAACCCATAAAGTGGAGTTTGTTTTAGCACCTAGAAAACGAAAACAGTTTTTAGAACCAGAAAGTGGGATGCTGCTATGACAAATACCTAAAAATATGGAAACGTTTTTGGAATTGGGTAATGAATGGAGGCTGGTAGAATTGTAACTAGCTTAAGAGGGAAAGCTTAGATTGCTATAAAGGTAACAATATGGACATTAAAGGTAGTTTGGATGATGATACTTTAGAAGGAAATGATGAATGTGTTATTAGAAACTGAGTGAAAGGCATTCATTGTTATAAAGTAGCAGAGAACTTGATGAAATTGTGTTTTGATGTTGGATTGAATGTCGAATTTGTAAGCAATGAATTTGGATAAATAGCTGAAGAGATTTCCAAGCTAAATATGGAAGGTACAGCCTGGCTTTTCCTTGCAACTTATAGTAAAATGTGAGAGGTAAGGGATAAGCTGAGACTGAATACTTAAGCACAATGAAACCAGAAATTGATGGTTTGGAAAATTTTGAGCCCATGCAGATAGTGTGCTCTGAAACTAGGGCCAGAAATGGATCTATCAGGGATCTTTCTGAACTTTGGGGAAGTGACTTCTCAGAGTACAGGGTTCTATGTAAGTGTTTAACTGAACACTAAAGGAGGTGTGGCTGAACATGGATCAAGTCAGACATTTCAGTCAGGATTAGAAATGCTGTTATGTAGGAAAGATCTGTGGAAAAGGCAATTGTCTGATGATTTGGACCCCCTGGAACTACACTCAGAGCCAATAGGTGTGTGTGAAATTTGTATGAACAGAAGCGATGCCTGAAAAGGACAGAGAAAAGTCAAATTGGAAGAATGAATTAAGGGCAGAACCATGGAAGCAGAGGTCTGGGCTGAAATCTCTTCAGGCCAAGAGAGCGGCCCACCCATGTGTGGAAAGAGCAGGTCCATGTCTGTGCTTGGAGGGGCAGGCCTTGTGCTCTGTGGTCAGGAAAAGTGCTGCCACCCCAGTGCTCAGAGATGGTAGGGCCTGTGCCCCTGTGTTTGTTTAGGGCCAAGCCGCCATCCTGATGCTCAGAGAGGGTGGGGTCTGTGACGCAAAGTTCAGGGAGAGAAGATGCTACTGCACAAGCATGTGGGAGGGATGGGGCTGCCACTCCAGTAGGGCTGGAGGACAAAGCATCAATCCACAGATAACTTTCAGACCTTGAGATCTAAATGGAGTTTGCCTTGCTGGATTTCAGACTTGTTTGGGACCCATGACCCCTGTTTTTCTTCCAGTTTCTCCCTTCTGGAATGGTAATGTTTATCCTACGCCTGCCTGCCTCACCATTGTATTTTGGAATGTGTTTTCTAGGTTTCACAGGTCCATAGACAGACAGGAATTTTGCCCCATGACAGACCATACCCATAACTGATTTACATGAAACTGTGTGCTTGTTTAAAGTCTTTTGGGATGTTGGGATGGAATAAATGTATTTTACATGTTGGAAGTACATGGCTTTTTGGAGTCCAGAGAGCAGACTATTGGAGATTATATCATATCCTCCACATAAGACATGTTTGGGTCCCAGCCCCTGGTCCTGTGTAAATAGAACCTTTGAAGATTGGTTAAGGTATGCCCAAACCAAATGAGGGTGGACGTACTCCAATATGGCTGAAGTCCTTATAAGCAAAAGAAATTGGATACAGAAGCACAGGGAGCAACCAGAAACTGGAAGTCAACAGAATTTGGAAGAGAATGGAGAAGATGCTGCTGTGTACATTGTCATGTGACAGAGAAAGCCAAGAAACTCCAAAGATTACCTTCCAGCCTCCGAAACTTAAGCTAATAAATTCCTGTTTTTAAACCTATTGTATGGTATTTGCTTTATCAGCTGAGAAACTAATATATATCCCCATCAACTCCAGCCCAAGCAACCACTAGTCTATTCTCTGTCTCTCTATATTTGCCTATTCTGGACATTTCATATAAATGGAATCATAAAATATGTGATCTTTTGTGACTGGCTTCTTTGACTTAGCATGGTGTTTCAGAGTTCATCCATCTTTTAGCATGTATCAATATTTTTTATGGTCAAATAATACTCTGCTATATGGATATACAACATTTTGCTTATCCATTCAACAGTTGATAAACATTTAGGTTGTTTCCACCATTTGGCTACCATAAATAATGCTGCTTCATATACAAGTTTTTGTGTGGACATTGTGGACATATGATTTCCTCTAGGTCATACAGTAGCTCTGTGTTTAACCATTTGTAGAACTGCCAGGCTATTTTCCCAAGTGACTGTACCATTTTATATTTCCACCACCAGCATATGATAGTTCCAATTTCTCCACATAGTCACCAACACTTAATATTACTTGACTTTTTGATTCTAGCCATCATAGTGAGTATAAAATAATAGGCATTTGATTTGCATATCTCTGATGACTAATGATGTTGAGCATTTTTTTGTGTGCTTACTGGCCATTTGAATATTTTCTTTAGTAAACTAATTAGTCAGATCCTTTGGCCATTTTTAGTTGGATTGTTTGTTAAGAGTTCTTTAAGTATTCTAGATACAAGTCCCACATTAGACATATGATTTGCAAATATTGTTTCCCATTGTGTCTTTACTTTTCTGATGGTATTGTTTCAAGTTCAGAAGTGTTAAAGTTTGATGAGGTCCGGTAGAATCTATTGCCAAACCCAGTCATGATGATTTACCCCTTTGATTTTCTTCTAAGAGTTTTATAGTTTTAGTTCTTACATTTAGGTCTTTGGTCTTTGGTCCATTTTGAATTAATTTTTGTATATAGTGTGAGATGAGGATCCAATTTCCTTTTTTTTGTATGTGGCAATCCGGTTCTCCCAGAACCATTTGTTGAAAAGACTATTTATTCCCCATTGAATGGTCTTGGCACCTTGTAAAAAATTTGTTAGCATAGACACATGGCTTTATTTCTGGACTCTCAAGTCTATTCCATTGATCTGTATCTTTATCCTTATGTCAGTACCACATTGTCTTGATTACCGTTGCTTTGTAAAAAGTCCTGAAATCAGGACGGCTATGTCTTCCCACTTGGTTCTTCTTTTCCAATGTTGTTTTGCCTCTTGATGATGCCTTGCAATTCCATATGAATTTTAGAATCAGATTGTCAGTTTCTACAAAAAAGCAAGCTGGGATTCTGATAGAGATTGCATGGAATCTGTAGATCAGTTTAGGTCATATTGCCTTATTAACAATATTAAGCCTTCTGTTTCATGAATAAGTGATATATTTCCATGTATTGAGATCTTTTTTATTTCTTTCAACAATATTTTGTAGTTTTGTTTTATATTTTGGACTTCTTTTTGTTAAATTTATGACTAAGTAGTTTATTCTTTTTTGATGCTCTTGGAAAAGGAATTGTTTTCTTAAGTTCATCTTTGGATTGTTCAGTACAAGTGTGTAGAAATATAATTGATTTTTTATATTTCACTGGGCATGGGCTTTTTTTATGGATAGTTTTTTGATTACCAGTTCATTCTCTTGTTATGGGTCTATTTAGATTGTCTATTTTATCTTAAGTCTATTTCAGTTGTGTGTTTGTTTTTTTTTAAAGATTTATTTATTTATTAATTTCCCCCCCTCCCCTGGTTGTCTGTTCTTGGTGTCTGTTTGCTGCGTCTTGTTTCTTTGTCCGCTTCTGTTATCGTCAGCGGCACGGGAAGTGTGGGCGGCGCCATTCCTGGGCAGGCTGCTCTTTCTTTTCACGCTGGGCGGCTTTCCTCACGGGCGCACTCCTTGCGCGTGGGGCTCCCCCACGCGGGGGACACCCTTGCGTGGCACAGCACTCCTTGCGCGCATCAGCACTGCGCATGGCCAGCTCCACACGGGTCAAGGAGGCCCGGGGTTTGAACCGCGGACCTCCCATATGGTAGACGGACGCCCTAACCACTGGGCCAAAGTCCGTTTCCCTATTTCAGTTGTTTTTGTCTTTCTAGTAGTTTTTCCGTTCGTCAAAGTTGTTTAATTTCTCACAGTATTTATTTATAATCCTCTTTGTTTCTCTAAGGCTAGTAGTAATATCCTTTCTTTTATTTGAGTCTAGTCATTTGAGTCTGACTTTTTCTTGATCACTCTACCTAAAGGTTTATCAATATTGTTGGTCTCTTCAATGAACCAGCTTTTGGTTTCATTGATTTTCTGTATTGTGTTGTGTTCTCTATTTCGTTAATTTCTGCTCTCTTTAAACATTTTTTCCTTCTGCTTACTTTAGATTTAGTTTGTTCTTCCATTTTCTAGGGTCTTACGGTATAAGGTTAGGTTATTGATTTGTGATTTTTTTCACTGTGGTCATTTACAGCAATAAATTTCCCTCTAAAAACTACATTAGTTGCAACCTCTATATTTTAGTATATATTGTCTCCATTTTCATTCATCTCCAAGTATTTTCTGACTTCCCTTTTGTATTCTTTTGTTATATAAGAGTGTGTTGTTAGTTGCAACATATTTGTGAATTTCCCAAATTTCTTTCTGTTATTGATTTCTAATTCCATTCCATTGTGATTGTAGAACAATTTTCTATTAGTTTTGTCCTTTAAAATTTGTTGAGATTTGTTTTATGACTAACATATGGTCTACCCTGGAGAACATTCCATCAAGTTAATATAAGACTATACTGCTGTTGCTGGATAGAATGTATATGTGGTAGGTCTCTTTGACCAAGTCTTCTATTGCCTTTTTGATCTTTTCTCTAGTTGTTCTTCCATTATTAAAGTAAGATATTGAAGTTTCCAACTACTATTATTGAATCATCTCTTTCTCCCTTCATTGCTATCAATTTTTGCTTCATGTGTTTTGGTCCTTTGTTACTAGGTGCATATACGTTTATAACCATTTTATCTTTCTGATATAACCTTGATCCTTTTATCATTATGAAATTATAAAATGTCACCTTTTATTTCTAGTGACCCATTTTGTTTGAAAGTCTATTTTCTGTGATATTAGTATAGCTACTCCTGCTTGTTGTTTGCATGGTATATCTATTTCCATCCTTTTACTTTCAATCCATTTGTTCTTTGAATCTAAAGTTTATCTCCTATACACAACATATTGTTGGAGCTTATACTTTTATCCAATTTGACAGTTTCTGCCTTTAGATTAGATTGTTTAACCAATTACATTTAATGTTGTTATTGATATATTTAGATTTTTCATCTGTCTTTTTTTTTCTAGGTCTCATGACATTTCTTCTTCGTATTTTACTGCTTTAAGTGAATATTTTCTAATATTATATTTTAATTTCTTTAATGATTTCACTATATTTTTTTAGTTATTTCCTTTAGTGATTGCTCTAGGGCTTACCATATATATAATCTTAACACAGTCAGCTTCAGAGTTATACTAATTTAATTTCAGTGAGATTATTCCTATATAGCTCTGTTCTCTTTCCCCCTTTTAATGGTGTTATTGTTATACACATTACATTTGTAAATATTACAAAATCATGCATTGTTATTATTACTTTCTATAATTTAAGTCTTTAAAGAAGTTCAGAGAAGAAAGTAAGGCAAATATTTATAGCTTTTGTTATATTAACCTTCTTATTTGTCATTTCTTGTTCTCTTCATTTTTTTCCTGTAGATTCTCATTATCATCTGGAGTAATTTTCTTATCCTAGTAATAAGCCTTTGCTCTCACTCACCTCCTTTATGTTATTGGCAAATAAATTGCATTTGTATTTGTTAGAGGCCTAACAGTGCACTTTATACATGCTGCTTTACACAATTGCTTGTTAGGTAGTCTTTTTCTTTTTTTGTGTGGATTCAAATAACTATCTCGACTTAAAACTGATTTTAGCCAAGGAAGGATCTTTAGTATTTCTTCTAAGGCAGATCTTCTAGCTACAAAATCTCTCAGTTTCTGTTAATGTGAGAATGTCTTTCTTTCACTTCTATTTTTAAAAGATAGCTTTGCTTGATATAAGATTCTTGGTTGATGGTTTTTTCCTGTGAGCACTTTGAGTACATTATCCCACTGTCTCTGGCCTCCATGGTTTCTGATAAGCAATCAACTGGTAATCTTATTGGGGTTCCCTTATAAATGATAAGTTCTTTTTTTCTCATATGTTGGTATACTTAATGGTGTCCCATATTTCTCTGAGGCTCTGCTCATTTTTCTTCATCCTTTTTTTCTCTCTTCTTTGGATGGCATGTTCTCTCTCTCTCTCTCTTTTTTTTAAATGAGGTCCCTGGGGATTGAACATGGATGTATGAGCTACACCTGTTCCCTGCATGATCGCTTTTTTTTTAAAGATTTATTTATTTATTTAATTCCGCCCCCCTCCCCTGGTTGTCTGTTCTTGGTGTCTATTTGCTGCGTCTTGTTTCTTTGTCCGCTTCTGTTGTCGTCAGTAGCACGGGAAGTGTGGGCGGCGCCACTCCTGGGCAGGCTGCTCTTTCTTTTCACGCTGGGCGGCTTTCCTCACGGGCGCACTCCTTGTGCTTGGGGCTCCCCCACGCGGGGGACACCCTTGCGTGGCACGGCACTCCTTGCGCGCATCAGCACTGCGCGTGGCCAGCTCCACACGGGTCAAGGAGGCCCGGGGTTTGAACCGCGGACCTCCCATATGGTAGACGGACGCCCTAACCACTGGGCCAAAGTCCGTTTCCCAGCATGATCGCTTTTGATCTAACTTCAAGTTTACTAATTGTTGCTTTTAGCTTGTATTTACTATAGTCTCTCTAGTGAATTTTTTCATATCAATTACTATACCTTTCAGTTTACAAATTTTCATATGGTTCTCTTTTTTTTTTTTAATAATTTCTATTTCATATTGGTGTTCTCAATATGATAATACATTGTCATCACACCTTCATTTACTTCTTCAATCACAGTCCTTTAGTTTTTTGAACATATTTATAATGGCTACTATGAAGTCTTTGTCTTTTAAATCCAACATCTGGTTCCTCTCACAGGTAATTTCTGTTGCCTGTTTTTGGTATATTGGTCAGTCTTTCCTGTTTCTTGGCATATCTTGTAATTTTTTAATTGTTGGAAACTAAACATTTCAGATAATATATTGTAACAAATCTGGCACTCTCCACTGCTCCCAACCCCTCACCAGGGTTTGTTATTGTTATTTGCTGTTTATCTGAGTTGGGAACTGGCAGAGGGAAAGAAGGGGGCAGGCCCTGATTCAAACACCCCAGACTCTTCCTGTTCTTACCATGCTCTTGTAGATTTTCTTGAATAAATTACAGAAATTGTTTCTTCATGTCTATACAAAGAAACAAATGGTCTCAGGAACATTTCCAGAGACTGCAAATGTTTCTCCTTTCATCATTTTTGCCAGTTTGACTGGTGAGTGTATCCACAGAGCTCCTCAACTGTCAGACCAGAAGTGGAAACCTGAACATTTTCTTAAATAACCATAATGTCATATCACAGCTAGCAAAATTAGCAGTAATTACAATAACTTGTAATTTCAAGGTACCTACTTTAATTTTTTTTTAAGTTTAAATCAGAGCAAATGGTATTATTGATTTGTGATCTAGTGGTGAATAGTCTTGGCATCCTTTAACATTCCATCCTTGGTATTTTATCTGCAGATTAGAATCATATATAAGGTAGAATCACATATGAGGTTGCTTTTATTATATGAAATTCCATTTGGTTTAAGTTTTTGAATTGGTGAATATAAAAGGTGAATAAAATTATCACCCTAAAACTCTTTCACCAGTAGTTTTATTTCCAAAATTCATCAGTTTAAAATATTTAAACATTCATGATCACACCTCAGTGTTAATCAGGGAAGTATGTATTAAAGGATGTTATTTTTCACATCAGCGTAGATTAAAAATGTATTCGTCAGTACTGGCAGAAGTATAAAAATTTTCAATCTTTCTGAAAGGCAACTTGGGTGCAAAAAACATTTTAAAGGGTATTTTTTTTTTTATCCATGAATTTTCATTCTAAAATATTGGAACAAAAGTTTATGAATTTCATGGATTTCACAGATTCATATTAAATGTTCAGGCATGAAGGAAGAATTCAATATGATCCAATTTTGGAAAATAATGTCCAATTCGATATATATATGTAAAGAAAAACTAGAAGGAAATATGCAGCAAAATATTAGTAATGTTTATTTTGGGTATTTTTATAGTACTATAAACTAATTTTATCATTTTTATGAGGTGGATTTTTTCCCTATAAATGTGTATTATGAATCATCTGATTAAAATGTTAACATTTAGTTAAGAAGAAAAAAACAATATAGAAAATTGTATTTTGGTATTCCATATCTGTGAATAGGAAAAAATCACTCAAAGTACTCAAACAGATACTTGTACACCAGTGTTCATTGCAGCATTATTCACAATTGCCAAAAGATGGAAACAACCCAAATGTCCATTGACAGATAAGCAAAATGTGATATGTTCATATAGTGAAGTAGTAGTCAGCCATACAAAGGAATAAAATTCTGATATATGATACAGCATGAACTTGAAGACATGCTAAGGGAAATAAGCCAGACACAAAAGGACAAATATTGTGTGATTCCATTTATATGAAATATCTAGCATAAGCAAATTCATAGAGACAGAAGATTAGCAGTTATAAGGGACTGGGGGAGTGGAAGGGGAATATATTATTGGTGGTGTGAAGTTTCTTTTTTTGGGTGATTTTATTAGTCAGCCAAAGGGGTGCTGATGCAAAGTACCAGAAATTTGTTGGCTTTTATAAAGGGTATTTATTTGGGGTAAAAGCTTATAGTTACAAGGCCCTAAAGATTCCAACTCAAGGTACCATAAGAGGTACTTCCTCACCCAATGTGTTGCCATATGTTGAAGCAAGATGGTGGGCAATGTCTGTGAGGGTTCAGCCTTCCTCTTTCCTCTTAAGGTTCTGTGGGGCCAACTTCTTCCCATCTCACCTGTAGGCTTGCAGAGGGCTCTCTTCTCTTCCTCTGGGACTCTTTCTGGACTCAGCTGCTCTGGCCTCTTCACAAAGTCAGCTGTAAACTATCAGGCTCATCTCTCTTACTCCTGCCTCAGGACAATGTTACAACAATTAAAAAAAAAAAAACAAATCACTCAAACCTGAGTAATAATAGCATCAATTATCCAAAAGAATAATAATTTATTTTCCCTTTTATTCCTAGCATTGCATCAGAGCCAAGAAAACTTTATGAAATGCCAAAATGTTCAAAATCCGAAAAAATAGAAGATGCTTTATTATGGGAATGCCCAGTGGTAAGTTTTGTTTCTAGAGCATTTTTATCTAGAAGAATTAGTTACTGTTAACATTGTATAAAGAAATAAAACCTAAATATTGCAATGATTATTGAATCTTTAAAGAGAGTGTATCTTTCGATTATATTTCTTAATGAAATAATTTGTCTTAATGAATTACATATTAATATTATGAATATATTTCGAACATTAGATACTATTTTTGAATCTTGAAAACTAGAAAAACTTAAACTGATTAAAGGTTTTGTAAGCATTATAAGCTTATAGATAAGCAATATAATTAAATGTAAGTAGTTTATAGTTTTTCTTTGTGTTTAAGTGATCATTCCACTTAATATAGTGAAATAATAATGAATAATTTAAGTCAGTGGCTATATTACATGGGTCTTTGAAAGTGATTTCTTATGAATTTCCTCCATGACGCTCATTAGGAAAAAATAGGATAAAATCATTCCATCAGACCAGCAATACTCTAGTGGATATATTTCAAAACACTTTTTCATGGGGTATTAACACGTATATAGTTACCAGAGTTGGGAGGAATCAAGGAGCTGTGAACAATATATCTGTGACATGCTGAGTTTAAAAGGGCAAACAGTTTATTTATAGTTTACTCCTCCCTAGCCCTCAATTCACTAATGCATGTTGATTGTCAAACCATCTTTCCCAAACTAATTTTTGATCATAGAACTCCCTCTTATGAGGAATATTTTTCAATATTAATTTTCCATGGAATCAATTTTCTAACAAATGCACTTAGGAAATGCTGTAACAAATTAATCAGGCCTTTGATTCTGATTGCCTATTCTTTAGGAAAAATAGAACTCATAATATTTGACCAAAAATAATATCTGAAATTACTATTAAAGTTTTTTTTTAAGTTGTAGTTTATACATACAATTATAATCTTCTGGAGCTGCTATATTCTTTTTCTTTGGATGCTTACTCTCTGTTCATGGAAGGCTTTTTCTGAAAAATTAGAACACTTGAAATCTCTGTTTTCTTCTCTAAACCCTTACTGAGAGCTACAAATAACTGTTGAACCCCCAACAATTAAACCTTTTAATTAATGTTCATTGGGGAAAAAATGACAGATTTCTTAATAGAGAAAAGTTTTGAAAACACTATTACAGAACACAAATTTAGAGCAATTTTGCAAAAAATTGGATTTGTGTAGTATCTAATTTCTATTCTCTGTAAACATTTTGTTCTCATTTACAGTGCAGGAAGATTTTCCTTTAAGAAAAAGTAAGGCATGTATTGTATTGTTGTACTAATGTGAAACTCCTTTTAAATTAGCACCCTTCTTTTCCATAATAATTCATGAAATTAAACTTTTGGTGTAGGAAAATAGTTCAGACTGCTAATATATGCTTCTTTAAATCCTCCTTTAAAAACAAACCAAAAAAACTTTAAATCTCCATGGAATTATACTTAAGGCACCATAGAATAAAAGTATATATATCATTACCTGTAAATTCAGTGTAAGACCTCTATTAGTTATTTCAAACAAACAAACAAACATGCCTTCTTTCCTTAATTTTTGAAAAAATAGAAAAATCTTCAGAAGCATATATAAAATTACTTCTTACTCATTCTTTTCTCTTTTAGCCTAAGCAAATACTAGATTAATTTCAATCTCTCTATTTTAGCCTTCTTAGAACTAACCTTTTATTCCACAAATCAGAGCAACCTTTGCCTCTCTTTCGCCTGCATTAGACTTCCACCTTGTGGTATAGCTTCTCAGTGACAGCTTGCCCAAGCAGCTCTCCTCTCCCTTTTCTGGAGGTAATTATTTGGTGACATGGGTCATCTGTAAAATCAGTTCCATTTTTTGTTCTTCTTTGGCTGCCTTGATTCTGGATTCTAACTTTTCATTTGAGGTTAGAGAAGAATCACAGTAAGTAATTGGGTAATTTGCACTTTTGCCATTTTGACATCCATCAGAAGGAAAACAAGTCCTAAAGTAAGAAAAAAGGGAACAACATGAAACTTTATTCTAGCAGGTGACTCTTAATTGCCATGCTTTTATACATGGTTTATAGAGTTGTTTTGTCAGCAGCAGGCACATTATTAATGCTCTTACTACTACTGTTATTATTTTTATGGTTGGCTAACATTTGTTGAATTCTTAATAGTAAATTAATAATAATAAATATAAAAACAATAAATTAGTTCAGGCCCTATATAAGTGTTTTATGTGAATAAATTCATTTAATAAATTAATGATGAAAATAATTGCCAGCAATTTTATCTTTCTTTGTTTTCTGTATTTGTGCATTGAATATTTCCTCATTGGTTTACATACTTATTTAAGTATTTAGCTATTTCCTTTGGATATTGATTTACTGTGAATTGTCCATGGCCAAGCAGTTTCATTTTTATACCTAATTTATTTTTTTAGGGAGAAATACTTCCCAGTCCATCAGATTATAAGTCCTCACTCATAGCACTGACTGCTCATAATTGGCTACTCCGTATATCTGCAACTACTGGAAAAATCCTTGAGAAAATATATCTTGCCTCCTATTGCAAATTCAGGTATTAATTGTGGCTTTTTTATTCAAGTTTTATTATAAAATTATGAGATCTGTGGCCCAGGAAATTTCTAGGTTTTATTTTTGGGTTTTTTTTTTTTTCCCTCTGTGCATACCAGGATCTCTGTAAACCTATTCTTTTTCTCCCTTCCTAACTATATTTGAAGATCTTAAGATACAGGCCTTCATGAATACTTAACCTATCGTAATTGCCACATAAACTTTTTTTTTTAAATTCCCTGTGGTATCTACAAATAGCATTATCAGTTTTATAAATTAGGTGTAAATTTTTGAAGTGAATATGTGCATGCATGTCGTGAAAGTAGCATTTTTTATAATTTTTTAAAAAGATTTATTTATGTACACAAACCCCCACACCTCCCCATTGTCTGCTCTCTGTATCCATTCGCTGTGTGTTCTTCTCTGTCTCTTGTATTCTCATTAGGTAGCTCCGGAACCAATCCTAGGACTTTCCAGAGTGGGAGAGAGGTGACTGTTCTCTTGGGTCACCTCAGCTGCCTGATCTGCTGCATCTCTTAGTCTCTCTCGTCTGTGTCTCTTTTTGTTGTGTCATCTTGCTGCGCCAGTTCTCTGTGTGGGCCAGCACTCTTGGCGGGGCATCACTCCTGCATGGGGCAGCACTCCTGCGTGGGGGAGTTCTCTGTGCAGGCCAGCACTCCGCATGGGCCAGCTCACCACACAGGCCAGCTTGCCTTTACCAGGAGGCCCCCGGACCTCCTATATGGTAGATGGGAACCCAGTTGCCTGAGCCACATCCACTTCCCTTATGATTTTTATAAATTCCGTTTTAAAATAAAAATAGTCATTATGTTTTCTGAAGATTGAATACACTTAGATCAGACAATTCTTATTCATCAAGACTCTAGAAGGATTAAAGTGGTGTATATTATAGCAATAAATCCATTATAGGGCTCTGGAGGGAATTTTTTTAGTTAATTATATGCTTATTTTTTAATAAATGACCTTGCTTTTATAATGTAAGTAACTAAAAATTGTTTACTTATAAAATAACTATAGAGTTTCCTTTTAAGTATAGGAAAGTTGACTTAAATGAATAAACTTTTCTTTATGCTTTTAAAAGATACTTGAGCTGGGACACCCCTCAAGAAGTCATTGCAGTCAAGTCAGCCCAGAACAAAACCTCAGCAATAGCCCGCCAGGTAGACATCATTAAATATTCAATAAACCAAAGAATTTGTTTCCATTGGAATTTGTCTGCAAATTTGTTAAAAAGAACTAATGATCTTTTATTTCAGAAACATGTTATAAAAGTTGGTAGGTAAGTAAAATAAACAGACATAAAGTACTACATATTCTTTTATGCCATTTATTTAAAATACAAATATAAATACATTTAGAAAGATGGGAAAGATAGAAGGATTGAGAGGTAGCAGCTAAGGGATAGGGTTTTTTCATTTTTTGAGTAATGAAAATACTCTAATATTGTTTGTGGTGATGAGTGTACAGCTTTGTGATTATTCCAGAAGCTATTGAATGAGCCCAATAAATGGATTGTGAGGAATGTGAATATCTAATTAAGAAAAAAAAAAGTTGGTAGGTAGATTTTTTTCTGAATCATGCTATGTAAGTTGATAGGTAGATTTTTTATTCTCTCTCTCTCTCTCTTTTCTTATAAAGAATTCCCCAGGATTTACTAGACTTTATAAAGTAAAAAGTTTAATTCTTTCACTATATCTATCAAGTAACTTTTTTTCTGTTGTTAACTTGTGGGGAAATGTTTTTTAAAAAGCATTTATTGAGCACTTTTTTTTTCATTGATAAAGACTCTACAGAAAACAGAAGTTTTCTGTTTCTTCATTCCCCAAGACATCTAGAAAGACAAATACTGTCTTCTCTTGACAGAATCCATGTTTTAGGACTTTTGTCATTTTTAAGTTGTGCTACTTCAACTCTTTTTCTCACCAGTATCCCTGGTTACTCATTATAGTAAGTGCTTTACCTGTATTAACTCATTTAATCCTCTGAATAGTCCTTGTAGTAGATAGTGTTATCCCATTTTACAGATGAAGAGACTGAGACCCAGACAGGTTGAGTAATCTGTCCAAAATTACCAGTGCTGGTAAGTGACAGAACTAGGATTTCAAACTCAGGCAGTCTTATCTCAGATTCCCCATTTTTTTTTTTTTTTTTCCCCATTTTTAAGCGCTACACCTTGCTGCTGCTTGAAATTTCTATAACACTGATTGGTAGGTAAAGTTTATACAAAATTCTAGGATATCTTTTTAAAAATTAAGTAGTTCTTTAATTTTACCTTATTTACATAGCCACATCAATCATTTCCTTGTTCTGCCTTTTTATAGTCCCATCACATTCTCTCCTAAGCAAACATCTGTCTTTACTTTAAGATCTTCATGCCGTGAATGCTGCTTTTCATTCCTTTCTCATCTCCTTTTTTCTTCTTCCTGTGTCCTCCTAAAACCAACTATTTGTTGGCTACTTCCATTTACTTTTTACCATGCTATCTACAAGCATTCTTCTACCCTTTCCTTATATCCTGCCCAGCACATTCCATCACACTAATAACGTAACTGCATGCCTTCTATTGACTGAAATCTTCTCACCATTTTCCTGGTTTTTTGGATATAACAATCTATGAGAAAAACAGATGTCCTTGTGTCTCTCTCCTTATATTCTGACTCATTATTGTCTTCTCTATTTTGGTAAAAGTAAAATACTAATAGTATAACAGAGTAGCAAAACATTTTCTGAGATTTCTGAAAGTGCCTTGTCTAATTTGCTTTTTTAAAAAAAAGAGTATAAACTCTCAAAGAGCAGAACTCCAGTCTAATTCTATACAGTACTATCTATTGTGATAATTTAAAAATGTTAGTAAAAATCTTTTTGATATTTCTGCATTCTAGAGTCTGTTTTCCAACAATTTCCCTCCAACAACTAGTAGCTCTTGATTGGTATATGTAAATAACACCTTTCTTTTGGGTTTTGGGAGCATGGAGGGAGTCTGCTTTACACCTTGAGGATCTTCGGTTTAGTCAGAATTTACCCCTTTTAAAGGGACAATCTTTTTGGGCTTTAGCTATTATAGTCTGGTTTTTGTTTGTTTCTTTTCTAACTTTTAGTCATGGCAGTTTCAAGTTGCCCCAACCTTTAGGGTTCTGTTGAAGCAATCTGGCTGTGATGAGACAGAAACCTTCACCTACCACACATTTAAGAAATTCCCTTCAAACCTTCCTGGGGAAGTACAACAGAATATTTTACATTTCATAGTAGAAGATATTGACTGGGCCTTGCTCTTCAAAGTAAGGGAGCTTTCATCTCCAAGTAGAGAAACCACTCAAGCTTTAATTGTTGATATTTTTTTCTCATCTCATACAGCTGTGCTGCACATCATGTCTGCAATGCTACTTTCAAATGATATGACTGTGATAATTGCACCTTTCATTCAGACTTTATTGTTTGGACTTCAGTTTACAATAGAAATGCATGGCGTTTTGTTACTAAGAAATGTTTACTATTATGTTTATACTTTTATAGATTGTGTGTGCATGTATGCACTTAAGTGGATGAAGGTTTAGGGAACATATTTTGAACACATCTGCCTTCCTGTTTTATGTAATTTTGGAATTGAAGTAGATGAAAATGTTTTCAATTCTTGAAAGTATCAAGATAACTGCATGCTAGGACAGATGGATGTTTTCAACTCATATAAATGGAGCGTTTCTGATGTACTTTTGAGAGCGGCCTGTAATTTTAGTCTTTCCTTCTAGGCAGGCATTCAGCAGACTATTTTGCTGTACCTTGCAGTGTTCCGCGTTCTACCTTTTTCACTTGTAGGGATTCTAGAGATCAGTAAAAAGGTAAGAATTTATTTCTAATTTAAAAGAAATATTTATTGATATAAGATGTAATGCCATTATATAATTATTTGTTTATTAGATGTTTAAATTGGAAATGATATGTTGGCTGTCAAAAATTCGCAGGCCGGATTTATTTTATAGCAAAATATGTGAGAACATTTGAGTTGGGAAGAAAGCCTAGTCATCTCTGTGTTTCTGCATGTTTTTATGCCTCTCAGATGGATAGTGTTGAATACCTGTGGCCATTAACAAACCACTATTTTATAAAATTTCAAAATTATTAAGGTTTTTTTTAGAGGAAATATTCCAAAGCTCATTATAAAATTATCATTAAAGGAAAGTGAAAAGCTACAACAAAATGTCTCATTTTAATTGCAGTATATAGGTCTAAAACTTGTTTTATGGTATATTAACAAGCCTTATAATTAAGTATGTAAATTTTTCAACTCATCCAATTTTGGGTTGTGATGTCGTTATTGAGGGCAGGGGCTTGGAGGGGCCAGTATGGGTGGAAAGAAGGGACAAGTTTCCTTTGAATAGAAGAATCAGTAGTCTATTTCTCTCTCATAAATTGTTACTTACTCTTGGTGAATAGTCATTTATTGGGCTATTATAATAGTCTCTAATTAAACACTTGAAGAGAACAAGATCTTAAGGGTACACTAATATTAGCAAAGAAGATGAATGCATTAAAAGTTGTTTGTATTATGTAAGCATATTATACTAAATAGCATAAAGGCTAAAGAATAGTATTAACTATGATTTATTAATATTTGTTTTGTGTCAGGCACTTTAAATATTTTACAATATTGTACATATAATTCATTTCAGTTAGGAAGTTAAACAGCTACCCAATTCCAGTAGATACTAAGTGGAAGAGCTGAAACATAAACCTAGCTTTGACTACAGAGTGTAAATCGTATTTTAAAATAGTGCGTCTACTTTATTATATCACTCATTATTTGAAAACATGTTTGAATTATACAAATGCTTCTTTTCAAAGTGGAGAGTCAGGATCAATAAATAAAAAATCAGGAGCTAGTGTTGATCAAAGGAAATCATAATTACCTTTTGAAAAGATGGTAAAAAGCACAGCCTATGAATTTAATTGTTCTCTTTGTGCTTGTGAATTAACATAATTGTTCATGCTTATTATAGTCTACAACAGAAATGAACTCACAGCAAAGTCACAAATTGTTTCTATTTTTTCCTACATGTCTAAGGTAATCATTTGAAGAAGTTGGTCTCCATTTTTGTTACTTGGAATTGAAACATATCTTTCACTTATCATGTGTAATAAGACCACCCAGTGGCCAGGATCAGAATGTACTTTAAGCTACTTATTGAGGCAGTAAATCCTTGCTAAGTAAATTTGTCTTGAGGAGGAATGGAAATAGATTTTTCACTTCATTTCTAGTTGTTCTTTCATTGCTATGAATATTTGTCTATGTTGGCTTTGTTAAATATTAAAATAGGCTCAAAATCAAGTTTTTTAAATCAGAGTTTTGTGTAGAATCATGACTACACATAGAGCTCATCCACTGCATAGAACAAAAGCAGAAAGTTGACAAACAGTGAGCCAAAGACGTTTATTCAAAGTCAGTTAGGCCTGTATGTCTCAGGAGGTGATTGGTTTTTAAAATGTTTGGTTTTTATGTGACTGACTAAAAATCAAACCATTTTAGAGATTTAAAGAACAAGGTAATGATAACCGTCTGAAGTTGGCTGTTTTTCCTTAGGATTACTTTTCTGGATCCAAACTTTTTGCCTTTAATTAGCTAAAAAATAAGTTCCTTCATAAAGAACATTTTAGCATAAGAACGTGATCCTGGCAGGATATGTATGGTAGAGTAAATATTCATTTAAAATTAGAAGGACTCAATGTGTTCCTAAGTCTGTAAGGAATCAGGTTTTACTAGTGGATATTAACAAGGTCTGAAGCAAATGAATGAAGCAAAGGAGTGCTTCTGCATCATTTTGAAGGTATGTGCTACACTCCCATTAGTGAGCCTGAGACTCCAGTGGCTCACCATTCCTCTCTAATAACACCTTATCCTCAAGTTGCTAAATTATAGTTAAGTTATAATGCTAGGCAGCAGAGTTGTTGTGGTGCCCTCAATATGAAACAAGACCCAAAGCACCATGAACACTCAGAGGATTGACCTTCCGGTCTTTTCTCATGTAATTTCTGCCTTTCCCCCTAGATTTTCGGGAACATTACAGATGCTACTTTGTCTCATGGAATACTGATTGTGATGTACAGCTCAGGACTGGTCAGACTTTATAATTTCCAAGCCATCGCTGAACAGGTAGAGAAAACTAGAATTTGCTATACTATAATTACTTTGAGGTTTGAATTGAGGTAGGATTTTCTAACAAGATACTTTTAGAGGAAAGCACTTGTGTAGATTTCAGCTCTACAAAACTGTACAAATGAGAAAGACAATCTTAAAAGATGGGTGGGGCAGGTAAACAGAAAGACACTTGAATGAATAAAGACATTTCCTCTTTCATATGCATGTGCATTTGATTTTTTTTTCTCTCCAGATGGCAAATAAGTAGGTGCTAAAGCCACCGTTTTTGTTTTGTTTTGTTTTGTTTTTAGTTCATGCAACAGAAACTTGACTTAGGGTGTGCATGCAGATGGGGTGGGACTACTGGAACTGTAGGAGAGGCTCCTTTTGGCATTCCTTGTAATATTAAAATCACAGGTATGGTTGCTATATAGTATTTTTTTTACCTTAAAAAACTAAGTGATCATATAAATAGTTATTAATTGTAATTATCCAAATGTTTTTCTCATAACTTAATTATAAACTTAATTCATTTTGCTTCTGTACAGCATATTCCTTGCTATCAAGTAGTTGTCAACAAAAATCTATCATTTATTTATTGAACTGAAGGCTTGGGGATGCTGGGCCTTGCTTGCCCAGAGATTGATGCCATGTGGCAAGTGACTATACCCTCCTGGTTTTTTAGATCCTTATCTACAGAAAGTGAGGTTAGAGTAAATTTTGCCATATTAGCTCCCTTTTAAACTTAATAATTTATAATTCTGTGAAATCGATCTACTTCTAAGAAGGATGGTTTTCAAGGAAAATAAAATTACCATACCATCTGAACATAGAGCTTAGACATACAGCGAACTTCTTAGTATATTTAAAGGTGGACAAGGCACAGAAAAGAAAATTATGCAAATATCACTAAAATTTTATGCATATAGTTAATCAAATTCATCTATTTATTAAAAAAGAAATAAGCTACTACTCAAATTCAACACTGTATTTTTTTTTTTTTTAAATATTTATTTATTTATTTAATTCCCCCCTTCCCTTGGTTGTCTGTTCTTGGTGTCTATTTGCTGCGTCTTGTTTCTTTGTCTGCTTCTGTTGTCGTCAGCGGCACGGGAAGTGTGGGCGGCGCCATTCCTGGGCAGGCTGCTCTTTCTTTTCACGCTGGGCAGCTCTCCTCACGGGCGCACTCCTTGCGCGTGGAGCTCCCCCACGCGGGGGACACCCTTGCGTGGCACGGCACTCCTTGCGCGCATCAGCACTGCACATGGCCAGCTCCACACGGGTCAAGGAGGCCCGGGGTTTGAACCGCGGACCTCACATATGGTAGACGGACGCCCTAACCACTGGGCCAAAGTCCGTTTCCCCAACACTGTATTTAGAAAGAAATTATGACCAGAGTTCATCCTAGGAATACAGGGATGGTTTAATATTTGCAAATAGATATTTTAAAAATCACATTAGTAAATTGAAATAGAAGATGCATTTTATTATCTTGGTATAGATCTTTTTTCTTAGTTCATTGAGAGTCATTCCTTACCATGTTAAGGACATTTCCTCCTATTTCCAATCAATAAACCTTGTGTTTTTAGGTGAAAAAACTCCAAAGGGTCTTTTATTTAAATAGAATAAGTCAAGAATTTTTCTATCATTATTATTTAACATTATGTCATCAACAGGTCAAGAAAAAAAATAAAAGATATAATTGTTAGGAGGAGATGAAGTTCTTTTTAGTAGTAAATGGCCAACTGAAAACTTATGAGAGAGTTCAGAACAGCCATTAAGTTATCCAGGAAATTCAAAATAAATATATTTTTTAAATTACCCAAATTTTTAGATGCTTCTGATAAACTGATTTAGGCAGCCCCAGCAATACTTCCTATGTTCTATACAAGTAAACTAGCAGGAATCTATTAAGAATTTTAAAACTATAGGCCCCAGTAATAACTTATTTTGAAGAGTTTCCCAAAATGGCAGCATTGTTCTCATTGAAATGCAAAGAAAAGTGGATAAAACAAAGAACAAGGTGACAGAGACAAAACGACTAGAGCCTGAAGGATGTGGGTTTGGTTCCCTGTTGGAAGAAAAAAGACTGAATTTGGGATCAGAATCTTGGTCTGCTACTACTAGTAAAAGTGAAACTCTGTAGGTGATAGTATGCAAATTGCTTAAGCTTTCTGGACCTCGTTTTTCAACTCTAAAATAATGTTTGAAAACATGATCTATGAAATCACTCATCATTGTAAAACAGTATATTTCAATGAATTTTGGATATTTGGCTAAAAAAAATAGCATGTTACATGAAACTTATTTGTTTTTTTCTAACAGAAGAGACAAGTTATATTGATTTCTTCACATTTGTTTTTCAGGTTCATTAAGGTCTATACAAAATAATATTTATTGTAACTTTAACTTTTTTATTAATGAATTTCCTTGTAGATACTTAATAGATGGTCTTGTGAAAACAAAGGTGAAGTTCTATCTCACCCTTTATACTAATTTAAATAATAGATGGATCAAAGATTTTAAAAATTAAGAAGAAAACTTGAGAGTACCTTTTTATATCATAGTGGGCAAGACCTTTCTAAGAATGACACAAAACCCAGAGACATAAAAAAAGACACTGATAAATTTGATTACATAAAAATAAAGTTCTGCAAGGCAAAAAACAAACACACACATACCCACACACAAAATAAACCAAGTCAAAAATCAAACAATAAACAGGGCATATTTGGAAAACCTACAATAAAGGAGTAGTTTCCCTACTATATAAAGAGTTTTACAGATCAATAACAAAGAATGAGAACACAATAAAAAATGGGCAAAGGATATTGTTTAAAAAACAGGTAATATAAGTGGCTTTTAATGTAGAGGGGGACGAAAAAGGTCAACCCCACTTGTAAGAGAAATGCAACCTTAAATTATGAGGCATCTTTTTAGAGTTTTAAATATCAAAAAGTTAGCTAACACAGTGGGTAAAAACATAGGGAAACAGGCACTTTCATTTATTGTTATACCCTTTTTGGAGAACAGTTTGCCGTTTATATATATAAATGTTAAATGCATGTAGTCCTTGAGCCTAGCAATTCCACTTTTACAAATTTATCATCTGTATATTCACATGTGTACAAAATACAAATGTACAATTATAGCATTTTTTCTAATAGCAAAAAATTGGAAGCAGTCTGTATATTGGTAGGTGACACTAATATTATTTCATTATATGACTGCGTTATAGTTTGTTATAATGAAAAGGAATTCTTTTGCACAGATATAGAATAATTTCCAAGATCTATTAAGTGGAAAAGTGGGTGCAAAACTGTGTGTATAAAACACCCCATTTGTGTAAAGTTTTCATATTAATATATTAAAAGTATGTATATGAGCATATGCTTTTACATTTGCTTAGAATATCTGAAGGGCACACAAAAACCTGATAAATAATAGTTACCTCTGAGAAGACAGAGATGAAAGGAAGACTTAGTTTCCACTATATATCCTCTGATATCTTTTTCAATGTAGTGCTTGTATCTTATAAGTATGTGAAAACATGTGTGGGTGTGTCTGTTGTCCAGGTTTTAATTAAGAACTTGACTTAGATGCCATTTAATGGATAAACTATGACTTTTTTTTTTATTCCCCCCCCCCCCCCCCCCGCACCTTGTCTGCTCTCTGTGTCCATTCGCTGTGTGTTCTTTAGTGTCTGCTTGTATTCTAATTAGGTGGCTCCGGGAACCAATCCTGGTACCTTCCTGAGTAGGAGAGAGGTGATCACTCTTTTGTGCCACCTCAGCTCCCCTGTTCTGCTATGTCTTCTTATTTTCTCTCCTCTGTTTCTCTTGTCATGTTATCTTGGTGTACGAGCTCTCCTCGTTGGCAGGCATTCCCACGCAGGGCGGCTCTCCTGTGCAGGGCTGCATTCCCACATGGGCCAGCACTCCATGTCGGCCAGCTCACTGCGGCCACCTTACCCTCACCAGGAGGCCCTGGGCATTGAACCCTGGACCTCCTATATGGTAGACAGGAGCCCAACTGATTGAGCCACATCCATTTCCCTGAACTATACCTTACTTAACGAATTCCCTTCTTTGGATATTTAGGTTGTTTCTAATCTCTAATTTCAGATAGTTCTATAATATTACTGTAAGCATTAATGATCCCTGTCTGAATCAGTTATTTCATTGTGAGTTGTGGAATGCAGTTTTGAAAATTTCTATCACTTCTTTCTACTTTTAATAGCTGGCATTTTTCTATAAGTAAGGTCTTTCATTTGTCAACTAGGGATGAACTACAATTCCTTCTAAAAAGGCAGGGTAAATTGCTTATTCCTTCCCTTTAATTACCAATTTTCAGAGCTAGGAGTTTGTGTAATAGTCACTTCCAATGGTAGCATAATATTTGATACATAAACACACATATATAAATGCAATAGATTCATGACTTTTACTTACCAAATATTTTATAGTTATATTCATTATTCTTAGAGATGCCAAAATTGTCCCAAATTTGGCCAATTTTATCAAGTAGGTCTTTTTGACATACCCAGTAGTCTTTGAGCATTTCTTGCTTTCTGGAACAATAGTGTCTCAGGTTTACCTTTTGCTCTCCTTGTCTGAGATCTGACATGGAGCCAGTTTAATAGGGAATGCCATTAGAGACCAAGAATTGGGTTTTGTAGGCCCTTTCAATGAACAGAACTGGGAAATATATTAAAACAAAAGTTCATTTTCCTATTTCCAGTTCAGATTTAACAATACTTCTTTATTTTATACTTTTATTTCTTTTTTGCTTATAGTGAAAATATTGGTTTCTAATAGAACTTTATTCTATACTATACATAAGATAGTACCAGTGTTACTATTAAAAACAAAGTAATAACAGCATGAGGGCTAAGAGTTCTTTGTGGTTCCTTTTGTCCTTGTGTACAGTCCAATGTGTGCTATCAGGGTAATATGTTCAAAAGAAATCATTCTCCTATATGATTAGATTACCAATTTGATATAATTAGTTTCATTTGTTTCCGTTTATTTTCTATTTTGGGGTGTTTTGTTTCTTGTGGGTTTTTTTTTTACTTTTTACTTTCATTTTTTAAGTTGTGAAATATATATATAGTTCAGAGGTCTAAACTGTATAAAAAGTATATATATGCTGAGAAATTTTGCTTCCACCTTAGCCCTTCCATCTTGTTACTTGCCTCCCCTGGTCACCCTGCCCCCAATATTTTTAGTTTCTAGTATATCATGTTGTTTCTTTTTACAGAAATAAGCAAATGTGTATAGATAGACCCTTTATTTATTTGTTTTTTTTTCAGAGCTTGAACTTAAGGGGAACTTTATTTGGTCTTCTTCCTGAGCAATCTAGCTTAAAAGAGCGCTGAGGTGAAGAGAGAAAAGTCTACGAGACGGGCTTACAGACAGTAGATAGACCCTTTACATTTAGCCTTCTTTCTTATACAAAATGTAGTATATTATATACTCTTGTTTTGTACCTTTTATTTTTCACTTAATATATACCTAAAGTTTTCATGTACTTATTTAATAGAAAAAATATGTAAGGTTAACTATCCCCTACATTTTAAAATTAAAGAAAGTATATATTATTTTATATCATCCTTCTTTTATTAAAAAAAAGTAAGCATTTTATATACTTTATATTAAAACTCTTCTTTGAAGTATCACTGTTTGAGCTTCCACAGACTCAAAGTATTCTAATTAATATTATTATTTTCTTGTTAAAGCTTCTCTTTTCATAGTCTGCATAGTTGCAAGACATGGAATCAGCTATTCTCTGAGAAATCCTAGTCATTTTAACTGAAAATAGTATTAGAGATAAAAATTTAAACTCTTGGGAGGGTGTGGGGTATCCATCAGAGTTCTGGTGGGCAGAGTCCTGCTGCCTCATTTGGGCTAGTTTGACAACCCCTGGGAAAAATTTTTCTTTTTAAATACATCTTTTTGCATTATATATTTTTTCTTCATATACCATCATTTGGTGGTCTACATATTAATACATATGATGTTTGTATTTCTTTTTTAATTTATGTGTTCCTGTCCTTTGCCCATTTTTCTGTTGGGGCATTCATATTTTTCTTATTACTTAAAAAGATCTCTCTATATATTAAGGATATTAATTTTTTTTCTTAAAAGGTTAAAGAGGCATTCTGAATATATTTGATATACCTGTCTCTTTCTTGAGATTGTCAGTTTGTGAACCTGTTTTTCATTATTTGTTTTTATCTTATTATGCTAAGAAATAAAAAAAGCAAGAAAAAAAAAGTTCTTAAGAAGAGGCCTAGTAAAGCATACATATCTGTCTATAACATAATTCTCATTTGAATGATTTCACTAAGACAGGTCCCTTTACTAACAGTGGTGGTCTTCTCTAAAGATTAAACTCTCAAGTTAGCAAGAGGTAAACCAAGGAGTCATAAATTAGCTGCCACCCAAACAAAACTATACGGTGTTTCCCTAAGACTTTCCAAAAGGAATTCTGGTCTTTGAAATCTGCATTTTCCTCCACCTACACATCCCTCTAAGAGTAAATCAGTTAAATTCTACCTAAAATTGATTGCGATCAGAACAGACTACTAAGAAGCACCAACAGAAATTTCGTTTATGGTGTCAGTCTCCAAAAGACAGTGACTGGGTGTATCTGAACTACCTTAAAGATAACCCGTCTGATGATAATACTACTAGTAATGGTTACTTTTTAATAAAGCTTCCACTATGACAGGCCCTATCCAAAGTGGTTGCATTCATTATGACTAATTTCACGTCTATGCTGGAAGTCTTAAGCAAGACTGCTCTCATAAAGTTTGCTGAGTATAACTTGTAGTTGAGGATATTAACAATCTCTTCCTCACATTTGAATGAATTGTTAGATGTAATTGCCTTGTAGGATTGTCATGGGAGTCACAAATGGTATCTAACCCAAAGTCATGCACAAGGCAAATGTGCAGTGAATGGCAGCTGTTTTTATTAGGCATACTTTGTCACTTTTTGGCATCATATACACCTTAAGCCCACCTTCTAATTCTCTTAAGCTGTAGCTCACACATACTTATCCTAAAAAACAGAGGTCTAGAAAGTTGAGTTATAGCCTAATGTGTTTCTTACTAGCTTTCTCTTTTCTTGGGAGTAGCTCTCCTTCCTGCTTGTATTTTATTTCCTTGAACATAGTAAATTTGCATTAATGGAAATTTATAGATGATGCGTGCAAAGAAGGGTTGATTTCAGTTAATGAATGGTCCAAGGCTATTAGAACAGAGAAGCTAATAAATTCCTTTTGCCCATCTCTACAGACACACCACCACTGCTCTTTGAAGTGTCTTCACTGGAGAATGCTTTTCAGATTGGAGGCCATCCTTGGCATTACATCATCACACCTAATAAGAAGAAACAGAAAGGGGTTTTCCATATTTGTGCCCTAAAAGACAATTCCTTGGTAAATTATGAGTGATCAGACTTTTTAGTAGTAAAGTTGTATCAGAAATATTTTATTCCTTCTTTAGTAGGTCAACATCCCTAAGAATGTTTGAGGTCCATTTATCAACTTTCTTTGAGGTCATAGCCACCAGGAGACCCTGTGTAGTGTCACATAGTTTTCTTTTGTAGGATTATTCCTTCCATTTTCTCATTTACCTATAAGATGTGCCAGCTCCTGTTTGGCCCAGCTTGTGACATCCTCTCTTACATTTGTCTCTCTGTTTCCCACCATAAGTCTGTGGTTTGATGGCTCACCTCCCAGCCCGTAAATGTCCTTCAGCCATTGGGACCTGTCTCATCTCTTTTTCACTTGCCTTTTCCACTGAGTTTGCATAGTTCACATTCTAGGCATTTAGTGTAAATTCTGCTTATAAAAGAACCAATAATACATGTGCTTTTAAATATATGTAATGCCCTTCAGCATCTATATCAAGCATGCCTATGTATCATGTACCCTCCTTCTGTAATAACTGATTAAAACAGTCAAATCTGCATTTCAACATATTCATAAATAATTGCCAAACACAAGGGAAGTTTTCAGTCCTTTTTCTGGACAGCTTGGTAGGAGTGATACTACCTTCCATGCATCTATGCTGGTATTTGTCCCCAGGACTCCTGTGTATAATATAAACCATTAATGTACACATTATCACATATCGTACAGGTTTCTTTTTTTTTTATTTTTAATGTCTAAATATACTAGAGTGAATTAAATACTAAGCAGCCTTAGACTCTTTCCTCAGAAATTAGAGTTTAATTTTTGACTTATCTAAGGAAGTTATAAGATCTGTGTCGGAGATTTTCAATTTGTTTTTTTGTGTTTTTTTGTGCTATTCCCTCTTCTGATTGACAGGTTGTTGGGGGTGGGGAAGGGCAGAAGAAAGGGAGGAGAGCTGTGTTTGCATAATTATAGCAGAATTATATAATAGAAAGTCCACAGACTTTGGAGTCAGATGTGTTGTTTAGTAAGTACAAAACCTTGGGCAAATGATTTATCCTTTGTATCAGTTTCATCACTCCTACAAGGGATATCATAATATCTGCTTTGAGTCTTGTAAGGATCAAATGAAGCAGTGACTAAAGATATCCAGCACCTAATACAGAGTAGGTGCTTGAGACATAGTAACTATTATATTATTGTTATTGGTGAGGTATAATGTATGGTGAAGTGTAAATCTATGTAATTTCTGTGTTTAAGTTTTTCTGGATTTCTCAAGTTTGAGCATTCTTATTCAATCTTCACATATATCCCGTTTCAACTGGTTAATATTTTTCTCCCTGTACTTTTGAATTACTGGTCTATCGCTGGTATTATATTTGAAAATTGTTTGATTTTACTGTGATATTTTTTTCAACTTTAGGCAAAAAATGGGATCCAAGAAATGGAATGTTGTTCTTTAGAATCTGATTGGATCTATTTCCATCCTGATGCTTCTGGTAGAATAATACATGTTGGTCCAAATCAGGTCAAGTGAGTATTGTCATTAGATACTTTAAAGTACTTTTGGGAGCATTTATTGGCGTCTTTAGTTTTGCCAACTAACATTTAGCCAGTTATGAAAGTAATTAGCTTATTATAAGGTACTTCCTCACAAACTGGCATCTAGAAACTTTATTCTCTCAGCCCCTTTGTTGCTGTTTGTAAATTTTACATTTGAATAAGTTCTTTGATGGATAATACTCAGTGAAAATAGATTACAGATTGACCCTTCTTCACAGATCCTAAATTCTCCAGGAGTAAGGAGAAATGCTTTCAAACTTACAGAACAATTACAAAAATAATACAAACCCCATAAGGAGAACTCCAACATATCCCTGTCTTCCCAGATACCCTGATCCACCAATTTTAATATTTTGGCACATTTGTTGTATCGCTCTGCCTGCCTGCCTTCCTATCTACATACCTACCTGTATATATATACACATACCTAACCATCCAAACATCCATCCATCCGTCTATGTATCAGTCTATGTATCAGTCCATTGTCTGAATGGATTGAATTTAGTTGTAAACATCATACTGCTTGAACACTTAATACTGCCATACATTTCATAAGAACAAAGATGTTCACTTAGGTATCAACCTTCTAACACTGATACAAAGCTTACAGTCTATATTCCAATCATTTATATTTCCCAATAAGATCCTTCTCTCCTCCCTTGTTAGATCCCATCCAGGATAACATATTGCCTTTAATTGTCATTGTCTCTTTAGGTGTTTTTTCTTCCCTCCCTCACTGCCTCCCTTCCATCCTTCCTTCCTTCCAAGTCTTCCCATCTCAACCACTTCCAATCACACCATTCAGTAGGAATACTCATATTTATACTGTGTGGCACCTTCATCCCCTACTCCACACCTCTTATAACTTGTATTCTAATTTCTGTCTCTGAGCTTGCATATTTTCTGATACTTTCTTTGCAGTTACCATGGGGCTTAAATTTAACATCCCAAATCTTTAACTGTTTTGTTTGCTTTGTTAACTTAATTTCAATAGTATACTCAAGCTATGTTCCTATACCCTACATCCCACCACCTTTATCTAGTTCTTGTCACAAATAACACCACATTTATACATTATGAAATCCACTGATTTATCATTACATTTTATGCATTTGCCTTTTAGTTCCTGTAGGAAGTAAAAAGTAGAGTTACAAACCCAAAATAAAATGGTACCGGCATTTATATTTACCCATGTCATTATCCTTACAGGAGATCTTTATTTCTTCATGTGGCTTCAATTTATTTTCTGTTATACTTTGCTTTCAAACTGCAGGACTCCCTTTAACATATCTTAAATGGTTGATCTAGTGGTGACAAACTCCCTCAGCTTTTGTTTAGCTGGGAATGTCTTATTCTCATTCTCATTTTTTAAAGACAGTTTTCTTGAACATAGATTTTTTGGTTAGCAGTTTTTTGCTTTCAGCACCTTAAATATGTCATCCCACTGCCTACTTGCCTCTATGCTTACTGATGAGAAATCAGCACTTAATCTTATTGAGGCTTCCTTGGACATGATGTGATGCTCCTCTCTTGCAACTTTTAGAATTCTCTATCTTTAGCCTTTGGTAGTTTGCTGCAGTGTGGGTCTATGTGGCTTTTACCCTGTTTGGAATTCATTGAGTGTCTTGGATGTGTATATTCACATCTTTTGTTAAATTTGGCAAGTTATGTCTTTGAATATTCTCTCTGCCCCTTTCTCTCTTCTCCTTCTGGGATTTCCACCATGTGTATATTAGCACACTTGATGGTATCCCACAGGTTCATCAGGTTCTGTTAATTTTTCAGTCTTTCTTCCTTCTGCTTTTCAGACTGGATAATTTCAATAGTCTTATCTTCAGGTTCACTGATTTTTCTGCATGCTCCATTCTGCTGGGTTTTTTTTTTTTAATCACCATTTTTTTAAAAGAATATTTTTATTTATTTATCCCCACCACTTGCACTTGCTGTCTGCACTCAGTCCATTCCCTTCATGTTCTTCTATGTTTGCTTGTTTTTTCTTCAGGAGCACCAAGAACCAAACCCAGGACCTTCCAACATGGGAAAGAGGCAGTCGCTAGAGCCACAGCTCCCTGGTTTGTTATGTCTCTCATTGTCTTTTTCTCTGTGTCTCTTTTTTGTTGTTGTGTCATCTCTCCAGCTCTCCATGTAGGACATCTCTCTGTGCAGGCCAGCTCGCCTTCACCAGCAGGCCCTGGGAATCTAACCCTGGACCTCCCATGTAGTAGATGGGAGCCCAATGGTTTGAGCCACATCTTCTTCCCTCCAGTCTGCTGTTGAATCTTTCTAGGGATTTTTAAATTTCTGTTAACTATCATTGTCAGCTCTGTTTGGTTCCTTTACATAATTTCCATTTGTCTATTGATATTCTCTTTGTGTTCATCTATCATTTTTCTGATTTCCTTTAGTTCTTTGTCCATTTTTAGCTCTTTGAACATATTGAGGACTTTTTTATTTTTTCAGTCTTCAGTATGTCCCTGGTCCGGTCCTCCTCGTTGATGGTCTCAAATACTTTTTTTTCTCTCTTCCTCTCCCCCTCCCCCACCCTGCTGTTTTTGCTGTCTGTGGCCATTCGCTGTGTGATCTTCTGTATCTATTTCTTTTTGTCTTCTCATCTTTCTCCTCTAGGATTCACCAGGATTCAATCCTGGGAACCTTTGATGTGGAGAGAGGCTCCCTGTCAGTTGTGCCACCTCAGTTCCTGGTCTCTGCTGCACTTCACCTTGACTCTCCCCTTTGTCTCTCTTTTATTGCATCACCATCTTGCTGCGTGACTCACTTGCGTGGACACTGGCTCACCACATGAGTACTTAGCTTGCTGCGCAGGCACTTGGCTCACCACACAGGCACTGTTTTGCCACATGGGCACTGGCTAACCATGTGGGCACTCAACTAGCCACACGGACACTTGTGCGGGCACTTGGCTCACCACGCAGGCATAGGCTCGCCACATGGGCACTCGCATGGGCACTTGGTTCACCATATGGGCACTCAACTCACCATGCAGGCAACCACAAGAACGCTCAGCTCACCATACGGGCATTCCACTCACCGTGTGGGCACTCTACTCGCCATGTGGGTACTGGCTTGCCATGCACATACACTTTCTCTTCTTTTTCACCAGGAGGCTCCAGGGATCAAACCCAGGTCCTCCCATATGGTAGGTAGAGGCCTTATCACTTGAGCCACATCCAAATAGTTTAATCTCTATTGCTTGGGCCATCACTTCCTATTTCTTTGTAATTTTCCATTGAAACATGGGCATTTTGGTATGTCACATGCTCTTGCTGGAATTTATACTCTGTTCTTAGGCTTGTATCTAGTTGGTGTGACAAAGCTTTCCTTGAATACCAGAAGCTAACAAAAAAATGAAAAATAAAGAAGGGAAAAAAAACACCTTTCCCAGTCCTTGCAGATTGACTTTTGTGAGTCAGAGCTTATCCATACAGTTAGTTTAGAAATAGCTTGAGGCAAAAGTATAGGACCTGCCCTGATCTTTTCTGTGCAGTCATCTTGGGCATGTGCAAGTGGCCCTGGAAATTCCCCTGTTTACACAGATATGAATGTCCCCTCTACCCTAGGAAAGTCAGCAATCCCTCGCCCCAGGTAGCCACTTAACTTCTCCCTCAGCATTCTGTAGGAGAGTTCTGTGAGCTACCTTCTATACTTCAGGCAAGTTCTGGCAATATGAGTCCCTCAGGGTACTATCAGAGAGATTGAGCCAAACATATGTGCTCCTAGTATGTGCATAAAGGTTACTCTGCACCGCCCAAAACTGGGATCAGGGATCTGCACTGGGAGCACAGGCTGGCTCTGTGTTCAGCCAGTGAGAAGTGTGGGAGGCGCCAGCCATGTGCCATGAGATCCTCCTGCTTTTAAGTAACCTTTTTCTTGATTCGGTTCTTGCCCTGTTACTATAATCCTTTAACTGTTTTCTGGAGCTTTGAGTAATATGTTTCTCCAGTTCTTTCTGATTGTTCAAAGTATGACAGGTTGGAGCCCTGAAGCATTTCACTTTGCCAACTTGATTGGGCCGGGGCCTGTGCTTTAATTCTTTTATGGCTACTTGTTTCTCTTAGGTTAGAGACCAATATACTTAGGGTGGTCTAAAAGACCTTCCTCCTACTCAATTTACTTCAGTTATGCTTCCTTTTAAGAAAGATGAAGACCTATTCCCTCTATTTGGAGTCTGTCTTCCCTACCCTTTTGGCTTCATTTCTATTCCTTTTATATTCCTTAGCTTAAATGTCATCTTTTCATGGAGATCTTCCCTGATACCTCTTGTTAGATTAGCTCCTCCATCCTGTTTTCATTGTAGCATTAATAGCAATTTAAATGAATTACTTGCATGAGTTTCTGTTTAAATATCTAGTTTCTCCACAGTAAGCTCTTTAATGGCAGAAAAAGAGTGTTTTTGTTGACAATTATAACCCCAGCACTGAGCACAGTGCTTGGCACAGAGTAGGTGCTTATTATTTGTTGAATAAAAAGGTTAGTGTCTGCCTCTTCATTCCTTATGCTTTAGGATAATTAGTCTCCCTCTTTGTAGCTATTAAAAGGGCGATGAAAAGATTTAATGAAATAAGATTATGATCTTTTGAAAAATAATCTTAAATTGTGGTTCAGCTTTCATAGGCCTTACTTTTAATGTTTGTTACCACCCATCATTTAATATTAGTCTAAGAAAATTAGATCCACAAAGAGTATGTGTGCCCATTTGCCAGGTTTCAAATGTTACTTTTTTAAAAATTTGGCACTAATTAAAATAACTGAATTATTTAAAATATAGTCTGATTTCTTTACCTCTGGAAATTCTCAGGCCTGCAGCTCTCCCTGGCCACAGTAGCTTTTTCTCTCTTGCGTTCTCTTTGCCTACATTTAAGACTTTGAGAACATTGTACTTTTGAAGCTTGTTAATGATGGGAACAGATTTGTGTGGGTGGTGAGCAAATTATTTTATTTTCTCTTTCTTCATAAGCTTGATCCATGAGGTCTTGTGCACACAGAAAACCCATATGTTTTAAATATAACTTATCTTAAGATTAGTTATTTAATTTTAGTTAAATTGCAGTTTAAATATTACTGTCATGAAAACTCTTAGCTTAAGTTTAGTTGCTGGTCCAGTCTGTGTTATAGTTAACGTTAAGTATTGTTCATAGGTGCCTCATTCTATCCTTAGAAATAAAAAATGCAAATATCTCCGATAATGCTATTGTTAAAGCTGAAACATTAAAATACCATTGCAGAATGTCAGAGATGTGATTCTTCAGAGTAACTTTCATTAAACCAGTTTGTAAGATGGCTTGGGCCTGAACAAACTGCTTCACTACGTATTAGTGGCACTTGTCATCATTCCTATGTCTTTCTGTTTTAAAAATTCTGAATATGAAGGGCTTCATGGACTCTTCGATGATCAGACATTAATACTAGAATATTCTAGAGGAAGGCGAACTCAGTGTTGTGACTCTAATTTTCATTGTTGACTTTCATTTCAATAGGTCACCTCTGGTACTTTAATTGTATATTGAGATCCTTATGTTCTTAGAATCCAGTTCTCCTTTTTCAGGGTTTTAAAGTTAAGTGAAATAGAAGATAATTGTTCAGAGCATCAAATCGCTGAAGATTTTGTCATTTTGGCCAACAGGGAGAAGAACAAAGTAAGTCCTGAGTACTTTAAATCCTTTGTATGTTATCACCTTTTTATTAACAATATAATATGCAACTGTGTTTGCCTTTGAGTGTGGATGAAAAGAACAGTACAACCCTTTAAATGTGTTTATCTTGTCTACATAGGTAGCTAATCTTAGCCCCATGTACATATGAGATTTGAAGAAAGTTGTTTATGTTGACTTTGTCTTTTGCTTATTTCAATTTCCTTCCTTTCTCTGTATGTTTTATTGACGAATTATCAAACTTATGCATGAATTATGCAAACGTAGGATTAGTTGAGCATTATATAAACCTTGAAAAGACACATATCATGCTGTGATAGTCCAGACTGTACTTTTCCTTAGTGCACAAATTAAGAACATGAAGAAAATGTGGAAAGAGAAATTTCTAGAAGCATATCTGCTTTCTCTTTCCTAGAGTACGGCAAAAGTCAGAAGCATGAGTGAAGCAGTAAATCTATAACTTTTTTTTTTTGTCTGTTCTGTTTTTTTATCCATTCAAACTTTACTGTAATAAAATATGTTTACTAACCTAAGATTTGTGGCTCTTGGAAAAGGATTGGTTAGTTTTACCAAATTTGTTAATACAGTTTTGCCTTTGACTGCGTATAATTAGCATATGTCATATCTTTTTTATTTTTTCCCATATGATAGAATGAAAACTTACACACTGTTACTGCTTCTGGACGAGTGGTAAAAAAAACTTTTAGTCTTCTGGATGATGACCCAGAGCAAGAGGTATTACTTTGACAAAAGCTAACAAATGAAACCAATGTGTACTTGCACTGAGGTTTTCAAATTATGCTTCCCAGACCCTCGGGTAGGATTTGGGGGTAGGTGGTTCCATTCAGGCTCATGGGTAGGGTTGTGGGTGCTATTTCAACAAGTTTACCCCCACCATCCTCTTTTCATAGTGGGATTAGTAATAAGATTTTGCTTGCAGAAAGGTTTACTGAACCAAAATAATTTGAAAGCATTATTAGCTTATTGATTTGCCTTGTTGATGTGTACAGTTTCTGCAGAAATTTCTTAATAGAAAATTCTTGAGTTATGTCCTGATGACTTAATCACTTTTGCCTTATTTTTTACTCACTAGACATGCATTTATTTGTTAATGTTCATGGGCCAGGCTAGGAGGTCAATTTATTTAACCTCTGGCCTCAGTTTGTCATTGGCAGTCACTAAACTAATACCTTTTATCCTTTCCCTTTTAAAAAGGCACTAGAGAGGAGCAGATATAGCTCAGTGGCTGAGCGCCTGCTTCCTACGTACAAGGTCCCAGGTTCAATCACAGGTACCTCCTAAAATAAAAAGAAAGGGAAGCGGACTTGGCCCAGTGGATAGGGCGTCCGTCTGCCACATGAGAGGTCCGCAATTCAAACCCCCGGCCTCCTTGACCCATGCAGAGCTGGCCTACGTGCAGTGGTGATGCGCGCAAGTAGTGCCCTGCCACGCAGGGGTGTCCCCATGTAGGGGAGCCCCACACGCAAGGAGTGTGCCTCGTAAGGAGAGCCACCCAGCATGAAAGTAAGTTCAGCCTGCCCAGGAATGGTGCCGCATACATGGAGAGTTGACACACAAGATGACGCAACAAAAAGAAACACAGATTCCCGTGCTGCTGACAACAACAGAAGCGGACATAGAAGAACACGCAGCAAATGGACACAGAGAGCAGACAACCGGGGGGGCGGGAGGAGCGGTTCGGGGGAAGGGGAGAGAAATTAAAAAAAAAATAAATAAAATAAAAAGAAAGGAAAAAATGCATTAGAAACTTATGAAATCATCTAGCAGTGATCCTGCTTCAAATAAAAACACATGGCATAAATATTAAGTTGATTTAGACCATGTAACTATATTATTTGAGCATACGTGACCATTCCAAGGAAGAAACATTAGAGTAGTCTTCTGAGAGTAGATGAGTTGTATGGTATCCATTTTTGAAAAACTTTAGAGATAGGTCAGTGGTGGCCAAGTATGTGACTGTGGAAAATAAAAGAAAATCTTTTGGACCACAGAAATCTATTGAGATCAAAGCAGAAAACTCCCTAGCCTTTATATAAAACTATATTCAAGAACGAATTACCAAAAGGTAGCAAGAATAATTAAGAGGGGGAAGGTGGTAGCAAAGAGAGGGAGAGATGCTCTACATCAAGAGATTAAAAAAAACTTTTTGCCTGTAAAGAAAGAGTTAAAAACAGTTGTGACTAATATCTACAGAATCACTGACACCAGGCTAGAAAATACCTTTTGAAGTTTACCCAGGTAAAATTAGGGGGAAAAAGTAAATTAAAAGGCACCACAGGTAATAAATCTATGTAAATCTTTTTTTTGTCATAAGATAAGACAAAAAATATAAATGAATTAAAAAGTGATTTGACCAAACATAAGTGAAGGATTAGAGAAATTTGCTGAGTATGCGTTCAAGGTTGACACCAGGCAGTCCACCAAGATAATGTCTGCCATCCATGGATGGGCACTGATTTCCTTTCCCTTTGAGGCTGTTGGCTACTCAGGTTTTTCTCCTTGAGAACCAAAGTTCTGGGATTAGGTTTTCTCTTTAAGTTTTTACCATTATGAGCCACTTCTCGCTGACCTCTCTTGTCCCCATCCTGTTCTGTGGGTTGGATTTCAGTTCCTAATATATTCCTTCAGGTATAAGCCCTCTGAGAAAGAGTTAAAAAAAAAAAAAAGATGGCAAACAGAGTGATAAATAGTATATTGGTGAGCTGCCAGGCCTTGAAACAACTGTGTTTTCTTGTGTGAGAACTATCAGAGCTCAATGGGCAGTCTTCATGTCTCAGAACTGAGCTCCTGTCCAGGAGTCATTGAACACACATGTCAGAGGCAGCAATTGAATACTTCTTTGGATTTTGAAGATTCTCAAGTTTGCTGTCAGTGTAAAGAATTTCAATTATATTTTATCTGAGATCTTTAGAGACTTGGTGCTGTTTGTCAAAATCTGTAGGACACTTCTTGAGAATCTTGGGGCTGATGTTTTACCAGGCATCTATATAGATTTTATTTCTACCTTTCTTTCCATCCATTCATTCTTCCTTATATTGTATTTCTGTAAGTAATAAAATAATTAAACTACGAATGTAGGAATAATCCTAACTGGGTTTTGCCCCTTTTCTTCTCTCCCTTATCCTTTTGTCCCCTGAGACTTTCAAAATTGTAGACTATGAAGATGAATTAGATTTGCTTTCCGTGGTAGCTGTTACTCAACTAGATGCTGAAGGAAAAGCACACCTGGATTTCCACTGTAATGAATATGGAACTTTACTAAAAAGCATTCCACTCGTGGAGTCATGGGATGTGGTGAGTAGAATCCATGGAATACAAAGTTGTAAGAATTTTCTGTACAGGTGACATTTATTGTAACAAAGACTGCTGTGTTCATGTCAGCCCATACTTACCTATACCAAAGACCATATGAAAGAGGTTATCATCCTACAGGCTGGACAAAATGAGTGCTTCCTAAGCATTTACCCCCTTAGGGAGTATCTCCTTAAAGGTGGCCTGAAAGAAAGATAAAATTTTGTTTTTTCCTAAGACATGGCTCTCTGTTTCTTTTACCATAGTCTCTGATTTTTTTTCCCCATTTCGTTTGATAACATTTTCAAATAAAAAGAATACACTGTAGTGAATACTCACAATTATTTAATAGATACCTTACCTAGCATGTAAAGTTTCCTGGCACCCTTAGAAACATTTGTCTGCTCTTCCAAGTGTTACAGAATATTAAAGTAGGAACAGTAGACATTATTTTATCAGTCCTTGTTTTATTAATCAAGAACCTGAGAGGTTTAGCAGCTTTCCCACAGTCACGCAGTGAGGTAGTAGCAGTGTTGGCAATAGATTCTGGATGGTAGACTCCTGAATCCAGTGCTCTTTTCATTCTTTACATTTTGGGCAGAGCTTTTCTTGTAAGTAATCTGTGTATCTACCAATAATAAAAAAGGAACCCTTTTCTGGCAACTGTTTTGTCTCCAAGTGTTTATTTGCATTCCATTGAAGATTTCTTGGCGTAGGTGCTATGACATTTTAGTGATACAATTAGTGAATATAGGTATGTGAGGAGGAGGTTCTATTTGATTGTTCTTTCATTGCAGACATACAGCCATGAAGTCTACTTTGACAGAGATTTGGTGCTACACATAGAACAGAAACCTAACAGGGTCTTCAACTGCTATGTTTACCAGATGGTATGTGACAATGGGGAAGAAGAAGAAACCATAAGCAGAAGTTGTTAAAAAAGAGTGGGATCATTTTAAATTTTGAGATGTAACTTATGAGACTGTTACCCCAACATCTTGCAGCTATGTCCATTTCAACCTTTTATTATCTGCATGACATCTCCAGTATTTTCCAGATAAGTTCATCTTGTGTTAACTTTACTTTTAAACCCTTGCCATGGAAGGTGATGAGGACTTAATTTTATGTAAAGGTTTTTAAAAATGATATCCAAAGAGTCTAGCATTTTGGAACTTTTAACTATGTGGTAATACAAATACAAGATGCTGGGGAACAGAAAGGGACAGGTTAATCCTAAAAGGGTCATTGATGGGGAGATGTTAAAAATGGTTTATAAATGATTATATGGATTTTGGGTGGGTAAGACTGGAGAGAGAAACAAAAAGATAGCAGTTAAAAAAGAAATCTTGAATCCTCTGTACCAAACTTTGCTTAAGGATGAGAAATGAGATCTATAATATGGAAGCATGCTTTTGAGTCAAAAACGTGTCAGCACAATTTTTTTCAAGAATCTAGTATATGCTTATATAGTTTGTATTTATATATAATATCAGGAACTGGCTCTAGTTCCCAAATGATCTTTTTTTCCCCATAGTTTTATTCTCTTTTCTTGCCTTGATGTTCCCACTGAATATTTGTGCTTCTATTATCGATAAATATAAAAGATTCCAAGCAAATCTTAAGTGATTTTTTTCCCAATATATAATCTGTTTAGCTCTTTGTACATGTAAGGATGTTGTTCTTATTTTACCATTCAGTTTATTTGGTGGGTCTTCCTATTTCACTTAGGCATCATTTTCATTCCAATACAATAAGATAAAGGTACCATAGTTTGCACCTGCTCCATGTAGAAGAGTAGGTGAAATCTCAGGAGAAGTTTTTACTAGCTTGGACATTAGTTGCCTGATTAGACAGAAAAAGCTAATATTAGTTACGAAACTTGGCTGTTTTTTTCCCTTAACTATGAAGAAATAGAGATAATCATTCTTTGGAATGTTAAATAAAAGCTACCTTAGTAAGGGAAAAGTGTTTCTTTGTGCTTCCTTTTTGAGAAATCCAGTTACTTAAAATTGATGTGTTCAGCACATTTATCTGATTCAGCCTCAAAAGAATAACTGGTAAAAATAGAAGGGAAGCGAACATCAGTAAAAATCATTACTGATTCAAGTTTAAGGAGGTTAAAATGTGGAATTTTAGGTTGGATACTTTACACTAAAATCCTTCAAATTTCCTTCTCTTTCTATTTGATCCCATATTCATAATAATGTGAATTCTGCCCAGTTCTCTTGAAAATAAACAGATAAATTTCAAGTCTATTATGATCAACAGGGCTAAGGAGAAAGCCGTATTAGCTATTCAAAAGTCAAAGAAGTAGTAGCAGAGTTCATAAATTTAAAAAACATTAAGGGAACAAATCTAAAACTTTTGTGCAAGAAGAAAAGATTACTTAGAACAGGGAAAATATGTGTGGGCTTAAAATAAATCTTTCAGAATCTGAACCTATGTATTATAATCAGCTGGGAAAGTGGAAGTGATTATCTCATGAGGAAGATGCTAAAACTATGTTCATCCACTAAATTGTAATATTTTTATGTCTACTGATTGAAAATCCATTCATGTTTTATGCACAGTTAATAGTACTTTTTAATATAATATCTGAATATTTCAGAGCATTTTAGAGACACAATTATGATTAATAAGCAGTTGAATAGTTATAGTGTACTACATATTGTACCAAACTTCTAATTAGATACTAGTTATATCTAAACAGTTCTGGGAAACGGACTTTGGCCCAGTGGTTAGGGCGTCCTGTCTACCACATGGGAGGTCCGTGGTTAAAGCCCCGGGCCTCCTTGACCCGTGTGGAGCTGGCCCATGCGCAGTGCTGATGCGCGCAAGGAGTGCCCTGCCACACAGGGGTGTCCCCCGCGAAGGGGAGCCCCACGCGCAAGGAGTGCACCCATAAGGAGAGCCGCCCAGCGTGAAGGAGGGAGCAGCCTGCCCAGGAATGGCGCCGCCCACACTTCCCGTGCCGCTAACGACAACAGAAGTGGACAAAGAAACAAGACGCAGCAAAAAGACACAGAAAACAGACAACCAGGGGAGGGGAGGGGGATTAAATAAATAAATCTTTAAAAAAATAAAAAATAAAAAATAAACAGTTCTGCCTTTGCATCTTGAAAAACAAGTCCAATAAAAGGGAATGCAGTGAAAATACCAGAGAAAATAAAGAAAGCAATGTGTCTTAAAGTAGATGCAGTGCTATGTATGAAAAAAAAATTCCTACTCTCCATTCCCAAGAGTTTTCAGAAAAAAAAAATCTTTATGCTCAATCCTGTCAGAGATTTTTTTTTTATCAAGATGTTTATTGAGTTTCCCTTTCTCCTTGTACATCTTTACCTTCTTTTGGCAAGATGATAGAAAGAAATTTATATACTCAAAAAAAAACATTTGAGAAATATCTGAGATTCCTAGCTTTTGGAGGGGAAAGAGGGATGAATTCTGAACTGATCACTAAGACACTCCCAGTATGTCACCACTGCCAAAGTCTAATTAGAGCAGGATCCAAATGCCATGTGGGCCAAGGCAGGAAATTCATCTAGTATGAAAGATAATAGGGAGTTATGGGCAGTGTAGCAAACAGAAGAAGAAGCTATACCTCAACTAAAAGGGGCAGACTACTACCCAGTTCAGCCAGTTGTAACATTACGTGGGAATGTGGGCTGCATGATCATTATACAGAATGTTTAACGAAAAGATGCCAAAAGACATGACAGCAAAGAATGTGGAGAATTTACACATAGTACAAAGCAGGAGGCAATATAACATGCTCCCCCAAAAGGTGTGGGCTTCCCATCTCCACACAATGACATGCAGCTGCTCATTCTGCCACCTACCAGGTGTGACGTGCTTACTTTGTCTTTGTCTTGGGAATGGGATAGAGTTAATATCCTCCTGCCCCACCTTGATTTCCTTCTCCACCTGACCGTTTTGGAGATTCTTGCTATAACAGATACTAATGACAGGTACAAAACATTGTGGGTAAATTTCTGAATATTTAATGCAAGACTAGGTGAAACAGATTAGCTTCTCAGCTGGTCCAGACATTAAGCCAATAAAAGGTGCCTTTCAGTTTGTCACTCCTTGATCTAAGATTCTGTATTCTCACACTATCAGTGCAGCAAACTTAAAATTCTTTGACTTTCTAAAACATTTCTCACAACTCTGGGAGAAAAGAAAAATCCCATCATGATTACTAGTTGAACTACCTACTGAGGAGATGACCCTGTTCTATTTAAACAAATTAAGGTGTTCCACATTCTACCAATTGAGTGTTTTGTGTCTCACACATACTTTCTTAAAAATTACAGCTTTTATTTATTGAGTTCTATCAATCACTGTGATACATGTATAATGGATTATCTCATTTAATATTCAAAATAACTGTATGAGGTACGAACTACCGTTATCCATCCCCATTTTACAAATGAGTCTTTCAGAAGTTAATTTGCCCAAGGCCCCACAATGTAGAGATGGGAAAAATATCCAGATTTGTTTGACACAAACTTATCCCATATTTCCTTCAAAGCTCTCAAAAGACAATGGATGTTACTTTATCCCATATACAGCATACTGGCAATTATAATATTAGGCATGTACAAAAATGCTTACTAAGTGCTTTTTTAATGCTGTTTGAATATAGTATCCAGATTTTAGACAGTTAGCTGAGACACTACTGACCTGTTCACACATAACTTCATTTAAAAGATGATTCTCCACTCAGTGGTTAGAAGCAGTAACAAAAAATGGTACCAAAATGGCACATTTATCCTGTTTGTGGTGAGCATAGTATTAGTAATTGCTCTTAATGTAACTCATCTCCCTTTTACAAGAATAGTTTTTATATATTTCTCCTGTTTCTTACCATGTTTACACGTATCCTCTACCTTTTAGAATCCCAGGAAAAATTCAGGGGCCAATTTCTGGCTCATGTATTGCTAAAGAATCTATTTTATAAGAAGAATCATTTGTTTCAGGCAAAGAATACAGAATAGAAACTTAAGAGCAACTGAAGGATTTCTTCCCTGTCATTTTATTATGGTAATTTTCAAACACACAACAAACATAAAAAAATTTTACAGTGAATACCCAATTACCAATTACATGGATTCTACATTGTACTCTACTTGTTTCTTTACTTCACTAACCACTTTACTTTTCTGATGCACTTCAAAATACATTGCAGACTTCAATATACTTCTCCCTAATACTTCAGTATGCATTTCATGAACTAGAATTTAATACTTGTTTAGTTTTTTAAAATTTTTGATGTAACATTTCTGGTAATTAAATGTATAAATCTTAAGTATAAATTTGCTGAATTTTCACAAAAGTATACAACTGTATACCCCCAAACTCTTTTCAAAACTTAGGACATTATAATCACCCCAGCAAATCCCCACTCCATCTCTCAGGTATAAATACTAGTCTGATTCTTTTGTATCACAGGTTAAATTTACCAATTCTAAAAATTTATATAAATGAAATCATACAGAGCATAATGCTTCTTTAACTCAGCATAACGTTTTTTATACTTATTCATGTTGTTGTGTATGTCATTGGTTCATTCCTTTTTATTGCCAGGCATTCTATTATATGAATATGTCAATTTTATTTTCCATTTAACTTGATGGATGCCTGGGTTGTTTCTGTGCTTTTAGTATAATTACTATAATGAATAAAGTTGCTATGAGCATTCTTGTATGAATCTTTTTATTAACATATATCTTTATTTCTTTTGTATAAATGCCCACAAATGGGATCGTTGAGTCTTAGGGTAGAAATATGTTTAATTTAATAAGATACTACAAGACCCTTTTTTCCAGAGGATTATACCATTTTACATTCCTGCTAGCAGTGTATGAGAGTTCAAGTTGTTCCACATCCTCACCAGCATTTGTGATTGTCAGCATACTTGGTGGATGTGTAAGCATTTCTGGTTGATTCTCATATTGTTTCTACTTGGACCTAGCAGCCCTCTAATTAGGTTGACCCTCTTTAACCTTTTTAATACCACCCTGTAGGAGCTGCTGAAAACATTCTTTCATAATGATAATATTTAAGATAACCCAAACTCAACTTGAGGTATTCTTTCTCAAATATGGAATATACTGTTCACCAAAGACCATAAATTTCTTTTAATGGAGACTGATCTTAGAGAACAAACCTGGATTGCTAAAGATACACATGTCTACTGGAGCTGGGCAGGATGGCACCAGAGAAGAGACTAAATAAAGCATTGTAATGAAAACTTTTTCCTTTCTTCTTTTTTTTCTTCAAAGGTTATGAGTTAATGTTATTTCTGAATGAGGTGAATTTTTACTGTAATATGAAAGCATATTAAACAGTTTTTTTCCTTTCCCATTAACTTTAATATTCTGCATTTACGTATGTTGTGATACCAAATAATATGTTCAGATTTCAGCATTCCCAAAATTTTAGATGCCCTTATTTTTCTTTTCCTCTTTTGTTTCTTAAGTATCCTAAAATTTATTCCAGAGGGTACAGGTCCATTCACTTTCCTCATCATCACTTGAGCCCAGCTGGGATGGGGAGACATCTCAGCCTCCTGTATAGGCACACTAAACAATACCAGGCCCCGGACACTAAGATCTCAGATAGACTCCCAGGCAATTAAGAGCCAATAGCCAAAAAAAGAGTCAATAGCAATGCAAGGGAAATTCAGATTAACAAAAGCTTTTAAAAATTGTCTGGTGTTCTCCTTTGACTCTTTGTTTTCATGGACACTAGTGTCAGTCTTCATTGCAGACAGTATCGAGCTCATAGTTCTTAAAGAACTTTGGATAAATACAAATTTATTTTCTCCGAATTGCAGCAGCTAACTTGGCAAAAGCCAGTAAATCCCATAAAAATGTTGGTAAATAAAATCAAATTATTATTTAGAATTGTCAGATAATTTTTAATATTTCTTAACAGATTTTTGAGGTATAATTAACATTTAATAAACTGCACATATAAAGTGTACAATTTGATAAGTTTTGACACGTATTTACCCATGAAACCATTACCACAAGCAGGATAACAAATATATCCCTCTGCCCATCATTCTAAAAAGTTTCCTCACACCTGTCCCTACCCATCCTATTACCCCACTGATCTGTTTCTGTCACTGTAGATAAGTTTGCATTTTCTAGAATTTTGCCTTAATGGCGTCATATAATTAGTTTTTTTTCTGGCTTCTTTCATTCCATATAATTATGTTTTGAATTTCATCCATGTTGTTACATATATAAATAGTTCATTCCTTATTAATCCTGAATAATGCTCTATTGTATACATATAACCATTATTTTTTTTTAAAGATTTATTTCTCTCCCCTTCCCCCCGCCCCAGTTGTTTGTTCTCTGTCTATGCTGCGTCGTCGTCTTTCTCCGCTTCTGTTGTTGTCAGCAGCACAGGAATCTGTGTTTCTTTTTGTTGCATCATCTTGCTGTGTCAGCTCTCCGTGTGAGCAGCGCCATTCTTAGGCAGGTTACACTTTTTTTCGCGCTGGGCAGCTCTTCTTATGGGGCACACTCCTTGCGCATGGGGCTCCCCAATGCGGGGGACACCCCTACGTGGCACGGCACTCCTTGCGCGTATCAGCACTGCACATGGGCCAGCTCCACATGGGTCAAGGAGGCCCGGGGTTTGAACCGCAGACCTCCCATGTGGTAGACGGACGCCCTAACCACTGGGCCAAGTCCACTTCCCTATAACCACTACTTGTTTGTAGATACATTCACTGTTGATGGATATTTGAGTGGTTTTGTGTTTTTGGCTATTACAGATAAAGCTACTGTGAATATTTGTGTACAGTTCTTTATATGGATATGTACTTTATTTTTCTTGAGTAGTTACCAAGGAGGGAATGGCTGCGTCATATGGTAGGTATATGTTTAATTTTTTTAAAGAAACTGCCAAACTGTTTTCCAAAATGACTGTACCATTTTACATTCTTATCATAAGTATATGAGAGTTCCAGTTGTTCTTTATTCTTGTCAACACCAATATGGTCAGTCTTTGAAATTTTTAATTAAAATTAAATTCTAATAGGTATGTAATAATGTCTTAGTTTGTCAGGGCTACTATGACAAATGCCACACACTTATTCAATTGTAAACACAGTGATTTATTGTCTCACAGTTTTGCATGCTAGAAGTCCAACATCAGAATATTAGCAGGCCAAGTTTGTGCTGAAATCTGTGTGTTCTGGGGGAGTCTCTCAGTCTCTGCCTCCATCACATGGCAACTCTCTCTTTGTCTCTTCTCTGGTTTTTGCTTATGTGTCCAATTTCCTTTGCTTCAGCCCTTAAGCCTACACTTGTTCAGTTTGGCCATGACTTAACTAGTAACATTTTCAAAGGTCCAAAATGGGTACACACCCACAAGACAGAGAGGTTAGGATTTAAACATGTCTTTTGGAGTGGGGTAGGCATGATTCAATCCCCAACAAGTGGTATCTCAATGTGATTATAATTTGTATTTCCCTATTGACTAATGATAGTAAACATTTCTGTGTGCTTATTTGCTATCCATCATCTTTGGTGACATAGAAAATCTTTTGCCCTTTTCTTATTATTGAGTTGGAAGAGTTATATATTCTGAATACAAGTTCATTACTAGATATGTGATTTGCAGAAATTTTCTCCTGATCTTTGGCTTGTCTTTCATTCTCTTAATGGTGTCTTTGGAAGAGCAGAAGTTCTTAATTTTTATGAAGTTCATTTATCTTTTTTTTCCCTCTGTTTACTGAGTTGCAAAGATTTTCTCTTCCCCATCCATGTTTTTAGAATTTTGTATATTCTCTCATTCAATCTTGGCTGCCACAACCAAACAGACAGTGTAAGGGCCTTTTTTACTTGTATCTGTAGTGGAAACCTTAGCAGCAGACATTAACTGCTCCAGGTCTGTCAGAGATGCATTCTGGTTTTTTGGTTTGTTTTTTTTTAAATCCCACTTTTGGTATTGTATCTAAGAAATCTTTGCCTGATGCAGTAGTTCTCAACTCGGGGTGATTTTGTACCTAGGAGACATTTGACATAGGACATGTATTTGTTTATCATACCCAGGCTGCAGTGGGTAGAAACCAAAGATGCTGTTTAATATCCAATAGTGCACAGAACAACCCCCCACAACAAAGACTTTGGCATTATTGGCCCCAAATGCCAATAATGCCAAAGTTGAGAAACCTTGGCCTGATGCAAGGTCACAAAGACTTTCTCCTGTGTTTTCTTCCAGAAGAGTTTTAGTGTGATCCAATTTTTGTATATGGTACAAAATAGAGATTGAAGTTCATTTTGCATTTGGATATCCAGTGAATAGAGGAAATCATTGGCTCTTTCACCTTTAAGTATGATACTAGCTGTAGGTTTTTCATAGATGCTATCTATCAGGTTGAGGAGATTCCCTTCTAATTCTATTTTTTGAGAGTTTTCACCAGGAATCATTTTTAGAGTTTTTCCGATGTTTTTTTCTGCATGTATTGAAATGATTTTATGGTTTTTCTTTTTCAATCTACTAATATGGTGAATTACATTGATTTTTTAATATATTTTTAATTGAAGTTTATAATTCATACATGAACATGCATAAACAATAAGTGCATAGTAAAGATTGTGAACTTACAAAATAAGTATACATAACATCAAACAGTGGTCTCATACATCACCCTGCCACCACCACTTTGCTTTGTTTTGAAACATTTGTTACAAACTATGGAAGAGCATCATCAAAGTAGTGCCACCAACTATAGTCCCTATCTTACACTTAGTGTGTTTTTCCCCAACCCACCCTATTTTTAAAAAGTACGTATTTTATTACAGAAGTTGTGAACTTGCAAAACAATCATACACATGTGTAGAATACAATACTCCTTCACCAACACAACACACCGTGGTACAATATTTATTACAGATTATGATATAATATCATCAGACTATTACCACAAACCGTGGTCCATAGCATACATTTGGCACACTTTTTCCATACACCTCTGTTATCAAAATAGTACATCTTTGGTACTGATGCAAGAATATTGTAGTATTGCTGTTAACCACAATCTATAGGTCACACCATTTGTAGTTTTCCCATGTTTCTCCACATTCCCACCACCCTGCAATAGTGACATACATCTGCTCTAGCTCACAGAAGGACACTCTTGCCTTTGTACCCTAAACCACAATTCTCTTCCACCTCTGGGTTCACTCTGTTATTCAGTCCGCAGATTATTCTTTAGCTTTTTTTTCAATTGGCATTTACTCCCCAGACTACCCTTTTTAGCCCACAATCCTATTTATAAACCAATTGCTACTCACTGTAATGTATTACCATCAACTATATCCATTTCCACACTTTTACAGTCAACTTAATTAAAACTTCTACATGTATTAAGCATCAGTAGTTCTTCTCAACCTTCCTCTTCTCTCCTAATAACCTGTACTCTAGGTTTTAACTCGATGTGTTTTTTCTTTATATTTAGTTCATATTAATGAGACCATGCAATTTTTGTCCTTTTGTATCTGACTTACTTCACTTAGTATAATGTCTTCAGGATTCATCCATATTATCATATGTGTCCCAATTTCATTTTTTCTTATTGCAGCATCGTATATACCACATTTTGTTTATCCATTCATTAGTTGATGGACACTTGAGTTGTTTCCATCTTTTGGCAATTGTGAATAATGCCACTATGAGCATTGGTGTGCAGATGTCTGTTCATGTCATAGTTTTTAGTTCTTCTAGATATATTCCTAGTAGAGGAATTGCTGGTTCATATGGCAGTTCTGTATTTAGCCTCCTGAGGAATCACCAAACTGTATTCCACAGAGGCTGCACCATTTTACACTCCCACCAACAGTGAAGGAGTGTTCCTATTTCTCCGCATCCTACCCAGCACTTACTGTTTGTCTTTTTTTTTTTTTTAATAATGGCCATTCTGTGCAGTATTAGATGATATCTCATTGTTTTGATTTGCATTGCCCTAATAACTAGTAATAAGGAACATTTTTCCATGTGCTTTTTGGCCATTGTATTTCCTCTTTGGAGAAATGTCTATTTAAATCTTTTGCCCAAGTTTTAATTGCATTGCTTGCTCTCTTATTGTTGAGGTGTATGATCTCTTTAAATAGAATGGAAATCAAACCTTTATCAGATATGTGGTTTCCAAATATTTTCTTCCATTGAGTGGGCTGCCTTTACACCTACTTGATGAAGTCCTTTGAATCACAGAAGTATTTAAGTTTGAGGAGGTCCCATTTATCCATGTTTTCTTTCTTTGCTAGTGCTTCATTGTAAGGTTTAAGTAATCCAAAACCTACCCCCAGGTCTTGAAAATGTTTTCCTACATTTTCTTCTAGGAGCTTTATGGCACTTGCTTTTATATTTAGGTCTTTGATCCATTTTGAGTTCATTTTTATATAAGGTGTGAGATAAGGGTTTTCTTTCTTTCCCTTGGCTATGGATATCCAGTTCTCCCAGCACCATTCATTGAATGGATTGTTCTTCCCACCTGGGTGGGCTTCACAGGCTTGTCAAAAATCACTTGGCCATAGATATGAGGGTCTATTTCTGAGCCATCACTTTGGTTCCATTGGTCAATGTGTCTATCTTTATGCCACTACCATGATATTTTTACCACTGTAGTGAGGTAATATGATTTAAAGTCTGGAAGTAAGATTCTTCCAACTTCACTTTTCCTTTTTAAGATGTTTCTGGCTTTTGGGGGCCTCTTACCCTTCCAGATAAATTTGATAATTGTGTTTCCATTTGTTTTAAAAATGCCAGTGGAATTTTTATTGGGATTGCATTGAAACTGTACATCAATTTGGGTAGAATTGACATCTTAATGATATTTAGTCTTCCAATCCATGAGCATGGAATGTTCTTCCAATTATTTAGGTCTTTTTTAAATTTCTCATAGCGATGCATTATAGTTTTCTGAATACAAATGCTTTACATTCTTGGTAAAGTTTATTCCTAAATATTTGATTCTTTTAGTTGCCATTGAAAATGGAATTTTTCTCCTGACTTCCTCCTCAGATTGCACATTACTGGTGTATAGAAATATCACTGATTTTTGTATATTGATCTTGTATCCTAACACTCTACTGAAATTGTTTATTAGCTCTAGCAACTTTATTTTAGATTTTTTAGGACTTTCTAGATATAGGATCATATCATCCATGAATAGTGATAGTTTTACTTCTTCCTTTCTGATTTGGATGCCATTTATTTCTTTTTCTTGCCTGATTTATCTAGCTAGAACCTTTAGCACTGTATGGAACAATCGTGGTGACAGTGAGCATCCTTGTCTTGTCCCTGATCTCAACAGGAAAGCTTTCAGTCTTTTACCATTGAGTACAATGTTAACTGTGAGTTTTTCATATGTGGCCTTTATCATGTTGAGAAAGTTTCCTTCAATTCCTATCTTTTGTAGTATTTTATCAAGAAAGAATGCTGTATTTTGTCAAATGCCCTTTTTGCATCATCAAGATCATGTGATTGTTCTTCTTTAATTTATTAATGTGGTGTATTGTGCTGATGGATTTTCTTCTGTTGAACCACCTTTGCATGCCTAGTATAAAACCCACTTGATCATGATGAATAATTATTTTAATGAGTTTTTGGATTTGATTAGCAAGTATTTTATTGAGGAATTTTGCATCTGTATTCATTAGAGAAATGGGTCTGTAATTTTTTCTTTTTGTAATGTCTTTATCTGGCTTTGGTATTAGGGTGATATTGGCTTCATAAAATGAGTTTGGTAGCTTTCCTTCTTCAACATTTTGGAAGAGCTTGACTAAGATTGGTATGAAATCTTCCTTGAATGCTTGGTAGAACTCACCTGTGAAACCATCTAGTCCTGGGCTTTTCATTTTGGGGAACTGTTTGATGACTGTTTTAATCTCTTGCGATAGGTTTATTGAGGTCTTCTATTTTTTCTAGGGCCAGTGTAGGTTGTTTATACATTCCTAGGCATGTTTCCATTTCATCTACATTGTCTAGTTTTTTGGCATAAAGTTGTTCATAGTATCTTCTTATGAGTTCTCTTATTTCTGTGGGGTCAGTAGTAATTTTCCCATTTTCATTTTTTATTTCATTTATTTGCATCTTCTCTCTTTTTTTCTTAGTCTAAGCATTTGTCGATTTTGTTAATCTTTTCAAAGAACCAACTTTTGGTTTTGTTAATTCTATTGTGTTTTTTGTTTTGTTTTGTTTTGTTTTGTTCTCAGTTTCATTTATTTCTGTTCTGATCTTTGTTATTTCATTCCTTCTACTTGCTTTGGGATTAGTTTGCTGTTCTTTTTCTAGTTCCTGCAGTTGTGTAGTTAAGTCATTGATTTTAGCTGTGTCTTCTTTTTTAGTGTAAGCATTGAGAGCTATAAATTTTCCTCTCAACACTGCCTTTGCTGCATCCCATAGGTTCTGATATGCTGTATTCTCATTGTCATTTGTCTCGAGATATTTATTGATTTCTCTTGAAATTTCTTCTTTGACCCACTGATTATTTAAGTGTGTTGTTTAATCTCCATGTATATGTGAATTTTCCCTTTTTCTGCCACTTGTCGATAAACAACATTATTCCATTATGATCAGAGAAAGTGCTTTGTATAATTTCAATTTTGTTGAATTTAGTGAGATCTGCTTTGTGACCCAACATATGATCTATCCTGGAAAAAGATCCATGAGCACTTGAAAAGAATATATATCCTGCTGTTTTAGAGTGCAGTGTTCTGTATATGTCTATTTAGTCTATTTATTATATTGTTCAAACTCTTTGTTTCTTCATTGATCCTCTGCCCAGATGTTCTATCCAATGCTGAGAGTAGTGTATTGAAGTCTCCAACTAATATTGTGGAGATGTCTATTTCTCCCTTCAGTTTTGCCAGTGTTTGCCTCATGTATTTTGGGACATCCTGGTTAGGTGCATATACATTTAAGATTCTTATTTCTTCCTGGTGAATCATCCCTTTTATTAATATGTAATGTCCTTCCTTATCTCTAATAACAGTTTTGCTCTTAAAGTCTATATCATCTGTAAATATAGCTACCACATCTTTTTTTTTTTTTTTTTTTTTTTTGTTACTGCATGCATGGAATATCTTTTTCCAACCTTTCACTTTCAGGCTATTGGTATCCTTGGGTCTAAGGTGAGTCTCTTTCAGACAGCATATAGATGGCTCATATTTTCTTATCCATTCTGCCAGACTGTGTCTTTTGATTGAGGAGTTTAATCCATTAACATTCCATGTTATTACTGTAAAGGCAGTTCTTATTTCATCCATTTTGATCTTTGCATTTTATCTGTCATTTTATTTTTGACACTTTTAGTTACTGTTATTCATATAGTCATCATTTCTAGACTCTCTTTCAAGCCTCTCTCTCCTGTCTTTTCTTTTCAGGCTGTAATACTCCCTTGAGTATTTCCTGCAAAGCCAGTCTTTTTGTTATAAACTCTCTCAATTTCTGTTTATCTGTGAATATTTAATCTTGCCCTCATTTTTGGAAGAGTCTTGCTGGATATAATATTCTTGGCTAGCAGTTTTTCTCTTGTAGTATCTTAAATATATCATACCACTGCCTTCTTGTCTCCATGGTTTCTGATGAGACATTGGCACTTAATCTTATTGGGTATCCCTTATATGGTATGCTTTTCTTTTCTTTTGCTGCTCTCAGAATTCTCTCTTTGTCTTTGGCATTTGACATTCTGATTAGTTTGTGTTTCAGAGATGGTCTATTCAGATTTATTCAGATGGGAGTATGTTGTGTTTTGTGGACATGGATATCTATGTCCTTCAATAGGGTTGGGAAATTTTCTACCATTATTTCTTCAAATATTCTTTCTACCCCTTTTCCCTTCTCTTCTCCTCCTGGGACACCCATAACATGTATGTTTGATCTCTATTGCTGTCATTTAGTTCCCTGAGACCCTGTTCAGTGTTTTCCATTCTTCACTCTTTTTTTGTATGTTCATTTTTGGAGGCCCTGTCTTCAAGCTCAGCAGTCCTTTCTTCTGCTTCCTCAAATCTGCTGTTATATGCTTCCAGTGTGTTTTTAATTTTATTTATTGCACCTTTCATTTCCATAAGGTCTGCTATTTTTCTATGAATGCTTTAAAATTCTTCTTTTTGTTCCCCCAGTGTCTTCTTAATATCCTTAATCTCTTTAGCCATCTCACTGAATTTACTAAGGAGATTTATTTGAACATCTATGATTAGTTGTCTTAACTCCTTTTTGTCATTTGCAGGCTTATCTTATACCTTTAGCTGGGCCATATAGTCCTGTTTCTTGGTATGGGTTGTAATTTTTTGTTGGTATTTTCACATCTGGCTTGCTAGATGTATTTATTCTGGGTACAATTTCTCCCTTTTATTTAGGGTTTTCTTGTCTTTTCTCCCTTGCTCATTACGTAGTAGGAGTCAAGGATGTAGTTGGTGCTGTAAGCTATAGAGGCTAAAGTTGCCAACGTTGCCTCAGGAATTGATGAAGCTTCTCCCACCTTTCTCCTCTGTCAGGGGTAGGGACAGAGCTGCAGCTGTGTATAATAATCCAAGTTGGGCAGGACAAGACTGTCTGTAGCTTCCTGGAGAGACTGATGAAGATTCACAACACTTCCTCCCCTACCTTGGGTGAGGATGGAGCTATAGTTATGGGCAGCAGTCTCTGCTGTGTAGGTCCAAAATAACCACAATTGCTCAGTAGACTGACGTGGAACCAGCCCTCCCCTCCCTGTCAGGGTTGGGGATGAACCCTTTGGAGTGCCCAACAATCTAATTTGTGTGCACTGAATATGCCAGCATTGCCCTGAGAAGCTGAGGGAATACTGTCCCTTCTGGTCTCTAGAGGGTAGGATCGAAACCACCAATGCCCACCACTTCAATTCCTGTAGGCCAAAAGTACCCGCTGTTGCCCAGAGAGGATGAGGAAACACCAGCTCTCTCCTGTCCTATTGGGTGGTGGAGTTGTTTCTATGGGTGCCCAATAGTTTAGTCCCTTTAGGCCAAGAATACCTGCCATTGTTTGGAGAGGCTGAGGAAAAACAAGCCCCCTCCTATCTAATTAGGGCTTGGGGTTGGATCCACAGGCACTCAAAGGTTCATTCCCTGTAGGCTGAAAGTGCCCGCCATTGTCTGGAGAGGCTGTGGAGACATCAGACCCCTCCTATCCTGTTGGGGGTGGGGGTGGATCCATAAGCATCCAACAGTCCAGTCCAGGCAGGCCAAAAGTGTCTGCCATTACCCAGAAAGGCTGTGGAAACACCAGCCCCCTCCTTTCCTACTGGGGGGTGAGGATGGATCCACAAGTACATACCAGTCCAGGCTGTGTGGGCCAAAAGCACCCACAGTTACCCAGAGAGGCTGGGCAAACACAATCCATCTCTTGTCCAATTGGGGATGGAGGTGGAGCCACAGGAGCCTAATGGTCAGGTTTGTGCAGGACAAAAGCACCTGCAGTTGCCTTGAGAAGGTGAGAGAACACTAGCCCTCTCCTATCCTATGGGGGCAGAGGTGGAGATGGACTCAAAGGCACTCAACAAACTAGTTTGTGTTGGCTGAAAATGCCTGCAGTTGTTCGGAGAGGCTGAGGATACCCAGCTCCTCTCCTATTCTATTGTGGTGCATGGATGCAGCCCCAGGTGTCTGACTATTCATTCTGTGCCAGCCCAAGAAAACGTGCAGTTGCCTGGAGAGCCTGGTGCAGGTCCTGCTAGCTTACTCCCTTTTGGAGGTGGGGCTGGACTCTAGGCTAGGGCTGCAGTCTTCTCTTGGTAAAAAGAAACCAGTCCCTAACTTTACTAGATTTTCCATCAGCCAGGCTTCCCCTCATGCCAGGAGTAGAGTCAAAATGGCAGCTACCACTCTTTTCAACTGGGACAGGCTCTAACCCAGCTGTTTCTGGGATTATTATATTTTAGCCAGCCAAGCCACTAATCAGTAGCTCAGGTCAGTGGAACTGTCTCTTCCTCTGCTGTTTAAGGGAAATGGAGCTTCTAATTTCAGCCATGGAGTAGCTCCTGAGACAGCTTGTGCCACTAGAGTAGGATGGGCCCTGCCCTCTGCTGCATGGCTTCAGTTGCCCAGAGAGGTGGTGGAGGTCCTTTCAGCTTCCTCCTTGCTGGAGGTGGGGATAGGATTTAGGCTAGATCTGCAAACTGATCTGAGTGGAAAGAAGCTGGTCCCTACCAGCACTGTGATTTTCAATCAGCCCCGTTTACCCTTTGCTGGGGGTAGAGTCCAAATGGCGGTTACTGGCCTCCTTACCTGGACAGTCTCAAAGTTTAGCTCTTCCTAGGATTATACTTTAGCCCACCAAATTTACTAATCAGTAGCCGAAGTCGGTGCCACAACGTGTCTTCCTCCCCCTTTTTTTGGGAAACGGAACTTCCAATTCCAGCCATGGAATAGCTCCTGAGGCAGCTTGCACTGTGGGCACCAACCTCTGCGGCATGGAGGGCTCCACTCACAAATCTTCTCTGCAGGTGGGCAGTCTCCTCTTTCCATACTTTGATGGATGTTGCAGGATACTCTTTTGGTCTCCTTGGGCCCCCAAATGGGTGATTGAGATAGCTCTGGATGACTACTAACTACCCTGTAGCATGAGCTGACACCAGGAGCTCCTTACTCTTCACCATCTTGGCTTCCCCCTCCCCCCCAATTACATTGCTTTTTGAATATTAAGCCAACTTTGATTTCTTGGATGTTGGAGAAAAGGCGCTCACTGGGACACAGGGACTGATAATTGCAGGCAGAAAGTTTATTAGGAAACTCCCAACTGAGGGCTCTGAACAATCCCGGCCCTGGAAGGGGAAATATGAATTTATACAGTACCTTCCTAGGTGGGGAAATGATAGTCGGTGGGAGGGAGTCAAGGGTCTGAGTGAGGTGCAGGGGCCAATAGGAAGCCCTAAAGGTGAAAATTGTCCCTTGTATGGCTATAGGGTAGTGGGTTAGGGAGTTATGTTTTTTGGAATGCTGGAGAAGCAGGTGCTTTGATTTGGAGGGGGTAAAGGGGATGAAGGTCTCTCTCTCACTTGACTCCCATTTCCACGTGATTTCTTTGTTCAACCCTTAGGGGAAGTGCTGTGCTTTTAGGCACATAGGCTTATGGCGGGGGGTGCTTGTCTTTCCTTAATGCATATCAGGGGGAACTGAGTCACAGCTTATTAATTATTGCAGACCTAGTGAGGGGAACCTCTAACATTCCTAACTCTTTGGTTATATATATATATATATATATATATATATATATATATATATTTGGTTTTATATATATATATTATATATGTATGATGGGGACCTAGGTATTGGAGTATATGGTACTGAGCAGGATGGGAGGGGTGTCTGCTCAATCTGGCTACTTCCTGCTGTTAAGGGGTGGAGAAAAGTTCCCTTCCATCTTGTCCAGTGGGCTGTGGTTTTAGGTCCTGCAGGGGTTGATATTGTCACTCACGCAGCAGCAAGACACTGTTTACATATTCCTGAGTTGTTGACTGTACAGTTTAGTATATGACTTAGACAAGAGACAAGGACCAAAAAGAAGCAGCAGCAATACTATTAGTAATGGTGTTATAATGGATAAAAGGATTGATTTTAAGGGTGGAGGAAAATGAGAGGAATGAGGATAGCCATGATTGATTCCCATAGTTATTATCTTGGGCTCTTTGAATGATTTCCATGTTTTCTTTCAAGACTTTTTAGATATTCTATTGAACATATGAGTGTCTTGGTAATTAAAGGAGAAGGGATGCCATCAACTCCCACAATAGAGATAGAGGAAATAGATAAAGGTTCTGAATGTTTTAGGAGGACTGAATATGTGGCCCCCCTGTCAATTAAAAAGGAGATCAGCTTACATCCAACCTTGATGATAATCCTCGGTTTGGACTTACTGATGGAGACATGGGGCTGTCCCGAACCCAGGACCCATCAGTTATCTTTAGTCAGCCCAAGAAGGTCTAGAAAGGAAGATTTCGGCTCCGGATCTGTAGGGTGCGCTCGAGGAATTTTTCCAGAAACAAAGTTTTCAGGACAGTGTGATTTCCAATGACTTTTGCGCTGACAAACTGGAGAGGGCTCTGATGGGGGCCTTGGGACAGGGCAGGAACACGCCCAACGCTCTTCTTTTCTGTGTTTGAAACTGGGTTCGGGTGGTAGCCAAAGGAAAGAAGAGGGATTAGATTTTTCAAGAATCACCCCTGAGGGCAGCAGCAAGGAGGGAAGCTTTAGCCTGATCTCACTTATGCCTTTCCAATTTGACTTCCTCTTCTCTATTGTTGAAGACCTTGAAGGCTGCTTTAATCAGCCTTTTCTGAGGGGTTTGAGTGCTGTCTTCTAACTTCTATAGTTTCTTATATCGGGATAAGATTGATGAAGTGGTTGAATAAGTATAGTTAACCAGAATCTGAATCATGATCTAAATTAGTATATTTAAGGAGAGACTCAATTAATCCAATCATGAAGGCAGCTGGATTTTCGTCAGGTTTCTGTGAGATCTCTTTAATTTTATCATAGTTAACTGCCTTAAGGGCAACCTTTTTCATGCCTTCTGTTATGCAGGTGAAGAAATGGGCCATACGAGCAAGGTCGTGGAGCTTTGTTGGTAATCCCAGGGAGGGTTAGTGATTGGAACTGCAGTGGGGACCACTGGGTGCCTATTGGGATCTTGGGTATGCATGGAATCTGAGAAGGTTTCTGGTGTAAAAGAAGAATTTGGTGGGAAGAAGAGGATTGGCAGAGAGAGAGGTGATTGCAAAAATAAAAGAAGGCCTGAATGTAAGGGAACTCTGACATCTGCTGTTGCACTGGATAAAATTCTTTAAGTTTCAGAGAACTTGGAAATCGAAAGTGCTGTTCTCTGGCCATTGACTTTCATTGTCCAATTTGGATTGCAGCCAAACAGAGGTTGACTAGAAAATGGGCTTTTTAGGTCTAATGTCTCCTTCTGGGTACAGAGTTTTAAAGTTATGAAGGAGACAGCCCAGAGGCATGGCTTTTGGGGGGGGGCAAAATTGAATTCCCCATTTTAGGTGGTTTGGGCAAGACTAAGGATCTCTAGGATAGGAGATTCTGAGTGAGACACGTGTCCCCAAATCAGCAGAAAAATTCCACGGAAACAGGAAAGAGCACTTGGAGCCAGATGTCTCTGGAGCAAAGTGGTTTCTTCCCATGAGGATGCAGGCCTTCTGGCTGCTGTGGCCCTCAAGGACAGTGAGGATCACTGACCTAGTGCTAGGATTTTTGGCAGGTTGTCCCAGACAACAGGAAAAGGGGAGAGAACAGGATCCTCTGGTAGAAAAATCCTTAACTCACTCAGCCGAGATTTGATGTCTGGTGTTGGATGGGCATTTAGCCATGACAAGGAAGAGATTCTTCACCAATTAGTCTCAACACGACCCCAGTCCTGGGTTTCAGCACCAAATGTTGGAGAAAAGGCACTCACTGGGACACGAAGACTGATGATTGCAGGCAGAAAGTTTATTAGGAAGCTCTCCCAATGGTGGGGGGTCTGAAGAATAGACTTCAGTCCACCCCTGGAAGGGGGAATATGAATTTATACAGTACTTTCCTAGGTGAGAAAATGATAGTCAGTTGGTCAAGGGTCCAGGTGAGGTGTAGGTGCCAAGAGGAAGCCCTAGAGGTGAAAATTTTCCCTTGTATAGCTAGAGGGTAGTGAGTTAGGAAGTTATGTTTTCTTGGAATGCTGAAGGGGCAGGTGGTGCTTTGATCTGGAGGGGGTGAAGGTCTCTCTCTCACTTTACTCCCGTTTTCCTGTGGTTTGTTTGTTCAACCTTTAGGGGAAGTGCTGTGCTTTTAGGCACATAGGCTTTTGGTAGGGGGACTTGTCTTTCAATGCATGTCAGGGGGAACTGAGTTGCAGCTTGTTATTTATTGCAAACCTAGCCAGGGGGAACCTCTAACATTGGGATAACTTCACCTAAGACCTCTAAATTTCCAACCATATTTTGAGAGACAATTTCTGTAGTTCTGTTTTTTTCTCATTTTGTGCCAGTTCCACAATAATGACTTCATAAAATTTACTATAAAATTTTGTTTCAAGTTCATTATGTTTAGATGACTTTCTGCCTTTACAAATAATTTCCATATGTTTTTTAGCCCTTTGCCAAAGGTTTTATTCTCATATAAACATCATTCAGCAAGTTAATTAGCGCAAACATCTACATTTTTTGCAAGAGTTGTGTAGCAGTTTGATTTAATTGATGAATTCCAAAAAGAAATATTGGGTTATGCTTATAATCTGATCCGTACCTTGGCATGATTGAGTTATGATTAGGGCGTTGCATCCCCACCCCTTGGTGGGTGGGGACTCACACATGAAAGACATGGCAAAGAACAGAGTAGGGGATTTTGATGTTAGAGTTTGATGTTGAAGACCCAGGAAGTCAGCACCCAGAGGAAAGAAGCCAGCACCAGGAAAGAAGGAACCTTGAACCCAGAGTAAAGCAAGCCCCAGGAACGTAGGAACCCAGGAAGCCTGAACCCTTGCAGACATCAGCAGCCATCTTGCTCCAAATAGACTTTGGTGAGGGAAGTAACTCATGCTTTATGGCCTAGTATCTGTAAGCTCCTACCCCAAATAAAATACCCTTTATAAAAATGAACCAATTTCTGGTATTTTTGCATCAGCACCCCTTTGGCTCACTAATACAAGTTGAAACATTTTACTTCCAAGTTTGCATTATACAATGAACTACATAATTACCACAAAAAAAGAACAGTCATTTTACAGGCATAATGTGGAAATATTACATCTTCAGTTCTAGACTACCACAATAAAGTAAATATCGTGATAAAGTGAGTCAAACATTTTTTTTGGTTTCTCACTGCATATTAAGTTATGTTTATACTGTTCTATAGTCTAAAGTGTGCAATAGCATTATGTCCAGAAAAGCAATATTTATACCTTAATTTAAAAAAATACTTGGTTGCTTAAAAAAATGCTAACCATCATCTGAGCCTCCAGTGAGTTGTAATCTTTTGGCTGGTAGACGGTCTTGCCTTCATGCTGATGGATGCTGACTGATCAGTGTGATGGTTGCTGAAGGTTGGGGTGGCTGGGACAATTTCTTAAAATAAGACAGCAATGAAGTTAACTCTCTCAGTTCACTCTTCCTTTCACAAAAGATTTCTCTGTAGCATGCAATGCTGTTTGATAGCATCTACTTAACAGTGGGACGTCTTTCAAAATTGAAGTCAGTCCTCTCAAACCCTGCCACTGCTTTATCAACTAAGTTTATATAATATTCTAAATCCTTTGTTGTCATTTCAACATTGTTCACAGGATCTTCAGCAGAAGTGGATTCCATCTCAAGAAACCACTGCCTTTGCTCATTTATAATAAGAACTCCTCTTCCATTAAGTTTCAATCATGAGATTGCAGCAGTTCAGTCCCATCTTCATGCTCCACTTTCTAATCCTCATTCTTTTGCTATTTCAACCACACCTGCAGTTACTTCTTCCATTGAAGTCTCGAATCCCTCAAAGTCATCCATTAGAGTTGGGATGATCTTCCAAACTCCTGTTACTGTTGATATTTTGACCTCCTCCCATGAATCACAAGTGTTCTTAACTGCATCTATAATGGTGAATCTTTTCCAGAAGGTTTTCAGTTTACTTTGCTCAGATCCATAAGAGGAATCACTATCTAGGGCAGCTATAGCCTTACGGAATGTATTTTTTAATAAGTCATGGAAGTCAAAATCGCTTCTTGATTTTGCAGAATGGATGTTGTGTCAGCAGGCAAGAAAACAAAATTGATCTCATTGTATATCTCCATCAGGGCCCTTGTGTGACTAGGTGCATTGTCAATGAGCAGTCATATTTCTAAAAGGAATCTTTTTTTCTGAGCAGTAGGTCTCAGCAGTGGGCTTAAAATATTCAGTAAACCATACTGAAAACAGATGTGCTGTCAGGCTTTGTTGTTCCATTTATAGAGCACAGGCAGAGTAGATTTAGCATCATTCTTAAGGGCCTTTGGATTTTGGGGATGGTAAATGAGCACTGGCTTCCACTTAAAGTCACTTGCTGCCTCAGCACCTCACAAGAAAGTCAGCCTGTCCTTTGCTGCTTTGACTTCTCCACAGGCACTGACTTCTCCTCTTTAGCTATGAAAGTCTTAGATGCATCTTATTCCAATATTAGGCTGTTTCGTCTACATTGAAAATCTGTTTTTAGTCAAGCCACCTTCATCAATTATCTTAGCTAGATCTTCTGGATAACTTGTTGCAGCTTCTACATCAGCACTTGTTATTTCTTATCCTTTTAAATTATGAAGACAACTTCTTTCCATAAACCTCATGAACCAACCTCTGCTAGCTTCAGACTTTTCTTCTACAGCTACCTCACCTCTCTCAGCCTTCATAGAATTGAGGAGAGTTAGGGCCTTGCTCTGGATTAGGTTTTGGCTTAAGGGAATGTTGTGGCTGGTTTGATCTCTGCAGATTCTAAAACTTTCTCCAAATCAGCGATAAGGCTGTTTCACTTAGCGTTTTTGTATTCAGTGAGTAGAACTTTTAATTTCCTTCAAGAACTTTTCCTTTACATCCACAACTTGGCTGGTGTTTGGTGTATGAGGCCTAGCTTCCAACCTGTCTCAGGTTCAACATGCCTTCCTTACTAACCTTATTCTAGCTTTTGATTTAAAGTGAGAGATGTGCAACTCTTTCATTTGAATACATAGAGGCCACTGTAGGTTATTAATTGGCCTAATCCCAATATTGTTGTGTTTCAGGAAATAGGTAAGCCTGAGGAGAGGGGGAGGGACAGGGGAATAGCCAGCTGACAGAGCTGTCAAAACACAGACAGTTTTGTTAAGTTCACCATCTTATATGGGTATGCTTCATGGTGCCCCAAAACTATTACAATAGCGGCATCAAAGATCACAGATCACTATAACAGATATAATAATTTGCGAAAAAGTTTGAAATATTGCAAGGATTACCAAAATAGGACACAGAGACACAAATAAGCAGATGTTGGAAAAGTGGCACTGATAGACTTGCTCAACAGAGGGTTGCCACAAGGCTTCAATTTGTAAAAATGCCATTATCTGTGAAGCACAATAAAGCAAGGTGCAGTAACAAGGTTTGGCCTCTAGCCAGAGAAACCAGGTGGATGGGGGCAATGAAATCTCCAAGTGTGGCGTTTTGTTGCTAGCATCCAATCAAGCTCTCCATGATTGGGCTTCCTGGCGGGACCTGGGTCAACAGATTATTCTTAGTTCCTGTGATAAGTTGCCGGAAGTCCTGATATATTCAGAAAATGTAACTGCTTCAGATTAACTCTGTATTTGGAGTTGGTATTACCAAAAATTTCCCATTTGCTTGTGCATTTGACACCTGCACCTGGGCAGCACAACTTCTGTTTCACCATAGATCCCAGACCTCCCTATTTCTAATTGCCTCTTCCGGATTGCCTAGGTCTGGGGAGTTCACGTGTCTGCCCATCAGTTCCCAATGTGAGGTCAGGCTGCCTGCTTCTTTCCCATGTCTCTCGTGCTCGACCTGCTGAGAGTTTGCTACCTAACATGTAAATTTTTTCTAGTATAATAGGTGTTTCTTCTATTCATATTGTTCATTTTATATCTCTACTGCTTTTCCCAGAACTATTTTTATGAGGCAGGTAAAACTGCACAGGCCAGGACCATAAGGCAAGAATCTTAATAGACACAAATTATTTTCTTGCTGGGACTTACAGCAAAATAATTTGTGTCTATTAAGATTCTTGCATGTTGCCAGCCTCTCCCCATCTTAGCCCAGAAAGTTCATATGCTAAATAAAATGATATCTAAAGTTTAAAAGTCAGATAATACTTTAATTGTATTGCCTTGAAACATTTAGTTCAATATAGTTTGAAACCTTGGATTACTGCTGAAGTGAAACTTACAGTTAACTCAAAGAGATACAACCAATGAAAATATTCATATTTGGGGATACTCTATCAGCCCAGGTAATATATACCATTAAATTGATCTCTCAAATAAAATTTTCAAAAGAAATATCTCATGCTCTTACCAATAAGTTTTATGGGTCAATTAAGTATTCTTTATTTTCTCTTAGAAGAGCATCTGTTCATGTAGAAAATCTTTTCTAAATCTATTCTGAATGCCATCTTTTTTCTTTGAAAACCACCAGCTTCAAAGGCACAGTTTTTCAAGCTTTATCTGTAAGAGCAACAAGACTGTTGCTCTTACAAGTATGTTAAAAGAGAATTACTCTGATTGACAGTCTGGCATGAATTTAAAGAGGTCCTTGGGCCCACAGCCACACTCAGTATAATCCTAAATGCCTCCTTCCCAGACATTGGGATCCAGTTTGTCTTAGACTCCCTACAAGCTGGATTCCTGATCTATTTGTTTCCTGTTTTGATTTCTGCTGGAAAGCCTCAGGGCTCTCTGCCATTGACTAGAGTTAGGGTGATCATATAATTTATTGTCCAAACCCAGACATTTTTGAGAGTAAAAGGAGAGTGAAGGAGATTAATAATTTTAATCAATATGCCTGGATAATAGGCACACGCCAGGCCTGCTCTAAGCAAAGGGGGACATATGATCACCCGACTTAGAGCCAATAGAAGTAACCAGGAAATTGTAAGTCTGCCTGTTTGGGACTGTAATTTCTTTTCATTCTAGTATGCCAAACTTCCCATTATCAAGGGGGTAATGGACACATTCCACTGAAACAATATCTTTCCCATTTTTATCAGCCAAACATTTACAGCCCGCTGTGCTAAGAGTGGTCCTGTTATCTTGGTGTGTCTCCCTCAAATCAACCTAACTGCTAAGGTCTGGATCCTTTTGTCAGACCTGTATTGCCAAACAGGAAAGTAATATGAGTAACGGACACAGTTAGAGGAGGAGAATTTTTCCATAAGAGAAAAGTGTATGAAAAGTGACAGTGGGGACAATACAGCATGCTGGACATACAGGCTTTACACATTCTCACAAGGATATACAGCTAATAATGATTCCACCTATATAGGGTGAATTTCCTCCAGGGGTGAGCTGCTTGGTTTTGCTTTGTCTTGTGAGGTTTTATACTTTCCTGGTTGTAAAAATTGTGACTGTGTACCTCCTGTCCACCAGATATAACTAATGCAAAGCAATCCCTGCTTATTTCTCAGTTTTTACCATGACTAGGAAAAATTAAGGTAGATTTCTTAGGTTTAACATCCCTCAGCAAGCTCAGTCTTTTCTGCTCCTAGGTGAGATCCATTTCAGCATGAGCCCAATGCATGATTTGTTTTTAAAGATAGAAATCTTGATTTATGTCAGATATCCCAATTTTTAAATCACAACCCTTCTAAATTTAAAACACTGCACAATCCAAGCAAAATCAATCTGCAGCCTCTTGATTTCTCTATAGTTTACTTATAGATTGTATACCAAAGGCCAATTGTGTTTGTTTTCAAACCTCCCTATGTGTATTATTGTAATTTTATAATATTTATTACAGTAACCCATGAAATATACTAACTTTGTTGTTGTTGTTTTCTCTTGAAAAGTTTGAATTCTTTGGCCAGACTTGGTAAAATCGGGTGAGTAAGAACTACTTTGTTAAGGACAAATCTCAGAGAACAGGAATAAGGGGCAATAAGGGTGAAGCAGATACAGAGGGAAATCCTATGGGAGTTTGTGCTATCAAGCTGGCTACCACTAAGTGCAGCTAAATGCTTAATCTCATGGACCAACCTCTGAGAAGCTACATAAACAGTGTCTTGGGGCAGATGTTGGAGGGGGGTTAGGTGGAAAGGGAGAAGAATTTATCCTCTAGATCTTATCTGTCATTCATCATAGGTTCACCCCCAGAACATAAGTCCCCTGCAGGTATAGAATGCACAAGGTAAAATTAATCTTGACTTCAATGGACAGGAGGCAAAGGGAATTCCACAGCAGCAAAATAAAATGAGGTGCTGTCAGGTTACTCTGGCATGAAGTTTGCAGAGTCCACACAGAGCAGTCCTGAGCAGTGGTTGGAACAAGAGAGGTGAGGCCAAGAGACTGAATAAGTGCAGGTGTCTGATAGAAGGGGACACTGAAAAAATTTGGGGCTTATATTTCTTCATACGTGTTTTTCAGCTCTGGTCTGCTTTAAAAATACCAATTCTAGAAATTATAGCCAGTTTGGTTTATGCAAGAAAGATGGCAGAAAACTCCAATCAGCATATTTATACACACACCCCCCCCCCCCAAAGGCTTTGGCCTTGTATCAAAAGATAGTTAAATGATATATATCCTAGTATGTTTTAAGTTGAATAAAGGATTTACAGACTGTATTAGACAGCCAAAGGGGTGCTGATGCAAAATACCAGAAATTGGTTGGTTCTTATAAAGGGGTATTTATTTGGGATAGGAGCTTACAGATAGATACCAGGCCATAAAGCGTAAGTTACTTCCCTCACCAAAGTCTGTTTTCACACGTTGGAGCAAGATGGCTGCTGACATCTGCAAGGGTTCAGGCTTCCTGGGTTCCTCTCTCAGGCTTCTCTCTGGGTTCAGGGTTCCTCTCTTCCTGGAGCTTATTTCTCTTTCCTCTGTGAGCATACTTCCCAGGACTCCAGCTTAAGACTTCAGCATCAACCTCCAACATCAAAAACCCTTCAACTCTGTCTTTTGTCATGCCTTTTATCTGCGAGTCCCCACACACCAAAGGGCAGGGACTCAACGCCCTACAGACACAAGAGGTTTACTTGATTAAGTAATTAAGTAAACCTCTGAATCCAGTATAGTCTCATGTGCCCAGAGGAAAAGACCAGTTTACAAACAATCTAATATTTCTTTTTGGAATTCATCAATAATATCAAACTGCTATACAGACTGTATACATAATATATATAATGATTCTTTTTAAAGTAATTTTTAAAATAAACTGGCTAACCTTCCTCAGTAATCTCAGATAATAGAGCCTCTTTATTATTTTCTAAAGGATTAAGCCTTTCTGATTTTTTAACAGCTTTATTGAGATTTAGTTCACACACTGTTTTAGTTTACTAAATGTTTCCAAAGTAATGTACCAGAAATGAGTTGACTTACAGTGGGATTTATCAGGTTAAAAGTGCACAATTCTGAAACCATGAAAGTGTCCAAATCAAGGCATCATCAGAGATGCTTTCACCCCAAGCTGCAGCTGTGGGCAATCAGGCACGTGGTGGTGGCGTCAGAAGATGCACAGTTGTGGGCAATCAGCCATATGACTGGTGTCCACTTGTCTCTTCCCTCTCCTCCAGGCCTCATTGCTTTCAGCTTCTGGCTACAGTGACTTCCTCTCAGCTTCTGTGTTCCACTGATTCTGGTTCCTGGTCTTTCAGCTTCAGGGTTCTTCTCTGTCTCTGCAACTTTTTTCTGTATCTGTGGCTTTTTATTCCTCCATTTGTAAAGGACTCCAGTAAGAGGATCAAGACCAAGAACCACCCTGGGTCACACAATCTAATCAGAGACCCTTAACTGAAGTAATTTAATCAAAATTCTCACATACAATAGGTTTACATGCACAGAAATGCATTAGCATTAAGAAAAGGATTTTCCGGGGTGAGCAAAACTTCAAACTGCCCCACATACCATAAAATTCACCCTTTGAAAGCATACAATTCAGTGGTTTTTAGTCTATTCACAAAGTTATATAACCATCACCACTATCTAATTTCAGATCATTTTCATAACCCCAAAAAGAAACCTTGTATCCATTAAGCAGTAATTCTCCATTCTAACCTTCTCCAACCCTGGTAACTTCTAATCTACTTTCTGTCTCTATGAATTTGCTTCTTCCAGATATTTCATATACATGGAATCATACAAAATTTATTCTTTTGTTTCTGGCTTATTTCACTCAGCATAATGTTTTCAAGATTCATCCAGAGTGTATCAGAACTTCATTCTTTTTTATGGCTAAATATTTCATTGTATGGATATACCTATTTGTTCACCCATTCAGCCATTGGTAGGACATTTAGGTTGTATCCAACCTAATCTGCTATGAACATTTGAGTACAAAGTTTTGTGTGGACATAACTTTTCGATTTTCCTGGGTATATACCTAAGAGTGGAATTTATGAAGAGCAGAATTTATGAGTCATATGGTGTATTAGTCAGCCAAAGGGGTGCTGAAGCAAAATACCAGAAATTGGTTGGTTTTTATAAAGGGTTATTTATTTGGGGTAGGAGCTTACAGAACCAGGCCATAAAGCATAAGTTACTGCCCTCACCAAAGTCTATTTTCATGTGTTGGAGCAAGATGGCTGCTGACATCTGTGAGGGTTCAGGCTTCCTGGGTTCCTCTGGGCTGAGCTCCTCTGTTTTCTCCACAAGGTCAGCTGTAGACTATGAGGCTCTCTAGACCTTGCGTCTCTCCACAAGGTCAGCTGTAGACTATCACGTGAATGGCTCTGTCTCTCTCCCTGAAGTTTCTGCCGTGTCTAAGGAGCCATCTCTATTCCTCTGTGTTCATCTCTTGGCTCAGGTCCTCTCTTCCTGGGGCTTGTTTCTCTTTCCTCTGCTTACTTTCTGGGGCTCCAGCTTAAGACTTCAGCATCAAACTCCAACATCAAAACTCCAACATCAGAAACCCTCAACTCTATCCTTTGCCATGCCTTTTATCTGTGAATCCCCATCCACCAAAGGTGGGGACTCAATGCCCTACTGGCACAAGAGGTTTACATAATTACTTAATCAAGTAAACCTATGAATCCAATATAATCTAATATGCCCAGAGGAAAAGATCAGTTTACAAACATAATCCAATATTTCTTTTTGGAATTCATCAATAATATCAAACTGCTACATATGGTAGCTCTGTGTTTAACTTTCTGAGGAACTGCCAAATTGTTTTCCACAATGGCTGCATCATTTTACGTTCCAATCAGAAATGTATGAGGGTTTTAACTTCTTCACAACACTCTTTTCTGTTTTTTTATTATAGCTACTCTAATGGGTGTGAAGTGTATGTTTTTGTGGTTTTAATTTGCATTTCCCTAATGACTAATGATGTCAAGCATCTTTTTATGTGTTTATTGGCCATTGGAATATCTTCTTTGGAGAAATGTCTAACCAAATCCTTTGCCCATTTGTAAATGGGGTTATTTGTCTTTTTTTTTTTTTTTAAAGATTTATTTATTTATTTAATTTCCCCCCCTCCCCTGGTTGTCTGTTCTTGGTGTCTATTTGCTGCGTCTTGTTTCTTTGTCCGCTTCTGTTGTCGTCAGCGGCACGGGAAGTGTGGGCGGCGCCATTCCTGGGCAGGCTGCACTTTCTTTTCACGCTGGGCGGCTTTCCTCACAGGCGCACTCCTTGCGCGTGGGGCTCCCCCACGTGGGGGACACCCTTGCGTGGCACGGCACTCCTTGCGCGCATCAGCCAGCTCCACACGGGTCAAGGAGGCCCGGGGTTTGAACCGCGGACCTCCCATATGGTAGACGGACGCCCTAACCACTGGGCCAAAGTCCATTTCCCTGTCTTTTTATTGTTGTAAGAGTTCTTTATATATTTTGTATATAGGTTCCTTACCAGATACATAGTTTGCAAATATTTTCTCCCATTCTATGAGTTGGCTTTTCTCTTTCTTGATAATGCCTTTTGATGCACAAAAGTTTTAAATTTTGATGAAGTCCAATTTTTCTTTTTCTTTTTCTTTTGTTACTCTTGTTTTTGGTATAAAGTACAAAAACCATGGACCAATCCAAGGTCACAAATACTCCTGGGTTTTCTTCTGTGAGTGTTAGGTTAGCTCTTACATTTAGGTTGATTTTGTTCTTTAAATCTATAATCTTGGACTGAATGGAATTTAGTGTTAATACTATTTACTTTCTTACCCAGGAAAACAAGTGGCAATTTAATTCTAAGTTTACCTATAAACATAAGACTGGTGACAGCACCAGGAAGGGATGAGCATTAGGGCTATACGGGACATTGCTGGAACCCACTTCCCAGTAGGAGCTGGTGAGAGCAACTGGCCCCAGATACTGCCTCACTTAGAGGTGGAGGAACAAGATTTCATCCATTCTTAAAAGAAAGTGTAAGAGAAACACAAAGGTAGTGCCAACACATCTGTCCAGGTCCACTGAGAGGGGTTATCTCACATTCTTAAGTATGTTTCCCCAGTGTTTAGGTGGATGTGGTTTCCACATGCTCTTTCAGTGAGTGAACCCATATTCCATGATCCTGTGAAAATAATACCTGTTATTTTATAAATGCTGACACTAATATGTGTCAGCAAAATAATTACTGTGTTATAAGTTTTTGTGAATTTCTGAGCAATTGCTAACTCTTCCAGTCTTAGAATCTATCTTGGAAGTTCGACAATGTGCTATGACAAATACCTGTTACCCATTTTGAACTTAATAGATTACACAGAAATGCCTAAGATTGATTCTAGTCATCACAGCAATGCCCTCTAATACATACCAAAACACATATTTAAACACAACAATCTATGTGTTGTCTCATGAATTTAATCATTGAACTCATTAGGTGCTTTATCTGCAAAGTACAGCATTGCTAATTGTGCTTTTAATGATTTAGCAATAAAATAAAATGCATTTTAATAACTATTAATACCCACTAGAACAGTAAATGTTAGGCAAGAAGGTGCAGCTAGTAAGTAAATTATACATGTTAATAAATACTATAATTACATACAGACGGATGAAATTATTATATTCATGTCTGTTGTTGCTAGTCTGAAGTTCTATTGAGTGAGAAATCCTGTATAAAGGTTGGATCAGAGGTATATCGTCAATGACAGTCATTCTAGTACACCAGTGTCATTTGGGGTGTGTATGTTTCTGATCACAATTCTGTCCCTCCCCCAAGATTATTTTCCTGACTTATAGTAAATTCCTTGCTTATTTTAAAAAATAATTTTGCTACCTGTGTATGCATCCCTAGATAAAATAGTTTATATTTACCTCTTTTTGAACTTTATGTTAATAGAATTACTTTGTATCTATTTTTCTGGTTCCTGCTGTTTTATTCAACATTAAGTGTATAAGATCCATTTATATTGTTCTATATATCTCTACTTTGTTCCTCTTCGGTTCATTTTAGTTCATTTTTATTATTATATAGTTTTAAATTTGTATCAGTAGACCAAAATTTAATTATCCATTCTACTGTTGGTGGACATTTTGGTCACTTCCAGTTTGGGCCAACTTTTACTAACACTACCATGAATATTCTTGTATATATATCCAGTTGGACATGTGCATGTATTTCTCTATGATTTATAGCTTGAGTTAAATTTATTGGGTCAGAGGGTGTGTGTATGTTCAATTTTGTTGGAGCATGCCACACTATTTTTCAAAAAGATAATACTAATTTGCAATCCCACTAGTGATGTTTGAGAGTTCAAGTTGCTCCATTTCCTCCTGAACTGTTAATATTGGGTGGCATATTTTCTTCAAATCTATTAGATGTGTATCCCATTGTGGATTTTATTTGTACTTCCTTAATTGCATAAGATAGAGCTACTTTTTTCTATGCATTGGTCATTTTGATATCACTTTTTGTAAAGTACCGGTTAAACTCTCTTGCCTGTTTTTCTATTTGGGCTGTCTGTTTGTTCCATCAATTTGTAATAGCAATTCTTACCAGGATTTGTTGAGTATATATATTGAAAATACCTTCTCTCATCTTTTCCTTTTTTTAAAATCTAAAATACCTAATAATAATAATAATAATATAGTCTTTTGAGGAACAAGTGTTCTTCCTTTTATTGTAGTTGAATTTATCACTGTTTTATCATTTTTTAAATTTGCATCATTTTTATAAATTCCTTATTGTGCTATGGCCAGGAAGGTACTCCCCTACGTTTCCTTCTAAGAGCTTTATACTTTTGCCTTTCTTATAGGGATCTTCAATCAACTTGGGACTGATTTTTGTGTTTCTTCATTTCTTACATTTTTTTCATAGCTTTTCTATATTTTCTTTATGCAGATTCTCACTAACAATGGCTTGCCTTGCCTTCTCATGCGCTTGGTGATCTTTGATTGTGAATTCATTGCTTGATCTTAATCTGTGAGTATCCTATAGTCCTAAACTGGGAAAATGCTCCTCCATAGAGGGCTCATTGCTGCTTCTGCCTGTAGCCATGGATGCTACTGTCCCGTGACAACCTCAGGATTTTGGCTCAGTTCATTCTTCCCTACCTTGTGTTGGCCAACCCCCCAGCATCCTGACAGAAGTACATCTACTATCAGTATTTCCCTCAGGGAAAACTCTGGTTTGGTTTTGGTTTTTGGAGTGGATGTGTTACTGGAGACCTTCCCTGCCTCTTAAGAGACAAACAGTGCCTCAAAGAAATGAGCCCTATCCAAAGTCTGGCTGTTCCTTAGTAGAAAAGTAACTCAGCACACCTGATCAGCCATAATGCCAGATTTGGAAGTTCCTAACAGTATATCCTCATGTGGCTTCAGGTCAGTACATCTCGAGTTTCTTAATTCTTTTATAATGCTGTTTAATAATCGAGTGAATAGAAATTTATCTTTTTTTTTAAGATTTGTTTTATTTATTTCACTCCCCTTCCCCCCATTGTCTGCTCTCTTTGTCCATTCGCTATGTGTTCTTCTGTGTCTGCTTAGATTCTTGTCGGTGGCACCAGAAATCTGTGTCTCTTTTTTGGTGTGTCATTTTGCTGTGTCAGCTCTCCGTGTGTGTGTGGCGCCACTCCTGGGCAGGCTGCACTTTTTTCACATGGGGCAACTGTCCTTGCAGGGCACACTCCTTGCACGTGGGGCACCCCTATGCAGGGAACACCCCTACTTGGCACAGCACTCCTTGCGTGCGGCAGTACTGCACATGGGCCAACTCACCACATGGGTCAGGAGGCCCTAGGGATCGAATCCTGGACCCTCCATATGGTAGGCAGATGCTCTATCAGTTGAGCCATACCCACTTCCCTGAAAATTTATTTAACCAGTTCCCCAATGATGAACTTTTAGATTCTAGCCAACTGTTTGCTTTTATAAACATTGCAGTACCATTTCACAACACGTGAGTATATCTGTATTATAAATTCCTGTAGATAGAATTGCAGATCAGATTTCCCCCATAGGTTATCAATTTATACTCCCACCAGAAAGGTATGTACATGCCTGTATTCCCATATTTTCATGAAATGCATTATAAAATGTTCGGTATTTATCAATCTAATAGGTAAAAATGATATTTCATTATTTTAATTTTTTTTACTATAGGTAAGTGACTTACTTAGTCACAGGGCTGCCAATCCAAGATTACCAGAAATGGGTTGGCTTTTATAAAGGAAATTTACTAGCATAAAAACTTACAGTTCCAAGGCCATGAAATGTCCAAATCAAGGCATATCAGAGATGATTTCTCTCCAAAGTTGGCTACTGGTGTCCATATGGCAAGACAAGATTGCAGCCCAGGTCTCTGCCTTCCCCTCCAAGCTTACTGTCCCCCGAGTTCAGCTGTGGGTGATCAGGCATATTGCTTGTCTCTTACCGGGTCTCCTCTCTCAGCCTTGGCTACTCCACTTTCTCAGCAAGCTCAGCTGTGGGCAATCAGGCATCTCTCCCTGGGCCTCATCCCCTTGAGTGTGGGCGCTTCTTCTTATTCTGCAGGTGTAGGTAAACGTGGAGTCTTCTCTCTCACACATGGCAGGGTCAAAAAATAGCAGAGCTCCCTCTCTCCCCTCTTTGTGTGTATGTTCTCAGTTTATATAAGACCCCGCAAGAAGGTAGAGACCCAATTTGGGTCTCATCTCACTGATGTAGTCAAGTGAAAAGCCCTAAAGCAATCTAATTGAAAGTGATATAATCAAAGATTCTTTAACTGAATCTAATCAAAAGGCCCCATCTATACTGTGTTTACAGGCACAGGTATGGGTTTGCTTAAGAACATAATTGTCTGGGGTCCACAAAAGACAAACTAGGATATTCCACCGTCTGGACCCCCAAAAATACATGTTCTTTCCATGTGCAAAATGCATTCATTCCATCACAATATTTCAAAAAACCTTAAATCATTTCAGTAACAATGCTAAGTACAAAATCTCATAAAAATCACTTATAGACATGCAGTCTGCCTTGGATCAAAATTCCCCTCTGGCTGTAGACCAGAAAACAAGGTATCTACTTCTAATATACAAAGGAGGGATAGTTACAGGATAAATATTTCCTTTGCCATAGGGAAAACAGGTGTCATGGGTCCCAAACAGTTCTGAAAACCTGCAGGGCATACTCTGTTAGATTTCAAAGTCTAAGCATCATCTATAGGGTGATAATTTCTTCTCCTTGGGCTTCATGGGGGCATAACCCCTTCCACTGGCTTGCTAAAGGCCATCTTCTGGGTTCTACCCTCATCAAGCATCTGGGTGGTGGCTGATCTCTAGGCCTCACCCTCCAAGAACACCGCAGTGATGGCCACAATCTCTGCAGTCTCTAGGGCAGTCTCAAACCCTTTAGCACAGTGAAATGTCAGCAACATTCTTCCTAGTCTCTGGCATACAGGCCCAATCCCTTCAGAACAGTGGGGTGGCAACCTCTGTCTAATCCCTGGGGAATGTGCCCGACTTCTCTATAGCCTGGGGTGGCAGAGCTCTTCCTGAACAACAGGGTGGAAGGTCTGCTCTCTCCAAGCTCCAAAGTATACTCACCCCCTCTGCACACACAGATAGAATCCTTCTCTTGGCATGAGAAGATGTCCTAAGTCCAAACCTCAGCTTCCACAGTTTTCCTCTTGAAGGGTTTTCTCCTTCAATTTCTCCCTTTTCTGTACCTTGTAGTCCAGGGTGACAGTGGTTTCATTCATACAGCTCTCACAGAAAGCTTTTTTGGTTTTGCATGTAGTTCACAGGGGTCCAAGTCATCAGACAATAAGACAGATCTTTCCTGGATAACTGAATTTCCAATCCTGACGTGCAAGGAAATGGCTGCCTGGTTCCAAGTTCAATTAAGTCCTTACATGGGGAAGCGGATTTGGCTCAACTGATAGAGCATCCACCTACCACATGGGAGGTACAACGTTCAAACCCAAGGCCTCCTGACCCATGTGGTGAGCTAGCCCACGTGCAGTGTTGATGCACGCAAGGAGTGCCCTGCCATGCAGGAGTGTCCCCCACATAGGGGAACTCCATGCACAAGAAGTGCACCCCGTAAGGAAAGCTGCCCCATGTGAAAAAAGTGCAGCCTGCCCAGGAGTGGCGCCGCACACATGGAGAGTTGACGCAGCATGATGATGCAACAAAAAGAGACATGGATTCCCAGTGCTGCTGACAAGAATACAAGTGGACACAGAAGAACACACGGTGAATGGACACAGAGAGCAGACAACTGGGGGTGGGAAAGGGAGAGAAATAAATTTTTTTTAAAAAGTCCTCACATGGAACACTTCTCTGGGGACTTGTGTTGGGGGTGCGCCCGCCATTTTGCGGACCGCCCCACACCAGTAGAAAAAATGGCGGGCGGCATGATTCAGCACTGTTTCCCCCTGCTTCCTGCCCTCTCCCCACCCCTTTTTCCCCCGGAGCCCTTTCCAAGCCATATAAGGTCTTGTTCCAGCCCTGACCAATCCCCTTGCAACACGAATGCTTAAGACACTATATAAGCTTGCTCTGTACAAAAAGAAAAAACGAAAGAAGATGACACACCATGGTGCGGCTCTGAGTGGTTCTTCCCCGCCATCTGCCCACTCCCTCTCTCAGGTACCCTGTTGTCCTCGTGGTCTCCGTACACCCGCTGGCAGGGCAGGAGAGCACAGACTTGTTTCCAGAAGTTTGGAATATCCCAAACCATCAATTTCTGGTTTCTTTGTGCCCAAGAGTTTAGTTCTTCACTTATCTCTTTCTTCTTACATTTTACTATACACTGCAAGGAGAAGCCAGGCCACATTTTCCACTTTCAGTTTGGAAATCTCCTCAGTTAAATATCCAATCTCATCACTTTCAATTTCTACCTTCCACCTAGCATCAGAAATCAATTTTACCAAGTTCTCTACAACTTTAAAGCAAGGATTGCTTTCCTTTCAGCCATCATTTCTGTCTTAAGTCCTCATCAAAATATCTTTTGCATCCATATTTTTAAAAAACAGTCTCTTCAAAGCAATCTAAGCTTTTTCTATCAAGCATTTCACATTTCCTCAAGTATCTTCCCATTAGCCATTTATAAAATCTTTCAAAGGAAGCAGATGTGACTCAAGCAACTGGGCTCCAGTCTACCATATGGGAGGCCCTGGGTTCAATTCCTAGGGCCTCCTGGTGAAGGCAAGCTGGGCCACACCGTGGAGAGCTGACGGCCCTCACCACAGAGAGCTGACAGTCCACAGCAAGATGATGCCACAAAGGGAGACAAGCAGACACAGAAGAAAGCACAGCAAATGGACACAGAGAGCAGACAGTGATTGCAAACCGCAAGTGGGGGTGGGGGGTGGGGAATAAATTTAAAAAAATAAATCTTTAAAAAAAAGAAAAGAAAAAAAGCCATTCCAACATTTTTGGAGATTGCAAGCAACAGCATTCCCACTCTCCTGGTACCAATTTCTGTCTTAGTTTGTCACAAGGCTGCTAATGCAAGATTATCAGAAATGGCTTTTATAAAGATAATTTATTAGGGTAAGAATTTAGAGTTCTGAGGCTGTGAAATATCCAATTCAAAGTGTCACCAGAGATGATGCTGTCTGGCTTGCTCCTCCAGAACTTGCCCGGCAGGCAATAGCATCCTGTGGAGAACTAAAGCAGTGTAAGAAACAATTCAGTCAAAGTTGCCTGGGACAAAGGATTACCTGCTGTAAGTCATGCAATACAGCACCCAGGAGGGAGAAAGTGTATTGCTTCTGGAAGCATCTGAATTCCTGTAAATGGGAATCCCTAAGGCTTGAGCACAAGCCCAGGCTTAGAAGAGATGGAGAGGATCCTGTGCTCCACATATGCCTTGGGTGCCTATCTTCTTGATAGGAGAGCTAAATTCTGAAGGAAACTCCAACCATTGCAGAGCCAATTGGCAAAGACTGTGAAAGGTGTTTTTTTTTTCCATGGGCTTCTTTGTTTCTGTTAGTTCTTGGCCCTAAGGAAATTTCTGTCATATAACTTTGTCTTATCATTGGATACAAATGTAACGAACAACAAAAAAGAATAATAATAATAAAAACAAATGTAAGGAACAGACAAATCAGAGACTAAATCTCCCATAGTTAATACTTTAAAATATTAAAATGTGCACCATGCAACAAAAGATTACAAGGCAAAGAAAAAGGAAATGAAGCCCATCCAAGGAACAAGATAAAAAATCCAGAAACCTTCTACAAAGAAGACCAGGCTTGGACATACCAGACAAAGATTTTTAATAAATGATCCTCATTATGCTCAAGAAAATAAAGGAAAACACAGAAATAATGAAGGAACAATATGAGAATTTCAATAAAGAGAATTTTTAAAGGGAACCAAACAGAAATACTGAAGTTGAAGACCACAATAACTGAAATGAAAAATTCCCTATAGGGTTTCTTTTTTTTTTTTAAGATTTATTTATTTATTTTTATTTCTCTCCCCTTTCTGCTCCCCACCCAGTTGTCTGTTCTCTGTATCTATTCACTGTGTGTTCTTCTGTGTCCACTTATATTCTTGTCAGTGGCACTGGTAATCTGTATCTCTTTTTGTTGCGTCACCTTGCTGCGTCAATTCTCCATGTGTGCCGTGCCACTCCTGGGCAGTCTGCACTTTTTTCATGCAGGGCAGCTCTCCAAACAGGGCACACTCCCTGTGCATAGGGCTCCCCTATGCGGGGGACACCCTTGTGTGGACAGCACTCCTTGTGTGCATCAGCACTGCACATGGACCAGCTCACCACATGGATCAGGAGGCCCTGGGTTTGAACCCTGGACCTCCCATGTGGTAGGCAGATGCTCTATCAGTTGAACCAAATCTGCTTCCCCCTGTAGGGTTTCAACAGCAGATTGGAGCTGGCAGAAGAACGAGTCAATGACCTTAAAGACAAAACAATTGACATGATTCAAGCTGAGCAGAAGGAAAAAGGATCTTAAAAAGCATACAGAGCCTAAGAGACCTGTGGGACACCGTCAAATCAATATATGCATTATTGGGAGTCCTAGAAGGAGAAGAAAGAGAGAAAGGGATAGAAGGAATATGCAAAGAAATTATGGCAGAAAACTCCCCAAATTTAACCAAAGATATAGTTACATTCAAGAATCCTAACAAACCGCAAAAAGGATGAATTTGAAGAGAACCACAACCAGACACATAGTAGTCAAATGATTGAATGCCAGGGTCAAGGAGAGAGTTCTGAAAGCTGTGAGAGAAAAGGAACAGTTTATGTATAAGGGAGTCCCAATAAGATTAAGTGCTTGTTTCTCATCAGAAACCATGCAGGCAAGAAGGCAGTGAAGGAACATATTTAAAATGTGGAAAGCAAAAGCTGCCAACCAAGAATTCTATATTCAGCAAAAAACTGTCTTTCAAAAACAAGGGAGAGATTAAGACATTCAAGATAAACAAAAGCTGAGGAAGTTTGTCACCAGTAGACCTGCTCTACAAGCAATGCTAAAGGGAGTTTTGCAGTCTGAAAAGAAGGATGCCAGATGGTGAAACAAAGTGACCTAAAGAATAAAGACCTCTAACCATCTGCCAGTACTATTGTATTGTAATTTTGCATGTAACTCCACTTTTTACTTCTTATAGGTTCTAAAATGTGAATACATAAAAAGTTATGATAGATATATGGTTTTGGACATACAATGTATAAAGTTATTATTGTGACAAGTACAATAAAAAGGTAGCAGAATGGAGGGATATAGGAACAGTGTTTGTGTATACTATTTAAGTTCACTTGGTATCAAATCAAAGGAGATTGTTATAAATTTAGGATGTTAAATTTAAGCCCCATGGTAACCACAAAGAAAATATTTGAAAAAGTATATACAGACAGAGATGAGAACTGACTCAAATTGGTGTACTACAAAAAAATCAAATAAATATGAAAGTAGTTATTAATGGAAGACTTAGGGGACCAAAAGGTATAAGACTTACAAAGACCAAATAACAAAATGGCAGAAGAAAGTCTAACATTATTAGTAGTTACTTTAAATGCAAATAGATTAAACTAGTGAAAAGGCAGAGATTGGCAGAATGAATAAAACCCATGACCCAAGTATACCCTGTCTGCAAGAAAGTCATCTTAAATTCAAAGGCACAAATAGATTGAAAGTGAAAGGATGAGAAAAAATATCATGCAAATAGTAATCAAAAGAGAGCAGGAGTAGCTATACTAATATCAGATAAAATAGACTTTAGGTCCAAAACTGTTACTAGAGAGAAATAAGGTCAATAAATATTGAATAAGGGGTTACTTCAACAAGAAAACAGGGAAACGGACTTTGGCCCAGTGGTTAGGGCGTCCGTCTACCATATGGGAGGTCTGCGGTTCAAACCCCGGGCCTCCTTGACCCTTGTGGAGCTGGCCATGCGCAGTGCTGATGCGCGCAAGGAGTGCCCTGCCACACAAGGGTGTCCCCCGTGTGGGGGAGCCCCACGCGCAAGGAGTGCGCCCATGAGGAAAGCCGCCCAGCGTGAAAAGAAAGAAGCAGCCTGCCCAGGAATGGCGCTGCCCACACTTCCCGTGCCGCTGACGACAACAGAAGCGGACAAAGAAACAAGATGCAGCAAACAGACACCAAGAACAGACAACCAGGGGAGGGGGGAAATTAAATAAATAAATCTTTTAAAAAAAAACAAAAACAAAAAAACAAGAAAACATAACAATTTTAATACATATGCATCTAACAGCAGAACCCAAAATATGAAGCAAATATTTATAAATGTAAATGGAGAAATAGATGGTTATGCATTCATGGTAGGATACTTCAGTATACCACTTTTAATAATGGATGGAACATCTAGAAGATCAATAAGAATAGAGGATTTAATGATACACTAAACCAAATAAACCTTAAAGACATATTTTTGAGTGCACATAGATCATTCTCCAGGACAGAACATTTTTAAAGTCTTAATAAATTTTAAAAATATTGAAATCATATGATCCATCTTCTCTGACCAACATGGAATGAAGCTAGAAAGCAATAAAAGGGGGAGAACTAGGAAATTCATAAATATGTAGAATTTAAACAATGGGTCAAAGAAGAACTCACAAGGGAAATTTGGAAATATCTTGAGGCAAATGAAAATGAAATAATATACCAAAATATGGGATATACTGAAGACAGTGCTATAAAAGATGCTCTAAATGTTTTCCTTTAAAAAAGAAGAAAGAGGTTGCCCAGCTCCTGTGGTGATGAAGAAGGGCTCCCCCCACCACCCCAAGATGTTAAGGTGGGGTAAAACCCCAGGCTCACTGCAGCCAACTGAGAGAGGAGCAAACATCTTCTTCCCTGTCAGCTGTTTCAAGGGGAAAGGGAGGGGAGGTCAGGATGCTTTTCTTCAGTGAATTCAGCCACCAGAGCCTGTTTTGAATTGCTGATCTGGAGATTCAACACAGGAATGCAGGAAAGCAGATGAACTGACTAGCGCCATCTGCTGGCATGTCTGGAAATTGCATGGACAAACACTGTTGGCACTCTCTGTTTTCAACCCCTGGGAGAAAATCTGTGCCCCAATAGTGAGTCCCTGGCCCGATTTTTGAAAACTTAAGCTGGGGAGTTTTAAAGACTGAGAATAAATAAGTTGAACCAAATATCAAAGAAGAGATTTTTTTTTTAATAGGCAAGAGAGAGAAATTAGCCATCAGAGTAAAATCGCCAACATATTCAGAAGCCTAGGCATCAGCAAAAAAAATTGCAAGCCATTCTAGGACACAGGAAGAGATGGCCCAACTGAAAGAACAAACCAAATATACTGAAGAGATACAGGATTTAATAGCAATTAATCGGCGATAATCCTACAACTCTCCTAAATCACTTCAAAGAATTTAAAGAAAATATGGCTTAAAAAATTAAGGATATTAAGAAGACACTGGGAGAGCATAAAGAACAATTCAAAAACCTACAATGAAGAGTAACAGACCTTATGGGAATAAAAGACACAATGGATGAGATTAAAAATACACTAGAGGGGGAAGCAGCCCTGGCTCAATCAGTTGGGCTCCCATCTACCATATGGGAGGCCCTGGGTTTATGTCCCTGGGCCTCCTTGTGAAGGCAGTCTGGCTGGCATGCTGCAGAGAGCCACCCAGCCTGCAGGTGCTGTGGAGAGCTGACTCAGCAAGGTGATGCAGCAAACAAAAAAAAGGGAGGCAAGCAAAAACACAGAAGAGCTCTCAGCAAATGGACACAGGGAGCAGACAGCAAGTAAGCCACAAGGGGGGAGGGGAAATAAAATAAATACAGACACAGAAGAACGTACAGTGAATGGACACAGGGAGCAGACGGCATGCAAAAAGCTACAGGGGGGTGGGGATTATATAAAAAATTACATTAGAGGCACATAAGAACAGATTTGAATTGCTGGAAGACAATGATTTTGAAGACAGAATATCTGAACTGGAGAAGACAGGAGAGTAGAAAGGGAAGAGAATGGAAAAAATGGAACTGAGTCTCAAGGAATTGAATGACAACACAAAACACACAGACATTCTCATTATTGGTACCCCAGAAGGCGAAGAGTATAGGAAAGGGGAAGAAAGAATATTTGAGGAAATAATGACCCCAAACTTCCCAACCTTATGAAGGACATAGATATCAATATCCAAGAGGGACACTGCATCTCAAACAGAATAAATCCTAATAGACTTACCCCAAGACTGTTCAGAATGACAAATATCAGAGATAAAGAAAGAATTCTAAAAGCAGCAAGAGAAAAGCAAAGCATCACATACAAGGGAAACTTGATAAGATTAAGTGCCAATCTCTCATCAGAAACCATGGAGGAGAGAAGAAAGTGGTATGGTGTATTTAAGGTACTGAAAGAGAGAATCTGCCAGCCAAGAATTCTGTACCTGGCAAAGCTGTCCTTCAAAAATGAGAGTGCATTCAGAGTCTTCATAGGCAAAAACTGATAGAATATGTTAACAAAAGGCCAGATTTACAAGAGACACTAAAGGGGGTGCTGCAGCCTGAAAAGAAAAAACAAGTGCACGAGATTTGTAGGAGAGTTTAGAAATGAAGATATTGGGAAGGGTACATTAAAGGTTAAGATGGACAGTAGAATGATATGACAACAGAGAGCTGAAGGACAAAATGGGTGAAATAAATAATGCCTTTACAGTAATAACACTGAATGCTAATGGATTGAACTCCCCAATCAAAAGCATAGACTGATAGAGTGGATAAAAAAAAATCTGAGCCATCTATATGTTATCTGCAAGAGACCCACCTCAGACATCAGGACACAACCAGGTTAAAAGCGAAAGGTTGGAAAAACATATGCAAGTAGTAACCAAAAAAGAGCTGGGGGAGACCAGATAAAAATGTAAAATAACAACAGTATAGTATATGAACAATAATTACTCAGTGCACCTGGCAAATTGTTCCTGTGATCAGTATTCTGTAATTTTTTTCCATACAAATTAAACACTTGCTTTTAAATGAGGAGGGCTGGAGAAGAGATCTTTTTGGATACTTCATTTTTCTTAACGCTTTATTATTCATATTCTTTATTTAATTAAAATATTCTATCTGGATCAATAGTAATTTAGCATGACTACTGTTGAACAAGATTTTTAGTTTTTCTGCCTCATAAAACAATGAGTTGGCAAATTTTTATCTACTGTAATTGATTCCAATAAGATGTGAAGAATTCCCAAATAGGAATTTGATTATCTAGAAAGAATTATGGCCTAAATGGAAATTAAAGAACTAAACCAGTAATTCATTTCATTCTTAGAGATTATTATTATGTCCAATAGTTAGAGCTGTAATATAAAAATTAATAATATAATATATATAATAAAATTACATATATAAAATTTATAAATATATAAATATATAGAATAATTAATATAAATATAATATAAAAATTAGAATTATAATTAATTTCTATTCTATTTGAATTATTTATATGTATAAATGTTTGTTGCTATGCTATTTTTTATAATTGATTATATTAAATCTAACTTGGCCTTGCACTCTTGTTTAAAATTTGTAATTTCTTTCAATCTATTTTTCCATTTATTTTACAATTTTACAATAAAGGACTTTTTAACAACTAAAAAACCATTGATTATTCTCTTTGGATAGATTATATGGTATGTGACTACATCTCAATAAAACTGCTTAATAAACAAATAAATAACTGTGCAAAAATAGCAGCTATGTACATCAAGGAAAACAGAGAGATTGAGAAATGAGGAATTTTCTTTACTTTTTTGTCTGTTTTTTGTTTATTATTATTATTGAAATAATAAAAATGTTTTAATAATGATTGAAGTGATAAACACACAGCTATGTGATTATACCAAATATCATTGATTGTATACTTTGGATAAATTGTATGCTTTATTAACATGTATCAGTAAAAAAATGTAACATGGGAATGTATAACATAGTAAAACCACATGTGAAATGTGAATATGAGTAAGATTACATATATAAGATCATTTTTCTTTGAAACTGAACTAATAAATGTTAATATCAGACATATTGTATGTTTCCATTTATATAAAATGTAAATATGAATCAATATATAAATATGAAATTAGTGGTTATGTAAGGCTGGGAAATGATAGAGGAATTGAGGGGTGATTGCTAAGGGATGTGGGATTTTTCTTTTGTGGAATAATGAAATTATTCTAAAATCTTTTGTGGTGATGAATGCACAACATTGTGATTATATTAAAAACCATTGATTATACACTTTGGGTAGATTGTATGGTATGTAAGTATATCTCAGTAAAGCTGCTTAAAAATAATAAATAAGACTAGCTAGAAATAGCAGCTATATATGGCAGGGAAAGCAAAGAGAGATTGAGAGGTGAAGAATTTTCTTGTTTGTCTTATTATTATTGTTGTTGAAATGAAAATGCTCTAATAATAAAGCAATGAATGCACAACTATGTGATTTGTGATTATACCAAATACCATTGATTGTACACTTTGGATGAATTGTATTCTTTATAAATATGTATCAATAAAATTGATTTGTTTGGGGAAAAAAAAAGATCTCAAATCAAGGACCTGACCTCACAACAGGAAGATCCAGTAAACCATGACCAAACTAAGCCCAAAGTGAGCAGAATCAAGGAAATAATGAAGAATGAAGTGAAGATAAATACCAATAAAATCAGCAAACTTTTACTGACAAAGTAAAAAAATAGAGAGGACCTTATTACTGACCTCACAGAAATAAAAAGGATTATAAGAGGATACTATGCACAACTATACACCAACAAATTATATAACTTACATTAAATGGACAAATTCCTAGACTCATATAAATTACCAACACCGACTCAAGAAGAAATAGAAGGGAAGTGGATGTGGCTCAAGTGATTGGACTCACGACTACAATATGGGAGGTCCAGTATTCGATTCCTATGGCCTCCTGGTGAAGGCAGGCTTGCCCAAGTGGAGAGCTGGCCCACATGGAATGCTGATTCATGCAGTGAACTGACCTGAGCAGAGTGCTGGCCCATGCAGGAGTGCTGGCCCGTGCAGGAGTGCTGGCCCAGGCAGAGAGCTGGTGCAGCAAGATGATGCAAAAAAAAAAAGAGATGCAGAGGAAGACAATAAGAGGCACAGCAGACCAGGGAGCTGAGGTGGTGCAAAAGATTGAGCACCTCTCTCCAACTCTGAAAGGTCCCACAATAAGTTCCTGGTGCTGCTTAAAGAGAAGACAAGCAGACACAGAAGAACACACAGCAAATGGACACAGAGAGCAGGCAAGGGGGGGAAAGGGTAGGGTGGGAGATAAATAAATCTAAAAAAAAGAAGAAGAAATAGAAACTCTCAACAAATGATTAACAGGAAAAGAGATTCAATCAGTCATGAAGAACCTCCTGAAAAAAGAAAAACCCAGAACCAGATGGTTTCACTGGTGAATTTTACCAAACACCTGAAGAAGAATGAACACCAATCCTGCTCAAACCCTTCCAAAAAACTGAAATGGAAAGCACACCTCCTAACTCATTCTGCTAAGCCAACACAACCTTAATATGAAAGCCAGATAAAAACACCATGAGAAAATTACAGAACAATATCCCATATGAACTTAGATACAAAAAATCCTCAAGAAAATACCAGCAAACCAAATACACAACACATTAAAAGAATTATATACCATGACAAAGTGGCATTTATCCCAGGTATGCAAGGGTGATTCAGCAAGAAAACCAATTAATTGAACAAAGAAAAAAACACATGATCATTTCAATAGATAAAGAAAAGGAATTTGACAAAATCCAGCACCACTTCTTGATAAAAAAACACTTAGAAAACTATGAATAAAGGGGTATGTGAAAAATCTGTAGCTAACATCATACTCAATGGTGAAGGACTGAAAACTTTCCCTCTAAGATCAGAAACAAGACAAGAATGCACGGTTATTCAACATTCCACTGTAAGTTCTAGCCAGAGCAATTAGACAAGAAAAAGAAATAAAAGGCATGCAAATTAGAGAGGAAGAAATAAAACTTTCCCTGTTTGTAGATGACATGATCCCATATAGAGAAAATCCTGAATTGTCAACCAAAAAATCTCCTCATGCTAACAAACAAATTCAGCAAAATGGCAGGGCAAGATCAACAAGCAAAAACCAGGGAAACGGACTTGGCCCAGTGGTTAGGGCGTCCATCTACCACATGGGAGGTCCGCGGTTCAAACCCCGGGCCTCCTTGACCCGTGTGGAGCTGGCCCATGCGCAGTGCTGATGCGCGCAAGGAGTGCCGCGCCACGCAGGGGTGTTCCCTGGGTAGGGGAACCCCACTCGCAAGGAGTGCACCCGTAAGGAGAGCCGCCCAGCGTGAAAGAAAAGTGCAGCCTGCCCAGGAATGGCGCCGCCCATACTTCCCGTGCCACTGACGACAACAGAAGCGGACAAAGAAACAAAACGCAACAAATAGACACAGAGAACAGACAACAGGGGCGGGGGGGGGGGGGGAATTAAATAAATAAATCTTTAAAAAAAAAAAAAACAAGCAAAAACCAGTAGTATTTCTATGCACTAGTAGTGAACAATCTGAAGAGGAAACCAATAAAAAAATTCCATTTATAATTGCAACTAAAAGAATCAAATACCTAGAAATAAATCTAATTAAGAATGTAAAGTACTTATACACAGAAAGCCAAAAACATTGCTAAAAGAAATCAGAGAACTAAATAAATGACAGGACATTCTGTGTTGGAAGACTAAATAGTTAAGATGTCAGTTCTACTCAAAGCTATTTACAGATTCAATGCAATCCCCCAAAAAAATCCCAGAGGGAGTGGATGTGACTCAAGCAGTTGGGCACCTGCAATGAGCTGATGAAAGATCAGACACAACAAGCAGGGAGTAGGTGTGGCTGAAGTAGTTGGGCACCGGCCTCCCACACAGGAGTTCCCAGGTTTAGTTCCCATTGCCTCCTAAAGAAGATGAGCAGACAACAGACAGACACAATGAGCAGACATCGAGCAGACAATGAGCAGACAGATGAGGGAGCCTCCTCAAAGGCAGGAAAAATTCCCACAACCATCTTTGCAGAAGTGGAATAGCCAATCATCACATTTATATGGAAGATTAAGAGGCCCAAACAGCCAAAACCATCTTGAAAAAGAAGAATGAAGTTGGAAGATTCACATTCCCAATCTTAACATATAGGTCTATGGAATCAAATTGAAAGCTTAGAAATCAGCCCTCGCATTTATGGCCAACTGATTTTCGACAAGGAGGAAGAGACCACTCAATTGGGAAAGAATAGTTTCATCAACAAATGGTGCTGGAAAAACTGAATGTCCATATGCAAAAATATGAAGGTAGGCTTATACTTCATACCATATACAAATATTGACTCAAAATGGATCAAGGACCTATATATGAAACCTAGAACTATACAACCCTAGAAGAAAATATAGGGAAGCATCTTAAGCATCTTTGCTAAGCAATGGTTTCTTAGACTTTAAACCCAAAGCACAAGCAACAAAAGAAAAATAAATAAATAAATGGGACCTCAAAATTTAAAACTTCTGTGTATCAAAGGAATTCATCATGAAAGTAAAACAAGAGCCCACGCAATAAGAGAGAATATTTGGAAACTATATTTGGTAAGGGTTTAATATCCAAAATATATTAAGAAATCCTATGGCTTAACAACGAAAAGAACAACTCAATTTTTAAAATGGCAAAAGAGGGAAGCAGACTTGGTCCTGTGGTTAGGGTGTCCGTCTACCATATGGGAGGTCTGTGGTTCAAACCCCGGGCCTCCTTGACCCGTGTGGAGCTGGTCCACGCACAGTGCTGATGCGCGCAGGGAGTGCCCTGCCACGCAGGGGTGTCCCCCACATAGGGGAGCCCCACGCGCTGGGAGTGTGCCCTGTAAGGAAAGCCACCCAGCACGAAAGAAAGTGCAGCCTGCCTAAGAGTGGCACTGCCCGCATGGAGAGCTGACACAAGATGACTCAACGAAAGAGACACAGATTCCTGTGCCGCTGACAACAGAAGCGGACAAAGAAGACGCAGCAGATGGACACAGAGCAGACAACCGGGGGGAGGGGAGAGAAATAAATAAATATATAAATATTTTTTTAAAATGGCAAAAGACTTGAATAGACATTTCTCCAAAGAAGATATACAAATGGACAATAAAAGCACATAAAAAGATGCTCAACATCATTAGAGAAATGCAAATCAAAACCAATGAGGTACCATTTCACACCTATTATTTTGGCTACTATTTTTAAAAAATGGAAAATAACAGGTTTTGAGAGGATGTGTGGAAATAGCAATACCCATTCATTGTTGGTGAGAATGGAAAATGGTGCCGCTGCTGTGGAACATAGTTTGGGTATTCCTCAAAATGTTAAGTATAGAATTACCATATGACCTGGCCATCCCACTTCTAGTTATATACCCAAAAGAACTGAAAGCAGGAATTTGAACAGATATGTGCACACCAATGTTCATAGTGGCATTATTCACAATTGTCAAACGATGGAAGCAACCCAAGTGTATGTCAGCCAATGAATAGATAAACTAAGGTATATACATACAATGGAATATTATTTGGCCTTAAAAAGGAATGTGCTTCTGATACTTGCGACCACATGGATGAATCTTGAAGACATCATGTTGAGTGAAATAAGACAGACACTAAATTACTAATATTGTACAATGTCACTAATATGAAATGATTAGAATAAGCAAATTTATAGAGTCGGGAACTAGAATACATGTTACCAGGGCATGGGATAGTGTTAGGAAATAGGGAGTTCACGCTTAAATGTACAGAATTTCTGTTTGAGGTAATGGGAAAAATGTGGTAATGGATGGTGGTGATGGTAGCACAACATTGTGAATGTAATTAACACCACTGAATTATGTATTTGAAAGTAGTTAAAGGGAAACTTTTGGTTGTATATATGTTATTAGAATAAAAGTGTTTTAAAAAACTATAGGGGGAAACGGACTTTGGCCCAGTGGTTAGGGCGTCCGTCTACCATATGGGAGGTCCGCGGTTCAAACCCCGGGCCTCCTTGACCCGTGTGGAGCTGGCCATGCGCAGCGCTGATGTGCGCAAGGAGTGCCGTGCCACGCAAGGGTGTCCCCCGTGTGGGGAGCCCCACGCGCAAGGAGTGCGCCCATGAGGAGAGCCGCCCAGCGTGAAAAGAAAGAGCAGCCTGCCGAGGAATGGCGCCGCCCACACTTCCCGTGCCGCTGACGACAACAGAAGCGGACAAAGAAACAAGACGCAGCAAATAGACACCAAGAACAGACAACCAGGGGAGGGGGGGAAATTAATTAAATAAATAAATCTTTAAAAAAAAAAAAAAAAACTATAGGACTAAACAACAGAAACAGTAAACCCTAATGTAAACTACAGATTATAGTTAGTAGCACAGTTATAATATTTGTCATCAATCATAACAAAGTTTTCACACTAAGTAAAAGTTAAGAACAGAGAAAACTGCAAGTATAAATGGGATATATGGGGTCTTTGTGTTTTCTGCATGATTTTCTGTAAACCTACAACTTCTCTAATTTAAAAAAATTTCAAAAAAAAACCAATCCTGCTGAATTTTTAATCTTGTCAATAAATCCATGAATGATTTATCTGAAATTAATTTAAATAAGCATGCAAGTCTGAAGTCCTATAGATTAGATGTCATGGAATTGAAAGTACACAGCTAAAATGGGCAGCTGTCTCTATTATTTCCTTTGCTCTGTAAAGTTAATAGCACCTACCAATGATATTTTTATGACTCTTAAGTATTCACAAACTTAAATATAACTAACCCTTAAGAATATAAACAATAATCTATAACTTAGTACATTAATTGAACTAAACTTCTTTTAAAATTATGGTAGTAAAGTTTTTGGAAGCAAACAAGCTTTTCTGATTTAGAGTATCTAATGCTGAGTGTCTTCAAGGTAAAACAATTTCTTGTTCACATTACTCTCATGTCTTTAGGGACCTCATAACTTACGTATATTTGACCAGTGGAATATATTTTCATACTTTCTATGCTTGGAACGTGTTTCAATTATCGGTTAAACTACACAAAGAATTGACAGTTGTCATTTAGAATGTATCCAAAGTAAGTACATAGCCTTAAATAAACAGCATGGTTAGAAAATTTGACAGTTTTACTCCCAATTTATTAATTTTGCAATAGTTGTACTCTTTAACATTTGCTCTTAGGAACCCTTAACATACATTTTAAACATTTGGACCACAAGTAAATGCCAGGTTTTAAAGAGTAAATTATCTTAGAATTGAAGGGATTGTAAAGAATATCTAGATTGCTTTCCTGCTTCATCATAGGCAGAAAAAGTGAAGCATTGAGAAATTGTGTTTTGCCCAACAGATAAAAGCAGTTCACATAAACAAGATTGTGTGGATGTGCTTCCAGCATATTAGTGGAATTATAATTTTGTTCTAAGGTTCACTTTTAAGGCACAAAGGATGCCAGTGATGGAGACCATTCAAAGAAAACAATCCTTCATTCTCTGGGGCTGGATTTTAGTTAACAAAGGGGACATTCTGAGTGATTAAAATCATCATTGTGGTGCTTATGGAGAAACATCACTTAGCAAGACTCCCACCAAAAATTTAAGGATAATGGCAAATATCTTTGTACCAAATATCATACTGCTCTAGGATCAATGTATAGTATTTCAAGTTCAGAGTATGTGGATGTATTATTATTCTTAATTTCAATGTCTGTGCTGAACCAGAGAGCTAGTGCTAGACTTCCAGATCATTCATTCTGCTTCCCTGAAAGGCCTTCCCATGAGTTTTAACCTTGGTGAGTCATGTAAATTAAAAAGTAATAATAATACTTAATTGCCCCGAAGACTCTTCTCACAGAGACAGTTCTAGGCAAGATCTGAGTCAGAGCAAGCATAGGAAACATGAAAAAGAAATACCATACTTATCTCAGAGTTGGCAGGTCCTTTCTTTGTCAGAAAGTGTTGTTACAATGGAGATTCCTAGCCAAATCAAGGTTCGCAAACCAGTGGCTATTACAACCCTGTGCATAAGCAAAGGAAGGCTTTCTGATTTCACATAAAGCCAAGAGGTTACTAGAAGAAGGAAAAAAAAAACCTTTTTAGTACTTTAGACTTAAGTAATCATCTTGACACACTTTGAATGCAAATTTATTACCTAGGAGATGGGAAGGGGGGCTTCGAAGATTTTCTGGAAGCTAGGTTTGTCATAGCTTGGAACACAGCTGGATTTATCCTTGGCCTGGTTAATTGCAGTGGCCTGGGATACTCTGATTCCTATAGTTGCTGATTCATGGAGTTAATAGGGGAAGACCCTGACATGAATGATCCAGCTGATGATGGCCATGGGTAGATGTCCAGCTCAGCAGACAGAACACGGTATGCAAAAGTCATGGCCACAAACAACAGGTGGAAAGAATGAGTCAGCAATAGGAAGATCCAACCTGGGATAATACAACTTCCCATTTCTACATATTGTTTATATCATGCAAAAACCTAGATGATGCTGTTTACATAGAGTATTTCCCAACAAGTAGACCAAACATAGACATGAGGAATGCAGGAATAAGAAATAAATGGTGATCCGGGGAAGCAGACTTGGCCCAATGGATAGGGCGTCCATCTACCACATGGGAGGTCCGCAGTTCAAACCCCGGGCCTCCTTGACCAGTGTGGAGCTGGCCCATGCACAGTGCTGATGTGCACAGGGAGTGCCGTGCTGTGCAGGGAGTGCCATGCCATGCAGGGGTGTCCCCGCGTAGGTGAGCTCCACACACAGGAAGTTTGCCCCGAAAGGAGAGCCACGCAGCGTGAAAGAAAGTCCAGCCTGCCCAGGAATGGCACCGCCCACACGGAGAGCTGACGCAGCAAAATGACACAACAACAAAGAGACACAGATTCCCATGCTGCTGATAAGGATAGAAGCCGTCACAGAGGAACACACAGCGAATGGATGCAATAGTGCCTGACCCAACATCAGTGTTCCAAACATAAGCATGCCAGCTGCTAGACTTCCACCATCCAAATCGCAGGCAAAATCTTCTTATCTCAATCACTAACTCAGAACCATGCATGGAATAGGATTCTGGGAAAAGTGAGGCCAGCTTACTCAAATTGACCCAATACAAGCTCACCATAGAATGAGTGCCAAAAATTAACTGCAGATATTTTCATGACATTGTTATTTATAATAATCAAGAATTGTATAAAACCTAAATGTCCAATAATACATTCATGGTATATCCGAACAGTAGAATATAGTAAAACTTTAGAAAGATTATAAAAAGAATGTTTATGTGCATGGATCTATGATAACAATACATATTATTGTACCTGGGTTCTTTAGGTTGTGTAAATTGGAAATTTTGATTAAGGAAATCTGTTGATAGTTAATGGCACCTCCAAAGGTGCCCACATTCTAATCCCTAGAATCTGTGAATATGTTAAGTTACATGGCAAAGGAGAATCCAAGTTGCAGATGGAGTTAATGTTAATAATCAGCTGACCTTAAAATAGATAATCCTGAATTATCCAGATGAGACATTGGAGAGTCCTTAAAAGTAGAAGCTTAGGCAGAAGAAGAGTCAGAGAAAGAGATGAGATGAAAGAAGACAGGCATTGTTTTCATTGACAATGGAGGAAAAGGGCCACAAGCCAAGGAATGTGGGCAGCCATAGAAGCCAAAAAAAGCAGAGAAATGGATTCTCCCCTAAAACCTTCAGAAAGGAGTGCTGCCCTGCCAATTCCTTGATTTTAGCTCAATAAGACAAATGTCAGACTTCCGTTCTACAGAACTTTAAGATACTAAATTAGCATTGGTTAGCTGCTAAGTGTGTGGTAATTGTTACAGCAGCTATGGAAAACTAATACAGGAACCATGATAGAATAGATGTGAAAATTTGAAGTGTGGTGCCAGACCACCAAGTGGAGATTTCAAAGTAGGTGACCTAGATATTAAGTAGCTCTGAAAACTCACAAATGAGAAATAAAAAGATTATGAAAGTGGAAACAGACTGTTGTGTGAGGAGATTTTCTTTGGGTAAAACTGTGCAGTGAGTTTGCTTTCTTCCTTCCCAGGGGAAAAGGTTATAGGGGAAACTGCCCCTTCAGGTCAAACCTAGTTAGAGGGGCTTGAAGAGCTTGATTTGTGTCCCCTTGAGTTTGGAGGCACAAAGGACTGATGTCTAACTCCTACTCAGGAAATCTAAAGGGCAAGAGAGATGATCTGGTGATCTGTTTGGGTGATGGAGGATGGAGAGCTGCTCCTGCATTAGGACCAGCATACCCTCCTAGAGTTTGTCAGGAAAAAGAGTAAATGGGTCATTCTTATGGAATAGGTGTTTTGACTCCTAAATCAGGGAAGAGGAGGCAGATGGAGCTTCAATAGGAAGAGTCTGTATGGAAAACCCAGAGCTGAGTAGATAACAGCAGCTGAGGATTAGAATGCATCATGATGACGTGAGAATTACAGTCAGAGAGGCCCAGCAGGGGAGCCCCCAAAGAACCCAGGAAAGCACTGTTACAGTAAGCACAGTTGTTTCCAACAGAAGGGCCCACCCAATCCTGCAGCACAAAGCAAAAACACGTCTGTCAGTGAGAAGGTGATTTATTGCAAGTGCACAAGCAAGGAACTTGGGGAATTTCCCAAAACCAGTTCAAAATGAGAATGGGAGCTAGGGTTTTTATAGGCAAAGAAAAGGGTAGGTGAGAAGAAAAACAAGTAAAACAAAACATGTGATGACGGTAGAGCTTCCAGAAGTCTTGTTAGGAGGGTACATGCAATTTGTCAGTCCTGCATTGTCTCAAGCATGTTCAACTTGTCCTTGGTTTCAGTGGGTAATAAAACAGTTTAGATATTGTTGTGTAGGTGCAAGATTTTCATGGATCCTTTCCCAGCTGACCACTCAAGGATATCAAGCCTTTTGTCTCTGAAAAATTTAAAGATTTACTGGGTCATAAGGTGCTCCTGACACTAGTCCGTGTGGTTTTTCTTTGAGCCATTATCTTATTCCTGTAAGCAAAACAGAGATAGTCTGGTCAATATCCACCAGGGATCTAAGTACAAGGAGTAAACTTCTAAAATTAGATTAATAGAAAACCAGCTCAATTAGTTTTAGAATTTTCAGAGCTGCTTAAGTGAAGAAATTTTAATAAGCATATTTTAACAAGACCTGGCTGCCAGGAATCTTGGACCCCTGTCACGTGGCAGGGCACAGTGGCAGCATCTGCCTGTCTCAGGCTTCTCCAGTCTCCATTGCTTTCAGCTTCTGGCTACTCCTTCCATGGCTTTCTCTCTCCCAGGTTCCATTGATTTCAGCTTTTTGTTCCCACGGTTTTCTCTCTCTTCTTCTGTGGATTCCTCTCTGAGCTCCTAGGCCTTCTCTCTCTCTGTCTTTCCAAATTCATCCTGTTTGTAAAGGACTCCAGTAAGAGGATTAAGACCCACACTGGTAGTGATCTAATCAAAGAGTCCCACCCACAATAGGTTCATACTCACAGGAATGGATTAGCCCTAAGGACATGATCTTTCCTGGGGTCCACAAAATTATCAAGCTACCACACATAGTTTTGCACATGATTCTTTATCTTTATTCTGAGTTCAAGTTCTAATGGTCATAATAATAGGGGAAAAAAACTAAAAATTAAAGAATTACTGCTATGCTAAATAATTTATAGATTCTTCCTTATGTTATCCATATAATTTCTAGCCTCCCCAATCTACTATTTGAGTTAGACGCAGCTCACTCACTTTTTGCATACTCCATGCTCTTCATAGGGCGCAGGTGTGAATTCCATGGGGTCTGAATTAGAAGACAAATCTATACACAGACAGTTTGCCATCTAATATCTCTTCCAACATTTAAGGCTTTGTTCTCTACTAGGAGGTTCCACAGTCATGTCTGCAAAAAGATTTTTAGTTTAGAAAAATCACTATATTGTGAAGTGACTTCTTTTACATTTGTATGTTCCCTCTAAGAATCTGAAAATGCATAGGATGTGCCTGACTGACCAAAATATGACAAATTTTGTTCAGAAATGCTCTACTCCCTAAATATATATTAAGCAATGACCTACGAAGAGTGATTTAAGAAAAAAAAAATCGTTTGCCCTTTCTGCAGAGGCTTGATTTTGAAATCTTAATCCATTTAACAGTGTCCCACATTTCAACCAGTGTAAACATAACTGAATCCAAGTCTGTGAGAAACTGGAGTGTTATTTTGTTTCCATCATAGTTTGGCGTGAGCACAGTGCATGTTAGGCAAGCAATCTGAACTGAGATTAAGGGACTCCTTTTCTCAGCACTATTTTATCATGCTTAGGAATTTCTTTTTTCTCAACATTATTTCATTATTCTTACATTTTTTGCTATATCAAATTGACATTTATATCGCCCCAAAAAATCTTATAATTTATTTCACCATTATTCCTTAGTTATTTTACTACAGAGCCGAGAATTGTTTAACTCAAAGTGCCAATACACATGATTATATTTGTAAAGGACCTATCAGCCAACTTTAGCTGATTTTTCTGATATGTAATTACTTCACCAAGCTGGAATGAGTCATCAGGCAGAAGAGGGGTCATGTAGCTGCTGAATTCTAGTCTGAAGCAGCAGTGGGGGTAAAGGAAAGACCAGAACATGAGAAAGAGCATGGCATTTTGGAAGAAACTTTAAATAATTCTGGATGGTAGCAGCAAGCAGTGCTTGGGGAGAGTGGTAAGATATGAGGCTGGGGCAATAAGGGAGGTCTCAGTCCCTAAATGTCAGGCCAAAGGTGTTTTCTTTAAATCTGGTGCCATTGAAAGACTTTCAGGGAATGTGCTTAAATTTGTTTTGTTGTTGTTTTTAATCCCTTAATCTAGTGTAGGAAATTGATTGGCTTCGGGAGGTGGGGCAAGACTAGAAGCAAGAATGAGTGGTGGTTGTGCTGATCGAGGCTAGAGATGAGGGTTGCTGGAGCTAAAAGAGTGGCAGTAAGTGGGAAGAGAAATGTATGGATTTGTGATATACAAAGGGCCTAGAATGGATCAATAATTGGATGTGGGGAAATGTGGGAAAGAGGGATGAGTTGTGGGGAAATGTTGGAAAGAGGAAGGTCTTGAGGGAGGTAGACCCATGAATTACAGACCGAGTTCTAATTCTCACATGGCTTACATCCAGGAAAGGTCCAAATGGAAACCCTTTTTTCCCCATGGTGAGACTGGGAATACTGATATAACAAGACTTTAATGATTTGATTTAATATCTCTGTACTTTTTTGAACCTTGCTCATCATTTTCCCGAGGTTCAGTGACTAGAATGGGACTATTTATGTATTGGGTCTGTTCTGTGGCAAGGTCAAGGTCAAGACTAGGCTTGAGTAGAAGGATAAAAGAAACAGGGGTTGCTGACGTGATGGGGCACTGACATCATTCTTGGACTATCTACTTTTGGACTTCTCATTTGTTGAGGAAAACAAAACCCCTAACTTGCTTTTCTGATTCCTCAGCCAAATCAATTCCAGGCTAGTAGACACAACTTCTATACAATAAAGAAAATATAAGCTCCAGTGCTTCAGAAGCAAGATCTCAAAAAGGGGTCAGGGCAAACACAGAAGTTAGGGAAAAGCTTGAGGAGCTCAGGATGCCCAGAGCTTTACACTACGTTTATTGAAACCAAACTAATTCCAGACTTGATCTGCTGATGTGTGGAATGATGAAGATCTGCTCAGAAACCGAGTGGAGTTTTGCCAACATGTCAAAGAGATCAAATCCTGGAGATGAGAAGAGCTGGGGAAAACAGGGACTAACAGAAATCCCCAGGGATTTCTAAAACACGTGGAAAATAAACCTCACAATGTACAAATTTGATGTGCTGTGGAGAAGAGTAATTTCAGGTAGGTTGGGCAAAATAAATCAGCACATGTGCTAAAAAGCAACAACAACAAAGGTTAAGAGGAGAAATGTGCGTAGTAGGGGATTGTTTTCTGCTTTCTGATTGCAGTGAAGTCCTTACCAAAGCAACTATGGAATCTCAAAGACAAGATTCAAGAACAGAAAGAGTACCCCTGCTCAAACCAAGGGATGCTCAGAAAGAGATATGAAGGCTTTTGGTGACTTAAAATGACCCAAATAAATCTCTGCGATATTGTGAAACATTGTGGAATCTCAGTCTTTTCATAAGCAGTATAGAACTAACATTTATTGTTTTCTTCTAAGTTTTTCCAAGCAGTATGTTAAGAATATATTAGGAAAGAAGTACTGCACAAAATGAAAAAATTGTCAAAAGAGATGAACAAGTAATCCTAAACTTCTTAAAAAATGATGCTTAATATATTGCCAAATTCAATTAATAGGAAAATGAAATAGTAATGATAGGTTTAAAGATTAGAAATAGAATACATAATACTTTAGAAAAACTAAAAGTAAAAAATAAATTGGGGTATTAAAAAAATGAAAAATATCATCAAAATTTTTTTGATGTTTTGTCTTTCATCACTGTAATAGGTGTTGACCTATATGTACAGTGGCAAGACAATCTCTTCCATTTCTTCCTCAGTGTCTATGGCTTTGCTTTTTGTTGTTGTTGTTGTTATGTCTTCAAACAAGTTTTAGGTCACAGTAAAGTCACATACAGAATATAGGGAATTCCCATACACACATCAAACCCTTTTCCCCCTTCCCCAGCAATGATCTTTTTACAATGTGGATGTTACATTTGCTGCAACTGATGTACAGATATTGAAACATAGCTACTAACTATGGTTCTATATGGTTTACATTATGGTTTACATTTTAGACTGTATACTTTTATAAATTTTTGGTTACATTATTTTTTTTGTCTTTATTTTTTTAATGTTACATTCAAAAATTTTTGGTTACATTATGGTTTACATGATGCTTTTTATTTAGGCTATAAACCTTTATAAATTTTTGGTTATATTTAACATGGCCTGTATCCATCATTGCAGGATCATGCAGAACACTTCCATTTCCCCCCAGCAACTCCATCTTCCAACTATTCTCTTCCTCTCTCCCCCTACCCTCAGGGCCCACAGTGACAACCAAGCTTCACAGCTTGAAGGACAAGATTCATAGATACTTGCAACAATGCTGAGGGCTTGACACACTAGTCTGTACTCCCCCCCTTGGGGAGCCACCCATGTTCTTAAGAGACACCCTCCCCTCTGTTTGAGAATATCAGGCCTCCCCAGGACGGGGGCATAATACCTTCCTGCTCATTCTATGGTTCTCCACCCACTGATATAACACACTATGACATGATGAGCACTTATACACTCCCTGGAAGCCTGCCCCAGATGCATACTGTGACAGATGCCCCCATCAAACACCTTAAACCAGTAACCCTTCCTTATTATATTTTCTAAAGAGTTCTCTCAATATTGTAGTTTCAACCACATACCTGACAATCTCCCATGTTCACTTGCTCCCCCTCAACTGTCCCCCAATTCCTTGGACCATCTGACCCATCCTTCCAACCCAGTTTTGGATCACAGAAAGGTTCACCTATGGCAGGGGAAGAGGACTGATGTGGGGTGTCATTGATGGGGGATGCATGGGTGGAAGGGAGTTCTCCAGGGCATACATATATAGGGTATATAGATATGTTTGGATGTTCATTGGGTATTGACATAGAGGGTAGAGTTTCACACGACAACTGAGGGAGTGCTGAGTTCTCATTCTGGGATACTCTGTCATGCTTCCCAATGGAGCAGCAACAATCCCCCAAGTACAAGGGCAAAGACCAGAGAAGAAGGATGGTCCAATGATGGGCCCTTGGTACTAATGATTATGCATATGAGTCTGTGTGCTTGAAATTTCAGCTAGGCCTAGAGCTGCAGGGTGCCTAAGAGTTACCTCCTGAGAACCTCTATGTTGCTCAAATATGACCACTCTCTAAGCCAAACTCAGCTTGTAAATGCATTACCTTCCTCCCAGCATGGGACATGACTCATGGGGATGAGCCTTCCTGGTGCTGAGGGATTACTACCAAGCAACAACTGGTGATGCAATTAGAAAAAGACCTTGAATAAAAGGGGGAAATGGTAAAGACAAATGAGTTTATATGGCTAAGAGACTTCAAAATGAGTCAGGAGGTCATCAGAGGGGTTGTGCTTACACACATTTCAGCAGGATCCCAGAGACAGCCAGAGTAGATACAACCCCAGGTAGTGGTGCTCTTGAGGGCCACAGAAGCATTCAGGTCCTACAGTCATGACAGATGGCTCTGGAGTTCAGTGCCTTGACAGTGGGTCCTACTTTGGAATTTGTGCTCCTGAGTGTGATGGAGTTGGACTCAGATGTGACCTCTCTACGCATGCCTCTTCTGTCACTTTTATGGAACCTGTGGTTGGTACTGGGGTTGGTGTATGCTCAGGAGACTTGAATCTCTGGACTGTCTATGTGCCAGCTGGGCCCTGAGCCTAGCAGATTTATGACACATACTCTCCAGTTCGTTGGACATACCCAGGTTAGCTAACAGGGAGGTGATGATGGTCAACAAGCACACCAGGAGAGTCTACCACTGCAAGCAGGAGAATTCCATCCATCAGTCATGTGGGATCTAAGCCGCCTCTTGATTTAGAGGTGCAGTGGACACTGCCATCCCAGTGTCCTCAGGATAGAGGAATAAAACATGGATTAGAGTGGATTTACTGGTATTCTACTATAGAATTATTGTGACTCTAGCAATGGAAGTAAATTATATCATTGATGTGGAAACAGTGGCCACAGGAGTTGCTGAAGGTAGGGAGAGGAAAAAAGAGGTGTGATATTGGGGCATTTCAGGACTTGGAGTTGTCCTCAATGATATTGCAGGGACAGATTCAGGACATTATATATCCTGCCAAAACCCACTGAATCAACCAGTAGAGAGTGTAAACTACAACATAAACTATAATCCATGCTGTGTAGCTATGCTCCAAAATGTACTCATCAAATGCAATGAATGTATCACACTAATGGAAGAAGTCGTTGATGTGGGAGGAGTTGGGAGGTGTCAGGAGTGGGGTATATGGGAACCTCTTATATTTTTTACTGTAACATTTTGTGTGATTTATGTATCTTTAAAAAAAAGATAATAAAAAAATAATACAAAAAAAGAGAGATGAACAAGTAACCACAAAACAAGAAATACAAAGGAGCAATTAATATATGAAAAAAATGTCCATCTTCAAATTAGGCAAATTATGACATACCATGTTGTGTCCATCAACTTGGCAAATATTTTAAAGTATAGAACAATAATACCTTTGTTGGCAATGGTGTGAAGGGACATGATCACACGCCTCTAGTCAAATTACAACAATCTTTTGTAGGATGATTTAGCAATTTGTTTCAAAAGTCTCAACCTAGTAGTTTCATCTTTACAAATTTACCCTGTAGAAACAACCAGAAACGTGCAAAATTATTTACATATAAAGACATTAGTGAAGACAATTTTAAAGCCATAAAAAACTGAAAATAGCCTAAAAAAATCAATGTCAACAACAGGGAATTTGCTAACTAAATTATGGTTTAACAGACTGGTCATGAGTGAGACAAGACAAGTAAAGTTAAGCCAGACTACTTGAGTTTGAATCTGAATCCCACTACTTCCTTGCTGTAGAAATGTGGGCAAATTGCCTAACTCTTGTGTGATTCAGTTACCTCATGAATAAAATGGAGTTATTGTAAGAAATAATGAATACATAGAGTCCATAAAATTGTACCTAGATGCAACAAGTGGTCAATAAGTATTAGCAATTGTGTTTTTTTTTTTTTAAGATTATTTCTCTCCCCATCTCCCCCATTGTCTGTGCTCTGTGTCCATTCACTCTGTGTTCTTCTGTGTCCACTTGCATTCTTCTCAGGCAACACTGGGAACCTGTGTCTCTTTTTGTTGCATCATCTTGCTGCATCAGCTCTCCATGTGTGCAGTGCTGTTCCTGGGCGGGCTGTTTCTCGTACAGGGCAGGTCTCTTTGTGGGGCGCATTCCTTGTGTGTGGGGCACCCCTATATGGGGAGCAGCCCTGCGTGGCATGGCACTCCTTGCACACAGCAGCACTGTGCATGGGCCAGCTCACCACATGGGCAGGAGACCCTGGGTATTGAACCCTAAATCTCCCATATGGTAGGCAGATGCTCTATTGGTTGAGCCACATCCGCTTCCCAGCAATTGTGTTTTATTGTTAGTATTACCATTGATTATAAACACTTAGCAGGAGAGAGACCTGCAATAACTCTGCAGTGGTAGAGGGTAAGGAAAGGTTAAGTCTCTGTAGCAGTTTGATATTATTTATGAATTTTAAAAAAAGATATTGATTATATTTGTAAACTGGTCTGTTCCTCTGGGTGTGATACCCTTTGAGTGTATTAAATTCAAAGGTTTTAAGTTTAATTAAATCAATTTAGGGCCTCTGATTCAACCACATAAGTAGGGCATGGCTCAGGGTTGAGTCCCCTACCCCCTTTGTGGTCTATATAAATGGACACTCAATCAACAAGACACACAGAAGAAGATACACAGAGAGAAGACATGGAAGAGGAGAGAACTTGGTTATTTCGGTCCAGCCAAGTGACAGAAAGGAGAAGTTTCAAACAGCTAAATCCCCTGGAAGAGCTGAGTCATTTGCCTGATAGTTTGCAGTTGAAGAGACAAGAGCTGAGCAGTTGAGAAGAAACAAGCCCTCCAGCCTACAGCTGAGATAAGAAGAAGCTGGGACATTGGAGCCATAAGAGGAAGAGGAAGACTGAACCAGAAATTGGTAACCATCTTGCTTCAACACATGGCAACAGACTTTGGTGAGAAAATACCTCTTATGATACCTTGAGCTGCACTCTCCAGGGCCATGTAACTGTAAACTTTTACCCCAAATAAACACCCCTTATGAAAGTCAACAGATTTCTGGTGCTTTGCATCAGCACCCCTTGGCGGACTAATACAATCTCCATCTGGAACCTTGATGGGAGTATGCAGGTCTGAGTGTCGGGGGGTCGGGAATGGTAGTGTTGGTGGTGATTCTCAGACAGAGGAAGAGTGAGAGCCAAGGTTGGGTAGAAAACTGTAGAAAGAAGAGCGACAAGGTACTCTTGACACACAGGGCCTGTTTGACATTCTTGCCAGCCCCTTCTGTGGTTATAGAAGCAGAACACGTCTACTAAATCATCAGTAAGTAAAGATTAAGCAATCAAGAGGCAAGATTTTTATTCCTGAGGAAGTAAGACATTCAAGACAACTCAGAACTTAACCACTCTGAATTAAGAAGATAGAAGGTTTTTCTAGGTTGGTTCTCCAGAAGACATACCAAGTTCTTCAAGTGTTGTTTTTTACATTCCTATCATGTTAGGATGGTGACTGTATTCTTTAAGACTTGGGTTTGGATTAGTTGATAGACTTCCACTGGCTTTCTGAGTACAACTGTTCAAGGAATAGATTCAAAGGCAGGAATAAACTTTAGAGGTCATTTAACTGAGGGGTTCTCAACCTATTGTGTGTCAAGGACTCCTTTGGCAGGTGAATAAGGCCTACAAATTATAAAAGAACACAATTACAATGAGAAGGAGCTATCAAAAAATTTTAAAAACCAAATTTGTGATTGTATTAGTCAGCCAAAGGGGTGCTAATGCAAAGTACCAGAAATCTGTTGGCTTTTATAAAGGGTATATATTTAGGGTAAAAGCTTACAGTTACAAGGCCCTAGAAAGTCCAACTCAAGGTACCGTAAGAGGTACTTGCTCACCCAAGTCAGCTGCCACTTGTTGAAGCAAGATGGCTGTGATCTCTGTAAGGGTTCAGCCTTCCTCTCTCTCAGCCACAGGCTGGCATGGGGCTTGTTTCTTAGCAGGCTCAGCTACCAACTGTCAGGCGAATTGCTCATCTCTCTTCCAGGGGCTGTAGGATCGAAGTTCCCTCCTCTTCCGTGTCTATGGAGCTCTCTCTTTCTTCCTGTGTATCTTTTGTGTTTTCTTGAGTGAGTGCTCATTTATGTCAGCCCACCAAGGAGGTGGGGATTTAACCAGAGTCATGCCCTGCTAATGTGGTCAAATCAAAGCCCTAATCTTAACATAATTTAATCAAAGACATCTCAGCTGAATCTAATACACTCAAATGGTATCACACCCAGAGGAATAGATTAGTTTACAAACATAGTGTCTCTTTTGGGGATTCAGAAATAACCTCAAACTGCCACAGTGATATCATAATATATGTGCTTTGTTATGAATATATTAATACAATCTAGCTGCAAAGATTAATAAGATCAAGGAACACTGTGACTTTGAAGTAGTGCCAAGCATAAACAATAAATTGAGACATCTGCAACAATTGTAATGCAGCATGAAAATTAGTGATTTCTATTGGTGACAAAGTCATAGCTACTGTGAATACTACCAAGGTGTTGTGTTTTTTGTGTGTTTTTTTTTTTTGTCTCCATTCATAATTAAAGGAATTGTTAAAGTTCTGTTAGAAGTTAGTAAAAGTAAAGATGCAATTCCTGCCCTTCCCCACATCAGGTTCAATCCACAGACACTGGGTTAAGAACCCCTGATCCAGTAGTCCAAAGCCAGGCTGTCACAGATTAGGAAACTGTAGCCCAGTTTTCAATCCCCCTGATGGGTCTGGTCACACAATGAGCTAATTGTAGATTGAAGTCCCAGAAAAATTTAAATTCCTTTATTCCAAATTGTTTCCTGATGACTGGACTTTCAGTGTTCTGGGCTTAAAGGCAACATATAGTTGACAGAAGCCAAACTAAATTATTTTCAAGCAAAAGTAAAATCTGGATTCATAGTACTTGATTTTCTATTTAAAAAGAGCCCTACTTGCTTATAGAAATTATAATCAAGGCTTCTCATGATCCAGTGAGGTCTGTCTAAGCTGTTTGCAGGTAAAATTTATATATCCAGGGAAACGGACTTGGCCCAGTGGTTAGGGCGTCCGTCTACCACATGGGAGGTCTGCGGTTCAAACCCCGGGCCTCCTTGATCCGTGTGGAGCTGGCCCATGTGCGGGAGTGCCGCCCCATGCGCGGGAGTGCCGCCCCACGCAGGGGTGTCCCCCGCGTAGGGGAGCCCCACGCGCAAGGAGTGCACCCATAAGGAGAGCCGCCCAGCACGAAAGAAAAGTGCAGCCTGCCTAGGAATCGCGCCGCCCACACCTCCCTTGCCGCTGACGACAACGGAAGTGGACAAAGAAACAAGATTCAACAAATAGACACAGAGAACAGACAAACGGGGGGGGGGGGGGGATTAAATAAATAAAATAAATCTTTAAAAAAAATTATATATCCAAATATTTGACCAATTAAGAGAGCCTTTCTGAACTACTTTTAGTACCAAATTCAGAGTTCTTTTTTTGGACATGAACAATTCCTTCATACTTCAAGAAGGCCTTGAGATCTGTAAGCTAAAATCCTGAGAATACATTTTTGAGGCACTGCCTGTGAACACCTATAAAAATGCATCAGTGACAGGATTATAATTAGAGCACTCATTCCTGTTATTACAAAGTCACACAGGGAAGCATCCAATAAAAGTTCTCCAAAGGTAAGACAATGTTTTGGCTGCTCGTTAATAATAGTATAACCCTGTTCTTCACACACTATAATGTTCCATCCAAACAGTCCAAAGTACTTATAAAATTTGACTTATTTGGAAGAAAGCTTAGTTATAAGGAAAACATTCAAGAGTATTCCTTCCCTTGTTAATTTTCTAAGTCTGTCCTAGGGTCTCTTATTTAACCTTCTAGTCAAGTCAATCAGCCATCCACAACTGTTCTTTAAAATATCATTTCTCTGTCAAGAATTGTTCTAGGCCCTGGAAAAAATAGCAGCAAATAAGACAGAATCCTTGCCATCAAAGAGCATATATTTTAGCCTAGGATTTATTTGTTTGCATGGGAAGGGGGCTTCTAATATAAATAAAACCTAGGTGTAACCAAGCTCCATTCTTTTCTTCCTTACCTAGTGATTTCCTGCTAACCTATGAGGTACAGGTGGTAAATGAGAATGAAGGAATCAAGGAATTTAATCCTATTTCTCTTCTGCCTGGATAAAGACCAGAATGCTTGGGCTGAGGAGATAGGGACAGTATGGGCTCACTTAATTTTGTCTTACCAGATGATTATTAGGAAGATGAAAGATGATAAGGAAGAATTACCAATCCTTCTCACAAGTCCCTCCTGCCTCACTAGTCAACCCTAAACCAAACTTGCACTGGAATGATGGATGTATTTAAGTAATTTAAATGAAGGGTCACGTAGAGCTTACAAAGTGGAATAGTGAGGAGGGAACAGAAATACTACCTCAGCCTCTAACCTACTTTTTCCCACGTAGCACAGAGAGGAGACTCTGTTTATTCGGGTCTTTGGCTGGAGCACCTCTCAAGGTGCTCTACTCACTCCCTAGTCTCCCCAGACACCTTTCTCTTATCCTCATTTCTGCTTCCATGCTGGTGTCCGGGAGGTAACTCCCTTAGAAGAGAGTTACCTCCCATCTCTTTCCTACTGGGGTTCCTTAGACTGTGGCCAGATGCCAGTGAAATCTCTTCTCTGTTCAAGTCCTTCCAATCTGCAGTGGGTAGATTCTTAGAGCCTCTCGAGTGAGGTACAAGGTCGAGGATGGTTCCTCAGCCAGTCTCCCCACAGAAGTAAGTATGAGGGCTAATCTCTTCACTAGCTCCCTCAGAGGAAAAACACCTCAGCAAAGCCAGTGTTATTTTTTCCCCCATGACAGCATATCAGTCTCAGATGACAGAAGCATATTCTTGTGGTTAACGTAAGTTTGACTATGTTTTTTTCAAAACCATATCCCTAGCTTTATTTCACTAAGGAACATTTCACCACTACCTGGGTTTGGTTTACATCTAGTCAACAGTGTCAGTTGTGAATCACTTTATCTTATCACCTGGGACAGCTTTCTGCTTCCCAAATCTCTCATCTAGTAGAGGGGAGGAAAGAAGGGTGTCACACCCTACTGTTTTTTATTTTCTCTCACTTCACATATTTTTCCATTCATTATATGTTGTAAGAAGGCACAGGCAATTGGGCAGGGCTACAGAAACCAAAGAAGGCAAGAGTATTTTCCCACTTGTATCTCTCAGGGTCCTGCTGAAAACAGCTAGTTCACATAGGATTTAACTGAAGAGAGTTTTATGAAGGGAAGCTTTACAGAGGTGCAAACAAACTTAGGGGAACGCATCAAAGAATGGTGAAGACTGGGGACAAACAAGAGCAGGAAGCTGGTACTAAGCCAGGCCTGTAGAAGCAAGGGTGGTGTTACTGGACCCTCAGGAGAGCTGCAGCCATGGAAAAGGGCCACTTGAAAATAACTGTGGCAAAGAAGAATGAAACCACTAAAAAACCCACGACCTGGCAATAAATAGCTCTAACTCTCTCTCCTTCTGCCCTCTAATCTCCTGCCTGTGCCACACATCAGTCAAACCCAATTGGAAGCCAGAGAGCAAGGAAGCCCAGGTGATGCAGTCTGCAGACATCAGCCCCCCCAGGGCAGAAGCAAGGCAAAGGGTGGAGAATGAAGAGGCAAAGAAAGAGTAGCCAACACAGTCAACATCTGAAAGTTTTTTAAAAACAGTCCACTTATACTACAAAGCAAACAACTATGAACAACTTATTACTACTGAACAATAGAATACTGGACTTCTATATGCATCTAAAGACTACAGCACTACCTTCTGGAATTTCAACAAATAGAAGACACACAGGGTATCTGGTTCCTTGTCTCATGATAGCTCAGGTTTGAATTTTCTTTCCCCACCCCTTCACACCCCATCTCCTTACTCTGCATTCTGTGTGTATGTCATGGACAGTAAAAAACCTGTTCAACTGTCCATATTTCTAAAATTACAGGTTTTAAGAAGACCATCTTATTCAATACCTCCCCACCCCAACACCTATTCACAGAAACACATCAGGAATTCCTTAGATAGCTTTGCTAACAGCTTCTCTAGTTGAGTTAAATACTTGGTGAAAATTGCTTGCCATTGCCTGAGGGAAACTTCTACTATTGAACAACTGTTAATAAGTTCTTAATACTAAGCCAAATTTGCTTCCCTATTAATCTGCTGCTACTATTTCTAGATCTCTCCTCTAGAGTAGAGCAAGCCTACTTCTTCTACCTGACATCCCTTTAAATATGGAAGACAGAGACTCTTCTGTTTTCCTTAGATTGAACATTTCTACTTCCTCCCACTTTTCCTTGTTCGAGGGAGACAGTGTACTAAGAAAAGAGAAAGAGAGACTGAAACGATGATGGGAAGGTACCTCGCCCACTCACGTCACAATAAGGAGGAAAAAGCAAACAGCAAAGCCAAGACTGATCTATAGCTAGACATCTAGGCAAAAGATTCTTGAGGTTATGAAACTCCTGCTACAACTCCCACACCTAGCAAGAGAACTGAATCCAGGATTTTGTCGTGTTTTCCAGACTCTGCACTAACTTGCCAATACCTCTTCTAAACTGCAGCATGCTCCACCTTTCTTCTGCCCAGCAGAGGACAGTAGTTCTGGTTACTTTCCTTGATTTGAAATCTGCACTTTTATGAATGCAATCCAGGAGTGTGTTCACTTATCTAGAAAGAATTGCACTGTTGGTGCACACTTGGTTTTGGTGCACCAAATTCCCAAGGACTTTTCATAGGAACTGCTATCTAGTCAAGCATCCCCTCTGCAGTACTTTGGCGATTTTTTTAAAAAAATCTATTTGCAAGCATTATGTCTCCTGTGATTTTCTACCTCCCTGCCTGAATTGTGAGCTCTTTCAGGGCAACAATGTTCCATATTTGCTTCCCCAGCACCTAGCATGGCCCTGGACACATATTAGGTATTTGGTAAATTTTTGTTGATTGAATTATTGAATTAGAGTTTTTTTCTTCACTTCAACTCAAGATTACATTTTGTCAAGATAATTTTGTCTTGATATAGTCATTAGTAATTTTGCCATTCTTCCACGGTTAATGCCACCTATAACTGTGATAAATGCAGTGATTAATTTAAAATAACTTATCCAAATTAGAGACAATGGCTTGATGATCTGAGAAAAGCATCTTCTCAAATTTGCAATTGATATATTAAATTTAAACCAAATCGTTTAGGTCTCTTTGTCCCCATCTTTAAGATGAAAGCATTAAATTTTACCATATACTTTTTAAAGATATTTGATAAGGATCAAATATTATTGTGTTTGATATTTTTACATCAAATAATTTTAAGATTAGTTAAAATTCTGCAATGATTCCTAAATTTATACTCCTGGTATCTTTAACCAAATTTCTTATTTTTGAACTATAAAAAAGTGACATAATACTCTTGTAGCATATATGGCTTTACATCTTCCCAAAACCCTTCCAGTTCTTTTCCCTTCTAGTCACAGCAGCATTTCATTTCTTAATAGTTATACAGCAAGCTTTGGGAAATAGCTGTTTGTAAAAGCTCATAACTGATAAGTAAATCCTGTCTGCTTAGACTTCTCTCCCAGAAACTCTAAGGATGAACTAACTGTTCTGTGAGCTGCCTGGCTACATAGATACTGTAAGCTAGAATTTCTGCCCTGCTGAGAAACATTGCAAAGGCCTGTTTCCAAACACTGCAGACAGCATAAAAGACCCCCCTGGCTTGTGGCAAGTGCGGGCGTCGAGCCTTGGAAGTGCCGTGCTCTCCTCCCACCACTGAGGATGAGGATTCTAGGCTACCATCGGGCTTGGATCTTCCACCGTGGAAGAGCTTGCTCATGTAAGCCTCCAAATAAATGCTCACTTGCTGAGCAAGCTGGACTTGTGCAGGTCTTTCTTTGGTCTGACATATCCTTCTCAGTTTGGTGGGAAGCTGTCATTTTACACAGCTCCCTGCTAAACACCTTTCTATTCAATAGGTTGGATACTGGTTTGCTATTCTGCTCCTAAAAAGTCACAAAAATATTTATCGGAAAATTTCCTCCTCCAAAGGACAGGTTTTGTCAAAATTAAGTCCTCAAAGGACAATATGAAAGTTTAAATTCCCTCAGTTTAGCTTATAACTTCAAGCCATTTCAACACTATCCATACCATTTGGTCGTTTTCATTCTCCTAAGATGGGGTCTGAAATCCTGGAGATTCTCATTTGCTGCTGCTGCTGAGCAAAATCAGCTCAAGACTGGAGTGGAGGTCAAGGGTGTGAGGCAGTTAACTGGGGACAAGGACTATATACTTTTGGGGGAAGAATAAGAATACAATGATATTGTTGACGTAGTATTACTAGCCAAAGGTCACAGATGAAGAAAAATAGCATAAAATTAAACAGGAATGTTTGCTGCACTCAGGAACTAATAAATATTTTTTTGAAAAATAAGAAATTCAGATATTTTATGTTTATTCCTCCAAATCTACCTTCATCCTTTCCATTTTGCTCTGAGCCCTGGGAGGCTGAGCTGTACTGACAATATCAGCTGTCCTCTGGCTTCTAATTGGATTCAGTCATCCAGCGACCCTGAGCAGGAAATCATAGGCGGGAGGAGAGTGAGGTTTGAATATTTATCTGACCTCTCTCTCTTCCTCCCTGAAGGTTGGTTGCAGCCTTCTCCTTAAGGCCCTCGACCCTGTCAGACTGCCCTCTCCACACGGTGAGTCTCTCTAATTCCAACAGCCCTTTCCCCTTCAGGTCTGGGCACTGCACTAGCCCTTGTGGCTTCCTTGCACCCCGCCCACACCTTTGTCAGGAGTCCTGTTCATTATTAAGTTACCCAAATGCAGTGGGCCATCTGTTTCTTGCCAGCACTCTGACACACGCAGTATCTCATTAATTTCCCAACAAATGCTTAACTACTATATGCCAATGAGGAATAAAATGATAAATGGGACAGTTAATGCCCCTCAATGAGCAGTCTGGAGAGTTGAGATGGCCTCAGGAGCAGGTCATTACATTACATATTGGTAAGTGATACAGAGAGGCACTGGATGTAGAGGCAGGTGGGGTGTAAAATAATCAGGAGCGTGGGCTAACTCAGGGAAGGTCTGTTGGTGAAGATGAGTTTTAAAGCTGGGCAAATTTAGAAGCAAGAATGTGGGTAGGAAATGGTCAGGAGCTTAGAGAGAAACTTATAGCAAAGCACATCCGGGGCCAGGTCAGGTTGTAGCAAGGGATTAGAGGGCAGAGCTAGGCAAGGGCCCTTCTCTTCCACTTGCTTATTCTCCTCTTTCTCTCTTGCCAAAGGATAAAATCGTGACACAGGTGAAGTCTACAGCCTCTTCTCTTAGCTCTTAACCTTTGCCCACCACCAGAACTTGACACTCCGACTCCCTTGGCCTAAAACGTGTCCTTTCCTTTGACAATCACCCTCACACGCTTTCTGCACATTCTAAGGTCTTTCAAAATGGCAACAAGACAATCTGGTAAACTAGTCCTTAAAAGGGCTAAAAGTGAATGTCCCCAAATAGAATCTAGAAGCCATGGCAGACCTAAAGCTCTTTTTAGTGGTATTAGATGACCCCGACACTTTTTATGTCTAATCTAGAAGAGAAAGGATGATGTAAAGAGGGCAGGGCGTGGGCTTCATTCCACTAATGTAGGTTTGGTACAGTTGTTTGAGGCCGATGGGCACTTTTAAGATCCATGGTATGTAGGTAAGTCCAAGGCCTGGCAGTGCGTGTATGTCCTCTCTAAACAGCAAACCGGCTGTAGTTTTGTTGCTAGGTAAGGCCAAGCCCACTGCTACCCCTACCATCCTACAGGTTCCTCCTTGGCATAAGGGAGCCAGTCCTTTAGGACTGGGGCTCAGGAGGCTTCACGAATCAAAATCACACACATAATCCCATCCAACGGACTCCTGTCTTCTTTTAAGCAAGAGCTGCACCACTGTCCTACTCTTCCCCCAAATAAGGAAGAGACAAGGGAAAAGTTAAAGGAAAGCGGTGGGTATGAAATCCTCAGAGCTCTCACTCTGAACAACTCACTGGATCGGTCACTCAGGCCCTCCGCGAGCTCGGACTCCGGAGGACCAGTCTCAGCAGGGGGAGGCCCCTGCCGCCCAGGGCGTCGGGTCTTTTCTCAGCCAGGGCCAGCTGCCCACCCCCAGGAGGCCCTTTCTCCCGGGACGGGCCAGTGAGAACCGGGCCCCTCCCCTCAGGCGGAGACAGCTCCAAGGAGTCGACGCCCCGTCCCGCCGCCGCGCCGAGTTCCCGCGGCCGCCGCGGCGCGGAGCCTGGGGCGCTGAGGCCATGGACGGCTACAGGGGCTTCTTGGCGCTGCTCGTGTCGGCGCTGCTCGTCGGCTTCCTGTCGGTGCTCTTCACCCTCATCTGGGTGCTCCACTACCGGGAAGGGCTCGGCTGGGACGGCACCGCCCTCGAATTTAACTGGCACCCGGCGCTCGCGGTTACCGGCTTCGTCTTCGTCCAGGGCATCGGTACGGGGACCTCCTGGGAGGCGGCGGGGAGAGAAGGGCCGGGGGCCCGACACAGCAGCGACTGCGTGGGGTAGACGCGGGCCAGCGGCGGGGGCGGCGCGGGGGGCGGCGCGGGGCCGGAGGGCGGTGGAGGGGGAGCGGGCAGAGCCGGGGCGGGCGCCTGAGGGAGTCGGGATTCCAGCCGACCTGGCGCGGGGCGGGGAGCGCGGGGCGCGGGGCGCGGGGCGGGGACCCGCTGCGGGGTCGCCTGAGCGCGGAGGCGGCCAGGGCCGGCGCGAGCGGTTAACCCTTTGCAACAAGTGCCTGCGACGCATTTGAGAAGCCGGGGAGACACCAGACGCTTAAGCCCTTCGGGCTCACTCGCCCCCTAAAACCGCCCCTTGTGGAGCGATCTGCGCGATCGAGAGGGCAGGAATAGTCTTGAGGCGGGGCCTTTCGCCGAAATTCCTTTCAAGACTGACAGGAAACGAAGGCGAAGCGGGGGAAATGGAGGGCGAGGGACGTCTGCTTGGTGTGATAACCTCAGATACGCCCTGTGCGGAGGGGCTGAACAGCCGTGGCCGGGGCGGGAGAAGTCTCGCCTTTGGTTTTCACTCCTAGAGCGTTCAGCTAAGCCGAGTCCGGGAAGCAGCCTGGTCTCGAAAGGGTGTTTCACCACCCTGCTCGGGCACTGCACAGTTTTGCGCCCTGCTGCTCTTTGTGGCTGTCGCCTGGCGAGGTCCCCCCGCGGGGCTTCCTTTCGGGCGCTGGCCTCGAGCTGGGCGGGGTGGGGCCGGCGCGCGGGACAGGCCCCCGGGAGCCGCGAGAGGGCCGGCGGCTGCTTGGCGCCGAGGGGGGTGGAAAGGGTTCAGTGTCTACCAGCTGGAACCTCTCACCTTTTCTCTGAGCAGGCTGCCTTTTCTCCAAAGTGAATTCATCAAGACAAACAAATAAGTGCTTGGCTGTTCCTAAAGAAACGATTTTCTTTGTTTCTGTTTGAAACTTGTGCAGCCACCTTGAGCAAGTGCGACCAGCTCGCCAACTCTGGGATGTGGTAGAAGGTGTTACTAAGGCTTCCCTGGTGTGGGCTGGCCTGAAGGCATGAGTACCACTGGCCGTTCAAGTCATTTCCTTGCGTAATCCACAGTTATTTTACTACTAAACGAAAAGGAGAAAAACATGTTCACGTTCCAAAGTAGCAGTCACCAGAAGCAGACTTTCCTTCTAGATGGAGCAATTAACAACTTGACCAGAACTGTCAGCACTTTTCTTTTTGCTCAAAGTGGCAAGAATGTTCTCTTCTGTTCCATTAACTTTTCAGAGCAGCTCCTAACACCAAGAAACTTTCCAAAGGTTTTGGAATATTTTCTCTGGTGATATTACTTGTTGCCTGACTTACCAAAGAGGGGACAGTCATGCTTTTTGTTTGCACACTCTTTGTATTAACTCACAGCTGCATAAGAGTAAACTGAGGCACAAAGCAGTTTAGTAATTTACCGCAGGAAGTAGTGTTTACATGTTTTCAGTGGCCTTATTTTCAAGGATTTCCCCTGCTTTTATGACAATATACCTATTTTCTACTAAGCATTATTTTTAAGGGAAGCAAAATCTTCATCTAAAATACACTTTGAAACTCTTCATTCACGTTAGAGTGCATACACAGTTTTCCTAGGAGATTTTCTAATTTCTCTCAACTTTGGACTTTTCTTGCTCTGTTTATACTCACTTTTGGATATCTAAATGGCTATTTTGGAGATTTTCTAATGCTGCTTTTATGCAAACCATATTCTCTTTCAGTTTGATTCCTGTAATTAATGTTTTTTAATTTTAATTTTAAAAAATTTATTTATTCCCCCACCCCCACCCCATTGTTTGTACTCGCTGTCTGCAATTAAAGTTTGAATGTTTGTACTGTCAACAGTACCGATTCCGTTTACTGTTTGCATCCTGGATTTGCAAAAAGAAAAACTTAAATCACATAATCCCTTGAGTTGACCTGAACATAACTTTTTCATATATACAGACACATGCATAGCTCCCCCCAGTTCCCCCTAATTCTTGGCCTGCTTGCACTTCCTCACCCCAAGCAGCAGGAAGGCTCCAGTGGAAGAACTAGGAGTAAATAATTGACCTTATAGGTTAGGAGGGAAAAACACGTGTTACAGACTAGTTATGTCTGTAATAATGCTCTCTAATAATGAACATGATGTAATATAGAATTGATCTCTTCTATGAAATGCAAAACTATTTGGAAATTAGGAAGGGAAGGCTAAATAAAGTATTATTAATTTAGGCCTAAAATGCTTTATAAGTGCAATATGTCAACAGTGAACAATATTTGAAAATATATAAGGACAAACACAAGTCCTTTGAAACATCTATAAGATTCAAGCTGAGGAAAGCAAGGCTAAGGTAAAAATTACAGAATTAAAACTCTCTCCTACACCCACATGCATACCCATACCAAGTATATTTTGGAAATATATGTATAACAGACCATGGGAAACAGAAAACTAAAATAAAGTGTAAAATCTAGTAGGAAATCTAGGTAACAGACTCTGACATGAATGAGGAAGAGTTTCAAAGAGAGTGTTAAAGAGGCTTTTTTGTGCTTCTCTAAGAGGAATGAAATGAGTATATGGCTAGGAAATCAGAGAAACGAACTTTGAAAAGAAGGCCACAGAAAAGACTGAAACAAATGCTCTCAAAGTGGCAGTTAACCTTTTAAAAGTTTCAGCAAGGTGGAATGTGCTCTTTAGTAAAAGGTAGACAATTCAGGTGTCTAAATTTAGCAAAAAGAAGTCTTGGCAATTCTATACTCCTTACTCTCCCACATGTATACCTCCTTCTATTATGTAAACTTAAGGAAAAGAAATTGAATATTATAATGATCTCAAGTTGATTTTATGAAAGAACATGCCTACATTTGAGTAGCATTTAAAAGAATAACAAAGGAATTGGATTTGGCTCAACTGATAGAGCATCTGCCTACCACATGGGAGGCCCAGGGTTCAAACTTGGTGCCTCCTGACCCGTGTGGTGAGCTGGCCCACGCGCAGTGCTGATGCATGCAAGGATGCCACGCAGGGGTGTCCCTCATGTAGGAGAGCCCCACACACAAGGAATGCGCCCCGTAAGGAGAGCCGCCCACACGAAAAAAGCGCAAACTGCCCAGGAGTGGCGCTGCACACATGGAGGGCTGATGCGGCAAGATGATGCAACGAAAAGAGACACAGATTCCTGGTGCTGCTGACAAGAATGCAAGCAGACACAGAACACACAGCAAATGGACATAGAGAGCAGACCCGGGGGGTGGGAGGGAAGGGGAGAGAAATTTAAGAAAAATAAAATTAAAAAAATAAAAAATCTTAACAAAATAAAAGGATAACAGAAAGAGATTAAGAGCAGTTCTTAAAAGGCAGTTGTGAAATAGCCTATTAATGTATCTAAAAATGACCAAATGACCAGATTCCCAAGACCACTTCAATATATTTGAAAAGCTCTTGGGTTAAAACCTGGCAAAGATATGGAGATACTCATTTCAGAATGTGCCCCAAATATGCTACTCCAAAACTAGCCCTTAGGGACACCATTGATAATAAACCTGTTAATGATCATAAAGGGATAGTTCAGGCAACCAAACTCTTTTTTTTTTTTTTTTGTTATAAGTAAATGAATGCAGACCTCTTCGTAAAAATATAACTTATAAAATGTTTTAGGCATGATTATTTTGCTCACGCCATATCCCCAGCACCTACAATAGCACCTAGAACTGGCAGATGGTAGGTCTCAATAAATGTTTGTTGAACGAATGAAGTATAATTTCTATACCATCCTTAAATCATTAGTAACAAAATGCAGTTGTCCAGCTACTTATTTGTAAAGATAATAACAGCATCTAAAGTGAAAGCCTTCCAACCCTTCATCATCCCATTTCCCTCCCTCTGATCAGCCACTATTCCTAACTACTGGCTTAGTTAAGCTCAGGGAAGATGGATATCATATTCCACTGGAAAGACGTCTTTATTCTAAGGCCTTCATTAGGGGCACATTCCCTGTGCTCCCTCTTGCCTACATAAGACCATCACTTCAGCAATTCTCTCTTCTTTCTTTTGCATCATTAAGTTTCTTTCCCCATTGGGTTATTTCCAACATGTTATCATTTCTCTCATTTTAAAAAAATACACTCTTAACCTAGCATCCCCCCTGAGCTACTGCCCACCTTAACAGAAAAACTTTTTGAAAGTTTTGTCTACACCTGTTGCCTCCAATTCCTCTCCTTTTCTCTCTTAAATGCACTCCAGTCAGGCTTTCGCTCTGCACCACCATAATTGCACTTAACAATAGTAACCAATGGCCTCCACACTGCTAGTGCCAATGGTCAGTTCTCAGTCCTCATCTTGCTTGACCAGAAGGAAGCATTTGCCATAACTGATCCTTTGTTCCTCCTTGGGACACTTTCTTCACTCGGCTTTCAGGTCACCCTTCTCACGGTTCTGTCTTCACTGGCTGCTCCTCCTCAGTCTCCGTTGCTGGTGCCTCGTTATCTCCCTGCTTGCGTAATGTCCCAGGGCTCAGTCTCCTGACCACTTCTCCTTTCTTTTTACACTCATTCCCTTGGTGATCTCAGCCAGGCTCTTGACTTTAAATACCATTTATAAACCATCCCACATTTATATCTTCAGCTCACACATCTCCCTTGAACTCCAGACCGGAATATCTGTCTGCCTACCCAGATTCCCCATGTGGATGTCAAGTAGACATGTCCAGATCACAGCTCTCGATCTTGCTCTGACCCGAAAAGCCACTCTTACAGACTTCTCTTCTCCATAAATGGAGATGTCATCCTTCTAGTTGCTCAGGAGAAACTATACAGCCATCCCTGATATCTCTCCTTCTTCCATACTTCTCATGTAATCCATTAGAAACTCCTATGGACTCTAAGTTTAAAATACAGGACCTTACAAATTCCAATCACTGACTGTTCTAATTATGTTTTTTTTTTTTAAAGATTTATTTATTTATTTAATTTCCCCCCCTCCCCTAGTTGTCTGTTCTTGGTGTCTATTTGTTGCGTCTTGTTTCTTTGTCTGCTTTTGTTTCTTTGTCCGCTTCTGTTGTCATCAGCGGCACAGGAAGTGTGGGCGGCGCCATTCCTGGGCAGGCTGCACTTTCTTTTCACGCTGGGCGGCTTTCCTCACGGGCGCACTCCTTCCGCGTGGGGGCTCCCCCACGCGGGGGACACCCTTGCGTGGCACGGCACTCCTTGCGCGCATCAGCACTGCGCCTGGCCAGCTCCACACGGGTCGAGGAGGCCCGGGGTTTGAACCGCGGACCTCCCATATGGTAGACGGACGCCCTAACCACTGGGCCAAAGTCCGTTTCCCTAATTATGTTTTAATTTATTATTTGTCTCCTCCTATTAGAAGGTAAACTCCCTGAGGGAGGGATTTTGTCACTTTTCTTCACCACTGAATCAGAGTTCGACTAAACATTCAGACTCACAAAGCTATCAAGACCTCACTGGGTACCAGTCTACTCCAAAGGATGTAGGGCAGGAACCAAGCTTGCTGGCAGGACTGTGTCAGACACACATCAGGCAGTGGGCATCCCTGAAGTAGTGGTCCATGTCACCAGTCACAAAGCCCTCCAGAAGCTACCCTCTCCTCAGGTGACAGCTCAGGCACTAGAGGATGAGAACTGGGCTGAAAATCCCCGTCCCCCACAGGAAACAATATCTTATTATATTCTGTACTTCGTTTCCAGGGTCCCTGCAAGAACTATAATACTAGTGTCGCAGCACTCTGGGAAGTCCACAATATGGCATTTATATCAGGTATTTATAGATTTTTCATTGCTCTTCCCAGTCCAGACACATTTACCAATCAGATCATTTTATCATAAGCAATTGTGTCTAATAACATTGCTTGACAGTCCATGTTATCAGTTTGCCAAGGGATCAGAGCTGGATAGTTCACCAAAGATAAATTCCCATGCAGCAGGATATGGTATAGGTGTCTACCCTATTTCAAAGATGCAACAAAAGGGAAATGAGGGGTGCTTAATCCTAGCAAAACAGCAAACCTCTACTTAGCTCCAGTAGATGTAGCTATATGGGGATGCCACTCAAGATTTCTAAGTCTTCCCATTTTCCAAGAGAATCCAGATTTTTAAAAACTGGTTCAACTTAAAAGTAAAGAAGCCACAAAAAATAAAATAAATGAAAAACACCAGAAACTCCAAAATATTGTGCTGATCATACAAAACATGTCTGTGGGGCAAATCCAGTCCAGGGAACCTTCCAGTTCGCAAATGGCTACTGCTAGAGTTTTCTGGCTTGACATTGTGGGGTTTAAAAATTTTCACTTAAATAGTAGAGCAATCTTCCTTTTTAAGAAAGATAGACCTGAAATCTTTGTTGTAACTTTTTTTCTCTTTATAGAGACTCTTAAAAGAACAAAACAGGCTTTGAAATGACTCTACAGACCTTGGTTGCCCTTTTCTAAGTTTGTTGGTTCATTCTTTCAGTGACATATATTATCCTAGTCATTTAGTTAACATACATTTGTGAATCACTTACTGTATGCCAGACATTGTATAAAACAAATGAGTAAAATTCGGCCCTATCTACAAGCTGTTCCCATTTGAGCTGGTTAGAGCTGAATTATGATTTTCTTTTAGAAATGTAGGTTACCCTGTACCATAAATATTAAGAGCTGATTGAGACCTTAAGTTCAACTCATTTTAGAGACCAAATGCTTAGTCAGGGTTAGATAAACAGTTGAAAACAGCCAATACTGTTTCTAGTCTTTCATAGCTATATAAGGCACAAGAAAATATAGCTGTCCTTTCTGACAATACAAAATTTCTGGATTGGCAAATGTTTAGCCAATTAATTGAATTTTTCACTTTCATACATATATTTGGTACCATTCGGTCTTATTTTTGCATGTGAGGAGTTGTCACTTCAAAGAGAGATGTTCTAGTGATAAGATGCTGAAACAAATCTTACAAATCACTTCCTTCATTGTGATTCCCCAAAGGTTTTCCATTTCATGATATTCATACTGTGAGTTTGAATGCACAGGCATGTTTCAAAGCTCAGATTTTCTTTGATAACCACTGCAGGAATCTTTTCAAGGGGTTTATTTAAGGAGGGCTCTCCTTTTTCATTTCAACTTGAGGTCCTTTGGATAGAATCTGGTGAACTCTTAGGTGCACAGGGAAATGAGTTTTAAAGATTGATAATTCTGTTCTGAATATTCTATCACAGAGAGCAAAATAATCCCCACCTTTAAGTAGAATTTACAAAATTCCAATGTATTTCAAGCTTAAAAACTTACTTTTATTTTATTTTTTGTTTCACTTAAAGATTACCTAAAGCTGTTAAGTGGATACAAGTGCAGTATGCTTTTGCTTATTTGAAAGGACCACTTAGTCTTATTTTTTTCTTTTTTTTAACTTTATTTTGTACATTTAATAATTGAAAATATAAACAAAGACTAAAAAGAAAACACAGTTGAATAAAAACATACATTTCTCAAATATACTGGATACCTATACATTTTTAAAAAATCATACAATATGTTACACAGTATATTTAGTTCATAGTAATGCACTCATACAGTATTTGTCCTTTTGTGTTTGGCTTGCTTCGCTCAACATAATGTCCTCCAGGTTCATCCATGTTGTCCTATGGTTTATGACTTCATTTCTTCTTACAAATGCATAATATTCCATTGTGTGAATAGACGACAGTTTGTTTATCTATTCATCTATTGATGGATACCTGAGTTGTTTCAAACTTTTGGCAATTGTGAATAAGTTGCTATGAACATCTGCACACTGTTCATGTCACTGCTCTCAGTTCTTCTGGGTATATACACAGTAGTGGTGTTACAGGGTCATGTGGCGACTCTATATTCAACTTCTTTAGGAACTGCCACACAGTGGCTATACCATTCTACATTCCCACCAAGAGTGAATAAGTGTTCCTATCTCTCCACATCCTCGCCAACACTTGCAGTTCTCTATCTTTTTAATAGTGGCTATTCTAACAGGTGTGAAACGATATCTCATTGTAGTTTTGATTTGCATTTCCCTCATCATTAATGATTATTTCTTCATGTGTTTTTTTGCCATTTGTATTTCTTCTTTGGACAAATGTCTATTCAAGTCTTTTGCCCACTTTTTGATTGGGTCGTTTGTCTTTTTATTGTGAGTTGTAACATCTTTTTATATATTCTGGATATTAAATGCTTATCAGAGACATGATTTCCAAATATTTTCTCCCATTGAGTTGGTTGCCTTTTCATCCTTTTGATAAAGTCCTGTAAGGTGCAAAAGTGTTTAATTTTGAGGAGGTCATCTATCTGCTTTTTCTTTTGTTGCACGTGCTTTGGGTATAAGGTCCAAGAGACCACCACCTACTACAAGGTCTTGAAGATGTGTCTCTACATTTTCTTCTAGTAATTTTATGGTCCTGGCTTTTATATTTAGGTCTTTGATCCATTTTGAGTTGATTCTTCTATAGGTAGTGAGATAAGGGTCATCTTTCATTATTTTGATTATAGATATCCAGTTCTCCTAGAACCATTTGTTGAAGAGACTGTTTTGTCCTGTTAACATTAACTTGGTAGATTTGTCAAAAACCAGTTGGCTGTATAGGTGAGGGTTTATTTCTGGATTCTTGATTCAATTCCACTGATGAGTGTGTCTATCTTTATGCCAGTACCATGCTGTTTTGACCACTGTAGCTTTGTAATATGTTTCAAGGTCAGGCAGTGAAATTCTTCTTTTATCACTCTTTTTTTTTAAGAATGCTTTTGACTATTCAAGTGCACTTCCCTTCCAAATGAATTTGGTAATTGCCTTTTATAATTCCGTAAAGTAAGCTGTTGGGATTTTGATTAGTATTACATTGAATCTATAAATCAGTTTGGGTAAAATTGAAATCTTCATGATATTTATTCTTCTAATCTGTGAACATGGACTGTCTTTCAATTTTTTTAGGTCTTTTAAAATTTCTTTTTAGCACTGTTTTGTAGTTTTCTGCATATAGGTCCTGTACTTCTTTGGTTAAATTAATTCCTAGGTATTTGAGTCTTTTTGTTGCTATTGGAAATGGAATTTTCCCCTTATTTCCTCCTCAGATTGTTCAGTACTGGTTGTACAAAAACATTACTGATTTTTGCGGGTTGATCTTGTATCCTGCCACTTTGCTGAACTCATTTATTAGCTTAAGTATCTTTGTCATGGATACCTCAGGATTTTCTATGTACAGGATCATGTCATCCACAAACAGTGAGAGTTTACGTCCTCTTTTCCTATTTCGATGCCTTTAATTTTTTTTCTTGTCTAATTGCCCTAGCTAGAATTTTTAGTACAATATTGAATTACAGTGGTGACAGTGGGCATCCTTGTCTTGTTCCCAATCTTAGAGGGAAAGCTTTCAACCTTTCCCCATTGAGTATGATGTCAGCTGTGGGTTTTTCATATATGCCTTTTTACCATATTGAAGAATTTTCCTTCTATTCCTATCTTTTGAAGGGTTTTATCAAAAAATGATGCTGGATTTTGTCAAATGCCTTTTCTGCATTGATTGAGATAATCGTGTGTTTTCTTCCTTCAATTTGTTAATGTGGTGTATTACGTTGATTGATTTTCTTGTGTTGAACCAGCCTTGCATACCAGGAGTAAATCCCACTTGGTCATGATATATAAGTATTTTGATATGCTATTGGATTCAATTTGCAAGTATTTTGTTGAGAATTTTTGCATCTATGTTCATTAGAGAGATTGGTCTGTAATTTTCTTTTCTTGTAGTATCTTTATCTGGCTTTGGTATTAGGGTGATGTTGGCTTCATGAAATATGTTGGGTAATTTTCCCTCCTGTTCAATTTTTTGGAAGAGTTTAAACAGGATTGGTGTTAATTCTTTCTAAAATGCTTGATAGAATTCACCTCTGAAGCCTTCTGGTCCTGTGATTGGTTTATTATGTTCTTGTATTTCTTGTATCATCAGTGTAGGTTGGTTGTGCCTTTCTAGGAAATTGTCCATTTCTTTTGTCTAGTTTGTTGGCATACAGTTTCTCATAATATCCTCTTATGATTCTTTTTATTTCAGTGGGGTTAATTGTAACTTCCCTCCTTTCATTTCTGATTCTGTTTATTTGCATCTTCTCTCTGTTTTCCTTTGTTAGTCTAACTAGGGGTTTGCCAATTTATTAATCTTCTGAAAGAACCAACTTTTGGTTTTGTTGATTTTCTCTTGTTTTTTGTTGTTGTTTTTCTCAATTTCATTTATTTCTGCTCTAATCTTTATTATTTCTTTCCATCTGCTTGTTTTGGGATTGGTTTGCTGTTCTTTTTCTAGTTTCTCTAGTTGTTCAGTTAAGTCTTTGAGTCTAGCTCTTTCTTCTTTTTTAGTATATGCATTTAGGTCTATAAATTTCCCTCTGAAGACTGCCTTCACTGTATCCTATAAGTTTTGATACATTATATTTTCATTTTCATTTTTCTCAATATATTTATTGATTTTACTTGCAATTTCTTCTTTGACCCAGTGATTACTTAGGAATGTGTTGTTCAGCCTTCACACATTTGTGAATTTACTTTTTTCCTATTATTGATTTCCAATTTCATTCCATTATGATCTGGGAAGGTGCTTCATATAATTTCAATCTTTTAATATTTACCGAGAGCTGTATTGTACCATAAAATGTGGTCTATCCTGGAGAAAGATCCATGGGACTTAATAAGAATGTAAAATCTGCTGAGTTTGGATGCGGTGTTCTGTATATGTCTGCCAGGTCTAACTCATTTATCTTATTGTTCAAGTTCTCTGTTTCCTTCTTGATCTTCTGTCCAGTTGTTCTATCTAATGATATGAGTGTGGTGTTGAAGTCTTCAACAATTATTGTAGAGATATCTATTTCTCCCTTGGGTTATGCCAGAGTTTGTCTCATGTATTTTGGGACACCCTGGTTAGGTGCATAAAATATTTATGACTGTTGTATCTTCCTGGTGGATTGTCCCTTTTATTAATATATAATGGCCTTCTGTAGCTCTTATAACTTTTTTTGCACTTAAAATCTGTTTTATCTGATATTAGTATAGCTACCCCTGCTCTTTTCTGGTTACTATTCACATGTAGTATCTTTTTCCAGCCTTTCACTTTTAGCTGGTTTGTATCCCTGGGTCTAAGGTAAGTTTCTTGTAAGCAGCATTTGGATAGCTCATATTTTTTAATCCATTCTGTCAGTCTGTATCTTTTGATTGGGGAGTTTAATCCATTCATATTCAATGATATTATTGTAAATGCACTATTTACTTACTCCATTTTATTCTTTGGTTTTCATGTCATTTCTTATTTTTGTCTGTCTTTTTACTCTTTGGGTTATCCTTCTGTTATTCTTTCTTCTATACTCTCCTACAAGCCTATCTGTCCTGTCTTTTTCTTTATGGTTCTAAGCCTTCCTTTAATATTTCCTGCAAAGGTGGGGTCTTTTTTTTTGCAAACTCTCTTAGTTTCTATTTGTTGGTGAATATTTTGTACTCACCTTCATATTTGAAGGACAATTTTTCCAGGTAAAGAATTCTTGACTGGCAGTTTTTCTCTTTTGGTATCCTGAGTGTATCATACCATTGTCTCCTTGCCTCCATGGTTTCTGAAGAGAAATCTTTGCTAAGTCTTACTGGAAATCCCTTGTATGTGATGGTTTGTTTCTCACTTGCTGCTCTTAGATTTTCTCTCTATCTTTGACATTTGACATTCTGAGTAGTGTGTGTCTTGGAGCAGATATTTTCAGATTTATTCTGATTGGGGTATGGTGTGCTTCTTGGACACATATGTTCATTTCTCTCATGAGAGTTGGGAAATTTTCAGCTATGATTTCCTCAGATATTCTTTATGCCCCTTTTCCCTTCTCCTTCTGGAACTCCCATGACACATATGCTGTTGCATTTTGTGTTGCCATTCAACCCTTTGAGCCCCTGATCAATTTTTTCCAGTCTTTTCTCTCTTCAGTTTTAGCTGTTGTGTCTTTAGTATCACTTATTCTTTCTTCTATTATTTCAAGTCTGCTGTTGTATACCTCAAATGTGTTTTTGGTCTCACCTCTTGTGTCTTTCATTCCCATGAGCTCTGTTACTTTTCTGTTCAGGATTTTAAATTCTTCTTTGCACTCAATGTCTTCTTGATGTCATTTATCTCTTTGACCATACTGTCTTTCAATTCATTAATTTGATTTGGAAATTTGTGCGCATCTCACTGATTAGTTCTCTCAAATTCTGCATCTCTTCTTGGACTTTGTTATATTCCTTTTCTTGGGCCATGTCTTCTATTTTCTTAGTATGACTTGTAATTTTTTTTGCTGATATCTAAGCATCTGATTAGGATGTAGCTTACTCAGATGCTCTATTTCTCCTCTATTATAGGGATTTAGTGGCAGGAGGCTGTGTGTTACTACTGCTCTTTGATTCTTGGCTTGACCTGGATTGTTAGGATTGTCTTGACCATTGCTCAGAACTGGGCACTGGACCCAGTAATTGGTTGTAGAGTCACTTCCTAGGGCCTTGGGGAGGGAGAATATACAGGCCAGAAAAAGCCTCGCCTACTTATTTTTAATTTTCTTCCATGCATTTCCTTAGTCGGCCAACAGATGGTACTCTTTGGGAGCTCTCAGTTCAATGCCTGATTGGAGGTATTTGTTGCAATACAGAGAGGATCACATGACAGAGGCTGGAGGCTATGAGCCTTGTAATTCATACTTTCTCTGAGACAGCTCTCCAGCCTTCTCTGTCTGCCCTCTCCCTTTACCTGGGTTGGAAATATTTCCACTCCCCTCAGAGTCCTCAGCATTCAGTCCCTGTTAGTAGAGGAAGAGATTGGGAGGTTGTATATCTTTAGCCCCTTGTGGGCTCCAAGGAAAACAATCGCACAACCCCACCTGGCCTGGAAGGGCTCGTGGGACACAGCAGACCAAATCTGTGGGTCGGAAGCTGAGTCAGCCCTGGGCTGTGTGTCTCTCTCTCCCCTTTCCTGGGGTAGTAGATCCCTGGATCCCCCTTTGTCTGTAGCAGCAGGCCCAGAGGCCCAAGAAGTGTATTTAGTGTGGGGGATGGTGCCGGCAGCAGCTGCTGGTTTCAACTCACAGTTCTGTTATCGGAATTTCCCTCTCTCCTCTGGCTGGTGTCCAGCCCTAAACCCTAGAAGATCTTTTTCTAGGCTGTTTCTGCCTGTCCTCTAGCTATTTTTCTCTAGTCTTGTATTAACAAACATTTGGATCAGTGGTACAAATTGTCTTTTGAGTGTCTGTGCATTTTAAAAGAGGATCTGCTCTTTTCCTGGGGAATACTGAATAAATTACTGTGCTCTAGTAGGATGTATTTATTCAACACATACTTACTGAATTCCTACTATGTGCCAGACTTTCTCCTAAATGGAGAGAATGTGATGGCAAACAAGATAAATGCTCCTTCACTCATGAATCATGAGATTTACACACAGAAGTACTAGAGTCAAAATATTTTCTATGTTTGGGGACATTTCTTTCCAACCTCTGGTTCCCTCTTCCCGCCACTCGCTTTGACAAATTCTAAAGTTGCATTGTCTGCCATAAGATAAATTTGTGTATATAAATATTTCTGTAATAGGTTGAAAGCTGGCGCCAAACCGGTTATATTTTAGAGAATAAATGTTTATACATATTTCTGACCCTTGGTCATGCAGCTAGGAATTGAGAATTTTCTAACAATTAAATTCAATTTCAAGTTATTATGTTTTACTTTCATTGTCCAAAGAATAATTGCATTTTTTTTTCTTTTTTTCTTTTTGTTAATCATACTTGCACACTCTACTACCAACAACTTTTCTTTTATAAAGACTTCAAATGTATCTCTCACATATATGTGTTCATATTTCACCTCATTTTCTGGGGAAAAATGGTCTTGCCTACTTGAATCTCTAACAGAAAACCCTTGTGTTAGTCACGAGTTGCTGTTTTAAATCATTTTCCCTCCTTGTGGATTTATGAGGCCCCTTTCTTCCTTCTCACTGAACCTCAGGAATGGTGTCTAGGTAAGTGCCAAGCCAAAGAAGGGAGAAATATTTAAAATTCTGCTCTCCGGGCAGTTTTTATAACTGTTGAGGATAACTTCTTGTTTAAGAAATGTGGTCTGACTTGTTAAAGTTACCCTTTTCTCCTGAAATCCACCATCCTCAGGTTCTTTATCCTTTTTTTTTTTTTAAGCACAGCCTATGCAGATGCCAACATTTTGCAGCCCTCCTTCTCTAGATAAATCCAGAGAGTGTTCTGGCAAACATTCAACTCAGCAGCACAGCCTCTGTGGAGTCTGGGAAGATGTTCTTAGGAACTCCTTCAACCATACAGAAAATAATATACTAGATCCCCACATACTCAACACCCACAACAAACAGATGTTACAATTTTTGTCAACATAAAAATTTGTAAGCTAGAAATTAGAGGTCGAGGGGAATAAAGCATAGGGAAGAACGACTGCATGGAGAGGAGTATGCACCCTAAAATGAGCAAGGAACTGAAAGAAGAGATAGAAGAATTCTAGATTAGACCTAGTAATTGTCTGAGCCCATTTGGATCAGAGGAAAGCACTTCTCATGATTCAGAAACTCCTGAGGATTTCCCTCTTATGTAACAGGACAGTAATTACTGTTTTATTTATTACCCCAATCATCAGTAAAAGATTAAATTGTGTTGCATTCATGTTGCTGCTGGAGGAGGAAAGCAAGTGTGCAACCAGCTTAAAAAAAGATTGGATAAACATAAAAGGTTTAAAAATCAAGTTTTGACACTCAATGGGAGTCAATTTCAATTTGATGTGGTCCCCAGTAAGGCTTATGGTATTGGGAGAGTAAATTTCTTCCTTGGGGACAAAGCTGTCTTTGAAATTTTGGCAACATTTTTTAATAAGTAAACTTTGAAAGAACAACATTCATGCAGAAATACCTGAATCACAAGTGCACATTTTCTTAAAGTGAACATACCTTGTAGCCAGTGCCCAGTTCAAGAAACAGAATCCCTCTTGTAATCTCTTATAATCCCTTTCAGTCGTGATAACCACTCCTGACTTTTAACATTAGATGTTAGTTTTGAATTTTGGAAATTTTTGATATAATATGATCCAGATTGGGGAGAAAAAACTGCTATGATTTATCATTCCTAATTTGCTTTTCAAACAAACACATGTGGAGTATTTCCTTTTCATATGCAGATGTTCAAGTCTCTCATCTAAGATTTCTTATTACCCCACCCCGCAGTGCTTGCAGGAGCAGGGAGAGGAAGAGGACAACAACAACACAATAATAATATTCATTTTAAAACACTAATTGAGGTTGAACAAGTTATGTAGCCTCTCTGTGCCTTAGCTTCCTCTTCTGTACAATGCTGATAATAGTACCTTCTTCACAGAGTTGAGATAAGAATTAAAATGTAAGCATAGGGAAGCAGACTTGGCCCCGTGGATAGGGCGTCCGTCTACCATATGGGAGGTCCGCAGTTCAGACTCGGGGCCTCCTTGACCCATGTGGAGCTGGCCCATGCACAGTGCTGATGAGCACAAGGAGTGCCCTGCCACACAGGGGTGCCCCCCACATACGAGAGTCCCATGCGCAAGGAGTGCGCCCCGTAAGGAGAGCCACCCAGCACAAAAGAAAGTGCAGCCTGCCCAGGAATGGTGCCACACACATGGAGAGCTGATGCAGCAAGATGACGCAACAAAAAGAAACACAGATTCCCATGCTGCTGACAACAACAGAAGCGGACAAAAAGAAGAACACGCAGCAAAATGGACACAGAGAACAGACAACTGGGGCGGGGGTGGGGGGGGGGGAAGGGGAGAGAAAGAAATAAAACAAATATTTAAATTTAAAAAAAGAAGTTATATAAAAATAAGTAAATAAATAAAATGTAAGCATGTAAAACACAGCATGGTGCCTGCTACTTAGCAAGGGTTCAATTGTGTGTATGTGTGTGTGTTAGTGTATATTTATATATAGAGAGAGGCTAAACAAGGAAAGTGGGAAATGTGTTGTTACTGGGTCTTCATATATTGCATTTTTTCTTTTACTACTTCCTGATTATACAGCTTGCAAAAGACTCTACTTTTTGGATAAAAAAATCAAGTCACTGGGTGAAGAGGCATTTGCTACCTCTGAAAACTCCTCAGGAATCATAAGGATGTGTGGCTGAATCATCAGAGAAAAAGCAGGAGGAGAAACCAGTGTCTGAGTTGACTTCAGTTCGGTTTCTCGACTTTGATCAGTCTGCAGAAAGTGCTTTGTATTCATTTATTTTAAAAGAATTTATGGGTCACACACAAATGAGTGCATGTAAAATTGGTGAAATCTGAATGAGGTCAGTGGAGTGTAGCAATATCAATTTTCTGGTTGTGATATTGTACTATAGTTATAAAAGATGTGAGCCCAGGGGAAACCTGGGTGAAGAATATATGGGGTTGCTCTGTGTTATTTTTTGCAACTGCATATGAATCTACAATTATGTCAAAATAATAAGTTAAAAAAAATAAACTTAGTCTGAACTAAAGGCTGTCTTAGGCTTTTGGGATACCAGGGAGAAATAGCAAGATCCATTTCCTGCCCTCAGTGAGGATCCCTGTCATGAAGTAGGATTGAGAAGTGATAAGACTAATAGGGCCTGCTTTCTGCTCCCCACCCCCTGCCCCTTCCCCTGACATCTGCTCACCTTCCCAGAAGCCTCACTGCAAGAAAAAGGAACTGCTTGATAAAGCTATCCCTGCCTACCCTTCCCAATTCCTGCCTCTCATTGCTTAAAAGAGCCACTTCCCCTCCTACTCAGGGCAGATGACATTTTGAGCCCTGCCTGGGCAGAGACTTTTCCTGAGCTACAAGTAAAGATCTCTGCTTTGGATTACTTGACTTTGGGCTCTTCTTTGGCATTTCTTGGTTACCTTTTAAGAAGGAGCCTTGAGTTAGCTTTTGAAAGTGTACTTAAAGGTGTTGCATTAAGTGGCTGGAAAAGATTCATTGAGTATAGACATGATTAGCCGAAAAGTTTTCATATCCTCAAGGCAGGATAATCAGTCAACATTTATCAGAGACCCGTATATACACTAAAATGAACAAATAGCAGTCCTTCATGGGTTGGAGTAGGTAAAGAGTATGCTGTCCTAATGGTAAAAGTGTCCATGGTATGTCCTACTCCAAAGAGTAGGAAGATTGACACCCTGTGCTGAAAGCTTTAAAGAGGCTTAATTCATATCCATCTTTGTAGGTGCCTATACTAGTCCACCAAAGGGATATCGATGCAAAGTAACAGAAATCTGTTGGCCTTTATAAAGGGTATTTATTTGGGGTAAAAGCTTGTAGTTACAAGGCCTAGAAAGCCTAACCAAGGTTACTTTTGTACCAAAGTTAGTTGCCACATGTTGAAGTAAGATGGTCATGGCCTCTGGCTGGTCTCTGTCTTCCTCTCTGGGCTTCCTCTTCCTCTTGAGATCAGTGGGCCCAGCCTCTTGAATAGGGTTCTTAACAAGGGTCTGAGAGCTTGAGTTGAAAATTCAAAAAAACTTTATTCTTGTGGGGATGTGTTGGTGCGGGTGTGATATATTTAATAAATAATGCACAGTATAGTGTGGACTTAGTAAGGGGTCTGTGGTTTTCACCTGACTGGCAAAGGGGTCCCTGGAACAAAAAAGGTGTAGCACCCTTCTCTGGAGACTTTGTGCTTAAGTGAAGTCCTCTCTCTCCTGGCATGGGGCTTGTTATCAGTCTCAGTTGTTCTGCTTTCTTCTGAATATCGGCTATAAGCTATCAGGCATAATGGCTCATCTGTCCCCAGGGCTTTATCTGTTCGTGCTCTCCTTTCTGTCACATGGCAGGATCAAAAAATGACAGAGCTCTCTCTTCCTGTGTGTCTTCTTGTGTCTGTGAGTGTCTGTTTATATCAGACCCAGCAAGGGGCAGAGACCCAACCTAAGTCACACCCACTGACATAGTCAAATCCAAAGTCCCAGTCTTAGCAGGTAATCTAATCAAAGACACCTCTGCTGAATGTAATGCAATCAAAGGGGATCACACCCAGAGGAATAGATTAATTTACAAACATAATCTTTCTCTTTTTGGCGTTCATAAAATAATCTCAAACTGCCACAGTGCCTGAAAACAAATACATAAACTCCTGCATTTTTATGATCCTATGAAGTTGTATGTATTCAAATTGTCTTTTGTGGATAGAGGCGTCTGCTTTTTCTTTTTCTTCCTGGGAATTAAGAAGCATACCTGATACACTGCTGACATAGAAGAATTCACCTTCCAAGGAAGTATTCTTTAATCTGCCACACATTTTCAGGTATCTAAATTTTCCCTGACATAGACTGGAGAGGTAGGAAAGAAAGGATATTATCATCAGAACAAAAATTAACTGCATGCTGGTTAGGGTGGCCATATAATGTACTGGTTGAACCCACTTGAAAAAAACAACCAAACCTTTAAAAACCCTTTTTATTGAAGTTTAACCTGCAAACAAGAAATTGTCCATATAAATGTAGAACTTGATGCAGCTTTCCTCAGTGTTCACCTGTGTGACCAGTTCCCAAGTAGAAAAACAGAATGTTCGTAGCAAACTAGAAATCCCCTGTGGATTCCCTTCCAGTTGCTATTCCTCAAAAGAGCAGCTATCATCTAACTCCTAATTGCAGAGATGAGTTTTGCCTGTTTTTGTACTTTTCATAAATTGAATCAAACAGTATATACCTGTTTATGTCTGGTTTATTGGTAGATCCCTATTATCACATATAGTTATAGATCATTCATTCTCATTACTGTATATTATCCCATGGTGTAAATATATCACGATTTGTTTATCCATTCCAAATAGATGATGAACATTTGGGGAGTTTCCAGCTTGGGGCTTGTGTAAACAGTGCTGCTAAAAATTATCTAGTACAGGTCTTTTGGTGAACATATGTATGCATTTCTTATGGGCATATACCTAGGGAGGAATCTCTGGGTCATAAGATGTGCATAAGTTTTGCTTAAGTGGATACTGCCAGTTTTCCAAAGCAGTTCTTTTCCTTTACACTCCCATCAGCAGAACATGAGAGTTCTGATTGCTTCACATCTTCAATTTTCTGTTCATTAGTTTGTCTTTTTCTTATCAAACCAAGACTTAAGAAGAAAGGAGACAAGCATAAGCCAGATCATAAGTTCAAGAATTTAGTTTTGGACATCGAGAAAGCAATTGGCTCTGTGGGTCTGGAGTTCAGAAGAAAGTTCTGGGCTGGAAATAAAAAATTTGGAGTCCCTGCCATGTAGAAAGCATTTCAGCAAGAGAGTGTTTGAGGTCACCCACAGAGAGCGTGCAGAGGGAGAAAAAACCTTGGGACTCAGCCTGAGAACTGCCAACGTTCTTGCAAGTTGTGAGTGAAGAAAATGGCAGCCAGTGTGCTCTTGAAGGAGACACAAGAGATAGGAGTAACACAGGGAAATGGGGGAGAAACAGAATCCAAGAGGATAGGGTTTCACAAAAGGGAGAGTCCAGCGTGTCAAACTGTTCATCTGGTGTTGATTTTAAAAAAGATGAATTCTGTCCCCTTTTGTCTCTCCCTAGCCATCATCGTGTACCGCCTGCCATGGACCTGGAAATGCAGCAAGCTCCTGATGAAATCCATCCATGCGGGGTTAAACGCCGTTGCTGCTGTTCTTGCGATTATTTCTCTGGTGGCCGTTTTTGATTTCCACAATGCCAGCCGTATCCCCAATCTGTATAGTCTGCACAGCTGGGTTGGACTGACTGCTGTCATACTTTACATCTTACAGGTCAGTGTCTCAGTGTGTTTATAAACAAGTATAAACAGTAAAGCAAGTTGGATACTACAGATGTTTTCTGAACATTCATGGTGCCATGCAGGACAATTCCAGTGTCCTGAAATTGCCCCATAAATATACCTATTCCTCCCTCTTCCTCCCCTCAGAACCTCTGGTGGCCCTGCTTTCACATCATTGATAATACATGACCACACTGGTATGACTTAGCAAATTGAACAGACTCACAGAGCTATAGTCTGGAAAATAGTTCTGTCTCTTACAGAAAGGGAGTAGAGGGTGGTGAGCTGATGCCCGTGTGGGCAGAATCTTCTACCTTCACTTTTTAAAAGCACATACTCTGGAGAGCATTGTATTTAAACCCAAGTTAGTGGGGTATCATACCATTTGGCTGTTCTCTGTCACTAAAGAAAAGGTTAATTTAAAATCTTTCACTAAAAAAAGGCATCAGGCCTAGACTGTTTTATACCTTGACTTTTGTGGAACAGGTAATTTAAACTACTCCAGTCTGCTGTGGAATACATACTCCTCAGTTTATTTTTTAAAGCCAATGAAACCTTAATGCCAGTATCTGAAAACCTTTGTATTCAGTTCTAAGTTAGATAATTCATATGTTACACAAACTGTTCTAGAATGCTGTAAAAACTAAAAGGTCTCAAGTGTTTTTTTGAGACTCTACCATAGCCTTTTAAAAAAAAAAGACTTATTTATTTATTTATTTACCACCCCTCCTTGGCTGCTCTCTGTGTCCATTCTCTATGTGTTCTTCGGTGTCTGTTGTATTCTCATTAGGCGGCTCCAGGAACCCATCCTGGGGCCTTCCGGAGTGGGAGAGAGGTGATCATTCTCTTGCTCCACCTCAGCTCCCTAGTTCGCTCCATTTCATCTTGTCTTTTCTCTGTGTCTCTTTTTTGTCATGTCATCTTGCTGCGTTGGCTCTCCATGTGTACGGTACCACTCCTGGGCGAGCTGCTTTTTTCCCATGCAGGGCTGCACTCCATTGCATGGGGGTCACTCCTTGCACAAGGGGCACCCCTGTGCAGGGCGACACTCCTTGCATGTGGCAGCACTCCACGTGGGCCAACTCACCACATGGGCCAAGAGGTCCTGGGTATCAAACCCTGGACCTCCTGTATGTTAGGCAGATGCTCTATTCATTGAGCTGTATCTTCTTCCCCTCTACCGTAGCCTCAATGCCAAAATTTGATAACAATAATACCACAAAGGGAACTAGAGACCATTTTCATGTATATGAATATAATATAAAAGTTACTAATATGTTTTTGTAAATCAAATGCAGTATTATAGGAGTAATACACCATGGCCAAATGAGATTTATTCTAAAAATAGGAGGATGAATCAAATTAAAGGAGAAAAACAGATCATTATATAAACAAATATCCCCCTAGAAAGCATTTAATATCATTCTGGGACCACTCCTTTTAAAGTCTATCTTACAAACCTATGTGACAGAAAAAGGCAGTCTTTGCTCAAGATACTTTATTACTGTGTGCCAGAAAGTTGCCATTTTAAATCTGTGTATGTAATGGTGGGCCCTTCTTAGATGTGAACCCATCTTGCCCTACGTACATACACTCCACAGGTGACAACTCAAATGGTAAAGATCTTAACTAACACTCAAGAGCAAACATCAGATCAAACCATGAAGCACTGAGGACACTTCCATTAAAATCAGATATAAGACATGCTCCCACTTTTATGGACTTTGTCTAGAGGTTTTAGCAAATGTACTAAGACAAGATAATTTTAAAAATCTGTCTAAATAATAGAGAATACTTGACAATTTTTTTGTGTTTGCAGATTATGTAATGTATGTCTGGAAACCCAAGAGACTACTACAAGTAATAGGAGAATTTGGAAAGGTGACTGGATATAAGATAGCCATGCAGAATTCATTAACTTTTGCTTATTCTAGAACTAACCACTTAGAAAAAGAAGTGGAGTCCATTTACAATACAGATAAAAACTCTAAAATGCCTAAAAATAAATAAAATATGAAAGTATAATTCTATATAAAGATCTATAAATTAAGTAAAATACTATAAAATCTTATTGAAATACAGAAAATATAGTATGAGTGGTATGATTAAAGAGATAAAGAAAGAAAAATTAATATCATACACATATCATTCCCTCTTCAACTAATATTTATGTTTAATACAATTTTTTAAAATATTTATTTATTGATTTATTTCTCCCCCCCCCGCGCCGGTTGTCTGTTCTCCTGTTCTCTGTGTCTATTTGCTGCGTCTTCTTCTTTGTCCATTTCTGTTGTTGTCAGCAGCACGGGAATCTGTGTTACTTTTTGTTGCATCATCTTGTTGTGTCAGTTCTCCATGTGTGCGGCACCATTCCCGGGCAGGCTGGACTCTCTTTTGCGCTAGGCGGCTCTCCTTACAGGGTGTACTCCTTGCGCATGGGGCTCCCCTACGTGGGGAACACCCCTGCGTGGCAAGGCACTCCTTGCGTGCATCAGCACTGCGCATGGGCCAGCTCCACACGGGTCAAGGAGGCCTGGGGTTTGAACCACAGACCTCCTATGTGGTAGACGGATGCCCTAACCACTGGGCCAAGTCTGCTTCCCTGCCACAATTCTAATCTTAATCCCAGTGGGGCTCTTAAACTTTATGCAGAAGAGCAACTATCTAAGAATAACCAAGAAATTTTGAAAAATAAGTGAGGGAAGACTTGCTTTTTTTGATATTAAAACTTATTGTGGGGGAAAACAGAAATGGCTTAAGCAGTTGGGCTCCCATTTACCATATAGGAGGTCCAGGGTTCAAAGCCCAGGGCCTCTTGGTGAAGGTAAGCTGGCCTGCATGGCGAGCCGGCCTATACGGAGTGCCAGCCCAGACAGGAGTGCCACCCCATGCAGGAGTGCTGGCCGATGTGGAGAGCTGGCACAGCAAGATGACACTACAAGAGACACAGAGGAGAGACAATAAGAGATGTTACAGAACAGGGAGCTGAGGTGGCACAAGAGAATGATGGCCTCTCTCCCACTCCGGAAGGTCCCAGGATTGGTTCCCAGAGCTGCCTAGTGAGAATACAAGCAGACACAGAAGAACACCCAGCGAATGGACACAGAGACAATGGAGAGGGGGAGGGGGTGGCAGGGGGAGAGAAAATATAAATCTTTTTAAAAAAGCCAAACAATGTGAAGCTACTTTAATCAAAACATGTAATTAAAACAGGAATAAATAAATAGTCATGGAAAGAATAGAAAGTGCAAAAACAGATTCTAATATGTACGAGAACTCTTTTCTATGACACCTTGCATTTCAGTTTATTGTGGAAAGAATGTCTATTTAATAAATGATGTCATTATAATTGACTATCCATTTGGAAGAAAACAAACAAACTCCACACCTCACACAACAGAAAAAAAAAATTCCAGATAGATTAAAGGTCTACATGTAAGAAAACATTCATATCAATGAAAAAAGAAAATTAAGAATAATTAATATAGCATCTGTATAATCTCAGTTAGGGACGACCATAAGCATGGGAAGAAAGCCAGAAGCCGTAAATGACGTATTTGAGTACGTAATTTAAAAAAACAGGGAAGTGGACTTGGTCCAGTGGTTAGGGCGTCCGTCTACCACATGGGAGGTCCGCAGTTCAAACCCCGGGCCTCCTTGACCGGTGTGGAGCTGGCCCATGCGCAGTGCTGATGCGCGCAAGGAGTGCCCTGCCATGCAGGGGTGTCTACCGCATAGGGGAGCCCCACGCACAGGGAGTGCGCCCCCTGGGGAGACCTGCCCAGCACGAAGGAGAGTGCAGCCTGCCCAGGAATGGTGCTGCACACACAGAGAGCTGACACAACAAGATGACACAACAGAAAGAAACATAGATTCCTGTGCCTCTGACAACAACAGAAGCAATCAAGGAAGAGGGCTCAGCAGATGGACACAGAGAACAGACAACTGGGGTGGGGTGGGAGGGGAGAGAAATAAATAAATAAATCTTTTAAAAAAACATACATGACAAAAGATACCAAAGTTAAAAGAAATTTCACAAAGAGATATAGGGAATAATATTTGTAAGACATATGAGGTATGTTAAGGGTTAATGTGCTTAATATACAAACTTCTAAAAATTGATAATAAAAAGACAATAGGAAAATGAGCAAAAGATCTAAACAGCAGTTCAAAGATGAAAATAATTAATTCACCACTAAGCATATGACAAGATATCCAACCTCACTAAGAAGTCAGGAAATATAAGTTAAAACAGTAATAAGATACTATTTTTCTCCAGAAGATTGACAAAACAATTATGTTCGTTGTTGACATGGATGTGTGGTAAAGGGTGCTCTCCTAAAATGCTGGAGAGTGAATTTCCACCAAATTTTTAGGAATCAATTTGTTTATATCTATTGATATATATGTATTGTAAAATATGTTTACCCTTTGACTTAGCAATCCCACATATAGGGAGAATAGATATAAATTACCATCAGGTAAGGAACTCTGTAAGGTGTTGTTTGGACAGGCAGGAAATGGGAAGTACTTAACCTTCAGTAGGGGAACAGTTAAATTGTGGTAAATCCATATTGTTGCATATTATACAGCCATTAAAAGGACTGCAGCTATCCCAGCAGAGTGAAACCCCTGCTGCTATGTTCTTCAGTTTACTACCAGGGACTAATATGTATAGTAAAATATCATTTTGGGGGAAGAAAAAGGAAAAAAACAAGGAAATAAAATATAAAAATTCTATATATGTGTAGCTGTGTAAAGAAAGATGTGGAAAAATATGCCAAACTGCTACCACTGTGGGGTGGTGTTGGCAGAAAGGAACTATTAATTTCTATAGTATATCTTGTTTGACTTGCTTAACAATGTGGCTCTTTTGTTCTAAAATATAAATAAATAACATATGAAAACCTTATATGTTATATATAAATTCTATATATACGTATATGTATATGTATATATGTATATAAAATTTTTTTAAAAGATTTACTTATTTCTCTCCTCTTCCCCACCCCACCCCGGTTGTCTGTTCTCTGTGTTTATTTGCTGCGTCTTATTTCTTTGTCTGCTTCTGTTGTTGTCAGTGGCACAGGAATCTGTGTTTCTTTTTGTTGCATCATCTTCTTTTTGTTGCGTCATCTTGCTTCTTTTTGTTGCGTCATCTTGTTGTGTCAGCTCTCTGTGTGGCAGCACCATTCCTGGGCAGGCTGCACTTTCTTTCGCACTGGGTGGCTCTCCTTACAGGGCACACTCCTTGCGTGTGGGGCTCCCCTACGCGGGGGACACTCCTGCATTGCATGGCACTCCTTGCGTGCATCAGCACTGCGCATGGGCCAGCTCCACACGGGTCAAGGATGCCCGAGGTTTGAACCGTGGACCTCCCATGTGGCAGGCGGATGCCCTAACCACTGGGCCAAGTCTGCTGCCTCTCAAAAATTTTTAAACTAAGCAAACCCCCACCCCCACCCTCCAACACACAGATTGTGCCTTTTGGTTGTTCAGTCAGGAACCAGGTAACCATAGTTTCCTATTCTTTTTCTTGAAAAGACTGTATTCCAGCTTTCTTCCTTTGTTGTATGAAAGCTGTTTTTAAGTAATTTGTGTGGCTTCTCCATAAAAGTGACAGATCTCCCAGGCACGGTAAGGAAGAAATTAAATGAAAGAACAATTCCTTTCCCAATGGAAAGAAACCATTTCTTCTTTCTTCACTCTTGATAGGAGCTAAGCTCCTTCATCGTGATTTACAAAGATTCTTGTCTCCATATTCTTAGTTGCAAAAACACATGAGCCACGACAAATATGCCTTGATTGAGATTATTTTCTATCACATTTTTTAAGTTAAAAGTAAATAGGGGAAGCAATTTCACTTTCTGAGTCAGAAACACTCTGAATGGCTGTTCTTAAGGCTGCCGCTTCGGGTGGCGAGCAGGAAACACCCACTCGGCACAGCTGCAGCAGCCTGGCTTGTTGCTCGCTTACCCCTACACCAGCCACAGGGGTGTTCTCGACCAAATGGCTTTGTGTTTCAGTCACAAAGTATAGTTGCATGAAGACCATTTATCCAATTTTGCGGTTAGTTTGCACTCCCTTCTCAGTCCAACTCAAGGAATAAAACTACTGCAGAGGAATAAGAGGGTGGGAGAGATTTTCAAGATTAGATTCTCTCACTTTAACACTGTAGGAGTTTGGTTTAGCATAAAATGAGTGCAAAATCAGGCTTTAGCTGCCAAATAAAGCCACTACCTGGATTAGTTCGGTAAATAACAGAGGAAGCAAGCGACAGATCAACACAACCAAAAAGAACTGGAAGGTATCCTTTTCTCATGTTCCGTGGATTATAAAGCATTTCTAGCTTAGATTTCTTTACTATTTATGAAACTTTGTCTTTGGGGCATTTTTTAAAGAACTATTGAATGTATGAAGCTATGAATTATAACATAATGAACTCCTATATTCCACCATCCAACCTAATTTAGAACACATAGAGGCCTCCCCTGTACCCTCCTTCATCCCGCATCTCTCTACTATCCCAGCCCTAGAGCAGGGGTTCTTAACTAGGGGTCCATGGAAAGATTTCAGGGGCTCTGTGAGCTTGAATTGAAAAAAATCAAGTTATTTTCTATATTTTCTCTGACCTGTAAGTGAAATCTAGCATTTCCTTCACTTATGAATGTTTGCAATAAATAAATTACAGAAGTATTCATTTTACCTGACTGGCAGAGGAGTCCATGGAACAAAAAGGGTTAAGAACCCCTGCCCTGCGGTAATCATTCTCCTGAAGTTTTTTCCTGATTTCCTATTTTTCTTTATACTTTTATTGCATATTATGAATCCCCAAACAACATATTGTTTAGTTTGACTTTTTTTTTTAAAGGAACTTAAAAAAATAAATGGTCTCACACTATGTGGGTTCTATTGCAACTTTTCATTCTACTGATTCAAGTATATCGATTCCTCTAGCTATAGGTCATTCATTCCCCCCACCCCCACCCTGAGATGGCTCCCTTGTCTGTTTGCTTGTTGTTTTTGCTGGCTGCCTGCTTGTTGTTTTTGCTCATTGTCTGCTCATTGTTTCTTTAGGAGGCACCTGAAACCAAACCCAGGACCTCCCGTGTGGGAGGCAGGCACTCAACGGCTTGAGCCATATCCACTCCCTGTTCATTTGGTTTTGCTTGTTGTTTGCTCGTTGTTTGTTTGTTGTCTTGCTTGTTTTTGCTTATTGTCTGCTTGTTGTTTTTGCTCAATGTCTGCTTTTATCTGCTTATTGTTTGTTTGTCTTCTTTAGGAGGCACTGGAACCTGAACCCGGGACCTTTTATGTGGAGAGGCAGGCCACTTCCACTCCCCATTTTTACTTGTTATTCCATTGTATAAATATTCTGTAACTTTATTTATCCATCTTCTGCTACCCAACATTTGGGCTACTTTCATTTGTTTTCTGTTACAGGCAGTGCTACAATGAACATTCATATACATTTCTCCTCCTACTCATATGTAGGAGTTTCTCTGGGCAGATGTTTAGGAGTGGAATTATTATTATTATTATTTTTTAAAGATTTCTTTTATTTAATTCTCTCCCCTTCCCCCTTTGTCTGCTCTCTGTGTCCATTCGCTGTGTGTTCTTCTGCATCCACTTGCATTAACTGGCAGCACTGGGAAACTATGTCTCTTTTTTGTTGTGTCATCTTGCTGTGTCAGCTCTCCGCGTGTGCAGTGTCACTCCTGGGCGGGCTGCTCTTTTTCCCTGCAGGGTAGTGCTCCTTGCGGGGCATAGTCCTTGCACATAGGGCTCCCCTACACGCGGGCGCCCCTGAATGGCACAACACTCCTTGAGCACGACTGCATTGTGCGTGGGCCAACTCACCACACGGATCAGGAGGTCCTGGGTATCCAACCCCGGACCCTCCATATGGTAGGCGGAGGCTCTGTTGAGTCATGTCTGCTTCCCTAGGAGTGGAATTATATGTTCACCCTAGCAAGATAATGCCAAATGGTTTTCCAAAATAGTATACCCTGATTATATTCCCACCAGCATTGTATATGAATTCCCATATGCCACATCCTTGCCAACACATGTCCCTCCAAATTTTCTAATTCTTGCCAAAGTAATGGTTATAAAATGATGTCTTCTTGTGGTCTTAGTGTTCATTTTGCTGGTTACTTCTGTTTTTTCTACTGAGAAGTAACAGTTTTTGCCTTTTATCCATTTATAAAATGAGTTTGTTTTCTTCTCCTTAAATATTTGTAGGAGTTCTGCTTCAAATTCTTTTTCATTTTTATGTATTGTAGGAATCTTACAGTTTGAAGCTGTATTTTCTCTCTCATTAGTGTTTCCTGACTAAGAGAAATACTCAGTGTAATCAAATTAAGTATCTTTTCTTTTAGGGCTATAGCTTTGTGTTCTTGTCTTGTTTTGTTTTGTTTTGTTTTTGGTGGCTGAAATCCTTTCCTACCCTGAGGTCAAAACATTCTCTTATGTTTTCTATTAACAGTATTAAAATTCTGTCTTGGGAACCTCAGTGCATAGTTCCCCTGAAATTAGCTTTAGCATATTATATGAGGTAGTGAAGCAGTTTGATATGGTTATGAATTCCAAAAGTAGATACTGGATTATGTTTGTAATCTGATCTGTACCTAGGCCTGATTGAGTTATGATTAGGGCTTTAATTGGGCCACGTTATTAGGGCATTGAGTCCCCACCTATTGGTGGGTGGGGACTCACAGATAAAAGGCATGGCAGAGGACAGAATTGTGGGCTTCTGATTTTGGAGTTTTGATGTTGGAGTTTGATGCTGAAGACTTAAGTGGAAGCCCCAGGAAGTAACCTCACAGAGGAAAGAGAAGCCAGCCCTAGAAAGAAAGGAACCTTGAACCCAGAGAAAAGCAAGCCCCAGGAATGTAGAAACCCAGGAAGCCTGAGCCCTCACAGACACTGACAGCCATCTTGCTCCAACACGTGACAAATAGACCTTGGTGAGGGAAGTAACTTATGCTTTATAGCCTGGTATCTGTAAGTTCCTACCCCAAATAAATATCCCTTATAAAAACCAACCAATTTCTGGTATTTTGCATCAGCACCCCCTTTGACTGACTAATACAGGTAGTGACCCAATTTCATTCTTTTTCCATGTGGATAAACTGTTGTCCCTGTACCATTTATTGAATTGGCCCTGCCCCTGCCACTTTTCTGCAGTGCCAATTCTATCGTATCTCTTTTCCTCTGTATCTTAGCCAAGGCAGGATAGAATTGAATAGAAATATAGAAGTGGAGATAGGAAGTCTTGCCTTGTTCTTATTTTAAAGAGAATGTCTCTAATATTTTGTTATTGGTGGGGTATAGCAAAACTTGATGCTTCAAGTTTCCTCCTATTCCAGTTTGTGAAAAGATTTTATCTTTTTAAAATCATGAATGGATATGGAATTTTATTGCTTTTACTCTGTTCAGATAAATATGTTTTTTTCTCCTTTAATCTATTATTGTGGACTATTGAATCAATAGATCTTCTAATATTAAACTTGGATGCATGAAAAAACATTTTAAATTATCTCAGGATTCTCTTTTGCTCTCAAAATATCCAGATTCTCAGAAATATCGTTTTATATCATTTCACAGCTTTTGTTTAGCAGGATAAATTTTGGCCCCTGGCTTCTTCCTTGCTCAGATCCAGAGTGTAAGAAATATTTAAGACAAAGTACAGGATTAGCAGTCAGGGATCTCAGTTTGAATCAGGTTCATCCATTTGGTAGCTAGCTGGTGACCTTGTGACAAGTTAATTAACTTCTGGTCTTAGTTTGCCTGTAAATTAAGGTTTTTGATACATCCTTCACTAGGTCATTTTTTTTAAGATTTATTTCATTTACTTATCCCCCCCTCGTTTACACTTGCTACCTGCTCTCTGTGTCCATTTGCTGTGTGCTCTCTGTGTCTGCTTGTCTTCTATTTAGGAGGCATTGGGAACCCAACCTGGGACTTCCCGTGTGGGAGAGAGGCACTCAATCACTTGAGCCACCTTAGCTCCCTGCTTTCATTGTATCTCTCATTGGCATTCCTCCTTGTGTCTCCTTTGTTGTGTCATCTTGTTGCGTCAGCTCACCATGCCTTTCCCATCACCCCAGCTTGCTGTCTTGCTCATCCTCACCAGAAGGCACTGGGAATTGAACCACGGACCTCCTATGTGGTAGGTGGGAGTCAATTGCTCGAGCCACATCCACTTCCCACAAGGTTATTATTATTAAATGGGGAGTAGCACAAGATGAGTTTAGAGAGATGGGGGTGCAAATAACAGCAGGCTTCTGGGGCATATTTAGGAATCTAGGCTTTAGTAGTCTAGAAGCAGTGGGAAGTGACTAGAAGATTTTAAGTAGATGAATGATATGAGATGATTTGCCATTTTAAAGATATCATTCTGGCTCCTGAGTAGAAGATGACTTGAAGTCTGGACAGGAGTAAATGTCAGAAGACTAGCTTGAGGGCATTTATGGAAATTCAGGAGAGAAGTGATGGTGGCCTGGAGGAGTAGCAGTAGCAATGCAGTAAAGTGGACAGATTCAAAAGATTTAGGGGAAGCGGACTTGGCCCAGTGGTTAGGACGTCCATCTACCACATGGGAGGTCCGCGATTCAAACCCCGGGCCTCCTTGACCCGTGTGGAGCTGGCCCAAGCGCAGTGCTGATGTGCTCAAGGAGTGCCGTGCCACACAGGGGTGTCCCCCATGTAGGGGAGCCCCACGCGCAAGGAGTGTGCCCCATAAGGAGAGCTGCCCAGCGTGAAATAAAGTGCAGCCTACCTAAGAGTGGCACCGCCCACATGGAGAGCTGACACAAGATGACCCAACAAAAAGCAACACAGATTCCCATGCCGCTGACAACAACAGAAGCGGACAAAGAAGACATCTCAGCAAATAGACACAGAGAACAGACAACCGGGGCAGGGCAGGGGGGTAGGGGAGAGAAATAAATAAATAATAAAAAATCTTAAAACAAACAAACAAAACAAAACAAATGATTTAGGAGGTAGAATTAATGAAATTTGGAAAGAGACATATGGGATGAGAATGACTTGCAATTTGGAGCAAGTGGGTGGATGAGAAGGGGAACTATGGAGGGGGAAGTGGGTGTTGGAGGAATGTCAGATGCTACTGAGAAGTCAAGCAAAATGAGGTCTGAAAATCATTCATTGGATTTAGTAACCCTCTCTTTTGAGAGCAGTTTCCTTGGAGGCAGTAGCCAGAATGCAGTGAATTGAAAAGGGAGTAGAAGGTGAGAAATGGAGAGACAACTCAGTCAAGAGGTTTGGGTAAGGAGGAGTGTCCAGGGTGGTAACTGACAGGGATAGAAGGCAGGTTTTTGCTTTTTAGTTTCGTTTTTGTTTGTTTGTTTGTTTTTACTTCTAATTTTTACTGCAAGCAGTTTGGGTATGTGGAAATGATGGTGGGAAGACACCATGAAGAAGGACAGGTGAATGCATGGGAGAGGAAATAATCTACTGGTAGGTCCTTCAGAAGGCAGGTGGCAGAGCACAGTGGGAAAATTGGAGGACACCAACTCCATTGTAATTGAAGAGAGGAAGGAATCATTGCTTGGGACAGATTGTTTGGTTTGGTGGCAAGAAATCAATGATCTTCTCTGAAGTTGCCTTGTTTTTTCCCATGAGGTGCTAGTAAGATCATCTGCCAATTGTGAAGAGGCACAGGTGAGTCAGAAGTTTGAGCATGGGGATAATGGTAGAGCCAGTAATAAATCTGGTAATAGAAGGATTGGTGAACTGTGTTGGGCTGTTCATAACCACAGGCATCATAACCATGGATTTATAGTGATGATAGTGTCCTTGATTGTGTGATGTACTCCAGCAGTAAATCCGAGGATAGTCATGAAGATGGCTGAGCTAGAGTTGGGTTGGGCTATTGCCAGATGGATATGATGAAGAGACACTGGAGTAAGGAGGTATAGGATACTGGCAGGAGACTTACTGGCCAATTCAAGTGTCTGTTATCTTCCTTTATTAAAAAACTATGGGGAGCTGATGTGGGTCAGGCAGTTGGGTGCCCACCTCCCACATGGGAGGTCCCAGGTTTGATTCCCTGTGCTCCTAAAAAAGACAAACAAACAACGAGCAGACATAAAGCAAAAACAATGAGCAGACTTCAAGCAAAAAACAATGAACAGACAACAAGCAAAAAAAAAATACAATGATCAAGACAATGAACAAACAATGAGCAGTTAGCAAGCAAAACAAAACCAAGCAGGGAGCGGATGTAACTCAAACAGATGGGTGTTCCATATGGGAGGTCCAGGGTTCAGTTCCTGGTGCCTCCTAAAGAAGAAAGGAGCACACAATGAGCAAAGAAAAAAAAACCGGTGAGCTGACGATGAGCAAAAACAACAAGCAAACAGATGAGGGAGCCATGGGGGGTTGGGTAGAACAGTGGACATATTCTCATTGGTGCTGGCTAGATTTTCCCCCCTAGGAGAGAAGTGGCATTGAAGAGCACAACTTGGCAATCACCTAAGACAGTGTTTCTCAAAGTGTGGTCCTAGACCAGCAGCATTCACAACATCTGGGAAATTAGAAATGCAGTCCTCAGGCTCCGGACCTACTCAGTCGTTCTAGGGATAGTGCCAAATAACATGTGCTTCAACAAGTCCTCCAGGACATTCAGATGAACGCTGACATTTGAGAACCACTGACCTAAGTAGGATATAACAGCAACATTGATAAAAATAAATGTGGGGAAACGGACTTGGCCCAGTGGTTAGGGCATCCGTCTACCACATGGGAGGTCTGCGGTTCAAACCCGGGCCTCCTTGACCCGTGTGGAGCTGGCCCACGCGCAGTGCTGATGCATGTAGGGAGTGCCCTGCCATGCAGGGGTGTCCCCCGTGTGGGGGATCCCCATGCGCAAGGAGTGCACCCTTAAGGAGAGCCACCCAGCCCGAAGGAGAGTGCAGCCTGCCCAGGAATGGCGCCGCCCACACTTCCCTTGCCGCTGACAATAACAGAAGCGGACAAAGAAACAAGACGCAGCAAACAGACACAGAGAACAGACAACTGGGGGTGGGGGTGGGGGAATTAAATAAATAAATTAAAAATCTTAAAATATATATATATAGAGAGAGAATTTGTTTTAAATAAATAAATAAATAAATAAATAAATAAATAAATGTGAATTCCTCAGGCATGGGGAGCTTGTCTGTCTTATGCAGCATCCCCAGCATCTAAAACAACACCGGGTTGCAAACATAAATGTGTGTTGAATGAAGGAATGAGTGAGTATATAAAATAGCAGGCAGATGAAGGAGAGCTAGGAAGAGTCTTCATGTGAATCATATACATCTAAAGCATATACATATACCTGTAAACCATATATAGACACATAGATTCATATATAGGCACACACACTTGTATAGGCATAGACATTTTCTCTAACTATACATGGAAAGGAGACCATAAGTGTTATCTTTGGGTGGCAGAACCGAGGTGGGGAAACTTCATTTTTTGCCTTTGGTTCTAGAAGAAAGGTTATGAAAGTTTTTCTTATTTTGCATATATTGTTTTATAATAATAATTTTAAGATTAGGTAAAATTTAAAATAAAATGATAAACTTTTATACTTTTTTTGTGTTTAGCTTCTCCTAGGTTTTTTCATTTTTCTGCTTCCTTGGGCTCCACTTTCTCTCCGAGCAGTTGTAATGCCTATACACGTTTACTCTGGTCTTCTCATCTTTGGAACAGTGATTGCAACAGCACTTATGGGATTGACTGAGAAACTGTTTTTCGCCCTGTAAGTTACATAGGGTTCCTAATTGTAATACTTAAGTTATAATGTGTTAAATCTTTGAATATGGTTTGGAAAATGTGACATAAATGTAATTTTAAAACTTGTATTAAAATTAAAAGATAAAAAATGTTGGTTTAAAACTTTTTTGTTATATTAAGATATAATGTAATATAATTAAGAGCTTGGAAGAAGGGCCAAAAAGTCCAGCAAATTCTACCGCCCTTACAAAATATGTATTGAAGTTATGCAGTTTCTTTCAGTCTTTTTGATTCATTTTTATATTAATTGTAATAACTGCACATACATTTTTGTTTCTTCCCTTTTTCACCTCTTAATGATGCAGGCATTCCAGGTAGTATATTATTTTTATACTTACAGTTTTTAACAATTTCATAATATTCCACTGCCTGAATTACAGCGTAATTTAAATTTCTTCTTAATAGAAATCTTTAAGGGAATTTGCATTGCAGCTGTACCAGACTGTTTTGCATGTTACTATATCATCCTATTTGTAATTGGACCCATTCTTTCTTTTTTCACAGGAAAAATCCTGCATATAGTACATTCCCACCAGAAGGTATTTTTACAAATACCCTCGGACTTCTGATTCTAGTGTTTGGAGCCCTCATTTTTTGGATAGTCACCAGACCACAATGGAAACGTCCTAAAGAACCAAATTCTATTCTTCTTCAGCCAAACGGTGGCACTGCAGAGGGAGTTGAAGGTTCCATGGCAATAGACATTGGCAACAGCAAGGACAAATCTGATTCAGAGTTAAACAGTGAAGTAGCAGCAAGAAAAAGAAACGTGTCCCTTGATGAGGCTGGTCAGAGATCCACCATGTAAAGTGTTGTAGCGATTTGGCTGTATACCTTCGCTTGTAAAAATCAGCTCTGCAGTTTAGTTTCTGCTATTTAGCCATAAGATGATTGAGCTATGTGGTATCAATATTCCTTTTATTCATAAAGTAGGATTTCTTGAAAGAGTCTATATTGACTGAGGCCTACAAACTTACCGGAATTGGACAGGAAGTGATCAATATAAATGATAGCAATTACAAATGGTGGTACGTTACCTCCTACTTGTTGAGGGCCAAAGCTTTGTTAATAGCACAGTGCCTCCTCACACAGCAGAGATGCTCAAAATGTCTATTGGTTGGTTAATTTGGCAGCATTCCTGGCCTCTGGTCCTTCCATCATTTCCTATTGATTTGGTGCCCAGTGATCTCAAAACAAGGTGAAACAAGTCCTGAACTTTTATCATCAGATCATGAATCTCTGGGACAAGATTTAGACAATGACGTTATACAGGTATCATGACTAGAGTACAGAAAAAAGTTTAGGGAAATAACTGGAAATATGGCTCCCTTCACCCTACCCTTGACCCTGCTCTCTGCCCCAGCTGAGATCAGCCCTGGAGACCAGGAGTTAGAGGAGGGTCGTTTGGAAAAGGGACAGGGCCTTCTGTAGCTGAAGAGACCTTCTCTGCTCAGGCCCTGAAGATTTTCCAAAACTCAACTTGGTCCCAAGGCTCCCCTGGGTTTCGTGTATGTTATGACTGGAAGCCTAGGTTCTAAACCTACTTAGAATGAGAATATGTCTGAATGCCTAAGCAGCATAAATTGCTTTACAAACCCCAATGAGCACTTTTTCCTGTTGCTGTTATTTTTAAAAATACAGAGAGTAGATGTAGCTCAGTGTTGAGTGCCTATTTCCCATGTATGAAGTCCCAGATTTAATCCCCAGTACCTCCTAAAAAAAACTTACATAGCACTTACTATGTGCCAGACAGTGTTCAAAGTTCTTTATAAATATTGATGATTTAATCCTAAGAAAATTCCCTTAAGATAAGTACTATTATTATCTCCATTTTACAAATGAAGGATCTGCAGCCTGGAGAGGTTAATAACTTGCCTCAAGGTCATACAGCTCGTAAGTGTGACCTGGCAGCTGGCTGGAGTCCATGATTCTATGACACTATGCTATTCTGTTTTGTACTAATTTACACCTACTTAGACCCACTCCTAAATCAGTGTCAATTTTAATAGTGGAATGGACTTGTTAAAGAGGCGCTTCTGGCTCTTTTCTAAGGCAGATTCCCCAAATAACTGAGGAAAGGGGGACTCCTGGAAATAGGTCATAGGCACCCAGCCACTGCCAACAGGCTGTGGCTTGCCTTGATGTCTCTTTGGTCTTAACATTGTGTCTCAGTGACAGAAAGGTTTGGACAAGAACATCCATAGCTTTCAGGAGGCATCAGATGCAGTTTCTGTTCCTTAGGATTTTAGCTGCTAAATAGCTTTGGTTGTGGAGACAAGAAAGTCTCAACTCCCACTCCAAGGCAAAGACTAAGGTCCTTCCTGGTTTGGGCGGGCTTTCAGGGGATATTTTGAGCTTAAAAGTCTCTGTAGTGAACGGAAGCTTAGGATAACAACTTTGGTGCGTAGAGGCCTCTGTTGGGCTCTGGCCTGACCTAAACGAAAGCCTAGAGCAGTGCTGATGCTGAGACCGTGCTTTTCATTTTTTGGTTGATTTTTGGCTTCCCTGCAATCTAGCAGGGAATATTAATGTGGATAAAAACCTTATGGCTCACACCAGATGCACCTAACATTTTTGGTGTTTAGTGACTATCCTTTAGGTAACTGGTAATTACTTCCATAGACTGGGAATGAGCTACACTCCTTCATCCCTCTTAAACTTCACCATAACTGTTCAAGGTTCCCTCACTGCAATATTGTTTTCTTCTTATTTAATTAATTCTATTCCCAAAATTGGAAATAGTGTCAGAGAGATCCCCAATGTCTAGCCCAATGCCTGGCATATAGTCAATTCAATATGGACAGAGCATGCTACAAACTAAATCTTGTTCGTCAGTAGAAGGACAAGTATGTTTTTATGTGCCAATGTTTTATTACATGAAGGTGCACAAAATTCCAGATTTTTTTTCTTTTACAGGGAAGAACAGTTATTGAGCCCCAAAAATACAGGCTTCCATTCTATTCTACATAGGCCAAGAAAGAGGTTATTAGTGAAAAGTTCATTTATGGATTTGGCACTAGAATAGCTAGTATTTGAGAACCCCTCACATCAACCTTTTATTTCTCATGTGGGCTAATGTGAGGGTAATCTTACAGGTATTATAGGAACTTCTTTTCTTTCTTCTTAGCCCCTGTGAAAACAATGCATAGTAAAATTTATCTAGAAAACCTTTCTGAGACTCTTCTAATGGGCTTTTTATTTTAACGATAATTGCACCTTAATCTTTGAAAAGCTGATATTTCCTACTAAACCATCTCTCCCAGAGTACCTCATAAAAAGCCCACAAAAAGAAAAGAGAAGAAGAAAGCCTTGGGTATCAATTCCAAAACAGTGATTGAAACCTCCCAAAATAATTATAGCTTATATCATCTGCAGAGATGGTCTGGCTTGGCATACCCCATAATCTAATTTCAGGAAAGAAAGCTTTATTTTAATACTCATCTAAATCAACAGTAAAACCTTTTCTCTTGAGGGGTTTATTGAGAAACTCAAATGAATATACTTTTTGAGTTAATGTCATCAGAAGTGTACAATTTCCTGTATTCCTTATGTCAAACTGAACCCTCCCTCCAAGGCACTTTCTTCCCTTTACTTGTGTGGTTTCATTTGAGCTCTATTGTTTAGAAACAGAATCTCACACCTCACAATCAAATGACAAAAGAAGACAATTGCACTTTTTAGGAAACACTGACAAGTGGTTTCTGTTTTCAAAAGCATACGTCTCATTTTTAGTTAGACTCTTTTCTAGTTGTAAATTCCAGTGTAGTCCTAGTTGACTGCAATGGCTGCGAAATCTAGAAGCAAAAAAGGAAGAAGATTTTGCAATATAATGAGTTTTTTTTTCTTGAGGTGTCCTTTTTTAGGTTATGCCAACAGAAAACTGTAATCTCTATGCTTTATAGCTACACTTAGGAAGTGTAGAAGAAAAACAACTATTATTCAGTATCTCCTACATCATACCTGAAAACTTTAAGTGTAAAAGATTTCTATCTTTAAATTTGTTTTTTTCTCAGTACATTTATAAAAAAATATTGAATAATTTGAATATTCAATAATTCGTAGGAAATTTTATGCATCTTTTTTTCTTGACTTATTATACAGTATTAAAAGTTATTTTGGAAGCTCATTGTATGTGTTATCAATTTGTTCAGGCTGGAAGGTATAGGCACTATTAGGAGTTTTTCTTTCCTTTGTTTATTTTGTTGGGTTTTGTTGTCTTTTAGTGAGGGTAGTTTTTTAAAAAGAACTTCTTTGTTGGTAGTGCTGTCAGATTTCGCTGTGAAGTGTACTCTGAGTACCATATCTTTTTAAAGTTTTATTTGGTGCCACACATATTTATAACATAAAATTTGCTACTTTACTCATTTGTAAGTGTACAATTCAATGGCATTAATTACTCTTCAGTGTTGTGCTACCATCAACCCCATCCATTAACAAAATTTTTCATCACCCCAAACAAAACTTGATACCCCTTAAGCAATAATTCCCCATTCCCCCTCCCTCAGGTCCTGCTAATTGCTAAAATACTTCCTGTGTCTGAGAATGTGCTTATTCTAGATATTTCATATAAGTGGAATCATATAATATTTACCCTTTTGTACCTAGCTTTAGTCATATATCCTAAGTCATTTAATTTAAGAAATGATTTCAATTTAATTTCATTTAGCATAATATCTTCAAGGTTCTTTTACATTTTGTATCAGCACTTCGTTTCCTTTTATGGTTCAATAATATTCCATTGTATGGATATGTCATGTTTTGTCCATCTGTTCATCAGTTGAAGGACCTTACAGCACCACAGTTTTTTTGTTAATATTTGTTTTTTCCCTCCACCTCCCCCTCTTCCTCCCCCACCCTGCTGTTTTTGCTGTCTGTGTCCATTCGCTGTGTCATCATCTGTATCTATTTCTCTTTTTGTCTTCTCGTCTTTCTCCTCTAGGATTCACCAGGATTCGATCCTGGGGACCTCTGATGTGGAGAGAAGTTCCCTGTCAATTGTGCCTCCTCAGTTCCTGATCTCCACTGCCCTTCACCTTGACTCTTCCCGTCGTCTCTTGTTGTGTCACCTTCTTGTTGCGTGACTCATTTGCATGCCACTGCATGGGCATTCGGCTCACCACACGGGCACTGGCTCACCACATGGGCACTCACGTGGGCACTTGGCTTGCCATGTGGGCAGTCACGCGGGCACTCAGTTCACCACGTGGGCACTTGGCTCGCTGCACAGGCACCCAAGGGCACTCGGCTCGCTGTGCGGGCACTTGGCTCACCACGTGGGCACTTGACTCACCACACAGGCATGCTTTCTCATCTTCTTTTTCACCAGGAGGCCCCAAGGATCAAACCTGGGTCCTGTCATATGGTAGATAGAGGCCTTATCCCTTGAGCCACATCCGCTTCCCAGTACCACAGCTTTTACATCACTAGATTATCAGAGAAATGTTTTGAAATGTCATGGTATCCCCTCCATACAGGATCTGAATTGGAGCCATGCTCTGTAGTGTAGAAGTGTGACATTAATGTAGGCAACTAAAGCAGATGCAGTTTAAGTTGGAAAATCATAGAAGAGCTAATTATAAAGTGCTGGTTACTATAGAACCTGGTGTTTGTAGCAACTGTTGTTGAGAAAGTACATAATTCATAAAGGGTGAATTGGGATTTTTTTCAATAAGAAAGATCATTAGCATCTAAGTAGTGCCAATACTCATACAATCTTAATATGGCAGTTTGTTCAGGCTTTTTCCACCTACTCTTTGCCTCCTGGGAAATGCTAATGATATTTTATGTCATGAAGCTTTTAACAATGTCATAATACTATATGTCCCACTACACAATAGAGCTGTTACATTGTATATAGTTGAATTTTTATGTTACATCATAGTCACTGATTTATATTAATTTCAGAATTACCATATTTCATTTTAGAAGACTCTTCACTAGCAAGTACTCTTAATACTTTATATATATACAGCTCAAGCACATAACCATACATACTTTTTTTAAATATAATTTTATTTTTAAAGAGGTTTTAGATTACAGAAAAATTACATTGAAAATAAAGGGATTCCCTGGGAAGCAGATGTGGCTCAAGCAATTGAGCTCCTGCCTACCACATGGTTCCTGATGCCTCCTAAAGAAGACAGTGGGCTGGCGCGATGGACAGGTGCAGCAAACTGATGCAACAAGAGACACAAGAAGAAAAACATAATGAGAGATACAACAAAACAGGGAGCAGAGGTTCCTGGTGCCTCCTAAAGAGGACAAGCAAGACAGTGAGCTGACGCAACAAGGTGATGCAATAAGAGACACAAGAAGGGAAGAAAAAAGTATAAGGGATTCCTATATACCCCAACCCCCCTCCCACATCTTCTCCAATTAAAAACATCCTACAATTGTTTCATTTGTTCAATTGATGAATAAATATTGAAGCACAGCTACTAACCAAGGGCTATACTTTACATTGTGGTTTACACTTAATTCCAATGCCCTAAAATGCCCCATGTTCCACCTATTATTCCCTCCCCCTCCCCTCAGAATCTCTGGTAACCACTATCTTGTAACTATTTTAAATGTTTTTCCATTACGACATTATTATTTTTTTTAAGATTTATTTTTTACTTCTCTCCCTTTAGCCTCCCCCAGTTGTCTGCTCTCTGTGTCCATTCGCTGCATGTTCTTCTGTGACGACTTCTATCCTTATCAGCGGCACCAGGAATCTGTGTTTCTTTTTGTTGCATCATCTTGCTGTGTCAGCTCTCTGTGTGCGGCTCCATTTTTGGGCAGGCTGCACTTTTTTTTGCACTGGGTGGCTCTCCTTACGGGGCACGCTCCTTGCACGTGGGGCTCCCCTACACAGGGGACACCCCTGAGTGGCAGGGCACTCCTTGCACGCATCAGCTCCACATGGGTCAAGGAGGCCCAGGGGTTGAATCGTGGACCTCCCATGTGGTAGGCGGATGCCCTATCCATTGGCCCAAGTCTGCTTCCCAATTCATTATTAATAAGGTTGCATTCCCCCTTAGGTTTGTTCATTCCTCAACCTTGAGGATTTGGGAATGGTGATGCTCATTCTGCCTCAGATTGAGAGGGGCTTATGTCTTATGGAGCAGATGGAAGGTACTGTTTTACTTGAAGTTGAAGATACTGTTTTTTGGGGATGGGGCTGTCCATCGTTATCATTTGTTAGCCGTCCTGGGCGAGTCTGATGATCTGGAGAGTGGGTGTTGGCTGCAACTCTTCTGAGATTCAGGGCTTAACTAGCATATGAATAGACTGAAGATTTAAGTCTCTGAGACATACATTTAATGGCTATAATGCTAAACATAGGTTCAAATAAAAGGAATAGAAGAATTGTGTAGAGAAATTATAAATAACCTAACTCTGTTACATTGGGGAAATAGGTTGTCATATATTTCATGGTAAGGCTAACTGACAAGATGCTGATTTCAAGGGATTGTGTGCCTTGTGTATATTGTCTAGATGGCTCTAGAGCCCTCAGGAGCACTGTTATTTGAGGCTTTGTTCACAGTGGCAGTTAGTGAGATCTGCCTAAGACATGCATTAAGTGAAACCCCTGGAATGACGACCTGACTCATTGTGCAATCTCTTAGCTGTAAAAATTCTTTTCTATTTGATGTTTCCCCTTTTGGTCAACGTTTTTTCCAAATGCGTCACTGGTTGGTGCTTGGTATTAACCCCCTCAGTGCCAGGGAGGCTCATCCCCAGGAGTCATGTCCCACACGGGGGTGTGGGGGAGGTAGCATGTTTATTTGCTGAGTTTGGCTTAGGGAGGGGCCACATTTGAGTAACAAGGAGGTTTTCAGGAGGTAACTCTTAAGGAATAGTTATTATTAGGCTATTTCAATTTTACAAGAATATGGTTCATAGTCATATGCATTAATATTGAGGACTTGGTATATTGGTCCGATTTCATTTTATTAGGCACTGCTTATGTTCTCAAGAGATTCTTGCCCCTTTGTTTGAGAACACAGCAGAACATAGCAGGACTCCCCAGGATGGAAGTTTAATATTTTGTTGGTCATTGTGTGGGTCTCCACCCCCTGAGATAACACCCTATGACAAGATGAACACATTCATATTCCATAGAAGCATGCCCCAGGTTCACCCTTTCCCACACATCCCCTCCTCACTGACACCCTGCACCTGTGTCCCTCCTCTTCCATATTTGCCAAAAGAACATTCCCACAATTGTATTTTCAACCACAGACCTCCACCTCCCCAGAGTTCACCTGTTCCTTCCTTCAGCCCACCCCCCAGTTCCATGGATAGTCCAAATCCCCACTCAATCCTTCTCACCCTCACATTCCAGCACTGTCAATTCCACTTAATCCCTGCACCACCATCACCCCCCATCCACTGCCAAACCACTCCCCTTCTAACTTATCATAGGTTCTCCCAGATTGAGCATCGCTTCACCACTCTCTATTCCCTTTCTGTCTCCTGGTAACTTATCTTCCAGACTCTATCTCTGTGAGTCTGTTCAAACTACTTAGGTCATATCAGTGAGGTCATGCAGTATTTGTCCTTTAGTGACTGGCTTACTTCACTCAACATAAAGTCTTTGAAATTCATCCATGTTGTTGCATGTGTCAAAACTTCATTCCTTCTTACAGCTGAGTAATATTCCATTGTATGTATATACCACATTTTACTTATCTATTCATCAGTTGATGGAAACTTGGGTTGCTTCCAACTTTTGGCAATAGTGAATAATGCTACTATGAACATTGGTGTGCATATATCTGTTTGTGTCCTTGCTTTCACTTTTTCTGGACATATACCTAGTAGTGGGTTGCTGGATCATATGGCAATTCTATAATTAGCTTCCTGAAGAACTGCCAAACTGTCCTTCACAGTTGCGGCACTATTTTACATTCCCAATAGCAGTGTATGACTGTTCCTATTCTTCCACATCCTCTCCAACACTTGTAATTTTCTGAGTTTCTTTGTTTTGTTTTTCGTTTTTTAGGAGGCCATAGTGATTGAACCAGGGACCTCTTATGTGGGAAGCAGGCACTCAACCACTCAATCACTGAGCTACACCCACTCTCCTCTTTATTCAAAAAATAGCAGCCTGTCTTATAGATGTAAGATGATATCTCATTGTTGTTTGATTTTCATTTCCCTTATAGCTAGTGCTGATGAGCATGTTTTCATGTGCTTTTTAGCCATTTGTATTTCCTCTTTAGAAAAGCGTCTATTCTTGCCCATTTTTTCTTTATTTTTACACAAGTTTTAGATTACATAAAATTTACATAGAAAATACAGGGGATTCCCCATAACCCCACCTCCTACCCTCTCACACTTTCCCCATTAATAAGATCTTTCATTAGTATGGTACATTTGTTATAGTTAATGAACACATATTGAGGCATTGCTACTAAACATGGTCTATAGTTTACATTATGGTTTACACTTCGCATCACACAATTTTATACATTTTGACAAAATGTATAATGGCTTGTATCCCTCATTGCAAAGTCATGCAGAACAATTCCAATGTCCCAAAAATGCCCCGTGTTCCACCTAGTCTTCCCTCTCCCTCCCCTCAAAACCTCTGGTGACCACTGTCTTTGTATCAATGTAACAAGTTCTTCCATTACTAGAATAATAGTAAGTCTGCTTTGGTCCCTAGTTGTATTCCCTCCTTATGTTTGTTCACTCCTCTATCTTGAGGATTTGGGGATGGTGATGCCCACTCTCCTCCTGATTAAGATGGGGCTTAGTTCCCATGGGGCTGATGGATGGAACTGTCTTGCTTGCAGCTCTGTTTTTGGGAATGGGGCTTGTTCATCATCTTTTTGTTAGTTGTCCTGGACAAGTCTGATGAACTGGAGAATAGGTGTTGCCTGCAACTCTGCTAAGATTCAGGGCTCAATGAGCATATGGACAGACTGGAGATTTAAGTTTCTGGGACATATATTTAATGGATATAGTGTTAATTATAGGTTCAAATAAAAGAGGCAGAAGAACCAACTGTAGAAAAATTATAAATGAGATGAACATATAAATTATTTAGTTTGAAAAAACAATTATAAATGAGTCTAACGTGATACATTGGGGAGATAGATTATCATATATTCCGAGGCAAGGCCTATCAATGAGGTGCTGATTTCTTGCAGTTACCTTCCCTGCCTATAGTGTTCAGATGTCTCTAGAGCCCCCAGGAGCACTTTTGCTTGAGGCACTGTTTAGTGTGGCAGTCTTTGAGAGTCTCCTGAGACATGAATAAGTATAACCTCTGGAATTACCTCCTGACTCATTTGAAATCTGTTAGCCATTTGAAAACTCATTTATATTTAATATTTTCCCCTTTTGGTCAAGATCTTTTTCCAAATGCATCACTAGTGGCACTTGGTAATAATCCCTTGGTGCCAGGAGGCTCATCCCCAGGAGTCATGTCCCACACCAGGAGGAAGCAGTGAGCTTACATGTTGAGTTTGGCTTAGAGAGAGGCCACATTTGAATAACAAGGAGGTTTTCAGGAGATAACTCTTAGGCAATATATATTATTAGGTTAAGTTTCAGTTTTACAAGAATAAGGTTCGTAAATACAAGCATTAATATCAAGGACCTGGCATATTGGTCTGTCCTCCTTTGTTAGGCACTGCCCATGTACTCTAGAGATTCTTGCCATTGTGTGAGAGAATGTAGCAGGACTCCTCAGGATGAGAGTTTTTGTTTGTTTTTTGCTTTTGTTCACTTTTTAAAAATGATTTTTGTTACAGATATTGTAAATTTACAAAAAAAAAACCACATGCATATGTGTAGAATTCCCATATCACAACCCTTCACCAACAACCACACCATTGTGGAACATTTGTTACAGATTATGATATAATATCATCAGACTATTAACACTACCTGTGGCCCATAGCATACATTTGGCCTATTTTTTCCATATATCTCCCTCCATTATTAACACAGTACATCTTTGGCATTGATGCAAGAATATTACAGTATTGCTGTTAACTACAGTTCATAGTTTTTATTAATTGTATTTTCCCCATGCTTCTCCACATTCTCACCACCCTGTAGTAGTGACGTACATCCATTCTAGTTCACAGAAGGACATTCTTGCATTTGTACTAATTAACCACAATTCTCATCCGCCTCTGGTTCACTGTGTTATTCAGTCCCTAGATTATACTCTAGCTTTCTTTCAATTGACATTTACATCCTTAGACTACCCTTCTTAGCCACAATCCCATTTATGAACCAACTGCTACACACTATAATGTGTTACTATCAACTCTATCCATTTCCACACATTTATAGTCAAGTTTATAAAACTTCTACATATATTAAGCATCAGTACTCCTTCACAGCTCACCTCATATCTTCTAGGATGGAAGTTTAATATTTATCTCAGTGGGTGGAGACCCACCCACTGAGATAACACCCCATGACCACATGAACACATTCATATCTCATAGAGGCATGCCCCAGGTGCATCCTTTCCCACACATCCCCACACTACTCGTACTCTGTGCCAGTGGTTTCTCTCCTGCCATAGTTGTAACTTTTTTGCAATCCAAAACCTTCCCAAAAACAAAGGCAAAAAAAATTTTCTTAATATAGTAATAATAATATTATTATTAATATTAATATAATAAGATCGATTATGTTTTATGTATACCAACAATTTCTTCTGTATGTTCCCCCAGTGTCTTTTTTTTTTACTTTATCTTCAAAGAAACTTTAGGTTACAGAAATGTTGCATCAAAAATATAGGGAAAAAAAATATATATATATATACAAGGGATTTCCATATGCCCCACTTATCCTCTTCTCACATTTTCCCCTATTAATATCATCTTACATGTACATGGTACATTTGTTACAATTGATGAACAAAAATTGAAGCATTGGTACTAACTATGGTCAATAGTTTACATTATGATTTACACTTTGCACTGTATACTTTTATAGGTTTTGACATAATACATAATGGCTTGTATCTGTCATTGTAAAATCATACAGAACAATTCCAATGCCCTAAAAATGCCCTATATTCTACTTATTCTTCCCTAGGAACCTGTGGCAACCACTAAGTTCCAATAGTTCAAGAATAAGGTTCATAGTCACAGGCACTAATATTGAGGGCTTGACATAATGGTTGGCTTTCTTTTATTAGGCGTTGCCTGTGTACTTGAGAGATTCTTGCCCCTGTATTTGAGAATGTAGCAGGACTCCCCAGGATGGTTTAATATGTTCTTATTTATTGTGTAGGTCTCCATTCACTGAGATAACACCCTATGACAAGATGAACACAGTCATATTCCATAGAATCTTGCCCAGTTTTTAAATGGGTTGTTTGTCTTTTTATTTTCAAGATGTAAGATTTCTTTATATATGCTGGATAATAGACCCTTATTCGATATGTGGTTCCCAAATATTTTCTCCCATTGAGTAGGCTGCTTTTCAATTTCTTGGCAAACTCCTGTGAAACACAAAAGTTTTTGATTTTGAGAAGGTCCCATTTATCTATTTTTTTTTTCTTTTATTGCTTGTGCTTTGTGTGTAAACTTTATAAAACCATTTCCTACTACAAATTCTCATAGAGGCTTCCCTACATTATCTTCTAGGAGCTCTATGGTCTTGGCTCTTATATTTATGTCTTTGATCCATCTTGAGTTAATTTTTGTATGGGATGTGAGAGCTATCCTCTTTTATGGAAATGGATATTCAGTTCTCCCAGTACCATTCGTTGAAGAGGCTATTCTGTCCTAGTTGAGTGGGCTTGGTGGCCTTGTCAAATATCAGTTGGCCATACATGCACAGGTCTATATCAGAACTCTCAATTCTGTTCATTGGTCAGTATGCCTATCCTTGTGCCAATGCTATGCAGTTTTGACAAGGTATTGACCCAAGGATAGGCATAGTATGCTTTAAAGTCATGTAGCATGATTCCTCCAATTTTGTTTTCCTTTTTCAAATATGTTTTTGGCTATTTGAGGTCCCTTGCCCTTCCAAATAAATTTCATAATTGATTTTTTCAGTTCAGTAAAAACTATTTTAGTTTTTATTGGGATTGTGTTAAATCTGTAAATCAATTTGGGTAGGATAGATATCTTAATGTTATTTAGTCTTCCAATCCATGAAAATGGAATATTCTTTAATTTATTTAAGCTTTGTTTGATTTCCTTTTAAAATGTTGTATAGTTTTCTGTATACAAGTCCTTTACACCCTTAGTTGAGTTTATTGTTCTTTCAGTTACTATTGTAAATGGAATTTTTTTCTTTTTTTCCTCTTCAGATTTCTCATTTTTAGTGTACAGAAATGCTTTTGATTTTTACCTTTTGATCTTATATCCTGACACTTTAATGAACTCATTTATCACCTCTAGAAGCTTTGTTGTAGAGTTTTGGGGACTTTCTGCATATAGGATCATGTCATCTGCAAATAGTGAAAGTTTTCTTTCTTTCTTTCCAATTTGGATTCCTTTTATTTCTTTTTTTTTTTTTTTTTCCCAAGAGCTCAAGCAAGTACTTCTAACACAGTGTGAAATAAGAACAGTGACAGTGGGCATGCTTGTCTGGTTCCATATCTTAGAAAGCCTTTAGTATTTCACCATTGACTATGATGTTAGCTGTGGGTTTTTTATATATACCCTTTATCATATTGAGGAAGTTTCTTTCTAGTTCTAGCTTTTAAAGTGTTTTTATCAAGAAAGGATGCTGTATCTTGGCAAATGTTTTTCTACTTCAATAGAGATGACCATCTGATTTTTTTTCTTTTGATCTGTTAATGTGGTGTATTACATTGATTGATTTTCTTGTGTTGAATCATCCTTGCATACTTGGGATAAAACCCACTTGATCATGATGTATAATTCATTTGATGTATTGTTGAATATGATTAGCAAGTATGTTGTTGAGGATTTTTGCATATAAGTTCATGAGAGAGATTGGTCTGTAGTTTTCTTTTATTATGGCTTCTTTATGTAGCTTTGGTATTGTGGTGATTTTGGCATCATAGAATGAGTTAGGCAATGTTGACTACACTTCTATTTTTTTGGAAGAATTTAAGCAGGATTGATGTTAGTTCTTTCTGGAATGACTGGTCAATTCACCTGTGAAGCCATCTGGTACTGGGCTTTTCTTGGTTAGGAAGTTTGAGGACTAATTCAATCTTACTACTTGTGATTGATCTGTTGAGTTCTTCTATTTCTTCTTTAGTCAATGTAGGTTGCTTGTGTGCTTCTAGAAATTTGTCCATTTCATCTAAGTTATCCACCTTGTCAGTATATATAATTTTTCAAAGTATCTTCTTATTAAACTCTTTATTTCTGTGGAATCATTGGTAATATCCCTGCTCTCATTTTTTATGTGTTTGCATCTTCTCTCTTCTTTTCTTTGTTAGTATAGCTAATGGTTTGTCAATTTTATTAATCTTCTGAAAGAACTAACTTTTGGTTTTGTTAATTTTTTTCTTATTTTTAAAAATTCTCAATTTCATTTAGTTCTGCTCTAATCTTTGTTGTCTCCTTCTTTCTGCTTGCTTTGGGATTAGTTCATTGTTCTTTTTCTAGTTCCTCAGGTGTGCATTTAAGGCTTTGATTTTAGCTCTTTTCTTTTTTTTAATATAGGCATTTATGGATATAAATTTCCTTCTCAGCACTGCTTTACCCGCATCCCATAAATTTTGATAGGTTGTGTTCTCATATGCATTCATTTCACTGCATGTGACTCACTGATTGCCTAAGAGTGTATTGTTTAATGTCCATATCTTTGTGTGTATTCTGATTCTCTGTCATTTATTAATTTTCAGCTTCATTCCATTGTGGTCAGAGAAATTACTTCATATAATTTTCAATCTTTCTAAATTTGTTGAGGCTTAATACATGACCTAGCATTTGGTTTATCCTGGAGAATGATCCATCTGCACTTGAGAAGAATATATATCCTGCTGCGTTTGGTGTGATGTTCTGTACATGTCTATTTTTTTTTTTTAAGATTCCACTTCTTTTTTTTTTTAAGGTTTATTTTTTATTTATTTCTCTCCCCTTACCCACCGCCCCAATTGTCTGCTCTCTATGTCCATTCACTGCGTGTTCTTCTGTGACCGCTTCTATCCTTATCAGTGGCACCGGGAATCTGTGTTTTGTTTTGTTGCGTCATCTTGTTGTGTCACCTCTCCGTGTGTGTGGTGCCATTCTTGGACAGGCTGCACCTTCTTTCACACTGGGTGGCTCTCCTTACGGGGTGCACTCCTTGCACATGGGGCTTCCCTACATGGGGGACACCCCTGCGTGGCTAGGCACTCCTTGCGTGCATCAGCACTGCGCATGGGCCAGCTCCACACAGGTCAGGGAGGCCCGGGGTTTGAACCATGGACCTCCCATGTGGTAGGCAGATGCCCTATCCATTGGGCCAAGTCTGCTTCCCTCTGTACATGTCTATTAGGTCTAGTTCCTCTAATGTATTATTGAAGGTCTCTGTCTCTTCATTAACTCTCTGTTGAGATGTTTTGTCAATTGTGGTAATGGTGTATTAAAGTCCCCCGTTATGATTGTAGAGGCATCTGTTTCTCCCCCTAGTTCTACCTTTGCCTCATGTGTTTTGGGGCACCCTGGTTAGGTGCATAAATGTTTATGATTGTTCTTTCTTCTTGATAGATAACCATTTTATTTATATATAGTATCCTTCTTTGTTTCTTGCAATAACATTTGCATTTAAAGTCTATGTTTTCTGATATTTGTATAGCTATTCCCACCATTTTTTGGTCATTGTTTGCATGTAAAATCATTTACCAATCTTTCAATTGCAACATCCTTGCGTGTCTGGGTCTAAGGTGAGTGTCTTGTAGACAGAATATAGATGGATCACATTTCTTTATCCATTCTGCCAAACTGTGTTGTTTGATTGGAGAATTTAATCCATTAGTATTCAATGTTATTATTGTCAAGGCAGTATACATTAGCCATTTTTTCTTTAGGTTTATGCATGTCATATTTTGTTTTTATTTCTCTTTTTATCCTTACTAATAATCTTCCTTTCTACACTCCCCTCCAACCCTCTCTCTCCTTTTTTTCCCTTTCAACCTGAAGAACTCCCTTTAGTATCTCTTGAAGGACAGGACTCTTGTTGACACACTCTCTCGATTTCTGGTTATCTGTGAATATTTTGCACTCTCCCTCATTTTTTAAAAAATAGTTTATTTTTTCTTCTCCTCCCCCTCCCCTCCCCCTTCCCCACCCTGCTGGGGTTTTTTGCTGTCTGTATCCATTCACTATGTGATCTTCTGTATCTATTTCTCACTCACTCTCTCTCCTCTCTCTCTCTCTCTCTCTCTCTCTGTCTTCTCTTCTCATCTTTCTCCTCTAGGACTCAGAGGGATTCAATCCTGGGGACCTCTGATGTGAAAGAGGTTCCCTGTCAATTGTGCCACCTCAGTTCCTGGTCTTTGCTGCACTTCGCTTTGACTCTCCCCTTAGTCTCTCTTTTTGTTGCATCATTATCTTGCTGCGTGACTCACTTGCATGGGCACTTGGCTCACCATGTGGGCACTCATGCAGGCACTCAGCTCACCGTGTGGGCACTGGCTAACACCAGCAAGCATGCTTTCTCTTCTTTTTCACCAGGAGGCCCCAGGGATCAAATCTGGGTCCTTCCATTTGGTAAGTGGAGGCCTTATCACTTGAATCACATCTGCTTCCCTCTCCCTCATTTTTAAACGCCAGTTTTGCAGGATACAGAATTCTTACCTGGCAGGTTTTTTTCTTTTAATACCTTAACTGTGTAATAACACTGCCTTCTTACCTCCACGGTTTCAGATGAGAAATCAGCACGTAATCTTATCAAGCTTCCCTTATATGTGATGGATCTCTTTTCTCTTGCTACTTTCAGAATTCTTTTTGTCTTGAGCATTTGATAATCTGATAAGTATGTGTCTTGGGATAAGCCTGTTAGGATTTGTTCTGTTTGGAGTGCACTACACTTCCTGGACATGTACATCCATGTCCCTCATAAGAGTTGTGAAATTTGGGGCCATTATTTCCTCCAACAACCCTTCTGCCCCCTTTCCCTTCTCTTCTCCCTCTGGGATGCCTATCATGCATATGCTTGTGCATTTCATGTTGTCATTCAATTCCCTGAGTCCCTATTGAATTTTTTCTATTTTAAAAAATCTATCTGTTCTACTATCTGTGCAAATTCAAATATTCTATCTTCAATGTCATGAATTCTTTTCTCTTCCTGTTCAAATCTGCTGTTATGTGTTTGCAGTGCATTTTTAATTTCTCTCATTGTGCTTTCCACCACCATCAGGTGTGTTATCTTTTTACATATGTTTACAATTTCTTCTGTATGTTCCTCCAGTGTCTTCTTAATATACTTTATCTCTTCCTTGACTTCATTAAGTTGATTCATGATATTTGTTTTTAGTTGTTCCATGTTTTGCATATCCTCTCATTTTTTAGTTTGTTCATTAGACTAGGCCATGTCTTTCTGTTTCTTAGTATGGCTTGTAATTTTTTCTGTTGTCTAAGCATATCTTTATCTTGATGGACTTATTCAGTTGGCCAGTTTCTCTTTCTAGTCTAGGGTTTTATTTCATTTTGTTTTGTGTTAAGGGTTCTCTTTGACACTTGGTCACACTTGTTCTATATCTTTGTAGATATAGTTCCCCTGAAAAAATATTAAGTACATAAAAAAAGGAAAGAAAGAAGAATAGAAAAAGAATAATAATTTTTTAAAAGATGGAAAAGGAACTATAAAAAAGCCAGGAAAAAATAAGTAATGAGAGTGAAAAATCATTAAAAATAAAAAGGATAAGAATTTTTAAAAGATGGAAAAAAAACAGGAAAAAATTAAAGACTGGAAAGATGAGATGAGGAAAGAAGAAAGAAAATGAAGACCAAAAGGAGAAGGTGGAATGGAAGAAAAGACAAGAAAGATGGAAAAATGAAAGAAAGAAAAGAAGTGAAGAAAATAAGAAAAAAAAAAAAAGGTCAGGAAAAAAACAGGCCTCCCTCTCAGGCCACTATAGCTCTGCTAGGCTGTGAGTGTTCACCATCAATCATTCCATGGCCTGCCCTCTGCAGGTAAGGTACCTGGATGCAGAGAAAAAGAATAAAAATTTTTTAAAAATAGAAACTTTACAAAACTCTGTTAGTTCCCCATCATCAGGCTGCTTGTCCCACAGCTTCCACCCTCCCTAGGGAGCTCTCTGGGTGCCTGACAACCCACTGGATCACTCTCTGGCTCCCTTCTCTTCCATGCTGGTTGGGCATCTGAGTGCTCACTGGCTCCCCTCTCACCTGGGCGGTTGGGCATCTGTCAGCACACTCCCTCGCTGACTGAGTTCCTTTCTCTTCCAGGGCAGATGGGTGTGACAGTTCACCTGATCAGCTTCCCCCTCCCCTTTCTCTGGAGACTTCAGCCCAGCTTGGGTCTCTCCTTTTGCTGAGAACTGGCTGAGATCCTGTCCACCTGGCCTATCTCCCCTCCCCACTACTCTTCCCTCAACCTGAGCTGCCTGGATATTGGTCCCACACCTGATTGCCCCGCAACTACCCCCTTCCACCTCAAGAGCCTGCTGGACACAGGGTTGCACCCCTGGTCACCCAGTGGCCTTCCTCACTCTTGGAGCCTGCTGAGCGCTGGTCTTCTAGCCAAATCACTTCCTTGGCTTCCTTCTCTCTCTGAGAGGCTGGGAGATATATCCCTTGGCTTCCCTCTTTCCTGGCCAATATGGGTCCCCTCTCTGTAGCTGTCCTGTCTGATTGCCACCATGGTCTCACAGCTTCCCTTCTGTCAAGCAAGTCTGCCTTCCTTCCCACAGTTTCTGGAGGAGGAGTGCAGCCTGTCATTCCCTATTCCACCATCTTGGATCCCTCCCATACATACACTTTTACACATACTAATTCATTTAATTTAATTTTCAATTGTACTAGACTTGTCAATCATGGTACCCCAGCCCTTCTTAGGCAGCTTTATTTTACTGACTATAATATTACTTACATCTTAGCCATAGCTAATTGGACAAGGGTGGGAGAGAACATGTCACCTATGTGCAGTTTCTTCATAGCTGGCCAAAAAACTATGAAGTGGCCTGGCATGAAAAGAAGGTGGCCATTTTGGTTCTCTCTCTTCTAAGATCTTAGACTGGGAAATACTTCAAGAATTAACAAGTGATAACTGAAGCTAAGGGAATCATTGAGACAGGAGTCATGTGGAAGAATCTAAAAGGATCAGAAAATTTTGCCTGGAAAGGGACATATAGGCCTCGTAGCCCACAACCCCTCAACTCTGCCATTGTACCCAAAAGTGACCAAGACAATAGGTAAATGAATAAGTATAACTGCATTTCAATAAAACTTTATTTAGAAAAGCAGGTGGAGGACCGCACTGACCCCCAAGGCCAAAATTTGGCCATCCCTGGTCTAGGCTATGATAGATCAGGGCATGCTGAAATGATGAGACAGCATAAGCTATGTAGTACAGAAAAAATACTGACAGTAGAGAGAAAGAATAGGTAGTTGATGACAGGAAACCAAAGTGGGCAATCTCTGGCACCGTGGCCAGCTCAGTTAATGGCAGGAACTAGATCTTCATACAAAATCCTACAGTTTCTTTAGTCCCCAGGGTAAGGGACTACATTTGGGGAACCATGGGACATCTCTGTCTGCTTGTGCACACTAAATAAAATTCAGTGAATTAGGTATCATTAATCTGGTTTTACAACTGAGGGACCTTAGGTTTAGAGAGACAAAATATTTGCACAGGTCACCCATGTGGTAACAGTCAGTATAGGAACCTGGATCTTCTAACTTTAAGTTCAGAATGCCTCCATTCACCCCCAAACCAACACTCCCAGGCACTTCAAAAGCTGCTACTTAATAAAAAAAGCTCCATGATCTAGTAAACAAAGATTGCTTTTATAAGATAAATTATAAATATCTTAAATACTGCACACAGATCTGTGCTTTAAAGAACATTCTGATAAATTTCTGAGGTAGATAATTTCAAAAGATGATTACCATCAGTTCCTCTTTTTCGGGTATATATATGCTGCTCCTCACATCAGGTGGTGAAGTCTACTTCTTTCCTTGAATGTGGGCTGGCCTTTTGACGTCCTTTAACCAAGAGTATGTGCAGAAGACATCGGAATTCTGAGCCCAGGCCTTAAAAGAACTTGTAGCTTCTGCTTCCTCCTCTTGGTATCTGGCAACTATATTGTTTAGGAAGTCTGGACTAGTCTGCTAAATGACAAGAGGTCACATGAAGAAAGGTTCTGGAGGATAAGAGGTCATCTTGGGTGTTCCAAGTGTGATCAGCACAAAAACTACCAGCTGAGGGAGGATCATGGGAAGATGAAGGAGTAGGACGCTCCAGGATCAAGCCTCTCCACCAGAACAACTATTAAACAGGCAGGAACTGTCTGAAACAACTATTTCAAAACCCCAGAGTCCAGTAGAACACTACAGTATCCAGGGAAGAGCGAGAAGAAGAGGCTGATGTATTAAGGCAAAAACTAGTAAACTGTTCTCTCCATGTGGTGGCTACTAGCACCATCCCCCACTGTCAGGGCACAAGACTGTGGGTTTCAGCCTCTGGTTAGATCACTGATGACAGAAAGGGACATTAAAATCCTCTTCCCCAAGAACTGGGTTGGAGGAGCAGCTCTGAGGGATGCAATTGTTACAAGCTGCTGATAAAGGCAGCTGAGGAGACTTAAGGACTGTAAAACAGTGATTTCAGTGGCGGATGATGATTGTGGTTAATAGAACAAATACAAGAACGTTCCTTTATTACAAGATGTTAAGTATATGTAAATACATGGGAAAAATACAACTAATGTAATGTATAGACAACAGTTAAAAGTAACACTATAATATCTTTACAGTGGCAAAGAAGGTACTATACCAATGCTAAGGATCAATAATGGGGGGTTATGAAAGGATATGGTATTTTCCATTTGAAGTAATGAGAATGGTCTGAAATGGACTGGCTGAACTGATGACAGCACGACTCTGTAATGAAACTGAGACCCAATGAATATACACTTTGGATGGACTGTACAAGGCATGGGACTGTATAACACAGGGACTCCTGTGGTGGAAGATGGACTGTGGTTAACAGAACAAAAATGAGATCATTCTTTCATGAACTATAACAAATATATAATACTAATACATGGTGTTAACAATAGGATGATTTGTGGGGAAATATAAACTATGGATTATAGACAGCAGTAATATTGTGACAATGTTCTTTCATTGTAACAAAGGTGTCACAATAATGTAAGGTGTTGTGATGGGGTGATGTATGGGAATTCTGTATGGTATGTATGAGTTCTTTAAAAATTTGAACCAAAAAAAAAAAAAAAGGTATGCAGAGCTATGGAGGGCCATTCAAGGGATGCATTTGCTGGGGAGGTCAAGAAAGCATAATGTGAGCAAATGTGCAAAGGTAAACATTCATGTAATCTAAGTATATTTAAAAAAATTTTTAAGTACATTAAAAAATACTCATTAAAGATTTGTTAACTTTAAAAAAAAAAAAGCATAGCTTTCAGAAGCCATGGAAGAAGCTCTTGGTACATTCCTGATCACCACCTCAGGGCACTCTGGAGAGAGTCTGTGCCTCCTTCCTGTTCAGAAAATTTTGGGAAACTCCTCTCTTGTGTGCAACCATCCCTTCCCAGAATTTTCCCTCAGGCAAAAGCCACTTGAGATGATCAGGAAAGCAGTATCAGAAATTATTGAGGCAGACGGCCTAGGGCAAAGCAGGCAGACTGCCTGCTTTAAACATCCAGAAGAAGGAGATCTGTCTCCTGGGAAACAGAGAGGGCATTCAAACTCCTGCAAATCGAGATTCGAAAGCAGAAAACCAGCACAAGCCAAGGACAAGACACAGGCCCAGAAAAGACAGGGAGGATACAGCACTTTGCATTTGCCTTGGGCAAGTTTCTTAATAGGATGGCTGAAATCCAAGAAAACTCTGTCATATAACTAGCTGGTTGCAAAATCAAGAAACAGACATCATGGGGAATAAATCCTAGAGTTAACATTTTAAAACATTAAAATGTACAGTGTGCAACGAAAAAGTACAAGACAATCAAGAAACAGGAAATGATAGTCAATCAAAAGGAAGAGGATAAAAATCCAGAAATGAAGAAAACCAGACTGTGGACACACTGAAGAAACACTCTAAAAATTATCTCAAAAATGCTCAGGGAAATGAAGGAAAATACAGAGAAAGAACTAAAGGATATCAGGAAAACAATATTGAGCAATATGAGAATCTTAGTAAAGAAATAGAAATTTTAAAAAGGAGATACAGAAGTGGACTTGGCCTAATGGTTAGGGCATCCGCCTACCACATGGGAGGTCCGTGGTTCAAACCCCAGGCCTCCTTGACCTGTGTGGAGCTGGCCCATGCACAGTGCTGGTGCACACAAGGAGTGCTGTGCCATGCAGGGGTGTCCCCCACGTAGGGGAGCCCCACGTGCAAGTTGTGTGCCCCATAAAGAGAGCCACTCAGAGCAAAAAAGTGCAGCCTGCCCAAGAATGGCGCCACACACATGGAGAGCTGACACAACAAGATGATGCAACAAAAAGAAACACAGATTCCTGGTGCCGCCAATAAGGATAGAAGTGGTCACAGAAGAACACGGCGAATGGACACAGAGAGCAGACAATTGGGGGGGAGGGAGAGAAATAAATAAGTAAATCTTAAAAAATAAATAAATAAAATAAAAAATAAAAAGGAACCAAACAACTATGGGAGGGTGTTTTAGTTTGCTAAAACCTACTGGGAGCAATATATCAGAAATGAATTGGTTTTACAATGATGATTTATGAGCTTATAATTCTTATTTATGACTTATAATTTATGAGCTTATAGTTCTGAAGCTGTGAAAGTATCCAAATCAAGACATCATCAGAGATATGTTCTCCTTGAGCTGCAACTGTGGACAATCAGGCACGTGGGAGGGCACAATGGAAGCATGTCTTCATCTCATCTCTCTCCTCCAGGCCTTCTTGCTTTCAGCTTCTGGCTTCAATGGCTCCTCCAACCTTCTGGAGTTTTCCTTTCTGTCTCTACTGCTTTTTTCTTTGTCTGTGGCTGTTTATTCCTCTGTTTAGAAAATCATGTTCTTAAAGCTAATCCATTCCTGTGCATGTAAGCCTGTTGTGGGGAGGACCTTTTGATTAAATTACTTCAGTTAAGGGCCTTTGATTAGATAGCATGACCCAGGCTGGGCCTTAATCATCTACTAGAATCCTTTATAAATGGAAGAATAAAAAGCCACAAACACAGAAAAAAGCCACAGAGACAGAAAGAAGCCTCCAGAAGTTGAAATCAAGGAAACTGGGAGAGAGAAAAGCCACAGATGGAGCAACCCAAAGTTGAAAGCAATGAGACCAGGAAGAGAGGGGAGAGACAAGTGGACACTGCCATGTGCTTAATTGCCCACAGCAGCAGCTCATGGAGAAAGGATCTCCTGATGAGGCCTTAATTTGGACACTTTCATGGCCTCAGAACTGTAAAATTTTAACCTAATAAATCCCCATTGTAAAAGCCAACCCATTTCAGGTATATTGCTTCCAGCAGTTTTTAGCAAACTAGAACACCCTGTTGTATATTGATCAAATATTCAAATTCAAAGGATAAGGAGAGAGTTCTGGAAGTTGCAAGAGAAAAATAATGTTATGTAGAAAGGAGTTCCATTAGATTGAGTGTTGAATTCTCATCAGAAACCATGGAAGCAAGGAGACAGTGGGTTGAAATACTTAAAGTACTAAAAGAAAACAATTACCAACCAAGAATTTTATATCCAGCAAGGATTTCTTTCAGAAATGAGGGAGAGATTAAGATACACCCAGATAAACAATAGCTGAGGGAGTTCATCACTAATAGACCTGCCCTAAAAGTAGTGCTAAAGGGAGTTCTTTAGACTGAAAGGAAAGGCACTAGACAGTTGTTCAAATCAACATAAAGAAAGACTTATGGTAAAGGTAATCATTTGGGTAACTACAAATGCCAGTACTATTGTAGTGTATTTTTTGGTATATAAATCATCTTCTTGCTTCCTACAGGTATGAAAATGCAAATGTATAAAAATTAATCATAAATTTATAGTTTTGGACATATAATATACAAAGATATAAATGGTAACAAGTAAAAAAAAAGTGGGAGGATGGATGGTGTAGCAGTTTGATTATTTGTGAACCCCAAAAAGAGAGATTATCTTTGTAAACTGGTCTGTTCTTCTGGGCATGATACCCTTTGATTGTATTAAATTCAAAGGTTTTACATTTACTTAATTAAATCAAGATTAGGGCATTGATTTGACCATGTCATTAGGGCAACTCAGGAGTCCTTGATCCCCTTGGTGGGCTATATAAACAGACACACACACAGGAGAAGATATACATGGGAATAGAGAGAGCTCCATAGACATGGAAGGGGAAAGAAATTTAATCCTGGGGCCCCAGATGGTATGCAGCTGAAGAGAACTGAGCAGTTGAGCTCTATGCCAGTTTACAGGTGAACTCAGAAGAAGCTAGGCCCACAGAGCCTTCAGAGGAAAGAGGAAGGCTGAACCCTCACAGATGTTGCCAACCATCTTGCTTCAACATGTAGCAACAGAGTTTGGTGAAGAAGTAACCTTGAGTTGGACTCTTTAGGGCCTTGTAACTATAAGCTTTTACCACAAATAAATACCCTTTATAAAATCCAACAGATTTCTGGTACTTTGTATTAGCACCCCTTTGGCTGACTAATACAGACAGGTAAGAAAATTATGTGTGTTTGCTACTGAAGTCAAGTTGGTATCAAACTAAAATGTGATTGTTATATATTTAATATGTTAAATTTTAACCCCATGATAACCATAAGGAATATGAATGAAAAATACACAGATACATATGTGAAGGCATTCAATATGGTACAATACAAAATATCAAACAGATATAAAATTAGGCGTTAATGGAAAAATTGAGGGGCAAAAAGTATATAAGAACTACAAAAACCAAACAGCAAAATTGCAGAAGAAAATCCATATTATCAGTAGTGAAGTTAAATGCAAATGGATTAAGTTCTCCAGGTAAAAGGCCGAGATTGGCAGAATGGATTGAAAAAAAAAACATGACCCAATTATTCACTTCTCTGCAAGAGACACCCCTTAAATTCAAAGACACAAGTAGGTTGAAAGTGAAAGGAAACAAACATCTTCAGGACATGTGCTAGGCAATGGTTTCTTAGACTTTACACCCAAGGCACAAGCAATGTAAGAAAAAACAGATAAATAGGACCTTATCAAAATGAAAAACCTTTGTGGCTGAGGACTTTGTCAAGAAAGTAAAAAGACAGCATACACAATGCAAGACTATATTTGGAAACCTCATATCCAATGAAGGTTTAATATCCAAAATACATAAAGAAATCCTACAACTTAAGAACAAAAAGACAAAGAACTAAATTCAAATATGAGCAAAGGACTTGAATAGACATCTTTCCAAATAAAATTTACAAATGGCCAGAAAGCACATGAAAAGATGTGCAACATCATTAGCTATCAGGGAAATACTAATCAAAACTACAATGAGATGCCATTTCAAACCCAAAAGAATGGCTACTATTTAAAAAAACAGAAAATTACAAGTATTGGAGAGAAATCCTACAACTCAACAATAAAAAGACAAATGGTCCAATTTTTAAAATGGGCAAAAGGATTGTATAGGCATCTCTTCAAAGATGATATATAAATGACCAGAAAGCACATGAAAAAATGCTCAACATCATTAACCACCAGGGAAAAAAAACAATCAAAACCATAATGAGATCCCATTTCAAACCCAATAAAAAAAATGACTGCTATTAAAAAATGGAAATTTACAAGTGTTGGAGAGGATGCAGAGAAATAGAAGCACTCATTTATTGCTGGTGGCATTGGAAAATGGTGCAGCCACAGTGGAAGACAGTTTTGCAATTCCTTGGACAGTTAAGTAGAGAATTACCATATGGCCTGGCAATCCCACTCCTAGGTATACACCTAAAAGAACTGAAAGCAGGGTCTTGAACAGACATTTGCATACCTACGTTCATAGCAGCATTATTCATAATTGCTAAAAGGTGGTAGCAACCCAAGTGTTTGTCTACCGATATCCACTGGTTTATCCATACCGTTGAATGGATAAACAAAATGTGGTATATGTTCTATGTATACATACAATGCAATATTATTCAGCCATAAAAGGAATGAAGTTCTGATACATGTGACAACAAGGGTGAACCTTGAAGACATCATGTTGAGTGACACAAGCCAGAAACAAAATGACGAATATTGTATAATCTCACTGTATGAAATAATGAGCATAATCAACCTCATAGAGTTAGAACTTAGAATAGGTTGCCAGGGGACAGGGTAGGGATAGGGAATAGTGAGTTAAGGCGAAAATTTTACAGAGTTCCGACTTGGAATGATGGAAATGTTTTGGTAATGGGTGATGGTGATGATAGTACAACATTGTGAAAGTAATTAATGGCACTGAATATCTGAATTTGGTTAACAGAGGAAATGTTAGGTTGTACATATGGTAATAGAATAAAAAGTTAGGGGGGAAAAGTCCATTAAACTGTGTACTACCCAAACAGTGAACCCTATGTTCAACCATGGATTACAGTTAATAATTACAAAAATGTGCTTCCATCAGTTGTAACAAATGTACCACACCAGTGAAAGGTGTTAATAATGGGGGCAGGTGGTTGTATGAGAATCCTGTATTTCTGCAAACCCACAACTTCTTTAATAAATAAATAAATACTGGAGCTTCAGACAACTAATAGAATGAAAAATAAGTCATTATTTTAACCCACTGTTTTGGGTGGTTTGTTATACAGCAAATGGATAAGTAAAACATTCTTATTATAAAAATCTAAATAGGTATAGAATATATCTAAATAAGTGTTTTCCAAAGTATGTTGTTGTGCCAGCACCATGCTGATACGCAAAGTTTATTCAATTTTCTTTAGTGGTTTTTGTTTATTTTGTTTTTGTTGAATCAAGAAGTTTGGGAAACAGTGTTAAACAAAATTAGACCAGTTTCTCTAATGTAGGACTTCGCAGCACCTTTCCCCTGCTATTTAATTATGAATACTTTCAAGCACACAGAAAATTTGAAAAAGTTATAGAGTGAATATGCACAAACCTACTACCTACAGTCTTCAGTCAACGATTTGCCATATTTTCTCTATCACATTTCTATCTATACTTTTATTCATCAAACAGTCCATATTAAACTTTTGATACATTTCAAAATATTGCAAACACCAGTAAATTAGTATGGGTGGACATTCTTGTCTTGCCAACTATAATATAAGGAAGTCATTCAATATTTTATAATTAAATATGACTTAGCTATAGTTTTTTTTTAATAAGTTTTTTTTTTAATGATTTGTCTAGATACACGAGCTGTTATTTAAAAATAAAGGTGACAAAGTCTAAGGTTAAAACGTTCAAACGGCACAAAAATATTAAAAATTACCAATAAAAGCACACTGATCACACACAGCCCAAAAAACACAAAGAAACCACAGTTTAGTTTTGTTACATTTTTCTGAATTAAAAAAACAAAAGGAGAGAAGCATTTTTCAAAATAAACCTTTTCGTTCTCCAGTTAAAATTGGCCTGGGTATCCAAATGTTATTTCAGAAAAACAACCCAGAAGAGTGGCACATGCCCCATCACCCCACACTCACATGGGCAACCGGCGGTGGGTCTCAAAAGAGTCAAATTAACGCATGTTTTACTTTCAATTTTTAGGAGACCAGGGGGTAAATTTTTTAAATTCTCATTTACTCTTTACTCTGCGTGTCATATTTAAGATTAGGAAACTTGAATTTGACGCACATGAGCACATCCTCTGTGGTCTTAAACTAGCCGGGCATGTTACTGTTTTAAGAAACAGAAAGAGCATAGCTTCTGATTGGCTGTCTGCAGGTACTCTATTAAGAACATGAACTCTAAGTTTCTCAACGAAAAAAAAAACCTTTTAAGAGTGGTCCGAATGTTTTTTGAAAGTTTTATATAAAACTGTATTTTTAAAAATACGTCTATATGCTATTTCAGAAAAGCTAGTAACGTATCGCCATCGGTTTAAGGTGTGCGGCTGTCTTAGACCAAGCAGAGGCTGCGAGTGCGCGTTAAGACTGTACTTCCGGGATCGTTTCCACAGTCAGTTAGTCGAGAAGGTTTTCTAAACGTCTGGGAACCGGGACCCACCAGGGGGCGCAGCGTTCCATTTGCCATTGGTGGTCGTTCTCCTCCTCCCGGGAGAGTTAGAGCGAGAGAGTGCAATCTGAGTCGTTATTTCTTTTGCGCTGTACTTGTTCTTAAGGAGTGAGTATTTTAAATTTTATATGTTACCTTGAATATTAGTTTTCTTGCAAGATTTTTTTTGAAAACATCTGTTAACTGACCTTTGTTATCGACTTATTGGGTATTTGCTTCACAATGTTTTATAACCAGTTCTCTTTAATCTGGCAAATTAACATCTTTTGGGTTTTGCGTATGTAAATTCTTAGAGCAGCTAACTTCAGAAAATTGCTTTCTTTACGTTTCCTTTCTTCTTTACATTTGCTTCTATTCTTCTTGCCAAGTCTATTTCCCTTTAATATATGTAACCCTAAGGCTTATGAAACAGACGAGGAATGAAAGATGACCAGTTTTGACCACAGCAAGGTGGGCAGAGACCCGAAGTTAGCCAAGTTTAGACCTATGGTCCTGAAGGTAGTGGGCAGTTGTTGAAGGAGAGTGACAGGTACAGCTGTGCAGGGTAAGATCAATAATTGCTAAGAGGAAGTTAGATTTGGGGGTGGAGCAGGGTGGCAAGAATGAGGACCATTCATCTACATAGGATATAATGGTTGTGGTGATGGAAAAAGAAAAGGTGACCTGACTTGAAAGACACTTAATTGATAAAAATTGATGGGGTTTTGGGATTTGAGTAAATTGTGCATGAAGCAGAGGTGCTGTCAAAGGCAATTACTTATCAGGTTTTATGGACTAAATAAATGGGTGGACAGTGGTTCCATATGTTGAGATGGGGAAAATGGAGGAGGGACTGAATTAGGTAGGGCAACGGGGTGGAGAGTGATGGTAGAGTTCAGTTTAGGGCACATTTAGGAGCGAGTTCTGAACTTGAATAGATGAATTTTGGAAAATGAGGACATGGAACTCCCAAAGCAGCAGAAGAAAACCAGATGATTTGGCATGATGCAAGCCAAGAAAGAGAAGTGACAGTCAAGGGTTTAGAAAATAAATGAGAGAATAAGATGCATATAGGAAGATAGAAATGTAACCAAGGGATTTAGCCAGTGGTGACCTTTTTTTTTTAAAGGAATTTTATTGAGACATACTATACAATTCATCTAAAGTGTATATTCAGTGACTTTTGGTATGATCACAGAATTGTGCATTTATCATGGCAATCAATATTAGAGCATTTTCATTTTTCCAAAAAGAAAAGCCCCTTACCCCTTAGCAATCACCTCTCAATCCTCTATCCTTCCCCTGCCATACATAACTGCTAATTTAATCCCTCTATAAATTTATTTATATTTGCATATTGTATAGATGGAGTCACAGTAGTGCTTTGTGTCTGGTTTCTTTCACTTAGCATAATTCTATTTTGTTTTGTTTATGATTGACAGAAAAATATTAATATATTACTAATCACTGTAGTCCATAGTTTGCTTTAGGTGTATTTTTGCCCAAATACCATCCTATTAGTAACATCTTTTAATATTAATGGACATTTGTTCTGATTCACGGAAAAACATTCTTATATTTGTACTATTAACCACACTCACTGTCCACAAGAGGATTCACTATGCTATAGTGTCATGTTTCATCCGTTAGCATTCCTTCTAGTGACAAACATGACCTGAAACATTCCCTTTCAACCACTGTCATACCCGTGTATTAATGCTGAATATGATTAGTGTTATACCATACCCTATATTGTATTCATTATAATGTGCTATCATCACCTCTATCCATTTCCAAATAATTGCAATCAATCTTATTACAAATTCTGTACAAATTAAGCCTCAGTTCCCCTTTTCTATCCTCATTCTATTATCTGGTGATCTATTGTCTAGTTATTAACTCTGTGAGTTTGCTCACTATATTTAGTTCATATTGGTGAAGCCATACAATATTTGTCCTTCTGTGTCTGACTCAACATAATGTCCTCAAGTTTCCTTTCCATGTTGTCATATGTATCACTACTAAATTTCTTCTTACGGCTGAATAATCTTCCATCATATGTATATGCCACATTTTGTTTATCCATTCATCAGACGGACACTTCGACTGGTTCCACATTTTGACAATTGTGAGTAATGCTGCTATGAACATTTGTGTGCATATGTCAGTTCTCATCCTTGCTTTCAGTTCTTCTGAGTATATACCTAAGAGTGGGACTGCCGGATCATACAGCAGCTCTGTATTTAACTTCCTGAGGAATCACCAGTCTTCCATATTGGCTGCACCATTCTACTTTCCCACCAACAGTGAATAGGCGTTCTTATTTCTCCACACCTTTTCAACACTTGTAGTTTTCTGTATTTTTAAAATGTTTTTTTCTTTTTTTTTAAAGATTTATTTATTTATTTAATCCCCCCCTCCCCCGGTTGTGTGTTCTCTGTGTCTATTTGCTGCGTCTTGTTTCTTTGTCCGCTTCTGTTGTCGTCAGCGGCACGGGAAGTGTGGGCGGCTCCATTCCTGGGCAGGCTGCACTTTCTTTCGCGCTGGGCGGCTCTCCTTACAGGGTGCACTCCTTGCACGTGGGGCTCCCCTACGGGGGGGGGGCACCCCTGCGTGGTGCGGCACTCCTTGCGCGCATCAGCACTGCACATGGGCCAGCTCCACACGGGTCAAGGAGGCCCGGGGTTTGAACCGTGGACCTCCCATGTGGTAGACGGATGCCCTAACCACTGGGCCAAGTCCGTTTCCCTAAAATATTTTTTATTGAAGTATGTTAGTTGGCCAAAGGAGTGCTATGCAAAATACCAGGAATCAGTTGGTTTTTATAAAGGGTATGTATTTGGGGTAGAAGTTTACAGTTACCAGGCCATAAATCGTAAGTTACTTCCCTCATCGAAGTCTTTTGCCACATGTTGGAGCAAGATGGCTGCCAGTGTCTATCAGGGTTCAGGCTTCCTGGTTTCCTCTCTTCCCAGAGCTTGCTTCTCTCTGGGCTCTGGGTTCCTCTCTTTCCAGGGCTTCCTTCTCTCAGGGCTCAGGGTTCCCCTCTTCCTGGGGCTTGCTCCTCTCTGTGCTTACTTCCTGGGGCTCCGGTTCAAGACTCCAGCATCAAAACTCCAACATCAAAATTCCAATTCTGTCCTTTCCCATGTCTTTTATCTCTGAGTCCCCACCTACCAAGGGGCAGGGACTCAAGGCCCCTACTGATGTGGCCCAATCAAAGCCCTAATCATAATTTAATCATGCCCAGGTACTGACCAGTTTACAAACATAATCCAATATCTATTTTTGGAATTCATAACTATATCAAACTGCTACAAAGTGTATCATTCATATGTGAACATACATAAACATTAAGAGTATAGTAACAGTTGTGAACTTACAAAATAAACATGCATACATCATATAGTGGTCCCATACATCACCCCTCCACCAACACCTTGCATTGTTGTGATATATTTGCTACAAACTATGCAAGAACATTGTCAAAAATATTACACTAACTATGGTGGCCATTCTAATAGGTGTGAAATGATATCTCACTGAAGCTTTGACTTGCATTTCCCTAATAGCTAGTGAAGTTGAACATCTTTTCATGTGCCTTTTTTGTCATTAGTAATTTCTCTTCAGAAAGATGTTTATTCAAGTCATTTGCTCATTTTTTAATTGGTTCATTTGTCTTTTTATCATTGAATTTTAGGATCTCTTTATATATCATGAATATTAAACCATTATCAGATAGGTGGTTCCCAAATATTTTCTCCCATTAAGAAGGCTGCCTTTTTGCCTTCTTGATAAAAGTCCTATGAAGCACAAAAGTATTTAGTTTTGAGGAGGTCCCATTAATCTATTCTTTTTTTCTTTCATTGCTCATCCTTTGAATGTAAGGTCTAAGAAACCACCTCTTACCACCAGATCATGAAGATGCTTTCCTATACTTTCTTCTCAGAGTTTTATGGTTCTGGCTTTTATATTTACATCTTTAATCCATTTTTAGTTAACTTTTGTATAGGGTGTGTGATAGGGGTCCTTTTTTTTTCTTTCAGATATGGATATCCAGCTTTCACAGAACCATTTGTTGAGGAGACTGTTTTGCCCAAGCTGAGTGGACTTAGTAGCCTTGTCAAAAATCAGTTGAACCCCCCCCCCCAAATCAATTGAGGGACGTGGATGTGACTTAAGCAATTGGGCTCCTGTCTACCATATGGGAGATCCAAGATTCAATTCCTGGGGCCTCCTGGTGAAGGAAACCTGGCCTAAGCAGAGTGCTAGCCTGGGTGGCATGCTGGCCCACACAGGAGAGCTGGCCCATGTGCAGACCTGGCACAGCAAGATGATGCAACAAAAAGAGACACAGAGGAGACAATAAAAGATTCAGCAGAATGGGGAGCTGAGGGGTGCAAGAGATTGAGTGCCTCTCTCCCACTCGAGAAGGTCCCAGGATCATTTCCTGGTACTGCCTAAGGACACGCAGACACAGAAGAACACACAGAGAGCAGACAGCGAGTTCAAAAGCAATGGGTAGCGGTGGGGGGGATAAATAAATAAATAACAAATCTAAAAAAAAATCAATTGACCATAGAGGGGAGGGTCTATTTTTGAACTCTTGATTTGACTCCATGAATTGATATACCAGTACCATGCTGTTTTGATTTTTTTAAAGATTTATTTTTATTTATTTCTCGCTCCTTTCTCCCCCTCCCCCTGCCTCGCCCCAGTTGTCTGTTCTCTGTGTCTATTTGCTGTGTGTTCTTCTTTCCATCCGTTTCTTTTGTTGTCAGCGGCACGGGAATCTGTGTTTCTTTTTGTTGCGTCTTCTTGCTGTGTCAACTCTCCGTGTGTGTTGTGCCACTCCTGGGCAGGCTGCACTTTCTCTCACACTGGGCGGCTCTCCTTATGGGGCACACTCCTTGCGCGTGGGGCTCCCCTACGTGGGGGGCACCCTGTGTGGCAGGGCACTCCTTGCACACATCAGCAGTGCACATGGGCCAGCTCCACACAGGTCAAGGAGGCCCGGGGTTTGAACCGCGGACCTCCCATGTGGTAGACAGACGCTCTATCCACTGGGCCAAGTCTGCTTCCCATTACCGTGCTGTTTTGACCACTGTAGTTTTGTAATATGCTTTAAAGTCAGGGAATATGAGTCCTCAGACTTCATTCTTTCTAAAGATGTTTTTTTGCTACTCAGAGCCCCTTTCATTTCCAAACCAATTTGGTAATTAGTTTTTCCATTTCTGTAAAGTAGGTTGTTGGAGTTTTGGTTGAAATTGCATTGAATGTGTACATCAGTTTTGGTAGACTTGACATCTTAACCATAGTTAATCTTCCAATCCATGAACATGGAATGCCCTTCCATTTGTTTAGGTTTTCTTTGACTTCTTTTAGCAATGTTTAATCATTTTCTGAGTACAGGTTCTTTACATCCTTGGTTAAATTAATTTGAAGATATTTGTGTGTTTCTAGGAATTTATCTATTGCATCTAGGTTGTCTAATTTGTTGGCATACCATTTTTCAGTATATCCTTTTATGATTACTTTAATTTCTGTGGAGTCAGTATTTCTGATTTTATTTATTTGCATCCTCTCTCCCTCCCTCCCTCTCTCTCTCATTAGGTGTGACTTAGGTAACTCAGCATCCCGCAACTCTTATTGCCCTTTCCTTAAATTAAACTGTAAGCTAGATTCAGCTAATCATAAGACATGCCTCAGGAAACAATTGCCTGAGAATAAGGAGATCTTAGTCAGTAAAATTGTAACTATCTGACCTTTCCTTCCTTGTGTAAACAATATGGGCGTCTGCTTTTTAAAAATTACAATCTGTAGAAGCATTCTATAGAAGTCACACACACCCCAGTATGCCCTGATAAACATCTTAAATGCATGTACCTTTAATCTCGAGCAAAGTGCTTCATTCTTTTTGAGTTACACTTATGCCTCACTTGCATGTATCAACCATGATAAAGGACCCATCAACTTTTTGGTAGGCACAGATGAATGAGCTCAGAACTGTCCGCTTCCTCCTACCATCAAGGATGAGAACCCTATGTAAACCTCTTGATAAATGCTCATTTACTTACCAAGCTGGACTTGTCAGAGTCATTCTTTGGTCTGATGAATCTCTCAGTTAGTCATTCTAGACAGCTCCTTGCAGTACTCAGAACATTAATCTAGCTAAGGGTTTGCCAATTTTATTGATCTTCTCAAAGAACCAGCTTTTGGTTTTTCTTGATTCTCTCTATTGTATTTTTATTCTCAATTTCATCACTCAAATCTTTGTTATTTCTTTCCTTCTGCTTGCTTTGGGATTAGTTTGCTGTTCTTTTTCTAGTTTCTTCAGTTGTTCAGTTAAGTCTTTGATTTTAGTTCTTTCTTCCTTTTTAATAAAGGTGTTTAGAGCTATGAATTTCCTTTTCAGCACTGCCTTTGCTTCATCCCATAAATTTTTATATATGTTGTATTTTCATATTCATTTGTCTTGAGATATTTACTGATTTCTCCTTCTTCACTGACCAATTGATAGTTTAAAAGTGTGTCGTTTAACCTCCATATGTTTGAAAATTTTCCTGATCCCTGCCTGTTATTGATTTCCAGCTTCATTCCAGTGTGATCAGATAAAGTGCTTTGTATAATTTAAATCTTTTTAATTTATTGAGACCTGTTTTGTGACCCAAGATGTGGTCTATCCTAGAGAAAGATCCATGAGTACTTGAGAAGAATGTATACCCAGCTGATTTGGGGTATATGTCTGTTAAATCTAATTTGTTTATAATATTGTTCAAGTTCTCTGTTTCCTTATTGATTCTCAGTCTAGATGTTCTATCAATTGATAAGAGTGGTGTATTGAAGTCTTCAACTATTACTGTGGAGACATCTTTTTTTCCCTTCTGTTTTGCTGACATTTGACATTTACCTCATGTATTTTGGGGCCCCTAGTTAAGTGGATAAATATTTATGATTGTTATTTCTTCTTGGTGTATTGCCCCTTGTATAAATATATAATGCCCATCTTTATCTCATAACATTTTTGCATTTAAAGTCTGCTTTGGCCAATATTAGTATAGCTACCCCTCCTCTTTCTTTGGTTACTATCTATATGGAATATCTTTTTCCAACCTGTCACTTTCAGTCTTTTTGTATCCTTGGGTCTAAGGAGACAGCATATAGATGACTCATATTTTTTAATCCATTCTCTCAGTCTGTACCTTATGTTTGGGGAGTTTAAGTCATTAACATTCAATGTTGGGAAGCAGATTTGGCCCAACGGATAGGGCATCCGCCTACCACATGGAAGGTCCAAGGTTCAAACCCAGGTCCTCCTGAACCATGTGATGAGCTGGCCCACACACTACTGAGGTGCTCAAGGAGTGCCGTGCCATGCAGGGGCATCCCCTGCATAGGGGAACCCCACGTGGAAGGAGTGCGCCCCATAAGGAGAGCTGCCCAGTGCAAAAAAAGTACAGCCTGCCCAGGAATGGCACCACATACACAGAGAGCTGATGCAGCAACATCTTGAGACACGGATTCTGGGTGCCACTGATAAAAATACAGGCAGACACAGAAGAACACACAGCAAATGGACACAGAGGGCAGACAACTGGGTGGGGGGGCAGGGAAGGGGAGAGAAATAAATAATAAACTCTTTTGAAAAAACATTCAATGTTATTACTCTGAAGACATTACTGATTTCAACCATTTTATTCTTTGGCTTTTATATGTCATATCTTATTTTTGTTTGTCTTTTTACCCTTGTAGTTACCCTTTCTGATAGTCTTCATTTCTATACTCTTTCCTGTCTTTTCCTTTCAGGATACAGAACTACCTTTAGTATTTCTTATTGTGGGGAGCCCTGCAATGCAGGCTCCAAGGTTCACAGTAAGAATGCAGACAAATACCTGGAAAGTCTGGAGATAAAATTGGAGGTGCCTGCTGGGCAATGTCATGTGCTGAACTAAATATGCTGAGTGTGGATAAGAAATAGAAACTGTATTATCTATGGGCTAATGACTAGAAAAGAAACTTTTGTATTTGTAGTAACCTAGAAATGCAAACCTCCCCAAATGTGCTGTTTCCCCTTATGGTATAAAATAAAGTGTGTGATTAAGCCAAGTGCCTGAGGTAACTGCAAGCTCCTCATGGCCCACCTGGCTCCCGCTATTTTGTGTCTTTCATTTCTCAGCCTCACACTCCTCCCACCTTAGGAACCTGTTCAGCTGCGCGGGTCGCAGCAAGTGGCTCCCGAACAGGGACCTGAGGCATGGCTGAAGGAGTGCACCCATTTTGTGGAGTTTGGGTTATACAAGGAGTGCACTCTTTTTACGACGTCATACACACAAGGAGCAACAAAGGAGCAACACGGAATCAAACCAGTAAGGGAGATAGAAGCACCAGGTGTAAAGCATGGGGAATCGCAGTTCTTCTCAACACAATTTGTATATTCAAGTGTCAAAGGCACTGTTGTCTGACCAAGGTTCCAAGGTCACCACCCAACAGTTAAAGCAGTTTTTAGATTTTGGCCAGCAGACTTGTCCTTGGTTTCCGGAGGAGGGTATTGTTAATAGGGATATTTGGCAAAAGGTGGGTCAGGACTTAAGAGACCTCTATACTGCTGAGGATTTGAGTAATATTCCAGTAACTACTTTTACTTTGTGGACTTTGATTCATGATTGCTTAGATACAGTTTGTGAAAGTGAAAGAGGTGCTACTTTTCTTTTTTGACTCCTTTGGCCCCCACTATGCATGGTAAGGAAACTTTGTTACAACAGCTTTCTGCTCCTCCAGTAGACCTAGAGAATGAAAAGAAAGGTAAGGAAGACAACTGCAAGTCTTCCCCTACAGATATTCAACAGAAGCTGTGACAGTCGTCTAAATGGATCAACAAGTGTCGCAGAAAGTCGCCTCTGTCAGTCAACAGTGCCTTCCACCTAATGTGGTTCTCCTTCCTTAGTGTGTCCTGTAGCTGTGGCTCCCTTGTTCTATCTCCTTTGCAAGCCAATCTCCAGTCTGCCTGGGGGGAGGGCAAGGATATTTCTGAATTTACCTTTTTTCCTGTCATAGAACGCCCTGATCCCAGAAATCCTGGCCAGCCTGTATGTCTGCTTGAACTCATTCCTTTTAAGTTGTTAAAAGAATTGAAATCTGTTTGTAGCACATATGGGCCCACTGCCCCATTCACTTTCTCCTTAATAGAATCAGTAAATTAAAATCCTCTTTGTCCCAAAGATTGGATGGTTTTAGCTAAAGCTTGCTTGATGGGAGGCCACTATTTGTTATGGAAAAGTAATTGGTTTAAAGAGTGCAGTGCTCAGGCTGAATGTAATTGGGCTCCCAATATCGCTATTACTTTGGATGTGCTTACGGGCACTGGAGCCTACGAGCCTTTGCAAGAAGCACAACATCCTGTACAGGCAAAAGTGCTAAATAAAGCTCTTGTTACTGAAATCAGGCTTGTAAGAAAATTCTCCGTTAAAGTGTTAACTAAGATAAGAAAACTATTCTGGCAGCAACTCGTAACCCCCCTGCTGTCTATATGATAATGTAGCTGTGGGCTAGTGAGTGTTAACAGAATTAAGCCACTAGGAAAGAAGAAAAACATGGCACAATTGGTGTTCTGTTTAGTTTTCATGCTAATTCTGATTGGGCCTATTTAACCAAAATAATGAAATTAGTACAAAACTTTTATCAAGGTGTTAAAAGGAATTTTCAGTTTTAAATCAATAGTTTACTCCTGCACTTCAAGTCTCAGTGTAGTCTTAAAGAGTGGTAATCAAAAAAATGTGTTAACAGTCCATCTAAAATGCTAAATAAAAAGCTTAACTACATTTATGCTGCTCAAGTTATCTTAACTGGTTGCTGATAACTAATAAAAGTGTTTCCAAGCACAAGCTTGCATGTTACAGGCCACATGGATTCCAGAAGAAATCTTAAAAACAGTAAAATCCAAGATGTGAAATGATGGAGAACTTAAAAACAGCTATACCAGAAAAGTAAGAAATTAAGAATTATGAGTCAATTGTAAACTGTATGTTTCTATTGGTGTGTTGCATGTGTTTTGTGCTTGTCTGTTTGTTCAATGCCGATACCTCTGGATGATAATATAAATTAATAAAAATTTTTTTAAAGGAGCACTATTCAAATGGCCAAAAATTAAATAAGTGTTTCATATTAATATATAAGTTTAAATGTTAATAAGATCTCTACAATGATAAAAATTGTAGGTTTTAATTAACAATATTACTCTAAGTCTTTTCATAAAGAATAGTTCTTGCCTAGATTGAAACAAATAGTTTATTTTTTTTTAAAGGATAAAATGAAGGGTGGAAAACTTAAATATTAAATAAGGTAAAAATTTAAAAAGTGCTGACTAAAATTTGATAAGTTTGTTTAAAAGAAAGTGAGTTTTGTCCTAAAATAAGATAGCTGGTTTTCATAAAATCAAAATGGAAATATGCAGGTCAAGACTTAAATGCATATGACAAGTTGTAGAAGGTATTGTGGTAACTTTAAGAAAGGGAATGTGTTCTGTGAAGGTGAAATTTGTCTTAAAGTAATGATTATAGTTTATATGGTTATAAGTAATTATAAGAAGTTTATGGAGGCATTGTTTAAATTAAGGTATTTAAATGGCTAATTCCAAAAAGTCATTATTAAATAAACCTCAATTAATAATAATAATAAAAGGCAATTTTATAACAGGAAAACTTGTGGGCAGCCAGCCTCCCCTGCCAACTTGTTTCTAAAAGACTGCTTCTGATATTGCATGCTACTAAGTATTTAAAGTGAAGAAAAGTTCATTATTTTAACAGGTTTGTTTAGTGTTGATGGTACTTAACTGTTGTAAGACGTTTGTCTGGTAACTTATGTATGTGGGATGTATAGAATGTGTTTTTATTATTAAAAAAAAAAAAGCAAAATAATTTTGTCCTAAAATAAAATGATTGGTTATTAAGGAAAGGTAAAAAGTGGGACTAAACCTGAATAAATACAGAATGTGCAAAAGGTTCGTGGAAAAGAAAATTTAATGTTTAAAGTTAAGTAAGATTTGATGGGTCTATTTATAAAGTTTTAAATTATTTATTATCAAGTAGTATACTAATGCAAAGTTAAAATTTTGTTTTTTCTCAAAGTTTCTCAAGTCATTAGTCTGTTTTAGTAAAAGTTTATAAAAGGTTTTTATCCTGAATAATCAGTATACAAAGAAAGTCTGTTTTATCAAAATAGCTTCTTGTGCTTTAACCTTATCATTTCCTTGGTGTTCAAAGAAGAAAAGGTCTTATCTCTTTTAAAGGAAAATAATGTTCAAACCTGCTTTCTCAAAATCAAATCCTGAAAAGTAGCTTTTTATTTCAAACTAGTTATAAGAGATTTGTTCTTTTACCTTGAAAGAAAAATTAAAGTAATAGAATAGTTGATTTCATTTAATATAAGTTGAAGGTGTTTAAAAGTGTTATAAAATTAACAGGATTTTTTAACCCTCTGTTAATTAAAGTTGTATGAGTAAAAGGTTCACATGGAAACTTAAGAGTGTATAAATTTACCAATATTTCAGCATAATATTAAACAAAAGTACAATATGGTTAATTATGGTTTTAATTATTATAAAAAAGTGTGTCACAGAAACAACCTCTTATCATCAATTAAAGTAACAACACTGTAGTATGCAGCAATCCCACATACTGCTAGATTGTTGCAAGAAATTAATATCCAACTGTGTCACTATCACTTCATTTTAAAATTTGCTAAAACTTTCTTTAGTATCTTTTTAAACTGTCAAACCAGCCTGCATCCCCCTATTTGTGGAAAACCCAACAATGGACTTTTGCAGTGCTTCCCTGAGGCTATGTGCACAGCCCAGCCATCTGTCCTGGCATGTTGATAATAATCTGGCTGCATAGAAAAAATCTGTGACTGATACTCTACAGATGACATTACTTTAACCAGTAATCCTTTTTCCAAAAATTAAAAAAAAACATCAGAGACGACAGTATCTTATCTTAAGTGCCTAAAATAGGCAAACAATTGAGACAGGCTGCAAGGTCCTGCTGCTCTAACAAATTCTTAAATGTTTTTTGGTTGGGTAAGACAAAAACCATACTCTCTGCTGTAATTGATAAAGTGCAATGTTTTCTCATGTTAATAGAGTTTGTAATATTTTTAAAATACTAAAAATCTTTCATCCCTCATTTAGCTCAAATATTAAAACCATTGAATGTATTAATTAGGAAAGGCCCTTCATGGAAGTAGGAGAACCTTCAGCAAGCTGCTTTAAATAGTAATAAAAGGGAGGGAAGTTGTGGACATTAACTGAGCCTGTGACTTGGATGTGGCAAGCACCAATATTGGCTTTGGGTAGGGTTTATGGCAGAGGAAACATTCTAAACAAGTACCCCTTGGCTTTTAATCACAGTTCTGGAAGGAGGCCAAAAGCACAATATAAAAAAACAGTTGTATGCAGCATAGGCGGCCCTGCTGAAAGTGGAAGCTTTAACCCAATAGTGTCTGGTCACTCTGAAGACTGCCATCCCTATCCAGGAGTGGATTGCAAATACTAAAAGCAAGACAGAAATATAGACCCTCAGGTCTATGGAAATCACCCTCAGATCTATGGAAAAACATCTGGGATATCTGCTAGTCGTAACAGGTGACTGTCATGTCCCTGCCCACTCCGCTAACATCTCTTTTAGGACTGTTGCCGCAGATGCCTTTGTGAAGATCCGGAGCCCTACCACTGAAACCTGAGAAAAGGCAAAGTGGCTCCACTGAAAAGGTGAACATCGTGAGTACCCCCTTGTGGTGCCTAGCGCAGCAGTTCCGGCTGCCTGTTACTCACCAGCAGCTATTAGACATGCCCCTAAGTTCCTTCATGCTTACTCCAATGACTGTGACAGCAGATCCCTCCTGCTCTTGGGAGGGATGAGCCCTCAGATGCCCGCCACAAACCCTCCGGAGAATAATACAAGAACCCGCCCAAGCTGCATTCAGTACTTTGCAAAAACAAAAAGGGGGAAATGTGGAGATATGGCTGGAGGTTAAACTACTTCACTGAGACCTGTGGCAATTGGTAGCTGCCACACATCATATTAACTTTACAAATCCTCGAACTGTGAACTTGCAGCTTCTGTCTGCTTATGGGCTTCCGGCGTGAGCCCTCTCCTTATGCTATCATAGCAGGAACTATTAACATTTCAAGGGTAGAAGAGTATTATTATGTATATTGTTTGCATTGTAATTTAACTAACTGTGTTACTGCTGCTAATTGGGAGGATGATCTCTTGATAGTTCAACAGCCTACTTTTGTTATGCTTCCAGTGCCTTTAGATACCCGCTGGTATAGTGACACCTGGGAAAGAGCGTTGCAAATTATCCAACAATAATTTAGCAACCCCCCACCCCCACCCCCCCCACCTCTGTGCCCTCAAGCCTTAGGTTTAATTGTAGCTGACATTATCACACTCATAACAGTCATTATGTCCTCTATTACTGCCTGACTTGAACTTTCTCAAAGTATTCAAACTGCACATTTTGTTAATTCTTTAGCACAAAATACTTCCCTAGCCCTAAAGGACCAAGAACACATTGATCACAAATTAGAACAAAATTTAAAGGCTTTGGAGGAAACTTATCCCTTTGGGTAATCAACTAGATGCTTTACAATATCAGATGCGCCTACAGTACCATCCTCGGTATACCTTTGTTTGTGTTACCCCCGTATTGTTCAATAATACAAAATGGAATTGGACTGTCGTCCATCTCCATTTGCAGGGAATTTGGAATCATGAAAATATTAGTTTAGATTTACGGAGCCTACATGATGAAATCCTGGCCCTCCAATCAGCGCATCTTGCTACCTTAAATCCTGAAGCTATCACCAACAGTCTGCTAACCAGTTTGTGAAATTTTCCTCCATTACAATTTATGGTATTTGTTGACTCCGGCCTGTCTTTTGCTGTTTTCTCTGGTGCCTACTACCCATAATTCATGCACATTTACAACAGCAGATACATAGTATACAAACAGAAAACTCCCAGTTATGTCTCACTCAAAAGGCCTTAAGGCACAATAGATGGGAACAACCCCTTAGAAAAAGAGCTGCCAGGACAAGTTTCTTGTCCTTGCTGGCTGGTAGTCAGTGACAGGTAAGAGTACCAGAGAGGGCCAACCTGAGATAGACACAGTCATAGCTGGCAGCCTTTTTCTATAATAAAAAAGGGGGAGTTATGGGGAGCCCTGCAAAGCAGGCTCCAAGGTTCACAGTGAGAATGCAGACAAAGTGCAACTGGAGAGTCTGGAGATAAAATAGGAGGTGCCCGCTGGGCAAGGTCATGTGCTGAACTAAATATGCTGAGTGTGGATAAGTAGAAACTGTGTTATCTATGGGCTAATGAATAGAAAAGAAACTTTTGTATTTTAGTAACCTAGAAACGCAAACCTCCCTGAATGTGCTGTTTCCCCTTTTGATATAAAATAAAGTGTGTGATTAAGCCAAGTGCCTGAGGTAGCTGCGGGCTCCTCATGGCCCACCTGGTCCCCGCTATTTTGTGTCTTTCATTTCTCAGCCTCACACTCCTCCCACGTTAGGAAACTGTTCAGCTGCACAGGTCACAGCATCTTATAGGGCTGGCCTCTTCTTAATGAACTCTCCTAGTTCCTGTTTATCTGTGAATATTTTAAACTCACCCTCATTTTTGAAGGACAGTTTTTCCAGATAAATAATTTGTGGCTGGCAGTTTTCTCTTTCAGTGTCTTAAATATATCATACCACTACCTTCTCACTTTCATGGTTTCTGATGAGAAATTTGTACTAAGTCTTATTAAAAGTCCCTCGTATGTGATGGATCACTTTTCTTTCTTTCTTTTGCTGCTTTCAGAATTCTCTCTTTCCTTTATTTTTAAAGAAGTTTTAGATTACAGAAAAGTTACATAGAAAATATCGAGGATTCCCATAAACCTCCTGTGGCAGTTTGATATTTATGAATTCCAAAAAAGATATTTGATTATGTTTGTAAACTTCTCTGTTTCTCTGGGCTTGATACCCTTTGATTGTATTAGATTCAGCTGAGACATCTGATTAACTTATGTTACGATTAGGGCTTTGGGAAGCAGACTTGGCCCAGTGAATAGGGCATCCGCCTGTCACATGGGAGGTCCACAGTTCAAACCCCGGGCCTCCTTGACCCATGTGGAGCTGGCCCATGCGCAGTACTGATGCACGCAAGGAGTGCCGTGCCACGCAGGGGTGTTCCCCACGTAGGGGAGCCCCACGTGCAAGGAGTGCGCCCGTAAGGAGAACTGCCCAGTGCAAAAGAAAGTGCAGCCTGTCCAAGAATGGTACCACACACACGGAGAGCTGACACAGCAAGATGACGCAACAAAAAGAAACACAGATTCCTGGTGCCACTGATAAGCTGATAAGGATAGGAGTGGTCACAGAAGAACACAGAGCGAATGGACACAGAGAGCAGACAACCGGGGAGGTGGGGAAGGGGAAAGAAATAAATTAAAATAAATAAATCTTAAAAAAAAAAAAGATTAGGGCTTTGATCCAACCATGCCATTAGATTGCAACTCAGCATTGAGTTCCATCCTCTTTGCCTGATAAAACAGACTCTCATATGGAAGTAGACACACAGAGAAGATGCACAGAGGATCCAGTGGCCCCGGGAAGAGAGATGAGCCTGACAGTCTATAGCTGGCCTTGTGAGAGAACACAGCAGCTGATCCCAGAAAGAAATGAGCCCTGGGGAAAGAGATGAACCTTATGGCAGCCTACAACTGAGATTGGAAGAAGCTGGCCCCACAGAGCCTTAAAAGGAAGAAGGAAGGCTGAACCCTCGCAGACATTGCCCACCATCCAGAGACACCATCATGGCTGGGAGGGCAGGGGTGTCTCATTATTGATCCCATGTGGCCTCCACTGACATCACGGAGTGAGTGGTCTTAACACTGCCGACAAATAGTGAAAGTCTTGATTTTCCACTAGTCCTTCTCTGAAACCACCTCAGTGGGGAGGGAAAGGCCACCTCTTTACCACTCAGGGGGATGGGAGTCCAGTCTCCCTACATAGTGGTCTCCACTGACACCACAGTGTGGGAAACTGTTCTGTCCAGCAAAGATTTGGCCCCTGCTTCTCCCCATTTTGCCTTCTTTTCCACTGCCGTAGCCTCACTGCTCCCCACTTGGCGTTAACTGGTTGAAGGGTTGGAGTAAGGTTACAGTTTTTTGTATGGTTTGAGTGGAGTAAAACAGTTATTGTTTAAAAGGTTTCTGTCTTACGAGGCTGCCCCTTTCTGACTCTTTGATTAGAGAGACTGGGCTTTTCTTGGAGCTCTTTTTGTCTTTTTCACTCATGTATTTCTGGGTTGCCAGCATTGTCAGAAACCAGGATACATGAGGCAAAAAGAAAACTCTTGGGAACTCCTTCTGTGTCGTTCCTTGTGTCTCCAGGTTCCTAACTGGCCTGCCTTCTTTTGTTCCACCTTTCCAAAATATTGTATTTGTTATACATATAATGTCCAGGGTTTTATTTGCACTTAGCAGGATGAATAGCGAAAAGTATATTTATCTTTGCAGAAGTGGAAATTGTCTCACAGTTTACTGAGGGTTCATGTTTTCAATTTTTTTCCTCTGTGATCTTCAAATTGGGTAACTTTCTATTCATCCATCTCCAAGTTCACTGGCTCTTTTTTTGTCATGTTCAATCTGTTGTTAGTCCCTTCCAATGACATTTTTATTTCAGATGTGGAGTTTTTCAATTCTAGAATTTTCATTTTGTTATTTTTTTGCATTTTTATTTTTCTGCTGAAATTTCCTACTTGTTCATTCATTGCAAGCATGTCTTCATTTATATTCCTGAGGATAATTATAATAGCTACTCCATAATCCATGTCTACCTAATTCTGTGGCAGTTTGATATCATTTATGAATTCCAAAAAGAGATATAGATTATGTTTGTAAAATGGTCTGTTCCTCTGGGTGTGATACCCTTTGATTGTATTAGATTTAGCTGAGATGCTTTAATTAAATTATGTTAAGATTAGGGCTTTGATTTGACTAGTCATTAGTGTAACTGAGTTTGAATCCCCACCCCTTTTGGGGATTATATAAAGGGGTGCACAATCAAGGAGACACACAGAAGTAGAGAGAGAGAGACAGCTCCATAGACATGGCAGAAGCCCTGGGAAGAGAAACAAGCTCTATGCCAGCCTATTGCTGAGATGAGAAGCTAGACCCATGGACCCTTAAGAAGGAAAAGTTAGGGCGGTGGACTTGGCCCAGCGGTTAGGGCGTCCGTCTACCACATGGGAGGTCCGCGGTTCAAACCCCGGGCCCCCTTGACCCGTGTGCAGCTGGCCCATGCACAGTACTGATGCGCGCGCAAGGAGTGCCGTGCCATGAGGCGGTGTCCCCCGCGTAGGGGAGCCCCACATGCAAGGAGTACGCCCGGTAAGGAGAGCCACCCAGCGCGAAAGAAAGTGCAGCCTGCCCAGGAATGGCGCCGCCCACATGGAGAGCTGACACAACAAGATGACACAATGAAAAGAGACATAGATTCCCATGCCGCCGACAACAACAGAAGCGGACAAAGAAGACGCAGCAAGTAGTCACAGAAAACAGACAACCGGGGTGGGGGGGTGGAGGGGAGAGAAACAAATAAATAAATCTTTGAAGAAAAAAAAAAGAAGGAAGAGTTAGGCTGAACCCTTGCAGACATTACTCACCGTCTTGCTTCAACATGCGGCAACAGACTTTGGGTGAGGAAGTACCTCCTATGGTACCTTGAGTTGGACTCTTTAGGGCCTTGTAGCTGTAAGCTGTTACCCCTAAATAAATACCCTATATAAAAGTCAAGAGATTTCTGGTACTTTGCATCAGCACCTCTTTGGCTGACTAATATAGGTTCCCATTGACTTCCATTTCTCTTAAATATAGACCCCATTGGTCTATTTCTTCTTATGTCTCCCAATTTTTATTATATCCTGGAACTGTGAACAGTATATGGAAAAGACTCTGGGTTCTCTTATGTTTCTCTAAATATTATTGCTTTCTTGTTTTAATAGGCAGTTAACTTGGCCATACTCAAACTGCAAACTATTTACCCTGTAGCAAGCGGCAACTGAAATCTCTGTTCAGTTCTTTTAGCCTTGACTGGTTGCTTGGAATTTGCCCCACGCATGTGCTGTTCAAGGGTCAGCCAGAGAGTTGAGCAGAGTCACTCTCCTTTAGTGGCACTTTTCTGCCTCTGTCCCCCACTTTCCAGCTATTATGGTTACAGTGAATTCTGTCCTCTAGTTGTTCAGGTCATTAAAACTAGCAGTTTTCTGGTAGCTTTAGCTCCTCCTACCTGACAGAGACCTAGGACTTCTTCCCTTAGCCAAAAACAAAACAAAACAAAACAAAAACAAAATTGACCCTATGCTCTTCCTGTTCTTCCAAATATAGTCTCCTCTCCAATTCCTGCCTGCTTTTTACTGCTCTCCAGTGCCTTCAGGTAGTCTTTAAAAAATATTTTGACCAAAAGTTTTAGTTATCTGCAGAAAATTTGGTCCAATAGAAGCTATACTTACATTACTGGAAGTCAGAACTTTGCAATACTATTAATTGCTAATATGCAATGTGAATCCCCAAGATATGGAATATAATATATAACATTTACTAACTAATTTGACCACAGAGTTGCTTTTTCAATGAAACAACTGCAGAATTACTGTTTTGCTTTGGGAAAAGCCAATCAAAGGACTGTCTTATTGAAGGTGACCTTACAACTTCTTGCCAAGTACAGATCTAGCTTATTATCCATTTAGATTTAATGCGCACCTAATTAAATGCTGTAGGAAACATGCCTACCTTAAATACCTTGCAATTAAAGGTGAAGATTTTACCTTCATTATATAGCAAGGACAGTGAAGGAATATTAAATGATTTCGACCTCCACTGGAAAAGAGAAAAATTCTGAATATGAGGTTGTATTCTGACAGCTTGGTGCTCTGAAATGAGAATAAAGACAGAACAAATCTGTACTAAGATAGGTACATGATGCAATATGCATCACATGAAGGCAGTTTTTACATTTACTACCACTGGCCAGTTCCCAGTACTTTGTTCCAAGTGAGCAACCATTTATATTTCCCCAATTTTTAATTTTAAAATGTAAACTATAGAACTATTGAAAGAACAATAAAATAAACATATACCCTCCAATAATTCAATAAATGTTTACATTTTGCACTTGCCACATTTGATTGCTCTCTCTCTGTCTATACCCTGCCCTCACCACACTTAGTTTTTAAAATAAGTTGCAGGCATGTTATGACTCACCCATAGATACTTCAGTATGCATCTACTTAAAATAAATTAATTGAATACTATCATCTAATAGCCAGTTGAGGGAAGCATGAGTTCCATGTACCAGATGATGTCTTTGGGATACTAGTTTTCCTCTTTATTATAGAAATCATATCCCGCTCAGAGAAAAAGATGGTGAAATAGAAGAAAGAAGCAGGGAGAAGGAGATGATCTTGTGAAGCAAAATGTTGGTTACTAATCCATGGGGTACACATAGCACATAAAGTACTATTGTATAGCACACTACTCTAGCAAATTAATTACTACAAGCAGTGGTTCCCTTCTAGGCATGAGAACAGTCACTGACCTCAAATAGCTTACAAGTTAATCAGGATCTGATAAAATATGCCTGAATATCCCATCCCACCTTCTCCTACTTGCTGAACACAGCATCTCCTCTGAAACTCAGATCAGGCATTACCTAAGAAAAACCCTCGCTGGCTCCTACTTTTTCCCTTTGCTCTTTCTCCCATCACTCCTGGTCTGGGTGAAGGGTTTCTCTTCAGAGTATTTAAAGAACCCCATTCTTGCCTCTAGTTCTTATCAGACTGTACTTATTGCTTATTGTCTGTCCTGCATTGATCTTTACAAGTGTTGGGGAGTTAGTATTTGTATCCCCAGGTTTATGGTAGAGACATAAACTTGTTGAATAATTATGAAGCTAAGCAGCAATATAAGCAGACTACATAGGATCACCTGAGAGACAGGTCGTGGGTGGGAAAGAGAAACTAGCATGGGGACAGCAGAATGGGTGGGGGCTGCTGCCTTGTGTGGCTGGGCAGTGGGGTTATGAGATTGGCTCTTGGCAGAATTAAATGCTCACTAGCCTTTTCTCTTCCTCTCTTCTCTATGTAGGTTCTCAGTGCCCTAATTTTCCTATTTTTCACAGCCATTGATATAAAGGTGTGTGGCAAGATGGTGCGTGCAGAGGGCACCTCCAGCGCGGAGAAGCCTCTTGAGACCATTTGGAGAGCTTGATATGTGCTCCCTGGGACATGGGGAACACAGTGAACTAGTGTCTGCCTCTACTAGGAAAGTGTAAAAGGTAGAGACAGGCCAGCTAGCTGCTCACAGAGCAGGAGCAAAGGAGAGGGTGCTGCCTCACTGGGGTAGGCCTGCAGCTCCAGAGACCAGTGGGTAGAAGATGCATTTCCAATCAGCTGGTCCGTTACCCTGTCTTTAGCCAACACTTAGACATATGCAATACCTCCAGCTTTTCTCCTGAAGAGAGTCAGCTTGCCTTTTAGGCAGTCCTCTTAGACAAGATCTGAGATGACTCCTCAACTGTTTATTTCCCTTGAGATTTCTTCCAATTTCTGTGATAAACAGCTATATGAAGAACCAAGTCTTTGAGCCAAGAGAATAAATCTTTAATTATAGAATGTTTGGCTTTAGGGAGCTAGAGAAGAGGAGGAGAGGAGAGCAAGCTGAAAAGAACCATAACCTGAAAGGCCACCCATTATAAGGACAGACACATTTGGGTGGAGAGAATGCTGGATAAGTGAGACGTACTAGAAACCACAATCAGCCAATCTCTGTTTATATTGGAGGTAGCCCATTAGACAATGTTAATTTATATTGTGGATCTGGATTGCAGTTTATTTTTGTTTTGTCAAAAGACAAAGACTACCTACAGAATTACGCAAAGGCTGTTTACTTGGATCTTACTACAGGAAGGGAGTCAGTTACCATCCTATTTGTTCTGGTGTGAGACTCAACAGTAAAAGGGGTTTCAGAGAGTAAGGAGGAAAACTTAAGGTAGTATTTGGCTGGAGAGCGTTCCATTAGTTTTGGAAGTGGGGGAGGGGAGACTTTTTGATTGGCTTCAGGTACATTTGGCAGTCTTTGGTTCACTATATTCTGGTATTTAACTGGGAGCCTCCCAGGCTGAATAGGGTCATGTAGCTTTTCTTGTTTCTAAGAGAAGAATATCTGGTTCTCAGTCTCTGGGTCAGAATCATACATAAGAAAGTCCTCAGTTTGGTTTATGTTAAGGTAGAAATCTAATTTGAAGTTTAGTCCAATAAATGTATGTATGTACATGTATCTATTTATATGAATCTATCACATTGAGCTAGACTGAGACTTGTCACAAATACTCTCTTATAGAGTGAAGGTGGAGAGGAAAATGTAAACATTCGAAGGCTGAACCAGATAAGGTCTGAGATTTCTCTTAAAGTAAGACTGTGATGTGATTTCTTGAATTGTTACCTCTTCTGTGACTTAGGGCTGGAGGGAGTCTACAGTTGACCTGGATGAACTCCAGAGGGCCAGCGATGCAGCCAGCGCCACCTAGAGCCTTTCTGGTCCTGGGGCCACTCAGTGCTTTCCTCCTCTACTGTGGCACACCCGGGGTGGAAGAGCAGAGAGCAGGAAACATCCTTGTCCCTCCCCCAGTGCATGGCCCAGTTCCCTCTCTTCTACCAGAGCTCACATTTCCCTCTTACCTCTGGATAAGGGGTCTTCAAGCAGACTTCTGAGCGTTCTAGAGTGCTTTTGAAGCAGAGTGAAATTCAGACACAGAGAGAAAGCCATAGGAAGCAAGAAGCTGAACATCAGTGGAAGCTGGGAGAGAAGGGAGAGACCAGGAGACACCACCGTGTGCCTTGCCATGTGATGCGCTAAGGACCAAGGATCCCTGGCAGCCAGTCCAGAGCACCACGGTCTTCAGAAAGAGAGCATTGCCGTGATGACATTGATTTGAACTTTTCTCAGCCTCAAACTGTGAGCAAATAAATTCCCATTGTTTAACAAGACCCATTTCATGGTATTTGCTTGAGCAGTCTAGGAAACTAAAATACTCTCTTTCCTTCTCTCTCTTCCCTCCCTTTCTCCCCTTCTCTCTCTCTTATTTTCCAGGACACTGGTTCATAACTGGGGTGCACCAAGTAGAGATTGAGAATCACTACTACAGTAGTTAATTGTACATATACAATTTTTTATTTTTGGTTTTTCATTTTTTAATTTTCCTGGGGATTTTGTATTTGTATGTGCATGATTAATCATCTTAAAAAAAAATATTTATTTATGCCCCCCACCCCCCAGTTGTCTCCTCACTGTATCTATTCGCTGTGTGTTCTTCTGTGTCTGCTTGTATTCTCATTAGATAGCTCTGGGAACCGATCCTGGGATCTTCCAGAGTGGGAGAGTGACGATCATTCTCTTGTGCCACCTCAGCTCCCTGTTCTGCTACATTATCTTATTGTCTCTCCAATGTGTCTCTTGTGTCATCTTGCTGTGCCAGCTCTCCTCATCAGCCAGCACTCCTGCATGGGGTGGCATTCCAGTGCGGGGCAGCACTCCATGCAGCCTAGCTTGCCGTGCGGGCCAGCTTGCCCTCACCAGGAGGTCCTGGGCATCAAACCCTGGACTTCCTATTTGGTAGATGGGAGCCCAACTGCTTGAGCCACATCCATTTCCCAATTAATCGTCCTTAAAGACTTCTTGTCTTTGTAAACATGTTTAACAGGGAGTTTATAATTTTATAAATATAACTAAAAGAATAATTACCAAATAGTTAATTAGTTAATAATGGTTATCTTTGGAGGAGGCTAGGACAATGGGTGTTTTAAATTTCTCTCTTTTGGCCTTATCTGTATTTTCTATAACAAACATGTATTACTTTTATAATAAGAAAAACATTACAAGTACTTTAAAATGTATATTATCAGAAACACATTTGCCTGGTTGACATTGTTAAAATCTTTGTTTGGTCTAGTTTAGTCAGAAATCAAAGAGACACTTTTTAAACCAAAATAAATGCTTTCATAAATACTTTCTTAATATCAGGAAAGAGGAACCAAAGTATTTGCCAAGAGCCCAATTTGGTCAGATGCCAGACTGAAGTGAGGGATCATTTGCAGCCTTGTTGATCCCTGGAAACATAAATATTAAAAAATCTTCCAAAAGTAATGCAAATTACTGGAAGCTGGGCAGTATAATATTGTAAGCACTAGACAGAACAGGAAGATCTGGGTCCTTATAAGAATTTGATCATGGTCCAGGAGTGTAACCTTGGGCAAGTAATTTCATCTCTGCATCCTCTACAAACACAGATCCTTCCTTATTCACTCTAGAATTACTTATTGAGGCCCTATTGGGTACACAGGCACTGTTCACAGGCACTGTCCTAGGCTTATGCTAGAACTCTATGATTATATTATTTTATAGAACATTTATAGAACATTGCACCCAATTTAATTCTTACCATCATTTTCTTATCTTTAGCCCAGAATTGTCCAGAATTCTCATGGCTTAACTGTGAAGTGAACCTTTAGTTATCTAATTATTAAGGTCTCAAGAAAGGAGAGAAGTTTAAACCATGAGTTTTGTAAAGGTGACAACAGATAAAATCCTGGGGTAAATGATGAATTGAGCAAAAACTTAAGGATGGCCAAAAAAAAAAAAAATCCATTTGGCCCAGAATAACTTGTTGGGAGGGGGCAGAGGGAGAAACACTGAGCAAAAGCAAGGGGGGAAATTACAGATCATGGTGATAAATCCGCAAGTATGATAGACTCAATATGTTATTTTACTCAATGTAAAATCCATTATTCTTTCAGGCAACAACAATGTGAATCCAGCAGTGTTTATGCATTTGTTGTTACTGCAAGAGAGGGAGGAACTAAGCTAAAAACCCATTTGTCATTGGAAATCTGATACCATAAAACATGGTTAAGGTCATAGGTTTTGATAAATATGGGGAATAATGAGCCAAAATCAGTAGAGGCTGGTGTTTTCTTCCATGGGGAAAAGGACACATATGAAACATGACCTTAAAGGGCACAATAGTGCCAGGAAATTATTTTTATGCTTCTCAGAAGATACTCAGATACATTGTTAGGCACTGCCCTTCAGCAGTTGTTAAGGTTTTGTTTTGTGTGTATCATAATCTAATTATTTTTTCTAGTTACGACAGTAGTTTTCAAAGTATTTACCAATAAAATTCAAGACTCTTATTAGTGATAAACCATTTGAGAACAAACTAATTGGAAACATACACACATAAGGACCTGAACTTACAAAAGAACACATACACAGCTGGAAGATGGAAGGGTAGGTAGGCAGAGCTCTCCTTTCATAGAAACAATGGAAGAAGGGCAAAAAGCTGCCTGAAGGAGCTGCTTTAGGGATCTGAAGACCAGGAGAGTGTTGCACATCCTCCAGGAGGGCAAGGGACAGAGAAACGAAGAAACTGAAATGAAAAACTTGAGTTTCTAGTCCCCATGGCCAAGAATGGCACCTATCCCCCACCCTCAAGGCGAATAGCCTGGATAAAAACTGTGGCTCACTTCAGCCAACTGAGAGAACAGAGGAGTCTTCCTCCCTGGGAAAAGGGAGGGTGTGGTGGAGGACAGAGAGTGGTTTCTCCTCAGTGAGTTTGACCAGCAGAGCCTGCTCTGAATCTCACCTCTAGCCAGACCAGAATCATGGGCATGTAGAGGTTCAAAGAGACACCTCTGTCAAAGATTGCTGATGAGCACCATCTGCTGGGTGGCTGGGAAACTGCAAGGAGGAAAAATGTTTTTGGGGGTCTCTTGTCCCTGATCCCTGATCAGATAGACTCCCTGTTAGTGAATTCTTGGCCCTACTTTGATAACTTAAACTGGGAAATTTTAAATACTTAGAATATAGTGAACCAAAAGTTGAAGAAGAGCTATGAAACAAAATCACTAGGCAAGAGAGAGAGATTGACTGGCAGAGTAAATTCATCAATATACTTAGATGCCTAGAAATCAGGAAAAAAATTACAAGCAATACTAAAAAACTGGAGAAGGTGAACTAGTCAAAGTAACAAACCAAAAATCCCAACAAGACACAGGATTTAAGACAATGAATCAATGATAATCACACAAATCTCCTAAATCAATTCAAGGAGTTGAAGGAAAATATGACTAAACTAATAAATGATATTAAGAAGACACTGGGTGAAAATAAAAAAAAAAAAAGTTGAAAACCTGCAAAGAAAAGTAACAGGGCTTATGGGAATTCACTATTATGAATGAGCTTTAAAACACAGTAGAGGCTTATAACAGCAGATTTGAATTGATGGAGGACAGAAATGGTGAATTGGAGGAGCAACCATATGAACTTGAAAAGACGAGAACAGAAAGAAAAGAAGGGGAAAAAATGGAACAGGGTTTCAGGGAATTGAATGACAATGGAAAATGCACAAACATATGTGTTATCAGTGTCCCAGAAAGAGAAGAGAACAGAAAAGGGGCAGAAAGAATATTTGAAGGAATAATGACCAAAAACTTCCCAACCCTTATTAAAGACAGAAACATCAATATCCAAGAAGGACAATGCACTCCAAACAGAATAAATCCAAAGAGACCTACTCCAAGACACCTGCTATATAGAATGACAAATACCAGAGATGGATAAGTCTGAAAGCAACAAGAGAAAAGCAAAGCATCACATAAAGGGGAATCTCAATAAGATTAAGTGCCAACCTCTCATCAGAAACCGTGGAGGTGAGAAGAAAGTGGTATGTTGTATGTCAGATGCTTAAAAAGAAAAACTGCCAGCCAAGAATTCTTCTTTTTTTAAGATTTATTTTATTTATTTCTCTCCCCTTCCCCCCTGTTGTCTGCTCTCTGTATCCATTTGCTGTGTGTTCTTCTGAGTCTGCTTGCATTGCCAGGTGGCACTGGGAAACTGCGCCTCTTTTTTTGCTGCATCATCTTGCTGAGTCAGCTCTCCCTGCATGCAGCACCACTCCTGGGTGGGCTGTGCTTTTTTTTTCATTCAGGGTGCACTCCTTGTGCATGGTGCACCCCTACACGGGGGCACCCCTGCATGGTACAGCACTTCTTGCATGCAGCAGCATTGCGTGTGGGCCAGTTTACCACATGGGTCAGAAGGCCCTGGGTATCGAACCCTGGACCCTCCATATGGTAAGTGGACACTCTATCAGTTGAGCCATGTCTGCTTCCCAAGCCAAGGATTCTTTATCCATGTTGGTGGGATTGTAGAATGATGTAGCCACTGTGGAAGACAGTTTGGCAGAACCTCAAGAAGCTGAATATAGAACTGCCATATAATCCAGAAATCCCATTACTAGGAATATATTCAGAAGAACTGAAAGCAAGAACACAAACTGATATTTGTACACCTGTGATCACAGCAGCAGCAGCATTATTCACAATTGCTAAAATATGGAACCAGCTCGTGTCCATCAATGGATAAATGGATAAGCAAAATATCATATCTACATATAATACTTATATTTAAGTATACAATTAAGCATAATACTTAATACTATTAAGCTGTAAAAAGAAATGAAATTGAGATCCACGTGACAACATAAATGAACCTTGAGGATATTATGTTTAGTGAAATAAACCAAACACAAAAGGACAAATATTTTATGGTCTCACGTGTGAACTAAACTTGATAAGTAAACTCACAGAAGTAAACTCTAGAGTAGAGGTTACTAGAAGATAGAACGTGAGTTGAGAATGGAAGCTGATGCTTAATGTATGTAGAATTTTTTTTAGATTTATTTTACTTATTTATCCCCCCACACATGTTGTTTGTGCTTGCTGTCTCCTCTCTGTGCCCATTCGTTGTGTACTCATCTTCTTTTCAGGAGGCACTGGGAACTGAACCCGGAAACTTCCATGTGAAGGAAAGGCGCTCAGTCACCTAAGCCATCTCAGCTCCCTGGTTTGTTGTGTCTCTCATTGTCTTTCTTCTTTGTGTCTCTTTTGTCGCATCATCTTGTTGCATCTGCTTGCTGCACCTGCCAGTCACACCAGCTCCCCTTCTCCAGGAGGCACCAGAAACCGAACCTGGGACATCCCATGTGGTAGGTGGAAGCCCAATTGCCTGAGCCACATCTGCTTCCCCTAAATATTGTTAAGGCATCAGTTTTACCCAAACTGATTTACAGATTCAATGTAATCACAGTAAAAATCACAATAGTCTTTTTTGCAGTAACAGAAAAGCCAATTAACAAATTTATTTGGAAGGGTAAGGAACCCTGAATAGTCAAATATGTCCTAAAAAGACTAACAAAGTTGGAGAACAACGACTAAGCTACACCCACTCCCCAATGAGGGTTGGTTTTTTCATTTGTTTGTTTTGTTTTTAGGAGGTACCAGGGATTGAACCCAGGACCTTGTACATGGGAAGTAACTGCGCAGCCACTTAAGCTGCATCCACTTCCCTGGTCAAGTGATTTTTTACAAGACTGTCAAGTCCATCCAGCTGGATCAGAGAGTCTGTTCAATAAATAGTGCTGGGAGAACTGAATATCCATATCCAAAATTAAGAAAGAAGACCCCATTCTCACTCCCTATACAAAAGTTAACTCAAAATGAATTAAGGACATAAATATAAAACCTACAACCATATACTCCTAGAAAAACATGTAGGGAAACATCTTCAAGAGCTTGTGGTAGGAGGTAGTTTCTTAAACCTCACACTCAAAATACGTGCAATGAAAGAGGGGACTCCTCAAAATTAAATACTTTTATGATTCAAAGGATTTTGTCAAGAAGGTGAAAAGGCAGCCTACTCAATGGGAGAAAATATTTGGAAATCACATATCTGATAAGGGTTTGATATCCATATTAAATAAAGAGATCATACAGCTTAATGATAAAAATGACAAGCAACCCAACTAAAAAATGGGCAAATGACTTGAATAGACATTTTTCCAAAGAAGAAATACAAATGGCCAAAAACACATGAAAAAAAAATGTTCAACATTACTAGCTATTAGGGAAATGGAGATCAAAACTAAAATGAGATACCATTCACATCTTATAAAATAACCATTATTTAAAAATAAAAAAAAAAACAGAAAATTACAAGTGCTGGAGAGGATGTGAACAAATGGGAACACTCCTTCATTGTTGGTGGGAATGTAGAATGGTGCAGCCTCTGTGGAGGGCAGTTCAGCTGTATTTTAAGAAGTTGTATATAGAACTGCTCTATGATCCAGAAATCCCATAACTAGGAATAAATTCAGAAGAACTGAAAGCAAGGATTTGAACTATTTGCACACTGAGGTTCATAGCAGCATTATTCACAATTGCTAAAATTTGGAACTAGCCTAAGTATCCATCAACCAATAATTGGATAAACAAAATGCCATATATACATACAATGGAATACTATTCAGCTGTAACAAGAAATGAAATTGGGATGCATATGACAACATGGATGAAACTTGAGGACATTATGTTCAGTGAAATAAGCCAGGCACAAAAGGAAAAATATTGTATAGTCTAACCATTATGAACTAAATATGGTGAGTAGGGAGCAGATACGGCTCAAGCAGTTCCCAGTACCTCCGGGAAAAAAAAAAGATGAATAAACTCACAGAAGTAAACTCTAGAGTAGAGGTTACTAGGAAAATATGAGAATGGGAGCTGATGCTTAATATACATAGAATTTTTAATAAATTTTATTTTAAAAGCGTGGAAATGAATATAGTTGGTGGTTACACATTATAGTAAGTATAACAGTTTGATTTATAAATGTGGCTGAAAAGGGTAGTCTGTGGATGTAAATGCCAATTGAAAGGAAGCTAGAGGATAATCTGGGGATTATAACTTAGTGATTCCAGTGGTTCATGAAGATTGTGGTTAATAGTATAAATGTAAGAATGTTCTCCTTTTACAAAGTGTTAAGAATATTGTGATACTTGGGAAGATTACAACTAATATAACTTATGGATAATAGTTAACAGTAATAGGGTAATATTTTTGCAGCAATGGCAAAGAAGATATATCAATTCTAAGGGGGATAAAAGGCAGTATGGGATTTTTTCTTCTTTTGAAGTAATGAAAATATTCTAAAATTGACTGAGGTGATGACAACACAACTCTAAAATGAAATTGAGAGCCAATGAGCATACACTTTGAATGGATTGTACAAAACATGGGACTGTACAACACAGGGAGATGGATTGTGGTTAAAAGAACAAGTTAACAGAATAAGTATGAGAAAATTCCCTCATAAACAATAACAAATATATATTACTAATAAAGGGTATTAATAATAATTGGGTGGGTTGGGTGAAAAATACACCAAATATAAGATACGGGCTATAGTAAATAGTAATATTTTGATAATACTCTTTCATAGTATGTAACAAATATTTCACAGCAATGCAAGGTGTTGGTGGTAGAGTGATGTATGGGAGCCCTGTATGATGATATGCATGTTTGTTCTGTAAGTTCACAACTTTTACTATACACTTTTTTAAAAAATGCCTTTTTACTTATTTTTCTTCCCCACCCCCTCCCCCACCACTTCCCTCACCCCTCCTCTACCTTGCTGTTTTTGCTGTCTGTATCCATTTGCCGTGTGATCTTCTGTATCTATTTCTCTTTTTTGTCTTCTTTTCTTGTCGTTCTCCTCTAGGATTCACTGAGATTTGGTCCAGGGGACCTCTGATGTGGAGAGAGGTTCCTGTCAATTGCGCCACCTCAGTTCCTGGTCTCTGTTGTGCCTCACCTTGGCTCTCCCCTTCTCTCTTTCACTGCGTCATCATCTTGCTGTGGGACTCACTTGTGCAGGCACTGACTCACTGCATGAGCACTAGGCTTGTTGTGTGGGCACTCAGCTTGTTGCACAGGCACTCATGCAGGCACTTGGCTCACTGCACGGGCACTGGCTCACCACGTGGGCACTCAGCTCACCACAAGGCACTTGCATGGGTACTTGACTCACCATGCAGGCACTTGGTTCGCCTCATGGGCACTCGGCTCACCACACAGGCATGTTTTCTCTTCTTTTTTTTCACCAGGAGACCCCAGGGATCAAACCCACGTCCTCCCAAATGGTAGGAGACCTTAACACTTGAGTCACATCCACTTCCCAGTATACACTTATGGTTTAGATATGTTCATGTACAAATCATATACTTCAATAAACTTTTTAAAAGAAGAACACAAACCTAATAGACTTAATATTAAGATATCAATGCTATTCAAAGTAATGTACAGATTCAATGTAATATTGATCACAATTCCTGCAGACTTTTTTTGCAGAAATTGAAAAGTCAATCCTCATATTCATATGGAATTGCAGGGGGTCCTGAATAATCAAGACAACTTTGAAAAAGAACAAAGTTGGAGGACTTATATTTCCCAATTTCAAAACTTACCTCAAATGCACAGTAATCAAAATAGTATTGTAATGGTGTAAGGAGAGACATTTAGACCAAAGAATAAAATTGGGAGTCCAGAGATAAGCCCTACCTACAATGAATTGATTTTTTTTTAAGGAGGTACTGGGAATTGAACCCAGGACCTTATTATACATGGGAGGCAGGAGCTTAACCACTGAACAACATCCACTCCCCCATACAATCAATTGATTTTTGACAAGGATGTCAAAACTATTCAATGGGGAAAGATTGTCTCTTCAACAAAGGGTGCTGGGAAAATTAGATATCCACATGAAAAAGAATGAAATTGAACCCCTACCTCACACCATATATAAACTTTCACTCAAAATGATCAAGGACCTAAATATAAGCTCTAAAACATTAAAACTGTTAATAGATCACATAGGGGAAAACTTCAGACCTTGTATTAGGCAAGGGCATCTTAGATATGACATCAAAAGTGAAAAGCAACAACAACAAAAATAGATACATTGGACTCCATCAAAATTTAAAACTTATGTGAATCAAAGGATGCAATCAATAAAGTAAAAAGACAGCCTAAAGAATGGGAGAAAATATTTGCAAATTATGTATCTGATCAAAATTTTATATCCAGGATATATAATGAGTTCCTACAACTCACACACACACAAACATAAAGAACCCAATTGAAAAGTGGACAGAAGACTTGGAATAGATATTTTTCCAAAGAAGATTTCCAAATGGCCAAAAAGCACAAGAAAAGATGCTCAGCATCATTAGTCATTATGAAAGTATAAATCAAAACCACAATGAGATACCATGTCATACCCAGGAGGTTGAAAATTATTTTTAAAAAAAGGAAAATAAGTGATAATAAAGATGTGAAGAAATTGGAACCCTTATATATTGCTGGTAGGAATGTAAAATGATGCAGCCACTGTGGAAACAGTTTGGTGGTTTCTCAAAAAAGTTAAATGTAGAATTACCATTTGACTCAGCAATTCTACTCCTATCATATACCGAAAAGAATTGAAAGCAAGGACTCAAACAGATATTTGTACACCAATGTTCAAAACAGCATTATTCACAATAGTTAAAAGTTGGAAGAAACCCAAATAACCATCAATAAATAAATAGGTAAACAAAATGTGGTATATACATATAATGGAATATTATTAAGCCACAAAAAGGAATGAAATTCTGATACATGCTACAGTATGGATGGACCTTGAAAAAAGTATGCAAAATGAAATATGCCAGACTCTAAAGAGCAAATATTGTATGATTTTACTTATATGAAATATCTAGAATAAGCAAATTCATAGAGACAGAAAGTAGATTACAGGTTGCCATGGACAGAGGGGAGGGGAAAGGGAGAGTTATTGCTTAGAGGGTGGAGAGGTCCTGTTTGGAGTGTTGAAAAAAATTTGCTTGATGATAATACACCATTATAAATTCAACTACTGCTGTGACGGCTTGCTCGGTCGGTAGAGGTGGGGTCTGGCTGCGGACGAGGGGTCGGTCCTGCTTGGGATGAGGGGTTGGTCCACTTGGGACGAGGGGTCGGTCCGGCAGCAGACGAGGGGTCGGTCTCACAGGGGTTGCGCAGTTCGGCTGACAGGGTCGCCCGGCGAAGCCGGCGACGAGGGGGTCGCCCGGAGAAGCAGGCGATGAACTGGGTACAAGGGAGGCCAGGCCCTTGTCGGGGGCTCTCAGGACTGGAGGGCGCACGGCAGAAGAACTACCGCAGAGACAAGGTAAACACGCAAGTCCACTTTATTGAGGGAGAGGCAACAGTTTTATAGGGGCTGGGGAAGGCTGATTGGTCGAAGCCACGCCCTGTTCTGATTGGTTGCTGGAGAAAGGTCAGTGGGCGGTACTGGACGGGGGAGGGGTGGTGATTAGGGATTGGCTGTTGCTGTTGCTGGGGGAAGTGGCAGGGCTTAGTGATTGGTGGCTGCTGTTGCTGGGGTAGAGGGTAGACTTGAGTTTCCCGCCCACGCCTGGCTGTTGCTGCTGTCGGGGGGAGGGAAAAGGGCAGACTGGATTTTTCTGCCCATGCCTGGCTGTTGCTGCTGTCGGGGGGGAGGGAAAAGGGCAGACTGGATTTTTCCGCCCTGCGCCTGAGCAGGGAGAAAGAAGAAGGGTGCCGCCCCACAAGGCATCGTGTGGCGCCATCCGGGAGGAGGGGCGGCCGCGGAAGCATGGCTGCCGAGAAGGGGAGACCCGAGGGCACTCTGCGCCCATGCCGAGCTTCCTTCAGGGGTGGCGGTGGGCCCAACCAACCACCCTATTATGGGGGCAGCGGAATTAGACCTACCGCGGCCGCTCCCCTCGCCAGGCCAGCAAACCACACTTCAGCCCGAGGGGTGACCGCATACTGCCACTAAATTGTACAGTTAAAAATGGTTTAAATGGCTAATTTTATCTTATATGTATATTACCATAATTTTTAAATGGTATTTCATGAAGATATGTAAAATAAAAGAATACATACACACACAGGTACAGATAAAGGATATTAAAAATAAAAGAGGTATTTAATAAGAAAAAATCAGAAATTTAACCATGAAACCAAAATACCCTTGCCCAACATTTGCTGAACATATTCCCTCTTTGTTGAGAGGACGGGGAGTAAGATTCCATGTTATTTCAAAAAGCCCCTCTAAGTTCAGTTGCCTTCGTTAAATATGGGGCTAATGAGGTAAAAGTGCATTATATGCCAAACTTGAGGGGGCTGATAGGAATATAGAACCTACGTAAATGCTCTGAGGTTAGGACTGAAGGTGTTTCTGGCCATTATGACAGGTTGATTCTTTAAATAAACACAGCAAAATAAATTCATGTTTTGCTATACCAAAAAAAAATTAAGTTTCTTGGTCCATAACCCATATGACTGACACGTTCTTTTCTTTAAGAAGCCAGGAAAGTTTAACTGAAATCATATTAATTATTACTCTTTAGAACCCAGAGATGTGCCATTTGGGGATTTGCAGATTTTATACTCCTGGACAAATGATCTGGAAATATTCTCACATTATTGGAGAGTATTTTGTGTATGCAAAGACATATTTAAAAGCTGCCCTTGCCCCTCTCTCCTTCACACTTGTACATTTTTCTTTTCCTAAGCAAAATGTTTTAGCATTACAATGCTTTGTGGGTTGTACATTACATATTATGTAATTAGATTTATAAAATGCAATCACTTTATAGTTTCAATTTACTCATTGTGAGATCTTCAGCAAGTCAGACTCTCTGAACCACAGGTTCTGCATCTGTAAAATGGAGCTAAGAATCCTATTATTGATGTTTTAAACACATACTTAAATTCCTTGACACTCCTCCCGTCAAAAGGTGTTTAGGGGGAAACGGACTTTGGCCCAGTGGTTCGGGCGTCCGTCTACCATATGGGAGGTCCGCGGTTCAAACCCCGGGCCTCCTTGACCCATGTGGAGCTGGCCCATGCGCAGTGCTGATGCGCGCTAGGAGTGCCCTGCCACGCAGGGGTGTCCCCCGCGTGGGGGAGCCCCACGCGCAAGGAGTGCGCCCGTGAGGAAAAGCCGCCCAGCGCGAAGGAAAGTGCAGCCTGCCCAGGAATGGCGCCGCCCACACTTCCCGTGCCGCTGACGACAACAGAAGCGGACAAAGAAACAAGACGCAGCAAATAGACACAGAAAACAGGCAACTGGGGGAGGGGGGGAATTAAATAAATAAAAATAAATCTAAAAAAAAAAAAAAGTGTTTAGTGGGGGACAGACATGGCTCAGGCAGTTGAGTGCCTGCTTCCCACGTGGGAGGTCCCAGGTTCAGTCCCTGGTGCCTCCTATAAACAAAAAATAAAACAACAAACAACAAGCAAACAAATGAAAAGTCCAGTTCAGGAGAGCCTGAGCTTCCCACGTACGAGGTCTTGGGTTCAATCCCTGGCCCCAGTACCTCAAAAAAGAAAAACAGAAGAAAAAAAAAAGTGGAGTCTAATTCCTCTCTCCTTGAATATGGGCCCGTCTTAGTGACTCACTTCTAAAGAATGTAATTCAGCATAAATAGTAAGTACTGTAACTTCTGAGGCTAATTTCCCCCTGGCTCTGTCTGTTGGGGTCTTTGCCCTGGGAATCCAACCACCATTTGGTGAGGAAGTCAAGCAGCCACCTGGAAACGTGACGTTAGGTATTCCAATGACAGTCCCAGGTATAGGTCCCAGCTGACAGCCAGCATCTACCACCAGACATAGGCGTGAGGGAATTTTCAGGTTATTCTAGCCAATTGCCTTCCATCCACCCCAGGAGAGACTGAGTAGAGCGCAGGTAAACTGACCCTTCAAGTTCTTCCCAATTGCAGATTCGTGAGCATATACATGCCATTACTTTTGTTAAGTGATTAAGTTTTTGGAGGTGATTTGTTATGTGGGAACAGATTTTGTTACTAAAAAAAGTCCTAAAACATGTGGCAGTGGCTTCAGGACTGGGTGGCAGACAGAATCTGGAAGAGTCTTGTGGAAACTATTAGTGGGAGCCTGGGTTCTTGAAGAAGCTATTAGGGCTTAAAGGAAAGTGAGGAAAATGTTATTTGAAGTCATTATAAAGCGGTAGAAAGTTTAGCAACACTGTCACCTATATTTTCTATTTCATTGAAAATAGAAAAGTTAACACCAAGCTAACTGGATAACCTATCTAAGGAGATTTTTCAGGAAGAGTGTTGAAGTTGCTGGTTATTTTTCCTCACTGACGATAGTAAAATATAAGAGGAGAGAGATAAGTTATTGAAAGAACTGTTAAATATATAGGAGCCAGGAATTTGGGGGTTTGAAAATAAACGTTTCTCATCCTAAGCCTCTCCATATGGCGATTGAAATGGACTCCGGGAAAGATCAAATCCAGATTTATCGGGAAGGTATGGTCGAAAGGTAAAGCCAAGGATGTGTGGCATTAGTTTTTATTTATTTTCTTTAAAAATTTCCTTTAATGTTTTTATTGTATTATTTTAACAATACAAATTTTAACAAAGTGATATCTACTAAGTTGGTTCTTTTTTCTTCCCAATTTTTATTATTAAAATCTGCATACTCTACAATCCAGCAATACTACTCCCAAGGGTTTTTGTAGAGAAACTCTTACATATATGCAGTAAGGAATACATATCCATAAGAATATTTATAGCAACATAATATGTAATCACAAAAAAACTGAAATGCCCAATAATCTAAATATCCAAGAGAAGAATGAATAAATAAAGGATGGCTGATGCATACAATGACTTTCTCTACACAGCGATGAAAAGGAATAAACTGGTTATACGCACCAACATGATGTAGAGGGTTGAACGGTGGCCCCCCAAAAAGATATGCTCGTATCCCATCTCCTGGAGCCCGTGCACATGACCTTATTTGGACAAAGAGTCTTTGCAGAATTACCAGGATGGGCCCCAAATCCAATGACAGATATCCTTTTAAGAGACAGGTGAGGAGAAAACAGACAGAAAGGAGAAGGCCAGGTAAGGACTGAGGCCAAAACTGCAGTGAGGTTTCCCCAAGTCAAGGGATGCCTGGAGCCCGCAGAAGCTGGAGAGGTGGAGACGGATCCTCCCAGGAGCCCCGCAGGGAACGCAGCCCTGCCGGCACCTTGATTTCAGACTCCCGGCCTCCCCAGCCGTGAGCTGATCAAGTTCTGTTGTGTTAAGCACCAAGTTTGTGTTAATTTGTTACGGCAGCCCCAGGAAGCTAATACAATCAATGAGTCTCACAATAATGGTGTTGAATGAAAAAATGCAAGTTACAGGGGGAAATGATTTAAACAGGTTTTCAAAACATGGAAACTGAGGCTGTCTATTATGTCTGAACACGTATGTATTGATCAAAGCATAAGGAAACAAATGGTAATGATAAATACCCAATTCGGAGGAGTGGAAACCTCCTGTGATGGGAAGAAGAGGTACAACCGTGGTACACAGAGGGCTTCACCTGTGTTGATAATACTGTATCTCTTAAGCTGAATGGTAGGGTCAAGTTGGGTCAATATCATATTTTTATACTTTTATTCAGAACTTAAATCTTTCATAATAGTTTAATTTAAAATAAAATTTAAAAGGAAACAGACAAGAAGGAAGAGTTTATAGCACCTTGAAGGTGGGGAAATATCTTTCTTGGATAATGTATGACCTTTCAAATGCCAACCAGAATGGCATATACTTGATTTGGTGCATATGTATCTCCTGATACTTAACAAACAGATGAAAATCACTTTGTTAATATATTCAGTGTTCTGATGTCCTTTATAAATAATTCCAATAGTAACCTTTCTCTCTGGAAAAACACCTGTACAGTGCCGACACTGATTACTCCCTGTGAGTATTGCTTCAGTAAAAATGAATATATCATACTTTCCAGAATGACAGACTGTGGCCTGGAATAAGAGAAAACAGTAATTTATAAGATGGAGTAATTACTGGAGGATCCAGGTACTATTTACTGACTTTCTTCTTTGTTCTCAAGTCAACAAAATTATTGAGTCCACATTCCCAGTCCTTTATTAGCCTTAATCTTGGGTTGTCTATCAAAAACAATACTGTTGTGGATTAATAAACAGCGCAAACCCATAATAAACTTCACAGGCCCTTCGTCTTCCCAGGTAATAAGCAAGCTCTGCAGAAGCCATATCAAAGTGTGACTGAGCGGAGGCAGCTGGGTTGTCGAGTTGTGGCTGGGGTTGCCGCACTGGTTGCACTATCTGCAATGTCCACGAGGTGGCAGCAACGGCCCGGCTGCCAGCGAGTGCCGTGCGAGGGCGACGACCGCAGCCGGAGGCCGCCCCGGCCTTCCTCAGCAGGGATCAGGCAGGTCCCGGCTTCCAAATCAGACTTGGTGGTTTGTTTTACTTCTGGGATTTGGAAAAACATTGGGATCACTTTCAGTTCAAAATGATTCGCGTTTAATCACAAATAAGGTACAACAATAACTTGATATCTAGTATAAGCAGCTTCATTTTTTTTTCTTGGTATTTTATTGTTATTTTTTGGTACAGCTAATGATGCACTTTATCTTTTTTTAAGATTTATTTATTTTCCCCCTCCCCCCCTCGGCTGTTTTTCTGTCTGTGTCATCTTCTATATGTTTCTCTTTGTCTTCTCTTTCTCCTCTAGGATTCAGAGGGATTCGATCTTGGGGACCTCTGATGTGGAGAGAGGTTCCCTGTCAATTGCGCCTCCTCAGTTCCTGGTCTCTGCTGTGCTTCAGTCTGACTCTCCCCTTCCTCTCTCTTTTGTTGTGTCCTCATCTTGCTGCTGACTCATTTGCCGGGCACTGGCTCACGGTGCAGGCACTCACGTGGGCACTTAGCTCACCACACTGGCACTTGCGCGGGCACTCGGCTCACCGCGTGGGCACTGGCTCACCACGCACGCATGCTTTCTCTTCTTCTTTTTCACCAAGACTTCCCAGGGATCCAACCTGGGCCCTCCTATGTGGTAGCCGGAGGCCTTATCACTTGAGCCACATCCATTCCCCACTTTATTATTTTTAAAACAGGCCCATTTCCCAGAATGCACTAGGCATGTTACTATTTTAAAGTAAGAGGACATTTATTTTTCTTGTGAAGGTACAGTGGAGGTCAGGTATTCACAATACTTGAGAAACTGATTAGTCTTCTAAACAATAAGCATTTTATACAGGGCAGAATCATTTGACAGTCAGTAATCTGCATTTGGTTCCAGGGGTCTCTTCTCTTACAGCAGGATTGCTGCATCCAGATCCAGCTGAGAACTGTCACATCAAAGCTCTGGTTTGCCTGCTCTGTCTTACAATGCCTAGATTCAGAAGCTCTGAGCCCTTGAGCACCTAAACTCCCCCAAAGGATCACTAGATAGGGGTCCTCAGAAATTTCTGAGTTGATTCTACCTAATTTTCTACATAAAAGAAGGCTCTTGCCCATCCCTCAGTTACAAACCTTCTAAACATGCCTGAGATATAAAAAGCAAAAGAACCACGATAGAAACAAGCCTTCTCTAAACTGAACATAGGCGTGGAGCACTAGCGGCAGTGGCGGGCAGAAGCAGCATTCGCTTTGCTCTGGGAACACAGGTTGGAGATCTTTTCCTAAGGAACAGTGGGTCTGGGCTATCTCTTCAGTAAAATGGACTTCATGATACCTCTCCTCTCACCTCCTCAGGTTACTGTGAGACAGATGGAATAATCTCGGTGCTTAATATATGTTGAATGTTATTGAGTAAATAATGGTGGGAGGACTTTTTAAATTGTGCTTTATAGACAACAAAAAATACCTAACCACAGGGTTTTGTCTTCCATCAATCCTGAGCAGTGGTACTCAACCCTAGGGAACTTTATACAAATCCCAGTGCCCAGGGATGTGGGGGGTAGAATCCATTCATCTTTTTTGTGTTGTTATTTGGTTGGTGGCCAATTCATTTAAGTTCCCCCCAGGAGATCTTAATGTGTAGCCAAGATTGAGAAGCGTTGCTATAGTGCAAAAGTAAGTTAGTGTTATTATTGAATATTGGCTATAATTGAATCAGAGTGACTAGAACTAAGTTTTCTAGTTGAAAAAAAAATTTCTATTTTGTATGTCCAAAAATACAAGGCCGTGTCTTGATCATTTTATGTTTTTTTTTCCTAAGTACAAAAGAAGAGCATGCTTAATGAAGAAAATGCGAAAAGCACAATGAAAATAAAACAAAATAAAAAACACTACAAATCTGTAACCACTGTTAACACATTGGTACCTGTCCTTGCACTTCTTTGTGTGTATTTTTTTAAAGATTTATTTATTTATTTCTCTCCCCTTCTTCCGCCCCCCCCCCTCCCCCCCGCGCCCCCAGTTGTCTGTTCTCTGTGCTGGGTGCTCTTTCTTTGTCCGCCTCTGTTGTTGCCAGCGGCACGGGAATCTGTGTCTCTTTGTTGTTGCGTCATCTTGCTGTGTCAGCTCTCCGTGTGTGCGGCACCATTCCTGGGCAGGCTGCACTTTCTTTCGCGCTGGGCAGCTCTCCTTATGGGGCGCACTCCTTGTGCGTGGGGCTCCCCTACACCAGGGACACCCCTGAGTGGGGTGGCACTCCTTGCGCGCATCAGCACTGTGCATGGGCCAGCTCCACACGGGTCAAGGAGGCCCGGGGTTTGAACCGTGGACCTCCCATGTGTTAGGGGGATGCCCTAACCACTGGGCCAAGTCCGCCTCCCAGTTCTCAAGCTTTAATGTGCATATGAATCACCTGGGGATCTGCTTAAACAGGAGACTTGGATGTGGCAGATCCAGGGTGGAGCCTGAAATTCTGCAGTTTAACCAGCTCCCAGGTGTTGCTGAGGCTGGTCAGGGGACCAGACTTTGAAGATTATGTCCGCATTAGACTGAAAGCACCTGTATCTCATCTTTGGGCTTTCCAGTTGTGTTGAAACACAATGACGGCCACCAACGAAGGGCCTAGGTTGTATCTACTTTCAATAACATGTTTATTCTAGCTGGTTCATTTGGATCTTGCTTTTGAAAGAAAAGAAATCCAACAAAGCAATAACTTTGCTCTTTATCTTTAGTGTGCATTCTAATTTCCAAAGGAATATAAACACCCTTTCTGTCACTATTACTAATTATATGAAGGAAAAATCTAAGGTTTTATAGCTGCATTGACCATATATTACAGATCCCAAAAGCGAACAAAGCAGAAATATTCGTTCATCCATTCATTATAGTCATCTTTCCACTTTCACGGATGGCTTACTTGGAAAGCTGAAGTACAAAATAAACATGCTTAGTAATTGGAGTTTCCCAGAAAACTTGACATTTTTTTTACCAGAAAAACTTCACAAATGAAAGATAAAGAAACACTTCTCAATTGTTATTGTTTTGACTAGGTAATATAATTCACTATCTACTTTGAATATCGACAACACATGGCATTTAAATAACTCTTATTACAAAAGAACAATGCATGTTCATTGTAGGAAATTTGGAAAAAGAAGAAAATAAAAATTATGCCTAAATCACATCATCCAGAGATAACCAATGTTAAGAGTCTATTATAAGTTTTTACACGCCTGGAACATCACCAAGTGCTTCAGCAAGTTAGGAAAGCCCTCATTTCCTCTTTGGTTCATAGAATCCTACACATCACTACCAGACACAAATCTTGGCCAATATTTCTGCTCCATATTCTAGGAAGGAGGCACAGTGATTCCAAGACACTTCTATGAGCTATGTATTCATCACACCCTTAATCCTTAAGATATTAAATATGTTTTACTTGGGGAAAATTATCATTAAATGATGTAAAATTTTAGGACACTTCTATTTCATAGTTAAATTATGCCACTTGTTTCACAAGTGGAAATTTAATAGTTTAATGGTTTCTGGTTTTTTAAAACATCAATTTAGCAACCTTTCATTTTGAGTTGGCAGTCCACATGTTATCAAGCTAATTAAATAAATATGTTAACCCTACATGTCAGCTCACATACTGTGTTCAATCAGTTAAAATACTATAGAATACTGCAGAATAATTAATAAAACTAGTATTGGTTAGTGCATTTTATTATCTGGTCACCATAGCAAACCTGTGAAATATTAGTTTCATTTATATTTTACAAGAGAGAAACCTGAGTTTCAAAGATGCTAATTGATTTGCTAAAAAATCTCACATGCAGGGAGTGGCAGAACAGAAAAAAAACGATACCTTTTTTGATTTTCTATTACTGACCAATGTTTGTTTTTCCTGACCCGTGTGGTGAGCTGGTCCACGCACAGCGCGGATGCGTGCAGGAGTGCTGTGCCACACAGGGGTGCCCCCGTGTAGGGAAGCCCCACATGCAAGGAGTGCGCCCTGCAAGGAGAGCCACCCCACACGAAAAAAGGGCAGCCTGCCCAGGTGTGGCTCCGCACACACGGAGAGCTGACACAGTAAGATAACGCAACAAAAAGAGACACAGATTCCTGGTGCCACTGACAAGAATACAAGCAGACACAGAACACACAGCAAATGGATACAGAGAGCCGAAAACTGGGGGCGGAGGGGAAAGGGAGAGAAATAAAATTAAATAAATCTTAAAAAAAAAACAAACAAACAACTCAGGAAAGCCAATATGGCTCAGTGATTGGGTTGAGCTCCAGCTTCCCACATATAAGGTCCCAGGTTCAATCCCAGTCCCAGTACCTCCAAAAAATAGAAAAGAAAAAAAGTAGGCTATATATATAAACTCTCATACCATGTTCTCATTTATTTTCTGTGAATCTAAAACTCTTCTAAAATAAAATTTATTTAAATATAAAAAAGAAAAGATACATAGTCCTTCAAAGTTACATACATTGTATCAAAATATCTTTTATATACATAGTACTTTCCTAGTCTCCAGTTCTGTTTTCATGGCTTTTAAAATCCTGTGATGTCTGGTAACCACAGATCTCCTGGTTCTTGATACTAAAGAATAGGCTACAGAGGTCTTCTACCCAACTCAGCAACCCACTAATCCAGGGTTTCTGGGTATAATGAAGCATCTTTGCCAATAAATCTGCTTTAGTTTGCTAGGCTGCTGAAAGCAGATACTATAAAAAGGTTTCCTTTTTTAACAGTGGGACTTTATTAGCTTACAAGACTACAGTTTCAAGGCCGACAAAAATGCCCAAATCAAGGCATCATCAGGAGATGATTTCTTTCCAAAGACTGGCTGCTGGAGATCCTGGACTCCTCTGTCACATGGCAAGGCATTGGCCTCTCCCTTCTCTTCTGAGTTTTGCTGCTTCTAGTATCTTCTGTGGCTTTCTCTCTCTTTGTCTGAATTTCATTTCTTATAAAGGACTCCAGTAAGAGGATTAAGATCCATCCTGAACTACCTTAATGGAAATAATCTAAACAAAAGGCCCTGTTTACAATAGGTTCACAGCCACAGGAATGGATTAGCTTTATTATTTTTTTTAACTTATTTTTTATTTCTCACCCCTCCCCCCCCCCCCCATTGTCTGCACTCTGTGTCCATTTGCTGTGTGTTCTTCTGGGCTTGCTTGGATTCTTGTCAGCAGCACCAGGAATCTGTGTCTCTTTTTGTTGCGTCATCTTGCTGCGTCAGCTCTCCATGTGCACAGCACCACACCTGGGCAGGCTGCAATTTTTCCACACGGGGTGGCTCCCCTTGTGAAGTGTACTCCTTGCGCGTGGGGCTCCCCTATGAGGGGGACACCCCTGTGCAGCACGGCACTCCTTGCGCGCATCAGCACTGCGCGTGGGCCAGCTCATCACACGGGTCAGGAGGCCCGGGGTTTGAACCCTGGACCTTCCATGTGGTAGGCAGATGCTATCAGTTGAGCCAAATCTGCTTCCCTTGATTAGCTCTAAGAACATGCTTTTCTGGGGTACATACAGTTTCAAATCACTACAATAGCCAAAGACATTTCTTATGTACGTTTCTAGTTCTTTCAGCCCCAGAAATGTGCTGGCATCAATAAATTACATTTTTTCCCTATGGAAAAATAAGCATTACTATGGATTTCCTTAGAACAGTGGTTATATTTCAGATCCCAATTCCACAGACACATGCCTCCTTCTATCTAAGAACCCATAGCACTGAACTGAATCTTTCCTGAAATTTCACAATGACCACTGATTGACAACGCTGCTGGTAGAAGTGGGGTCCCAGCACAAGATCAGGTCACTTTGCCTGTATGATGGCATTATGCTTAAAACCGTCTGTGATGTTGAAGTTCATGTGTCAGTTTGGCTAGGTTTTAGTGTTCAGATGGTGATCAAGCATGCCCTGGCCTAATTATTACTGTGAGGTTATTTTGTGGATTTAAATGATCAGTTGATTGCATCACAGCTGATTACATCTACATTCAACAGAGTCTCATCATCCAGTTGGAGGCCTTAAAGCGAGAACTGATGACTTCAACTGCCAGAAAGACTTTCCCCCTCTCCTTCAGTCAGCCACCTTCTGGAGAATTCACTGAAAGCTTCATTGGAGTTCCTAACTTGTGCCTTCCACAGGGAATTAAACCATTGAGTTCCCAACTTTCAGTCTAATCTATGGAATTTGGATTTGCCAACCCCCATGGTTGCACGAGCCAATTCCTATGATAAAACTCTTAATAGTTACATATATTTACACACATGTATACATCCTGCAGGTTCTCTTTCTCTGGAGAATCTTGGCAAATACATGGTCTTTGTTTCAAAAGTAACAAAACTTGTTTAGCAACCTGTGGCAGTTTGAGATTATTTCATGAATCCCAAAAAGAAAAAGATTATGTTGGCAAACTAATTTGTTCCTCTGGCTGTGATACCCTTTAATTGTATTAAATCAAGTTGAAGTGTCTCTGCTTAGATTATTAGGGCTTTGATTGGATCACTTCAGTAAGGCATGACTCAGGTTGTACCTCCACCCCCTTGATGGGTCTGATATAAATGGACACTCACTCAAGAAACAGGAGAGAACTGTATCATTTTTGATCATGCCATGAGACAGAAAGAAGGCTCATACAGCTAAAACCCCGGGGGAAGGGGGGGTGGGTAATGGACCATTTGCCTGATAGCTTACAACTGACCTTGGGAAGAGAGTGGAGGCTGATATAGGAAGCCCTGAGAGAGAAGCCCTATGCCAGCTGCAGCTGAGATCAGGAAGAAGTGGGGCCCACAGAGCCTCAGGAGGAAGAGGAAGCCCAGAGGGCAAGGCTGAAATGCTACAGAGATCACCTGCCATCTTGCCTCAACCTGTGGCAGCTGACTTTGGTGAGAAAGTACCTCTTACGGTACTTGAGTAGGACTTTCCACAGCCTTGTAACTGTAAGCTTTTACCCCAAATAAATGACATTTCTAAAAGCCAGCAGATTTTTGGTACTTTGCATTAGCATCCCTTTGGTGCATTATATACCCATACCCCTTTTTATTAGAGAGGATTCCAGCTTTGCCCAATCTTTTCCTTCCCATCATCTGTCTTCCAAGGAAGGATCTGTCAGATGAGTTCTTTGGGTGTTGGGGAAATAAAATTTGGAGGAAAGGGGAGGAGACTGAGGACAATAAACACTCATGCTGGTGCTGGTGGAGAAATTTCTAAGAGAGAACCCCAGACTTTTATCTGGTCACAGTCCTCCCAGGGTCCCCAGCTTCCTTTGCAGGAGGTGTGACCACATGAAAAGCTCTGGCCAATGAGATGTGTGCCAAAATAATCTGTGCAACTTCTGGGTTATGCCTTTAAGAGAAAAGATTGTGTCTTCCCTTATTTTCCTCTTCCTAGCAGGAATGTGGGTGTGGGAGTCAGTCATTTTGGTCTGGAAGATTTGGGTAACTCTCCAGCTGGTGATGGAGCAACAAGAGGTAAGAAACCTGGGCCCTTGACTACTTTGTAAAAGAGAGCCTCCACACTTTCACACAAAAGAGAAATAACCTAATCTGTGAAAGTCACTGGATAGCATTTTACATCTGCTTGAGTGGATTTCCTCCAATGCCAATATTTCTTTCAGTTCCTAAAGTACCTCTCAGGCTCCAGGCCACACAGCACACCCCACCCCGCTATAATTAACGAAGCCAGGCTCAAGATACTGTGAGGCACAATTTGTTCTGTAATTTCTTTCTGTTTTCTCTCTTTCTCCTGGGGTTCTTAGATACACTCTCTGTGAAGAGCATTATACATCATTTTTCCCTCATTCTGTTCTCTGTTCCATGCTTTCAATCTCTCTCTCTCTCTCTCTCTCTCTCTCTCTCTCTCTCTCTCTGTTATTAACCTCACCATCTTTGTGCTATTGGCATCTATTAAGGCTGCAGTTCTGTGGTTTGGCTGCTCATTCCTGACTGACTTGATGCAGTAGAATGGGGCAATTTATCACTTTCAGAAAACTCTATCTCCACTTACATAGGAAAAGGACAGGCTCTCTCTGGTTATAGTACTTTCCCAAGGAAAACAAACAAATCCTTACTTTCATATCTCCTGACACAGCCGCTTTTTTTTTTAGGTGGTACCATGAATGAACTCAGGACCTCGTACATGGGAAGCAGGAGCTCAAACCACTGAGCTACATCCGCTCCCTGACATGGACACTCTTGAGCTAGGTTTGGGCAGGGCAGGTCCAGAAGCTAAAACCAGCTCCCCCCTATACCCACAGGAGAGCTACAGTTGGGGAGGATGGAGTCATTCACTCAAGCCAGAGAAGATGGTATCTCGCAGTAGAGTACAACTGGTAGCCCAGGCGAGCTGTTGGCATCAGAAAGCTGCTTCAGGAACTACGGCCACATCTTCTTGGGAGGGCAGAGCATGGCAATGAGAAATCCAGGAGTGAGCTGTATCTGCAAAACTAGGCTTATAGTTGGTATGAGGGAGGCTGATCAGCAAATGACAGAATTCGAGGCATCAGGCAGAAGCTCAATGACAGGACTTTAGGCTTAAATAGTGATTCTCAACTGGGAACATGTGGCAATTCTGGGGACATTTTGTTTGCAGGGTGCTTACTGGTATCTAGTGGGTAGAATTGGGATGCTACTAATCAATCTACAAATCACAGAACAACCCCCCACTCCAGATAATAAAGAACTGCCCAGCTCTTTAGAATGTCAATAGTGCCAAGGTGAGAAACCTTGCCCTAGAGGGACTGACACTAAGAGGGAAGGGCCCCTATCACAGGGACATCATGGGTCCTGGGCTGCAGGCCATGGCAAAGGCGCAAGAACAGGAAAGCAGGAGCAGTCCCTGATTGCCAAAGCTGGGCTACAGGTCAGAGGAGCAGAACTGTACTGTTTATCAGAAGCAAGGCATGAGGTCAGAGCCAGGCAAGAGCGAAAGTGAATTAATCCTGAATCTCTAGGGCATACCACTAGAACAGCTTAAAACCCCCTAGCTAATCACAGAATTGTTCTACAACACAGTTCTTAGCCTGTTTCCACTAAACTTTTGGGACCAGGGAGCAGTCTGTGCATAGATATAAAGGGATTTTGAGCCTCTTCAAGTTATATGCAAAATTATGTGTGTTTTGTCTTTTGCTGGGACAAGATACTAAAGCTTCCCTCAAAATCTAAAGGTGAGTATGAGTTCCAAAAAAAGGGTAATGAACCACTGCTGATGGCTTAGGGTGTCAGGCTAAGCCTTAAGGAGGTGAACACAATGTCTTAACCAAAGGAAAGGAGGGATGTAAAAATAAGGATAATAACTAACAGTTACTGGTCACTTACCATGCACCAGCTACCCTTCTAGATGCCTTACTTGTATTAATTCATTTAATCTTCACAACAATCTTATGAAGCAAGTACTTTTTCACGTCCACTTTAGAGATGAAGAAACAAACTAAAAAGTAAATTTCTGAGTCACAAATAAGTTGTGGAGCAGTGATTCAAGCCCTGGCAGTCTTGTTTTGGTGCTATTCCTTGGCCTCCACACTATTCTTCAGGAAACGACTTGAGGCCAGATGCTTTCTATACCTACTGATGCTTCTTTTCAACCAACAATAAGAAAACTATTATAATACCTGTTAGAGATTACAACTTTCACTCTTAACTCTTTGCTGCTTTTTATGTGATGACAACAGGTGCCTATCTCAAAAACATATCTTCAAAAATGAAAATGTAAAAATTATTTCAAGATACTACGAAGTGTTAAAAAGTATACAGCAACCACAGGAGCAACTAATCTTGAAGGACTGCATTTGGCAGCATTAAGAAATGTGAATTTATAGGTTTCTGTCCCAAAGGCATCTACTCTTAGAGCTATGAAAATGAAGGAGGAAAATTAGCTTTTCTGGCTAAAGGTGCCAGAGATCAGAATGCAGGGTTGGGAAAGCAATTAGACATTTAAAGGGGGAAATTCTGGCAATTAGAGAACTATAGATATAGTAAAACCCAAATTCTGAGCATATACTCTACCCAAATTTCTGGCTGAAAACTAAACTACGTTACATGGGGAGACAACCTGGGGCCCAGCTAAAAAGCAGAGGAAAAGACCAGAGAGAAAGAAGCTTTAAAAGCTCAAAGTAAAAGGGATCAAACCTGTGAGTTTAAATAAATGTGTGCATTCCTCATGCATTCACAGCTTGGACACCAGAAAGCTGAAGTCTTATGGGCTTGAAGTGTGAGAAGACAGAGTTCGAAGCCAGCAGAGCTGGTGAAAAATGGAGAACTCATAGAAGCAAGGAAACAATAGACTGAACGGGCCTTATCCCTATCCAAATCCTTGGCTGCTTGAGCATCAAATTATGAAGCCTCAGGAGATACCTCCAGGGGCCAGGGTGAAACTGCAGCAGAAGGTAGCCCCAAGGGCCGCAATAATGCCTTTGTCTCATCCCACCTGCTCTACAGCCGCCCCCAAGCAACCACTGCTGCTTAGTTTGCATTTTATAGTTTTATGTGAATGGAATCACACAATACATACTTTTTTAGTGTATGCCTTCTTTCATTCATTTCTTCTTGAGAGTCATTCATGTTGTTACAGGTGTCGAGCCTTTATTTCCAACTTTGGAAACAAAGTTTGGCTGTTTCCTGAAAAGTTAAGCATATACCTACCACATGATCCTGCCATTCCACTCTTTGTTGTTTAACCAAGAGAAAAGGAAATACATATCCACATAAGGACTTGTACTCTCAATGTTCATAGCAACTGTATTTGTAATAGCCCAAACCTGGGAACAACCCAAATGTCCAACAGTTGAATGCAAAAATTGTGTCATAGTCATGCTAGGGAATACTACTCCATAATAAGTAGGACAAATTAAAGGTAAAAATTATTTTTTCAGTTTTGTTTGTTTTTATTTTTATATAAATAGAATAATGCTGTGTGATCCAAAAACTAGACAAGGACTAAAAAAGAAAATTCCAGTCCTGTGACTTGATTTATTTTTGTCCAACACTGTGTTTTGAGATTCATCTGGGTTGATGAGTATATGTGTAGTTCATTCCTTTTCTCTGCTATATAGTATTTTATTGAATAAATAAATAAAATATATTTATTTAATGACTATTAATGGATATTTGAGTTGTTCCCAGGTTTTGCTATTATAAGCAATGCTGCTATGATATTCTTGAACACATTTCCAGGTGGGGCACATGGGCAAGACTTTCTCTAAGGCAATGCTTTCCAACTTTCTTCATATCATGGCACATATACAAAAAAACTAGTATATGGAAAACTATTAGAAGTAATCAGAAGGTTTAGTATGTTTGCCATTGATACGACAATATGCAAAATTAAATTTATACTGCTATAATTTTGTACTTTAGTAGCAAATATTTAGAAAACAATTAAAAGAAAGAGACCAATTACAACAAAAGATTAAGGTACCTTGGAATAAATCTAACAAAAGATGCATAAGACCTTAATGGAGAAAAATCATAAAACTTTAGTAAAATTCATCAAAGGCACATTGGGTTAAAAGGATGAGGATGTTATTGACTAGAGGTAACTTGGCCAGGGGTTCCTGCAGCTCCATCTTCACATTTCACCGACGTGCAAGTCCTTTATGGAGAAAATCATAGAACTTCAGTAAAACATCAGAGAGGATGTCAACAGTATTTCCCTTAAATTATCTACAGATTTAATGACATTCTAATCATGGAACTTGACAAGCTGATCTTAAAATTATATAGAAGAACAAAGGGACAAGAATAGTCAGAAGAGCCTGGAGAAGAATCACATGGAAGCAATTACACTACTACCAGATACTAAGATTTATTGTGAGATTATGAATAATTAAAACCATGGCATCAGTGCAGAGATAGATGACCAGAGCAAAATAGAGTCAAGAAAAGGCCCATGAATAGATGAAGATGAGGGAATTGATGTATGATCACGCTGGCATTACAGATTAGGGGGCGCTAATTAGGGATTAATACCAATTAATTTGAAATAATAGTAACCCAGGATTAATTGACTAGCCATATGGAGAAAAATTTAAATTGACTCCTATAACACACTATATACAAAAAATTAATTCTAGATGGATAAAGGACTTAAATGCAAAAGGCAAAACTTTGAGACATTTAAGAAAAATGTAGAGTATTATCTTTTGAAATTTGAGGTAAGAAAGTTTTTTTTTTTAAGATTTATTTATTTATTTATTTCTCTCCCCTCACCCCCCCCCCATGCCCCAGTTGTCTGTTCTCTGTGTCTGTTTGCTGCGTCGTCTTCTTTGTCCGCTTCTCTTCTGTTGTTGTCAGCAGCACGGGAATCTGTGTTTCTTTTGTTGTGTCATCTTGTGTCAGCTCTCCGTGTGGGTGGTGCCATTCTTAGACAGGCTGCACTTTCTTTCGCACTGGGCGGCTCTCCTTATGGGGTGCACTCCTTGAGCATGGGGCTCCCCTATACAGGGGACACCTCTGCGTGGCAGGGCACTCCTTGCGCGCATCAGCACTGCGCATGGCCAGCTCCACACGGGTCAAGGAGGCCGGGGGTTTGAACCGCGGACCTCCCATATGGTAGATGGATGCCCTATCCACTGGGCCAAGTCCGCTTCCCAGAAAGGTTTTTTTTTAAGATTTATTTTATTGATTTATTTCTCCCCCACATGGTTGTTTGTGCTTGCTGTCTGCACTCTCTTTGTGTACTTGTCTTCTTTTCAAAAGGCACTAAGAACCAAACCCAGGACCTCCCACGTGGGAGGGAGGTGCCCCTTGGCTTGAGCCACCTATGCTTCCCAAGAAAGGTTTTCTTAACATGAAACTTTTCTAAAATAAAAAACTACTGTTCCTCAAAAGCCATTAAGAGAGGGTAAAAACACAAATCATAAATTGAAGGAAGATAAATCACATAATGGACTCAGGGTTAGTATGCTTTCTGAGCTCCCTTGAATCGGTAAGGAAAGACAAAAATCCAGTAGAAAAATGGGAAAATGACATGAACAGTATGTCACAGAAGAACAAACCTAAGTGGTGATTAAACATAATATGATATGTTCAACTTCATTAGGTACTAGAGAAACATAATGAGTTACCAGTTTATACTCAGCAGATTGGCAAAAATTAAAAAGCCTGACAATAGCAAGATTAAAATAGTAACTCACATACTGCTAGATAGTAATCTGAAACTCTCTAGTAAAGTAAAACTTATGCATTATCTCTACCACCCAGCAATTTGCCTTTTGATATGGTTAACAGACTTCTAAGCTGGCCCCCAATGCTCCCCACTTCTTGATGTTCACGCCTGTGTCTAATTCCCTCCCCTTGAGAGAGGGCAGGGCCTAGTGACACATCTCTAAAGAGTAGAATACTGCAAAAGTGATAGGATGCCATTTCCAAGATTAGGTTTAAAAGTCTGGGACTTTTGCTTGCTCATATGTGCTCTTTGTCTCTTGCTTACTCGCAAGAAGTAAGTTGTTGAGCCTATGGAGGATCCATGTAGAAAAGGATTGGGAATAGTCTCTGGACAAAAAACTGTTAGGAACTGAGGTTTTTCAGCCCAATAGCCTGGGAGGAACTGACTCCTGTTAATACTTTCTGACTTTGGAAACAGATCCTGCCCCAACACAGTACTTTGCTGTTTCTTCATTTTCTTTCAATTTCTTCTCTTACTATTTTCATGCTTCTACCTTCTTTAGGTTTATTCCATTGTTCTTTTCCTAACTTTTCAAATTGGATGCTTATTTCATTTTTTTAGGCTTTCTTATTTTTAATGTTTTTAAGCTATAAATTTTCCTCTAATACTGCTACCACTTTTCCTTAAATAATTATCAAGATAAATTTTTGTTGAGTATTTACCATTACTAGGTGATAGGCAAAATGTTTTCTATGTATTGCCTCATTGATCTTCAGAAGACCCTGTGAGTGGATGCCCTCATTTTATCAATGAGGAAATGGAAGGAAAGGAAAATTAAGTAATTCCCCCAGGATCTCAAGGATAGATAGCGTGTGGGAGAGCTGGGATTCCAATCCAGGTCTGCCTGAGTTCATAATACGTTGCTGTAACCACAGTAATGTATTTTATGAAATAATGTGGTATTTGGGATTGAAAAGAAAAGAAAATGGCATCGACTATAGTTTTCGAGTAAAAGCTACCTCAGATTTGAACGAAGGGAGAGAAAAGGATGCAGGTTATTAAGGGCTTAATAACAATCCAACCTAAACTTGGAGAACATGGTGCAAGCTGAGAAACTCTGGCAAAGACCAGGTGTGCACAATGACAGCCTGGCAGAATCGGCACTGGCAGAATCGGGTCCTTCCCTACCTAATTTAAAGCATTAATGTGTGCTTTCCTGGCAATATTAATTGACGGAAATGTACATTTTTCATCCAAATGGAGATATTTGTAATGCACAGACACATCACTGACAAACATTATTTGATCCCAAAATCTTCACTAATCCCAGACCTTGGCGTCCAGCCAACCAGCTCTTTGCTTTTATTATTTGCGACAGAATCCAGGATTCAGGGTGAATAAAAGAGCCGAACAGGAATATAACTCCCAGTAATATTGTCTCCGTGCCTTGCGCACTTATCCTTTTTGTCTCTCCCCAGGGGAAGAGCAGTTATTCTTACTTATGCTAAATCCAGTTGTTCCCCACAGCAATCATGTAAATCTTGGCACCAAGCATAGGCAGAATAAAAAATCAAGGCAGTGGGAGGCGTTTACAGGAGAGCAACAGGCGGCCCCAAAGCCCCAAACGGTTCCATCCATTTTTCTCCTAAATATAAAGGGCTCTATTCATCAAAAACTTTTATATATTCTTGTGATTTTTCTTACAAAAAAACCAACATGATATGCGGGCAAAGAATAACAACTCCTGGTTCACAAGCCCCGCCATTCTTTCATTCCCAGAGTAAGCAAATAATCCAGGAAGAGGATGAGCGGGAGAGGTTTGGCCTGTACAGTAGTCACCAGACAAAGAATGTCTTCTGACCTCAAATTAGACATCTGGGTTTCTCAGTTGGAGGGAAACTGTCTCCTTTCTGCATGCCCATTTAGCAAAAGGATTTACCCAAAGCCTAAGTATGAGAGACTTTGTAACTTTGTATTCATGTGATTTATAAATATTACAGATTTCTCATCATTTCTTCCTAGCAAAGGAGAGTTGAATACTTAGAAGTTACCAAAAATAAAGGTTATTTAGGCCTTATTTTTCTAGTTTTTCCCCTATTTCTTCCCAATCTTAAAAACAATTAGTTCTCTATGTTTGCCTTTGGGTGGTTAATCTAAATTATTTTATGCCTGAGAGGGTTTCCTCTACTTATTAGCACAATATGAGCTAGAATTTTTTAAGGGTCAAAAAAAATCACAACCTCACCCCACTAAAAAATCAGCTCATTTGCATTTTTCCAGGCTCCCTTTCTGTCCAGAATTTCCATGCAATCATTTTTAAAAGTTGTAGTCCTAGAATAGCCTGGGCTTCCAAAAGTCCCAACATTTTACCATGTCCTATCTTTCTTCTGTTTTTCTCTTCATTAGTATCTTCTTCAAGGATTGGGGGAAAAGGAAAAAAGTCAAACCAGTCCTTTAATTATTTTACTAGATCTGTAATTGTCTGTGCCCATAAAATTATTGTGCTGGATAGAGGTCAAAATACTGGTAAAAATGAGGTGGGTAAGTCATCGATGGATTTCATGTAATCTTACATGTAAAATTAAACGATTGTGCTCTGTAGAAACCTCTAGTAATGGAGTTAATTCAGGAACTGGTTGTGCTGTGGACGGGATCATGTTTCCTCTGGGTGGAGTGATGTCATGCATCTTTCACACTGTAACTCAGGAAATCTATGCGATTAATCATCCTGGAGCCCAAATACCAGCATTATAAAGGGGCTTTCTGCACTGTGTTGCACAGGTTGCAAGAAATATCAGTTGAGATTTTTCTTGTCAAGTTTTCTTGTAACTATTAGTCTTCCTCTTCCATTCGGACAGCTGGTAATTCCCACGCTCACTGTCTTTAGGAAGAGAGTTTATCAAGCCGAGAACAAAGAAATCACTGTTCAGCTTTGAGTTCCAAGTTAGACTCTTAAAACTCTTAAGAGCAGAAACAAAAATATTCATGGGAGTAAGTTTTTTAATGCAAGAGCCAGACTGGTTGAGAGAGGCAAGTCTGACTGTCTTCCCTTTAAGGGCTCAGGACCTGGGCATGATGCAACATGTGCTGCCCCAGGAGGGGAGTTTTGCAGGTTTTGACAAAATATATAATAGCCTGCATCCGTCATTGCAATGTCATGCAGGACAATTCCAATGTCCCCCAATGCCACATGTTACACCTATTCTTCCTTCTCCCTCCCCTCAGAACTCTGGTGGCCACTGCCTTTATATCAATGTTACAAGTTCTTACATTACTAGAATAATAATAAGTCTACTTTACTCCATAGTTGCATTTCCCCCTTATGTTTGTTAATTCCTCAGTCTTGAGGATTTGGGGGTAATGGTACCCAGTCTGCTTCCTATTGAGAGGGGGCTTAGATCCCATGGGGCAGATGGGTGGAACTGTCTTGCTTGTAGTTGTAGATACTCTTTGTTTTTCGGGGGATGGGCATTGTCCATCATCATCCTTTTGTTAGTTGTCCTGGGCAAATCTGATGAACTGGAGAGTAGGTGTTGGCTGAAACTCTGCTGAGCTTCAGGGCTCACCTGGCATATGAACAGACCAAAGATTTAAGTCTCTGGGACATATATTTAATTGGTATAGTGCTAATTATAGGTTCAAATAAAAGGGGCATAAAAACCATGTGTTAGAAAATTATAAATGAGTCTAACTCTGACACATCTTCCAGACTGTAGCTCTGAGTCTGCTCAATTTGCTTAGGTCATATCAATGAGATCATGTAATATTTGTCCTTTAGTGACTGGCTTGCTTCACTCAACATAGAGTCTGCAAGATTCATCCAGGTTGTCCCATGTGTCAATACTTCATTGCTTCTTACAGCTGAGTAATATTCCACTGTGTGTTTGTGTATACCACAATTTGCTTAAACATTCATCTGTTGACGTACACTTGGGTTGCTTCCAACTTTTGGCGATAGTGAATAATGCCACTATGAATATTGATGTATATATATCTGTATATGTCCCTGCTCTCAATTCTTCTGGGTATATGCCCAGCAGTGGGATTGCTGGATCACATGGCAGTTCTGTAGTGAGCTTCATGAGGAACTGCCAAACCATCCTCCACAGTGGCTGCACCATTCTTCATTCCCACCAGCAGTGGATGAGGGTTCCCTTTCCTCCACATCCTCTCCAACACTGTAATTCTTTCTGTTTTTTTAATAGCTACCAGTCTAATAGGTGTAAGATAATATCTCATTGTAGTTTTGATTTGCATTTCCCTAATTGCTCAAGAAGTTGAGCATCTTTTCATGTGCCTTTTATCCATTTGTATCTCCTCCTTGGAAAATTGTCTATCAAATCTCTTGCCCATTTTTAAAATGGGTTTCTTCTTTTTCTTTTCAAGATGTAGAATTTCTTTATATATGCTGGCTATTAGGCCCTTATTGGATAAATATTTCCCAAATATTTTCTCCTATTGAGTAGGCTGCTTTTTTACTTTCTTGATAAACTCCTTTGAAGCACAAAAGTTTTTAATTTTGAGGAGGTTCCACTTATCTATTTTTTCTTCCATTGCTCATGTTTTGGGTATAAAGTTTAAGAAACCATTTCCTATTACAAGATCTCTTAGATGCTTCCCTACATTATCTTCTAGGAGCTTTATTGTCTTGGCTCTTATATTTAGGTCTTTGACGCATCTTGTGTTAATTTTTGTATAGGGTATGAGATGGTGATCCTTTCTTGTTCTTTTGGATATGGATATCCAGTTCAACCAGCACCATTCATTGAAGAGACTATTGTGTCCAGTTGAGTGGGCTTGGTGGCCTTGTTGAATATCAGTTGGCCAGATATACAAGGATCTATCTCAAAACCCTCAATTCAGTTCCATTGGTCATTATGTCTTTGTGCCAATGCCATGCAGTTTTGACCACTGTAGCTTTGTAGTAGGCTTTAAAGTCAGGTAGCATCATTCCTTCAATTTTGTTTTTCCTTTTCAATATGTTTTTTGGGGAAGTGGATGTGGCTTAAGCAATTGGGCTCCCATCTACTACATGGGAGGTCCAGGGTTCAATATCCAGGGCCTCCTGGTGAACTCAAGCTGACCCCACAGGAGTGCTGCCCCATGGAGGAGTGCTGGCCCACACAGAGCACTGGCCCATGTGGAGAGAGCTGGTGCAGCAAGACAATGCAACAAAAAGAGACATGAGCAATGCTTCAAAATGTACTCATCAAATGCAATGAATGTACCATAGTAATGAAAGAAGTTGTCGATGTGGGAGCAGTGGGGAGTGTGGGGAGTGGGGTATATGGGAACTTCTTATATTTTTTAATGTAGCATTTTGTGTGATCTATGTATCTTTAAAAAAATAATTTTTAATTATCTTTTTATAAAAAGATACATAGATCACACAAAATGTCACAAAAGTAAAAAGACACATAGGAGAGACAATAAGAGACACAGCAGATCAGGGAACTGAGGTGGTGCAAGAGAAGGCATGTCTCTCTCCCACTCCAGAAGGTCCCAGGATCAGTTCCCAGAGCTGCCCAATGAGAATACAAGCAGACACAAAAGAACACAGCAAATGGACACAGACAGCAGGGTGGTGGGGGAGCGGGTTCTTTAAAAATACATATGTTTTTGGCTTTTTGGGGCCCCTTGCTCTTCCAAATAAATTTCATAATTGGCCTTTCCAGTTCTGTAAAAAATACTGTTGTAATTTTTATTGGGATTGCATTCAGCCTGTAAATCAATGGGTAGGATATATATCTTAATGATGTTTAGTTTTCCAGTCTATAAGCATGAAATATTCTTCCATTTATTTAAGTATTCTTTGATTTCCTTTAACAATATTGTGTAGTTTTCTGGGTAAAATCCTTTACATCTTTAACTAAGTTTATTCCTAGATATTTGAATCATTTAGTTGTTATTGTAAAAATAAAAATTTTTTAAAAATTCAAAGGTGTTAACGTTTATTTGATTAAATCAAAATTAGGGCAGGGTTGAGTCCCCACCCCCTTGGTGGACTAGATAAATGGACATTGAATCAAGGAAATAGAAGGAGATAGATGAGAAAAGAGGAAGGGAGCTCCATAGACTTGGAGGAGGATCCTGCAGTCCCAAGAAAAAAGATGAGCCATTCCTCTGATAGTTACAGCTGATTTTGTAAAGAGAACAGAGCATTTGAGCTGGGATAGAAATGAGCCCTCCAGCCTACAGCTGAGATCAGAAGGAACTGGGACCACTGAGTCTTAAGAGGAAAGAGGAAGGCTGAACCCTCACAGACATCACCCGCCATTTTGTTTCAACACGTGGCAACAAACTTTGATGAGGAAGTAACATTGAGTTGGATTCTTTAGGGTCTCTAACTGTAAGCTTCTACCCCAAATAAATACCCTTTATAAAATCCTACAGATTTCTGGTACTTTGCATCAGCATCCCTTTGGCTGGCTAATACATATTTCCTCCCTCATTTTTTATTTTATGTATTTGAATCTCCTCTTTTTTTCTTTCTTAGTCTAGATAAGGGTTTGTTGATTTTATTAAGCTTCTCAAAGAACCAACTTTTGGTTTGTTAATTTTTTCTAGTTTTTTTAACCATCAATTTTATTTAGTTCTGCTCTTTGTTATTTCCTTCTTTCTGCTTGCTTTGGGATTAATTTATTGTACTTTTTCCAGGTGTGAAGTTAGGTTTTGATTTTAACTCTTTCTTCTTTTTTTTTTTTTTTTTATAGATTTATTTATTTATTTAATTCCCCCCCCCTCCCCTGGTTGTCTGTTCTTGGTGTCTATTTGCTGCATCTTGTTTCTTTGTCCGCTTCTGTTGTCGTCAGCGGCACGGGAAGTGTGGGCGGCGCCATTCCTGGGCAGGCTGCTCTTTCTTTTCACGCTGGGCGGCTTTCCTCACCGGCGCACTTCTTGCGCGTGGGGCTCCCCCACGCGGGGGACACCCTTGTGTGGCACGGCACTCCTTGCGCGCATCAGCACTGCGCATGGCCAGCTGCACACGGGTCAAGGAGGCCCGGGGTTTGAACCGCGGACCTCCCATATGGTAGACGGACGCCCTAACCACTGGGCCAAAGTCCGTTTCCCTCTTTCTTCTTTTTTAATATAGTCATTTATGGTTATAAATTTCTCCCTCAGTACTGCTTTTACTGCATCCTATCCTTCTGATATGTTGTGTTCTCATTTTCATTCATTACAAAGTAGTTGACCTCCTGAAAGCCTCCATGTTGCTCAAATTTTGCCTCTCTCCAAGCCAAACTCAGCATATAAATGCATTACCTTCCCCCCAGCATGGACATGATTCCCGGGAATGAGTATCTGTGGCACTGAGGGATTACTATCAAGCACTGTCTGTTGATGGACCTGGAAAAAGACTTTGAATAAAAGGGGGGGGAGGGGGGAAGGAGTAAAGACTAATGAGTTTATATGGCTAAGAAACTTCAAAGTAAGTCAGGAGATCATCAGAGAGGTAGTGTTTATGCACATCTCAGCAGGATCTCATAGACAGGCAAAGTAGTTACTACCCCAAATAGTGGGGCTCCTGAGGCTCTGAAGACACCCAGGTCCTATGGTCATGGCGGATAGCTCCAGAGTTTGATGCCTTGCTAGTGTGCCTACTTTGCTAGTGTGCCCATGTGTGACAGAATTGGACTCAGATATGACTTCTCTACATATGCCTCTTCTGTCCTTCTATTGAACCTATAGATGGTGCTGGAGTTGGTAGGTATACATCTAAGAGACTTGAATCTTTTGGCTGTTCATATGCCAGCTGGGTCCTGAGCCTCAGCAGAGTTGCAACATCTATTCTCCAGTTCATTGGACTCACCCAGGACAACTAACATGAAGGTGAGGATGGACAACCACCACACCCAGGAACCAAGAGAATCAACAACTGCAAGCAAGAAAATTCCATCTATCAGCCATATGGGATCAAGGCCTCCTCTCAATTAAAGGTGGAGTGGGCATCGCCATCCCAGAATCTCAGGATTTGGGGATAAAATATGGACTAGAATGGACTTACTGGTATACTATTATAGACTTATTTTAATTCTAGCAATGGGAGAAATTATATCATTGATGTGGAGACAGTGGCCACTGGAGGTACTGAAGTCAGGGAGAGGGAAAAAGAGGTGTGATATGGGGCATTTTCAGGACTTGGAATTGTCCTGAATGACATTGCAATGACAGATACAGGCCTTTATATATTCTGCCATCACCTACAGGATTGAGTGGGAGAGAGTGTAAACTACAATGTGAGCTATAATCCATGCTGTGTGGCGATGCTCCAAAATGTGTTCATCAATTGCAAAGAATATACCATACTAATGAAAGAAGTTGTTAATGTGGGGAAAAGTGGGAGGTGTAGGGAGTGGGGCATATGGGAATCCCTTATATTTTTTTATGTAACATTTTATGTAATCTAAGTATCTTTTAAAAATGAATAAAAATATATATATTTTTAAAAAGTAGTTGAAAATTTCTTTTGTAATTTCCTCCTTGACCCATTGATTGTCCAAGAATGTGTTGTTTAACTTCCATATCTTTGTGCCTGTTCTTGTTCTCTGCCCCTTATTAATTTCCAGCTTCATTATATTGTGGCCAGGAAATTACTTTGTATAAACTCAGTCTTTCTGGATTCACTGAGGCTCATTCTGTGAACTATCATGTGGTTTATCCTGGGGAATGATCCGTGTGTGCTTAAGAAGAATATATATTCTGCTGTATTTGTGTGTAATGTTCTGTATATGTCTATTAGGTTTAGATCCTCTAATGTATTATTCAAGGTCTCTTTCTTTATTGGCTCTCTGTTGAGATGCTCTGTCTAATAATGATAATAGTGTATTAAAGTCCCCCACTATAATTGTAGAGGCATCCATTTCTCCACTTCGTTTTTCCAATGTTTGCCTCATGTATTTTGGGGTACCCTGGTTAGGTGCATAAATGTTCATGATTGTTCTTTCTTCTTCATAGATTTCCCTTTTTATTAATAAAGAGTGTCCTTCTTTCTCTCTTACAATTATTTTGCATTTAAAATCTATTTTGTCCAATATTAGTATAACTACTCCTGCCCTTTTTGGTTATTGTTTGCATGTAAAACGTTTTCCAACCATTCACTTGTAACCTCCTTGCAGCCCTGGGTGAGTTTCTTGTAGATGCCATGTAGATGGGTCATATTTCTTTATCCATTCTGCCAATTTGTGTCTTTTGGTTGGAGAGTTTAATCCATTAAAATTCAATGTTATTACTGTCCAGGCGGTACTTATATTAGTCATTTTCTCTTTAGGTTTATATATGTCATATTTTGTTTTTATTTCTCTTTTTATCTTTTTAGTTATTTTTACAAAAACTTTTCCTTTCTATACTCTACTCCAACCCTCTCTCCTGCTTTTTTTTCCTTTTGACCTGCAGAATTTCCTTTAGTATTTCTTGAAAGGCAGGTCTCTTGTTGACAAACTCTCTTAATTTCTGTTTATCTATGAATATTTTGCACTCTCCTTCATTTTTAAAAAAGATTTATTTATTTATTTATTTATTTACTTCTCTCCCCTTCCCCCCGCCCTCACCCCAGTTGTCTGTTCTCTGTGTCCATTCACTGTGCATTCCTCCTTGCCCGCTTCTGTTGTTGTCAGCGGCATGGGAATCTCTTTCTTTTTTGTTGTTGCTGTTGCATCATCTTGTTGTGTCAGCTCTCCATGTGTGCAGCACCATTCCTGGGCAGGCTGAACTCTCTTTCGCACTGGGCAGCTCTCCTTACGGGGCTCACTCCTTGCGTGTGGGGCTCCCCTATGCGGGAACACCCCTGCATGGCACAGCACTCCCTAAGAGCATCAGCACTGCGCATGGGCCAGCTCCACACGGGTCAAGGAGGCCCAGGGTTTGAACCGCGGACCTTCCATGTGGTAGACAGATGCCCTAACCACTGGGTCAAGTCCACTTCCCTCTCTCCTTCATTTTTGAATGCCAGTTTTGCTGAATACAGAATTCTTGACTGGCAGTTTTTTTTCTTTCAGCACCTTAATTATGTCATATCACACTGCCTTCTTGCCGCCATGAGAAATCAGCACTTAATCTTACCGAACTTCCCTTATACATATGAATCTCTTTTCTTTTGCTGCTTTCAGAATTCTTTGTCTTGAGCATTTGACAATCTGCTAAGTATGTGTCTCAAGGTAGGCCTGTTAGGACTTATTCTGTTTGGAGTATGCTGTGCTTCCTGGACATGTATATCTATGTCCCTCATAAGAGTTAGGAAATTTTCAGCCATTATTTCCTCCAACATTCCTTCTGCCCCCTTTCCCTTCTCTTCTGCCTCTGGGATGCTTATAATGCATGTTTGTGCATTTTGGGTTGTCATTTAATTCCCTGAGTCCTTGCTGAATTTTTTCTTTTTATCTATCTGTTCTGCTATCTGTGTGATTTCAGATATACTATCTTGGATGTCCCTAATTCTTTCCTCTGCCTTGTCAAATCTGCTGTTATGTGCTTCCAGTGTTTTTTTAATCTTGCACTGTGCCATTCATCACCATCAGATCTTTTATCTTTTTATGTATATTTATTAATTCTTCAGTGTGTTCCCCCTGTTTCTTCTTTATATCCTTTATCTCTTCTTTCACTTCATTAAGTTGATTCATGATATTTTTTTGGATATCCTTGATTAGTTGTTCCATATTCTGCATCTCCTACTGTTTTTTAGTTTGTTCATTAGATTGGGCTATGACTTCCTCTTTCTTAGTATGGCTTATAATTTTTTTGCTGGTGTCTAGGCATCATCTTATCTTGATGAGGTTATTCATATATTTAGCTTCTCTTTCTACTCTAAGGCTTTATTTTGTTTTCTTTTGTGTTAAGGTTTGTATTGGTCAGGGTTCTCTAGGGAAATGAATCTGTCAATAGTAAGAGATTTTGTAAGAGTCTCTCATGTGACTGTGGGGATGCACAAGTCCAGGTTCTGCAGGCAGGCTGCAAACTAGGAGCTCCAATGAAAGTCCAGTGAAGGTCCTTAATGAGTTTCTTCGGAGATGTTGGCTGTCCAAACACAAGCTGGGAAGTTTTCCCTGAATGCTGGAATCTCTTCCCCTTTTAAGGCATTGAACTGATTGGATAAAGCATCACTCATTGCTGATGGCAATCTCCCTGATTGATGTAAATATAATCAGCTATCTATGCAATAAAGTCACTGGTGATGAAAGTCCATAAGTGTCCTTGTATTACAACTAGCCCAGTGCTTTCTTGACCAAACAACTAGGCACAATTATCTGGCTGAGTTGGCCTGTTAGCCTAACCATTACAAGTCTCCTCTTTGACACTTGGTTCCACTTATTCTATATACTTGTAGTTGACAATGATCCCTTGAAAATAATTAAGACAATAGAAATGGAAAGAAAGAAGAGAAAAAGAATAATAGTAATAATAATTTTTAAAAGATAGAAAAGGAACCATAAAAGAGTCAGAAAAAAAATAATACATGAAAAATCATAAAAAATACAAAGGAATAAGAACAAAAAAAGGTCTAATTAAAAAAATGAAACAAGGAAAAATAGACTAAAATAAAAGATTAGAAAGATGAGAAGAAAAAGAAGTCTAAACAAGAGAAGGTAGAATGAAAGAAAAGTGACAGAAAAGGGAAAAGTGAATGGAATAAAGAAACCAAGGAGAAAAAAGAAGGAAAAGAAAAAAAGGCTACAAAGAAAGAGAGAGGGGAAAAAAACAATCCAGGAAAAGCAGGCTTCTCCCTTAGGTGCCCGCTGACTGTCTCAGGCTGCCAGTGCTCATCAATCAATCTCCCTGCTGCCCTCTACACTTTATTTAGAGAATAAAATAAAGACTTTAAAAAGTATAAAAAGTAATTTGAAAAAATATAGCAAATCTGAAAATGTAAAACAAAAAATCTCAGTCTGTAAGTTCCCTGTCACAAGACGCCGTGTTGCTGCCTCCCTTCACCCCTCCTCCTAGCCTTTGTTATCTCCCTTTTCCAGCCGTTGCTATCCTTCCCGCCAGTCCCGTCCACTTAGCCAACTCATAATCTGCCCCCTTTCTTAATCACCGCCTACTTCATAGCTGCCTGCACAGTTCTGCCTATCCACTACTGCCCCGTAGTTTACCCGCCCCAATTCCTACCCCTCCCTTGACCCGACCTTATATAATCAAGTGTATTTCCGCAATAAATTGGACTAGCTCATTCTCACAGGCTGTCTCCGTGGTTTTTACCGCGCGTCCCCCACGCCTGGAGAACCTAGGCCTACGCGTTGGCCTAGGGGCTCACCGCCGAGCCGTGGAAGCCCGCCCGGTCCTCGTAGGTTGCTAACTTAGAGTAGCAGCCCACAGCAGGGGTTGCTAACTTGGAATAGCAACACTCAGCAACGCCGGCTGATATATAGGCTTCTGAAAGCTTATCTGGCTCTCCCTGCCTTCTCCCTGACTTGGAAGTTTGCTGTCTCTCCTGGCTTCCTTCTCTCCCAGGCTGATTGGCTCCTGCCCACCTACCCCCTCGCTGACCTATTCCTCTCTCTCCCACCGGAGGTGGGTATGACAGCCTGCCTGACCAGATCCCCTCTCTTCTCTCCCTGGGGCTGCTTCAGCCCTGGCTAAGGTCTTATTTTTCCATCTGTTCCATCCACCCAATCTCCCCTCACCCTTACACCTCTCTCTCTCTCTCAGTTTTCTGGGTGCCAGTGCCACAGTTATTTGCCCTTCACCTCGCCATAGGCAGGTCTTCAACCTCCACTTGCTGGGCTACTTACAGCCCAGATTCAAAGAGGGCTCAGCTGGCCAAACGCATTGAAGAGAAACCACCCTCTGCCCTCTGCCAGAACCCTCCTCCTCCCAGGGAGGAGGACAATCTTTCCCATCTCAGTTGGCTGCAGTGAGCCAGGAGTTTACCAAGGCAATTCACCTGAGGGTGGGGAATATGTGCCATTCCCAGCCCCTGGGGCAAGTAACTCATGGCTTTTGTTTGGACTCTTTGTCTCTCAGTCTCTCTCCTTCCTAGATGATGCGCAGCACTCTCCTCTGCAGATCCCCAAGCAGCTCCCTCAGATAGCTTTTTGCCCCCACTTAAGTGACAGTTGAGTCCTGCCTTCCTATTCCAACGCCATCTTCTCAGAAGTCTCCTGTTTACTTAATTGTCTTCTTATTTATAAGTTTTCTTTTCCTCTTTTTTATACCTTGTAATTTATTTGCAGAATAAACAGGGTCATTTGTCCTGTAGGGTTTCACACATCCTGGATTTGGCTGATTGCATTCTTGAACTGTGTTAATCATGTTCTTCAGGTGGCGGACTTGGCCCAGTGGTTAGGGCGTCCGTCTACCACATGGGAGGTCCGTGGTTCAAACCCCGGGCCTCCTTGACCCGTGTGCAGCTGGCCCATGCGCAGTGCTGATGTGCGCAAGGAGTGCCCTGCCACGCAGGGGTGTCCCCGCGTAGGGGAGCCCCACGGACAAGGAGTGTGCCCATAAGGAGAGCCGCCCAGCGTGAAAGAAAGTACAGCCTGCCCAGGAATGGCGCCACACACATGGAGAGCTGATGCAGCAAGATGACGCAACAAAAAGAGGCACAGATTCCCGGTGCTGTCGAGAATGCAAGCAGACACAGAAGAGCACATAGCAAATGGACACAGAAAGCAGACAATGGCGGTGGGGGGGGGGGGAGGTAGGGGAGAGAAATAAATAATAAAATATGTCTTTAAAAAATAAAAAAAATAAAAAAATTCATTGGTTTTAGTTGTTTCATGTGTCTCAATCCTTTCCAGTTATATTGATGTTTGAATTGTGCCATCTTTTGCCTATTGAAACGTCTTCAAATTGGCCTCTGAATCCTTTCATGACTCCAGTATTTTTCTTAGCTTCTTGCCTTCTCATATGACAAGATCTCCCAATTATTTTCCCCCAAGAAGCCTTGGTACTTTTGGTGGGAAATTGTATTTAAAGGTCACAGTCTGGTGCTGGGGTAGATCATTAATATTGGGTTCATCATGGTTCTTTAGGCCTTTTCAGTAGATACAACTGGGAAGTATTTAAAAAAAAAAAAAAGTTTATATTTTTAATTCAGATTTAGGATACACAGTTTTTATTTACCTTGCCTGATTTTATATTCATTATTCTTTTATGTTGAAATCTTAGACTCCTAATAAATTAATATAATTTCTTATTTGCTTTATCCTATTACATACATGATAGTTTAGAATAACTATACCAATGTTATTACTAACAATATGAGTACTGGTAACAATTTCAGCTTTCTGTTTGTTTTATTGCTTTGCGGTTCTTTTTATCTTATGGTACATCCCAGTCAAATTTTTAAGTTTTAAAATACTTTGCAATGGTGCTCAGCCACCCACTTGGTACAAAATTGGGTTTATAAATTTCATTTGCTTTTGAGTTTTCATGTTTATTTTATTTAATCATGTCCAGCATTTAGATGGTTCCAAAGGCAAATCTCTAGGTAAGGTAAATTCCGAGATGCCTAGCTTCTATCACTATTTGCACTTCCTTTTTTCCCTCTTATCTCTCTGGGAAACTTTTTTTTCATTAGATTTTTGTTTCTCTTCTCCTTAAACTAGTAAATCCTGAACTTTAAAAAATTACCAACTAACATGAGCACAAAGCATTCTCATTTTCTCTCAGGGCCTGCCTGTCCTTCCTTCTTTCCATTTGATTTGCAAAAAGTGAGGACAATGGCAATAATAATACACTTACAGTTTGCTTAAGTGTAGTTCTGGTGGGCAGTTGAAAATACCAAGTTGTTCTACACTACTTCTTTATGATTGTTAGGGTCACTAAATAGATGTAAAACCATTTCATATTTTCTGCTGATGTATTCTCTTGCCTACTTTCATAATTATTTTATTTTTGTAGTGTTTCATTTTGAATCCCTTCTGACTTTCTTCTGTATATATTTTTCATGTATTTTCTTTGTTGTTACCATGGTGCTTATATATGACATCCTAAATTTGTAATGTAAGTTCTAGGTATGACAAACACCCTCAGCTTTTGTTTATCTGGGAATGTCTTCATCTCTCCCTCATTTTTGAAAGACAGATTCACCAGAAATAAAATTTTAGTTAGCAAATGTTTTCTTTCAGCACTTTAAGTATTTAGTTCCACTGCTTTCTTTTCTCCGTGGTTTCTGATGAGATATTGGCACTTAATATTATTGAGACTAACTTGTCAAAATCACAAAACTAATAAGTGGCAGAGATGATATTCAAACTCAGATCTGATCTATCTGACTCTAAATCTTTAGTCTTATCACTGAAACACCATGGGAAACTAGAGTCCAAATCTAAAATCTAAATTGCAAATGCATAAAACGTAATAATAAATCTATGGTTTTGGACATGCAATACATGAATACATAAGTTGTAACAAATACAAAAAAGGGTGAGAGAATGGAGGGTACAGGAACAGTGTATATGCTATTGAAGTTAAGTTATTATCAAATCAAACAGGATCATTCTAGATCATCAACTTTCCCTATTTGCACATGACATGTTTCTATATATAGAAAAATTCTGGAAAATCCACACAAAAAAAGCTACGAAGCTGAAAAATGAATCCAGGAAAGTGGTGGGTTACAAGATTAACATGCAAAATTCAGTTAGTGTTTCTACATATTAGTAACGAATAATCTGAAGAATCCAGAAAGAATGTCATTTACAATTGCAACTCAAAGAATCAAATACCTAGGAATAAAATTAACCAAGAATATAAAGAACTTGTACATGGAAAACTATAAAACATTGCTAAAAGTAATCAAAGAAGGCTGCATAAATGGAATGTCATTCCATGTTCATGGATTGGAAGACTAAACATTGTTAAACTATCAGTTCTACCCAAAGCAATCTGAGATTCAATGCAATCCCAATCAAAATTTTTTTTAAAATTCCTTTTTTTTTTTTTTTTGCAGAAATGGAAAATCCAATTTCCAATTTATGTGGAAGGGTAAGGACTCTGAATAGCCATAACCATCTTGAAAAAGAACAAGTTGGAGACCTCACACCTCCTCACTTTAAAACTTATTACAAAGCTACAGTAATGAAAACAGCATGCTATTGTCACAAGGACAGATATATAAACCAATAGAATTAAAGGGAGAGTTCAGAAATATACCCTCACATCTATGACCAATAAAGTTTTGATATGGATGCCAAGTTCACGCAATTGGGAAAGGATAGTCTCTTCAACAAATGTTGCTGGGAAACTTAGATATCCATATTCAAAAGAATGATGGTGAACCCCTATCTCACACCATATGCAATAATTAATGGAAAATAAATCAAAGTCCTAAATATAAGATCAAAACTATAAAACTTCTAGAAGAAAACATAGGGAAGCATTTTCAGGACATTGTGTTAGGCAACAGTTTCCTAGATTTTATACCAAAAGCACAAGCAACAAAAGAAAAATAGATAAATTGAACTTCATCAACATAAAAAACTTTGCACATCAAAGGACTTCATCATGAAACTAAAAAGAATGCCACCTACAGAATGGAAGAAAATATTTGGAAACCACATATCTGATAAGTGTTTAAGCATATGAAAAGAGCTCAATATCATTAGCCATCATGGAAATACAAATCCAAATTACAAGATGCCATTTCACACCCACTAGAATGGCTACTGATAAAAAAATGGAAAATTACAAGTGCTGGAGAGAACATGGAAAAATCAGAACACTCATTCATTTTTGGTAGGAACGTAAAATGATGCAACTATTATGGAAGTCAGTTTAACAGTTCCTCAGAACATTAAGTTTAAAATTACCATATTACCTGGCAATCCCAATTCTAGTTATATGCCCCCCAAAATTGAAAACAGGGACTCAGATATTTGCACACTAATGTTCATAGGTGCATTATTCACAATTGTCAAAAGAGGGAAGCTAAAAGGAGCTAAAGAAGCTATGGTCTCCATGGAAATATTCTTTTCTTCATTCTTCATTCATTCTGCAATGTGACTTTTATACTTTTCTGTGAGAGCTAAAGATGGTTTCTGCACAGCTTCTTTGTTTACAAGTTTTCCTACAAAAAAAATTGCAGTATTACTATGCTCACATTTTACATCACGTTAAATAATTCTAAAAGTAAAATCTTTTGACTTTGTCAATTTTATAATACTAATTATAGGCATTATTTATCTTTATGATGCTATATTTTTTACATTAAATGGCCCAGATATATGTAACTTTAGAAAAAGAACATAAAAGCATAAACACTTAAAAAAATATTGACTACCATTCTTTAGTATCTGTTCAAAATACCTGGGAGGATCTTTTAAGCTAGGCATCATCCTTTAATTTAATAGTGATCAGTGACAAGTGGTTGGGTTAGATAGTAAACACGAGGCCACAGAGGCCACCCCAATGACAGTCTACAACTCTCAGAGATGGGAGCCATGGGCTGAGCAGACACTTTCCAATGTGTCTACTACAGTATGAAACAATTAATCAGGATTTTGCTAGACTTCCTGTGAAACAGAGATTTAACTATCCATTCAAATTCATGATCCCACTTACATATTGTTGAGTTGTGCTGGGAATCAGCTGCTCAGGGTTACATTTGCAAGGACGAAATTTCCCAGCCCTCTTTGCATCTAAGTGGGGTCGTATTGACTAATGCTCACCAGGGGAAAGTGGGTAGAAATGATGTGTACCACTTTCAGGTCCCGTTCATATCACCCTTGCCCTCTCCCCAACCCTACGTCATGTACATTTCTTTCTGCCTGCTTGCCTTCAGCCAACTGAGAGCAGAGGACTTAAAGGACTAGACAGGAGTCATCAACCCTTTCCTGTAAAGGGCTAGAGAGTGAATATTTTAGGTTTTGCAAGTCTCTCTCTCTCTCTCTCTCTCTAGCTCTATCTCTATTTCTCTCTGTCTCCCCACTACTCAATTCTGCCATTGAAGCCCAAACCCAGCCACAGGCAATACAGCAAATGGGTGAGGTTGTGTTTTCCAATAAAACTTTTTTCACAAGCAGGCAGTGATGAACTGGATTTAGCCCTCAGAAGCTCCAACTTTGAGTCCTGCCTTTGTTGTGTGATCTTGCCATGTCATATAACCTCTGTGAACTTTGATTTCTTCATCTGTGAAATGAAGAAGTTGGACTAGATCTCAGTATTCTGTAATAATGCCATAATTTTATAATTTTAGCCATCAACTATTATTTCATTCAACTCCTGGCCAGGATGTATTCCCTTTCCATGTATATCAAGAAATACACAAAATACTGATAAACTTCTTCCTTTAAAGCATCTCTTTACTTTCTCTTACAAAAGAGAAAATTAGCTGGAAAACGTATGATCATTAACCTTCCAAGTTTGGGAAAAATAGCGGAAAAAATTGTCAAGAGTAGAAGAAAAGCATCAGTTACTTCTATAATTTATAGAATTTAACAGATTAAATACAGCAAGCAAGTTAGTGAATGAGTTCTAAGTACACATTCTCATTGACCCAGAAAACAGCGTGTCGGAGCTTGATCACAACCATCACAAGAGGAAAATTGAAAGTCTTTCTTTGGGAACATCACAGCATCATTTATTAAATAAGCACCCTGGGAGCTAAAAAATTGTTTAGCTCAACAGCAGCAAGATATATTGAGGAGAGAGGCATGACAACATGAGTCCTTCCAACAATTGAGCAGTTTCCTCAGTAGAGAGAAGTTAATGTGTTAAAAAGAAGTATGTGCTATAATGATAGTAACAATCATCAAGATCTCTATTTGTGTTTAGGTATAGCAACCTGCCTTCAAGAAGCTCTAAGCACATTAACCTTCTAAACCCCACATTGGTGAGGTTCTAGCAAATATTTCACTCTTCTTATCATTAATTATATGACAAGTATAAAGGCCCTTATTTATGTCATATTTATGTGTGTCTGTTTTAATATACCCATTATGCCTTAAGGGGACAATATTTTGTTGAATACTATATAGAAGATTTTCCACACCAAAGCAATAGTGGTAACTATTTCTGTATGACTGATAACATAGAAACAATAACAGTGATTTTTCAAATATAAGATTCTATGTTATTTTAATCCTCCCAATCCAGTGAGGTAGGCTGACCTCTTGATATGAATCCCCTTTGGTAGGTGAGGAAATTGAGGCACAGGGAGATTAAATGGCATATGCCCACACTAACCCAGTCAGTTAAAAGTAGAATGAAGGCCAGAATTCAGGTCTCCTAACTAGGGAAACAAATCCATGTAATATTCATGGCTAACGAACAGAAGTTTCATCTTGGATAATTGAAGTGAAATGAGTCTAGTAATACCTTTCAGGACTGGCAACCAAAGTCATATCTCCTGATGCCCACATTTCTCTATAATGGCACGTGAAGGAGTGTTAACCCAATGGTAACTGTGATACTTCTCATGGAAAGAGGGTCCTAAGGGCCACAAAGCAAGATTGGGAGAGAAATGGGAACCAGAATGACTGAGGAGGTGAGAACACGGCCTGCACTTTCATCTTTTCCTCAACTCTGCCCAAGAGCATGACAGCCTATCTTTCAACTCAACTTTGCAGTCACTACTCTCAACATAGAGAAGCAATATAGGCTATTTTGCCACCTTGAATACTCTTTCCCCACCCAGGTAATGACAACTCAGCCTTTAGCTCTCATTTCAAGTACCACATCTTTAGGGAAGTCACTCCCCCCCCCGCCCCCCAACACCTGATCTGGGTGATCCCCTTTCCTTCATCACACTTAATTTTGCTAGCAATTACATATTCATTTGGATGATTATTCAACTATTTTCTCTCTCCCCAGCTAAAGAGTTTGAAAGTTTCATGAGAGCAGTAATCTTATTATTTGCTCTTCACTGTATCCCCAGCACCTAGCATAGTATCTGGTCACATAGTCATTTGAATAAATGCTTGAATGAATAAGACTGAAGGTCTAGGATCAGCGTTGCCAGATAAAATATAGGATGCCCTGTTAATTTGAGTTTCAGAAAAATGATAAATAATTTTTAATATAAGTATGGCTCATGCAATATTTGGGACATACTTATACTTTAAAAATTTCATTTTTTAATGTGAAATTCAAATTTAATTGAGAACTCTGTATTTTTCTTTGCTAAATATAAATGCTAAAGCTGGAAAGAAACTTGGAAATAATAGTTCAACCCTTTATTTTAAAGATAAAGAAAGTGGGGTGCTTCAGAGGTAATCACCGGACATTGTAAATCCTCACAGGGCCTACATGATGGAATAGAGGAGAGTATGGGCCATGATGTGAACCAATGTATATGAGGTGCAGAGGTGCCCAAAGATGTACTTACCAAATCCAATGGATGTGTCATGATGATGGGAACGAGTGTTGTTGGGGGGGGGGAGAGGGGGGGTGGGGGGGTGGGGTTGAATGGGACCTCACATATATATTTTTAATGTAATATTATTACAAAGTCAATAAAAAATAAAAAAATTAATAAAAAAAAAAAAAAAAAAAAAGAAAGTGGGACCAAGGGACAAGAATCTCAAGGGAGATTTTCCTTAATGGTGATTGTAAATGAGGTTTTAGAGTCTAAATTGTGCGTCTCTGCTCTAGTTTGTCCAACTCCTTTAAAAAATGCTTGAAGAGCTCCTTGGCAGACAGCAAGATGGCAGCAGAGTAAGAGCTCCTAGAGTCAGCTCCTGCTACAGGGCAGTTAGTAAACACCCAGAGCTCTCTGGAGCTAGCTGAAGCACTTGTTTGGGGGCTTCAGGAGGCCAGAAAGGCATCCTGCAACATCCTTGAAGGAGTGGAAGAAGGATACTGCCCATCTGCAGAGAAGACTTGTAAGCAGAGCGCTCCACGCCCCGGAGGCCAGTGCCCATCCTCCACCAGAGGCAAAAGCTGCCTCAGGAGCTGTTCCGTGGCTAGAATTGAAAGCTCCACTTCCCAAAAACAGGGGAGGAGGAGACGGTTGGGCACCAACTTCAGCTAATGATGAGTACAATTTAGCAGGCTAAAGTATAATCCTGAGAACAGCTAAAGTTTGAGCCTGTCTAAGTCAGAAAGAGGCCTGGAGCTGCCACCTTAACTCCGCGCCTGGCATGAGGGAATTGGGGTGGAATGAAAATCCCAGTGCTGATGGGGACCGGCTTCTTTCCATCCAGGTCAGATTGCAGGTCTAGCCTAAGACCCAGTGCCACCTCCGACAGGGAGGAAGCTGCGGGGACTTGCGCCAGCCTCTCCGGGAAATTGCCGGCCAAGCTGTGGAGGCTGCTGATTGTCCTACTCTGGTGGTGCAAGCTGCCCCAGGAGCTGTTCTGTGACCAGAATTGGAAGCTCCATTTCCCAAAAACAAGGGAGGAGGAGATGGTTGACTGCAGATTTTGGCTACTGATTGGTAGGCTCAGATAGCTAAGGAATAACCCTGGGAACAGCTGGGGTGTGAATTTGTCCAAGTCGGAAAGGGGACTCCACCCCCAGCCTGAGGGGAAGCCATGCAGACCAAATATCACAGTGATGGTAGGAACTGGTTTCTTTCACCTGGATCAGCCTGCAGCTCTAGTCTAGGCTTCAGACCCACCTCTGCAGGGAGGAGGCTGGCTAGCTCAGCACCAGTCTATCCAGGTAACTGAGGGTACCTTTGGATGGCACAAACTGAATAATTAAAATCTACCAGGGCAACCGTGGTCATCTTGGACCTGCACTGCATAGATTGCTGCCCACACCTGCAGCTCCATCCATGCCCCAGGCAGGGAGAAAGGGGCATGAAGCTTCATCAGTCTCTCTGGGCAACTACAGTCTAGGCTTGCACGACTTGGATTATGCCACACAACTGTGACTCTGTCCCTACCTCTGGATAGAAGAAAGTTGGGAGAAGCTTCATCTGTCCCAGGGGCAATGAGGGCAGCTTGAGCCTCCACAGATTATAGCACCAGTTACATCCTTGGCTCCTACTGCACAACCAAAAAGGGAGAAAGGGCAGGAAGCCCTAAACTAAAGAGAGAAACTGCACCCAGAAAAAATACTCTAGTAATCCAGATGCCAAGACATCAACCAAAAATTACAATCCACACCAAGAAACAGGAAGCTATGGCCCAGTTAAAGGAACAAGATAAGCTTCCAGATGACATAAAGGAGTTGCCACAACTAATGAAAGATGTTCAAACAAATCTCTTTAATAAATTCAATGAGATGGCTAAAGAGATTAAAGATATTAAGAAGACATTGGATGAGCACAAAGAAGAATTTGAAAGCATGCATAGAAAAATAGCAGATCTTATGGGAATGAAAGGCACAATAAATGAAAATTTTAAAACATTGAAATCATATAATACAGATTTGAGGAGGCAGAAGAAAGGATTGGTGAGCTTGACAAAAATGGCCTCTGAAAGTGAACATACAAAAGAACAGATGGGGAAACGGACATGGCCCAGTGGTTAGAGCGTCCGTCTACCACATGGGAGGTCTGCAGTTCAAACTCCGCGCCTCCTTGACCTGTGTGGAACTGGCCCATGCGCAGTGCTGATGCACGCAAGGAGTGCAGTGCCATGCAGGGGTGTCCCCCGCATAGGGGAGCCCCACGCACAAGGAGTGCACCCCGTAAGGAGAGCTGCCCAGCGCGAAAGAAAGTGCAGCCTGCCCAGGAATGGCGCCGCCCACACTTCCCGTGCCGCTGACAACAACAGAAGCGGACAAAGAAACAAGACGCAGCAAATAGACACAGAGAACAGACAACGGGGGGGGGGGGGGGGGGGGGGGGAGGGGAATTAAATAAATAAATAAATAAATCTTAAAAAAAAAAAAAAGAACAGATGAAGAAAAGAATGGAAAAATTTGAACAAGTTCTCAGGGAATTAAACTACAGCCAGAGATGTGCAAATATACATGTCATGGGTGTCCCAGAAGGAGAAGAGAAGGGAAAAGGGACAGAAGGAATATTTAAAGAAATAATGTTAGAAAATTTCCCAACCCTATTGAAAGACATAGATATCTATGTCCAAGAAGCACAACATACTCCCATCTGAAAAGAATCTGAATAGACCAACTCCAAGATGCATACTCATCAGAAAAGCAATGCATATCATATAAGGGATACCCAATAAGATTAAGTGCTGATTTCTCACCAGAAACCATGGAGACAAGAAGACAGTGGTCTGATATATTTAAGATACTATGAGAGAAAAACTTCCAGCCAAGAATTTTATGTCCAACAAAACTGTCTTTCAAAAATGAGGGCAAGATTAGAATACTCACAGACAAACAGAAACTGAGAGAATTTCTAAGCAAGAGACCAAATTTTCAGGAAATACTAAAGGGGTGTGCTAGAGCCTGAAAAGAAAAAACTGGAGAGGGCTGGAAGAGAGTCATGACCGATAAAACGCAAGTAGTCAGGAATAAACTTAACCAACGGTGTAAAGCACTTGTATTCAGAAAACTGCAACCCAATGTTAAAAGAAATTTTAAAAAGTCCTAAATAACTGGAAGAACATTCCATGCTCATGGATTAGAAGACTAAATATCATTAAGATGTCAGTTCTACTCAAATTGATACACAGATTCAATGCAACCCTGATAAAAATTCCACCAGCATTTTTTAAAAAATTGAAAACACAATTAGCAAATTTACTTAGAAGGGTAAGGGGTCCTGAATAGCCAGAAACATCATAAAAAGGAAAAGTGAACCCTCATCTCTGGACTTTATATCATATTAACAAGCTATAGTGGTAAAAACAACATGGTACTGGCATAAAGACAGATACATAGACCAATAGAAGAAAATGATGGCTCAGAAACAGACCCTCACATGTGTGGTCAAGTGATTTTTGACTAGCCTGTCAAACCCACACAGCTTGGGCAGAACAGTCCATTCAGCAAAATGGTGCTGAAAGAACTGGATATCTATAGCCAATAGAAGGATAGAGGACCTCTATCTCACACCTTATCCAAAAATTAACTCAAAATGCATCGAAAACCTAAAAATAAAAGCAATAACTGTAAAACTTCTAGAAGATGGCAGCAGACTTGACCCAGTGGTTAGGACGTCCGTCTACCACATAGGAGGTCCATGGTTCAAACCCCGGGCCTCCTTGACCTGTGTGGAGCTGGCCCACGCACAGTGCTGATGCGCGCAAGGAGTGCCGTGCCACGCAGGGGTGTCCCTGCTAGGGGAGCCTCACGTGCAAGGAGTACGCCCCATAAGGAGAGCCGCCCAGCGCAAAAGAAAGTGCAGCCTGCCCAGGAATGGCGCCGCACACACGGAGAGATGATGCAGCAAGATGACGCAACAGAAAGAAACACAGATTCCCGTGCTGCTGACGACAACAGAACCGGACAAAGAAGACGCAGTAAATAGACACAGAGAACAGACAACCGGGGTTGGGGAGAAAGGGAGAGAAATAAATAAATAAATCTTTAAAAAAAAAAACTTCTAGAAGAAATTGTAAGAAATTATCTTCAATACCTGGTAGTAGGTGGTGGATTCTCAATGGAGATAAGAGAAGGATTGAGATGGACTACCAATGTTTAATGCATGTAGAAGTTTTAATCAGTTTTACTGTAAAAGTGTGGAAATGTATAGAACAGATGGTAAAAATAGTGATAGCTAGTTTATAAATAGGGATGTGGCTGAAAATGACAGTCTAGGGATGTAAATGCCAATTGACAGAACACTAGAAAATAATCTAGGAACTGAATAGCACAGTAAACCAAGAGGTAGATGAGAATTGTGGTTGAGGGTACAGATGCAAGAGTGTACTTTGTGAGCTAGAGCAAATGTATATCATTACTGCAGGGTGTTAGGAATGCATGGGAAAAATACAACTAGAATGACTGTGGTTAGCAGTAATAATATAATATTCTTGTATCTATGCCAAAGATGTACTGTGTTGATCATGGGGCAGTATGGAAAATGTGAGCCAAATGTATACTATGGACATGGTAACAATCAGATGATATTATCTTATCTGTAACAAATGTTCCACCACAGTGTGGTGTGTTGCTAGAGGGGTGTTGCTTGGGAATTCTGCACATGTGCATGATTCTTTTATAAGTTTACAACTTCTGTCATAAAAAAATATATTTAAAAAATAATAGTAAGGTGTGTTGGGGGAAAAACACACCAAATGTAAGATAAGGACTATAATAGTAGTAAGATTTTGACAATATTCTTTTGTAATTTGTAACAAACATCTCATGACAATGCAAGGGATTGGTGGAGGGTTGATGTATGGGACCCCTTTATGATGTTATACATGTCTGCTTTGTAGGTTCACAACTTTTAGTTTACACTTAATTGTTTATGTATGTTCATATATAAATGACATAAAGATAATAAGAGGGAGGGTTGGGGGAAAATACTTTAGTTAGTAGTAATGCTTTGACAATGCTCTTTAATCATTAGTTAAAAAGGTTTAACAACAATGTAAGGTGTTGGTGGTAGGGTGAGTTATGAGAGTCCTGTATGATGTTATATGTTTGTTTTGTAAGATCACAACTATTACTATACACTTATTGTTTATGTATGTTGTGTATTGGTGATATATTTTAATACATTAATTTTTTTAGATGCTTGAAGAAGTTTAGTAGGACCAGAAGAATTTTGAAAGTGTTGTAGGCTATTGTTATATCTTCCCATCATACCTAAACAACCTGCTATTTCAGATAACAGCCCTCCCTTTCCTTTGGAGCCTCTCTTCCCCACTTCATGTGGTTCTAATGGGACTGTCAAACTATAGTGGCCTCTGCACTCTACTCCTCAGGGCCCAGGTATGAGCACGTGACCAGGCTGGCCATTGTAGTACGCCCTTTCTCTGGGCATAGACCCGTTCATATAGCAGCAGTTCAATGAATATTTATCAAATAAGTCATAGCCTTGTTTCCAGGTTATCACTCTTAGATTACCATTTCAACATTTTGCTTAACTGTGCAGTGTTTTGTTTTTCTTTTTAATGCCTTGATTTCTTTGTCTGGGCACCAAAATATAACTTAAATGTGTTATTGAAATAAATGCAAACATGTGAAATAATGAAAGCAGGGATCAGATTGTATATCTCTACCTTTTTCTGAGGATAATTTGAGCACAAAAGTGGCCAGATAGAAGAATTCTGTATTTCCAAACTACTTCCATTTTGTCCTCCATTTAGTCGCAGTTTCTCAGAATAAGTTCCATTAGGAATAAAATAGATATCATAATAACATTAATAAATGTCTGGGTAATGTAATTCTAAAACTAACATTCTCTTTTTAAAATCATTTATTATTTTCTCTCAATACAAAAACCTGAACTTTACAGAGTGTTGATTTCAGCATATTTGCTTATTCATATCCAGGTGAACATTTAGCCTCCATTCCTGAAAAGCCATTTTTAAATTTGAATTGGGTTTCCCCTTTGCTTTCCCTTTATCTTGATCCCTCCCTCCCTCCCTCTCTCCCTCCCTTATAACCTTTTAGATGACATTAGCCTTCTGGCTTGCCATGAGAACGTTAGCCATAAATTACCCTAATCTGAAATCCCATAGACTGTACCCAGTTTCATATGAATAAAATTTTTGGATTGGAAATGGACCCCTATATGCATCTCAACAGAGTCTTCCAAATCACATGATGTTCGAATGTGATATTCTCACCCCTTCAGCCTCTACATCCAGGGAATTTATTTCTCTAGATTGAATTCCAGGTCATTCTATCAAAAGGCAGTTCTAAATATTCTTCCTTTCCTGCCTCCTTCCTCTCCTCCCTCCCTCCCTATTATCTTCCCTCCCTCTTTCTTTCCTTCATCCTTCCTTCTTTTTTTACCTTTAGGATGATTTTAGCCTTCTGGCTTGCTATGAATACCTCAGCCATCAATTGCCTATCTGAAATCTTTTATGTCACCATTCTTGCCAATAGGTACTTCTTTCTGGATTCAGTGACCAATTCCCTCCAAATTAGGAACCCAGTTCCAACTAGAATCTAGAGATACCCTTATGGCTTGATTTGCTTTTGAGTTGGGTTCCTGTCACTTGTAATCCTAAATTTCCTAACACAGGACTGTTACTTTTTCTGAGCCCTTTGCCCATAGCTCAGTTCAGATCATAATATCCTTCCAATCACTTCGGTATCTTCTGATCCACAACCTGGGTTCTAACTACTTTTGAAATGCCTAATCCATCCATCAAAGAATCTGCTGCTTCAATGACTGTGTAATGGGGCATGTGATTCTGCCTTTTCTCTCTTGCCACTGCTTACTGGGCCAGATACCTGATCCCAGACAGGCCTGTCATTCCACAGATAACAGTTGTGGATAATCAAACTGATGCCATGATGCCACTGGAACCAAGAGCAAGATGAAAAAGCAGAGGTCTAAGACAGAAGAAGAGGACAGCAAACAGACAGTTGGAGAGAGAGTGTTTGGATCTATTCAAAGAGAACTTTATGCTTATTATCTCTTTCCAGGAGGTGGTGATAATCTGGATACACCTGAAGAACCAATAGACTTTCAAAGGCAGAGGGATACCTGCAAGTCTCTGTAGAATTCCATATATAGCAATTTATCCTATAATTTATATGAAGAAGTCTTCAAAAGTTTAGCTACATGTTTGACAGGTTTTATTTACAATAGAAAAGAATTTAATATAAGTTAAATAAAAAAGAGATTCCTTTTAAAAATTATAATACACCCGTATTACTAAGTTGTCATTACAAATATCCTATGTGTGTTTAATATTTATCATGGAATGATCTCTAAGATACACTATTAACCATGTTACAAACAATAAGCATGCATAGTCACATTTATATAGAAAATAATGTTGTATGTGTGCATTTGTAGAGAGAGACTTCTCAAAGCATTATCACCAAAATATTAACAGTTATTATTTCTTGACAAATATCATTTTTTCCTTTTATTTTTTAAATACATGTATATTTTAATATAAATTTGAATAAACAATTTTTACCTTTTTTATTCACATTTTTTAATGGCTTGAATTTTCTGCATAAGAATGTAAGACTCCTATAAGGATTTTTAAAAACCATAGTCATGCAACAAATTAAAAATTTTGTCTGCTTCTGGGATTGTAGAGACTGTAACTGGGAAGGAAGATGGTGCTCAACACCAGGGGGCTCTTTTTTTAAATCAAAGCTCATTGAAGGAAAATGCATAGCATGAATTATTTGAATCTGTCTTTTTTTATTATCATTTAAAGTTTTAGACATAGGAACATGTATTTTGGAGAAACAGGGCAAAAATTCTTTTGAAAGGTAAGTTTTTCAGATGAGGCATATAAATCTAAATGGTAGATTATTGTACAGTGCTTGGACTATGCTTTGATAAATTATGATTTATACTTAAGATTAGAATTCTGAGCAAAATGTTTTTCATGTATAAATTTAATCCCAGCAAATGAAGAGATACATTTTAAAGACACAACTTGAAAAGCAAATTCTTGGATAGTAACTAACTTGGTCAGTGTTATTTAAATGTTGACTCATTGACTTTAGTTTTATAAAGGAAATAAGTGATTGTTTTTTCTCCTAAAAATATAGTGCTATTTTTCTTGCTTCTGAACAGTAAGTTTGTCACAAGGCTTAGCTTGATTCAGAGTTGTGGTTTTGCTACATGTGGGATCTCTGAAAGTTCAGCCAAAAATGTAGGCAAATGTGAACATTCTGAAAGTTTCTCTTAATTCTGGTTTGTACTTAAGTTTTGGCTTTAAAGAAGTTATAACAATGGTAGTTGTCTCCTTCAGTATTTGTTAGATGTGTGAAGTACTGATAAATGTCACAATGATGGTTTTAGATTTTATATTATTACTATAGGTAGGTTAGTCTTACCACAAGTGAGTCATTTTTAAAATGTGCCCTTTTTAATGAGTGACTTTTACAGATAAATCATAATAAATTGTACTGCTACATTAAAAAAAATAGGAGATGATGTGGGAGAGGGAGGGGATACATGGGAATTCCTCATACTTTCAATGTAACTTTTCTGTAATCTAAAACCTCTTTAAAAATAAAGTTTATTATATTTAAAAAAAGAAAAAGAAAAGCTATTTTTTTAAAAGTTAAAAAAAACCATACTCATATAATCTGTTGAGTAAAATAGCAGGTTTTAGAGCAGTGTTATTATATGATCCCATTTTTATAAATATATACTCATAGAAGAAGACTGAATGTAAAATTTTAATATTGTACTAATATTAGGGACATTTTCATTTTCTTCCTCTTTTTTCTTCTTCTTTGTTAATATCTATATTGGCTTCTGTTTCCACAATGAAAATATATTGCTTCAATAATAAAACCAAGTTCATCAAAACAAAGATTCTAAAAGTAAAAATTACTTATATACAAGGACATCAGTGACACCCTGGTGGGTCGAATACCATTCAGCAGAATTTCTGAAACTTCCCATTGGGTTGAAAACCCACCTTTGTTTGATATCTGACTGAGATGTCTCAATCTCTTAGGATTGTGGCTTCCATTACCTTCTTGCTAGGCTTACAGAGTCTCTTCATGAACTCTTGAGGCTGCTCTCCGCTCCCCACTTCAAGGTCTTACTCATCTACAATTTTGATCTCTCCCCACTTTCATATCATATGGAGGGTGATGTACAGCATGAGATAAAATCAGAAAACAAGAGCTCAAAGGGCCATTTCCTACAGAGACAGTAATGTTTTTCAGAACTCATCACTTAAAAAGTAAAGTCTGAAATAAATCTTTGTTTTTCCCAAGGTTGATCCTGCTAACATAACCTTGGAATTAATTCTCCTAAAAATTATGGATGAAGAATCAGGATGGCATCCACAATTTCAATTTAAATGTTGTTTCTAACACTTACCAGCTCTCTCAGCAAGAAGAAAAACAGTTTGTATGTTCTTTTAAATGCTGTGTTTCTGAAATCCTGTCTTTGGGTACTTGCTCTTGGTTGCTCTGATTATGCTGACCTATTTGCCAATTCCTGCAAATAGCTGAAACTACACTATAAGCTTATGTGAGGGGCAAAGAGAAAGATTAAGAGCAATTAAATTGAGGAAGGCTTGTAAAAATAGTGAATTCAAAATCTAAAAGGGAGCAGAGGATGTAATCATTTCTGTCATGGCAATTTCTTTTTGTTATAAATGCCCTTTATTTTTTAATATGAGTTTCCAGGGTGCTAAACCAAAAAAAATGAGATTATGTTTAAATATTCTCTCTTATGACCCATTTTGAAACACAAAATGAAATGTGACTTGAAATTAACCTTTCTGAAATCAATAGTTCTGACTTTTTGCTGCAGAATGTAAGACTTAGCACTGTCAAACAAATGCATTTTCTCACAAAATGTACAATTACAAATCTGAGCAGAGTCTGAACAGAGGAGATAAAAGCAACTTGGTTCTAAAGTATAAAACTTGAAGTTTAAGGTAGATTTGGATTGACTTTTTAAGGAGAATGCACTATTTTCATCATCAATGATGAAAATATTGGATGTATTTATTTACTTGGTGTCAAATCATTACTGATTTTCTGTCATTAAATTTAGAATTCAACCATGTGAACCCGAAGGTGAGCAGTCTGGGCCACTTATGGCTCTTCAAAGCTTAATGTCTAAGCGTGGAAGTGCATTTATTAAAATTTTAGAATTTACTGTTTAAAAAGTGCAATTAGTGGGGGAGTGGATGTGGCTCAAGCAGTTGAGCTTCCACCTCCCACATGGGAGGTCCTGGGTTCAGTTTCCAGTGCCTCATAAGGGAACAAAAACAAGGCAAAAGAAACAAAAAAAGCAACTCAGGGAAGTTGATGTGGTTCAGTGGTTGAGCAGTGGCTTCCCACATACAAGGTCCTGGGTTCAAACCCTGGCCCCTGGAACGCTAAAAAAAAATGCCACAACTCCTGAGGGAAGAAACATAAAGCAGTGCACCGACCATGTGGCCCCTGCTCTTCGTGGTTCTGCTGGTTGGCGGCTGGATCTGTTGGTTTGTCGGTAGGAGCCTTTTGCGCCAGAATCTGCAGAGCCTTCGGATTATACACACCTGGATCACAGCCCCGTGTCTGAGTGCCTCCAAGCTGTTCAGCCTGTGGGGTGTTCCCCTCGTGCTGTGTCCACTCTGCAGGAGACCAGGTACCACAGGAAATGGATGTTGGATTCCACGACTAAGGGACAATGTTACCGACTCTTAGTTTATGATTACTCCAGAAATTATTAATCAACTTTTCAAAAGCAGCCAAGATCTTCACTAATGGAGCAGGCATTTTCTGCCTTCAGGGTGAGTCAGTGAAATGCGACTCTCCCCAAACATTACTTCACAGAATTCTACACAGATTTTTGGGTAGATGTTTATTCTTGCCATTATACATTTAAGCATTAGATCATTTTATTGGGCCTGTGGGTTATATATATATATTTTTTTGTATGCTCATTGTAGGCTCTACTTTATTTATTATTAAAACCGGGTGCATTTTTTCACATTAATCATTTATCTATATCTCCAAATTTTATTTTCACCTAGTCAAGAGTCAGTTTCTGGAAAAATTGGAAAAGCACCCAAAAGCAGCTTTGTAAAATTTATTCTAAAAGACCTCATTGACAAATATTTCCTTTTTTCTTAACAGTCCTAATTATGAGTAAATGTGGATTAAATTTGAGGGCAGCCAAGTGGAAACCCAAATGCCAATTTCCCCCTTAGTTCCACGTAGATTTTTATTCTTAGCCTAGATAAAATAAGAATATTTTCTGTTATTGGTTTGTTAATGAGTCGATTGCTGGTAATTTAATAAAGCAGTTCAGACAGAAAATGTCCCAGACCATTTTAGGATTGGCCTATATTATATAATATTCAGAGGTGCTCAAAAGTTGACTTGGAGAATATTTTGGCTTTCAGTAGCAAGCCAGAGTCAAATAACATTCTGTGTGAATCTACGTAATACAAATATAGACGTCCATTGTTCTGCAGATATTCCAGGTCATTGATGATTTAAAATTCCTAGGCGGCAGACTTGGCCCAGTGGTTAGGGCATCCGTCTACCACATGGGAGGTCCGCGGTTCAAACCTGGGGCCTCCTTGACCCTTGTGGAGCTGGCCCATGCGCAGTGCTGATGCGCACAAGGAGTGCCCTGCCACATAGGGGAGCCCCATGCCCAAGGAGTGTGCCCTGTAAGGAGAGCGGCCCAGCGTGAAAGAAAGCGCAGCCTGCCCAGAAATGGTGCCGCACACAGGGAGAGCTGACACAACAAGATGACGCAACAAAAAGAAACAGATTCCCATGCCACTGACAACAACAGAAGCAGACAAAGAAGTCGCAGCAAAAAGACACAGAGAACAGACAACTGGGGTGGGGGTGGGGGTGGGGGTGGGGGAAAGGGGAGAGAAATAAATAAAATAAAATAAAAATAAATAAAAAATAAAAAATAAAATTCCTAGATTTCCAGGCCCTGCTTTTATACACATTGAATTAGAATCTCTAGGGGTTGGGCCTGAAGTCTATATTTTGAAAACGTCCCCCACATAATTCTTATGTGCACTAAATTTTGAGAAGCATTGTTCCAGAAAGTATACAATCAGTCTTGGTTATTATAGGAACCATACATCCATTTTCCAAGTCTGTCATGATTTCAAATACTCTGTTTTATAAAGGTACCTACAGTTTTTAGATTATAAGTCCAATTTTAGGTTCAGAAAATAGTGTAATCATAGTAATAATGAATGGTCCTTTCATACCTATACTACTAGATACTCTGTAACTGAATAAAAGGGTTTATAAATCTTTGTTTTGTCTGTTTACAAAATAATCCATGCTTAATGAACTAGATAAGGTACTTTTTAAAAAACAAATCAATTTTATTGATACATATTAATAAAGCATATAATTCATCCAAAGTGTACAATCAATGGTATTTTGTATAATCATATAGTTGTATATTCATCACTTCAATCAGTATTAGAGCATTTTCATTATTTCAATAATAATAAACAAAAAACAGATAAACAAGAAAATTCCTCACCTCTTAATCTCTCTATGCTTTCACCACTGTACATAGTTGCCGTTTCTGGCTATTACAGCCAAAGTGTGTAATCAATGGCTTTTAGTATAATCACAATGTTGTACATTCATCATATCAAAAATTTTAGAACAATTTCATTACTCCAAAAAGAAAGACTCCACACCCCTTAGCATTCCTTCCTCAGACCTACATAATCACTAATCTGTCATCTTTATAAATTAATTTATATTTATATTTTATATAAATGGAATCATACAATATGTAGTATTCTACGTCTGATCTCCTTCACTTAGTAAAATGTGTGTGTGTTTGTCTGATAGTAACATTTTGTAGTATTAACTTACATTTGCTCAGCTTCAAAGAAAAATGGTCTTATATATGTAATTCTACCCATAGTCATATTTCACATAATATATTATATTTTACATAATATATTTAGTTCCTAATAGGGCAATCATACAGTATTTGTCCTTTTGTGTCTGGCTTACTTCACTCAACATAATGTCCTCCAGGTTCATCCATACTGTCATGTTTCATAACTTCATTTCTTCATACTGCTGCATAATAATCCATCATGTGAATATACCACAATTTTTTTATCCATTCATCAATTGATGGACACCTGGGTTGTTTCCAACTTTTGGCTATCATGAATAATGCTGCTATGAACATCATTATGCAGATATCTATTCATGTCACTGCTCTCAGTTCTTCTGGGTATGTACCTAGCAACGGTATTGCCAGGTCCCATGGCAAGTCTATATTCAGCTTCCTCAGGAACTGCCAAACAGTCCTCCATAGTGGCTGTACCCTTCCACATTCCACCAACAGTGAATAAGCATTCCTATCTCTCCATATCCTCTCCAGCATTTACAGTTCTCCAAAATTTTTATAGTGGCCAGTCTAATAGGTGTGAAATGATATCTCATTGTAGTTTTGATTTGCATTTCCCTAATTGCTAGTGATGCTAAACATTTTTTTCATGTGTTCCTTCGACATTTGTATTTCTTCTTTGGACAGTTGTCTTTTCAAGAGTTTTGCTCATTTTTAAATTGTATACTTTGTCTTTTTATTGTTGAGTTGTATGATCTGGAAAGGTACTTTTGACTGCAAGCTATAGAAACTAACACTGGCTAACTAAAGCAATGCGGGGATGAATCTCTTAGAGATAGTCCAAAAGAGTGTCTAGAATTCAAGGAACAATTAATAACCAAAACTCAGGAAGGTGGAAAGTAGAGGTACTCTAAGGACTTCAGCAGCAAAGGCTTGTGGACCTTATCTTTAGAGCACTGGCAGCAAAGTAATTCTGCTCTAACAATTTTCAAACTTGGATTCTCTCACTTCCAAACTACAAAATCCTGGGGTAGAAGACACTGTTGGTGGCCTTCTCACTAACCATTCCTCCCTTCACCCATAATGGCAGAGCCTTGTTTTGTTTTGCTGTTCCTCCCTTCCCAGGGTTACTCAAGAGTAAAGCTTTAATAGTTCACATCAGTCATGGGAATCCCATTCCATTTGCTAATGTTTGGTTTAGAGGTGGGCTTGTGACACAGTTCTGGCTAATGATAGGTGCTGGCGGTTTACTGGGTGGCTTTTGGAAAGAAGAAACACATGAAAAACAATAATTTATTTTCTTTCACTGGACTAGATGTTGTCATGTCTGCATGTGATACCTGAAACTCTAGCGGCCATTTTTCAGCCCTAAGGAGCACTAGCCAAGAGCAAAGTTAATGTGATATCAAAATAGAAGTGGGAGGAACCTGGGTCTTGATGTCATTGTGGAATATCTCCACTCCTTGGTATCATTGTAGAGCTAGCTTCCTTCTGAATATATCTTGTTTTCTGAGATAATAGCTGCCAATAGACTTGGAGTTTTCTATTTGTAGCTCAAAATATTCTAATTGATATTCAAGGAGAGAGGATTTGATTGGCCAAGCTTGAGTTAATGTTCACCCCTCGATCCATCAACAGTGACAGGAAAACAGAGTCACATAGTGCAGTTAAGATCCCTTGGGGCTCACCCTACATATGGTACTATTTCTAGAAAAACTGGAATTTGGGGGAGTCAAGCAATCTCCTAAAGAGTGACTACTACAATCACTGTAGAAATTCAACCATGGCAGAAATAAATCATGTAGAACCTGACAATTCCCCAGACATAACCAATGCATATCACTAAAACTTTGTATTTATTCCTGCATCCTTCTTCATTATGTATAAACAAACATATATAAAGCTATTTGGCAAGATTACCACACAGATCACTGAGCAGGAGGCCTTCTGTTGGCTGGTCTAAGGTAATAATACACTGTGACATATGGGTTTGTGTTTGGGTCCTCCTGACCAGTCCTTGGGTCTTCTTGCCCCATGTTCTCTTTGCCATTATTCGTCTCCCTGATCCCTAGACCCTATGTCCTGGCATCACATAAGACCTCTCCTCCTAGGCCTTACCCTGTACTTCAGATTCCTGATTCCTTTCTCTTCCATGTCCCTCAACCACATTCTTATTCCCTCTGTGCCCTGCCCTTGGCTGGCTTTTAAGAAGGAAAGAATCTATCTAATTAACTCATCCTTACCAAGATGTCAATAGTAGACTTTCTCTTAATGTGTTACTCTTTCAACAGTTGCCTCTTTTTTCCCCAGAGGCAACAAGAGAATCATATTTACCTGAGAAGATTCCCAAATCGCAGTCTTCAAACATTCTCCTATCACCAAACCTGTAACATTTCTACCACTGCTCTCCATAATTCAGCCCTCAGATACCTAATCATTTGTCAAAACCCCACACACAAACACAATAACTGATGCAAACAAGCTCCTCAATCTCCGAATAAATAATTTCCCATTGAATACATTCTCCACCATGAATATTCTGGAAATACCAAGTTGTTTCATCCTCCTAACCTCATATTAATGACTTTTCATTGGTTATTCCTAAACTGAGTTTTCTTTAGCACACCAAGATTGTGTTTGGCTGAATGATTGTGGACCATGATTAGAGAACTAGTGCTTCACTCCTATGAAGTTCACTCATTTTATTTAAAAGATAAATTATAAATTAAAGTAATCCTACATTGAGACATAGAATTCCTCACATGCGATTTCTCTGGCTTGCTTATCAGTTAGAGCTGTAGATGTGGACTCCTCACTGCCATTACATTTATATTATTAATTCTCTCATATGATTATATCATTAAACCATCTACTAAGGGCTTTGCTACATAGATGACATTCTTCCACTATGAATTTCCTGAGATTAACTGAAGTAGTGAAGATGACTACAGCAACTTCCATACTGATTACAAACATACTTTCTTCAATAAGTGAATTTATTTTTCAGGAAAAATTTTCCATTAAGAATGTCTACTGTTCCATGACAAACAAAAAGAACCATCCCAGGTTCAATCCCCATCCCCTGGAACCTCAAGAAAAAAAAAAAATCCCATGTCCTTGGGACCATATAACAAAGGGAATCGAGCAGTGAATGATGGATTTCTATCAACAGGACAAATATGAAACATTCTCTCATGAACTATAACAAATATATAATACTAATTCAGGGTGTTAATAATCAGGTGGGTTGAGGGAAAAATATACCAAATGTAAGATCTGGGGTATAGTTACTAGTAATATTTTGACAATGTGCCTTAATTGTTTGTAATAAATGTTTCACAAAAATGCAAGGTGTTGGTGGTGGGGTGATATAAGGGACCCCCTATGATGACATGCGTGTTTGTTTTATAAGTTCACAACTTTCACTATATACTTTTTGCTTATGTATGTTCATGTATGAATGACATACTTCAATAAAATTTTATTTAAAATCTCTCTAAAAAAGAAGAACCACATAAATTCTTGAATTCTTACAAAATCTGCTGCAGGAAGGAAACTGACCTCAGGATACAGAAAGCAGACTTACAACCAATTTCCTAAAAGGTACCCACTTGGCTACATTGCCGCTGAACTGACATAAAAGATTATCTTATTATTCCTTTACTTGATAATAAAAACAAAGGTTCAAGGAATGTGTCTGACTCCCAGAGCTCTTCCTGGTTGTCACCACTGAAATTGTTGGTTCAATGCATGGCACCTTTTGCAGTGAGGAGTAGTTGAATTCTTTTTTCCTTCCTTCCCTGCCCCACCCCCTAACTTTACAGCTCAGATGAGTACTGGAGTAAATTTCTCCATGATCTATTGCTTTATAGTTATGGAATCATGGTATGTCAAATACATGTCCAACAGATTAGATTGCAATTAGATTGAGAAGTCTGGCGTGGGATGGAGGATAGACATGTTCTACACATAACCAGCAGACTGGAAAGGACTGCAACTGGGTGAAACCACTCTTGAAGAATACAGTGCGGTCACAGAGAGAAGGTTAAGTTGATCTTGTCTTATCTGATGTGTTTAAAGTTTAAATATATGGCTGAAGTCTCTTCCATATCCAAATCATTTATGGTGTGAATTCTCTCATTTCAGCTAAGATCAGAATATTGACTGATGGCTTTCACACATTGATTTCATTCATAGGGATTATTTCCAGTTTGGTTAATTTCATGTGGTCTGTGGTTTAAAAAAATTAAGGCTTTCTCATATAGATGATATTCTTACTGTTTCTCTCCTGCATGTTTTCTCTCATGTTGTCTGAGTGCAGAACTATAATGAAGGCTTTCTCACAGAGATGACAATCATGTGGTTTCTCTGCAATTGTGAGTTGTCTCATGTCATCTAAGATAATTCTTACTGAAGGCTTTCCCACATAGATGACATCCATAGGGCTACTCTCCAGTGTGAGTTTTCTCATGTTTATTAAGGTTTTTTTCACTGAAAACTTTCCTACACCAATGACATTCAAAGGGTTTCTCTCCAGGGTGAGTTCTCTCTTTTTGTCGAAGAGCAGATTTTTGCCTGAATGAGTTCCCATATAGAGGACATTCATAAGGTTTCTTTCCACTGTGAGTTCTCTCATGTATTCTAAAATGATGCTACTGATTGAAGGCCTTTCCACAGTATTGACAATCATGGGATTTCTCTCCAGTGTGAGTTGTCTCATGTTGTCAAAGACAATATTTACTGAAAGCTTTCCCACATGGATGACAGCTATAGAGTTCTCTCCAGTGTGACTTCTCTCATTTTGATTAAGGAAAGAACAATGAATGAGGCTTTCCTACATAGCTGGCATTCATGGAATTTCTCTCCAGTGTCATCTCTGATTAGAATTGTGACTTAAATCATTCATGAGGTTTCTCTCCAGTGTGAGTTTTCATGTTTGCTAAGATGAGAATATCGATGAAGGCTTCCCCCATAAATTACATTCATGACATTTCTCTGCAATGTGGTTTCCATTGTATTGTCTGAGGCCAGAGCTTTTCATAGAGGCTTCAGTACTTTGGTAAAATTCATATGATTTACTCCTAGTGTGAAACTGCTCATGGTAATTAAAAGGTGAATGGTCTCTGAGGACTCTGCAAGTTGCCTACTGAAATAAAGTTTCTTTGTCATGTGAAGTAATATAGGTTGAGTCACTGTCAATCTTCTGTGAGTGGAGACTTCTTGCAAATAATTACATTTAAAGGAATTCTTCTCAGTGTGGGATCTCGGCAATGGCAAGATATTATAAGTGTCTTTCCTGCAGATAGGTTGGATGGGTATCATTTCTATCATTTCTTGATTTTTAAAGGCACAACTCCTCCATTTCTCTGGTAATTATTGCTCCACTTGGTATATCTTTCACACAGCCAGCATGCTGCAGCATCATTGGTCTTGAAGGAGGCTCCAGTCAGCAGTTGTCTCTTAAAAGAGATTTCCTGTATGTGGCAAAACCACAGACTAAATATCTAGTGGGTTTTGTCTACCAAGGGACCTGGAAAAAGGGCAGATCAGGCACAGCAGTGGTGGTGTGGTGGCCAGGAGCTAGGTGCTTTCCTCCTGTGTGCTTGGTGCTGGTTCTCTGCGTATTGAAAAGTTGCCACTGGGTTCCTCTCACTAAGGTTGATGGTATCAGCGCTTGTCCCCTCAGAGTTTATATCAGACTTTGCTTCTAGGCTAAACTCAGCATGTCAGCCCATAAAATGTTCTGCCTTGAAAGGAAAAGAGCTTCCAGATAGCAGCATCTGCTTATACCCTTTCTTTGCAGAGAGAAGAGAACAAGATCTCCAATTACAGAATTTCAGACCTAGTATGTGCATTGTGAAGATACTTTTAGCCAAGATTTGGTAACATCTTCAAACTCCCCAAGTCATACCATGCATAGATTCCTTAAGGGAATCATGTAATTCCATTTGGGGTAAATATTAGATTTCTGTAGTTTTCTATAATTATATTATAACAAAATCCATGTTGAATGGAAAAACACAAGAAGAATTAATGGAATATTCAAATATAACATTTTGTGTGATCTATGTATCTTTAAAAAAAGAGATAATAAAAAAAGAAATAATCCAAAGTAATTTGACTGGAACATTAAAAAAAAGAAGAATTAATAGGCTATTTATTGACATAGGATGATCTGTTCCCTCTTTTCTTTACTTCTATTTTCAGGCTCAGGTCTGATCTTATACAAAACTATCACTTCCTTCCCATAGGCTGGAAATCCTCTCACTTTCATCCCAGCTGTTCATTCCTCAGCATGTTGTTTTCATGTGGCAGCCTCCTGGGCTCTCTTTCTTTCCTGCCTTATCACTCTCCCATTGTAGCAGACCCTAACGTGCATCCCCAAGGCTCCAACTAACTACTCTGAGCAACTAATCAGTGTTAAAATGTACCAGTGGAAAAAGGCAATGGGCTCTTCTGATGACCAGTGGCTTATATCTAGAGCCTTTCAGAGATAAGGCACCAAACAGGCATTTCTGTCTACATTAGAAACTGTAGGTTGGTGACATTTCTGAGTGCATTTCTTTTTTTTATTATTTTTTAAAGAAGCTTCAGATTACATAAATGATTCATCAAAAATATAGGGGAATTCTCATATACCCCACCTCCCCCTCTTCCCACACTTTCCTCAGTGTATCCTCTGGAATGACCTTTCGACTCACTTTGAAATCTCTTAGCCATAAAAACTCATTTGGATTTAATATTTCCCCCTTTTGGTCAAGGTCTTTTTCCATTTGCATCACTAGTTGGCAGTTGGTAATAATCCCTCGTTGTCAGGGAGGCTCATTCCTGGGAGTCAGGTTCCACGCTGGGAGGAAGGGAGTGAGTTTATATGCTGAGTTTGGCTTAGAGAGAGGCCACATTTGAGCAACATGGAGGCTTTCAGGAGGTAAATCTTAGACAATATATAATTAAGCTAAGTTTCTTTTCACAAGAACGAGGTTCATAAGTACAAGCATCAATATCAAGGGCCTGGTGTATTGGTCTGTCCTCCTTCACTAGGAACTGGCCATGTACCCTAGGGATTCTTGCCACTCTATTAGAGAATGTAGGAGGACTTCCCGGGATTGGAATTCAATTTTCTTTTGGTTATTTTGTGGGTCTCCAACCACTGAGACAACACCCCATGATCACTTAAACATATTCCTATTCCATAAAGGCATGCCCCAGGTGCACCCCTCCCCACACATCCCCCATCACCATACCCCACATGGGTGATCCTCCCCTGCCACAGTTGTGACCCTTATGAGAGTGCATTATTTTTTTTAGCAGGAAGTTAAAGAGGTGACTATCAGATTTTAAAAATATTCCTAAATTAGCCCTACCTGGACATCTCTTCTTTCTGCTGTCTCTCTGCCCATCATGCTGCCCATAACTTCCTCTTTCTGCTTTCTTTTTCCTTAGATTAAGACTTTTTTTTTAATTTGAGAAGTTGTGAGTTTATAAAACAACCATGTATACCATACAAGATTCCCATACATTGCCCCACCACCAACACCTTACATTATAGTGACACATTTGTTACAATTGATGAAGGAACATCATCATAATATTATTGCTATCTATACACCATTGCTTATATTTGGTGTATTATTCCCACAAATCATCCTATTACTAACACTATGTATTAGTATTCTATATTTGTTATAGTTCATGAGAGACCATTCTCATATTTGTACTGTTTACTATAGTCCATCACTCACCACGGGTGCTATACAGTCCCCTGTTTTGTAAGATTCTTCCCAAGTGTACCCTCAGTGGCTCTCAGTTTCATTACTAAGTTGTGCTGTCATAAGTTCATTCCATTTCAGAATGTTTTCATTACTCCAAAAGGAAAAATCCCATATCTCTTTATACTCACCATTATTGACTGTTAACATTGATGTAGTACCTTCTTTGCCACTGTTGTAAAAATATTACAATATTTCCATTAACTATACTCTGTATTTTATATTAGTTGTTATTTTTCCATGTATCTCCATATTCTTAACACTTTGTAATAGAAGAACATTCTTGCATTTGTACTATTAATTAACCACATCATCATCTACCACCGAAAACGCTGTTGTACAGCCCCTAGATAATCCTCTAGCTTTCTTTCAATTGACATTAACCTTCTTAGACTACCCCACTATACTCACTATAATGTTACCATCAAATCTATCCATTTCCCTACATTTACAATCTACCTTATTAAACATTGTAGATACACTCAGCGTCAGCTCCTACTTCTCAACTCTCATTCTATCTCCTAGTAATCTACAGTCCATAGTTTAACTCCATGAGTTTACTCATTGTATTTAGTTTGTATTAGTGAGACCATACAATATTGTTCCTTTTGTGTCTGGTTTATTTCACCAAGCATAATGTCCTTAAGGTTCATCCATGTTGTCATAAGCATCCTGACTTCATTTCTTCTTACTGCTGAATAATATTCCATCATAAGTATATATCACATTTTGTTTATCCATAAATTGGTTGATGGATACTGGATTATTTCCATCTTTTGGCAATTGTGAATAATGCCAAATGACTATCAGTGTGCAAATGTCTGTTCGTGCTCTTGCTTTCAGTTCTTCTGGATATATTGCATATATCCAGGATTGCCAGATCATATGGCAGTTCTATATTTAGCTTCCTGAGGAACTGCCAAACTGTCTTCCACAAAGACTGCACCATTCTACATTCCAACCAACAGTGAAGGAGTTTCTATTTCTCCACATCCCCTCCAGGACTTGTAGTTTTCTGTTTTTCTAGTAATGGCCATTCTCTAAGGCATGAGATGATATTTCACTGTAGTTTTGATTTGCATCTCCCTAATAGCTAGTGATGTTGAGCATATTTTCATGTGCTTTTAGGACATTTGTATTTCTTCTTTGGAAAAATGTCTGTTCAAATCTTTTGCCTATTTTTGAATTGGGTTGCTTGTCATTTTGCCCATTGTCAAATTGGGTTGCTGTTGAGTTCTTTTATCTCTTTATGTAACATGGACATCAAACCCTTATCAGATATGAGGTTTCCAAATATTTATTGTGGATATTTTGGGGATTTTCTAGGTATAAGATAATATCATTGGCAAATAGCAAAAGTTTTGCTTCTTCCTTTACTATTTAGGGTGGCTTTTATTTCTTTTGCTTCCCTAATTACTCTGGCTAGAACTTCTAGCACAATATTGAATAAAGTGGTGACAGTGAGCATCCTTGTCTTGTTCCCAATCTCAGCAGGAAAGCTTTCTTTCTTTCACGACTGAGTACAATGCTAAGTGTGGGTTTTTCATATAGGCACTTTAGCATGTTGTGAAAGCTTCCCTGTCTTCCTATCTTTTGGAGTATTCAAGAAAGGATGCTTTATTATGTCAAATGCCTTTTTTTTTTTGCATTAATCGTGAAAACCATGTGATTTTTCTTCTTCAATTTATTAATGAAGCTTATTGATATTCTTGTTTTGAACTACCCTTGCGTACCTGGGAATATCCAATTGTTCATGGTCTATGATTCAAAATATGCTCTTGGATTAGGTTTGCAAGTATTTTGTTGAGGATTTTTGCATGTATATTCATTCAAGGAATCAGTCAGTAATTTTTTCTTTTCATAGTATCTTTGTCAGGCTTTGGTATTAGGGTGATGTTGGCTTCATAGAATGAGTTTGGTAGCATTCCCTCCTGTTCAATTTTTTTTGGAAGAGTTTGAGCAAGATTTGTATTAGATTGTCTTTGAGTGATTTGGTAGAATTCACCTGTGAAGCCATTTGGTCCTGGGCTTTTCAACTTCGGGACATTTTTGATGACTGTTTCAATCTCTTTACTCATGATTGGTTTGTTGAAGTCTTCTATTTCTTCTAGGCTCACTATAGGTTGTTCATGTGATTCTAGGAATTTTTCCATTTAATCTACATTGTCTAGTTTATTGGTGTAAAATTGTTCATAGTATCCTCATATGCGCTCTCTTATTTCTGCGGGGTCAGTGATAATGTTCCCTCTCTCATTTCTAAGTTTATTTATTTGCAGCTTGTCTTCTTTTTTCTTTGTCAGTCCAGTTAAGGATTTGTTAATTTTGTTGACATTCTCAAAGAAACAATTTTTGGTTCTATTGATTCTCACTACTGTTTTTTATTCTCAATTTCATTTATTTCTGCTTTGATCTTTATTATTTCTTTCCTTCAGCTTAGCTTGATATTAGTTTGCTGCTCTTTTTCTAGTTCTTTCAGGTGTGCGGTTAGGTCTTTGATTTTAGCTCTTTCTTCTTTTTTAATGAAAGCATTAGGGCTATAAATTTTCCTCTATGCACTGCCTTTGCTGTATCCTAGAGGATATATATATATACATACACATATACACACACACATATAATTAGAGAAGTTGTGACATTAGAAAACAAACACGTATAACGTGTAGAATTCCCACACATCACCCCTCCACCAACACTGAGTCCCATAGGTTTTGATATGTTGTGTTTCCATTTTCATTTGTCTAGAGATATTTACTGATTTCTCTTACAATTTCCTTTTGGTCCACTGATTATTTAATAGTGTGTTGTTTAATCTCCATATATTTGGGAATTCTCCCTTTTTCCATTGGTTATTGATTTCCAACTTCATTCCATTCTGATCAGAAAAAGTGCTTTATATAATTTCAATCTCTTTAAATTTATTGAGACCTGTCTTGTGACTCCAAATATGGCCAATCCTAAAGAAGGATCCCTGAGCACTAGAAGAATATATACATCCTACTGTTTTGGGGTATATTGCTCTGCAAATGTCTGTTAGGTCTAGTTCATTTATCATATTATTCAAGCTCTCTCTTTCCTTATCTCTTTCCTTATTTATCCTCTGTCTAGATGTTCTAGCCAATATTGAGAGTGGTGTATTGAAGTCTCCAACTATTACTATTTCTCCCTTCAGTTTTTTTATAAGGATTTATTATTATTATTATTTAATTTATTTCTCTCCCCTTCCCCCCCCCCAGTTGTCTGCTCTCTGTGTCCATTTGCTGCATGTTCTTCTGTGTCCGCTTGTATTCTTGTCAGTGGCACTGGAATCTGTCTCTTTTTGTTACATCATCTTGCTGCATCAGCTCTCCATGTGTGCAGCACCACTCCTGGGCAGGCTGGACTTTCTTTCTCACTTGGCAGCTCTCCTTACAGGGCGCACTCCTTGCACGTGGGGCTACCCTACGTGGGGACACCCCAGTGTGACGGCACTCCTTGCGTGCATCAGCACTGCACATGGGCCAGCTGCACACGGGTCAAGGAGGCCCTGGGTTTGAACCACGGACCTCCCATGTGGTAGACGAACACTCTATCCATTGAGCCAAGTCCACTTCCCAGGAGTTCTTAATATCAATGTAGTGATGTCCATCAAACCTTTTCTCTATACTAGAAGTTTGCGTATCTTATTTAAGAAACCCAGAATCATAAAGATGTTCTCCCATCATTTCTTCTGAAAGTTTTAAAGTTTTGCTTTTCACATCTGTATCTTTAATCCAAGCCAGAATTGAGTTTTTGGGTATGGTATGTAGAGTCCAATTTCATTTTTTTCTGACATGTATACTCAATTTTACAATACCATTAATTGACTAGACTCTCCTTTCCTTTGGTAATCCGCAATATCAGCTCTATAATAGAGCAAGTTTTCATATGAGTATGGCTCTGCTTCTGCACTCACCATTCTATTCCATTTGTCTGTTTACCCCTACACCAATACTATATTAGCTTAATTAGTATAGCTTTATTTTGAGTCTTGATATCTAGGTAGAGCAGATCTTCTCTGTTCTTCTTCTTCAAGGTTCTTGGCTATTTTTGACCTTTTCTGTTTCATATATGATTTTAGAATTAGCTTGTCAAGATCTATGATGCCTCTTTTGGGATTTTAATTGGAATTACATTGAATTTTTTGGTCAATTTGGGGAGAACTTACACCTTATGATACTGATTCCTTCTATCTATGGCCATCATATCTTTCTCCTTTTTATTTAGGACTTCTTTAATACCTTTCTATTGCATTTAATAATTGTATCCATAATAACCTTACAATTACAATGTTAATTCTTAGGTACCTTATATTTTAAATTACAGTTTCTAAGACTTTGTAACAGGTATATAAAGATAAAATTTTAGTTATATATTCATCTTGCATACAACAATCTCGATAAACCCCTACTGATTCTAATAATTTGTCTGTAACTTACTGCATTTTCTTGTCTAATTGCACTAGCTGGACCCTCCGGTATAATGTGGAATAATGGGTGATATCATTGATTAGTGCTTAGGATAAAAAGCATGCTTTTATTGTTTCACTATTGAGTATAGTGTTGGCTATTGATTAATGAAGTTTTTTTCTATTCCTAGTTTACCAAGAGGTTTATTTATTTAATTCATGAATTGATGTTGAACTTTATTGAATATTTTCCCCACTACTGAGATGATAGCATGGTTCTTATCCTTTAACCTATTAGTTTGTGGGAATTAAACATTTTATGAATTTGAATCTTCCTACCCATGAACATAATGTATTTCTCCATCTATTTAAATCTTAACGTCTTTTTATTATGTTTTATTATTTCCTCTATATAAGGCTTATATTTTCTGTTTGATTTATTCATCACTATTTTAAATGATATTTTTAGAATTGTATTTTCTGTTTTACCTGGATTTTAGAAATATGTTGACTTTGGGAATCTAGATTTCTAATAATTATCTGTATATTCCTTAGATTTTTCTATGCAGACAATCAAATCATCCAAAAATAATAATGGTTTGATTTCTTTCTTTCCCTTCCTTCCCCACTGTACCTCCAATACAATGTTCAACTAGAAGTAGTAATAATAGTGTATCCCTGTATTGTTCATGATTTCAACATTTCTCAATCATTATTTGCTCTATGTAATTGATAGATATTTTTATCAAGCTGAAATTTCTCCTGTCTATTTCTGGTTTGCTAAACATTGTTTAAAATAATTAATTGATCTTGATATGTATCAAACCCCTTTTCTTTATTGATTAATATATTCCTATTCTTTTCTCCTTTATTCTGTTTACGAACAGTTATATAAACAGATATTCTGATGTTAAACTAACTCTGCTTTCCTGAAATAAATACAACCTCATCATGGTATATTATCTTTTTTAAACATTCTGGATCCAAGCAACCCATATTTTTTCTGTGATTTGTACATTCATGTTTATAAGGAAAATTGTCCTATAAATTTTCTTTCTTATAGTACCCTTGTCTGATTTTGGTATCAAAGCTATACTAGTTCCATGAAATGAGTTAGATAGTGTTCTCTTTCTGTTCTCTAAAAGCACATTCATTTAAGAGAGGAAATCTCTGTTCCTTGCATTCCTATCCTATTTGTCTCTATGCTGTTTCATTGGATTTTTCTCATCCCATCCCCCCAAGTTTCCTTTCCCTCAGCTCTTCCTCCTCACTGTCCTTATTTGTTCCCTCCTGCAATATTCACTTTCTTTTTCCTTTTCTACGTATCAATAAGATCACTGTTGACTGAATGCATCAAAGAAATTAGGCTGATTTCAAGTATCAGAATATTAATTTTAACAGATGTTTTTAACATTTCCAAGTATAACATTGTTCCGTATGACCAACTAGTACTGCCTAGATATGAAAAAAAAAAATCTCACATCTCAGTCATTTAAAATCATACTGATTGTTAAATAAGAATTTCAATCCCCTGTTCAAAACTACTGGTTTTGAAATATTTTTGAAATCAGCAGTCACATTGATAACATGGTAATTCCAGACTTCTCTGCTTTGTGACACTCAACAATGAAGGGAAACAATTCAACTTTGCAAGGAACACAACAGAATTTCATGAGGGCAAGAGCCTTTTCACAAATAAGCTATGATGATTTTCTAAGTTTTTCAATAAACCTTCAGTTCTATGCTTTATATTTCATAGATATCTTCTCCTCTCCTTTCAAATAGACAAATGCAAATCTTGATGGAATATTATTTCTGAATGCTGGAGATTACTTTAATTCTCTGTAAGAAAAACCTGGGCTGTTTTATCCTTTATTTTAGTTGAAATGTAAATATTTTTAAACCCTCCATATCAATAAGATTTCTTTCCTTCAGAGACTTAGTAGCTAAATACCAAATGCCCTTACAAAATGTAAATCTCATATGCAAAATATCATTAAATTGTAGCATACATAGTTTATAAGCATTTATTGCCACATAGTGTGTATAATTTGGAACTTTTTGTAAAAAGTCTATAAATGCACAGCTACCTTATCAGAATCAAGAAATATTATAGTTCTTGGAAATAAGGTATATTATAGCAAAAATACCATTTTTAGGTGAACTGTAAAGTACATGGGTTATATCCCTCTGAAAGAATACCAGTTAGGGATGCCCCTACAGGAATTCTGTGGGGTACCACCAGTTAATTATGTCATTTTACAGTGAGGATAGACACTAATCTCATTGTCTGAATTAATTCTATGGCTATATGCACTGATTGTTAAGATTTCCAGTGTCCACTTTGTGTGACTTCTTGTGAGCAGTCCCCTCAAAAAAATTTCAGTGAATTATAGTGTTCCCAAGTAGAGGTATTCTAAGTTTTCATAGATTTAACCAGAAACCTCACTTTCCTCAGTCCTAATGGTGGTGGGCTGTGATTAGTTACCCAGATTCTCCTTCAAGAAGAATGACTTATTCCCCCAACTTCTGGGATGGTTGCTAGAAGGCAGCCTCTGCTGTCAGCCCTCTTCAGAGGTTGCCTCAGCTGAAAGAAACTTCTTGTCCAAGGTCAGGCTTCCTTCTATGGGTAACCCACATCCAAAACTAATCAACATGCATATGAAGAGCAGGCTTTGGACCAACCTGGAACAACACTGCAGGGCCACTCCCATTTCAGAGCACCCCCTGGGGTGGGTTAAGATCTCATTCAGACTGCACCAGAGCTCAACATCTCTGCCAAATCCTTACCTCTCCTTCTGCTCAATGCTGAGCTCTTCTCCTGAGTCTGTTGCACAGGGAATCCGGGAAACACTTAGATGAAAATCCTTGTTTCCTCCTTCCCTTCCTCTCTCCCTCCCTCCCTTCCTTCTTTCCATCTATTTGAGTTCATCCAAAAAAATTTATTGAACACCTACTGTGTGCCAGTGTGGGAGTCCAAAGTCTGGACTCCCCCTCCTTAAAGGAAACAAAGCCAATAGCACATAGCTGCCTGCGTGGCCTGGACACTAGTTAGAAAGTTACAAGCCTCCCCAGAGTAAAAGGATGTACAGGTGATATCAGAGACTGTAATTTTATGCAGGCTCTACACTACCTTCCTACAATAACATCACCATACTCTATGTATGTGCTTCATGTGATCCTAGCAGAAATTCAGGTATGAAATTTGTTTGTTCTGAGACCCTATATATTGCCCCTCATTTTCCACCTCTTTGTGGAGTGCTATCTTCATTCTCTGGGCCATCACCAACAGAGAGATTCTCTCCTGTCCGTAAGTCTCAATAAAACTCATGTGCTGAGTGTGTCCTTTGACTTGCAACTGCCCCAACCTGTGCCCTTCAGAAGTGCATTGGAACATCCAGGTACTTTCTTCCTAAATATGGCATAATGAACAGATTTGAATCTTTCTTTCGTAAATCATAAGCTCCCAGTGCCTGAAGCTGAACATTAGGGTCACATTTCTTGTTAATTATGGATACAAAAGGCTTAGGAAAGGACTCACAATTTGTCCTGAACCTTTTCTTTTGTTTTGAACAACTCACAATCTGACATAAGCTTCCTTGCTCTGACAATAATTCTCCCCTACCAAAAGTATACACGAACTCTATCAATTGAGTGTTTTAATCTGTGAGTTTGCCTGGGTTCTGGAATCTGCTCCTGACTTTCTGTGTTGCATTAGGTCCATCTGTTGCATTTGTTAAAATTCAGTAAGGAGAGATGGTCCCAATCAAGACTGCGGAGTGAGATGCTTCAGGGCTTCATAGCTTTGAACAATCAATATGAACTGTCAGAAAGACCTGTCTCAAGGCTGCAGAACAGAGTTAAAGGACTGCAGGAACAAGGCAAGTACTGAATTAAGGAAAAGGCATCATAAAAGCAGGAGGACCTCATGGCAACATGGCTGGCCCCTTCCTCCCCCCTCACCAGCTTAACACGGGGCCAGCCTGAGCTCCTGTTGTGCACCCTTGGTTCCAGTTCCCGCGGGAGCAGAAAACTGCTTGTGCACATACTGCGAGTGTGTATGACTGGCCTAATCTGTCTGGTGGTCGCCTGAGGGATATCCGAAAAATTGCCTGCAGGTTAGAAAGCAGTTCAGAGAACTCTCTACTGAACACTGTGGGAGAGCAGTCCAGTGGCTGCCTGAGGCAAGGAATAAAGTGCAATATCCAGGACTGTCAGGAAACTGTTTCCTAAGGACAAGTGATATTGGTATCCATATAAAGGGGGAATTCCCAGGGCCCCAGGCTCATTCCCAAGACAAGACACATGCACAGAAAGGAGCAGGACGGCCCCTACACTTTGGCCTTGAGTTAGTCTCTAAACGTATTATATATTGAGGGGCCCTGAAGGACAGCACAAGAGCAGATCAATCTGCAAAGGCTAGGAAAGGTGTTTTCTTTATTATTTCTCCTCCTCCTCATTCTCTTCTTCCTTCTTCATTTTAGTTATCTCTTGGCATTCAAGGACATCTTTGTCATAACACTAGCTCAATAGAAGCTTAAGGAACAGACTTCTCAGATTCTGAATTCCAGTGATGACACACTAAAATATCGAGATGTCCAGCTTTCAACAAGAGATTACAAAGCATACCAAAACAAACAGGAAGTGATGGCCCAGGCAAAGGAGAAAATTACAGCATTAGAAACCATGAATGAGGAGGACCTGGGACATATCAGATCAGGGAAAAAAAATTAAATGGCCCTGGAAAAACATGAACAAAGAACTAAAGGAGGGAAGAGGATTTGGCTCAATGGATAGAGCATCTGCCTACCAAATGGGAGGTCCAGGGTTCAAACTAGGGCCTCCTAACCTGTGTGATGAGCTGGCCCACGCACAGTGCTGATACGTGCAAGGAGTGCCATGCCATGCAGGGGTGTCCCCCGTGTAGGGAAGCCCCACATGCAAAGTGTTAGCCCCATAAGAAGAGCTGCCCAGTGCGAAAAAAGTGCAGCCTGCCCACGGGTGGTGCCACACACATGGAGAGCTGACGCAGCAAGATGATGCAACAGAAAGAGAGACAGATTCCCAGGACCGCTGGCAAGAACACAAGTGGACACAGAAGAACACACAGTGAATGGACACAGAGAGCAGACAACTGGGGAGGGGGAGCGGGGAAGGGGAGAGAAATAAAAAATAAATCCTTAAAAAAAAAAAAGACCTAAAGGAAATCAGGAAAACAATTGATGAACACCAAGAGAATATCAGGAGAGACAGAAATTATGAAAAGGAACCAATCAGAGCTGAATATCACAGTAACAGAAACTAAAAACTCCCGAGGGGTTCACCAGAAGACTGGAGATAAAAGAATCACTGAACTTGAAGATAAGACTATTGAAATTTTACAATTGGAATGATCAATGATTTTTACTAACCATCTTGATTTGCTTGAGCTTTCATTTTATCCAGGGAATTATAAAGAAGAAATGGAGGTTAATGGAAGCAGGATGACATACCAATAATCCTTTGCAGTACTGATAAAAACCCCTGTCCCCCAACCTAGAAGAAAGAACTGTAACAAAGAGTTCAAACTGACACCAGTATAGTCTGCTGATCTTCACCAAATAGCCACCATCTTACATCACCATCCTGCTAGCTAATTAACAAACTGGGCCTCAAGGACACTCTGCCCAAACAGCCCTGTAGCCCCTCTAGTAATCATAACACATGTCCCCTTTATCCCTATCCATTCCCTTTGTTTCAAACAGCCATAGAGGTTGCTCCCCCAGCTCACCCTTTCAAGCAGAAACCTCTTTTGGTGCTATTCCTGCATTATTGCAACTTTAGCTCAATAAACTTGATCAGCATGCCCTTTTTTTTTTTGTCTGTTTATTTTATTTTCAGCATAACAAATCATCCAATCTGAGGAGCATAAGCAAGAAAGAAAGAAGAAAAATTGAGCAGAGTCTAATGAAGCTGTGGGATACCATCAAGTGTACCATTATATACATTGTGGGAATCCCAGAAGGAGAAAAGGAGAGAAAGGCACAGAGAGACTATTCTAAGATATAATGACCAAAAACTTTCCAAATTTAATAAAAGACTTGAATATACACATCCAAGATGCTCAACAACCTACAAACAGTATAAACCCAAATAGACCCATGCCACAGCATATTATAATCAAACTGTCAAATGCCAAAGATAAAGAGAGAATTCTGAAAGATGCAAGAGAGAAAGAACATGTTATGTACAATGGATCCTCAATAAGATTTAATGCTGATTTCTCATTGGAAACCATGGAGGCAAGAAGACAGTGGGATGACATATGTAAAGTACTGAAAACACAAAACTGACAACCAATAATTCAATATCTGGCAAAATAGTCTTTCAAAAATGAGGGTGAGATTAAGATAGTCCCAAATAAACAAAAGCTGAGGAAGTTTCTCACCACTAGACCAGTCCTACAAGAGATGCTAAAGAGAGTTCTGCAGGTTGAAAGGAAAAGACAACAGGTAATAGATGCATGAAGAAACAAAGGTCTCCAATAATAGTAATGACAGGGATAAACATAAGTGCCAGTATTATTGTATTTTTGATTTGTTACTCTACTTTTTACTTCCTACAGGATTAAAATGCAAATACATAAAATGTATTGAGAAATCAGTGGTTTTAGACTCATAATGTATTAACATGTAATTTGTGAAAAGAACTACATAAGGGTGAGGGGGTGGAAGGGTATAGGAACATAGTCTGTATACTATGAAGTTAAACTGGGATCAAAGCAAAAAGATTGTAACAGATTTACAAGGTTAAATTTAAGCCCTCTGTTAACTTGAATGTACCAGAGAGTATGCATACTCATAGGGACAGAAATTAGAGTACAGGTTGCCAGGTGCAGGGGGTCGGGTGAATGAGGAGTTAATGCAAAATGTATGTAGGGTTTTTGTTTGAGTGATACGAGAAAGTTTTAGTAATGGGAAGTGGTGAGGGTACTGCAACGTTATGAATGTGATTAGTCCTACTGAATTGTATATTTGGGAACGATTGAGAGGGGAAACTTTATGTTGCATATATATGTTCCAATAATAATAATAGTAAAAAGAACAACTAAAGAAACAATAATATCAAAATGCGATACATGATCCTGAATAAGATCTAACAAGAGAGGAGAAAAGGATCAAAAGGACATATTGGGACATATGAAAAAATTAGAGCATCAGCTATAAGCTTTAAATAAATGTTAAATTCCTTGAACTTGATAACTGTACTCAAGTAGGATACAGAAGTGAATATCCTTGTTCTTAGGAAATGTATGACATAATTAAGTGTTCAAGAAGTATGACATGTACAACCTACATTCAAATGTTCAGAAAGTCAATTGATAAATAGATGGACAGACTGATACAAAGATAGATAGATAGATCGATAGATAGATAGATAAATAGATGGATGGATAGATGGATAGATAGAATGGCTGATAAGGCAAAGTTAGTTGATCTAGGTATCTGGGGGATAGAGTATGATGGGATTCTCTGTTTGGGGTGTATATTATTTTTGTAACTGTCCTGTTCTTTGAAAGTATTTCAAAATTAAAAGTTTGAATTAAAAAAAAAAAACGGTATGGAAATAAGAGGAAATAATGACAGACTCACAGGATTAGAAGCATCCAAAGACTGCAGAAGGTTAGAGCCTGGCAGGAACCAAGAAATTATCCAACCAAACCAACCTCCTTGTACTGTAGATGGAAAAAATGAAAATACAATTGCCTGTTTTATGCAAAGTATGTGCTACTATATTATTGTTTTAGAGGTTACAGAGGGTGTCTCCCTATAGTTTGTAAATTTCTTTTGGGCAGAATCTAAATCTCATACTTTTCTACTTTTCTCAGTGCCTAGAATACTAAAAGTCAGGGTTTTAAATAAGTTGACCAATAGAGCCCTCTTCATCCAGCAAAACTGCTTAAATCACATGGGCAGTAGAGTCTTAAACTCCTACATACAAAGATCTCTCAAGGAAATTCAATAGCCTTCCTTACTACTCAAATCTTAACAGTGATCAATGTCAAGGAGTTCCTCTTAAAACAATAACCCAGCCTTGAAGAAAATTCCAAAACTGTCATAAATATGAACAAAATTTGTACTGGTCCTGTTCCTTTATAAGAAGTTTACATATAATAAAGAGGTTATAAATAAAATCAGCATTATTTTTTAATTTAATGTTTAAATATCTACTCAATCATTATTTTTACTCTACCTCATTCCAAAAAACAATTTGAGGGTACTTTACAATGAAATATAAATTAAAAAATAAGGATGTGGGTGGGGATGTAGCTCAAGTGGTTGGATACCTGCTTCCCATGTGCAAGGTCCTGGTTTCTATCTCTGGTACCTCCTTTAAAAAAAAAAAAAAAAGGATGTAAGAAAATGGAGATAGAAAATATAATTAAAGCTCTGGTTAATGTGTTAATATCCAAAGTTCATGATGTAATTGGCAGTAGGCCTGAAATTTAACTCTGAGCATTCCAAATTACTACGAACAACTGCTTTTCTGAAGGCAATAGAGTGGTCTAAGTACCCTATTCATCAGAATATATTTTATCCCAGATGATCAATCCAATCCAATCACAGTAATTCCTATTCCTCTTCTCAGTAAGTGGTTTAAGAATGTGTATATGACAAATTCTAACAAAATGGATATGGGGAAAGACTTCTGAGGCAGCTTCCAGAAAAGGTCTCCTCAATCCTAAAAGACACATAAGAAATGTAAGTTCCGCTTTCTTCCTCTGAATGTTGTTGTGTCTTGATACGCTACCCAAACTGATGAGTCATCTTGCTATAAGCCTGAGAATGAAGCCAAGACTCATTGGTAGGCAAAGCCAAGAGAATTCCTGAGAAAGGATCCAGTACCCTGACATACTTCCCTGGAGCCCACCTTACCTCTGGACATCTGGTTATGTGAGTTAAGACATTTTCTTTGCTTAAGGCAACTTAGGTTGGGGTTTTCCGTTACCTGCAGCCAAAAACATCCCAAATGATATTAAAAAAACAGTATGTAAGAGCAAGGCTGTGAAATCAAACTATATCTTCTATTTAATTTATTCTATGTAAACTTGAGAAAGTATTAAAATCTTTAAACTTCAGTTCTTTCATCTATAAATTAGGGTAGGCAATGCTAATTTTTAAAATTATAAAAATGTAGTAGGGAAAAAAGCATGTAAAATGGTTAGCACAGAGCCTGATATATAGTGCTTAATAAAGAAAAGCCTTTTAATTCAGAAGAAACAAAGCTAATCAATACACAATACACAGAGCAACTGGCTCTGTGAAATGGCAATCAAACTTTCTTGGCTATAATTGAGGCTCTCAACCTATCTTCAGTGAGGGTAGAAGACAGTTGATGCTTCTTGTAAAACAACCCATTACATGCTGAAAGGTCATTATAGGGGTCTAACTTGTTAATCTCAACTAAATATCGAAAACCAAAACTATGAACAAACTAAATCGACCTATGTCTAATTATCTGTGCACTTACTGAAAGGGCACAATAGTGTGACAGGTGACTATCAAATGTCCAAGCAAATAGTCACCAGGATGACCTTTACTGGGTAAATGTCTCCTGGGTTCAGTCTCCTTGTCTCTGGAGATGAGTTCTGTTTCAGGTCTGGTGGGTGCTATTGATGCCAATGGCCTTTGATATAAAAGTTCCTTGCTGCTTCAGACCTTGTGGAGCCCAATCCTTCCAAGTTATCATAGTTCCCAAGAGACTATGGCAATATTGGTTTGGTTCTTTTAAGGACCTATAATACTATCAGTCACTAGATGAATTCCTGTCAGTCCAGGGACAAATGAGCTAGAGGAATGTCTCAGTCTAATACTTCATTGGTCACACTGGCTATCAGACCACTCGACATAGTTTTAGTAACAAGGGTGGAGTAAAGTGAATGAGGAAGGAGGTGGGAACTAAAGGGAAACAGAGTTGACTGCCCTGAACAAATCACTTGTTTATTGACCTGCTTTTCATCCCTATCTGGAAAGCAGTAAAAAAAATAGTGGTTAATCTAATTATGTTGCTTGGGGACAAGGATTATGTCATCTTTGACACTATACATTGTTCCAAAAATGTTGAGAATACAATACTTGTTAAAATTTAAAAGTAAAATTTAAATATCAATAAAATAAAGGTCTTAAGCACATTTTTAAAAAGGATGATAATCACCTTTTAAAAACATTGACTAATGTCTTCCTTTTTGTTTTTGTTGTTTGGTTAATACTGTTAATGTAGGAGAAAAGAAAACATTTCCCCTCCCAAGCCATCACCAGTACCACTGAGAAGCCAGGACTTTTTATTTTTGGATACTGGTCTTGCTTGTCCCAGAGAAGAAACTAACAGTCTTTTTGCATTTCTCAGTTTTGCCAGATTGACATAGAGGCATGCTAATTACACTGTTTTAGTTTGCTAGTCTACCAAAATTCAATATACCAGAAATGGGTTGGTTTTTACAATGGGGATTTTTAAAAAATTAATTTTACTGAAATGTACTCACTCCATCTGAAATGTACAAACGATGGCATTTGGTATAAACACAGAGTTGCACATTCATTTCTTCAATCAGTATTAGAGCATATTCACCAAAAACAAAAACCCCTGCCACTTGATAGTCCACCTTTCAATTTCTCTAACCTTTTCCTGCCATACATAACTGCTAATCTATTTCCATCTCTGTAATTTATTTGTATTTCCATTTTGTGTAGATAGAGTCAAACAATATGTAGTACTTTTTGTCTAGTTTCTTTTTCTTAGAATACTTTCTTTTTGTTTTTACCATAGATGGAAGGTTAATATATTACTATACACTACTGGCCATAGTTTGCTTTGGCTGTGTTTTTGCCCAAATATCACCCTGATATTAACATCTTGTAACATTAACTACATTTGTTCTCTTTCAGAGAAAAGCATTCTTATAAATGCACTATTGACCTTACTAATTTTTCACAAGAGCTCACTAAGCTACATAGTCCCGTTTCCTTTTTTAGCTTTCCCTCTAGTGATATACCCAACCTAGATTTTCCCTTTCAATCACTATCATACCCATATATTAGCACCGAATTACACAGCATGGTGTGAATTCACAATCTCTATTCATTTCTAAACAACATTTTTTATTTTTTATTATTATTATTTTTTAATCTATGTTGCAAGTTACTCAGCTAACACAAGATAGTAACTACAATAACAATTATCACCACAGTTTATCCATTTATTAGTTTATGGACACCTGGGTTGTTTCCATCTTTTAGCAACTGTAAATAATGCTGCTGTGAACACCAGTGTGCAAATGCCTGTTTGTGTCACTGCTCTCAGTTCTTCTGGGTAAATACCTAGTAATGGTATTGCCGGGTCACATGGCAGAGTTAGATAACTTCCTTAGGAAGGGCCAAACAGATTTCCACGGCAGTTATACCATTCTATCTCCTCACTAGCAGTGAATAAGCCATTCCTATCTTTCCACTTTTTCTCCAACACTGGTAGTTTTTTGTTTTTTCGATAGTGGTCATTCAAGTAGGTGTGAAATGATATCTCACTGTAGCTTTGATTTGATTTCCCTAATAACCTATGGTATGGAACTTTTTTTTCATGTGTTTTTTTACCATTTGTATTTCTTTTTGAGAAAATGTCTATTCAAGTCCTTTGCTCATTTTTAAAATTGGGTCATTTGTCTTTTTATTGTTGAGTTGTAAGATCTCTTTCTATATCATAGACAGTAAATCCTTGTTGAATGTGTGATTTCCAAATACGTTTCCCATTGCGTAGGCTGCCTTTTCACCCTCCTCACAAAGTCCTTTGGTGCAAAAGTGTTTAATTTTAAGGAGATCCCATTTATCTATTTTTTTCTTTTGTTGCTCAGGCTTTGGGTATAAGGTTTAAGAGACCTACCTACCTCCTACCACACACCTACCACAAGATCTTTAAAATGTTTCCCTACATTATCTTCTGGGAGTTTTTAATGGTCCTGGTTTTTATATTTAGGTCTTTGATCCATTTTGAATTGATTCTTGTATAGGGAATGAGATAGGGGTCCTTGATCATTTTTTTGGTTATGGATATCCAGTTCTCCTAGCACCATTTGTTGAAGAGACTGTTCTGTACCAGTAAAGTGGACTTGGTAGGCTTATTAAAAATCAGTTGACTGTAGAGTTTAGTTCTATTTCTGAACTCTGAATTTGATTCCATTGACCAATGAATCTATCTTTATGAGAATACCATGCTGTTTTGACCACTGTAGCTTTGTAATATGCTTCATGGTCAGAAAGCATGAGTCCTCAAACTTCACTTTTCTTTTGTAGGATGTTTTTGGCTATCCAGGGCCTCTTACCCTTCTAAATAAATTTAGTAATTGACGTTTCTATATCTGTAAATAGGTTGTTGGAATTTTGATTGGGATTGCATTGAATCTATAAATCAGTTTGGGTAGAATTGACATCTTCATGATATTTAGTTTTTCAATCTGTGAACATGGAATGTCCTTCCACCGGTTTAGGTCTTTTTCTTTTTGCAGTGTTTTAGCTTTCTACAGGTCCTCTACATCCCTGGTTGAATTAATTCCTAGATAGTTGAGTCTTTTTGTTGTTATTGTAACTGGAATTTTTTCTTGATTTCCTCCTCAGCTTGTTCATTACTAGTGTATAAAAACATTACCAATTTTTTGCATATTGATCTTACATCCTGCCACATGCTCTACTCATTAATTCTACTAGCTTTGTAGATATTTTGGAATTTTCTAAATATAAGATTTTGTCATCTGCTAATAGTGAGTTTTACTTCCTCTTTTCCAATTTGGATGTCTTTTATTTCTTTTTCTTGTCTAATTGATCTAATGAGAACTTCTAAGATAATGTTGAGTAACAGTGGTGACAGTGGGCATCCTTGCCTTGTTCCACTCTTAGAGGGAAAGCTACGATGGGGATTTATTTGTCTGTAAGCTTACAGATCTGAAAATGTCTAAATCAGGCATCATCAGGTGATGCTTTCTCCCTGAAGACTGGCTGCTAATGATCCTGGACTCCCTGTCACATGGCAAGCCACATGACAGTGTCTGCTGTGCTCTCCCCTTTCTTCTGGGTTTTGTTACTTCAGCTTCTAGCTTCCTCTGGCTTTCTCTCTCAGCTTCCGTGATTTTCTCTCACCTCCTGTGGCTTTTTTTTTTTTTTTTCTGTCTCTCTCCATATTTATTCCATTGTTAAGGACTCCAGGAAGAGGATTAAGACCCACCATGCTTTACTGAAGTAACCTAATCACAAGGTCCCACCCACAATAGATTTGCAACCACAGGAATGGAATAACTCAAAGAGCACAATTTTCTGGGGTCGATGAAAACCTCAAACTACTGTAGACACCTACCCCCACAGGTCTTCATTTAGAAGGGTCAGACCCACTATAGAATTAAATGGCATACCACACAAATGAAAGATGCTATTAATGTGGAAAAGTGTATATTTTAATGTAATATTTATGTAATTTAAAGCTTCTTTAAAACTGAGAGAGAAAAAAAGATTTGACAGCCCTAAAAAATTAAAAAATAATTAAATGGTTTCATATGAGAAGGGGAGGCTGATGCTTTCAGAGGAAGAGGGAGTTGGGAAGAGTAAGTGAAGATGGTTGTATGAGTGCTGGAGACAGTCATCCTGGTCTAAAGAGATCCAAAGCTGCAGGATCTCAGGTTAGAGTGGCTGAGTAGGTTCCCAGAGACTGAGCACAAATCCCCAGTGGAGGGCCCCATGGCTACACTGAGCACTGAGCAAGTGGCCACCAGCAATGCCACCCACATTTGGATAGACTATGCTACCTTGACAAGGAGGACCAGGGGCACCAACCACAGTTCACTGAAGAACAAAAGCTTCGCTCCCGATTTCCTGAGGGTTCTTTTACAATCTCAAGAGAGGGGAAGTTAGAAATTATTGAGATTGGATACCACCATTCTTAAGAGGATAATGGCAAAGCCAGATAAAATTCTATTTAGAATAATACATAATATTTCTAGCTTGGTGAAGGAGTCCAATTCTGTGCTATTTGTATTTTTAATTATGCAAATAAAAAATAGAAAAGCAAAATGAAAGTAAAAATTTCACACACCTCTACCTCTCAGAGATTATAACTGTTAGTATTTGATGGCTACTTTTCCTGAAAACCCACAGATACCCATACATGTATTCATATATGTGGGATTATATTGTACATACTGTTGCTAGGCTTTCTTTCTTAATTCTGATTTTTACTTATAAAAAGATGTGCGTTTACTGAAAATTCATGCATAAAATACAAGGTTCCCATATACCACCTGTATTAGTTAGCCAAAGGGATGCCGATGCAAAATACCAGAAATTGGTTGGTTTTTATAAAGGGTATTTATTTGGGGTAGGAGCTTACAGATACCAGGCCATAAAGCATAAGTTACTTCCCTCACCAAGGTCTATTTTCATGTGTTGGAGCAAGATGGCTGCTGACATCTGCAAGAGTTCAGGCTTCCTGGGTTCCTCTCTTCCCAGGGCTTGCTTCTTTCCAGGCTTAGGGTTCTTCTCTTCCCAGGGCTCCAGCTTAAAGTTCAGCATCAAACTCCAACATCAAAAACCCTTAATTCTGTCCTTTACCATGCCTTTTATCTGTGAGTCCCCACCCACCAATGCCCTACTGACACAAAAGGTTTACATAATTACTTAATCAAGTAAACCTATGAATCCAATATAATCTAATATGCCCAGAGGAAAAGATCAGTTTACAAACATAATCCAATATTTCTTTTTGGAATTCATCAATAATATCAAACTGCTACACCACCTGATTATCAACACCTTGCATTGGTGTGGTACATTTGTTACAGTTGATAACAGTACATTTTTTAAATTGTACTATTAATTCTAGTTCATGGTTTATCTTCGGGCTGTTTGTGTTGTATCATCCCAGAGTTTTTTTTTTAACTTTTATTTGAGAAACATAAAAAACCCAAAATTTCTCCTTTTAACCACATTCAAATATTTAATTCAGTGCTGTTAAATACATTCACAATATTGTGCTAACATCAACACCACCCATTACCTAAATTTTTCCATCATTTCAAATAGAAACGCTGTACAATTTAATTAACTCCCTATTTCTTACCTCTACCCCAACCCCTGGTAACATATATTCTAGATTCTGACTCTATGAGTTTGCTTATTCTAATTATTTTATATTAGTGAGATCATATAATATTTATCCTCTACTGTCTGGTTTGTTTCACTCAACATGCTGTCTTTTCTTTTTTTAGGTACTGGGAGCCAGGGATTGAATCTGGTACCTTGTATGTGGGAAGCCAGCACTCAACCACTGAGCCACTTTGGCTTTCCTGAGTTGGTTTTATCACTTGTTTTGCTTGTTGTTTGTGTTTCGTTTTTTTCAGGAGGCACATGGAACTGTACCCAGGACCTCCCATGTGGGAGGCATGTGCTCAACTGCCTGAGCCACATCCACTCACAACATGATGTCTTAAGGTTCATCCATGTTGTCACATGTATCAGAACCTCACTCCTTTGATAGCTAAATAACATTCCACTGTGTGTATATAAAACATTTCGTTTATCCGTACATCAGTTGATGGACATTTGGGTTGCTTTCATCTTTTGGCAATTTTGAATAATGCTGCTATGGGCAAAGTGTGCAAATTATCTGTTTGAGTCCCTACTTTCAATTCTTTTGGGTATATACCTAGAGTGTGGGATTCCTGGATAATATGGTAATTCTATATTTAACTTTCTGAGGAACCACCAAACTGTCTTCCAAAGTGGTTGTACCATTTTACATTCAAAAATGAATGAGTGTTCTTATTTATCCACATTCTCTCCAACGCTTGTAATGCTTTGTTGTTGCTTTTTAAAATAATAGCCATTCTAGTCCTACACAGAAGTAGGACATTCTATGGCTAGAGATGTCCAGTGACTAGCCATAAGGACATCTCATTATGATTTTGATTTGCATTTCCCTAATGGCTAATGCTGTCAGCATCTTTTCATGTGCTTTTTGGCCATTTGTATATATTCTTTGGAGAAATGTGTATTCAAGACTTTTGCCCATTTTTTAATTGGGTTATTTGTCTTTTTGTGATTGAGTTGTAAATTTCTGAACTCTCAGTTTGATTCCATTTGTCTACGTCTATCCTTGAGCCAGTACCATGCTGTTATGATTACTGTGGCTTTGTAACAAGTGTTAAGATTGGGAAATGTGAGACCTCCAATTTCGTTCTTTTTGAAGATGGTGTTGACTATCTGGGGCCCTTTACACTTCTGTATAAATGTGATGATTAGCTTTTCCATTTCTCCAAAAGAAAGCTGTTGGACTTTTGATTGGGATTGTATTGAATCTGTAAACCACTTTGGGTAGAATTGATATCCTAACAATATTTAGACTTCCATTGATGATCTTGGAAATTTCCATTTATTTAGGTCTTTAATTCCTTTAACAGTGTTTTATAGTTTTCTGTATACGTCCTTCACATCCTTAATTAGATTTATTCCTAGATAGTTGTTTCTTTTAGTTGATATTGTAAATGGATTTTTTTCTTGATTTCTTCTTCTGATTGTTCATTACTAGGGTATAGAACACTACTGATTTTTGGGTATTGATCTTGTATCCCACCACTTTGTTGAATTTATTTAATAACAAAGATTTGTTGTGGATTTTCAGGCTCTTCTTTTTCTTGCATCATGTCATCTGCAAAAAGGACAGGTTTTATTTCTTCCTTTCCAATTTTGATGCCTTTTATTTCTTTTTCTTGCCTAAATGCTCCAGTACACTATTGAATAACAGTGGGCATCTTTGCCTTGTTCCCAAAGTTAAAAGAAAAGTTTCACTCTTCACCATTAGGTATGATGTTAGCTGTAGGGTTTTTATATATGCATATTATCATCTTCAGGAAGATTCCTTTTATTTCTAGTTTTCTAAATGTTTTTATCAAAAATAGGTGCTAGATTTTGTCAAATGACTTTCCTACAATTTTTAAAAATTTTATTTAAGTATATCATTCATACATGAACATACATTAACAATAATTATATAGTAAAAGTTGCAAACTTATAAAACAAACATGCATATCATTATACAGGGTTCCCATACATCACCCCACCACCAACACCTTGCATTGTTGTCAAACATTTGTTACAAACTATGAAAGAGCATCAATCGAAATATTACTATTAACTATAGCCCATATTTTACATTTGGTGTATTTCCCCCCCAAAACACCTGATTATTAACACCCTGTATCAGTATTATATATTTGTTACAGTTCACGAAAGAACATTCTCACATTCTGTTAACCACAGTCCATTCCACAGGATTCCCTGTGTTATACAGTCCCATGCTTTGTACAATCACTTTACATTGTGTAGTTTGTTGGTATACAATTGTTTATAGTATCCTCTTATGATCTCTCTCATTTCTAATTTTATTATTTGTATCTTCTTTTTTTCTTTGGCAGACTAGTTAAGGTCAATTTTGTTGATCTTCTCAAAGAATCAACTTTTGGTTTTGTTGATTCTCTCTCTTCTTTTTAAAATTTTATTTATTTCTCTCCCCTTCCCATTCCCCCCCTCCAGTTGTCTGCTCTCTGTGTCCATTCGCTGTGTGTTCTTCTGTGACTGCTTCTATCCTTATCAGTGGCACTGGGAATCTGTGTTTCTTTTTGTTGCATCATCTTGTTGTGTCGAGTTCTCCGTGTGTGCAGCACCATTCTTGGGCATGCTGCACTTTCTTTCATGCTGGGAAGCTCTCCTTATGGGGCACACTTCTTGTGCATGGGACTCCCCTACATGGGGGACACCCCTGAGTGGCAGGGCACTCCTTGCATGCATCAGCACTGTGCATGGGCCAGCTCCACACAGGTCAAGGAGGCCCAGAGTTTGAACCATGGACCTCTCATGTGGTAGGTGGACACCCTATCCATTGGGCCAAGTCCACTTCCCTGATTCTCTCTTTTGTTCTTCAGTTAATTGTGTTTGGTGCCCCTGGTCCTCCTTGCCAAGGAAGCACACTTTATTTTCCTTCAACCCCTTGAATTGCTTTAGGTGATTTGTGTGATTATCACTGATGAGTTGTCTTAAATCCTGTGCCTCATCAGGATTGTGGGCTTATTCCTTTGGCTGTGTCATGTCTTCTGTTTTCTAGTATGGCTTGTAATTTTTTGCTGTTGGCTAGGCATCTAAATATGTTGGTAACTTTACTCTGACAGTCAATTTTTTCTCTCTCGCCTAGTGGTTTTGTTTCATGGCTCTTCTTTGATTTTTGGTTCAGTTTATTCTAAGTCTTTAAAATTGCCCAGCTTAAGTTATCAAAATAGGGCTGGGGACTCACTAATGGGGTGAGAATCCTGGTGTTCTGGGACGAGAGACTCCAAAAAGCATTTTTCTTCTTGCAGTTTCCCAGCTGGCCAGTAGATGAGCTCATTGATGAATCTTTCCACTGAGAATCTCTTTCAATCTCCACTTGTCCATGATTATGGTCTGGACAGAGCTGAGATTCAAAGTGGGCTCTGGGGAAGCAGATGTGGCTCAAGGGATTGGGCTCCCATCTATCATATGGGAGGTCCAGAGTTCGATTTCCAGGGCCTCCTGGTGAAGGTAAGTTGGCCCACGTGGCAAACTGACCTGAGCAGAGAGCTGGCCCATGCGGAAAGCTGGCCTGGGCAGAGTACTGGCCCACAGGGGTGCTGGCCCTCACAGAAAGCTGACGCAGCACGATGATGCAACCAAAAAGAGATGCAGAGGAGAGGCAATAAGAGACACAGCATACCAGGGAGCTGAGGTGCCTCAAGATTGAGCACCTTTCTCCAACTCTGGTGCCACCTAAAGAGAAGACAAGCAGACACAAAAGAACACAATGTGAATGGACCAGAAAGCAGATAGTAAGTGCAAAACAATGGGGGGCGGGCGGAGAAATAAATAAATAAATCTTAAAAAAACCAAAGTGGGCCTCTGCAGGCCAAATTCACTGAAGAGAAACCATTTTCCACCCTCCACTGTATCCTCCCTCTTTCCAGGGAGGAAGATGTCCATTCCCTTCTCAGGTGGTTATCGTGAGCCATGGGTTTTACCCAGGCTGTTTGCCTTGAGGGTAGGGGATAGGTGCTGTTCTCAGCCACAGGGGTTAGTTACTCACGTTTTTTTCATTTCAGCTTCCTCTGCTTTCTGTCCCTTGCCCTTTTGGGGAATGCACAGCATTCTCCTAGTCTGCAGATCCCCTAAGCTGCTCCCTCAGACAGCTTCTTGCTCTCCCTTCATTGTTTTTGTGAGAGAGTTGAGCCCTGCCAATCTACTCTGATGCCATCTTCCCAGAAGTCACTTCTGTGCCCCTTTTCTGCAAGTTCGATGGTCCTGTTTTTTCCCCCCTTATTCTGTCAATTTGGGTGTATTACATTAATTTATTTTCTTATATTAATTCAACCTTCCATACCTGGTATAAATCCTGCCTGAACACATCGTGTATATTTCCTTTAATGTGCTATTGTATTCAGTTTGCTAGTATTTTGTTGAGGATTTTGCATCTACATTCATGGGATACTTGTAATTTTCTTTTCTTGTGTTGTTTCTATTTGGCTTCATATGAGAGTAATATTGACATCTTAGAATGAATTGAGGAGTGTTCCCCCTCTTAAATTTTTTGGAAGAGTTAAGGCAGGATTGGTGTTAAGTTTTTTTGGAATGTTTGGTGAAATTCTTCTGTGAAACCATCTATTCTTGGGCTCTTCTTTTTTGGGAAGTTTTTAATTATTGATTGAATCTCTTTACTAGTTATTGGTTTGTTGAGATCTTCTATTTTTTTTGAGGCAGTGTGTGTAGTTTGTGTGTTCCTAGGAATTTGTCCTTTCCATCTACGTTATCTAATTTGTTGGCATGCAGTTGTTCATAGTATTCTCTTGTAATCCTTTTCATTTCTGTGAGGTCAGTGGTAATGTTTCCCTTTTCATTTCTGAGTTTTGTTATTTGTATCCTTTCTATTTTTTTCTCAGTCTAGCTAAAAGTTTGTCAATTATATTCATCTAGCCAAAGAACCAACTATTTGTTTTTTTATTCTCTGTATTGTTTTTTTAATTATTATTTCATTTATCTCCATTTGAATCTTGTTATTTTCTTCTGTTTGCTTTGAGTTTAGATTATTCTTTTTCTAGTCCTTCCAGTTTTGAGGTTAGGTCTCTGGTTTAAAGTCTTTCTCCATTTTTAATGTACTAATTTAGAGGTATAAATTTCCAACTCAGCACTGCCATTGCTGCATCACATAAGTTTTGATATGTTGTATTTTCATTTTATTTACCTCAAGATATTTCCTAATTTTTCTTGTAATTTCTCCTTTAACTCACTGATTAAGAGTTACAGTGGAAGCAGACTTGGCTCAATGAATAGGGTGTCTGCCTACCACATGGGAGGTCCGTGGTTCAAACCCCAGGCCTCCTTGACCCATGTGGAGCTGGCCCATGTGCAGTGCTGATGCGCGCAAGGAGTGCCTTGTCACGCAGGGGTGTCCCCCGCGTAAGGGAGCACCACGCGCAAGGAGTGCGCCCCATAAGGAGAGCTTCCCAGCATGAAAGAAAGTGCAGCCTGCCCAAGAATGGCACTGCACACACGGAGAGCTGACACAACAAGATGACACAACAAAAAGAAACACAGATTCCTGGTGCCGCTGATAAGCATAGAAGCGGTCACAGAAGAACACACAGTGAATGGACATAGACAGCAGACAATGGGGGGGGGGGAAGATAAATAAAAAATAAATCTTTAAAATTTGACTGGCAATTGTTTTCTCTCAGTACTTTATTTCAACCCACTGTCTTCTTGCTGCCATGGTTTCTGATGAGAAATTGGCACTTAATCTAATTGGTACTCTCTTGTATGTAACACATTGCTTTTCTCTTGCAGCTTTCAGAACTCTCTCTTAGTCCTTTGCACTCAACAGTTTGACTAGTATGTGGCAAGGTGTGTTTCTCTTCAGGTTTATCTAGTTTGGTATTCTCCAGGCTTCTTGGATGTGTATATTCTTGTCTTTTGCTAAGTTTGAAAAGTTTTCTGTCATTATTTCTTTGAATTCTCTTTCTGTCCCTTTCTGACTTTCTTCCCCTTATGAAATTCTCGTAATATATATATTGGTACATTTGATGGTGTCCCACAGGTCTCTTAGGCTATTTTCTCTTTTTATAATCCTTTTGATTTTCTGCTCCTCAGCTTGATTAAATCAAATTGTCTTGTATTTGAGTTCTGATTCTTTCTTCTGCCAGCTCTAACCTGCCGCTTGTGGTCTTCAACTCCAGTAGTTTTGCTTGGTTCCTTTTTTCCTATCTATTTTTGAGATTCTTATATTGTTCATTCATTGTTTTTCTTATATCCTTAAGTTTTTTCTCTGTCTTTTCCTTTATATTCTTGAGCATGTTGAAGTTTTTTGGGTTTTTTTTAGCCTTTCTTGTATGTCCACAATCTGGTCTTCTTCACTGATGTTTTCTGTATTTTTATTCTCTTCCTTTGGATGGACCACCATTTCCCGTTTCTTTGTTTTTCTCATAATCTTTGCTGCACATTGTCCATTTTAATATTTTAAAATGTTAACTCTGGGGTTTAGTCCCTGAGACATCTGTTTCTTGAGTTTGTACCCAGCTAATGATTCAACAGGGATTTTCTTGAGTGTGAGGAACTGAAAAAAACAAAGCAAACCTAAGGAAAAAACATCTTTACCAGTCTTTGCAAATTGGCTTTGTATTGACTGGTGCTCTCCTTCAGAGTTGAGTCCTCCTATCAGGAAGGTCAGCCAAAGATTAATGCAAAGTACAAGGTCCTCCTTGTCTTCTCTGGGCATGTGTCTTGTCCTGGGCTCCTGCTTGCTAGTGGCCCTAAGAGATATTCTGTTTATAGGAATTTCAATGCTGCTTCTGTTCCCCAGGAAACAGACTTTCTCTCACTCCTGGAGTTCCTCTGCAGGTCTTGAAGAAGGTCAGCTTTTGCCTCCTAGCACCAGACTCAATTGTTTCTTACTCGGCTTTGGCTATCTCAAGCTGCTTTTGCCTGGAGGAAAAATTCTGCATGGTTCCCAAGTCAGTCTTTCCAACTGGAACAAGGCCAGGACCCCACAAAGGGAGCACCAGGGGCTCCATATTGCCCTGGGGAGGGATAAGGGAGGTGCTAGATACCAGGAAATTTATTCAGGGCTCCCCAAAGCTGGCTTTCTTGTATCAGCACCTGCACAGCAAGGGAAGTCCTTCACCTGTCTTCTCAGTTCTGAGGAAATGTAACATCTTTAAGTCTTCTCTGCCACCTTTGTGTAGGGTGGGTTGCAACAACAGTTCTCTTCAGAGCCAGGCCTCCAGAGATCTGAAGAAGTTAATCAAAAGCAGTGATCAATGCTCAGACTGTATGTTCCTGGCTCTTCGGAACTAGGTTTTTACATCACACCCTGGTACCAGCAAGCTGTGCCAGTACTTTATTGCTGCCTGATGCGAGGTTGGGTGATGGGTGACAGCTGCCACCGCAGAGTGCAATTCAGTGGTACTTACTGCAATTTACCAACCCCTTCCTCCCACCCTTCTCTGAATGCTGCACAGCATTCTATTGAACTCCAGCGTTCTGAAATATGTGTTTCAGATTTATCCTGCCTGCTTATTAGTTGATCTGGTAGACAGACTGATTCCTGGAACTTCCTACTCTGCCATCTTCCCATAATCCTTCTGGTATTTTTTTATTCAGCATAATATTGCAATTATATTATACCATATCATTAAACACATTTATGCAGTTATACATCCAAAACATCGTTTTTATAGCTACAAGGTATTCCATTATATACAATCTATATGTTCTATATTATAAATTATGTGTGCAACCAAACCATTAGTGTGGGTGCTTATATTTTTCCAATGATTTTGTTGTTAATAAATATAATTAATAGCACTATGATAATTGTAGTAAATCCTTTTATACCTTCTTATTAAACTCATTTTCTTAGTGTAATTTCTGAGAAGTGGAATTGCAGGCTCAAAGTGCACAAAGTGCATTTTAAGGTATTTTATATATATTGCAAAATTCAATAGGCACATTTAGATTTTTTATGAATAACATTTTCTACTTATAAGAAATTTTACAGGTCTATTAAATTATCATACCAAAATTTTCACTTTCTTTCTCTACACTTAATAGCATCATAACAAGGCTAGATTATGGCAGTGAAATTACTACTCTGAAATTGTAAGAGGTCTTATTTTTCACTTAAAGTAAAATTCTTCTACTATTTAGCAGCTGTTCACTTTCTTCCACAAGTTACATATCAATAATTGAGCTTGTAGGTCAATCTTTTGCTCTATTAATAGAGACAAATCTTTCTAGTAGTTTCATTCATCTTTTGATTTAATTGATCATATTGTATAGAACAATATCCTGTCATTATTTAAATTAAGTGAATTTAAAGCAGACTATTCTAAACCTTTTTGATTTGCAAATTTACTTATAAATGCCATGCCCATCTAACAATTAAAATACTCAATCTCTTATTAATGCAGCAGGAAAAGCAACAGTTTTGGCTTATATTTACTTTAAAATCATATATATATGTATGCATTTCCTATTATGGATATACTTTATTGCTTATAGATATGGAATAAATTAACTACGAGGCTAAGTATTTGCAAATGCATTTGGTTATTGCTTCTTATCTATAAAAAAGACCACTGCCTAGATACTCCTTTCCTGCTATCTCAACCCTTAGCAAACAAGAGCACAATTTAGCACTTTGCTTGATGATTAACGCTGTTAAAAGGCTCAGAAAATGCTGATGGTTAGACAAGGACTAGAGCATTTTAGCTTAGAAGTTCATAGCATAGACTATTCCTTCATTCACTCAAAACTGAGGAATATGTAGAGAAATATGTCCCTTTCAGGGACAACTCTATGACATGTATGAGTTTCCCTAAGTAATTTAATGGGAATATACAAAATGCATTAAGAGATAATATACTAATTTGATATACTTCAGAAACATTTTGGACATGGGAATTAGGTCATTTTTTATAGAAAAATATGATTTTAAAAAACACAACGAAATGGGCCATGGTATTATGCCTTTAATCATCTGGACAAAACAATGAGCTAATTATGTATAATGACTCTGCTATACTTTCAACACCTTCAGGGATCAATTTCTTCCAACAGTGAACCAGCCAGTACCACATGGTCTGCTCTAAAGCAATGACCTCTCTGATTCAAATGCAAAATGCTATTGCAGATGAAATTCACTGGGACAAAATGTTCAATAGAAAGATTACATTTCCAGTGGGGCAGAAAGATATTTGCCAGCATCTCATTAAGGCTTCGACACAAAGTCTTGGATTTCAATCAGCATTGAGATAGGATGGCAATAATCCAGTAGCAAAAATGTAGCAAAGGCTTTGTTTCCTGTAGCATTATGCATTTTTCCATCTACAATAAAATCCTGAAAAAATTTCCAAGAGAATAGATAAGGAAAGAAATAACCTTGTAGTAATTTTAATGCCAGCCACACAACATGTTCTGCGAATCCTCTGTGGCCTGATAACTTTGCCTCTCACTTGGGGAGGAGAAGGTGACATCATTTACATTTAGCCCAACACAAGAAAAAGCCTGAAATTCTCTGCACCATAAATGTAGCATCAATTCTTCCACCTTTGCAGCCCCACCTCCCATCATTAATATACTCCAGCCATTTTATCGCCGGCATTTTATCCTCTTCCCCTAGAAGTAATTTACCGACTTAATGGAAATGTGAGAGATTTGCTTTAACGGATTTTATGAATTTAAGCAAAAGGTCCCACTGAACATTTCCCAGTGGAGAAAGGTTATTCTTTGGCCAGGAGGCATTTGTAATAGTTCCGTAATCAAAGAAAGATTTGCCTCAGGCTTGCTAATTTGCTCAGTCTCTTAAGTAACAAAGGGGTCTAAACTCTGCCTCTCGTTTTAAAATGAGCCCCATAAAAGCTTCCAGCTTAGCAAGAACTCTAAGAATCCATAATCTGAGCTTTTAACCCCATTTCAATTTGTGCAAGTGTAATATCATTAGGGACTGATTTCTACCACAGGGTAGCTGTGGCTTTTCATGGAATTTAGTTCTTCGTCTGCGAGGTGCCAGGATGGGGCGAATACTTTGAAGAAGGCAAACTATTACTGATTTCTGCAGTAGCTGAAGGTGTGTTGTTTCCCAGAAAGATCAGATGCTGGGAATACTGCAAATTTCATGAGAAAGTCTCTTTCCTCTGAAACTTTTGGTCAAATACTACCTTAAGAACTCTAGATTGGACTTTTTAAAAACCAATTTTTTGTTTTCGTTTTTGTTTTAGGAGGTACCAGGGATTTTACCTGGGACCTTGTACATGGGAAGTAGGTGCTCAACCACCGAGCTACGCCTGCTCCCCTCTACATAGGATTTTGATTAGGAGGTGGAAAATTCAACTGAACTCTTCTTAATTTGCATAGCTGGGTCTAAAAGGATATAATCAGGCAGAGTTATGTCACTTTATTCACAACTGTCCCCCCGGGTCTAGAACAGTGCCAGGCACTAGCTGTTTAATAAATTTTGGTTGAATGAGTGATAGAACAGTTCATTGCCACTGTTCATTCAGAAGAGACTTTTGTTTTACCTCAGCTTGTGTCAACAGCCCACCATTCTTTGACTGACTTCTCTGGGCTGGTTTCCCCAGCTCCTGGTGCTTCCCAAACACCTGTGTCTGGAACCAACTAATCAAATGGCACAAATTAATGGGAAAATGTAATGAATTTAGGGCCTCAATTCAGAAAACAAGTAGAAGAAAATTGACCCACAAACCCATAGTTTTGCCCAACAAACTTGGCATTAAAAAAAAAAATCTATACATTGAGACCCTGGGATAACCATGTTTGCCAGAATACCTGGGATAGTTCTAATTCTAAATATTTCCCTGCCTTTTTAGTCATTGTTGAACCATGTGGTTGTCAAAATCAGACTAGGAGATAGGGAAAAAAAGAAAATAGCAGGAAGAAGGGAAGGTGTCTGCCCAAGCTTAATTTACTAATTGATCCCCTCTAGATATGTCATTTTGAAAATTATTAAAAATCCCATCAAGTGTAGACAGCCCGTGCAATAACATAAGGGTGATAAGAATGCCAGCATAGAAAGACTCTCAGAATCTTATTTCCAAAGTAATATCAAGAGTGGTAGAACTAATTATTGTTGGCTAATACATGTCAATTAATAACTAATAAAAAATAAAATTAAAAAAACAACTAATAGGTGAAAAAATACAGCACATTTGGGGAACTGGAATGGTTCAGTCTGACAGAAACATAAGCATGCTTGTTTCCTTACCAATGCTATCTTCATCTCTGTTAAAATTCTTCCTGAAATGATTTTGACAATATTCTTTGATAATCGGTAACAAATGTCTAACAACAATGCAAGGTGTTGGTGGAGGGTTGATGTATGGGATCCCTGTATAATGACATGCATATTTGCTTTGTAAGTCTACAACTTTCACTATACACTTTTTGTTCTATGTTCATATATAAATGATATAAAGATAATAATAGGGTGGGTTGGGGGGAAATATTTTGGTTACTAGTAACATTTGGACAGTGCTCTTTAATCATTAGTTTAAAGACCTTGCATTGTTAAACTGTTTCCTGGGACTGGAGTCATTGCCATTGTCACTAAGGGCAGGACTGCAGCCTCTTACGCTCTATACCCACAAGTCAAACAGCTTAGGTTATCTCTGAAGAGACAAAGAGCCTCCCACCCATAGCCCACATCACCCCTACATGGGTGACACCCCTGCATGGCACAGCACTCCTTGTATGCATCAGCACTGTGCATGGGCCAGCTCCACACGGGTCAAGGAGGCCCGGGGTTTGAACTGCGGACCTCCCATATGGTAGGTGATGCCCTATCCATTGGATCAAGTCCACTTCCCCTCCCTTAGATATCGATGCACGCCACGTACAGTTAAACAAGAACAGATTATTGTTCTAGTGCCCTAGATTAGTCTGTTTGTTGAGTCAGCAGTTTTATTTCCGCTCACCAACTAGAGTTGGTTTCAGAGATCTGGAAATCAGTTTTTCTTTTGACTTCCTAATGGACACAAAACCTGTAACAAAGAGTAGGATTGTGCATTGTCTTTTGACTATTTTCCTCCATATGAGGATTGGATGCTTTTAAAGTCAACTCGGTTAAATCCTCCTAAAACAATTACATCTCAAGAACAAAACAAAAAGAACATCCCAACCACTCACCTATACATTCCTTTCATGTACTACAGATATATCTTGCAGTAATTTTGCTTCTTTTGCAATAAGAGTTTCCAGTTGTCTTGTCTGTCGTCTTTGCAGGCATATAATCTTTTCTTTGAGAATTGGAACTATTTTTAGCGATTAGAATTCCAATACAAACATGACAAGATATGACTACAAGAGCCTGATTATCCTACAAGAATATTCTCTGGTAGTTAGTTATTTCCTATATTTGTGCTTAGAAGCAACCAAAGCTCCTCCCCCTTCCTACGAGGGAAGTTGCAATAATGTTTTCATTAGAGGCTCTGATCAGGGCTATGTAGGTATTCTCAGTAGCTCCTACACTGCCAAGAATACAAGAATTATTTGAGAAAAAAAAAAAAGATTGTAGGCTTTCAAATTGTCTTTACACAACCCCCTTATATAAATTAAGACATTTCTTGTTTAGCCCCTCACAAGTTGACAGACAGCAGTTACAGGAAGAAAGAAAAATGAATCCTCTGTCCTTGCCATTTTGTCTCATTTGTCGTTTGAAGAGAGACATTATGCATTTACCATGCAACCTTTCTTTTTCTCAAAGACCCAGACATGAAGAGAGAAACTGTACCAAAATCCAAGAAGACAGGAGAAAGAAATCGAAGAAAGATGGAGAACAGGAAATACATGTTAAAGGACTCCAGGACAAGGAGGAAAGGAAAGGATTCTAAAAGACTGTCAAATCTGATTAGATTAAGTTGCTTAAGCAAGGAATTTGGGAGGCTCAGAGTTTGTGTGTGTATGTGTGTGTGTGTGAGTGTGGTTTTTATGGTCATGATTTTAAGTCTTTAACTTCTTAACGGCTGAGTTGTATATTTGGTCACAATCAGGGCATATACAGTTTCAAGCTCTTAAAATGAGACTCAAGTCAGGGACTATCGTGTAAGGGATTATTTTGGTGAAGACAATCAGGACTTGAGTAGTTTTCCTTTGCATTCTCACGGTAACAAAATCTACCTTCTGGTTTTGGGCTCAATGTTTTACATATATCCTAGATCATTTAACTCTGGAATGTTTGAAGGACAAAATTATTTCCTTTTATTAATTATTTTGCTGGAGTGAGCTGAGTGAATAACAATAATTCTTTAGGGGAGTTTTTAAGAAAAAGGGAATTTTCATGATCAAATTCAGAACTAAGAAGACAACATAACAACAATATTTTAAATTAACACTTTATAGTAAGGTAAGTACAAAATGCAAATATTTTATATTGTTTTCTTAGCTCCAGAAGATTCTATTTAATTTAAGGAAATGCTTCAAAAGACATGAAGGAACTAGCAATTACAGAGTGCCTACTGCATGGTGAGCACTGTGTGGTCATTTACAGTGCATGTAGCCCTCCATATAGTCCTGAAAAGAAGGCATTATCATCTTCATTTTACAGATGAGGAGACTGAGGTGAAGCAACTTGCCTGAGATCACATAACTTGTAATTGACATAACCAAAATAAAAACCCCAATCTGTTTTAGTCCAAAAGCATGTAATCACTCTACTTCCCCCCTCCCCCTGCCCTCAGGGAGTTAATTGTCTAATGGGGGATATGACAAACACTCAAAAACATATGACCAAAGCTGAATGTTAAAGATGCTTTTAGAGATGCTTAAACAGTACCTTGGTACTCCAAAGGAGAAAGAGATCTCACTGGGTTGGAAAAATGATGCAAGCCTTAACTGCCTAGTAATTTCTGAGAAGAGCTTTGAAACAAGGGTAGAATTACAATAGGCAGAGAAGGGGTGGGGCAGAAGGTCATTCAGAAGAAAAGAGTGTGAACACTGAGATTGGGAAATACAATTTTTAGAGAAACAGCAAGCCCAAGGTTCAGCCTTCTGAGTATAGCATGATTTGGAACTTGGCACAGCAGACTGGCTACCACCGTCCCAGAACCCTTCAGCCCCATCTCAGAGTACTATCAACCAGTAGGAACCCATGATTCAGAACATATGAGAGAGGCGTCTTGCTGAGAAAAAAAAAATAGACCCAGCATATTTCTGACTGCTATCAGGGGTGGCTGCCTGCTCTGGGTCCTTCGCGTCTTGCCAGGCACACCCATCTTATCCTCCTTCCACCTTCCAGTTTCTCCAACACTCCAAGGTTTCCTCCCACCTTAGGGCTTGTACACCTGTCTGTACCCCCATCCCCACCCTCATCAGGATTCTTAGGTGAAAGCACCAGAAATTGACCAGGGCTCACTTCAGTATTAGAGAAACATATTGGAATATATTTCCAGGAAGGCTGGCTTATCAGATTTGGGGAACAGGAAGAAACAAAGCAAAGCTGGGCAACCAAAACTTCTGGCAAAATCACACTCAAAACCAGTCCAAAGGGGACCTGTTCCCTCTGCCTCTGGATGTGAAGCTCCATATTGCTAGACAATGGAAACTTAGAGTCACCACTCCAGAATCTGGACGTTGCCACCACGGTCACTGCCACCAAAACAAATTCTCCTCAGCTTTGCATCTCGGGCAGGTGACTGTGATTGTCCGAGGCCTGGGTCATGTGCCCATACCTTAACTGCAAAGAAGGCTCAGAAGGTGAGTAAATGGACCTATCTCCCACCAAGATTCCACAAACACAGAAAAGGAACTCAGATGCCAGGGAGCCAAAATCCTCACTTCTCCTTGCTTGTCTCAAGACCACTCCTTTACAATTCAGTTCTATGTTGAAATGACACCTCCTCCAAGACGCCCTCCCTTAATCACCATATCTTAATGAGATCTCCCCTCCATTGTTTTCTGCACCAGGTTTCTTCCTTCTCAACACTTACCACAGTCAGGAATTATTTTAGACTGCACAGATCATGGGCACAAGCATCTCAACTGTGCTGTACACATTTGCTTCCCAGGGCCCTTGCCCATGCCTCATACAGAGTGCTCTGGTAGATATTTATTGAATGAATCGATAAATGCATGAATACCCAGAAGGCAGAGACTCTATCTGCTTAATTTTCTTTAAGTAAATACAGCTTTGCATTAAAGAGAGAGTTCCCACAAATTATAATAAAAATTAGTTGAATTATTTTAGAGTCATAGCCAGAGTAAGAGTAGAAACCATTCTTATTACTCAGCACAGGACCATGCATAGTGTATTAGTTAGCCAAAGGGGTGCTGAAGCAAAGTACTAAAGTCTGTTGGCTTTTACAAAGGGTATTTATTTGGGGTAAAAGCTTACAGTACAAGGCCCTAAAGCTTCCAACTTAAGGCTGCTTTTTCACCAAAGTCAGTTGCCATGCATTGAAACAAGATGGTGATCTCTGCCTGTTCTCTCCTTCCTTCTTCCTCTTAAGGCTTGGTGGGCCTGGGTTCTTGTGATTTCGGCTGTAGGCTGGCATAGGGCTTGTCTCTCAGGGCTTCCCATATCAGTCTGGCATAGGGCTCATTTTTTTATAGGCCTTATCAGCTGCTCAGCTGCTCTGTTCTCTTCAGCTGCAAACTATCAGGCAAATGGTTCATCTCTCCCTGGTGCTCCAGGATCAAATGACAGGAAGCGCTAGCTCCTCTTTCATGTCTATGGAGCTCTCTCTTCCATTGCGTCTTCTTGCGAGAGTGTCTGCTTTTCAGCCCTCTAAGGGGTGGGGACTCAGCCCTGAGTCACACCCTCCTGACCTGGACAAATCAAAAGCCCTAAACTGATTTAATACAATCAAAGGTATTATACCCAGAGGAACAGACCAGTTTACAAATATAATCTTTCTTTTTGGGGTTTGTAAATCTCATACTGCAACATATAGTTATGCATTTCCATTAATTTTTAAAAACTTATTTAGTGAATAATATTTCTCTAACTGGCATACTATGGATTTTTCACTCATCACATTTTCTGCTCATAATTGGTCTCTTATCTGAAAACATAAGGGTAAGAGAAAAAAAAGTATATCTTGCATCCTATTGCAAATCATATATATTATAATCTTGCATATTTTCATATGCCAAATGTTTTCTTATAGAGAGCTTCAAAATTGCAATCCAGAAGTGGAATACTAACTAATGACTTCCCACTCTGTCAGGATCTGAGATCATCAAACCTTTTCGTGAATTTCTCCTCCACCACTACACTGTTAGATCCTTTCCTGGTGCTTTACTCTGCTTTTATTGACTGCAGCATCTCAGCAAATACATTTTTAATTCCCTATCAACGTTAAGTGAAGAGACTTGCCAGTCTCCACTTCCCGCAACCCTGGCTCCCTGCTCTGTGCCTCTAGATTTTGCACTTAACTCTAGTCTAGCACTTCTCCACTACAAGACTTTGAGACACTGAGGGCTAAGCCCTTGTCTTACAGATCTTTGCATTTTCAGAATATTCACCATAGACCTGGGTACACATTATTACTCAGTGAATGTTGGCGGCATGAAGCCAGTGCTATTTTAAAGTCTATTTTAAACAAGTGCATGTCCTTATCTCTACATTTAGTGTAGCATTCTGCACACACTGATTACAAAGCAACTGCAGATGTCTGACTGGAGGTATCACTCACAGGCTCCTGTCCAACCATCCTAGAAAACCTAGAGCTTGCACTAAAAGGGTTTCACAGGATTTGCTCCACCCCCAAAACTTTGTGCAATTTTTTTTGCATGTAGATGTATTTTTCCAATTTGAGGCCATAGTTTCCATCAGCTCTTCTCTCTAATGAGTTAGAAAAACTTAAGAACTGCTGCTCCAAAGGCTCCAGATGACCAAACCCAAATCATCTGTTGGAAGTATAGGTGGAGAAAGATTCTACCTACATGCGTACTTTCTCTATCACTGTATTCCCTGGAAAAGGAGTAGTAGTAGTAGTAGCAGCAGCAGCAGTAGTAGTGGCAGACATCCACTGAATACTTAATATGTCTAATCACTGCTCCAAATGCTTTACATGTGTTTTCTCATTTAAACCTAAAACCCTACTAGATAAACAACTCAATCAGAGAAAAATTGTGTGTGTATGCGTGCGTATACACTCACTAATGCACATGTAGGTATAACTGGGCAAGAACTTTGTTGTTCTTTTAGGTCTTAGCTTTAAGTTTTTGTGTGATGATCTATTTACACTGGATACATTTGTTTCATTTAATGTTCTCACTTTAAGTAGAGCCCAACTCATTGTCACAAATAATTTATGATTTGAAACAATATATCTTTGATGGGTAACTTGAGATTGAGAAACTGGATGTTCTGGATAGCATACCTTTTCAATTAATTGATGGTTTACCCATTAATGCTTTAAACCTTTTCCTAAATCACTAATAGCCCTGAATAAGATGTATGGACTTTGACCCTTGGATCTTTCCTAAAGTTTAGGGCTCTATTTCAATGTTACCAGTGCTGGCCAGGCCACACACTTGAATGACACCCTGCTGCCCATTACCTCACCCAGATACTGTCATGGGTTCCAGGGTCTGAGCAGAGGCTAGAAAATTAAATTATTCTTCAAATTTTGTGCAAATTCCAGTGTCTTCCTATTTTATGCATTCTCCCATCCCTGACACACACACCACACACACCTTACAAATGTGTACAATAAAAATCCATTGATTTCAATTGAGCTCAGAATGTCTTCTACCTGAATATCTTTGTCTGTGTTAACTCATCCCGAATGAGTCACCGAGACACTCTTAGAAGTGGTTCACTAAGGCAGCCTTGCCCAAGTTAGATGGAGATAGTGTAGGCTAAAGTGGTCTCACAACATTGAGTAGCCTTGTTTAGCAGGTGGTAAGTTTCTTCATCTAGAATCAGTACTTTACATATACCACTTTTTCTTGGCTTTTCTCCTACCTGTCTTTAACATTCGGTGCTCAACCTCTGAGCCATATTGGTTTATTCATTTGTTTACTTGTTGTTAATTTCTTTGTTTTTAGGAGGCACCAGGACCTCTCATGTGGGAAGCAGTCGCTCAACTGCTTGAGCCACATCCACTCCCTCATTGCCTTTTTTTTTGTAAAGATTTTTTGTTTTTCAATTACTCTCCCCTCCCCCTCCTGCCCTGCCCAGTTGTCTGCTCTCTGTGTCCATTTGCTCTGTGTTCTTCTGTGTCTTGTCAGCGGCATGGGGAATCTGTGTCTCCTTTTTTTGTTGCATCATCTTGCTGCATCAGCTCTGTGTGTGTGCAGCACCACTCCTGGGCAGGCTGCACTTTCTTTTGTGCTGGGCGGCTCTTCTTACAGGGTGCACTCCTTGCACATGGGGCTCCCCTACGCGGGGGACACCCCAGCACGGCAGGGCACTCCTTGTGCACATCAGCACGGCATGTGGGCCAGCTTGTTACACAGGTCAGGAGGCCCTGGATTTGAACCCTGGGCCTATATGGTAGGGAGATGCTCTATCAGTTGAGCCACACCTGCTTCCCTCTACTTACTTCTTGAATGTAAGTATTCTCCAGTGTTCCACATATCTCTTTTCCTCCTATGTTCATTATGCCAGAGCATTTTTATCTATATCTATCTTCAACTATCATTTACCTATATGCATATGGCACTCCATTTATACATTTCCAATCTAATACCTCTTTTGAGCTCCAAATCTATACATGCAATTGCTTACTGTACATCCTCACCTTGATGCCTACTGGCTCCTCAAGTTAAATATTTCCCAAACTACATCACTATTTTTCCCATCCTTCTATATTCCCTAACAATATTGAGACATAAATTCTACAGCATTTGCTCTGTTCTTCTCTGCTGTGTGTTTTACAGAAGCAGGCCCCCAAGGATACCTACTGCTATTCAAGAATACCAGTGACTGAGTGAGTATGGCTATGTAACTTAGAGGTAAACTATTAGCATGCCACATTACCCAACAGTTTTACTAATTACAAGGTGATGCTTTGATGTCCATCTGCCCAACCTCTCACTTTCTCAACTGATTCTAAATTTGAGTAGAGAAAAAGGCAAATACAATGCCTCCAAAGAGTTCTAAAGTCTTCTATCTCCCTCACTCCTCCATATCCAAATGTTTAAAGTAAAGGGCAGCTTTCCAATGTTATTCAGGGTGCCCAAAAAGGGATCCTAATTACTATTAGAATTGATTAGAAATATGGTGCTGTTGTGGAATTTAAGAGAAGTTTAATTATTTGAGTATAGAGAGGCCAGGACTCAGGAATGATTTTGAGAAGGAAAAATGGTTCATTGACGGCCGGCCTGACTCGGGAGCTTTCAGTTTGAATTCTGAGCCCCGAACAAGATTTTCAAATGTCTTTTATACAGAGAGGAAAGGCCAAATGGTCCCTTTGTTTCAGTTCTCAATAGGCTTGAATTAGCATATATATCTTCCACATCTTAGGTAAGCTTTTAGCATGGACTCCAGACATTCTAGATAAGCTGTTAGCATATTTACTTTTTGCATTTCCCCTAAATACTTAAAGTTTATAGCCCTTGCATTGTTAAACATTTCTTGGGACTGGAGCTGCTTCCACTGTCCCTAAGGGCAGGACTGCAGCCTCTTACCGTTCCACACCCACAATTCAAACAACTTAGTTATCTCTGAAGAGACAAAGAGCCATCCACCCATAGCCCACATCAGTGCCAGTTCCACATGCAACTTTTTTTTAAAGATTTATTTTACTTATTTATTTATTTCTCCCCATCCTCTTGTTGTTTGTAATTGCTGTGTCTGTCATCTTGTTTCTTTAGTAGGCAACGGGAACTGAACCTGGGTCTTCCAATGTAGGAGGGAGGCGCTTAATTGCTAGAGCCACCAGTGCTTCCTGCTTTGCTGTGTCACTCATGTTTTCTTCTAGTCTCTTATTGCGTCATCTTGTTGCATTTGCTTACCACACCTGCCCATCACACCAGCTCGTTGTCTTCTTTAGGAGGCACTAGGAACTGAATCAGGGACTTCCCATGTGGTAGGTGGGAGCCCAATCGATTGAGCCACATCCACTTCCCACAACTTCTTTTGTAAGTGGTAAAATGTACATTGGTCTCATTCCTGGAAAATATCGCCCTTGAATAGTAAAAGGCAAACAACATAGAGACACAGACTCTCTCTCTCACTCTCTCAATCAAACTTTATTTCAAATTCAAAAAATAAAATAACAGGGAAACGGACGTTGGCCCAGTGGTTAGGGCGTCGGTCTACCACATGGGAGGTCCGCAGTTCAAGCCCCGGGCCTCCTTGACCCGTGTAGAGCTGGCCCATGTGCAGTGCTGATGTGTGCAAGGAGTGCCCTGCCATGCAGGGGTGTCCCCCGCGTAGGGGAGCCCCACGCGCAAGGAGTGCACCCATAAGGAGAGCCGCCCAGCGCGAAGGAGGGAGCAGCCTGCCGAGGAATGGCGCCGCCCACACTTCCTGTGCCGCTGACGACAACAGAAGCGGACAAAGAAACATGACGCAGCAAAAAGACACAGAAAACATACAACCGGGGGAGGGGAGGGGAATTAAATAAATAAAAATAAATCTTTAAAAAAATAAAATAAAATAAAATAAAATAACAGACAAAAGGCAGCCCAACAAGTTATGGATAGGGAATGGTGGGAGGTGTGGCAAGTGGAGAATGTGGGAATCCCTTGTGTGTTTCTTTTGCCTGTAGTATTTTATGTAGCCTGAGTATCTTTTAAAAATAAATTAAAAATATATTTTAAAAAAATAAATTATGGAAGCATTACTCCTAAAAAGTTCTCTTTCTCTCTTCACAGGCATTGTTCTAATCTTCGGTGAGTGCTTCTGCTGAATGTTTCTTCCCTGAGATGACTTGTTTTTTCCTGAAGCCAGTAGTTACAGTCAGCTGAAATCCTAAACTTAACAATGCATACCTGAAACAGTCATTTTATTCTATTATCTGAATTTAAGCCCATTTATTATGTCATCTGTTTTGAATATCTTCCATTTGCTTCTCCAGATCCTCTTTCCACCTGTTTTCACCCTGCTTTCTGCCTCAGAAGCCTGGCCTAAGGTTGGATCTGACCAATAGGACACTCCAGCAGGAATCAGCAGACTGTGATGTCAGGGTGCTTATTCCCTTGGTTTCCTCCCTGTGAGATCACCTTGAGCTCTGTTGGCTCCTGGGCAGAAAGTCACTGCTCCTCTCAAGGTGGCTCTAGCTATAGGAGTCTCTCTCCTTTCAGGTTTTAGTCATGCTGTCTCCTTATCCCTCAGGCCTGGGGCAGGGTTGGTGGGATGCAGGGGAGGGCAACAGCTCTGATGCTTTGAGCTCCAGACTGAGTCCTACAGTATCCCTTGTGGTTTTCTACATTCCTCCTACACCCAAGAAAATTACAGTCACTTTGGTGACTCCTTGAAGTATCCCAATTCGAATGTTACCATCTCTTTTAGGGTTCTTACTGCTTTAGTCAATGAAAGTAAATTAGTGCATGAATTTCTATATTCAATTGCTTCCACATTCAAATTTTATTCATAGAAAATCGCTTTGTTCCCAAATCCATGAAATAAATGTTGTACCAAATTATTACACTGCTCAAAACTCTCATGTGTCCCATGCCCTGCATTACTCAAGGGGTCCTACTAGTTCTACTTTATAAATATCTCAGACCTATTCTCAGCTCTCCCATTGTCTTTTTTCATCTCCCATCATTTCTCACTTATATTACTAACTGATCTCTCTACGCCTGTTCTTGGTTCCCCATCCACCCACCTTCCATACAACTACTGGAAATATTTTTTAAAATAAAAATTTGATGATCTTACCTCTCTGCCTAGAAATGCTCTGCGGTTCTCAGTTGCCATCAAGATAAATTCCAAACTCATTAGCACTCATAATGTGGAGCCTGTCTCAACTTCTACTGCTCTTGCCCACATTATATCAAAATATGTTCTTTGCCCAGAATATTTTGTCCCAACTTGTTCACCTAATTCTTATATATTCCTTAAGATACACCTTGCATATAATTTGCTTTTGAAAATCATTTCCGACACCTGCACTCTCATAGCACTTCCCACTCTAAATTTTCACTATAATGCAAAATATTATTTAACACCCTCACCTGCCACTAAGCTCTCTGCTGCATAGTACTGTGCCTGATACAAAAAAAAAAAAAAAAAAAATCTCAGTAAATGTTTTTGAATGAATATTGAATGCAAGATCCTATGGAGGCAATACATTTTTTGTTGCCATTCATGGTCCTCATGTACAGCACAACATAATGAAAAGGGGAGACCACGGGGGACATCTAAGAAGGAGAAGAAGCTGTGGCCAGCATTGCAGAGAATGTGAAGGAGAGAGAGATCTGAGGCTTGTGTCATAAGGAGAGAAATTCTGTGACGAGATTGCCAGACACAGGTAAGCACACCGGGCAGTTCCAAGATCTGAACTTTGGACAGAGCCCCTGGGAACTTGAAGGCAACAGTTTTCACTTCTTTTGTTTTTATTTATTTATTTTTTTTATTTTTATTTTTTAAAATTATTTATTTATTTATTACTTCTTTTGTTTTTAAACAGTGGAACACTCTTTTTCAAACAAAATCATCTTTTAAAACCCAATATGCAAAACAGATAAAACCAGCATTTATCAGCATGGGTTTATTTTATAAAATCAGCTTTAAAACACTTAACATTTACTTATTATAAAATTGATCAGGAAGAGATGAGATGTGGAGGCATTTTCGGGACTTCATGTTGTCCTAGGTAGTGCTGCAGGGACAATTACCAGACATTGTAGATCCTCCCATGGCCCACTGGATGGAACATGGGAGAGTGTGGGCTATGATGTGGACCATTGACCATGGGGTGCAGCGATGCCCAGAGATGTACTCACCAGATGCAATGGATGTGTCATGATGGGGGCGGTGGGGGTGAATGGGGACCTCATATTTTTTTAATGTAATATTTTTAAAAAAATGAATTAAAAAAAATAAAATTGATCAAATAAACACAAACATTTGAAACTGAGGTTCATGGATGGTAATTGCAACCTTACAGCAATTTAAGCAATGAAAAAAATTTGAATCAGATGCTTATAGACTCTCTCTAAATATGGACTTCTAGTGTTCAATAGAACACAGTTTGACAAACACTGCCTCAGCATCAAGCTCTTCCCACAAAGACAGGCCTTTCTCAGCCATATAAAATCTCACAAAAATCAGTTATAGGCATACTGTCTGGCCTGGGACAAAAATTCCCTCCAGCTGTACAACTATGAAACTTACAAAACAAGTTATCTGTTTCCAGTATACAAAGGAGGGACAGTCATTCAATAAATGTTATCATTGCCATAGGGAGAAACTGGAAGGAAAACAGAGGTCATGAGTCCCAAACAGTTCTGAAAATCTTCAGGTGAAGGCCATTAGATTTCAGAGTCTGAACATCATCTAAGAAGGTTGGTTTCTTCTCCTTGGGGCCTTATGGAGTGGCAGCCCCACCCATCCAAGGGCTTGCCAGGGGCCATCTTCTCAGCTCCACCCTCATTGAGCGCCTGGGTGGTGGCCAAGTTCTAGGCCTCACCCTCCAAGAACACTGGCGTGGCGGCCATACTCTCCCCAATCTCTGGGGTAACAGGCCCAACCTCCTCAAAACAGTGGGTGGTAACCAAACTCTCCCCAAACCCCAGAGAATGTGCTCTACTTTCGCTAAAGCCTGGGATGACAGCTCTCTCCCTGAACAATGGGATGGAAGGCCTGCCCTCTTCAAATGCCAGGGCAAACTGACCCTTTCCACACATAGGTGGGGTCCCTCTCTTGGCCTGAGAACATATCCTAAGTTGAGACCTCAGCTTCCACGGTTCTGCCTTTGAAGTCATTTTTCCTTCAAGTTCTCACTTTTCTTTCTTTTTTTTTTTTTTTTGTTTATTTTTTTTTTATTGATTTTGTGATAATATTACATTAAAAATATATATGTGAGGTTCCATTCAACCCCATCCCACCACCCCACCTCTCCCCCCTCCCCCCCCCCCCGCAACACTCGTTCCCATCATCATGACACATCTATTGGATTTGGTAAGTACATCTTTGGGCACCTCTGCACCTCATAGTCAATGGTCCACATCATGGCCCATACTCTCCTCCATTCCATCCAGTGGGCCCTGTGAAGATTTACAATGTCCAGTGATTGCCTCTGAAGCACCATCCAGGGCAGCTCCATGTCCCAAAGATGCCTCCACCTCTCATCTCTTCCTGCCTTTCCCCATACCCATCAGCCACCATGTCCACTTTCCCAATCCAATGCCACCTCTTCTATGTGGACATTGGATTGGTTGTGTCCATTGCACCTCTATGTCAAGAGGAGGCTCAGATTCCACATGGATGTTGGATGCAATCCTCCCACTTTCAGTTGTAATCACTCTAGGCTCCATGGTGTGGTGGTTGTCCTTCTTTAACTCCATCTTAGCTGAGTGTGATAAGTTCTCACTTTTCTATCCTGTTTAGTCCAGGCAGGCAGTGGTTCTGTTCATACAGATAAAAGAAAAAAACCATGTTGGTTTTGCATGCAAAAAACAGGGTTCCAAGCCATCAGAAATAAAAAGACAGTAAGACTTTCCACAGATCTTTCCTGAATAACTGCATTTCCAAACCTGACTTACCCTGAAATGACTCTCTGGCTCCATATACAGTTAAAGCCTCACATGGGGCCCTATTCTCTGGGGACTCATTTTCTGGAAGTTCAGAATTTCACAAACTATTAATTTCTGGTTTCTTTGTGCCCAAGAGTTCAGTTCTCAGCTTAACCATTTTCTCTCACATTTTGCTATAAGCTGCAAGGAGAAACCAGGCCACACTTTCTACATTTGGTTTGGAAAGTTTCTCAACTAAATGTCCAACCTCATCACTTTCAAATTCTGCCTTCCATTTAACATCAGAAGTCAAGTTTGCCAAGTTCTCTGCCACTTTAAAACAAGGATTGCCTTCCTTCCAGTTTGCGGTGACACAGTCATCATTTCTGTCTAAGGCCTCATCAGAAGTATATTGAGCATCCCCATTTCTACCAACAGTCTCTTCAAAGCAATCTAAGCCTTTTCTACCAAGCATCTCACAATCCTTTCAAAGTCTACCCCGTACTCATTTAAAAAACCATTTCAACATTTTTGGTGTTTGCTTAGCAGCAGAACCCCACTTTCCTGGTACAAATTTGTTTTTTACTTTGCTAAAGGCTGCTGGGAGCAATATATCAGAAGTGGGTTGGTGTCTACAATGGGATTTATTTTACAGTTCTGAGGCCATGAAAGTGTCCAAACCAAGGCATCACTGGAAGACCAGCTGCTGGCGATCCTGGAGTTCTCTCTCAAATGGCAAGGCACGTGGAGGCATCTGCTTCTCCTCTGTGCCTCGTTGCTTCAGCTTCTGGCTGCTCTGTCTATGGTTTCCTCTCTCCAAGGTTCTTTGAGCTTCTGGGTTTCTTCTGCGTCTGTGGCTTTTTAGTCCTCCCTTTATAAAGGACTCTAGTAAGAGGACTAGGACCCACCTTGGGTCCTGTAATCTAATCAAAGACCCTTAACTGAAGCGTGCTAATCAAATGGTCCCACCCACAACAGATTTACCACACAGGCATGGATTAGTTCAAAGGACACGATCTTCTGGGACTGCTTGTAAACAATTACACCGAGTGAAAAACTAGAGGGAATTTCACCAAAATGTTTACAGTGAGTGGTGCCTCTGTGTGGGGAAATGACAGGATCCAGAAGAGGAGGATCTCACCACAGAGAAGCACCACTCACTGTTAATATTTTGGTGAAATTCTCTCTAGTTTTTCACACAGTGTAACTGTTTACAAGCAGTTCAAATCATACTTTATCTACAAACCTGTATTCTTTTATTTTTTTCACTTACCATTATAACAGAATTTTCTCACATGCTCAACACTCTGCAGAAACATAATTTTTAGTGGTGGTAAAAGTTCTACCCCACTGACTATATAATAATTGACTCCAGTTATCCTCTATAGTTGAACATCTAGCTTGCCTCTGTTTACCAATTAAAAATGACACTATGATACATCTCTATAAATATTATTGTAAAAATTATTTTCTTATGATGGACTCTCAGATGTTGAACAAACTGTTAATGATGTGAAAATATTTCAAGCATTGCAAATTATTTTCCTAAAGACCATAACAATATACACATACCAACAGCGTCTAAGACTGTCTGTCTCTGGCTACCTATGTGCTTAGAAGTTTAAAATTATTTCTACCTTGATGATTACAAAATTGTATTTCCTTATTTGAACTTGCATGTCTATAGTCTTAGGAGACTGAAATTTTTCTCACATAATAGCTATTCAAAGTTACTCTATTGTAAACTGTCCTTTGTCTATTATTTCCTAGTATATTAATGTTTTTCCATTATTTCTGTTTTCAGAATGTTAAAAATAATTTGTAACCAGAACATTCATAGATTTTATTCAAATGTTTTACTACATAGCTGCTTAAAAACAAATTATTGAGTATCATTCCTAATTGTCCTTGTTTACTTCGTTACAATGTGAAAAGCAAGCCTACAGTTTGCAGAGTAATAGTTCTCAACTATTAGAATTCTAAATCTGTAAGATCCAAATTAATGAGTGCCACTATAATTAGGTAGTAATTCATCCAAAATGTAATGATCATTTCTTTCGTGCCCACCGTGGACTAGACACAGTTCTCAGGGCTAGAGATGTAGCAGCAGTGGTCAAGCTAGATGGCTCCCTGCCTTCCTGCACTTTACTGTCTTTCTCCAGGTGTCTTGATAATTTAGAATAAAGCTGAGAACAGCAAATAGATGGCAAAAATAGCATTCTTTTGAATTACTGTAGTTATTCAGAGTAAAAGCATCTAAAGCATTAAATTAATATGAACAGGGCTTTAGAGGCAGACTTATTCATGACACCCCATGATGCTGTGATGACCTTTCTACCTCAAAGTCTTAGAAGTTGGCAGTTGGGATCATCCAACTTCCTCCTGCTCCTATATTCCTATTCCAGCTGCTGAGGTTAATTCGGCCCCAAGGTCAGGGAAATATTGAGACCACTGAATCTACAACTCTGTGCTCTGTGCTCTCCTGGGTTAATTCTGACAGCAAAATCTTACATCTGGCTTTTCATTAGGCTGTGTGTGACTAAGCCATGGCCTGACATCCCTGTTCCAAGAACATATCTCCCATCTTATGTTTCCATTCCTGACTTCCCTTCACAACTACCTAGTTTTCCATCAAATAAATTAGTTCTTGGAGCCTCAGGCTCTCTTGGTTAAATCTTGACACCACCTTTCCCTGTGGCTGGATTCTCACTGCCTGCTGTCACACTTCTCTCTTAATGATCATCTGCCTAGACCTGATGCCAGAGTCATGCTTGCTACAACCTGCCTACCTGCCTACTTCCTGTTACTCTAGAAAACATTTGGGAGATGGAATCAACAGTGACAAATGTACAGGATATGAAATTTGAAATGAGATGATTTTGTAGGTTTGTGGCTTAGATGATTAAAAGAAGGATGGTTTCACTCAGTGAGACTGGAAATGGGGGAGTAGGCTCCCTGGGAAAGATGACAAGTTCAAGTTTGGACATGTTTGGTTTGAGATACCTGGAGGACCTCAAGAAGATATCCAGTGGAGAGTTGGATGTGTGACCTGAGAACTCAGAGAGAGTGCTATATTTGCATAAATATTTCTCAGTGTGTAAATATGTATATGTATATATATACACACATATATATATTCATACATACAGAAAGACAATATTTTAAAGCTAAGCATCTGCTAGTGATCAAGATTTCTGAATTTATGTATAGTGGAAAGATCACTGAGCAAAGCACAGTTCTTTTCCTATTATGCAAATCTGTTCATGTTGTTAATTAACAGTTCTGTATAATTAGATGCTCATTTACATGTTAATATAGAAAGCCTTATCCACCGTGAAATTTGCCTAAAGTCAGTAAGGTCAAATATTGAATAAATATTTGTTCAAAGAGGAATATTACAGGTCAATGCTTCTAAACTGGAAAGTGATCAATCTGGGTCTGATTTAGGCTTTACAAAGGGTTTGTTGTTGTTATTGTTATTGTTTTACTATATTTCACCTGCCAATTAATTGTTGTTTTATACCTCCACATTAGAAAGAGAAGGCACTGAATACTTGAGTAACTTAAAAAATATGATACAAGAGTTCATTCTATCACAAGAAACTAAATATAAGAAATTCTGGGGAAGGGTGGGTGGCAAGAATCTCTCCCTACCACATTTGGGGTGGTAAATATTCCCTTAATGGGGCACTCATAATTCCCATTACAGTTAATGGAAGTTGTATGTGTATGTATCAAGAAGAGCACAAGCCTCACTATCTCTATCAGAAAATGATTCCTTTTGTGTTGATCTTGTAGCTGTGTTTTCGTTCTACCTTTTAAAACTATTACACCTAACACAGTTTAGAGTGCATTATAGGCAACTTTAAGAAGCTGTCATTATCTCCTCTCTCTTAACCACATAATAGAGGGTAGAAAAGTGAGAGTACAGTATATATACCACACTGAGTAGAAGGAACTTGCCTTGAATTTTTGAACCCGTCAGCCTATTTTCTGTAATGCTCAGTGGTGAATAACGCTTAAGTGCTCCATCATTCACTAGGATATGTGCTTCGTGCCAAAGGTTACCAGATTACAAAAGTATCCTCGGCTCAGAAGGGACTCATAATTCACCATCACCTTATTTTGACACCAAAAAGAGAAAATATGTGCATCAAGACAAGTAGAGGAAATAATGAGAAGGAAAAAACCTGTATTAAGTTAACGATGTAGCAAACACTCCAAAGGGAAAAATACACACTAGAACAATAATAAGGATAATAGAAAAGTAATGCTGTTCAATTATGAGGAGACTTGCTGGTCAGTTCATAAACACTCCACTGACTCAAGAGAGTTCCATAAAGAGTTTCCCTAGGCATGAGAGGAAATGGGAAAGTTAAGATAGTTTCCAAAGTCAGAAGAAAATATTTAGTCATGCCAACATTTATAAAAAGACAAGGGAATATACATCTCCTGAAGGTGAAATGAAAATATTTGACAAAAAATTAAAAACACAAATGACTTGGAGGAATTGTTGCCAAGCAAAAGGTGACCAATGGCAGGGTCCCAGTGGCAGGGTGGTAGAAATATAATGGACGTAGACAACTAGAGTAAGACATTAGAGGACATCTGAACAACACATGGAAAAAAATAGTCAAGAGGTGATATTTATGGAAAGATCCTGGGAAATGTGCTCTTTGCCAAGTAAGATGGTCAGAGGAATGGGGTTTTAACTTTCGGTACATTTAATTTTAGCAAAGTTGTAACCATTCAAATGATATCTATAAAACATTCTTTTGATATCTACAAAAGAATTACCAGAAAGCTTGATACATCACTAACGGGGCTACAACTTTCCTTTTTTCAGCAACATAACTTGATGATAAACTTTGTATGATGAGGATACACATTAAAGGGTTGCCAACAAGCAGTTACAAATGTTGTAACTGTATACTTTAGAAAGACTTACTGGAGTCCCCTGACTATTTTGAAATGTCCTGGATTACTGGGTAATGGAATGCAGTCCTAACCTTTCAAATTCCTTCTTCTTTTGATTTATGTGTGTGTTATACCTTTTTGGTGCCTTGCATATTTGCTTGTTTAAGTGCCATGGCTTAATTTGTGCATTCTCCAGAGAAACAGAACTGACAGGATATAAAGAGATCTATTATAGAGATTGGTTAATGCCACTGTAAGGATTGGCAAGTCCAAATTCTGTAGGGCAGGCCACAAGTTGGAAACTCTGATGAAGATGAAAGCGAAGGTGAATATCTGGGAGAGCTGGCTGGATGAAGTAGAGGCAGAAATTCTTTTTTCTTTTTGAAATCCTCAGTTCTCCCTTTAAGACCTCCAACTGATTGGATGAAGAGACTCACCTCATTGCTCAGGGCAAGCTCCTTCATTTATTGTAGATGTAAACAACTGTAGATGCAATCACTCACCATCTTTAATCACAATGAGATAGAAATTTCAGAACCCTAAGAGACAAAAACTAGGCAAAAGGTTTCACATGCCCTTTATTCCCTATTAAGTGGATGGAAAGCCAAACAATATATAGACATTTCCTCTACCACTTTAAGCTACCTGCCTGAAAGGAGTAGTTTTCAGTCCCTGAAACCCATACCTGGCATTGATCCCTGGCTGACTAGGAGCAAATAACAGCAGAAGGATGTTCATCACCTTGGAGAACTCAGACTCTTTAGAGTAGGTTAGGCTATTCTAGTGAAAGGAGGTCGTATTCTCACCATTTTAAGAGTGGCTTCAAATCTATAAAAAGTTGTCAAAACAATACAAAGAACTCCTGTATACCCTTCACCCAGACTCCCTAATTAAGATTTTACCACATTTGCACTATTGGACCTTTTCTTTTAGTCCAGCTAGCTAGATAATAGATCAAATAGATAGAAAGATAGATATAGACATAGATAGGTAGATCTATCAGAATGCACACAATGCCAATTCAGCTCATTGCTAGCAATGTTAACCTTGATCACCAAGTCAAGTCGGTGTCTGCCAGATTCCTCACCATTTCATCCATCGATATGTCCTCTCAGGAGCAAATCACCATGTAAAGAAGCTCAGTATATACCATCACATGATGAGAGAATACCTGGAGGAAACTCAAGGAACCCAGACAAAACCAGCATTAAATCCCTAGATATGTGGATGAAGCCATCTTGGATCTTCTAGCCTCAGTCAAGCCATTCCAGCAGATACCACGTGGAGCAGAAGAACTATTGAGGTGAACCTTGCTTGAATTCCCACCCACAGAATTTTAAGCAAAAAAAAAAAAAGTTGTTTTAAGCCACTATGTAGGTGGTTTGTTTGCAGCAACAAGTAACATATAATAATTTCCATAATGATTTCTTCTTTTACCCTTGAGTTATTTAAAAGTACAATATGTTTCTTATTTTCCCTATGTGTTGGGGATTTTCTGGTGAATATTTTTTAGTTCATGTTTTGTTATTGTTTTCCAGTTTAATTGCCCTGTGATCAGAGAATATGCTCTGTAAATTATGTATCTTTGAAAGTTGTTGATATTTTCTATTAAGGCCCCAGTAAGTGGTCAGTTTTTATAAATGTTCTGTGTGTGTTTGAAAAGAATGTGTATTCTCTTTCAGTAGAATGTCTACTATTAAAAAAAAAAAAACAGAAAGTTACAAGTGTGGGGAAGGATGTGGAGAAACAGGAACATCCAGTGATTGTTATGGGAATGTAAAATGGTGCAGCCACTGTGGAAGGCAATTTGGTGGTTCCTCAGAAAGTTAAATATAGAATGACCATTGTACTTCTAAGTATATACCCAAAAGAATTGAAAGCAGGGACATGAACAGACATTTTCACACCAATGTTCATAGCAGCATTATTCACAATTGCCAAACAATGGAAGCAACCCAAGTGTCCCTCAACTGATAAATGGACAAAAAAAAAAAAAAAAAAAAAAAAAAAAATGTGGTAAATACACACTATGGAAATTACTCAGCTGTAAAAGGAATGAAGTTCTGATACATGTGACAACATGGATGAACCTTGAAGACATCAGGTTAAGCAAAAAGAGCTAGACATAAAAAAACAAATATTGTAAGATCTCACTGATAAGAAACAATGAGAATACGCAAATCCATGGAGTCAGAAACTAGAATGTAGGTTACTTGGGGCTGGGTAGGGGTATGGAATGAGGAGCTGGGGCTTCAATTGTACAAAGTTTCTATTCGGGATGATGAAAAAGTTTTGGTAGTAGATGTTGGTGGTGATAGCACAATATTGTGATCAGAATTAGAGCACTGATATCTAGCTAGCCAGCTAGCTACGGAGTTAAAAGGGGAAATTTTGGGTTGTATATGTTGCTAAAATAAAATTTTAAAAAAATATCCATGGGACTGTACAACACAAATAGTGAACCATGGAATAAAACATTGACTAGTACATCCATAATACAATAATAAAAATGTTCTTTCATCAATGACAGCAGTTCTGCCACACTAATGCAAAGTGTTAATAATGGGGTAATATGTGGAAACTCTATAGTTCATGCACGATTTTTCTGAGGACCTACAACTCCTCTAATAAAAAATTATTTTAATTTTTAGAAAAAAAAAGTTAAAAAAAAAGAATGTGTATTCTGAGGTTTCTGGGTAGTAGTGTTAGGACAAGCTGACTAATCTGTCACTCACCTCTTGTATATTCTTTCAGATTCCTTCTTTAACCAATTATTTACTGAGAGAGACATGTCATCACTTTTCACTATGGTTGTGGATTCAGTTATTTCTCCTTGTAATTCTGTCAGTAGTTTTAATTTTTTTCTTCCTTCCCCCGCCATCGCCCCCACCCCTGCCCTGCCCCCACCCTACTGTTTTTGCTGTCTGTGTCCATTTGCTCTGTGATCTTCTGTATTATTTCTCTTTTTGTCTTCTCTTCTCGTCTTTCTCCTCTAGGATTCACCAGGATTCCATCCTGGGGACCTCTGATGTAGAGAGCAGTTCCCTAGCAATTGCACCACCTCAGTTCCTTCCTCTTTCTTTTGTTGCATCATCATCTTGCTGCGTGACTCACTTGCATGGGCATTGGCTCACCACGCAGGCACTTGGCTTGTCATGTGGGCCCTGGCTCACCGTGCAGGCAAGCTTTCTCTTCTTCGTTTTCACTAGGAGGACCTAGGGATCAAACCCAGGTCCTCCCATATGGTAGGCAAAGGTCCTATGACTTGAGCCACATCTGCTTCCCTTTAAATTTTTTTTTAAGGTTTATTTATTTACTTATTTCACTTTTCCCCACCCTGTTGTTTTCCGCTTGCTGTTTGCTCTCTGAGTCCATTCACTGTGTGTTTTTCTGTGTCTGCTTGTCTTCTCTTTACGCGGCACCAGGAACTGAACCTGAGACCTTCTGGAGTGGGAGACAAGCACTCAATCTATCACACCACCTCAGCTCCCTCGTCTGCTGTGTCTCTTATTGTCACTCCTGTGTGTCTCTTTTTGTTGCGTCATCTTGCTGCACAGCTCTCCATGTGGGCCAGCACTCCACACATGTCGGCACTCTATTTGGGCCAGCTCACTGGGCAGGCCAGTTTGCCTTAACCAGGAGGCCCTGGGAATTGAACCCTAGACCTTCTATATGACAGATGGGAGCCCAATCACTTGAGCCACATCCACTTTCCAGTATTTTTAATTTTTATTCCTTCGTTAATATTTATTAGGACCTACAAGTTTAGAAATGTTTTTTTTTTTTTTAAAGATTTTTTATTTTTTATTTATTTAATTCCCCTCCCCTCCCCCGGTTGTCTGTTTTCTGTGTCTTTTTGCTGCGTCTTGTTTCTTTGTCCGCTTCTGTTGTCGTCAGCGGCACGGGAAGTGTGGGCGGCACCATTCCTCGGCAGGCTGCTCTTTCTTTCGCGCTGGGCGGCTCTCCTTACGGGTGTACTCCTTGTGTGTGGGGCTTCCCTACGCAGGGGACACCCCTGCCGTGGCGCGGCACTCCTTGCGCGCATCAGCACTGCGCATGGGCCAGCTCCACACGGGTCAAGGAGGCCTGGGGTTTGAACCGCGGACCTCCCATGTGGTAGACCGACGCCCTAACCACTGGGCCAAGTCCGTTTCCCTAGAAATGTTTTAACTACCTGCTAAATTGAACTTTTTGTAGCAACCCTCTCTATATCTAGAAATGCTATAATAATTTTTTTTGCTATTAATACACAAACTTTCTTTAAGTAATTGTTTGCATGGTGCATCTTTTTCCATTCTTTAATACTCAGTCTTTCTTTATTCTTATGTTTTAGAATAGTCTCCTGTGATATAGACAGATTTTAAAATCATCCAATCTTTTTTTTTATTCCTACCCACCTTGCGGCTTGCTTGCTGTCTGCTCTCTGTGTCCATTTGCTGTGCATTCTTCTGTGTGTCTGTATTTATTTATTTATTTTTATTTATTCCCCCCTTGAGGCTTGCTTGCTTGTTGTCTGCTCTCTGTGTCCATTTGCTGCATGCTCTTCTGTGTTTTTACTTGTCTCTCTTTTTTTGTTGCATCACCTTGCTGAGTCGGCTCTCCACAGCCCTCATGGGCCAGTGACACTCTGGGGTGCTTGCGGGCTGGGCGGTACTCCATGGCTTGCGGGTGAGCCTACCTTCACAAGGAGGCCCCAGGACGTGAATCTAGGGCTTCCCATATGGTAGACGGGAGCCCAGCTGATTGAGCCACAGCCGCTTCCCCAATCTGACTGTCTTTTAACTGAAGCATTTATGTTTTTCTAATTTTTGACATATTTGGTTTTACCTATATTATTTATTGTGGGCTTTCTGGTCATCTTACCTTTTCTACTTGTGTTTCTTTTTCCTTTCTTATCTTTTATTATTATTAATTTGAAGATTTTTCTCATTCTATACTCCCTTCTACTGGTTTGGAAGTTCCATATGTGCTTAGTGAAAATTTTAACCCACAAACTTTATTTATCAAAGGCTAAATTAATTTTTACCCTCTTCCCCAACAATGAAACACATATAGAATTTAACTCAAATCACCTCCATTCAAACTGATATGGATGGCACCATGGTCATGTATTTATTGTCATTGTATCCCCAAAAGACATTATTATTAATAATTCAAATGGTCAATGTTTATATTCATCCAAATATTTACTACCCTCATTATTCACCACTACTTCTTGCGTCTCAGATCTTCCACCTAGGATAATTTTCCCTCTGACTAAAGTTCATTCTTTTTAATTTCCTTCGTTGTATGTTTTTGGTGGTAAATTCCCTCGGTTTTGTCTAAAATTGTCTTTGTTTTGCCTTTATTTATTTTAACACATTTATTGAAGTAGTTATTTACTCATTTTAAGTGTATAGTTAAATAAGTTTTGAAAAATTTGCAGAATTATATAACCATTACCAAATTCAAGATATAGAACATTTCCACCACTCCAAAAAGTTCCCTCATGTCTCTTTGAAGTCAATCCCCTCCCTCCATCCCCAGCCTCAACTACTTTTTGCCTATATATTTCCGCAGTCACAGAGTATAGAGTCAATTATGTCTTCCTTCTTTTACTTAGCATACTTTTTGAGACTCAGTCATGTTGTTGCCTCTGTGAATAATTCCTTTCTCTCTATTGTTTATATATGACAATTTTATCTATTTACCAGTTGATGGGAAATTGAGTTTTCCCAGGTTTTATGTTTTTGTTTTTTGGAACTTACTTTTTAAAAAGAAACAAAAACCCTTTTTATTGTAGTCATCTCTCTCTTTCTCAAAACCTCCCATTTTAAACACTTTCAAGTGTACAATGAAGTAGTAGTATTTATATTCACAATATTGCCCTACCATCACCAATAACTCAAATCCATTACCCCACCTTTTTCATCACCTCAAACACAAACTGTATACCCATTAATCAATAGCTTCCTCTTTCCCTCTTCCATCTTTGACACTTACTTTTCAAAGATAGGCTTATGCAATCTTAATATTTCTCCAATCCTCTTCTATCTCCTATCCCCTAGCAAAGCTGTATCAGGAGGACACAGAATTCATCAAAGGTAGTACAAATGAAAATACTTTAATTAATGGGCCAGTTATAGCTGGAAGGATAGAGTTAAGGGAGCAAACGAGATAATGAGACACACCCAGAGACAGACTACAGAGGAGGTCATTATCCTTCCGAGGGCTGAAGAGACAAAGGTAGAAAATAAAGTGTTCAGAACCCAGTGAAAGCTAGAGCCACGGAGAATGGGCCATTGGCAAAAGCAGCAGTCACAAAGGAATGAAGATAGAGCTGGAGATATTGCATCAAAGGAGGGAAGAATTTGGGAAGAAATACCACAACTTTACTCTCCACCTGTTTTCTGATATCCTTGCCTAGACCTCTCCTTGGTCAAATCCACAAGGCAGTCCTCAAAAAGCTAGGGTCAACCACCAACGGCATGGAGCTTGGCAGAAGAATGGCAGAGAATGGATTTGGGGGACAAAGAGAAGATAACAAGCATATTTGTTATGTTGATTAACACAATTTTTATTTAGGTCTTGTCTAAGATGCCCCTTGAAACCTCCACAGGGCATCACCCCCCAACCCCCATTACTGGTGTATACACCCTAAAAAGTGCTTTTCACCAAATGTGTACACAGACTCAACCCTAGAAATTAACCCTTCTTAAAATTCTGTCCATTTTGGGTTAAAGAGCTTAAGAATAACACGTGCAATGTTATTAGCACGGACCAAGAGACAGTAATACATTAAAGAGCTGGAAGCTTCTCTTTGTAGGAAGGCCTGGAGGTGGGAAACCTCAAGGCTAGGGCGCACTACACGTCCCAGCATACCTTGCAACTACCAGAGATCTCGACTCCCAGAATACACTGCTCGCAACGCGCAAGTTTGGGGCTTGTAGTTCTCCCAAGTCAAGTCAAGCTGTACGACGAGATAGATGGTTGCTTGCCCAGCCGGAGAATATTAGGCGTAATCTTCCATCTTTTGGCAAAGGGGAATCACTTCGGACCCCTGGGCCGCCTAGGTTCCTTGCCTCATCTACCGCCTTCTGTTTAACAAAGGGTAAGTCACGGAGAGGCTTTAGTTCTCCGCAGTAGGACCCCACCCATTCTTTCTGAAAGCCATTTGTCCCTAAGCTCTCGCCGTAGCAGCCGCCGCCCATCCTTCTTTGTGTGCTTAGGAAGCCGCGGAGCTGGTGGCGGCGACGGTTGGCGTTGGGGGCGAAGGTGAGGGACGTTCCCTGGAAGTTGCTGGCGGGCGAACTCTTCTCCTTCCCGCTACCTGACAGGTGGGTTGACTCAAGGCCCTCCTGCCTGCTGGCTCACGTCGGGATCCAGGCGGCTTGCAGGTTCCTGCTTTCAGCGCCGTCTGGCCCGGCTCGGGAAAGGAGGTGTGGAGAGAGCCGGGTGCGGGGAGTCTCGGCTGCCGGGGAGGGGAGCACACCCTCACCTCCCGGGCGCCGGGGAGGCGGCCTGCGGAGCCTGCCTGCGGAGCCTCGAGGCTCGTCGGGCGCCCCCTGGTTCCTCTTCGGACTTCCCAGCCCGGACCGCGCGACCTCTTGGCCGTGAGCCCACCAGTCTTTGCTCTATTTAAAAACAAAAGCCATTATAACCTGCTTTGAGAGCGCCTTCTCTTACCCTGTATGTAAGAAGTGGAACGCAGGCGTTGTAGTCCAAAACTCCAGAGGCTTTTTTTCCCTGGAGTTTTAAGAAGGTGATGACATGTCAGTCATGGAAGCTCCGGCCTCTGAGGATGAGCGGGCCGGTCAACTGGTCAAACTTTGCTGTTGAGCTTTGACTAAAAATACGTACTTTACCTAATATCAGTTGATATTGGTATATCTATTTTATAGTTGACACGCAACAAATAAAATGTTCTTAGTTTAGTGTGTAGTTATGTATGTAAGTTCTCTCCAATAGCCGTTAACTTGAAGCTGTTTAGAGGTGTAGGAAGGCAGAGGATGAACATCTTCTCTTTGTTGTTGTTTTAGTTTGTTTAAATAAATCTTGATAGATACATTGTTTGTATATTTAAGTGGTCTGCCATGTCAGCTTTTCACTTGCACTTGAAGTTTTTCAGCTTGCACGTGTCTTTGAGTATTGCAACTGAAATTTCCTTTATTAAAAAATGATTACTTTTTGACTAATTTACCTTTATTCATATTTAATAATTGTGTTTTTAAAGCGATTCCCCCTAAATAGTTTTCCAGAGGTTTTTATCCCAAGCTTGCCGAAAAGCATTAATGCTTAAATTTTATAGACAGATGTTGAGAGAGATTGAGAGACTTATGTAATAAATCAGTAATATGGAGAATATAACTTTTCTGTCTCCTGATGTAATGCTCAGCTGCTAAGCTATTTTTTCAATTAAAAAAATCCTTATTCATCATTTATTCCTAAAACTAAGAATAGTGGTTAAGTAATTGTTTTGTTGTTCTTTTTAGTTCAGAAATGAAAGGAAGAAATAAATATCTGCTTAAATAAATATTGTAGAAAAGGAAATCTGGGCTACTTGCTCCAACCTCCCTCTTCTAAGGTGGGGATTATGGTTTAAAGAAAACAAAACAGAAAAAGAAAGAAATTATTCTGCTCAATACTGTTTTGCATAGTATGTCATTGTATTTTTGAAGCTCTGTTTTAATTCTCACCTACCCCTTATTCATTTTCGTGCTATCAATCACTTTCAGTCTTCAGAGCTCTGTGTTGGGTGCTGTGAAAGAAAAAAAAAAAGACTAAAACATGGTCCTTGCTTTCAAGTAGATTGCAGTCTACTAGGAGACATTTCAAGTGTGTTCATAAATAATGGTATTAATAGTAAAAGTGCCAGAAGAGGTGTTGGTAAGTTATTGTAGAGAAAGAAAAAGTCATTTGATTTGATTGCTAATGATGGTATCTTCTGTGGTTCCATTGTCCTTGATATTACTCATTGCATGTCAGTTTATAGGAATTTTCTGTTTTACTTTATATTGTTTTAATTAAAATTTCTAGAGTGAATGCAGAACTCTGGCAATAGTTTTGATCTATGTCATATAACTTAATGACTTCTTACAGCCAACCCATACCCTCTTTTTTTTTTTAGGAGGTCCTGGGCATTGAACCCAGGATCTTGTATGTGGGAAGCAGGTGCTCAACCGCAGTGCTACATCTGCTCCCCAGTGAGAGTTGGTTTTTTCATTTGTTTTGTTTTTAGGAGGTACCAGGGATGGAACCCGGAACCTCGTACATGGGAAGGAGGTGCTCAACGATTTGAGCTACATCCACTCCCCATGTCCTCTGTTTTAAGAGCCAGTTTTGACCTTTTTCTTCAATGCCCTTAATATATTGTCATCAGAAAACATTAAGGCAGTGTTTTATATTTGGGCACATGCATATTAAAGAGTTTACTATGTACTACTTTGCTCAACTTGATAATATTTCATATATACATTTGTCATTTTTTTCTAAGCAGTTTTCAAGCATTGAATGTATTGCTCTTAAGACAGTTCTCTTTTTCGAAGCATTACCTTTTAAAAAGTATGCAGCTATTAATAGAGTAATGAGTACATCATAAATGATTGTATGTTTCTTAAAGTCACAAACATGTCGGACAAAAGTGAATTAAAGGCTGAGTTGGAGCGTAAGAAGCAGCGGTTGGCCCAAATCAGAGAGGAAAAGAAGAGAAAAGAAGAAGAAAGGAAAAAAAAAGAAGTATGTTTGATTTTTAAAATAAACTTAATATAAAATACTTGGATTTTAAATACTTATGCCTTTACATAATAATTTCAGAATAGTTAAAAATCCAGTAGTTATGACTGCAAATATATAGTGCTATAGGTGAATCTTAATTAAAAAAAAAAAAAAAGGAAATGACAAAACTGGTAAATTAAAAGGTGTTTTTCCTAACTAAAATGATTTCATATAAATTGATGCATGTTTAGGATTTGACTTATAAAAGTTCAATTTACTTGTTTAGTTTTCTAGAAATATGTTTAGTAGCATCGGCATTGTTATAGTTCATAAGACATGGCATATAAATTATGCCTTAGTCTGGACTTTGAACTTACCTGAAAATTTTACTAGTCTGAACTAGAATAGATAGTATTAATGGCAAACAGAAATTTACATAATGGATGATTTAATTGATTTGAGGATTTTTTCTTATCTCTGTTATCATGAGTTAGTCATTGAAATATTTTTACTCCTTAGTAGTTTCAGAGTACCATAAAAGTGGATCAGCTATTTGTCGTCTGATTTTTAGCACCACCATTTAATCATTTATAGCAAATATACATTGACCCTGAGCAATCAATTTTACTTGCTCTTGCATTTATTTTTGTGGAAACTCTTTAGATTGATTTATATATTTTTACCACAGATATGTTTTAAATGGCCATTATAAGATATTTTGTTCTGTGATATTAATGCTAACTTTTTCTATATAGTAGCCTAAACACAGCCAGGACTTCTGGAAATTTCTTAGGGAAAGAGAAAAATCAGTAGGAGAAAAAAATTGATGGTACTATTTATGTACAACATTCCTATGATGCCTTAAAAGCCTAGAATTGAAGAATTTTCTTGTTTATTTTGAACCTTTCTGTGATATATTGTTTTTTAAAGGTTAGAGCTTTAAATTAGCTATTTGATTAAAAGTGAACTGATAGAAGAATGATTCAGAATAGCACAGCCATTCCAAAATGTATCTGTATGCTTAAACCATTCAGTACAGATAGCAAATTTAATTTTTTTTTTTAAAGATGACCTTGGTATTAGTGGTCTCTAAGGGATGTCTGTGACAATGATTGAAATCTAATTTAAAGTTTATAAAATGTTCCTAGAGATAATTCAATAGTATTAAACAGTGATTCTATTAATACATTATTATATTCAGGCAAAGGGTCAATTTGGTAACATAGCTTGTTGGCTATTTTAGTGAATTGTTGTGATGACTTCTTTAAGTTAAAAGAAATCGTGGAATATTAAGACTAACAAATTCACTCCAGACAATTGGAATGAATAATAGTTATCTAGTCAAAATAAGCATATGAGGTGTGTGTGTGTGTGTGTGTGTGTATATACATATATAAAAATACCCTGTGCTTAAAGCCTTAAATTTTACTTGTCTTTAAGCCTCTAAGGTTTAAATTTACTGAGATGTTTTGGATGAGCTAAGAGTATTGAAGTTTATCTAGTTTCACTGGAAAATTTTGTTAAGACTGTAAAAGACTTAAAAGCTGACAAAAGTTTCATAAAAAATGTTTTATGCTATACAAAAGTAATTTTAATTTTATCAAATCTAACATTTGTCTTATCATAAAAATAAGACGTGTAGTTTAAAAAATTAACATAAAAACCTTTCTTGAGTTGAATTTGGACAAACATCCTCTACATAAAGTTACATGAATACATTTAAGACTTCATATGGAGGTTTGTGGGTTCACACTTTTTCAACAAATCAAATTTGCCCGTTTACTTAAAATTTGTTCCATCTTAAATAGTTATCATTTACTAACTATAAAAAAGGGACCTAATATGTAGTCCAAACTAATTTTGCCCCCTAAGGGGATTAATGTTAATACATTATTTAAAATGCATTTTTTTTGGCAAACAAAATGTTGTATATCATGTATAAATTTAAGTTTTTAACTTACAAAAATTTAGACTGATCAGAAGAAGGAAGCAGTTGCACCTGTGCAAGAGGAATCAGATCTTGAAAAAAAAAGAAGAGAAGCTGAAGCATTGCTTCAAAGCATGGGGCTAACTCCAGAATCCCCCATTGGTAAGGATAAGAATATATATATTTATAAGAGATAGGTATATTTTCTGTTTAGCTCATATGTAACTGAGATGAGTGAGTTGAGTTGAGTATTTTGCACTTTGCTTTATTTGTGTCCCTTAAAATAATTGGTCTTATTTATTTGGAACTGTTTTTTTTCAGATGTGCTAATATATGATAATTTGGTTTGTTCAAAAGAGCTGCAAGATTAAATTAACATACACTGAACCACCAACTGGCTTTTCTTGTTAAATCAGTTATTTATTTCAACAAGCACTTGTTGAGCAAGTTCTGTGTACCGTACTGTGTTAAGAACAAAGATAACTGTGATTCCTGACAATTCTATGTGACTTTCTGTAGGTTAGAGAGAGAGATAATGAAGTTCTAAAACTATACTAATGTTTAAAGGTGGTTAGGAGCGGAAGGAGAAGCTTCTGCTCTCAATGCTGATAAAAGAAATAATATTGGTAGTTGATTCTGACAGTGATTTGAATTAATCTTGCTTTTTTTCTGTTTTTCTCATTTTTATAATAGCTCATTTTTAAAAGCTAAAGCAGTAGAGGTACTGAGGACAATTATGTTACATATCAGTCAGAAAGCATTAGATGCTTACTTAAAATAGTTCTGTGCTGGGTGCTGTTATATGGTATTTTAATTTGACATGGCCTTTGTCATTTAGGGCCAAAATTTCAGGATCAGTTTGTGGATTAATTTAATCTAGTTCAGGGAACAAATTCTCAGCGTTGGTAACTGCTGTATGTCTGTTGTTGTGAAACTGCAACATAACTGTTCTTAGAGCTTGGATTTCTAAAAGATTTCAAGATGAAAAAACCGGTTCTTCTCGTGGTCTGATTCATTGTTTCTCGCAGTTCTTTTCCTTATTGGTAGAGTCTGAAAACTGAAATACATTAATTTTTATGTCTCTATTAATCTTATGATGCATATTGCAGTTTAAAAAGTAAATGAACCAGAATACTTTGTGCTTATATTAAAAAAAAAAAAAAAAAAAAAAAACCTAGTTAACTAAACCAAATTGCTTGTTAGTTGTATAGGCTTTATTTTTATTTTTATATTTTTTGGAGGTACCGGGGATTGAACCCAAGACCTCATACTTGGGAAGCAGGTTCTTAGCCACTGAGCTATTCTCAGGCTTTAAGTGATGGTTTTATTTTCTGTGCTGTTGGCTTTTGTTTTTCTCCTGTAGGACTTTTTTGTTTTTTCTCCTTCTTTTTCTGACATCAGTGTCAATGAATTCGCTTGCTTATCTTTTTCAGTTCATGATACACTACTATCACTGATTCCTGAAAGACCATTTTTTGCTGGTAGTGTGTGTTTAATCTTTTCCCTCATTTCCCATAGGCAATTCCATTTCCCTTTCCCTCTGTAAGGACCCACCCTTGTTTTTTTAATATATGCCATTTTGGTCCATCCTCCATGTGTTTATATTTTTCAGGGTTTCACATGATACATTTTATATACATAATGGTATCATGTTATATGTCTCATTCTGTTCATTCCTTTTTTCAGTCAGCATTGTTTTTGAGATCTCATGTTGCTACATATAAATCTAGTTATTTCTTTCTGATTGATACATAATATTCTATCATATACCATATTCTTTCTACTTATCCATTCCCCTAGTGAAAGGCACTTAGGTTGCTTTTATTGCTTTTCTTTGTTATCACAAGCAACACCGCCAAGAATATATTCTTTCTCTATGAGGACTGTAGAATAGTTTCTGTGGGGTATATGCCTAAGAACATAACTGCCACGTTATAGTATATAGACTTGCTTCAATTTCTTAGGCTCTGCATATCACTCTCAAGAATGGCTACAAAAGTTTTCCTTTACACTACCAATGCATGAGAGAATAACTTTCACAATATCCACATCATCACTTGATATTGTCAACTTTCTAATTTTTGACAAATTGATAGATATAAAGTGGTATGTCATAATGCTTTAACATGCATTTATCTGATTACAGTGAGTTTGAATGTCTCTTTTTACCACCCAGATTTTCCCTGTTTTATATTACATCTTCATATCCTTTTACCCAGTTACTATTGGTGTTCTTTCTTTACTGATAAAGAGTTCCTTGTATATTTTAGGGAGGACTTTTTTGTCTGTTTTAGTTTTAAAAAATACATTCTCCCGAAATAAATTTTTAAAATAAAGAATAAATAAAAATAGTCATACACATGAAAACAAATTTCCCCTTCACTAATAATAAAAGTGCAAATAAAAGGAGATCCCTTTTTAGCCTATCAAAGTAGGAAAAAAAATTGTGTTTAAATTTAATGTTCTGTATTGGTAAAGATGGGGGAAATAATTTTGCTCATGACCTCTGTGGAGAGAATATATTTTGGTACAGTATGGAAACAAGTTAGAAACATTTCAAAAATGTTTGATTTAATAATTTTGATTTAATTAGATCTAATAATTTTATATCTAGATATAAATCCTTAAAAAATGACCTAGAACATGTACTAGAATGTTCATTACATGGTTGTTTACATTATCAAAAATTGGAAAAAACCTTATTGTCATATGAACAAATAAACTGATGTACACATACAGTGAAATTCTATGAATCATTAAAAATTTCTGGCAAAAAAAATGAATGACATAGAAAGATAGCCTTAGTACTACTTTGTTGTAAAACAAATGTTCTCATTTCATAAAAAATATATATATGCATTAAAAAAATTTTTTAACCCTCTTCCCATTCTGTTACCTGTTAATTCTGTAGTATCCTAGTATCCTTCATTGAACAGACTCTTATATTTTGATGAGGTCACATCTACCAGTTAAAACCCATTTTTGTTTTTAGTCTTTTTTTTTTTTAAAGAAACTCTTTTTATCTTGACACAAATATTTCTCCTATATTTTTTCCTATTAGTCTTATCCTTCACATTTTAGTAATTGGGGTTTATATTTTTGATTATAGTGTGAGGTAGGGATCCAACTTTTTTTTATATAGTTAGCATATTTCTCACTTATTAAATATATCCTTCTTCCCCCCCCCCCCCCACTGATATTTGATGCCACCTTTGTCATACAGTAAGTTCCCATAGTTCTTGGGCATGTCTGGACTCTGTATTCTTACTTTTGGCCTGTCCTATTTAACCCACTGTTTAAATTACTGTGGCTTTGTAGTACATCCTAATATTTCATATAGAAAATGCTCCCCTTTGTTCCTCTTTTTCAAAATAGCACTAGATTCACATATTTCTCCCCCTTAACACAATTAGTTTACCCCCAAAATATTGCTTACTATATATTACATCTAGCTGTTATGTGAACATCTGGATTTAACCAGTGGTTTTCTTGCATTTAACTTGTTCCTCTTCCCTTATATATCCTCCAAACTGGAAATTAGATTAAAAAAACAAAACAAAAACAACTTGGTTAGCTTCAGGTTGAACATCTTTGTCAAGAATATCTCATAAGTGATGCTTTGTATTTCATATCCTCTGATGTCATTTGGCACATGTCTGGTTATCAGACTATCAGTGATGCCAGGATAGATTACTGGATTATGCTAGGTCTTTCTATGATAGTTACATTCTTTCCTTGCTTGTGACCGGCAAGTAATATCTAGGATAAACTACTTTGGTGCCACTTACATATCCATTTCTCTAGCAGTCTTTCACCGTATAGTGGTTTGTTGTTGTTGTTGTTGAGGTTTTTTGTTTGTCTTTTTGAGGTACTGGGGTCTAGAGATTGAACCTGGGACCTTGTATGTGGAAAGCCCGCACTCAACCTCTGAGCCACTTTGGCTTCCCTGAGTTGGTTTTTCCATTTGTTTTTGCTTGTTTGTTTTTGCTTTTTTTCCCTAGGAGGCACCAGGAACTGAACCTGGAACCTCCCATGTGGGAAGCAGGTGCTCAACCACTTGAGCCACATCTGCTCCCTACCGTATACTTTTAATACTCATTGATGATCTTATATAAATCAGTTATTTTATTTGGAATTGCAAAATTGTTTTTATAATTCCGTCATTCCTTTTGTTTTTGTTTCCCTCTTTTTTTAAAAAATTTCATTGAACTGTATCATTCATACATGAACATATGTAAACAGTAAGTATATAATAAAAGTTGTAAACTTACAAAACATCCATAACATCATACAGAGATCCCATATATCAACTCACCACCAACACCTTGCATTGTTGTGAGACTTTTGTTACAAATTATGAAAGAATATCATCAAAATCTTATTACTAAATAGCCCATATTTTACATTTGGGATATTTTCCCTCCAACTCAGTCTATTATTATTTTTTAAATATATTTTTATTATAGAAGTTGTGAACTTACAAAACAAACATGCATATGTGTAGAATTCCCATTCAATACCCCTTCATTAACACACCACAGCATGGTGGAACATTTGTTACAGATTATGAGATAATATCATCAGACAGTTATCACCAACCTTGGTCTATAGTGTACATTTGGTGCACTTTTTCCATACTCCCCCATTATCAACACAGTATGTCTTTGGCATAGATGCATGAATATTACAGTATTGCTGTTAATCATAGTCCATAGGTCACATTTGATGTGTTTTCCCATGCTTTTCCACATTCCCACCACTCTGCAATAGTGATGTACATTTGCTCTAGCTCACAGAGGACACTTGCGTTTTATACCATCAACCACAATTCTCATCTACCTCTGAGTTCACTATGTTATTCAGTCCCTAGATTATTTACTAGCTTTCTTGCAGTTGACCCTTACATCCCTAGTCTGCCCTTACCAGCTATATTGCTATTTATAAACCAGCTGCTACCACTATAATGTATTACCATCAACTCTATCCATTTCCACACTTTTACAGTAAAGTTAATTAAAACTTCTACATTTATTAAGCATCAGTAGTCCTTCTCAGCCCTCCTCTTACCTCCTTTAAGAAGCCACCACCTACCACCAGGTATTGAAAATGTTTTCCTACATTTTCTTCTAGGAGCTTTATGGTTCTTGATTTTATATTTAGGTCTTTAGTCTATTTTTGTGTAAGGTATAAGATAGGGGGCCTCTTTCTTTCTTTTGGTTATGGATTTTCAGTTCTCCCAGCACCATTTGTTGAATAGATTATTCTGCCAAGCTAAATGGGTTTGACAGGCTTGTCAAAAATCCCTTGACCATAGATGTGTGAGTCTTGTTTCTGAACCATCAGTTCAGTTCCATTGGTCTATGTGTCTGTCTTTATGCCAGTACCATGCTGTTTTTACCACTGTAGCTAGGTAATACAATTTAAAGCTTGGAAGCAAGAGTCCCCCAACTTCTTTTTTCCTTTTTAAGATGTTTCTGGCTCTGGGGGACCCGTTACCCTTCCAAGTAAATTTGATAATTGTGTTTTCCATTTGTTTAAAAATTCTGGTGGAATTTTTATTGGTATTGCATTGAGTTTGTATGTCAATTTGGGTAGACTTGACATCTTAATAATATTTAGTCTTCCAATCCATGAGCAAGGAATATTTTTCCAAGTATTTAGTTTTTTTTTAATTTCCTTTAACAATGCAGTGTTGTTTTCTGAATGCAAGTGCTTTACATCCTTTGTTAAGTTTATTCCTAAATATTCCTAAATTAATTCCTAAATTAGTTGCTGTTGTAAATGGAGTTTTTTTCCTTTCTCCCCAGAATGCACATTACTTATGTCTTTTAAAGTCTATTTCATCTGATATAAGTATAGTTACTCTGGCTTTTTTTTTTTTTTTTTTTTTTTGGTACTTCATGTATGGAATATCTTTTTCCAGCCTTTCACTTTCAATCTGTTGGTATCCTTGGGCCTAAAGTGAGTCTCTTGTAGACAGTATACATGGCTCATATTTTCCTATCCATTCCACCAGTCTGTGTCTTTTATCCATTAACGTTCAGTGTTATTACTGTAAAGGGAGTTCTTATTTCACCCATTTTGACCTTTGAGTTTTATCTGTCATATTTTATTTTCACTGTTCTTCTGACACTTTTAGATACTGTTATTGATATTTTAATTTCTAGATTCTCTTCCATGCCCCTCTCATTTTTTTTTTCAGACTATATAGCACACCCTTTAGTATTTCCTGCAAAGTCAGTCTCTTTTTTATAAACTCTGTCAGTTTCTGTTTATCTGTGAATATTCTAAACTTGCCCTCATTTTTGTAAGACAGTCTTGCTGGATATAAGATTCTTGGCTGGAGATTTTTCTCTTGCAGTATTTTAAATATATCATACCACTGCCGTCTTGCCTCTGTGGTTTCTGATGCGAAATTGGCACTTAATCTTATTGGGTATCCCTTATATGTGATGCATTGCTTTTCTCTTGCTCCTCTCAGAATTCTCTCTTTGTCTTTGGCATTTGACATTCTGATCAGTATGTGTCTCTGAGTTGATCTGTTTGGTTTTATTTGAATGAGAGTACATTGTCTTTCTTGGACGTGGATATCTGTGTCCTTCAATAAGGTTGGGAAATTTTTCACCATTTCTTTAAATATTCCTTCTGCCCCTTTTCCCTTCTCTTCTTCTTCTGGGACACCCATGATATGTATGTTTGCACAATAAATGAAATTACAAATACATTGGAATCATATAACAGCAGATATAAGGAGGTAGAAGAAAGGATTGGTGGGCTTGAAGACATGGCCTCTGAAAGCAAACATACGAAAGACAGATGAAGAAAAAATTGAACAAGGTCTTAGGAAACTAAATGATAGTGAGACATGCAAATATACCATGGGCTATCTCCTCAGGTGGCTTGCACCACCAGTGGATGATGGGCACTGGCCTCTGTGGTGTGGAATGCTCTACTCACAAATATTCTGTGCAGATGAGCAGTTTCCTCCTTCCATTCTTTCAAGGATGTTGCAGGTTGTTCCTCTGGTCTCCTGGAGCCCCCACACAGGTGCTTTAGATAGCTCTGGGCAAGTACTAACTGCCCTGTAGCATGAGCTGACTCTTAGAGCTCCTTACTCTGCTGGTTCTCCCAATTCCATCATTCTTACTACATTCATTCACTGAAATTCTTCTGTTAAAAAAAACTTCCCCTTAATAACTGGTTATTCTAAGTGTATTTCCTATTAGAAAAGCAAGGGAGACATGCTAAATTTTTTCACTTTGATTACCAATAGTTACCTCCAGTAGTGGCATATGAATTTTCGCATGTTTTTTTTTTAAGATTTATTTATTTAATTCCCCCCCCATGTCTGTTCTCTGTGTCTATTTGCTGCGTCTTGTTTCTTTGTCTGCTTCTGTTGTCGTCAGTGGCACATAAGTGTGGGCAGCGCCATTCCTGGGCAGGCTGCACTTTCTTTCACGCTGGGTGGCTCTCCTTACGGGTGCACTCCTTGCGTGTGGGGCTCCCCTATGCGGGGGACACCCCTGCGTGGCACGGCACTCCTTGCACGCATCAGCACTACGCATGGGCCAGCTCCACACGGGTCAAGGAGGCCTGGGTTTTGAACCGCGGACCTCCCATGTGGTAGACGGACGCCCTAACCACTGGAACAAGTCTGTTTCCCTGTATTTTTTAATATACCAGTAGATTTGATTAACTCATATTTTATGTAGGATTTTTGTATATATGCTTATAATTGAAATTTGTCTGTAATTTTTTTTTTCTTATACTGTCCCCATTCTGTTTGGCCATTATGGTTATGGTTTTAAAATAAATTGGGCAGCTTTCTTTTTTTCTATTTTGTAGAGTAGCCTTATATAAGATAGGTATTACCTGTTCCTTAAAAAGTTGTTAGAATTCAGCTGACCTCATACATGGGAAGCAAGTGCTGGATTCACATTTTTTAATCTTCATTTTATCTAGAATTATTTTCCACTTTTCATATTTTGCTCAATTGCATTTTCTCCTTTTTTTCCTGCCAGAGCTTTGTCTGCTTTATTATTTTTTTCAAACAATCAACGTTTTAATTTTTCTCACCAAATTTGTTTCTTTTATTGATTTATTTAAAAAAAAAACTTTTTATTTTAAAATAACTTCAAACTTATAGAACAATTGCAAAAATAATACAGACCCCATGCAGTAAACTCCAGCATACCTCCACCACCCCAGATACTCCAATCCACCAATTTTAACATTTTGCCACCTTTGCCATATCATTCTATCATCCATCCATCCGTCTCTCAGTCTTCTGAGCATTTGAAAGTAGGTTGCACATAACATAATCCTTGAACATATACTTCCATGTACATTTCCTATGAACAGGGACATTCACCTAAGTGATTACCTACTTAAGTGCAGTTATCAAGTTCAAGAATTTAACATTGATATAAAGATTGTATACCATATTCCATTTTTTTCTCATGTCCCAATAATGTCTTTTTGAACTTTCTCTCCTCCATTCTTAAATCCTGTCCAGTATCATGTATTGCACTTAATTGTCATTGTCTCTTTTGTTGCTTTCTCTCTTTTTTTATTGTGAGAACTTAGAAACAATGTAAACTTTCGCATCTCAACTACTCCCAAACTTAACATTTAGTGGGATGCATCACATTTGCTATGTTGCAGTACCCTCACCACCTCCATTATAAAAACTTTCTTATCTCCCCAAACAGAAACTCTACAGCAGGGGTTCTTAAAAAGGGGTCTAGGAAAGTGGATGTGGCTCAAGGGGTTGGGCTCCCTTCTACCATGTAGGAGGTCCAAGGTTCAATTCCTGGGGCCTGCTGGTGAAGGCAAACTGGCCAGAGTGGATAGCTGGTCCACACAGAATGTTGGCCTGTGTGGGATGCTGATCCATGCAGGAATACTGGCCCATGTAGGAGAGCTGGCCTGCGCAGGAGTTCTGGCCAGCAAGAAGAGCTGGTGAGGCAAGATGATGCAACAGGAGGAGACGGAGGAGAGACAAGGGAAGATGCAGCATACTAGGTAGCTGAGGCAGCATGGGAGATTGAGCACTTCTCTTCCACTGTGGATGGTTTCAGGGTCATTTCCCAGTACCACCTGAAGAGAGGACAAGCAGACACAGAAGAGCACAGAGCAGACAACAAGCAAAAAACAAGGGAAGACGGGGAGAAATAAACAAATCTTTTAAAAAACAAACAAAAAAGGGGCCCGTGAGCTTGAATTGGAATTCAAAAAAAACATTATTCTTGTGGGGACATATTGGTGCAGGTGTGATATATTTATTAACTGATACACAGTATAATGTGGACTTAGTAAGGGGTCCATAGTTGTCACCTGAGTGGTAATGGGGTCTGTGAAACAAAAAAGGTGAAGAACCCCTACCTTATAGCTATTTTGTATTAATTCCCCATTCCTCCTGCTCCCTGCCCCAATGGCCTATACACTAATTTCTGCCTCTGTGAGCTTGTATATTCTCCAATGTTTTCTTTGTAGTTACCCTGTGACTTACAGTTAACATCCTAAATTTATAACAATCTTGTTTGTTTTGATACTAAGTTAACTTAAATAGTTTACACAGACTATGTTCCTGTATCCCACTATGCTCCCCCCTTTATGTAGCTCTTGTTATATAGATGACATTTTCATACATTGAGTCCAAAACCACTGATTACTTATTACATGTTATGCATTGGATTCTATAGGAAGTAAGAACTGGAGTGACAAATCAAAAATACAGTTGTACTGGCATTTATATTTACCCCTTTCATTACCTTATTGGAGAGCTTTATTTCTTTATGTATCTTTGATCTATTACCTGTTGTCCTTTCCTTTCAACCTGCAGAACCCTCTTTAGCATCTCTTGTAGAACTGGTCTAGTGGTGACAAACTCCCTGAGGTTTTGTTTATCTAGGAATGTCTTAATCTCATCCTCATTTCGAAAGACATTTTTGCCAGATATAGAATTCTTGGTTGTCCAATTTTGAGTTTTCACGGATGTGGCTCAACCAATTGGGCTTCCATCTACCATATAGGCGATTCAGGGTTTGTTCCCCAGGGCCTCCTCCCGGTGAGGAGTGAGCTGGCCCATGCAGAGGGCCAGCCTGTGCGGGAATGTGGCCCCCATGCAGGAGAGCTGCCCTTTGTGGGAATGCCGCCTTGTGCGGGAAAAGCTGCCACGCAGGAGTGTTGGCACATGCAGAGAGCTGACGCAGCAAGATAATGCAGCAAGAGACACAGAGGAGAGAAAATAAGATGATGTGTAATAGAACAGGGTTGAGGTGGTGCAAGAGAGTAATTTCCTCTCTCCCAGTCCAGAAGGTTGCAGGATTGGTTCCTGGAGCTGCCTAATGAGAATACAAACAGACACAGAAGAACACACAGTGAATGGACACAGAGAGCAAACAACGGGGGGAAGGGGGAGGGCGGGGGGAGGAGAAATGAATAAAAATAAGTCTTTTTAAAAAATTTAAAAAATTTTTTTGAGTTTTCAGCACTTTAAGTCTGTCATCCCACTGCTGCCTTGCCTTTATGGTTTCCATTGAGAAATAGGCATTTATTCTTATTGAGGCTACATTGTACATGATATGTTGCTTCTCTTTTGCAGCTTTCTGAATTCTCTATCTTTGGCATTTGACAGTTTGATTGTAATATGCCACAGCGTGGGTCTGCTTGAGTTTATCCTGTTTGGAATTTGTTGAGCATCTTAGATGCATATATTCACATCTTTCATTGAATTTGGGAGGTTTTCAGCCATTATTTCTTTGAATATTTTCTCTGCCCCCTTCTTTCTCTCTCTTCTCTTTCTGGTATCTCATTAAATGCATATATTGGTTCACCTGATAATATCCCACATGTTCCTCAGACTCTGTTTAATTTTCTTTATTCTTTCTTCCTTCTCTTACTTAGATCGGATAATTTCAGTCATCTTATCTCCATGTTCACTGGTTGTTTATTCTGTCAGCTCCAACCTACTCTTGAGTCCTGCTAGGCAATTAGTTCTCTTTGGTTCCTTTTTATTATATAATTTCTATTTCTCTGTTGATATTCTCTTTGTGTTCATCTCTTGTTTTCCTGACATTCTTTAGTACTTTGTCCATGTTTTCCTTTAGCACTTTAAACATATTTAGGACTATTTTTTTAAGTTTTTGTGTGGAATGTCCCAGGTCTGATACTCCTCAGTGATGGTTTCTAATGTCTTAATCTTCTCCTTTGCCTGGGCCATCACTCACTCTTTCTATGTTTTGTAATCTTTTGTTGTTGAAACCTGGAGATTTTTATATTTTAATGTATTAAGACTGAAATGTAGACTCTTAGGCATGTGTTCTCTTAAGCTTGTATCCATCCAACTAGTGTTAAAATAGTGCTTTCCTTGAATGTAAGGAGTTAACAACAATTTTTAAAATGAAAAAAAGAAATTCCTTTCCCAGTCTTTACAGATTGACCTCTGCAAGTGCTCTCCTTCAGGGCTTATCCATATAGTGAGTTTAGAGAATAGCTCTGTAGGAATTTCCCTGGTCCCTTCTATGTGTGTATCTTGTCTTGAGCATGGGCCTTTGGCCACAAGACTTCTCCCATTTAGACAGTTCTGAATGTCTCCTCTTCCCTAGGAAATAATTACCTCATGGTCAGGGCACTGCACTACATGTCCTACAGCTAACCGTTCCTTGCCCCAGGCAGCATGACTTATCTACTTTCCCACATGTGCTGTATGAAAACTTGGTGAGCTGCCTTTTATATGCAGGGCAAGTTCTGGGAGGATAAGTCCCTCAGGCCACCAACACACAGGTCGAGCCAGACGTACTTGGTCACAGTATGCATAAAGGTGACTCTGCTCCCTCCCTGAACTGAGACCAGGGATCTGGGCACGGTGGGTGTGGGCCAGCTCTAGATTGAGCTGGTGAGGGGTAGGAAGGGACCAGCCAGAGAGCCATAAAATCATACTGCTTTTAAGTAACCTTTTTCTTTACTCACTGTTTGCCCTGTTACTGCAGTCCTTTAATTGTTTTCTGGAGCTTTAAGAAAAATGTTTCTGCCAGTTTCTGCTGGTTCAAAGCTTCTGTGGGGAAAGAGAACCCTGAAACTTCTCATTTCACCATCAATTGATATAGACCATATTTTCGTCTGAATTTGGGTGTAAAGTGTTCATATTGTATCTTAGGTTTCAAACTTTGTGCTCAAAGACAAAGGAAGTATAATTAGCCCTTTTGCGTTTTTTCTTGTCTGCCTGCATTCTTTTTATCCTTATGATAAAACTCAAATTTCCTATTCAAGTATAGCGAGTATGTTATTCAGACACATGAAGAAACTGTAGACTAACCACAGTATAAAAAGTTGAAATTAAGTTAACCTGAACATTCCTCAGAATTATTTACCTTTGACTTATTACTGAATGTTATTTGTGGTATGTATTGTGCAGTATTTTAATGTACACAGATGATAGGAAACGAGGAGGACTGTTGAGGCAGAAGAAAAGTGAGCAGAGGCATGAAAGGTGAAAAGGTTAAGGTATGCACAGAGAAGTAGCAAGTGACTGGAGCACACAAGGTGTAGCTGACAGAGTGGGAGGAGAAAGAGAATACTAGAAATACAGGGAGAGACCAAATTGTGGAGGAACTGTTGGGAGATCACATAAAGGTTTCTCACATATGGAGTGATATAATCAGAATTCATAACCTTGGCTTATTTAGGTAGGCCAGTGTGGCTATATCATAATGAGCAAGAGGAAGCAGAAGAGTGGAAGTGTGAGGTGTAGGCAGAGGTTGGATTATGTAGGGTATCAGACATGTTGGAAAGAGTTTTAATAAGAGGGGTTTAAGCAGTAGAGTATCTTAGATAGGACATTAACTGACTATGAAGATGGAAGACTGCCTTGTTTTATCAAAGGAAGCAGCATCTCTTATTTGCAACTATAACCAACCTTCAGTTACCACAATTTTCTAGCCTCTCTTAGGTAAATTGGTTTTTGGGAAATGGCTCTGGGGAAAGTTGAATTAAGGGAGAGATATCTAATAAACCATGTCTAGCCAATAACCGATTGATTTTATTTTACTATATTGAAACTAGAAAAAAAGTTTTTTACCTGAAATAAATATTGTAGTGTTAGTTCTGCATTTTTATACTCGTGTGGCATGTGCACATGCAGGGGTTCTTACACTTCTCAGAATGTAGCAGCAGATAGTTTTATAACATTCAACATCAGCATGTCTTTACATTTTAGGATTATTCAAAATTATACTTTACAACTTTCCCAGTTTTCACTGTTCAGCATCTGTGCAAATTGCCATTTTCGGCAAACATTTAAAAATTTAGGTTTTCCCATGGTCCACCATCCTTACCAACCTTTTTTCAGACAGTTACCCACTGCACTCAGAACATGCTACATCAAAATAAAAAGACCACACTATACTTGCATTATTTAATAAGTATATCACATCCACACTAACACATCCCCTTTAAACATTAAACATTAAGTACATTAAAAAGAATGCTTTTAAATGCATAAAATAAAATTACAAAGGAAATCAGTTACATATATTGAAATAAAGTTAATAAAATAAAAAGCATATGATATACTATACCTATGTGCTTCTTTCTTAACATAATAAATAATAATCCAATACATCAAAAATATAGGAAAGTTAAAGTTAAATTTATTTTTTAAAGACATGTCTGTGTGCAGACTGTTGTTTATACTGAAAAAGAGCATTAAACTGTGGTGTAGTATTTGACAAGTCAACATGCATATCATGTTGGACATCTAATCAAGTTGATTTTTTTTCAATTCAAGCTCACGGGGACCCCCTGAAATCTCCCCTGATTAAGAATCCCTGCTCTCAAGGAGGATGCAAAGTCATTTCCTTGTTAATTTTCTTTATGTTAATTTTTTTGTCTGTGAGTGTAGATATGAAAAGGGGGAAAGAGGAAGAATGATACCTCTAAACCTCAAACTGTTTATTCATATTGCTTAATTTAACCATGAAGAGATAATTTAGTAAGTTACTTTTTTTAAAATAAAAAATTACTTCATTTAGTGAATGTGGTTAGCTGAAGATTTTAAAGAATTTTTAAGTTTTATGTATCTAAATTAATTACTAAAGGAAGAGTGGGGAGAGCAGCATATTTTATCTCCCATTATTTTATAAATAGAATAGATTATTGATAATTACCAGAATAAATTATTGCAGAATAATAATTATGGCATGATTTGCAACAAGTTTTTTTGAGGGAGAAAGTAGTATGGTCCTCTTGATCAAATATTAATTTATCCATTATAAACTTAGCTATTTCACTTGAGAATTTTTAGTTGTCAGTAATTAGAAAGGAGATTTAATTCTGGTGAGGATAGAACAGGGTGGGGTGCGATTAAACAGGTGTGCTTTGTAAAAGAAGGTAGTTGTCATTGTATTAATTTATTTTAACTCATGGTATTTAATTGAAATTTTAAGTAATTTAAAGATATGATATTATGTTTATCAAAGCAGGACAAGCTGAGTAATATTGAATTAAGAGTCTCTTCAGGCACGTCTCTCTGTTGAGCACACCGTCCTCATGCCTTGAGTGTATACTTGGTCCTTACTAAACTCTTTTCTAACTTCCTTAAAAAAAAACACGACTGTTCAGATGGCTAGGGAAATGAAAAAAAGGTCTGTTTTTAGCATGTAAGTGTCCAAGTCAGATCCAGACATCTTTTTCCTTTCTTTTAAATTCTTTATTTCTAAGTCATTTTACTTATCTTGTTAGTAGATTTGCCATTGTAATGGAAGGATTAAAGGCTTTATGAAGATCTCACACCTTTAGAGAATTAGGTTAAGTGCATTTCAGAGTCCTTAAAACATAGGCCCCTATGTATCTTCAAAAAAACACAATAAAAAAAGTTTAACAAAAAAAAACTAAGGAAAAAAAAACACGGAGGCCTAAAGATCCAGTATTTATGTCCAGTGTTTTTCTAATGTTTGGCCTGTAGAATACAGTGGCTATCAAACTTTTTTGACATTAATTCCCAGTGAAAATACATTTTATATCATGATGCAGGGTAGATACATGTTTTCTTTTCACTAGAAAGTATATTGCTTATTTAGTAATTATTTTTAAATTGTAGAAATTAAACACTTCTAGAATACACAAGAGGATTTATTTTAAACATCGATCTTATTTTTTTCTAAAATGGAATTTTTTTCCCTTTTTAAAATTTTACTGAAAATAACATTAAAAAAAAAAGATAGAGTTACTATAGCCCATCTTAACTTACCTTCACTATTAGCTTCTTATTTATTTGATCATTTGACTGCTTTTTGCTTGAGTTCCTTAATAGCAAGGACACTATTACAGTTTAAGTTTCATGTCTTTCCACTTAGTAATGCCAAGTAAAAAAATCCTCCTTTAGAAAAACAACAAAATTTTGTTTAAATTTTAGGGAAGTGTATAGTGAAAATTGAAATTTGAACATTTCATTAAAAATTAATTGTTCATTAACTTTTTTTTTACTAAAACTTAAGTGACCAGTCTTTAAGAAGTTAATTTTTAAGTACGGCTGTAAAGACGTGTTGTACCAAATTTGGAGTTCTTTCCCATGAAATACCAAAAAAAAAAGAAAAAAAAAGAATGAATCTTTTTGTATGCATGACTACTGTTTTAACCATCTGATAAAGAAATGAAAAGAGGTATTGGCAATTACTCTGAAACCAGAGCCTGTAATCAGGAAGGCATAGTACATTGATTACTATGTTAAAAATAAGTTTATTATCTGGATTTTCTTTTATTGAGAAGAAACAAAAGAAGGTTGCTAGGCATAATAAATATTGCTTTGTTATTTTTCTTTTCCTCTCTTAGTGACTTGCAGCTCTGGAATATTTTTAAATCGAATTTTTAGATAGAATGCTTTCCATGTTACCAAGTCATTCTTGCAAGGGTAGCCTAATTTTAATTAATTGTTCCATGAAGGGGAATATTCATTCCTTACAGTATTTGAATACCACACAATTGTTTGTATGTAAGTTTAATTTTTATTCTTTCAAATGTTTAAGACCATTTTTAAGTAAAGCATTCTGCTAGACTAATTTTTGGGAAAATTTTTATGACTTAGTCTGCTAGATAATAGGTAGGGTAGATAGTAATTAATATGCCTTATTTTGTCAAAGCAAGTAGGTCTCTATGAAACATTTCCCTTTATTGATTCTGAAAATTTATTCCTTTGATTAACATTTACATTTTGAAAATTTCTGTTGAAATAAAAATAATATTTGATATTAAACACAGATATTTCCAAATAACATTTAAAATAACTTAAAAAAAATTACCGTGACCCTTAAATTAATGATCAACATTTTTTTTTATTTTTATTTTTTTAAAATTATTTATTTATTTATTTATTTGAATTACATTATGAAAAATATGAGGTCCCATTCAACCCCACCGCCCCCGCCCCCCACTCCCCCCACAGCAACATGATCAACATTTTTTAACATCAGTTATTTCTTTGGGAGCTTGTTATCAAAAGGATGAGATTTGGTGCCTACTGCCTACCTAAAGAAGTAAAAGTCTAATGGAAAATCTCATAAATATTTACATATAAATTCAGATGTTATGAACATTAAAATGTTAACTGTATAGTTCCCAATATTGGGACATGTATATAAATAGGAACAAGGACGTGAGTTTATGAATACCAGTTATCTGATATGGCTAATCTAGAATTATTTCATAACACTATTTGAGAATTATTTTGAAGGAAAATCATGATTTAATGGAAAGGTAATCTAGCTACGAGAGACAGATAACTAAGGTTTATCAAAGGAAAAGAAAAAGCATTTCAGGGATAGCAAACAAAGATGGTAGTTTCCTTGCTCTTGATTACATTGAAGAGAATGAAGGAAATGAAACATGTCGGGGAGATTAGTGAGGCTATGTTAACTTCTTTATCAGAAGGACTATTTCAGAGTTAAGGTTGAAAGTATCTTTCAAAAGGAGAAAAAAGAGTATTTAAATATTAATATTCCAGGATAGGGAGCACTTCCGTCCACCAGGGGGCATAATTGTAACACTGGCTGTGTTTGAATACTTTATCATAGATTGATGAGCTGGAAGAGACCCCACAACTTAGGGGTCTTGTTTTCTAAATACTCCTACTGCCTACATTCACTTTCCTTGGCTGTCTGCTTTTCTAGGGCCTTCTTCCTGGCAAAGGGTTTCTTGTGCTTGAAAAATAATTGGGCTGTTTGCCATCCTTCCTCCCTGAGACTTCTGTGTGGGTTCTCTGTGATTGAACACAACTTAATTCTAATCTAGGTGCATTCCCAGGTCCTTTGTGGTTTAAAAATATTCCATTTGTTTCTTCACAGGCCAAAAGGCAGCAGTGTTAATTTTATATCCTTGGGAGGCCAAGGTCTAAGCTGGACAGGAAAGATCATCTTGGTTGGCTTTTCCTCCTAAAACATTAATGTCAGAGTCTTTCAGTATTACTTTCATGACCAGTACATGTCATTCTATATATGTATATATACATATATACATATATAGAATATGTAAATATATAATTTAAAAATAGCTTTATTGTGATATAGTTCATATACCGTACAATTCACCCATTTAAAGTAAAAAATTCAGTGATTTTTAGTATATTCATAGATATGTACCACCATCACCAGTCAATTTTAGAACTTTATATCACTTCAAGAAGAAATTCTGTATACATTTGCTGTCACACCGACTTCTACCACTTCTCCCAATCCCTAAGCAACTGCTAAACTCCTTTCTCTCTCTATATTTCCCTGTAGATTTGTTTTTCACTTTACTGATTCTCACAGAAGGAAATAGGTATCTTTGTTCTAAACTTCTTAGAAGCTTAAGTTCATTCACATATTCACATGTGTTGATATTAATTCCTCTGTTTTGTACCATTTAAAGTCTTGTTTTGGGGCTATTTTATATACAGAACTGTGGCATAAAGGTACTCTAAGCAAATGACATCTCAAATACTTGGCAAAGGCTACTTAATAATGGCTTATGCTATTTTCAAATCAGGTTGGACTCTTAAGCCAACTTTAAAAATGAACTCTAGAATTGAGTCTTTTCTGAGATTTGAGAAGCTATGAGTTGCTCAGATTTTTTGTTTTGCTTTGTTTTTTTTTTTTTACCTCTCTGAATACACACTTTGATTTGTTTTCAGGGCCGTTTGTTGAAGTCTTAGTGTATAGTGGCACGGCCTTATTGTGCAATTACTATCTTTGATTTCTAGACTAATTGGGTTAAAATGAGGTAGTCACCAAATAACACTGCCTTTTTTTCCATTAACGTTCCTCTTTTTTCAGTGATAGTAATTTTCTTTTTCCAGGTTTCTTAGTTCTGTGATATGTGCTATTTATTATTGCAAGATGAAGTTGGTAGACCAGCTGATAACTTAGAATCCTTTCCTTTATGAGTCCTCTGTCAGCTAGCTTGAAAACTATCTTTTGGCAGAAAAAAAATATGGTTCTGGGATGGAGATTTTTATCAAATTAAGAATTTGAGGTTGTGATTTGTTTTGCCTCTCTTTGGTTGTGATAATTTGGCAGCCTTACTCCTTGCCTGATTTATTTATTTTTATTTCTGTTATTTTTATTTCAGAACTGGTTAGGTTAATACATTTTTTGATGTATATATAATTACTAGCTCATCTATTCCTAGAAAGAATTTGATGTAACATTTTTTAAAAAATCAGCCTTAACCAAGTAATATACTGTTGAAGTTGTAGAATGAATCACTGATACTTTAAGTCACCAGAAAGAGTGAAAAAATGTTAAACTCAAAAAGGAATTTTATAGTTCATCACAAATAATTTTATCAATACGAATACTACTGCTATTTTTCTCCAATATTTCTGACATATGTACTTGGAAAGAATATTTACCTAAATATGAAATTAAGTATACAATTTAAAGAATATAAAATTTCTTCTTTGAAAATCCTTAATTTGAAAACATTATATTAACTCACTATATTTTAATTTAATAAACACTTATTCACATTTATACCATTCAAGAGAAGCAACTGTTAGGTATTACTTTTTATTCCTGTACCAGTCAGGACTTACACTAGGGACAATCTCACAGTGAGAGATGGGCAAAAAGATGAGGAAATATACCCTAAGAGAAGTTAGGGAACATTCATATTCTTGTCCTTCAGATACAAGTCAGTTTTAGTTATTTTGAGCTATGTATACAGCACTTAGCACATGTGAACTATATGAAGCTATCTGGTCTTAAAAAATTTTTTTTGTAGAGTTAATCAACCAATTAGAACCATGGTTATGTTTTTATAGTCCTTCAAATTTAAGTAAGCATTAACCACTGTATCTCAGGAAACAAACATTCTATGATTTTTTTTTTCTTTTTATCTTATTATTAGCTACCAATATTATTTGCCATTGGAATAAAAGGGATAATCAGTTTTGTACCTGTGTTCAAGATATGATTCATCATACTATGTTTGTACATTTTGTTATATTAGGAAACCCATTGTTTTATTGCTTTACAGTATATACTCTTACACATGTGTAAACATTTAAACTTAATTTTCAGGTGATAATGACTGTGACTATTCCAAATATACAGACTTTTAATTAAATGCATGTTTATTTAGATTAGTTCCTATGTAATGAGGAACTTACCTTCTTTTGAGTATATTATTAAAAGAAAGGCTTGCAGCTCAGCACAAAATATATATTGAAAAATTATTTTAAAAAGAATCTTGGGAGTGGGGACATTTATAGTAAAATTTAACCAGAAGATGGCAGTGATGATCCTCCTGTACTCCTCCAACGGTAATCAAAAATTTTTACAAATGTAAAGCATGAAAATGCACGTTGACTGTTGTTATATAATGTTAAAAGTTAACAGTTTAGGGACAAGCATTTGCTCTGTTTTATATACTATGAAAATTGTGTATTTTTCTATAAGAAGGGATTAAGAATATTTTGGGTGTCTGTATCTTTGTCTGTACACTTCAGTTTTTTCTGAATACTGGGGTAAGGATGTTATCATAAGTCTTGCCTTAAGTTGCATGCATCATTTTATGTTATGCATTTTGTCTAGAGGGCATGTTGTTTTATGACCTGTTTGCATTTTTCACCCAAATTGCTGGAAACTAATGGACATTTTAAAGGAGCCATTCCTTTAGCCACAGTCATTTTTCTAAATTAGCCTTTTTTTGGTGGGGCACGGAATGAAGTAATTTTAAACATTAATTTTTGAAAGGAAAAAGTTGTTAGACAGAAATTAACATTTAAAAATAAATATCAGAAAACCAGAGATTAAATGATATAATAAAGCATATTTGGGTTTTAATAATGGGAGCAATCATAAATAATACTTATAACCTATTGACCTTAAAAGAAGTTAGAAAAGGGAGAAGGAATGCTCTCCTTTGAAAATTAGTGCCCACATTTGGTGATGGCTGAAATAAAGATGCATCCTTTCATAATCTTGCTTTTTTTAATTTTTAATATATAACCCAAATGCATTTTGCCAAAGAAATTGCATGAATCTTTAGCATGCATTGTTAACTTTGTCTTTTCCCTCTTCTTTCTACTGTTCATTTCCATTCATGTATTTTTGGTTTGCCATTTTTTTTTCTTTTTTGTTAATTACTTCATGTCAAATTACTTTTGAAACGTCATTAAGCTGAGCAACCTCTCCGTGTAGTAACAGCGGATACCTGTCTATTTCACTATTTAGTCCCTCCTCCTATGTCTCCATCCTCCAAATCTGTGAGCACTCCAAGTGAAGCTGGAAGTCAAGACTCTGGAGATGGTGCCGTGGGATCTAGGTATAGTAATTTTCTTTAAATATTTTAATGATTAAATGCATTTAGAGCCCAGGTACCATTGATGCTTTAGAGGGACTCTAAAATAGTTATTTCTACCTAATGTTTTGAAATCTAAATGGCATGGATATTATCTTTTGTAAATTAGGGGGAAATGTATAATATTTTAACTGTCACACTTGATTAACTTAGTACTTAACAGTTAACTGATTTTATGTTCTTTTATATTACAAATAGAGGTGTTAATGCATTTTAAATGTTTCTGTTTAATCAAACTTGATATTGGTTATTACATTAATGTTTTGGCTATAAAGGGTGTAAAACCAGAGGAAAAGCTGGAGAGTGTTTACTGCCAGACTTTCTTAAATTTGCATCTTCCTTGTGTAATATGTTTCAGGTTCATTTTAGGATCCAGCATATAATTGGGACTTGTTTTTCAAAAGTTCAGTGAGGTTTCAGCTTCCTCTGAAGATTGCATTAGGAAAAATGTTACTTATTACTCTTTGACACACACACATGCAATCATAGCAAATCTTTATTTAATGGCATCATACTTTTTTGACAGCTGAAATGAGATTAAGCAGAGTGAATAAAAATCTTCAACAAATTCAGAATTCTTAATCTTTTTCATGCCTGAGCCCCTCTGGTTGAAGTTAGAAACAAGTATTGATTTAAAAGAGAGAGTAAGAAAAAAAAAGTAAGGTGACTAGATAATCTGTAAGCTCAATGCTTTAATCAGTTCCTAATAATCATCAAGTTATTGTTAATAATTAGAAGGCACAAAAGACATACAAGTTTGAATGTGAGATGTGTTTTCAAAACTGTTTTGTATACAGAACCAATGTTGCAAATTTAAGCATTGGAGGTAAGTGATATAACTTTCATTGAAAACAAAACAGAGCTTTCTTTTTCAATATAATATCACTTATAAAATAGTATATGTTATAGATTAAACACCAAATTTCTTTAATCTAAATTCATTTTTAGAGCTGAAATTGTTTCATATGTCTGTATTTTTATACAAAATATTAGTATTCCTTTTTTTAATAAGCAAGTGATATTTTCAAGTCAAGGATTTTTTTTTCTCATTTTGCAGCATTACTGTAATAAAATTATTTCCCCTAATAAAAAACTATTTATTAAATTTCTTTATTTCACATTGTACATTATTTTATGTACATACTATACTGTGTTCGTTTCTGAACTCACTGTTCCTGAATTTGAATAGGAATAAAAGATTATTTTAGTGTAATATCAGCAGGTTTACTTTCAAAAGTACTATGTAACATATACCTGATTTTTTAAGTTAGTAACAAAACATGTTCTAAATTACATAGGCAGTCTAGAGATTATTAGAGACCCTTTGGAATATTGTAACATAGGTCAAGAAAGAAAATATTTGTGTATAAGCAAATTTCATCAAATTGCCAACTTTGTGTTAGTTACTGTAGGCCACCACAGAAAATAAAATGTTCATGGCCCTTGCCTTCATAGAACTTTCATTCTAGTGATTATATTGTTAATTGAAAGATACTATTTATTTTATCGAAAAACTCTGAGGATAGTGTGCTAGCCTGTGTTCAGTTTAAAGTGTAGATTTTTATTGATGAATTGAAAAAGAAGAAAACAGGTAGTTTAATATCTTTTGGGTATTTTGTTCTTATTAGAGAATTACTTCATTAGAAAATGAATATAAAATTAAAGTTTCTTTCATATTTAACAGGAGAGGGGAAAAAAATCCTCTTTTTAAATGAAGGTGACCTTATATCCTTTAAATCTTAATACCATACATGGTTTGTCATCTTTGAGAGCAAGACTCATTTTGAAAAACTAATTTTCAAGAAGGCTGAGTATATTCATTATATAAAGATGTGTGAGCTATACAATCCTGTGCATTGCACTCCACTAGTTGGCCAAGACATTCTAGGATTAGTGTACTTGGGGAGTGGGAAAAGATGAAATAGACAATAAAAATGTCTGAATCACTATTTCTAAATACTGAGAATTTTCATTGAGCCTAATGGTAATTTGAGTAAATATAAAAAGGCCATCAGAAGTGATATTTCTTTAGATTTACGAATTAGAAAGTTGCATTTCATTACTTCACTTTCTCAATCACTTTCTGACATCTCTAAAATTTAAGTGATAGTTATTCGGTTGGATAATCCATGCCCATATTTGTTTTTTTCTTTCTTGATCAGATCAGCACATTTCTCAGGCTTTGAGGTTTTATTGGAATTTTGCTTTCTATGACTGCACATGCCTTTTAAAATAAGTAGAATCGTGTATGTTCTGTAATGCCATTTCAATACTGACTGTATTTTGAAGTAAAAATCTTAACTTGATTTTAGACTAAATGACATCTTCAACAAGTTATGTGATTGATACAGTTAGGGCTCTCATATATTGTAAAGACTGTAAATAGAACATTCCTTGGAGAACATCTCAAAGAATCCCTTCTGGTTTAACAAAGCCTAAATTTGCTGCATTTGTTGCTTAGTACAAAATAGATCTTCACTGTGGCCTCTTCTCTTATTGCATATCTTTTATTGCATTCCTGTATAGATTTCAAGATCCTCCTTTGTATTTTTAAAATGAGGGGTTTCTCTAGTTCAATTCATCTTATGATTTATTCATTAACTGTATAGGCAGGTAAAATAGAGAAATCCTTTGTATTAAAATTTGTAACAGTTTTAGTTACACATATATAACATATCTTATGTGAGAAACATACATTTTACAAAAATGGTAGCAGTAAATATATTGTGCTCTTAACTTTTTTACAGGGACCATATAAGCATCATACAGTACTGTATGTAATCATCTTTTATATTATTAACCTACAAAAATTCCAATGTAATAAAATAGTTTTTGTTCCAGTGACTAGATTTGTCTTAAATGGAAAAGACCCTGTGTAAGTTGTTTACCCAATAGGCAAGACTAAACACTGATAATTTGTTTAGGATTGATATTCTCCAAAAGATTATAAGGTAAAGTAAATCCTTTAAACATAAAATATTGTTCCGGTGGGGGGAAAGTCTATTTTTTTCCTAGACACAAAAATCTTTAGTTGCTTTCTAAAGCAGATGACATATAAGCCCAAGGCGGTGCTTAACCCATAAATTACAGAAGGGTCACATTTTGGAAACTTGAGCCATTTTTTATCCCAGTGGAATAGTCTTTGGTTTTCTTACCAAAAGGCTTATGTATTGACTCATTTCCTTTACCAATATGACAATTTCCTACACACATTTAATGCTTTGGGCAAGATTGCAATATATTAACCAATATTTTTAAAAACACTAATGTTTTTTCATTAGGAAACTTAAACTACTATCTATTTTATATCCTAGCTTGTTTTCATCCATAAATAATATATTATTTGGGATGTTGGCTTCTTTAGCTGTTCTTGTAAATTACTGTTCAATATTAGTTTCCCATAATCTGCAAATGAAAATACTAAATCTTTTAAACTATTTTGGATTGTGTGTTTGTATCTTTATAACCATGTTATTATGCTTATTGCATGCACTAGAGCACTGAGTGTTATCTGCTTGTTTGTTTTTTTCTTACTAATCAGAACATGTGGTTTTTAATTGTGAACACTAACTTTAGCTTTAGCTATTCATAGAATGTATGTGCTTAACTAACTTATGGCCTTTTTTGCTAATAATTCATGGTTGTCCTACAACCATTTAGGACGCTGCATTGGGATACAGATCCATCAGTTCTTCAGCTTCACTCAGATTCCGATTTGGGGTATTGACTAGATTTATTACCTTCCATCTTTTGTAGTTACTTTGATTCTTTGTGAAACTGTACTAATTTTATTTTGCCTAATTTCTAATATGTAGTGTATAGTTAGGAAGAGTTATTTTACTGTGACACCTCATTTATCCTATATCATTAATGTATATGTGATTTTCTAGGTACCCAAAGTCTACCAATTTAAGTGCACAATTTCCTTTTATTCTATATTGATAAGGTTTTCTAAGATATAAACTTCCCAGGCTTTTTCTAATACATATTCTACATGAACTTTTTCTGAGTTACTCAATATGAGCATTAATCTGTTTTCCTGTATTGAAATTCACTGATGATTTCTAAGATTTTGTGAGAGAGAGAGCTGTTGATCTCTACACTATGGCCTCAGATTGCTATTTATTTATTCATTCATTTGTCGTAGACTCCAATGCACATTACAAATGTTTGCTGCTGCCATTGTGGCTGACTCGGTTCTTTTCCCCTGATAAATTACAGTCTCTATAACATATGACCATACCTATTGGAATTTTGTCTAATATAAAAGTAAATAAGCCTTTAATAAGGACATATAAGAAGAATGATTTGTTCTAGTTCATTAACTGAAAGCCCTCTCTATTGGCTGCCCTGAGGCTTTTTCCCCTCTATTATAGTATCCTAATTCTTAGTAAAAGTGATTTTTGGATAAGTGAGGTATTACCCTCCTACCCTTCTACTCCTGATTCTTGGAATATTTTGTTTTGATATTGTGACTTTTGTAATATAGACCTGAAATGTACTCAAATTAGTGACTTGGTTCTGGTGCTTTGAGCTTGATCGTTTTTCCAGATATCTGAACAATTTACTTTTTCATATGGTTTACATCTTAAAAATCAATATATAAGAGCAAGTTAGCGCAGAGGTTGAGTGCCTGCTTTGCATGTATGAGGTCCTGGGTTCAATCCCTGGTGCCTCCTTTTAAAAAAAACAGTATATAAAATTTCTTATTTAAAATTTTATTCTTAGACTACTAGGTTACTTCAAATATTCCTAAATTTCTCCATTTGATTCATTGACTATGCTTTTAAATTTTTCCTTCTTTAAGGCTAACATATTCCTAAAGTAGAAAATACATTGAGACACTTCTTATGGCCCATATTTAGAACCTTGATGAAAGGGAACTTTCATAATATGCTAATTTTATTATACTTTTTTGTATAGGATTTTAGAGTTAGTTGCTAAACAGAATTGAAAAGCTGTTTATATACGAAAAACAGTTATTTTGCCAATGATATATATATTTCAGATATCCCGCTTGATATTCTAGAAATTATAGCAATATCTTTATTGGATATTCTTTTTTTTTCCTCCCACAAATAAGGTGTTTTATTTGTCACTTTTAAAAGGCTGAATTTTAAACAGATTCTTAGACTGGTGGCTCATATCCATCAGCTTCTTCTAATTCAGCACCTTTCTCATCTTCGATTGCTTTTCCAGAACCTTCATTATGAAGCTCAAACTTGGGCTTCTTCAGCATTTTTACTTTTCTAATGAACACATCATGGAGAGGATAGATTGATTGGCAAGACTTTTCTATCTTTACCAATGCTGTCTGGACTTTATTGACCACTTTAAAATAATTTGTCTGTACCTCTTGGGTCATGATTTCCATCATTTTCTGGATTTGGCAGGCCTGTTGGTACTGAGCATAAGAGTTCTTCTGAATCTGTTGTGGTTTTTAATAAAACCAACACAGAACAGATGAAGCAAATAACCACTGGTAGTTTTGCCATCAACATGTGCTTCAGGGAAACGGACTTTGGCCCAGTGGTTAGGGCGTCCGTCTACCATATGGGAGGTCCGCGGTTCAAACCCCGGGCCTCCTTGACCCGTGTGGAGCTGGCCCACGTGCAGCGCTGATGCGCGCAAGGAGTGCCTTGCCACGCAAGGGTGTCCCCCGCGTGGGGGAGCCCCACGCGCAAGGAGTGCGCCTGTGAGGAAAGCCGCCCAGCGTGAAAAGAAAGAGCAGCCTGCCCAGGAATGGTGCCACCCACACTTCCCGTGCCGCTGATGACAACAGAAGCGGACAAAGAAACAAGACGCAGCAAATAGACACCAAGAACAGACAACCAGGGGAGGGGGGGAAATTAAATAAATAAAAAATAAATCTTTAAAAAAAAAAACAAACATGTGCTTCAGTCATGGCCTGCCATTTTTTGACCATGGAGAACATTTTGTCACAGGTAGGAACCATGCTATGGAAGTTGGTTAGGCAGTTTTTGCCCTGCACATCTTCAGTAATTAGTTCATCATTCTGCAGATCATCCCAGCTCACTTCAGAAACATGACCCTTAAGGCCATCAAATGCCATGTTGGTTCCTGTGTCCTTGTAACTAGTGTTTTCCTAATATTTCTTATATTAAGCATTGCTAGTACTTTTACTTCCTACCAGTTTTTCTTAGAAAATGGATTGACCACATGGTTCTTTGCTCCCTTTTTCTGGATAGTCTTTTAAGACAGCATAATTGAGAACTGCTTTGGGAGTTTGAAAGCATACTTTGAATTTAAACATCTATTATAACATAGAAAAAAATCCCCCAGATCTTTGAAAGAGATATTTTATTTTTGGTCAGTTTTCCTCAGGCACAACCCTGTTCCTCCTATTTGTCAAAAAAGAATGTATTTCCTCTCTTTAACTAAAACAGAAGTGACTTTTGTATTTTTATGGTATTCAAAAGATCTTTTGCTTTAGTCTCAGGGTAAATGTATCTGTAACTTAGTAGTCCAGTCTATGAATCGAAAACAGTACCAATCATGCAGAGATAAGAGATTTAAAAGCCTTATTTTACTTTAAAATCTAAATTGACAGTTATGACTCTCAATTTTGGCAAAATATAAGTAGAAAAAAAATATTTTTAACAGAAACTTAATAATCTGAAAACTGCAGTTTGCCTGTTTTTTTATAAGGGAACTGAACTTGGTCTGATATGTAAGATTTTGACTCTTCAGAAAAGTCCAAAATCATACCCCCCTAAAAACAGCTCTCATAACCAACTGTAGTCAGGTCCACTCTGAAATTCCAGTCTTCTTACTCTATTACCACCCACAGTTTGCTTGAAGAAACTAAATTATTTGCCTTTTAAAGTGAAAAATAAACACTCTGACTGATTCAAAAATAGCTTTTGTTTTTGCTACCTTTTAATTCTTTAGTTAAAATAAGGCCAATTCATTGTTTATCTAAAATTTCCTGAATAAAACAGGGATTTAAATTACAATGTTGGCTACACATGAATGTTTAATTCTTAATTTTCCAAAATAACATAGTTTGCTGTAATTAAAATGTATCATTTGTTGTATTTAAAAACATTTGTATTCACTTTATTTAGACGAGGACCAATTAAACTTGGAATGGCTAAAATTACGCAAGTTGACTTTCCTCCTCGAGAAATCGTCACATATACAAAGGAAACTCAGACTCCAGTTATGGCTCAACCCAAAGAAGGTGAATGAATATCTGTCCTTAATAATGATTATCATTAAGCCCCAAAATTAAATAAGTGGATTATTTTTTTCTTCTTCACCCCTCCTTCCTTCCTTCCTTTCCTTTTTCTTTATTTCTTTTTTGGTGGCGCTTTTTTTTTTTTTTTTTTTTTGCATATTTTCTTGGGGAAATATAAAATTAATGCCTTGGGGTTTCTGAATTTATATCTTTGCTGTTTTTTTTAAGAGTTTCTACACCTTTTCTTTTAGATGTTAATATAAGCTATGTGTATGGTTTTAACTTTGTTGACACGAATTTAAGTCTTTCAGTCATTTTGTCATTGATGTATGCTACCTTTAAGAAGTAGAAAAGTTTAGGAATGTTCAATTTCTGAACATTAAGCTCAGTGTTCAGTGAGCATAATTCTTCCCCAAAAGAGAGTGTAACCCACAGTAAATGAAATCATATTATTTTTTGTAGAACATGCTGTATCTGATACACTATTTATCAGACCATGCCAATAAATAAATCTAGGCCTAGTTATTAAACCTCTTCTGTTATGATGCAAGGGCTCTACTACATAGATTATGTAGTTAACCTTTAATCTGTGTGTAAGGGAGAGAAGTGTATAAGAACATTGTATCAAATGTAGTCTTTGGTTCTTAAATAGAAGAGTTGCCATTTTTAAATTGGGAGTTAATTTTCTTATTCTTATTAAATAGCTAATGATTCAAGCATAAAGCTATACTTTTTGTTTTGCCCATTGAGGCTAATGAACTTACGTCAAGTAAGAGGGGTTTATTTGGGATCCTTAATATAGGTCCAAAGTCTCATATTTGAAACCTTTGGGGCCATGTGTGTATTAGAATTCAGAGTTTTTCAGATTTTAGAAAACTGGTAAATTATATGCTATATGTAAACACGCCAGCAAGGTCTTAAGCATTTTCAGGAGTGAATGATGCTATTTTTAATACTACGTGAGATAAATAAGGATTAAAAATAGATTTACCTCCAGTCATGTCAGGTTTACCACCAAATTGAATTAGGGATTTTAGAGCTATTGATATCTTGGAATTGTGGATAAGGGATTTTGAGCCCATAATAAATTATCCTTTTAACAATCTGTGTATAAGGAGCATTTTTTTTTCTAATTAGCCAGGAATATTTACTTGTATTTAATTATAGAAAATGAAGCATAAACATTTTCTTTATCAAATGTTTGATTTATTTTAAATTTTTTAGTTAAATTACCACATTTCTCCACTAAGGAGAAACAAAAGTAATATTCATTGCAAAAATCCCAGAAAACGCAGGTGAACAAAAGGCAGTAAATGCTTGAAATCCCTAGCTATCACCAAAGAAATCTTTAAATTTTCATATATATGTGTACATACCTCAAACTAGTATTATAATTATTCACAACCTTTTTTTTTACTTAATAGTAGATCATCACATGGACCATTAACTCTCCTTTGAGTGCCCACTAAGAATGGAACTAAAATAAATACCTTAAGTTTTTCCTTTCACTTTTTTTTTTTTTAGGAGGTACCAGAAATTGAACCCAGGACCACCTCCTACATGCTAAGCAGGCAACTCAACCACTGAGCTATATCCTCTCCTCTTCCTTTCACTTTGAACTTGTTGCTAAAAGGAGTTGACATCATCATACACATTACACACACACACACATAATTACACTTTGAACATTTTTGGAAAATGAGGGTAACATTTTTAGCCATGTTAACATTCATTCTATGGATACATTTTTCTTCATTCCTGCTGCAAAATTGGTTGGTAAAGTAGCTTTTCACACTTGTAAAATAATCATCCTACCAAAAAAGAAGCCACTGATGATAAACTCATTTAAGACATAAGCAATTTAGAAAGGAAGGGAGGGAGAGAGGGAGTAGAATATGGAGAATGGTAAATTACTGCAGGCTTCCATAATTTCCAGGAAAATACTACTCCATTAATCAAGTATATTAATTTGATAAGCATTATGTTTGTCTTTGGGGTCTACATTATTAGATATGTTAACTCAGAAACTGAGCAAAATGACTAAAATAAGGGCAAAATGATTCATTTAAAAAATAGGTTTTATTCTTCATTGGATAATGTAAGAATTGTATTTTTAGTTATACAATATACTTTTGAAGTGCATTTGGGGTTTTTCAGAATGAAAATATTCTGAAGCTATTTTGGGCAATGTACTATGATATACCTACAATTGTAGTCACTAAATGAAGGCTTTCTTTTAAAAAAAAAAAATTCTAATAATTTTAGCACAGTACATCATAGGAAATTTAGAAAATGCAGAAAAGATATAAGGAGGAAAATGTCTGTGATATCATTACTAATGATAGCCATTACTAATATTTTGTTTCTAGTCCGTTTTCTATGAGTATGTTTTTTCAAAAATTATACACACACACACACACAGAGTTTAGTATCCATCTTGAAATGTGCATTTCCATTTGCTTGCTTTTTAGCTTTATATAAATTTAAAAATACAGACATTTAACTTTGGACTACTTTAAATGTATAGACTGGCATGATATAAGACTGGTGTTTTTTGTTTTTTCAAAAAATTCTTTTTCCCATTTTTATTTTTGCAATTAATTTTTAAAAATTAAAGAAAAGTCATGATTTGTTAAGCTGATAACCCGAAGCACAAGATAATCTGTGTTCTTTTCAGCTTGAAATTATTCGAGGCAAAAATTTTAGCATCATCATACTTCATCTTCTTTGCCTACATTTTTTATAAGCACAGAGATGGTTTCTTCTTCATTGTTTTAATGCCAGGACTAAACATTGGTGTGTAGGGTACTCAGTAAATATTTTCTGAAGGAATTAATTGTTTTTACCTATTCAGGAGAATAATTTTGCCTACTTGGGGTGTTTATTTGCATGCTTCTACTCCAGAAGTAAATACTGAGAAAATAAGTAATTTTCAAATGTCAATGCTTCAGTATAGTTATTGGTGAAATTGGGCAAAACAGTATTATTAGTCTTAGTTCCTGGTTTTACTATAACTATAATAAATTCTAATTTTCATTTGCTCTTAACGTCCAAAATTGAAACCTTAATGGATTCTCCTTTATAGCCAACCTTCTTGAATTCCTTGAGGATACACTATGTAGACACAAATTAAATGTACTGTTATGATGTATTCTCTGTATCCTTTTGAGTGGTTTGAACAAAACTAAACCTGTCAGAATCTTTTTTTTTTTAAGGTTCCAGGGCTGAAAATTGAACCCGGGACCTTGTATATAAGAAGCTGGCACTCAACCACTGAGCTACATTGACTACCTGTCAGAATTTTAAAATGTATTATTTTAGCTATTGGTTTGTACCATTTGTTTTCTAAACTTCATGTTTAAATTGATCATTGAAATTAAAACGGCCAAGAGTGTCTACTACATTACATATCAGGCATAGTGTGAGGCACTTTACATTACTTCTTAAGTCTCTAAGCCAAACCCTGGAAGTTCAGTATTGGTTCCATTTACACATGAAGAAGCTGAAGCTGAGAGAGAGAGCTTATCATGTTTCACAAAGCTTGTAGCTATGACCAAGTCTGACTGATTCCTATGTGTGTGCTTTCCCTTTTCTGCTGCCATTGAAGCAGGGACTTCCATGCTTTTATGATAGTAACCTGCAGTAAGAAACTCATGTTTTAAAAATGCTGACCAGGACACATTACATTTATTGGTTTAGACCTGTAGTTTGAAAGAAACAAGATAACATAATTGGCTTATTTGTTGGTTTATCCATTTCAGTTCAATATTGTTTAATAGTGATTGTCTCAGAGTATATTTGAATAAGTGGCTCTGATCTTCCATGGTGTTAAATAGAAGTTTATCTTCATTGATAGAATGTGAAAGTGACAGGATGGGTGAACTGAGCCCATTTTATAGCAAGTTTACCCACATCAGCACTCTTTACCTTTTACATTTTCCTATGTGGATTAGAAATTTAGATGAAATTTTATTAATTCCTATGTGTATTCACTTGTAATTTAGACAATATTCACTTACTCTACTATAAGTTTATTGAATATATGCTATATATGAAGGTACTAAATTGTCTTTTCTTCCATTTTGTGGTTCTTTTAGTTACAGGTTAAGGTTTATAAATTGAGGAGGACAAGAAATGTATCCTGATACCATAGGGCCATCCTTAACCTTTGGAACTGTTTTTAAAAATGAGATCATTTCCTTTCTATATCATTAGTTATTTTCTTGTCTAGGGTTTTTACATTAAGTTCATTTCCCAATATTTGGAAAATTGAAAAAGAGGGAAAGAGAAGAATCCTGAAATTAAGGTTTTGTAATAGAAAAAAATAAAACACTTTTTGCTTAACTATACTTGTGCTTACCCATTGTTTAATAAAGTACTTCTCAAATGTAGCCTAGTTGGTTCCGTTTAAGAATTATATAACAAATTTCAAAACTCACCATGAGACAGAATTGCCAAAATCACTATTTGAGTTTAGCAAATGGTAAATTAAACTTGGGAGAGCAGTGTAATCAGTGCAGAAGTTATGTGAGTTACCAAGTTGAACATAAAAATTGATCTTAGACTTTTTTTTTTTTTAATGATAGCCTATTCTTTTCAAAAACTATCGTTTTTATTCTTCTCTTTTTTCCCCATTCTAGCCATCTTCTTGCTGTCAAGTTTACTCTCTAAGTTGGTAGTACTGTTTCTGAACTGAGATGCTTTGCTGTCTTAAAGCACCTACTGTGAATGAAATTGGCTAGAACCATGTGACCTCAGTCAATTTCACTCTCTGCAGGTAAAAAGCTTCTCATGGCAGGAGCATGGTACCCACAGATATACTCCTGGAAAAGGTATTTTCTCCCTTTTTAAAAGTTTTCAACTCTTTTGAAAATGGTATTTTTTCTTATCCCATCTTTAGTATGATTTTTTTGTTGTTATTGCTGCTTTTAGAAATAAGGTATTTTTAAAGGAGGAAAAAATCCTGAAGCCATTTAATCTAATCAACTTATTTACACCCAAGGAACTTATTTGATGACCCTAAGGTTGCAGTGTGAGTGAATTTTGGGGCTACAACTAGATCCCAGCTCTTGATTTCCAGAGATGCACTATTTCCCGCTTCCTTACTTGTGTGGGGTTTTGTAATTATTGTTTGTATTGGTTTAAAAGCTACAGACTTTTCTCCAGATACACATTGATTAGAATTTATAATATGTAGACAATTCTTACATATAAATAGCTTTTAATCTGTTATTACATGATCTTCTGGAATCTACAATTCTTAGGTAGACTAAATTTTGGGCTTCTGGTTAGTATTACCCTTGTCTAAAATTGACTTTTTTCTTACTCTGGAGTAAATTGATGACACATGTAATAAATTAGTTTTAACCCTCAGAGAATCTGTTAGACTACAAATATAACTGAAAATTGAAGCATTTGTTCTTACCCTTGATTGAAAGGCAGTTAGCATATCTGAAACTATGACCTCAAAAAATACAATATTTGATTAGAGATCATAGATAAAAGGATCTACATTCAATGATGCCAATACTGCCAAAAATAAAATCTGAATTATATCCAAAAAAACTTAAGTAGAGAGACAAATTCTGTGTTAAAATCAAGTAAATTGTATAAAGTATTACTCTTTTAAAAAAATTCCCCCAAATTACTCTTAGATCTATATTCAGGATTGTTCCTGATAAAATAATCAACTCTGTATTTTTCCCTTGCTGAAGATCCAAATTGTTAAGGAAGTCTAAGTGGTCTTGTATCTTATTCTAAATGGTTAAAAAAAAAAAAAATGAATGAATTCCATGATACATTCATGAAGCTTTGTCTTACTCTAAGATTCTCCTAAATATGCATTTGATTTTAAAGAATAAGGTATAAGAAGTTGAAATTATATCAAACAGATTGATACAAAGTGTTCAAAATGATGTTGATCCAGAAAAAAAAGGATTTTGAAAATATTAAAGGAAAATCATTAAAATCTAATCTATATTATAAATTAATAGTTTAAGCATTTCCCTGTAAGATTCTCATTTTATAAAAAATGTTTGTGAAGTTTTCATAAATTGAATTTTTGTAAATCAAATCATATTTTTATATGAAAGACACATTTCCTGATTTTTAGAACTCAATGGCAACTTCCTTTGTACCATGAATAATCAGACTAGTTTCTTCATAAGATTTTTTTTTTAAGATTTATTTTATTTCTTTCTTTCTCCTTCCCAGCCGTTGTCTGCTCTCTCTGCCTATTCTCTGTGTGTTCTTCTGTGTCCACTTGCATTATCTGGCGGCACTGGGAAACTGCGTCTCATTTTTGTTGGCGTCGTCTTGCTGCATCCCCTCTCCGTGTGTGTCGTGCCACTCCTGGGTGGGCTGCGCTTTTTTCACGCAGGGTGGCTCTTCGTGCAGGGCACATTCCTTGCACATGGAGCACCCCTACGCAGGGGCACCCTTGTATGGCATGGCAGTCCTTGGCGCGCAGCAGCACTGCACGTGGGCCAGTTTACCACATGGGTCAGGAGGCCCTGGGTATCGAACCCTGGACCCTCCATGTGGTGGACAGACGTTCTATCAGTTGAGCCACATCCGCTTCCCCATAAGATATTAAATTATCTCAAAATAAGGTACACCAGTTACTATAGCTGCATAATGAATTGATAGGCAGCATATGCATTTCCTAAATCTTAATGTAGTAGGATGGGATTTGCTTTTCATTTCATATCGAGAATTGGCTTAATCATGATAACTGATAGATTCATAAAGATCAGTATTGGGAAACGGACTTGGCCCAGTGGTTAGGGCATCCATCTACTACATGGGAGGTCCGCGGTTCAAACCCCAGGCCTCCTTGACCCATGTGGAGCTGGCCCATGCGCAGTGCTGATGCACGCAAGGAGTGCCATGCCACGCAAGGGTGTCCCCCGCGTAGGGGAGCCCCACGCGCAAGGAGTGCGCCGGTGAGGAGAGCCGCCCAGCGTGAAAAGAAAGTGCAGCCTGCCCAGGAATGGCGCCGCCCACACTTCCCGTGCCCGCTGACGACAACAGAAGCGGACAAAGAAACAAGACAAAGAAACAAGACGCAGCAAATAGACACCGAGAACAGACAATCGGGGGAGGGGGGGGAATTAAATAAATAAATAAAATCTTAAAAAAAAAAGCAGTATCAATGTCTGTTAGTAAGGATTTTCTAAGATCTTGCATGTTAACTTTTTAAATGTGTAGTAATATTTAAAAATAATTCAAAGTGTACTTTTGTAGCTTCTTAGCTATATGTGTCTTCAATGTAATATGATATACAGATGAGAAAACTTGCTGTGCAGACTCCTTCTTTCAGCTTAACAAAAGCCACCCATTTCACAGATGATTTAACTTTGATTAACCTCCTCCATTGTAATAGTTTATTCCGACAACTAGAATTTCATTCCTTGGTGTTATTTCTAGGTGCAGTTTAATTTACAGAACAGCTTTTCTTTCCATCTCACCAAAATACATCACAATTTTGATGTTAACTCAAAGTAAAAATTCAGTGGTTCATTAAACCTAGTTTTAGCATTCATTGACAAGAGATTTGTCATTTTAAAAGTAACTGCTACTTTTATGCAGTCTTTACTGCTCCTTTTATAACCTTAGATTTCCTGTCAGAGAAAGCATGGAGTTAACCACTTAGCATATTGTAATGAATATTCATCAATAAATTGATGTGACATGGCAGTCCCATTTTTCAATCTTCCTGCTCTGTTGCAGTCTTTTCTAGTTTTACATATATTACAGCTTATCATGTAATAGGGACTAGCTTAGAAAATCTTTAGAACCTACAGTACTATATTTTTGGTCATGCTAATAGTACTTCAGTAGCTCTCTATTCATAAAAAGAAGTATATTTGTTTTAGAGAAATATTTTCCAATCTCATATTCTTGATGGTTTGTATTTTTACCGAACATTTTATATAGAGAGAGAATTGTTTAAGAGCAACTTTAAAACAAAAATATACATTTTGCAGTTTTTAAAAACTGCATTTCATTTGTTTTTATGTTCCTTAAGTTTCTTTAGCTTAATCATTTTTATGAAGCTTGAGCTTTAGTACTTATAATAGTTTGAAGATCAGTTTTTAATTCACGTAGAAAGAGTTATGTACATTCATTCTAAAATGAAATCCCAATTGAACATGCATTTCAATAGTTTATGTTCATCATTCACCTCCAACCTAAAATAATTTATATGAACAAATAGGCATGGCAAATGCCATATAGTAGACAGATATAGATCATTGTTGAACGTGCTTCATCTACATTTTAAATTGTAAAGGAAAAGAGCATCTATAAACAAGATCTTTCCTGTTAAATATGTAGATTATGAGGTCACTTAGCACTAAAATACCACATGCATTATGACAGGAATTTGACATCTGTCATTGGAAATGGTACTTAGAAGCCATATAATGCAACAGTGTTAAGGGAGGGGAACAAGATGTGGGTAGGAGGCTGTAATTTATAATTCACAGTGCTCAAGAATGAACTGTCCATGGTGACTTAAAGTCCCTATCTTTGATTTTAGGATTTATGTACCGTGAACCCTACTATAAACAAAATTTATTAGAAGAGCTGATACTATAAACAAAATGGAAGAAAAAATATTCTTATACCGAATTTTTAATTGAGTAAATGTCTTGTTCTTCCAATTGTCAACTTTTAAGTTAAATATAATTAAATTCTTTTATTCCATTACCATTGTAGGTGACTTTTTGGCAGAATTTCATCCTAATATTTTAGTGATACAGTATAGAGTTACTACCAGTTATACTGTTTTCAGATTAATAGTTCATTGTATATGAGAATTCATCTAAAAAAGAGTACTGTCTGTTTCTCTGTGTGCTTATTTTGCCCAAAAAAGCTTTCATTTTTTAAAAATAGCACAAAAGCTGTAATTGGCATGCTTTTGTAAGGAAGTGTCAATGTGCAAGAGAGTGGTGATCACTAAGAATTCTTTTACGTGTTCTTTCCCCTTTGCACCACCACCTCCTCAGCAGGGTCACTGAGATCACTAGCTTTTCTTGAAATGGCCATTTTCACTGGCAGGTGCATTATACCCTGTATTTTCAGATTGTTTTTCCATTCTGAATGTTTGGCAGGTTGATTGCTCTGGCTGCATTGACGGAGAAAGGGCTGACAAATGCGGTTGGGCTGGCTGAAAAGACAGTGATTACTGTTTTCCTTTGTGGCTGATTGAGGCCCTTGAAAGGAAAAATTTTAACCTTCACCATTTGGTTCAAAAGTATGAGCATATATTGAAATCATTCGTGCCATTTATCCTAGTTCTGTAAACTTGTCAGAACATAAAAATCGCTCAATTTCAAGTAATGTAGGATTGGCATACGTCATTATCATTTTGATTAAGTTGGAGGTTGTAACATTGTGTGCATTATACAGTGTCATTTAAAGCTTTCTTTCCTAAAGGAACAGTCATATTTTCATTGCTTATACTATAGAGTTAGGAAGATTTTCATAGCTCTCTAAACCTAACTCTATGTGTGTGGTTTGGCAGCTGGTGTGGCCTACAAGCTGCATTTTGTTTGCAGGGTAAAGGCTTGTCTGTAGGCCTCCTGGAGTGTGGGTAATTGCACAGGCTGACATTGGGGAGAGGCAGGATTGGAAGCAGTCAAGCGGAAGAATGTTATGCCATCCCATTGCCACCTTGTAGCAGAAAGACACAATCCCAGCAGTGCCATCTGGTTGTTGCTGTCTAGTCAGCTGGCATGGCTGCTGGGACCATGAGTTGGCAGCTGGTTCCCATCCTTGACCATTCTTTTGTGTACGTTGTATATATGTGTGTTTTAGATAATTTTGAACATGGGTCAGGGAAGTGACTAACAAACAAGTCCCCTTATTGAATAGGCTCTCATTACTTGAGATGTACTCTGCTGCAGACACCGCTGTTGTTCCCTTGTAGACAAATGACACATCTGTTTAGACAATAAAAATAAATGTTTTCTTCACAAAAATTCAGTTAAGGATATAGAAAAATAGAAGGTAAACAGGGTTGTACATTCTATAACATTTTAAAATAAAGGACTTTTATTCCTGATTTGGGATATAAGAGGAGATTTAGTAATTAAAAGAAAAAAGTCTTAGAAATACTGTTTTATTATATCAATAAATTTATCCAAATTAAGAAACATTATTTTAAGTGTTTATTGCCACATCTTACAACAGTAGATAATGAGAGTTGGCGTTTAAAATGACAGAATAGAAAATGTGGTCTCATAGCTATTATCTTTAAAATCTGCGTCTCAAATAGCAACCTGAGAGTTAATGTAAGCCGTCTTTTTGCCATATGAAGACCCATTAGACACTGATGGTTTTGGATCACAAGTAAGCAGCCAGCTCTGTAGGCTATTTTAGACATTTGATTTTCTTCATTGTACAGCATTAACATGTCAGCAAGCCACAAAAAAACTATGCAGGAGTTGCATGTTGTTCTGTCCTAAATGATAAATCCTTGCACGGTTTTAGAGAAGTCCATGAGGAAATCATCCCAATTGTTTATATATCCTATTTCAGTTTATGGAGCTACAGAATTTGGTATGATTAATGATGAAGTACCATATGGGTATGTATAAAAATTTAACCAGTAGGTTTCATTAATTCTTCTTTTTAAGACTATGTTGATAAAATTCATATTACTTGTACTTGTCCATCTTACAGCAGTTTACTTTTACATTTATCTGGGAAGTTGTTATACCTTCTGAAATAGTACCTCAAAAGCTATCAGCTATTTTCATAAAAGTGATTTTTTATTGGTCTGATTTTTCAGATGAAGAGGAAGATGATTATGTAGTAACTCCTAAACCACCTATTGAACCTGAAGAAGAGAAAATTTTAAAGAAAGAAGAAGAAAATGATAGCAAAGGTATCTTAAAATTTTTAACTTAAAAAAATTTTGTTGATCCTGTTGAGATTTATTTTATTATTTGTACATTAAAATAAAATAAAAAGTGTGAATCAAGGTGAATCAGTGTGTGACATTCATTGATTCAAACTGTGATAGTGAGTTGACATGCTTTAACTGACATAAATCAAACTTGAGAAAATTGTTTGTTTTCTAGCTCCCCCTCATGAGCTTACTGAAGAAGAAAAGCAACAAATCTTGCACTCTGAAGAATTTTTAAGTTTCTTTGACCATTCTACAAGAATTGTAGAAAGAGCTCTTTCTGAGCAGATTAACATCTTCTTTGATTACAGTGGGAGAGATTTGGAAGACAAAGAAGGGTAACCTTTAATTGCTAAGACTATGGCTTTAGCAAGTGATAAATTACTTTAAGATTAAGAGTGATATGAATTATAACACTTTTTTTTGGATTTGCTCCTTTTCTGTAGAGAAATTCAAGCAGGTGCTAAACTGTCATTAAATCGGCAATTTTTTGATGAACGTTGGTCAAAGCATCGTGTTGTTAGTTGTTTAGATTGGTCATCTCAGGTAAATACAACAAAATTGATTCCTGTTAGCAGTTGATAGTTTGAATTATGGGAACTTTATAATTAAATCAGTATTTTAATATAATAATAGAGGGTGGTTCTAATGTTACCGTATTCATTTTTTCGTATATACTTTGGAAGATTGAAAACATTATTTCTATTTAAAAATTAGGATTTTATTTAAGCCATAAAACTCAGTTTTACTGATTTCAGTTTCTCTCATCACATACATTGGATAAAATTTAAATACATTAAAAATTTAAAATAATTAACTGTACTAATTTAAAATCTGCTAGCATCCCTGTGAGCATAATTCTAGAGATATTTTTCTTGGTGAAGTTATCAGATTATTTGTATTTTCAAAATAATTTGATAAAAAGTTGAGTAACTAGGAACATAAAACAATTCCTATTTATGTGTAACATTTCTTTTTTTGTTGATTCTTATAAATAGTACCCAGAGTTACTTGTGGCTTCCTATAATAACAATGAAGATGCCCCTCATGAGCCTGATGGTGTGGCCCTTGTATGGAATATGAAATACAAAAAGACTACCCCAGAGTATGTGTTTCACTGCCAGGTAAGATGGTTTTAATAATCTCCCCCAAGTTTAAGAATTCATTAATGAATTTAGACAAGTGCCTTTTTTCTTTTCTTGTCAACATAATGATTTCATTGGATTGGCATTTACTAAACCACTCTATATTTGCAAACAGATGTTAACAGAAATTGAAGACTTTTCAATTTAGCAAGATCTGCCTTTTGTAGCTTTTCTGACATCTCTTATAATGTTTAATCACACCTAAAGTCTTTTGCAGTTGTGATTTTCTGTTATTGTGAGTGATTGCACAAAAGGAATCTTTTATAAAATGTCTTTTCTACAGGGAGTTTCTCAGGAACTTATTTGTTGAATATACAATTAGATGGTTGGCCCACTGAATTACTTATACATGGCCTGAGGAGTTGGAATTAGATGGTTTTAAGTAGAAACATATGTTTGAAGTAGAAAACAGATGCGAATTTTTAAAGTGGGTTTAGTGCAGAGGTTCTTAACCAGGAGTCTGTGAGCGCGAAGTAAAATTCAAAAACACATTATTCTTGTGGGGATGTGGTGATGCGTGTGATATATTTATTAAATAATACACAGTATAGTATGGTCTTAGTAAGGGATCCATGGTTTTCACCTGACTGGCAAAGGGGTCTGTGGAACAGCAAAGGTTAAGAACCCCTGGTTTAGTGGAGGGTTAGAATTTGTAGTGTTTTCAGGTTGCATAAATTATAGTCTTTTAATAATGTCATCATTCTATAAAACCACTTAAGTGAATAAAAAATAACATATTTCTACTATCAGATCACTGTCAGAGGCTAATACCAGGCCAGTTATATTTTGATTTAATACTGAAATCAAGTGAAATAATTTCTTTAATAAATTGCTTTAACATTTATATGAAAAATCATTTCATTTGACTTTTTAGCAAAAAATATATATTTTCATATTTCTGAAACAAAATGAAAATTTTAAGCAGTTCAATAGCTGTTTTATTGCCCTTAATACCATATAGGAAAGGGGAAATATTTTGGGTAATAGGTTTATTTTTATAACTTGTTATTCTTCTTCCATTTGAACCTTGAGTATGAAACTCTTGCTTACAGTCAGCTGTGATGTCTGCTACATTTGCAAAATTTCATCCAAATCTGGTTGTTGGTGGTACATATTCCGGCCAAATTGTGCTCTGGGATAACCGTAGCAATAAAAGAACTCCAGTGCAAAGAACTCCACTGTCAGCTGCTGCACACACAGTAAGTAAAAGATTATTCCTATTAGACTTCTGTGCTCCTTCACCATTAAGTACTTAGTATGTTCATCATAGTAGTCTTAGAATGTGCTTCCTTTGATGTATAAATTTCTCATTATTTAGCAACCAAGAACAAAGACCTTTTTTTGTATTTTTAGGGATTTGTTTTTCTTAGAAACTTATGTCTTCTGAAATTGAATCTTTTTGTTAATCAATATAATAGCAGCAAAGTTCACATTAAAACTCCTTTCAAAGTTGAGATGATTTTGATATGAAACAGAATACCTGTGATTAGACAGTAAAAAAAAATTTTTTTTTTAAATACTCACTGAAAACTTACTTTAATGTCTCTTTCCTTAGCACCCTGTGTATTGTGTAAACGTAGTTGGAACACAAAATGCTCACAATCTGATCAGCATTTCTACTGATGGAAAAATTTGTTCATGGAGTCTGGACATGCTTTCTCAGCCACAGGTAGGTTAAATTTGGGAAACTCTGAAATTGTGAAGGAAATATTGTTATTATTTAGATGTGTACATACCCCATCTTAGATAAGTGGCATAAAAATATAATAAATTACAAACCAACCAAAACTAGAAAAAATTTTAATAAACAGAAGTTGCATATTTCTAAAATAATTTCTTCAATTTTGTCTGTTTTAGGATAGCATGGAGTTAGTTCATAAACAGTCAAAAGCAGTAGCTGTGACATCTATGTCTTTCCCTGTTGGAGATGTGAACAACTTTGTCGTTGGTAGTGAAGAAGGCTCTGTGTACACAGCATGCCGCCATGGCAGGTAAACCTAGACTGGAATTGGCAATTATCTGAAATTCTCCCTTGAATAATTTCATTGAAACAAATTGTCCCTTATTTATATAGAAATCTGTCCAAGAGCCACTTGTGTGTCAGATGATCTGAGTTCTAGGTTATAAAATTAAACTTAAAACTTAGAAAAAGTTCATTTTGTATTCAGGTTGTGTTCTGGATTTTGTGGGTTGTATGTGTGCATGCATACACAGAAGTTAGTGATAAGGAGGAACATTCAGTAATTCTTATACTTTATGCATATGCCACATACTGACTTCTATGAAGTTGTAAGATTTTTAGCTGTTTTTCCATTTCAGTTGATTTGGACTTTGAGCTTTAGTTCAGTCCCCCGATAATTGTACAGTAATGTCACGTACACATTTTAAATTGGCCAGTATTTCTCCTGCTGTTCAATCTGTTTTGAAATTGTCTGGCTGTACCTTATCCATTGCTTCCTTATATAAAATTGAGTGTCCAGATTTCATTCACATACAGATCACCCTCACTTCAAAGCTTTTGATTTAGAAGTAGCCCTGATTGTCTCTCTTACATGTAGCATCACTTTACCTCTATTCTGCTGCTGCAGATATTGGACTTTTGGGTTCTTTTGTCAGTAGCATCATGTTTATGGTTTATTGCTTTAGCAGTCTTGTCAAATGTGTATAGAATAACACTCAAGTTATTCTTATGTGTCATGAGCACAGAATTGATGTTTGTTGAAATTATGCCAAGGTCTGATATTTAAACCCATAATAAAATGTATTTATATTGGTCTACTTGCAAGAAAGTTTCCTAACATTTTCACTTTTATGAAATAGCAAAGCTGGAATCAGTGAGATGTTTGAGGGACATCAGGGACCAATCACTGGCATCCATTGTCATGCAGCTGTTGGAGCAGTAGACTTCTCACATCTTTTTGTCACTTCGTCATTTGACTGGACAGTAAAACTTTGGACAACTAAGGTATCTGAAATACAGATGTTTTCTCATTTGCTCAAGTTTCTGACACAAGGTGGTGCTCTAATACTACACAGGAAAAATGAAAAGCTTCCAAATACCTTAGAATTATTTACTGATAGATCAAACCTGATAAAGTCACACTGGACATTAGTGAGCCTGTGGACATTGTAGTGTTCATAAAAGTGTGCTGACAAGTATGGTAACTCCACACATAAGTAAAGACCAGTCTTGCCATCACTTCAGACTTAACAAGCACAGAGCTGTTAACGCACAACTGAATTAGGAGAAAAGTCCCTGAGTATCTCTCATAGCACTTTGCATAACTGTCATACAAACCCAGCACAAAAGCTATATATTTGCTCTTTGGAGAGCTTTTAGGGTCTTAAGAACTACAGTGATTTACAGCGCTGATGGGAAATGGAGAAAAGACAAAGTAAAATGATTTACTTTGAAGTCCTTTACAAAAAGTATATTTAGAATGAAATTGAATCATTAAGAAAGCTTTGTGGGTAGGCATGGGTGCATATACTTTTTTGTTTTCTACAATGAATGATTTAAATTGTTTGGTTTTAATAAGCTTCATTTATTTAAAAAAATCTACTTATGTGAGAAAGTGCTTCCTGAATCCTCCAGTCCTTCAGATAAGTATGACATTGCAGGAGAAAGGTTGTAAGGATTTTGGTTTAGTTTCTCTGCATACCATCTTTTGACTGAAGAATGGCTGGAACCTGGCCATTTGAAAGTCTCAGTGCATATCCAAGTAGAGGAAACATTGCTGCTGCTATAGATCTTGTAGTTTCATCTGACCCTGTTTTAAAATAGCATGCCTAAACTTTGCTGTCAAATTTCTCTGCAGTATTACATTGTCACTGGTATAACTTCATCTTCAGTTTATCAGATTCTATTTAAATTAAATTTTAAGCTTTTTTTTTCCTGTTTCTGTCTACCTTATCCTAAATATTAACCTTTTGAATAATTCATCATGAGACAAAGTTTAGATACTTTATTTGGTTCTTCCATTTCTTTGGGAAAACCTAGAAGTGTTAAGAAATGTTCCTTGCTATTTTAGGGAACTCATTTATTTTTTGAGTGCTGGCTTCAGAAATTTGGGGTGAACTCACTGTTCATTGGTTCTTTTTTAGTGCTTCCTTTTAGTCTAATATGTAGTGAGTTAGAAAACTTTGCCTACAAGAGCTTGCCTTTTAAAATTGAGTGTTTGCAGATTTGACATATAAGAACAGTACTTACCTTAAGTCAAATGATGGAAACATAAAAAAGTACTTAACACATTGTCCAACATGTAACAGGCTGTACAGTTTTCCTCTTAATGGGATCAGACAGAGCCTTATTGCATTTAACAAATCCTGTTTTCTTCTTGGATCATTCTTTAATGTTCTTTTAATGAGATTTACACAGTGGGGAAAGGTAGAGAAAGAAGACTATTGTAACCACAAGCAAAGAGAGGCATAATCTAGCCAATAAAATCAATATAAGATGTAGAATCAGAGAGATGAACAAAACTATTTCACTGTAGTCTACAGGCAACCATAGAAGTTGCTAGATTTCTGGATATGCTTTCACCTTATGGTCCTTTATGTAGCCTCAGGAGACATTACGTATTTGTTAGGTTGTTAGCTAGCTCCCTTTTTTGGTAATTGAGAAGTATCTTAGATCTTTTTTTTTTTTTTTTTTTTAAAGATTCATTTATTTATTTTAATTCCCCCCCCCCTCCGGGTTGTCTGTTCTCGGTGTCTATTTGCTGCGTCTTGTTTCTTTGTCCGCTTCTGTTGTCGTCAGCGACACGGGAAGTGTGGGCGGCGCCATTCCTGGGCAGGCTGCACTTTCTTTCACACTGGGCGGCTCTCCTTATGGGCGCACTCCTTGCGCGTGGGGCTCCCCTACGCGGGGGACACCCTTGCGTGGCATGGCACTCCTTGCACGCATCAGCACTGCGCATGGGCCAGCTCCACACGGGTCAAGGAGGCTCGGGGTTTGAACCGCGGACCTCCCATGTGGTAGACGGACGCCCTAACCACTAGGCCAAGTCCGTTTCCCATCTTAGATCTTTTTGTAATTTTTTATTTTGTTTTTTTAATCTCAGGGCTTGAGTTTTCTAGCCCTCTTTTGACTCTAAATTTGAGGCTTCCAGTTTGCCAATTCTTATATATATATATTACCAGCAGGGTAATGCTGGTTTTATATATATATATACACCAGGATTGGATAATGAAGAGTTTATCTTGCCTAAACAAGAGCAGAATGTATTTGTTATAAGAGACTGATGCTTGCTTTTGTGGTACTGCACAGCTGGTTGATTTATGGTCACTTGTTTCTGTAGTTCGCTATATTTCAACATAGAACTGCCTTCTAAATAAGAACGACAGGCAGGCAAATCTCTTTGCCTGCTGATTAAGCTGTGTGTTACTTCCTTCCTTGAACCTCATATAGAAGACTCTTCATTCAACCATGATACATGCCTCTCCCCTCCCCATCACATTTACATACCTCTCCAAGGTTAGTAGCCAAAGTATGGATGAGCATAGAACGTGGTATTTTCATACATGCCCAAGTATCCTCTAAAACTTCATGAGAAGATTTACCCTTTACTCTAGCTTTTCTGCACACAAGTAGTTCTGCTCTGTGAAGGGTAGAGCAGCAACAGTCTACTGGGCAAATATTTTTGTATTTGGCCACATCATAACTCTTAAGTCATGTTTCAATCTTGGATTTATACTTCCTGGTTATTTATGTTGCTCCTATTTATTTCTGTCCTGCCGAAAAACTTTAGATAGAGCCTTCCTAATACAATGGTACTCTCCATTAAAATAGTGATGCGTAACAGACAATTTTAAAAATAATCTCTCTTTTAAAAAACATTCCAATTCTAGCTTAAGCTTTTTAAACCAGGACCTTCACGTTTTGACTTTAACAGATTTTTAAAGTTTTGTTTGTCTGCCTCTACTTTTTGAGTGCTTTCTGACATTGGGAATTGAGCCTCCATAAATTGGGACTATGTATGAATTATTCGATACTGCAACACTGTCCCAATAGCAAAAGAAGATTCCTTCTTTCTTCCTTTCTATAAGTCCTTTAAAAATCCCTAGAAATCTCAATTTGGCACTGCCTCTAATTTATTTTAAAGTAATCTGCTTCTCTAACCATTCTCTAATCTTTTCCTAGTCAGGAATTTATAATGCACTCACAGAGTTCTTTTTCATCAAATTGTTTTTATGACTTTTTTTAAACTCACTTATTTTTAGTAAATAAGATAAAGGAAGACTATTTTCTACCAATTGGTGAAGTCTAAACCTACCAAAACATTGCAAACATTGCTTTTAATTTATTTGAAGAGCACTGTTAACCTTCTCAAAATACCAAATTTGAAAATTCAGAACAGAGGCAATTTGGCTGGTCTAAATGGTAGGGAGAATACATGAGGAATGAAAGCTTCTTCAAGGTAACCTAGGGACTAATGCTTGATTTGGGATAGACCTGGTAAATTAGCTTCAGGTTTACCACATTTAGACATATTTGTTATAGATTGCTCTTAAAACATAAGAATTATTTATTTCGGGACAAAATGGTCCAATGTATGTGAAATGTACTCTAAGAACCAAAGCCTATCGGAACCGTATTTTACCATAAAATGACAAACCTAAGATTGTTGATTTGGTAATTTCTTAGAATAGGTCATTTTCAGAATTTTATAGTCCAAAGACACCTTAAATTTTCCTTCACAGTCTCTATGGTCTTAATTCTCCTTATTTTAACAGCTTTCCTATTTTAATTTTCAGAGATTACCAGCATTAAAACAGAATTAATGAGGTCCTATTAATTGTTAGGATAACAACTATGCATAGAATACAGAAGTTAAAATGAAACAGTGCTCTGAAGTTGGAGTGTTTCTTGGGAAAATTTGACTGCCCATTCAGACTCAGCCCTATATGGCATCCTTTATCTTATTAGTAACTTGCATATTGACCACTGTTCAGTCTCTCGTTTTCATATTCAGAAACTCAGTTGTGTCAGTCTACTAGAGTTGATTAGACTAGGGAGTGCTGATTGGAACTGACAGGCTCCAAAGACATTGATACAGTGAAGAATGTCAGTTTATTAATTTGTAGTGAGAAGCATAGCTTCCAGAAGGCCCAGATACTCACCTTGGCCTGACCAGCTCACTGTTTCCAGGAGACAACCTACATGGGAAGCCAAATTATAATTATAAGGTTGGTTGGGGAGAAAGAAATTGGAACTGAAGGTGTTTTATAACTTAAATGTTTAATGGCGTCAAGCTTAAGATAGCTGATTCATTTATTTTCAAATAGAGATAGCCTTGCCACAGGGTGGTAATTATCAAATTACTTTGGCTGAGACTCCCTCTCCTAGATAGGGCTTGAATAGGTCTCTCTTCTTTTCCTTTTAGGACTCTGCTTCTTTATATTTCCATTGCTTCTGATTGACACATTCCTTCTCAAGAAGTTAGTTTCTCCAGTTAGGTTAAATAGGAAGGTATTTATGACCTTGGAATTATTTCTTTTTAAAGCATTTATTTACCTCTTTTCTGATCCAGTTTAAGGACATATTTGTTTCCCAGTTTTCTGGGAAGGACCTTATTGTTATCTTCATGCATTTATTGTAGTGACTCTCTTTGTTATTAATCTGGAACACCCCAGTTACCCCAATTTTGAGAAATAACCTTAAAAAGCTTGGAGGAAAAAATGGCTTGTCCCTTGACCATACAGTGTTCATTCTCACCAGTGTACCAGAACAAGCCTTTGCTTATTCAGATGCTACCTGTCATTCAAAGAAGTTCTTTGTTCTTTTTTGTTTTTTTGACAAATATGTTTTGAAAACTTTTTATGTGAAAGAATTTTATTGCTGCAGACACCTTTAGAGATTATCTAGTTAAGTAGTTCTCAGTCTTGGCCAGACATTAGAATCACCTAGGCAATTTTTAAAACTCCCAATGAGCTACTGACGTCTCAAACCAATTAAATCAGAAATGCTAAAGGGGAGACTTGGGCAACAACATAGTTTTAAAAATGTCCCAGGTGATTACAATGTACAGTTGAGGCTCAGAACCACTGGCACAAAACCTTTGTCTTATAAGTCAGGAAATGGAGGCCTAGTAAGATGAAATTACTTTCCCAAAGACTTAAAGCTAATTTTTTTTAAAGATTTATTTATTTATTTCTCTCCCCTTCCCCCACCCCCCCCCCACCCCAGTTGTCTGTTCTCTGTGTCTATTTGCTGCATGTTCTTCTTTGTCCCCTTCTGTTGTCAGTGGCATGGGAATCTGTTTCTTTTTGTTGTGTCATCTTGTGTCAGCTCTCCGTGTGTGCGGCACCATTCCTGGGCAGGCTGCACTTTGTTTCGCACTGGGCGGCTCTTCTTACGGGGCACACTCCTTGTGCATGGGGCTCCCCTGCTCAGGGACACCCCTGTGTGGCACGGGACTCCTTGCGCATGTCAGCACTGTGTGTGGGCCAGCTCCACACGGGTCAAGGAGGCCCGGGGTTTGAATCGCGGACCTCCCATGTGGTAGACGGACACCCTAACCACTGGGCCAAGTCCCCTTTCCTAAAGCTAATTATTATTGGCAAGTCTGGGGCAAGAATCTAGATGCAGTGCCCCTCTTGAGCTCGTCCCTGCTGCCTCTCTGCCAATTAGTCAGAAGTTCTCTTCAAATAAGAAAAAATACTAATTTTTAAAAGATTTTTTAAAAGTGCTTAAAAGATCCAATTGGAATTTTAATTTAGAGTGTCATATATAAAATTAATATATTATGAAATGGTATCTGGTATTAAATATGTACTTTCTTTCTCTCTGGTGGAAAAAATTATTCATTTTTGGATGACTGAATTTTTAAAGTTAAACGTGGGGAAAAAAGGTCTATAGTCCATTTTTAAGTTTGAAATGTGTTGCCATTTTGTTATATATTTTTTTAATACAATCCCTTACTTGATTATAATGCATCCTTTTTTCTCTCACTGCATAAAAGTCTGCTGAATAGGTGAAACATTTTAACTAACCATTTCCTGGGATATTTAGAAGTCTTTTATTATAAATATTAATAAGTTTTAAAATCTAATTTACATATACCTTTTTCCATATTTTATACTTTGTAAAAAGGGGATCACACATTAGGTTCTTGTTTGTATGTGGCTTCTTTTGTTCTACATGTTTGTGAGATTTTATTCATAATGTTTAGGTGTAAATTGTTCTATCTCTGTTGTATGCTATTCCATTGTATGACTATTCCATTGTGTGACTATATACCATAATTTATCCATTCAGTTGCTGGTGGTGTTTATAGTTTGGGGATATAATAAATAGCGCTGCTATGAACATACTTGTAGATGTCTTTTGGTGGACGTAGGCACTCTATTCTGTAAGGCTTGCATCTAGAAGAAAATCTCTGGGTCACAAGACCGCTATACATTCAACTTTAGTAGATACTGTCAAGCAGTTTTCCAAAGTGGTTTTACCAGTTTACAAACCATTAGTAGCATATGAGAGTTCCTGTGTCCCTACTGCTCTACATCCATACCAAATTTGTATTTTCTGTATTTTTTAAATTTTATTTTAAAACCATTCTGATGGTTGTGTATGTCTGGCATAGGGCTCGTTTCTTTCTAGGCTTTCTCAGCTGCTTAGCCGCAAACTATTGGGTGGATGGCTCAGCTTTCCCCAGGCTCTAGCTGTTTGAGCCTCTTCATTCTGTCACGTGATAAAATTCTCTCCTCTGGCATCTGTGGAGCTCTTTCTCTTTTTGTGTGTCTTCTTGAGTGAGTATCCATTTATATTAGCCCACCAAGGGAGCAGGGACTCAATCTGAGCCATGCCCCACGAATATGGTTGAATGAAAGCCCTAATTTTAACTGGTAATTTAATCAAGACTTGTCAGCTAAATCTAATCCATTCAAAGGGTATTTCACCCAGAGGAATAGATAAATTTACAAACATTCATAAATATTCATAAATAATCTCAAACTGCCGCAGCATCCATTGACGATTCTGTCTGGGTCCATTAATTCACTAGGGGTTATAAAATGATGATATTCTGATTCTTTATCTATTAGCTGAAATACATCTGTAAAGAGAAGCTTACCCTCATGTGCCAATGTAAGGGATGTTATCTGCCATCCCTTCCGTTAGCATATCTCTTCAGTCTTTTTCATCATCTGAATATCATTCTGAATTAGATCCCTCAGTAGGTGCTAATGGGTACATTATTCCCTTATTCATAACATTGTTTGGTTTTATATAAAATCTATGACTTACATTTTCTTTCTTTGAATATCTTCAATAAGTTACTCTGTTGTCTTCTGGAAGAAAAGCATCGCTATCAAAATATGTCTGAATTTAATCTGATTTTCTTATCTTACATGTGATTTGGTCTTATCTCCTGGATGATTAAAAGATTTTTTTCTCTTTCTTGAAAAGGCCAGTTTGTCTCAATATGTAAATTACCCTATCAATATATAGTTTTTACACTATGAATCATTTTAGGAGTGCTCTCTTAAGTTGTTGTTTTTAGGATTTGTTCTCTATTATTGCTTTGGTTTACTTCTTCAGGGCATGCCAATGCCAGTGTATGTGTGTCTTTGCTAATTTTTTTAAAACGTTCTCTTTATCTCTTTCAACTTTTTTCAATAATAGCCTTATTGAGGTATAATTCACAAACCATAAAATGCATTTTTTTTTAAGATTTATTTTATTTCTCTCTCTCCCTTTCTCCCCGCCGTTATCTGCTGTCTGTGTCCATTCTTTGTGTATTCTTCTGTGTCTACTTGCATTCTTGTCACGCAGCACCGGGGGATTGTGTCGCTCTTTTTGTTGCATTATCTTGCTGCATCAGCTCTCTGTGCGTTGCCACTCCTGGGCAGGCTGCACTTTTTTTTTTTTTTTCCACATGGGACGCACTCCTTGAGTGTGGGGCTCCCCTACATGGGGGTGCCCTGCATTGCAGGGCACTCCTTGTGTGTGACAGCACTGCATGTGGACCAACTTACCGCACTGGTCAGGAGGCTCTGGGGATCGAACCCTGGACCCTCCATATGATAGGCAGATGCTCTATCAGTTGAGCCATGTCCGCTTCCCAGTATTTCATTCCTTTTATGATTCAATAATATTCCATTGCATGGATATATAATCTTTTTTGTTTATCCATTCATCACTTAGTGGTCATTTGGGTTGTTTCTTCTTTCTGGCTGTTGGGAATAATGCTGCTATGAACATTTGTGTACAAGTTTTTGGGTAGACATATGTTTTCATTTTCTTGGATATAAACCTAGGAATGGATTTGTTGGGTCCTATGGTAACTCTAATTACTATTTTGAGGAAATCCCAAACTTTTCAAGCAGCTGTACCATTTTACATTCCTATCAGCAGTATATGAGTGTTTTCAATTTCACTTCCTTGCCAATACTTGTTTTTTTTTAAATTACAGCCATCCGAGTCATGTGAAATGATATGTCATGTGTTTTGTTTTTTAATTTTTCTTTTTTAATATGTTTTTTATTTTTAAAAGATAGATCACACAGAATGTTACATTAAAAAATACAGGAGGTCCCCATATGCCCCACTCCCCCCACTCCCCACTTTTCCCACATCAACGTCTTCTTTCATTAGTGTGGTCCATTCATTTCAATTGATGAATACATTTTGGAACACTGCTACACAGCATGGATTATAGTTTACATTGTAGTTTACATTCTCTCCCAGTCCATTCAGTGGGTTATGGCAGGATATATAATGTCCTGTATCTGTCCCTGCAATATTATTCAGGACAAACTCCAAGTCCTAAAAATGCCCCTGTATCACATCTCCTTTTCCCTTCTCCCTGCCTTCAGCAATTCCTGTGGCCACTGTCTCCACATCAATGATATAATTTCTTCCATTGCTAGAGTCACAGTAATTGATTTACATTTCCTGAATGACTAATGATATTGAGCATCTATTCATGTCTTTACTGGCCATTTGTTTACCTTCTTTGGAAAAATGTCAATTCGAGTTGTAAGAGTTCTTTATATTGTCTAGATACAAGTCACTTATCAAATATATGATTTGCAAGTATTTTCTCCCACTGTATGGGTTGTCTTCATTTTCTTGATACTATTGTTTGAAGCACAAAAGTTTTTTATTTTGATATATATGATTTATCTATTTTTTTCTTTTGTCACTTGTGCTTTTGGTTTCATATCTAAGAAACCATTGACTAATCCAAGGTCACAAAGATTTATTCATATGTTTTCTTCTAAGAGTTTTGTGGTTTTAGCCCTTTATTTAGATCTGTGATATATTTCGAGTTTATTTTTGTGTATAGTGTGTGTGAGAGGTCAACTTCAGTTTTCTGTATGTGAAATCCAGTTGTCCTAGCACCATTTATTAAAAAGGTTATTCTTTCCCCCTTGAATTAGTACCTTTGTTGAAGCACAATTGATCATAAGTGTAAAGGTTTATTTCTTGACTTTAATTTCTATTCCATTGAACTACATGTCTGTCTTTATGCCAGTACCACAGTTTTGAGAGTTTTTCTAATATGATTTATATTGTCTTTCATAGCTTTATCCTTTTCTTAATTTCTTAATGTCTTGTTTTGAAATATTAGGTTATAGTTTTCATCTATTTTGTGGGTATGGCTTTCTGGTATCCTTTCATTGTCAGAAGGTATGTTATTCTTCCCTTATTCTCTTTTTTCTTATAACTGTTGTAGTTACTATGGCTACATAACAAACCACTCCAAAATATAATGGAATAAAATAACAGCAACATTTTATTTCGCTCACAAACCTACGGTCTAGGCAGTGCTCAGCAGGGATATCTCACTTGTACATCACTCAGCATTGGGGTGGGGGTGGGCTGGAATCATCTGAAATTTCACCCACTCATGTGTCTTGTCCCAGGGCTGGGAAGACTCAAACAGCTGGAGACTGAAAAGGCTAGAGCTCCTCAGGCATCCCTTATATTTCAATGTAGTCTCCTCACATTGTCTTTCCAGTATGGAATTTCATAACAGGCAGACATCTGACAAGGCACTCAGGTCTCCAATGGTGTGTTCCCCAAGGGAAAGCATCCAGGCAGAAGCTCACCTTTTATAAAAGACCCAGCATCAGAAGTCAGACAGTGTCAATAATTAAAAAAAAAAAAAAGGGAAACGGACTTTGGCCCAGTGGTTAGGGCGTCCGTCTACCACATGGGAGGTCCGCGGTTCAAGCCCCGGGCCTCCTTGACCCGTGTGGAGCTGGCCCATGCGCAGTGCTAATGCACGCAAGGAGTGCAGTGCCACACAGGGGTGTCCCCCGCGTAGGGGAGCCCCACGCGCAAGGAGTGCACCCATAAGGAGAGCCGCCCAGCGCGAAGGAGGGAGCAGCCTGTTGAGGAATGGTGCCGCCCACACTTCCCGTGCCGCTGATGACAAGAGAAGCGGACAAAGAAACAAGACGCAGCAAAAAGACACAGAAAACAGACAACCGGGGGAGGGGAGGGGAATTAAATAAATAAAAATAAATCTTTAAAAAAAAAAAAAAAAAGAAGTCAGACAGTGTCACTACCACAGCATTCTGTTGGTTGAGCTATTAAAAAGGTCTGCTCAGGTTTAGGGAGGAGGGAACAGAAACTGTTTTCTCGATGGAGGAGTATCAACATCACTGTAGGAAGAACTTGTGGATGGGGGGTGTGTGTGTGTGTATATGTATATATCAGTGTGTCCATTTTTAGAAAATAAGAGTATGCCACAATAACTTTCTATAGGCTTTGACTGAGATCCTTTTCTGTTGCTTATTACCAGCCAGTGAAATGAGTTTTTCTATACTTTTTGGAGGGGGAAGGGATAGGCAGAGATAGCTTTTCCTGTTTCGTAGTCTAGGCTAGAGCTCCCCCTTCTGTACTTTTTGCAAAATGATTTGTATATATATGTATGTATGTATGTGTGTGTTTCCATGTTTCCTTTGTATTTTCTGAAATGTGCCTTTTCTTCTCCACTACTTTTATCTGAACTTTGTCTTTCCATCTTTCCTTTTTTCCCTGTCTTCCACAATTTGGATTCTGCTCCCAGCAGTTTCTCTTCAGCAAGACTTTGTCTTAGAAGAGAGCTTTGGTTTGTTAACTTTGAGAGTGTATAGGGCCCAACTCCACCATTAGACCTTACTTATATTGCATCTCAGTCTGCTTGTGTGTTTTTGTAAGTAGGATTCTGCAGAACTCCCTCCCAGTTTTGCTCTTGTTCTCAAACTGGTCCCACATTCTATTCATTGAACTTCTGCCAACAACTGTGAGGTTCTGTCAGAACTCTTATGCTTTCCCACACAGATGCTGATTCCATGCAAGCCTTGTAGTCATCAACAGTTTGTTTCCATCTGCTTATATTTGGAGGTTTGTGAGAATACCTTGTCTCCTAATTTTGTAGTAAGTGTTATCTGCGAGTCTTGGTTTTGTGATCCTCATTGCCTTGTCTGGTTTTATGGGAAGATTTAAAGATAGGAAAAGTACCCTGCCACTGCTGTCATCTTTCCAGAATCCTCTCATTGGCAAATGATTTTAAAGTACATTCTATTCCTTTTTAAACAGTATGACAACTACAAGTTAAAAAGGAAATGCAATTCAATAGTTGACCCTTAAATAATAGCTCCAGGTAATACTGTAGTGAAACAAGTTATAGTTATAGGAACTTTACTAGATTGAGTTAAATATCATAAAATATTATACCTGTTGAATGTATGTCATATTTTGACTAAGAATCAAATTTTTCTTTCAGAATAACAAACCTCTATACTCATTTGAAGATAATTCAGACTATGTTTATGATGTTATGTGGTCACCCACCCACCCAGCCTTGTTTGCCTGTGTTGATGGCATGGGGCGACTAGATTTATGGAATCTCAATAATGACACAGAGGTGAGCAGGAAAATAACAAAAATTGCACTGAAAAATAGAAAATTGGAGATTTATTGAATAATTTGTGAAATTCCTTTTATCCCAAGGAATGTAAAAGGGCTCTGTGATTGCAGCTTCATCACAAAGAAGCCAAATAAGCTTTGTACCCTAAATAATAAAGCGCATGCTGTGCACAACTGAAGAGAGAAATAACGTTGCCAAGAGCACTGGGGCATTCCCTTTTACTTCTGAAATGCACTATCAGGTCTCTAATGTCCTGGAAAAGTCTCATTCATAAGGCAACTGAGACATTTTCATTCACAGACTAGAAAGCAGATAGTTTCAGACTGTTGAAGTATGTTAACCTAAATTCTAAATTTCTGAATTGCCTCTTAGCCTTGATAGAATTGTATGTCATCCAGAAGCATTAGTCTAAGCCTGACTTGTTTGATTGTAGGAAATAAGTATTTTGATGACCTTTTTTCCATGAAGCACTGAAAATAGAGTACTGCTGTTACTGTAAAATGAAAATAGAACCTCCAAATTTCCTAATTGCTACACTGAAATCACTTACTAGCAATAAAATTTAACTGTCATTTATTTTTTAACTATGTATATTTTGCCAGTTTAGAGAGGGTTAAAATGTTCTTAAAATCCTATATTGCTATGTGGTAGTAGAAATAATGTTAGTAGTTCTATCTGTTGAAGATAAAGTACCTTCTCCCACATCCTACTCTCACATCTTTTATATTTCTGGTGGTATTTCTCTGAAGCCCTTGAAATAAAACAGGGCAAGGAAGTTATGTATTGGAAATGTGGGAATTTTAACACTGTGTTAACTATTCATTTAGTAGTTTGGGGAGGAACATTCAGATTACCGCTAACAAATTAAACCCTAACTAGATAATTGGATTTGATAACATATTCTAGTTACCTAGAATGGTACCAATTTTATTTTCTTAGTTTGCATTTTGGTCTTAGAGATTATGACCAAATTAATTAAATGCAGATCCTTTCCTATAATAGTAAATTCAAAATATGTATCTAAATATTTTTCTTTGTAAAACTCTTTTGGCATTTGGGGAGGTTAAATTAATCAGTTGAGGATGATTGGTTTCAATTAGAAGGGCTCTTTTAATCATATTTCAAAAATTTTAAAATTTTAATATGGCATTTAATCTGAATCAAACATTGAATGTTTGCTCTGTGTATTATACAGTGGCATATCTTTTTCTTAAGCATAGAAAAGGCACAGTCTGATTAAAAGGGGCTGGTGCCATTGTGTTGGTGCCATTCTCCTGCCTCTCTCTGTCAACTCATGGGATCAAAGGGCTCTGGAAAGACCTATACTGCACCTTTAGTATGAACTACATCTAGGAATGATGGATCAAATCACAAGTTTCAGCTGACACAGATGCATGCTACAAAAGTAATTCCTGTCCTCTAAAATTGAAATATAATATGTTTATGAGGACTTTTGAAATGTTTTTTAAAATGGGGTTTGGCCATATGTTTTCAAACAGCTTGACTTCTTAAAGAAGTGAAAACAGCAACAAAGAATCCTTTATTAAAGAGGAAAGCTTCCAAAATGATATGTCCAATCATGTGAGAATTTCTTATATAAGGATGTAAGTTATTTTCCCAAACCATTTCAAGGATTGACTATAATGTCAATTTATAGTGTTGTATTGCTGCTGAACAGGAAGAAAGTTGGGGGGAAGAATCTCTTTCTTTTCATCTTTGTTTTAACAATGTAGCTAGATTGGAAGAAAAAAGAATTACTGTTTTACATGTTTATAGAAATCTTGATGAAACTTTTAACACTGCACTATATTTTAAATGACTTTAGGTGCCAACTGCCAGCATTTCCGTGGAGGGTAATCCTGCTCTTAATCGTGTAAGATGGACCCATTCTGGAAGAGAGATTGCCGTGGGTGATTCTGAAGGACAGATTGTTATATATGATGTGGGAGAGGTATGGAGCTCACTGCCTATAATTTTGACACATTTATTTAGCTTTCATAGCATAGCAGTGAAGGTATCTTTGTGACTAAGTCTAGTCTTTGAGGCTCATGCATCATATGAACCATACGGTTATAAAGATAAAACTTACTTTCCACCACAGAAGTGACTCTTGATGTGGCTCAAGTGGTTGAACACTTGCTTCCCACATGGGAGGTCCCAGATTTGGTCCATAGTGCCTCCTAAAAACAAACAAAAAAAAGCAAACAAATTAAATAACCAACTCAGGGGAACTGATGTGACTCAGTGGTTGAGTGCCGGCTTCCCACATAGAAGGTCCAGGATTCAGTCCCTGGCCCCATACCTCAAAAATTTTTTTAAATTAAAAATAAATTTAAAGAAAATTCAGGTAATAGAAACTAAAAGTTATAGCTTTTGACAGTTATCTGATGACTGTGAATTGTGAATCTTGAATCTTCAACCTTGTTGCAAAGCCATTATAATCGAATCTAACAGCAGGATGAGCTGCAGTGCTCTCTTTAGTACTCTGCTTGGCTGTACACATGACCCAGGATTGATTTCCTCCTTTTTAGCTCTGGCTAACACTTCAGACATTTTATTTTGCTATGTTTCATGATTCTCCATCTTCTCTGGATGCCATAGGGTATCCAGAGACATGGCTTCTAGCAGTTGGATCTGGGAGGTAGATTCAATTGCTTAGAATGCTATCCAATTAAACTGTCTTAGCACTGATGGAAATTATCTGTATCTGCCTGCCCGGTATGTTATGTGAGGCAAAAGTGTCACAAACCTCCTCTCACCTTTTGCTGTTGGTACAACACTAAAGGGTAAAAAATGGCATAGCTTTCAAGAACGGATTTGAGATATCAAGAAGGTTATCTTACGTCCCAAACAAAAATGAATACGTACAAGAAAACAACTCTTATAAACCATACTTCAAAAATTACTTCATAGTAGGAATGGTACAATAATAAAGTAAAAATATTTTAAGGAATCCCTCCCCACCAGCAAAACCCATGTGGTGGTGCACAGGAGTTACATTTGCAAGGCATCGTCATTATCCTCTCTGCACTGATAGATATAATAGCAAAGTCATTTCTAAGACTGTCACAACATACTTCACTAACACCATCGTTTGTTTCTAAATGTAATTCATTGTTATAGTCCCTGTAATTACAGGAAGGCCATTTGGTCAGATTATTACTTTTAAATGGGAAAACTATTTAAAAACAAACTGAATAATAGTGGGTAAGATGATCTTATTTCATTGTATATAAAACGTTGTCTTTATTTCAACAGCAGATTGCTGTTCCCCGCAATGATGAATGGGCACGGTTTGGCCGAACACTTGCAGAAATTAATGCAAACCGAGCTGATGCAGAGGAGGAAGCAGCTACCCGAATACCTGCTTAGTTTCTGAAATAGGATGTGTAGACTTAGTAGATTTTGGGAAGACTCTAAGTAGATCCTAAGACTATTGGCATGCTTCTGTCTAAATGATAATTAAAAGGACATTTTATGGATCAAACAGTGGATTTAATGCAGCAAGCAAGTCTTACAATGCCCCTTTTTATATAACACACCTTGGTTTGGATAAGTGTCATTTTTAATACAGCTGACTGACTTTACAGAATGCAGTCTTTTCTGAATTCTTTACACAGGTAATATATTTGGAATTAGTTATTCTTTTGGATTATTTTCAAGTTACAACACTATATACAGTTATTTCTAAAGCACAGATTGTATAAGTTCTACATATTTTTAAATAATAATTCCCTGTTATACTGATAAAATTCTCAGTAACCATAATATGTAGGAACATTGTTTATTCTCAGCCATAGCATGCACACATTTATCCAAATTCCAAGCTAATATCCTTTTTCTTCTTTATAAGTCATGTGGTAGCTATCTATAAATAAAAACAAATATGCATTTAACTTTTCAGATTTTCATTTTGATTTACTCTTTACAATTTGATCAGATCTTGATTTTATCTACTTTGTCCAAGTTTAACTGCCCTTTTTTTTTTTTTTAAAGATTTATTTATTGTCCTGCCACCATCACCACCACCTGTTGTCTGCTCTCTGTGTCCATTCGCTATGTGTTCTTCTGTATCTGCTTGTATTCTCATTAGGTGGCTCCGGGAACTGATCCTGGTACCTTCTGGAGTGGGGGAGAGGTGCTCATTCTCTTGTGCCACCTCAGCTCCTGTCTGCTATGTCTCTTTTTGTTGTGTCATCTTGCTGCTACAGCTCTCCTCATCAGCCAGCACTCCTGCGCAGGGCGGCACTCCGCATGGGCCGGCATACCTTCACCAGGAGGCCCTGGGCATCAAACCTTGGACTTCCTGTATGGTAGACAGGAGGCCAACTGTTTGAGCCATATCTGTTTCTCTTAACTTCCTTGTATTCAACAGAACAGGAAGGAAGATTAGAAATAGGAATTTGAGGGAAACGGACTTTGGCCCAGTGGTTAGGGCGTCCATCTACCATATGGGAGGTCCGCGGTTCAAACCCCGGGCCTCCTTGACCCGTGTGGAGCTGGCCATGCGCAGCGCTAATGCGCGCAAGGAGTGCCGTGCCACGCAAGGGTGTCCCCCGCGTAGGGGAGCCCCACGCGCAAGGAGTGCGCCCGTGAGGAAAGCCGCCCAGCGTGAAAAAGAGACTGCAGCCTGCCCAGGAATGGCGCCGCCCACACTTCCTGTGCCGCTGACGACAACAGAAGCGGACAAAGAAACAAAAGCAGACAAAGAAACAAGACGCAGCAAATAGACACCAAGAACAGACAACCAGGGGAGGGGGGGAAATTAAATAAATAAATAAATCTTTAAAAAAAAAAAAAAGAAATAGGAATTTGAACAGTTTTGTTGATAATTCTAATAAAGATTTGATGGGAAGAGAAATTCCAAATAATAAAACCTCTTAATTATGATTATTGTATCATTTAAGGAATTATTGACCAGGAATACAGCTCTAGTTCTAGGTGTGGTGCTCATGAAAAGTATGATTCTAGCCAATTTTCTCCATCTATCTGTGCCTTGTTTCCTTATCTAAGAATTAAGTTTGGTTTAGATGATTTCTAAGTTTCCTTTCTCCTCTAAAATTATTAATTCTAATTATTTAAGGCAGTTCTCTTGTATATTCAGTTTTCATAAATTGACACCTCATAATTATGTATTATATACCAAAGATAAACTTTTTGTCAGCAGGCAAACATCTCAAGTTATCTCACAGTAGCAATGTCTGTGAGTCAAAAGTTCAGTTTTAGCAGGGTCATGCTGTCTTTGTTTAGAAAAGTTTCATGTAACCATTGTAATATTTATTATATTGTAATTTGCCCTTAGTTTGTAAAAAGACAAGAAAAAGGAAAAATGTGTTAAGACATAAGGTGGAAATCAAAAGATGCAGTAAATTAGATGCTTATTGGACTCAAGTTGATGTGTTCCATTGTGAAAGAAAAGAATAAAATTGGTAAGTATTTTGCAAATACTTATCACTAAAGAGTTTTTGCTTTTTGGGAATAACTCCTCCACTTCACCTTCAGAAACTGACCTTTGCTAAATTCACCTTTAGCTTACATTTTTTAGGAACACGTGATTATAATTGTAGAGAAATGCCTGTAAGGTCGATGCTATAATACAATACCAAAGAGAAAATATAGGGCTTGTCACTGCTGGTGTAATATCTTCTAACAAGATTAAGCTGATGAGAAAAGTTTATCACAGCTCTTTATATTTTTAGAGATGAACACCTTATAAATTTGAAAAAATATCCCACTACAGAAATTTGTGCTGTATTTTTTATCATACATTACACATTTTTTTCTAAGCAGGAAAAAAGCATAGAATCTAAGTTATTTTTTGTTTGTTGTTTGACTTTTTCTTTTTGAATGGTTTAAAGATTGTTACCCTTGTTTCTGTTGAAGAAGAGTACTGTTTTGCAGACAGTAATTAACCTGCAATAAAGCTTTGATGTCATTTTTAAATAATGCCACAACCCATTGAGATTATAGTATTTATCATTTAAACCAACTTCACTGACAAAAGCTATCTTCCTATTTATAGGTCCAGTTCCCTGCAAAGTTTTAAAAATCTTTTCATATAAAATGTTACAGCAAAGCTGAGATACTGCATCTTGAAGGAATTAGGTGGCTTGGAACTTAGGGGGATCAACTAAAGGAAAGTAGTTTGGGGGATGATTTTAGTCTTTCCATGTTATAAGAATATTCATTCTGTTTTGTACTAGTACGGATGATAGATTGGAACCTCCACCACCTGAGCCATATGAAGGAAGGCCTTGAATGCAAATCTGGTTTGAAACATGATTTTTCTCTTTCCTTTCTGTTACACAGTGTATTTCTAAACATCTTTTCTATTACTAAACTCCAGTATTTCAGCCCATTGATATTATATTTTCTAAATGTCACAGTAAATAAATAATAAATAGCTATATAACTAGGTGTATGTCAGAGATAATGGAGTTCCAGGTATGGCTTCAGGTGCTCAAATGCTGTGAGAATCAAGTTGTTTCAAGCAGGACATGGCATTCAAGGTGGTGGTATGCCTGAATCTAAGGCATAAGTCTAGATTAAAAATCCATGGGCTTTGCTGCTTTTGATAATGTAGTGATTGGTTCCCATTGCAATGTTTTAGGGGTTTTTTGTTTTGTTTTATTTGCATTCAAGCTACGTAGAGGCAAGAAAAGGGGTTATTTCCTGCCAAAGTGTAGCTAATTAATGACTAGGCATAGGGACTTTTAAAAACTTTGGGGAAAATATGCCGTAGTATAACCTTATTTTTGATTCATCAAAAAGTACTGGGAAATTATAACTTAAGAGATCTGATTTACAGATTCTGGGGGCTTCTAGTCCTACCAAAGAATTGGAACACAAAGGCAAGAGTAAAACAACATCCGCGTTCAATATGTTGAAGTGGAGAGTTACAATAAAGAACATTACTTTAACCAATTTCTTCGGTCTTATTGCTCCATAAAAGTAATAACTTGCTTGTACTGGGTATATTTGTCAAATCATTTTCACATATAAAAAAACCTTATGGAGTTTATTTTAGAAAACGACCCTATAATCTTAACCAGAATGGCAACTGGAAGACTTTGTTTTGTTTAGGATTATTTTTTAATCACCCTCTACTCCCCTCCTCCCGTTGTGTCCATTCACTGTGTGTTCTTCTGTGTCTGCTTGCATCCTTGTCAGTGGCACTGGGAATCTGTGTCTCTTGTTGCGTCATATTGCTGCATCATCCTGCTGTGTCAGCTCTGTGTGTGTGTAGCACCACACCTGACCATGCTGAGCTTTTTCGCATGGGGAGGCTCTCCTTGCAGGGCGCACTCCTTGCACGTGGGGCTCCCCTACGCGGGGGACACCTGTGCGTGGCACGGCACTGCTTGCACACATCAGCACTGTGCATGGGCCAACTCATCACACGGGTCAGGAGGCCCTGGGTTTGAACCCTGAACCTCTATGTGGTAGGCAGATGCTCTATCAGTTGAGCCAAATCCGCTTCCCTAGAATACTGAATAGTCTTCACATTGTAATACATTTCACAATAGGCCAATGCTCTCCAACCTTTTGTTGGACTTTAAATGTATAGATTATCTTTCTGCTTGCCATGTTAACAATTCTGCAACTTCTTATCTTGAATGGATTTCAGGTATTTAAGTTTTCAGTATGTAGCTGCTAGCCACTGATAGTTTCAACAAAGCCAATCAGCAATCTTTTATAAACTTTTATAAAATTACAGTATTTTGTGTTGTTAGTTTCACAGCAGGAATCTCAGTTTTGGCTTCTTAATATTCCATTACCAGTTCCCAGTCAGAGGATGGAACAGCTTGCACTCAGGTAAGCTTTCGGAAAGGTCTATTTCACTTTGTGAAGTCACTTATTCAAGTCTCTGGTAATGTATTATCCTACTTGTCTTTTAATGTACTTGATTTGGTCAGAAAGCTGTAGGGCAGTGATTGTATGGAGTGTAGAACACACCTACGGACCACTGAATATGCTCTAGAAATCAGGTATACCACCTGTAAGTCTTTTTGATGGCAAGTAATTTTATCTTTTGTGAAAAAAAAAATTTTTTTTTCTTGACAAAGTAATGGAAATGGTTTGGGACAAACTTTCTTATACTTAAGGGCAACCTGGCAAATGAGAGAAAAAACACTGGGCTTAAAAGACCCAAGGTCTATTCCTGATTCTCCCCCACACAGACACCCCATTACCAGGAATGTAACCTAGGAAAAGGATCAATTTTCTTATCTGACATGAGGAAAATAACTGCTTTCTATGAAGAGTGCATGAAATGAAGACCCTTGTAAATTTTTTTTTGTTGTTGTTTTTGTTCTTGTTTTTAAAGAATACTAGAACTGAGAGAGACCGTTCTGTGTAGCCATCTGGAGAATAACAAGAGCTCATCTTCTAACAATTAAGTTGCTTGGTGTTCAACAAATTATTTTTTTCTAATTCTAAGCAATCACATCACATAATTTAAACCCTTAGATGTTTAGACGCAGCAGCAAACTGAGGGAAAATGTTAATTGTCCTTAGTAATACTTTTCTTAGAAAAGTTTTTTGCCTTACATTCTATGGTAAAATTACAAATTTGTTGAGTAGGGGAAAAAATGACCCACTCTGAATTTCCAGCCTATACTCAGCTGTTCGTTACTTACAAAACACAGTCTGAGATATCTGGAGCCCTAGAAAAGAGGAGTTGGAATAATGACAAATTTAGTTGAAGACTAGACAGCTACATAGTAGAACTGGAATTAATCATTTCTATAAAATCTGGAGAACAGTTGTTAAACTGTTAGAATTTATGCAGTACCTCACACTTCCCTAGTCAGTTCCCTTGGAATTAGCTTGCTCATTGTGGGAAGATGATCAAAACAAGTTGGAATTTTGGTCCTTGGGGATCTGTGTGGCTGTCAGGCATAGAGGAAGCCCTGAAATTGGTCCTACAGGAATAGCTTTAATCTAACTCAGATCTGGGTTAGCATATCCCTGCTTTCTCATTGTACTCAAAATATTCATTCCAACAACTATTGAAAACCTGATATAATGAATAACAATTGAGAAAGAAACTTGCTAAAAATAATTAGGCCCTTATTAATGGGCCTCTATTTCAATAACATTTGATACAATCATGAATTTAAAAGTACACTAAAGATTGTGAGATGGATTTAGGGAAACTCTTTGCCTTTCAGAGGCTCAGTTTAATCCTCCTGACACTGAGGAGCTACTTGAGTATTTGTATCAATTGAGAAAAGAGACTCTTGTGTGCTGAAAATCAGTTAAGAGGTAAAGTGTGATAGAAAGTAGACAGCCCCTGAGTTTTTCTGCCCTTCATCTTAGGCAAGTCCTTCATCCCCTCTGCTATAAAATAAATTTTGGAATAATAGTAGTGTTTTCAAAAGCATAACTGGAATCATACATTTACATGGATCAAAAGTCCTTATAGGCGAATTGAATGTCAAGGTTTGTGCTTTAGTGGGAAATATAGCAACAGAGAGGAAGGTATTGAGTGATGTTTGGTTAGTAGATAAACCTGTTCAAAACATGGTGGTCCTGAGATTTGCATTTCTAGCTCATAACACCTTTGGGCTAGTCAATTTATGCTAAAACTCAGTTAAGTATCTCTGGACAAATTGCTTCACCTCTATATAAATCTATTTCCTTATTACTTCACCAGGTAGTTACAAGAATTAAGTGATAATATGTGTCAAAATGGTAAACAGTGAAGCATCACACATGTATTGGACATTGCTATCCTGGGAGACAGTGAGTAAATAAATTTTAACAGGTTCAGTAACTGATGGTCAGTAACTCCAAGTTGATTGACTCTTATCTTCCAGCTGTTAGAGGTTAAAAATAGGCTTTTATAAATTCAGATATCTGTGCTGACACTTCTGCTTATCAACAGGGCTCCTCTGGCTTGACTGGGTAGAATTCTCTTCCAATCCTTTTCTTAGCTTTTTTATTCTGTTACTGAGAGAGACCACAAAACCAATAATAGGTTTCAAAGAAACAACTTGGAGTGATGTGAGAGCTTATGCACCAGAACATTAAAACTCTACTATTTCCAAAGTTATCATTTCTTCTGCCTCATAAAGAACTGGCCTTTGTACCTTCTGAGCATGTAATACTAGTGCTAGCATTTATTGACCATTTGCTAAGTGATTGTATAGGATAAGTATTTCACACATTCTCATTTAATCTAGTACCTGTGATGTAGAAACTATTAAAATTAATACTTTTTAAAAGAAACTGATTTGGACCAATTTCTGTGAACCTGATTTATAGCCAGTTTCCATGGTGTAAATATTCCCACCATGGCCAATTACAAATTATCCGTGTGATAACACTGAACATGAAGTTGGGAAGTGATGCCCATAATGGGTTCTCATTGAGCTCCTGTAAGCCAGGAACAACAATCACTGGGCTTGGGGACATTGACTTACAAACTAGGAACTAAACCTAGGCAGTCTGATTTTAGATCTGTGTTCTTAACCACTCTCCTACACTGCCTTTTTTTTTTTTTTCTTAGTCAACCAATAAGTCATTTTTCAAAATTCAGATAAGCACAGTGCCACATGCTTGAAAAGCCGTAAAGCAACTCGAAGAAAGGGGATGAGTTAGGACTAGTCTTTTGGCTTCTAGGAACTCAAGTGATTTTAGAACTTTTTACTGCTGTCCAGGTTGACTCAATCTACTGGAAGAAACAGGTTAGATATAAGACTAAGTTTCAGCTGGCTAGAGAGGATGGCAGTAACTCTGACTTGACTTCAACTAAGCAAGACCCCATTATGCCACCACTGTTAGCACACTGCCTGAATCCACTTTGGAATCACTAACCTTTTTCCTTCCTAGGCTCTCACCTAACATTTGCAGCCCTGAGGCAATAAATATTAATGTTTCAACATTATAAACCAAGCTACACGCTATTAATGTTCTAGTCTATCTTGACAAATATACCTTTACAGCAACATACAAGTCCAGCTCGGAATTTAGAATTCTCAGACTTCTCAGAATTCCATGCCAGAAAGTGGCAGCACCTCCCGCACACACACATGACCCCCTGCTCTCTTCTGCCAGCTCTATATAACACCTCAGGCTACGTGCCTAAATTTTGTCCCTGCAGATAGTTGCTCTTGGGCCACTCTTCAGATTTAGTGGTGTGCCCTAGATTTAATGGTGTGCTCCCCAGAAGATGAACCTGGGAAAGTGTCCCACATAGCCGTAGAAGGCGAGATATTTGGAAAGGAAATGTTATGGTCCCAGGTACCTTCCTTTTCTCTTAGTCACTTGAATCTTTTTCTTTCCCCAGAAAGTGCCTTAGTTTTCAAATCAAATCCAGTGGAGAATTGGGTCTCTCTTCACTTTTTAAAAAAATTGATTTTGTTTACACACACTCTATCCACCAAACATAAACTCCTTCCTCCCTTCCCCATCTACTTTCTGTGCCTGGATGTGCTATCTCTAGATATAACATAAGTGACATACAACATTTGTTCTTATGTGTCTTATTTCACTGAGCATAGTAATTTTCATGATTCTTCCAATGTTGTAGCATGCCTCAGACGTCATTCTTTCTTAGGGCCAAATAGTATTCCATTGTATGTATGTACCACATTTTGTTTATCCATTCACTTGTTGATAGACACTTAGGTTGTTTACACCTTTTGATTATTGTAAATAATGCTGCTATAAACATAGATGTTTTTTGAGACCTGTTTTTTTTTTTCATTTTCTTTGGATATATACCTAGAAGTAGAATTGCTGGGTCATACGGTAATTCTATATTTTAACTTTCTGAGAAATCACCATATTGCTTTCCACAGTGGCTGCACCATTTTACATTCCTAGCAGTGTGCTAGAGTTCCCGTTTCTCTACATCTTCTTCAGCACTTGTTATTTTCTGCTGAAGTAATAGCCGTCCTTGTGAGTGTGAAGTGGTATTTCATTGTGGTTATGATTTGCATATCCCTGTTAAAGATGTTGAGCTTATTCTTGTGCTTATTGGTCATTTGGGTATCTTCTTGGGGAAATGTTTATTCAAGTCCTTGCCCATTTTTTTAATTGAGTTGTCTTTTTGGTACTGTATTATAAGACTTCTTTATATATTCTGGATATTAAGCCCTTATCCATTGTATGGTCTGCAAATATTTTGTCCCATTCTGCAAGTTGTCTTTTCACCTTCTTGATGTAAAGTTTTTAATTTTAATGAAGTCATTTTTATCTGTTGCTTCTTTTGGTGTTCATGCTTTTGTTATTAGATCTATGAGCCCATGGCCAAATTCCAGGTTTGACTCTATTTTATCACCTAAGTGTTTTATGGTTTTAGCTCTTTTATTTAGTTCCTTGATCCATTTCAAATTAATTTTTGTATATAGTGTGAGGAAGGGGGTCTGATTCATTCTTTTGCATGTGGATATCCAGTTTTCCCAATTCCATTTGTTGAAAAGACTGTTCTTTCCTCACTGCATGTACTTAGCACCCTTATCAAAAAATCATTTCGCTCGGGGAGCAGGTGTAGCTCAGTGGCTGAGAGCCAGCTTCACATGTACGAAGTCCCACATTCAAGCCACAGTACCTCAAAAAAACAATTCACAAAATGTGAGAGGGGGAGAAGACGGGGTGTATGAGAATCCCCTGTATTTTTTATGTAACTTCTTTATTATCTAAAACCTCTTTAAAAATAGTTAAATGAAAAAAAGAAATAAGTTTAAAAAGTCAGGTCACCATAGATATGTGAGGTCTATTTCTAGACTTTCAGTTCTGTTCCATTGGTCTCTTTATGCCAGCACCATACTGTTTTGATTACTGTCGGTCTGAAGTACAATTTGCAGTCAGAATGTGTGAGTTCTCCAACTTTGTCCTTATTTTTCAAAATTGTTCTGGCAGTTCAGTCCCCTTGCAGTCCCACATGAATTTCAGAATTGGCTTTTTCATTTCTGCAAAAAAGGCTGCTGGAGTTTTTCATATGAATTACACTTAATTTTTAGATCACTTTGGGTAATACTAATATTGTGACAATATTGAGTTTTCCATTCCATGAACATGGGATGTCTTAACATTTATTCAGATCTTTAAAAGTTCTTTCACAGTGTTTTGTAGTTATCAGTGTGTAAGTCTTTTATATCCTTGGTAAAATTTATTCCTAATTATTTTATACTTTTAGATGCTATTGCAAATGGAATTGTTTTCTTAATTTCCTTTTGGGGTTAATTGCTAATGTATAGGAAACAGATTGTTTTCGTGTGTTGATCTTGCATTCCACCACTTTGCTGAAATTATTAATTAGCTCTACCAGTTTTCCTGTGGCTCCCTTTGGGCTTTCTATATCTCAGATCATGTTGTCTACTGATAGTTTTACGTCTTCCTTTCTGATTTAGATACCTTTTCTTTTTTTTGCCTACTTGCTCTAGCTAGAATTTTTACTACATTTAGTAGCAATCATGAAAGCGAGCATCCTTGTCTTGTTCCTGAAATTAAGGAGAAGGCTATGAGTCTTTTACCATTAAGTCTGATATTAGCTGTGGGGTTTTTGTAAGTGGCCTTTATCGTGTTGAAATATTCCTAGTTTCCCAAGTGTTTTTATGAATAAAGGGTGCTGGATTTTGTCAAATGCCTTTTCTGAATCTATTGAGATAATCATGGTTTTTTTCCCTGCTTCATTCTATTTAAATGATATATTACATTGATTTTCATAGTTGAACCACCCTTGTGTTCCTGGGATATATCCCACTTGGCATAGTGAATAATCTTTTTAATATGCTGTTGGAGTTGGTTTGCTAATATTTTGTTAAGGATTTTTGCATCTATTTTCATAAGGGAAATTGGGTTGTAATTTTCTTGTGATTTTCTTATCATGCTTTGGTATCAGAGTAATGCCAGCCTCATAGATTGAAAAGGAGGTATTCTCTGTTCTTGAATTCTTTGAAAGAGTTTTGAAAACTGGTGTTAATTCTTCTTTAAATGTTTGTTAGAATTCACCAGTGAAGCCATCTGGTCCTGGCCTTTTCTTTAGTGGAGGGTTTTTTATTATTGACTTAATCTCTGTACCTTTTAAAGACTTTTTGAGATTTTCTATTCTTGAGACAGGTTTGGTTATTTTGTCTAGATTATCTAATTTGTTGGCTGAATCATTTTCTAAAATATTATTATATTCCTAGTTTTATATATATACATATATATATATTTTATTAGAGAAGTTGTGAGCTTACAAAACACTCATGCATAATGTTCAGAATTTCCATACATCACCCCTCCACCAACACCTTACATCGTTGTGGAACATCCGTTACAGCTTATGAAAGAACATCATCAGACTACTACCACTAACTGTGGCCCATAGCTTACATTTGGTATATTTTTTCCATACACCCCCTACTATTAACAGATTATATTAGTATTATACATTTTTTCTAGTTCATGAAAGAACACTCTCATATTTGTACTGTTAACCACAGTCCATCTTCCACCAATGGTTCACTGTGTTATATAGTCCCATACCTTGTATAGTCTGTCCAAAGTGTACACTCAGTAGTAGCTCTCACTTTCATCACAAAGTTGTGGAGTGTTTTCCTTAGTCCAAAAGAAAGAATCCAATACCCCTCTATGGAATGTATGACCCTTAGCATTGATTTAGTACTTTCTTTGACATTGATGCAAGATTACAATATTGCTGTTAACTGTAGTCTAAGTTACATTAATTATATTTTTCCCATGCATCACCGTATTCTTACCACCTTGTAATAGTAACATATATTTGTTCTATTTCATAGGAGAACATTCTTACATTTGTACTATTAACCACAATCCTCATCCCCTCCAGGCTCACTGTGGTATTCAATCCCTAGATTATTCTCTTTCTTTCAATTGACATTTACATCCCTATACTTCCTCTTTCAACCACAATCCCATTTATGTATCAGCAATGTTAGTTATGCTTCCTAAAATGTGTTAGACCATCAACTCTATCCATTTACACACTTTTACAGTCAAGCTAATTAAAAATTCTACATGCATTAAGCATCAGTACCCTTTCTTGGCCCTCATCCTATCTCCTGGTAACCTATTCACTAGGTTTTAACTCCATGAATTTGTCATATTTGGTTCATATTTTATATAATATTTATCCTTTTTGTCTGGCTTGTTTCACTTAGATTAGTGTTTTTAAGGCTCATTCATATTAACGTATGTGTCCCAATTTCATTTCTTCTCACAGCAGCAGGTATTTCATTGTATATATTGGTTGATGGATACTCCGGTTATTTCCATCTTTTGGTAATTGTGAATAATGCCGCTTTGAACATCAGTATGCAAATGTCTGTCCTTATCACTGTTTTCAGTTCTTCTGGACATATTCCTAGTAGAGGGATTGCTATATCATACAACAATTGTATGTTTAGCTTCCTGAGGAACTGCCAAACTGTCTTCTACAGAGGCTGCACTATTCTACATTCCCACCAACAATGAAGGAGTGTTCCTATTTCTCCACATCCTCTTCAGCACTTGTTTTCTATTTTTTACTGACCTTTCTATGAGGTGAGAGATATGATGTAGTTTTGATTTGCATTTCCCTAATAGCTAGTAATACTGAACATTTTTTTCATGTGCTTTTTCACCATTTGTATTTCTTCTTTGGAGGAATGTCTTAAGTCTTTTGCCCATTTTTTAATTGGATTGCTTGCTGTTTTATTGTTGAGTTGTATGATCTCTTTATATAACATGGAAATCAAACCCTTATTGGAGATGTGTTTTCCAATTATTATCTCCCATTCAGTAGGCTGCCCTGACAAAGTCCTCTGAATCACAAAAGTGTTAAAATTTGAGGAGATCCCATTTATCCATTTTTTTCTTCAGTTGCTCATGCTCTCGAGGTAATATGGTTTAAAAAACCACCTACCACCAGGTCTTGAAGATGTTTCCCTACATTTTCTCCTAGGAATGTTATAGTTCTAGGCTTTTATATTTAGGTCCTTGATCCATTTCAAGTTAATTTTTGTATAAGGCGTGAGATAGTGGTCCTGTTTCTTTATGCCAGTACCATGCTGTTTTTACTACTCTAGCTAGGTAATACGATTTAAAGTTTGGAAGTGAGAGTCCTCCAACTTTGTTCTTCCTTTTTAAGATGTTTCTGGCTAAATAGGGAGCCCCTTATCCTTCCAAATAAATGTGATAATTGACTTTTCCGTTTCTTTTTTAAAAGGCTATTAGATTTTTTAATTGGGATTGCATTGACTCTATATGTCAATTTAGGTAGAACTGACATCTTAACAATAGTCTTCCAATCCATGGACACTGAATGTTCTTCCTTTTATTTAGGTCTTCTTTGATTTCTTTCAGCAATGCATTATAGTTTCCTGAATACAAGTGCTTTATGTCCTTGTTAAGTTTATTCCTGAATATTGTATTTTTTTAGCCACTATTGTTTTTGGTTTTGTTTGAGGTACCGGAGATTGAACCCAGGACCTTGTATGTGGGAAGAAGGCACTCAACCTCTGAGCTACACCTGCTCCCTTTTAGTCACTATTGTAAATGGAATTTTTCTCCTTACTTCCTCCTCAAATTGCTTATTACTAGTGTATAGAAACACTACTGATTTTTGCATATTAATCTTGTATCCTGCCAGTCTGCTGAACTCATTTATTAGTGCCAGTAGGTCTGTTGTAGATTTTTAGGGACTTTCTAAGTATAGGATCATCTGCGAATAGCAGAGTTTTACTTTTACCTTTCCAATTTGGATGTCTTTTATTTTTCTTGTTCAAGCTAGAACCTCTAGCACTATATTGAACAACAGTGTGGGCATCCTTGTCTTATTCCCGATATTAGCAGGAAAACTTTCAATCTTTCACCATTGAGTACAGTGTTAGCTGTGGGTTTTTCATATATGCCCTTTATCATGTTGAGAAAGTTTCCTTCAGTTCCTATCTTTTAGAGTGTTTTTGTCAAGAAAGGATGCTGGATTTTGTTAGATGCCTTTTCTGTGTCAATCGAGATGATCATGTGTTTTTTCTTTGATTTATTACTGTGGTGTTTCACACTGATTGATTTCCTTGTGTTGAATGACACCCTTGCATGCCTGGGATAAAATCCACTTGATCATAATGAGTAATTCTTCTAATGCGTTGTTGGATCTGATTAGTGAGTAAAAATAAGGAATGCTTCACCAATTTGCTTGTCATCCTTGCACAGAGACCATGCTAATCTCTGTATAGTTACAGTTTTAGTATATATGCTACTGAAGCAAGCACCTTATCAGTTATCTCTTTAATGCAGTTGGTTATCACTGAATACTGTTACTTCATGACCTCTAAAAATATTCATTGCTAGGACTTGCTTTTTAAGTATTGATAGGTTTATCAAAATCTTGCCTGTGAGCAGGCAGAAGGAAAAAAGCTGATATTTCAACAAAACCTTGTAAGTAGCATTTTCTGTGAATGGCTAGTAGTCTGGTACATTTTGTAAGGACTGGAACATCCCAGGAGCCACTCCAACACTGCTCCTTTTAAAGGAAATTAACAACTAGATCAGGAGAAAGACTACAGAGGGTTGCTTTGTTTAAAAGTGGTCTTAGTGAGATTGGATCAAGATCGCAACAGAAGCATCTACTATTCTTTGGAACACTAAATCCCTTAAAATCTGACAGAATGCTAAAACAGAAGAAAAATAAGAGCACTGAAAAGAGAGGCCTATTTGAGAAATGCCAAAAAGATAAAAAGCTGATGAGATCAGGACTATAGGCAAATAAAACAAGCTGCATTCACAATCCAAAAAAGGCCAGCATATAGAAACAGCATTAGGGTGCCTGGTGTCCTATGCAGGGTAAGTCATTAGAGGGCTGATTCAGAATAGCTAAGCAAATCCAGTTCCCCAATTATGAGCTAAGTGTAAGGAAAGGACATCTATACCTAGCCTATAACCTAACAGTGGGTAGAGCCATTAGAACTGGAAAAGCAGGGGAATGCTTCTAGATACTTGCTTAAACTTGACTATTCCCAGATGCAAAATATTGGCATATCCCCTACTGTTAGCACCCCTTCCATCACAAGTTTTGATAAAAACAGCATCTACAAAACAAGGCTCTTGAATACAAACATGAGCAACTCAACAAATTACCAATATGAAAAACCAACACATTTGAAGAAAAGCCACAAGCAAAAACCTACACAAATGTTAGGGCAGATGAAAGACATCAAATAAGTATATTTACTATTCCAAAGGCATTGAAGAGGATACAATAGCCATGAAATAAGTACAGATTATTAAAGAACCAATTAATATTACATATTGAAATTATGATTGCTAAAAAAGGCAAAACAGATGACCTGAATATTAAGAGTTGATAAAGGGAAGGTGGCCTTGGCCCAATGGATAGGGCATCCGCCTACCACATGGGAGGTCTACAGTTCAAACCCCAGACCTCCTTGACCCGTGTGGAGCTGGCCCGTGTTCAGTACTGACGTGCACAAGCAGTGCCGTGCCACACAGGGGTATCCCCCGCGTAGGGGAGCCCCACATGCAAAGAGTGCGCCCCATAAGGAGAGTCGCCCAGCACGAAAGAAAGTGCAGCCTGCCCAAGAATGGTGCTGCACACACACGGAGAGCTGACACAACAAGATGGCGCAACAAAAAGAAACAGATTTCTGGTGCCGCTGATAAGGATAGAAGCGATCACAGAAGAACACGAATGGACACAGAGAGCAGATGGGGGGAGGGGCGTGAGAGAAATAAAAAATAGAAAGTTGATAAAATTGAAGAGCAAACCTGTGAGCTGGAATATTACAAGGAGAATCTCCAGTTACTCTATCACTCAACCTAGAAGTAGAGATAGAAAAAGTATCCATCCTTAAATGAAAAAGCTAAAGGAAATGATTTTGGTCCAGCAATTCTAGTATCTAACGGGATGAAAAACGGAATGTAGGGAGAAAAATACAGATTTAGAGCTGAAGTGGCAAAAATCTTTTGATTGCAGAGTTGCAGAGGCAAAATTTTAAATACTGATGATACAGGTCAAATCCAGGGGCCAAAAAACAGACTGTACAAGTTAACACTGTTGGCATCAAGCTTCTAGGTAGTGATATTTGTTTTAAGACAATGGTGATTGTCTCCAAAGTTCTGAGAGTGAATGACTTTGAACCAAGAATTCTACAGCTACTGAGTAAAAAAATAAAGACATTTTCGGGTGTATGAGAGCTCAAAGATTGTCATCCATGGACCCTTTCTGAATGAATTATTCAAGAATATAGTCTGGAAATATAACAAATTGATCCAAGAAATGGGAAGACATGAAGTAGGAAAAAACAATGTTAAGAAAATAAACTAGTAAAACTTACTTTAACTGGCTTAATGTATAATGTTTTTAAAAGAAATTATTGATCTAAAATACCAGAATATCTTCACAGAATTGGATGTGGTTATATTTTTTAACCACAGTAAATTAAATTTTGAAATAAAAATTCAAGTCTTGCCAGAAAGAAAGTCTGTAAATACCCTTCCAAATAACTCAGGGTAAAGAGGAAATAAAAAATTATATTATAAAAGCAAACAAGATTGTTACAGATTTAGGGTGTTATATTTAAGCCCTATGGTAACTACAAAGAAAATATCAGGATATGCAAGCTTATAGACACAGAAAGCCAAGTACAGGTTGCCAGTGACAGGGGGAATGAAGAGTTAATGCATAATGGGTATGGGTTTTCTGTTTGGGGAGATGGGAAAGTTTTAGTAACCGAAGGTGTTGAGAGTATCCCTATATTGTGAATGTGGTTAATCCCATTGAATAGTAATGCTTGGGAGTGATTGAGAATGGGAAAGTTTATGTAGTATGTAGGTTCCCACAATTAAATAAGTAGCTAAAGTGAATGACAATGAATTCAATACATGATCCTGGATGGGATCTAATAAGGAAGGAGGAAAGGCTCAAAAGGACATTACTGAGGGAAACGGATATGGCCCAATGGATAGGGCGTCCACCTACTACATGGGAGGTCCAAGGTTCAAACCCAGGGCCTCCTGACCTGTGTGGTAAGCTGGCCACACATGTGTATTGCTGCTGCCATGCGCAAGGAGTGCCATGCCACGCAGGGGCGTCCCCGCGTAGGGGTTCCCCATGTGCAAGGAGTGTGCCCTGAAAGGAGAGCCACCCCGTGTAAAAAAACAGCCCACCCAGGAGTGGTGCCGCACCCGAGAGCTGACGCAGCAAGATGATGCAACAAAAAAAAGATGCAGTTTTCCAGTGCTGCAGGATAACACAAGCAGATGCAGAACACACAGCATATGGACACAGCCGACAACAGGGGGGAAGGGGAAAAGAATAAATGAAATAAATCTTTAAATTAAAAAAAATTACGGAAAATGTAGAGAACTTAAATCAATAATAAAATCAATTTAAAAGATAGTCAGAGCAGATGTAGGTCAAGTGGCTGAGTGCCTGCTCCCCACGTAGAGATCCTAGGTTCACTCACTGGTACTTCCTAAAAACCAAACAAACATGAAAAAAACAACTAAGAGAAGCCAATGTAGCTCAGTGGTTTAGCGCCGCCTTCACATATACAAGGTCCTGAATTCAATCCCCAGTCCCAGTACCTCAAAAAAAAAAAAAAAAAATCAGATTACTCCCTAAGAAGACATAAGAACCCAGCAGCAGTTTAAAGGCACAATTTATAGAGCTTCACTTAGCAGATACTTCAGCCACTACAAAAAGATGGGAACCAGGGAAGCGGACTTGGCCCAGTGTTTAAGACCACATGGGAGGTCCACGGTTCAAACCCCAGGACTCCTTGACCCGTGTGCAGCTGGCCCATGCGCGCAAGGAGTGCCCTGCCACGCAGGGGTGTCCCCGTGTAGGGGAGCCCCACGCGTAAGAAGTGCGCCCCATAAGGAGAGCCGCCCAGCATGAAAGGTGCAGCCTGCCCAGGAATGGCGCTGCACACACGGAGAGCTGACACAAGATGACGCAACAAAAAAGAAACACAGATTCCCATGCCACTGACAACAGAAGCGGGCAAAAGAAGAATACAGCAAATAAGACACAGAACAGACAAGGGGGGTGGGGGGAGGGAAGAGAAATAAATAAATAAATCTTTTTAAAAAGATGGGACATAGTGAACACCAAACCAGATGGAGACAGCATAAAACCCAAACAAAAATAAGCCAATCTCAGTTATGACGGACATAAATGCAAAAGTTAAATATAATACTTTAAAGGATTAAGATACCATAGCCAAGCAAGTTTTATCCTAAGATTTTAAAAAGTACTTCAGTATTAGGAAATCTACCCATATTATTAATCACATTAAGAAATTAAAGAAACAAATCTTAGGATTATCTCAATAGATCCAAGAAAAGTACTTGTAAAATTTAATACCTATTTCTAGGTTTTGTTGTTTTTTTTTATTTATTTATTTTTTATTTATTTCTCTCCCCTTCCCCCCTCCCCTCCCCCAGTTGTCTGCTGTCTGTGTCCATTCGCTGTGTGTTCATCTGTGACCACTTCTATCCTTACTAGCGGCACCAGGAATCTGTGTTTCTTTTTGTTGCATCATCTTGTTGTGTCAGCTCTCCATGTGTGTGCGGCGCCATTCCTGGGCAGGCTGCACTTTCTTTCACACTGGACGGCTCTCCTTACAAAGCCCACTCCTTGCACGTGGGGCTCCTCTACGTGGGGGACACCCCTGCATGGCAGGGCACTCCTTGTGCACATCAGCACTGTGCATGGGCCAGCTCCACACGGGTCAGGGAGGCCCGGGGTTTGAAATGCGGACCTCCCGTGTGATAGGCGGACATCCTATCTATCGGGCCAAGTCCGCTTCCCTAGTTTTGAAAAACAATGCAAAATACACTAGGACTAATAGAAAACTCTCAATGAGGAATACCAGAAAACTATAGCAACTGTCATACTTAAAGAAAGGTAAGGTGTTGGTAAATATTGAAAAGGACACAAAACTTTGCCTATTTGCACATATAATTTTAACTGAGAAAAAATCCAAGACAACCAACTGAAAATCATTACAATAAATAAGAGTTCTTAAGATGCCTGAATATATGCCAACATACAAAAATCAATATCTTTCCAGTATGTAACATTAGTAGGAAAATGTATTAGGCAATAATTCTGTTAACATTAGGAATGAAAATGTTTATAGCTAAGCTAATAAATGTGTAAAACCTACTTAAGAAAGAATATAAAAATTTACTGAAGGATTGTATTAGTTTCTCAGCTGCTAAGACAAATATACAGTGGGTTGGCTAAGCAAGAGGAAATGATTGGCTCACAATTTCAGAGGCTAGAAAGCTGGCTTCCTCCAAGTATTGGTATCTTCTGGCTGGCTGGCAATCTTTGAGGTTCCTTGCTTACATATGGCAATGCACATGGCAGCATCTTCTTTCGCTTCCAGGTTCTGTTGACTTCCAGCTTTTAGCTCCTTCCCATGGCTTCTCTCTGTGTCTAAATTTCATTCTGCTTAAATCCCAACCTGATTCAATTAGGCCACACTTTAACAGAGAGAACATCTTCAAGAAATCCAATTTACAATGGGTCCACTCCGACAAGACCCAGAGGTTGGACCTGAACATGATTTTGTGGGAGACATGATTCAAACCGACAGCAAGGACATTAAAGAAATCCAAACAATGGACAGTCCTGAGATGGAAAGACTTAGTATTCTAAAGATATCAGTAAATCTCCCAAAATTAATCTATATAACCAACAAATTTCCATTCTTCCAATAGGATTTTTAAATAGAACTTGAAAATATTGGTTCTAAAGTTCATATGGAAGAGAAATGTCAGAATAATCAAGATAATTTTGACTGGGTTCAGTCCTTGGTACCTCTTTAAAAAAAAAAAAAAAGATAATTTTGAAAATGAACATTGAAGAGGGACCTGATGGTCCAAATGCTCTTGCATATTTTAAAGCAATAGTAATTCAACCTTGTGATACTGGTGCAAGAATAACAAATATCTCAATGGAACAGAAAGGAAAGGGCAAAAATAGGTCCATATATATTTCAGAATTTTATGTTAAAGATGGCATTTCTGGGAAGCGGATATGGCTCAACTGATAGAACGTCCACCTACCACATGGGAGGGCCAGGGTTCAAATCCAGGGCCTCCTGACCTGTGTGGTGAGCTGGACCACATGCAGTGTTGATGCTCGCAAGGAGTGCCCTGCCATGCAGGGGCGTCCCCCATGTAGGGGAACCCCATGCACAAGGGGTGCGCCCCATAAGGAGAGCCACTCCATGCAAAAAAAAAAAGTGCAGCCTGCTCAGGAGTGGTGCCGTACACACAGAGAGGTGACACAGCAAGATGACACAACAAAAAAAGAGGCTGAGTTTCCCAGTGCTGCTGATAAGAATACAAGCGGACACAGAAGAACACACAGTAAATGGACACAGAGAGCAGACAACTAACTGGTGAGGGGGGAGAGAAGGGGAGAGAGAGAAAAAAAAAAGATGGCATTTCTAATTAGTGAGAAAGATACATTATTGAATACATGATAGGGGACAACTTCCTTTCAAAAAAAGGAATGTCCTTATATCACATGCAAATATAAATTTCAGATGACATGGGAACTAAAACTAATAGTAATATAGGAAAATATAGAGTATTTTTTTATTGTTGTGTTTTGGAATGTTTTCCAAGTATGACACAAGACTAGAGGCCATAAAAGAGAAAAGTGGCAGATTTAATAGAAAACTAAAAACTTCTAATAAAATATATTATTTTAAAAGTTAAATGGACAGAATAGGATTGGGAGAAATATTTGCAGCAAATGTAACTAAGGGTTACTATCCAGAACATAGAGTGTCTAAAAATAGAGAAAAATTATAACACCTTAATTAAAATAAAAAACAAAAATAAAACAGGCAATTCACAGAAAGCTCACAATAAGGACCTATGTAAAACTAGAGAAAATTTGAAAATAAGAGGATGGGGGAAATAATATCTTGTAACTACTAACCAAAAGAAAGCTGGTGTAGCTACATTGATAGCCAGAAAAATATATTCTGAGGAAAAAAAACATTATTAGAGATAAAAAGGCACACTTCATAATAACAAAACATTTAGTTCACCAAAAAGCTCTAACAATTTTAAATTTTGATGCAACTAAAGGCATAACTTTAAAATATACAAAACAAATAAATGACAGAACTACAAAGAAAAATAGAAAAATTCAAAATTATCATGGGAGATTAACGTGTGTCTTTCAGTAATTGAGAGAACAAGAAAACAAAAAATCAGTAAGAATATAGAGAATTTAAACGAATCTATTATCATGACCAGATGTGCATGATATGGGAGTGAATGTATATACATGCACATACAGATGCAGCATCAACAGCAGAATACAAATTTTTGTAAGTGTACATCAGATGTCTACCAAAAATGACTATATCCTGGTCCAAAAGCAACTAACAACATATTTAAAGGGATTGTAACCATAGAGTGCTGTTCTCTGACCACAGTGTTAATTATGTTAGAAGTCAATAACAGGGAAACGGACTTTGGCCCAGTGGTTAGGGCGTCTGTCTACCATATGGGAGGTCCACGGTTCAAACCCCGGGCCTCCTTGACCCGTGTGGAGCTGGCCATGCGCAGTGCTGATGCGCGCAAGGAGTGCCATGCCACGCAAGGGTGTCCCCCACGTAGGAGAGCCCCACGCGCAAGGAGTGCGCCCGTGAGGAGAGCCGCCCAGCGTGAAAGTGCAGCCTGCCCAGGAATGGCGCCGCCCACACTTCCCGTGCCGCTGACGACAACAGAAGCGGACAAAGAAACAAGACGCAGCAAATAGACACCAAGAACAGACAACCAGGGGAGGGGGGGAAATTAAATAAATAAATAAATCTTTAAAAAAAAAAAAAGAAGTCAATAACAAAAACATTAAATTTGGAAATGAAAAAACTAACCCACGAATACAAGAAGAAACTAATGAAAATTAGTTTTGACCTGAACAACTTAATTTTACATATCAAAACTTGTGAACACAATTAAAACAGTATCTGGAGGGAAATTTTAAACCTAAATGCTTTAAATAAGAAAGTTAAGAATTTGTGAGCTAACAATTATTTTCATTATTTTAAGAATAAGCCACTTAATTTAGGTTGGTGTTTTTCATCAGTTATAGAGTCCCTTCTCTCAGGTTCTAACATTTCTACCTCAAAGTGAATAGAAAAGAGTTCTTAAAGGAAATTATAATGAAGAATTTCTTCCTCTCTTTAAAAAAACTAGTAATGTAATATGGGGGGTATTTTCAGGATTGGGAAGTGTCATGAATGACATTGCAATGACATATACAGGCCATTGTGTATCTTGTCATAACTTACAATATTGTGCAAGAGAGAGTGTAAACTACAATGTAAACTATAATCCATGCTTAGTGGCAGTGCTCCAAAATATGTTCAATTGTAACAAATGTACCACACTAATGAAGGATGTTGTTAATGTGGGAGGGATAGAGAGCCGGGCATGTGGGAATCTATATTTTTTTTGTAACATTTATATATATATATTTAAAAAGTAGCAAGCAAAATATATCCAAGTAAATAGAAGGAAGAAAACAGAGAAGAACAGAAATTAATGAAATAGAAATAGGGGTTATAATATATAAGATGTAATGACAATAGCAGAGAAAAGGAAGGAAATGGAGCTGTATTAGAGGAAAGTTTTTATAATTTTACTGGAATTAATATTAATCTGAAATAGATTGTGAAAAATGAAGATAAATTCTGTAGCCCCTACAGCAATCTAAGAGCTAAGAAAAAACACCAAAAAAAAAAAAAAGGAATAGTAAAAACTAAGTAATTAAAATGATATGCTACAAAATAACTTTTGAACACAAAGGCAGTAAAGAGGAAAAGAGGAACAAAAAAGGTATGAGACACATTGAAAACAAAAAGCAAAAAATGTTAGGTATATATTCCAGCATTATTAATAAGAGCATAAAATGCAATGGATTAATTAGCTGGTCAAAGGGCAGAGATTATAAGACTCCATTGAAAAGAATAAAGATCCAACTTGATGTTATGTGTAAGAGATGCATGCTGTGTGTTAGAATTAAAGACGCAAATAGGTTCAAAGTATAAGGAGGAAAATAGATATACCAGGTAGACAGTAACCATAAGAGCGCTGAAGTGGCTGTACTGATATTGGACAAAACAGATTTTAAGACAAAAACAATGTTACTAGAGATAAAGGGGGACATTTTCCAATGATAGTGGAATAATTCACCAGCAAGATAAAAAATTATAAACATATACACACCTAACAAGAGTCCTAAAATTTATGAAGCGAAGACTAAAGGAACTAAAGAAATAGACAATTCAACAACAGTGGGTAGAGATTTGAGACTTCAATACCCACTCTCAGTACTGATAGAACTACCACAAAACTCAGCAAAAATGTAGGAAAACTGACCACCACCAACTAACTTGATGTGACATTTCTTGAACACTCCACCCCAGAACAAATTACACATTCTTTTCAAGTGTACCTGGGATATTCTCCAAGAGAAACTATTCTATGCCATAAAACAAGTCTCAATAAATTTAAATGGATTAAAATCAAAGTGTGTTCTATGACCACAACAGAATTTAATTTGAAATCAACAACAGAGACTTGGGAAACCCACAAATATTTGGAAACTAAACAACATATTTCTAAGTAACCATTGGGTCAAAGAAGAAATCACAGAGAAAATTAGAAATATTTTGAACTGGAAAAAACAAAAACACAGCTTGTAAAATATATGGGAGCTATCTAAAGAGTGCTTAAAGGGAAATCCATAAGTTTAATAAGTCTATTGTAGAAAAGAAAAACCAAGTTTCCACCTTAAATTAGAAAAAGAGCCAAAAGGGAAGTGGACTTGGCCCAGTGGTTAGGGCATCCGTCTACCACATGGGAGGTCCGCGGTTCAAACCCCGGGCCTCCTTGACCCGTGTGGAGCTGGCCCATGCGCAGTGCTGATGCGCGCAAGGAATGCTGTGCCACACAGGAGTGTCCCTGCATAGGGGAGCCCCATGTGCAAGGAGTGCCGCCCAGCGCGAAAGAAAGTGCAACCTGCCCAGGAATGATGCCGCACACACAGAGAGCTGACACAACAATATGACACAACAAAAAGAAACAGATTCCCATGTCGCTGACAACAGCAGCGGACAAAGAACAACACACAGCAAACAAACACAGAACAGACAACTGGGGCAGGGGGAAGGGGAGAGAAATAAATAAATAAATCTTTTTTTTAAAAAAAAGAGCCAACTAAGCAAAGCAGAGGGAAGAAAATAACATTAGAATAGACATCAAAGAAAGAGAAAACTGAAAAAAGTAGGGAAAAATCAATGATTTTTTAGAAGATCCAAGCAAGTGATGAAATGAGAAGATGCAAATTAACAAAAGCCGAGGCATCATTATCAACTTTTCATAAGTTAAAAAAAAAAATTTAGAAGGAAATACTATGTACAGCTTTTTGCCAATAAATTAGATGATTAAGACACAATGGATAAATTCCTAGAAAAACACACATTACCAAAACAGACTTAAGAAATCAAAACTATGAATAGACCTATAAAAATAATTGAATTGTAATTTAAAATCCTGACACAGAAGCCAATGTGGCTCAGTGAATGAGTAGCTGCTTACCATGTATGAGGTACTGGGTTCAATCCCCTGTACCTCTTAAAAAATAATAAAATTAAATTAAAATAGTCAATACAATACAATATAATCCTCATATAAATAAAAGCCCAGGCCTAGATGGCTTTGCTGGTGAATTGTAACAGGAATTTAAAGGGAAAAATACTAATCATTCAAAAACTCAGACATAAAAGAAGAGGGAACTCTTTCTGTGAGGACAGTATTAACCTGATTTTTAAAAAACAACACAGATTACTATACCTCATGAATAAAAAAATTTTTGAAGAAAACAGAAACCTTCATAACCTCAGTTTAGGGATAGTATGATTCATAAAAAACACAATAGTTGGGCTTCATCAAAATTTAAAACTTATGCTTCAAAGACACCATTAAAAAAACAGACTTTGAGAAAATATTTGCAAAGCTGATATAAGACTGGTATCCCTAATATACAATGAACTGTTATAATTCGATAACATGGAGAAACCCCATTTTAAAAATAGCTAAGGGAAACGGATGTGGCTCAACCAAGTGGGCTCCTATTTACCATATAGGAGGTCCAGGATTTGATGCTCAGGGCCTGCTGGTGAGGGCAAGCTGGTCCACGCAGCTAGCTCGCCCATGCGGAGTGCCAGCCCAAGCTGGCATTCCGCCCCACACAGGAGTGCCCCTGTGTGGGAATGCTGCCCAGCACAGGAAAGCCGTCCTGCACAGTTGTGCCAGCTAATGCTGAGAGCTGGTGCAGTGAGATGATGCATCAAAACACAGAGGAGAGAAAATTAGAAGACACAGCAGAACAGGGAGCTGAGGTGGTGCACAAGAGTAATCGCCTCTCTCCCACTCCAGAAGGCCCCAGGATCGGTTCCTGGAGCCACCTAATGAGAATAAAGCAGACACAGAAGAACACACAGCGAATGGACACAGAGCAGACAATGGGGGGAGTGGGGGGGGGGATAAATAAAATCTAAAAAAAGAAAAAAATAGCTAAAAGATTTGAAGAGGGGAAACGGACTTGGCCCAGTGGTTAGGGCATCTGTCTACCACATGGGAGGTCCGCGGTTCAAACCCCGGCCTCCTTGACCGTGTGGAGCTGGCCCATGTGCAGTGCTGATAAGCGCAAGGAGTACCGTGCCACGCAGGGGTGTCCCCGCGTAGGGGAGCCCCACGCGCAAGGAGTGCGCCTGTAAGGAGACGCGCCCAGCACAGAAGAAAGTGCAGCCTGCCCAGGAATGGCGCCGCCCACACTTCCCATGCCACTGACGACAACAGAAGCGGACAAAGAAACAACACCCAGCAAACAGACACAGAGAACAGACAACTGGGGAAGGGCGGGAAATTAAATAAATAAATAAATCTTCTTTAAAAAAAAAAATAAAAAGATTTGAAGAAACACAAATGGCCATAAGTACGTAAAAAAGATGCTTGACATTATTAGTCATAGGGAAATTCAAATTAAAACCACACTGTAATACCACTTCATACCCAAAAGATAGATGCTATTTTTTAAAAAAGACAGGGAAGTGCATTTGGCTCAACATATCATCTGCCTACCACCTGGGAGGTCCCAAGGTTCAAACCCAGGCTTCCTGACCTGTGTGATGAGCTGGCCTATGAGCAGTGCTGATGCACACAAGGAGTGCCCTGCCACACAGGGGTGTCCCCCGCGTAGGGGAGCCCCACACACAAGGAGTGCGCCCTGTAAGGAGAGCCGCCCAGTGCGAAAAAAGTGCAACCTGCCCAGAAGTGTCGCCGCACATGCAGAGAGCTGACGCAGCAAGAAGACACAACCAAAAGAGACACAGATTCCCAGTGCAGCTGACAAGAATACAGGCAGACACAGAAGAGCACACAGCAAATGGACAGAGAGAGCAGACAACTGGGGGTGGGGGAGGGTGGGAAGAGGAGAGGAAAAAAAGACAAAAATATATTAGTGAGAATGTAGAGAAACTGTAACACATGCATTTCTGGTGGAAATGTAAAATATGTATTTCATATTTGGGGTGTAACAAAAATGTACTAAAACTGGTTGTGGCAATGGTTGTACAACTTTGTAAAGAATTCCTCAATACTGTAAAAAGACAACAGTAATGCTAGGTTTAATTTCCAGTTTATAGTATTAGAACAGGTTAGACAATGCCACAAGAAAACAATTAGATAAAAAATGTGGAAGACTAGACACAGGTTAGACAATGCCACAAGAAAACAATTAGATAAAAAATGTGGAAGACTAGACAAGACAACTAACTGGCTTAGACTCTTTCCAAAAAGATATTGTTATAAAACAGAACAAAAAAAACAGCGGGACTATTCTAGCAGGGGGACTATTCTAGAGTTAAAGAGATTAAAGATGCCAACAATCAAGCATAATGCATCACTCTTGATTAGATCCTGGATCAGACAAACTGATATTTTTAGAGCAATTGAGGAAGTTTGAATTTAGGCTGAATATAAGATGATATTATAAAGTTACTGTTAATTTTTTAAATTGCTAATAGTATTACTCAGTTAGGAAATCTCTTTATTCATAGATATATGCTGAAATATTTAGGGATAAAGTACCATGATGTCTGCAGCTTACTTCAAATGGTTCAGCAAAAAATACACATCTACTTATATACATAAAGATAAAGCAAATGTGGAAAAATAAGTAAATTTAAGTGAAAGGTATTCAGGGGTTCGTTTTATCTCTCCAAACTTTTCTATAGATTTAAAATTTTTTAAAAATTAAAAGTGGGGAAAATACAATATATTCCTGAATACCAGAAACAACACTTAAAACATATATATAATCCACAACAGGGAAACGGATGTGGCTCAATCAATTGGGCTCCCGTCTACCATATGGGAGGCCCAAGGTTCAATCCCCAGGGCCTCCTGGTGAGGGCAAGCTGGCCCATGCAGAATGCCAGCCCACACAGGAATGCAGCCCCGCGTGGGAAAAGTCGTGCCGCACAGGAGTGCCAGCCCACGTGGAGAGCTGGTGCAGCAAGAAGATGCAACAAGAGACACAGAGGAGAGAAAATAAGAAGACATAGCAGAACAGGGAGCTGAGGAGGCACAAGAGAGTAATTGCCTCTCTCCCACTCCAGAAGGTCCCAGGATCGGTTCCCAGAGCTGCCAAATGAGAATACAAGCAGACACAGAAGAACACACAACAACAGGGGAGGTGGGGGGGGGGGGCATAAATAAATCTTCAAATAGATGATGTACTAGGAATATATATAACAAAAGACATACAAGACTATACACCTGTAAAAAGATTTCAACAGAAATATATTCTGTTCATGGATTGGAAAGCCCAATATTATCATAATGTAAATTCTACCAAAATATAGAGTCCAATCAAAATTCCAACATATTTGGTTGGTTGGTTGATTTTTGGGGTGGAACTTGAGAAGTTGTTTCTAAAATTTATATAGGAAAGCAAAGAACCAAGAAGAGCCACAAGCTCTTGAAGAACATAAACAAAGTAAAAGGATTTGCTATCCTAAATATATAAAACCTTTTTTTAAAAGGTAGAATAATTAAGAGAGTACAATGGCACAGGAAAAGATCTATATAACAAAAGAGAAAACCCAGAAATTGACAATATGCATATACTGACACTATATGACAGAGAAAGTCCTTCAAAACAGTATGGAATAAATGGTCATTTTAATAAACAGTTCTGGGACAATAGACTAGCCATATAAAGAAGAAGTATGCCAAAGACAAGTGAAATGAAATCTAAATGTCATAGTTAAATCTATAAAGCATTTAAGAAGAAAATATCAATTACTTTTATGACCTGGAAAGAGAATAATTTTTTAAAACAAATACAAAAAGTGCTAACCATAGAGGAAAAATATTGATATATTTGAACATATTAAAATTTAAATTTTAATATTTCAAAAACACTGTGAAAAGACAAACCAGAGTAGGAAAGATTTTGCAACACAAATAACACATAAAAGAGCAGTATCCGGAATATATAAAGAACCCCTGCAAATCAACAAGATAAAAGTGTATAAAAAACTTTTAACTCATACTTCGTTCACCAAAGATAAAAATCCAAATGACCATTAACCATATGAAAGATATTCAACCTCATCTGTTAAAAAAAATGCCAATTAAACCACAAGGAGATTCCATTATACACTGATTAGCAAAAATTAAAACCCTGCAACACACCCTGGGGGCAATGTAAATCAGTACAAGAAACTTTGGAAAAGAGTTTGGCACATCTAGTAAAGTTGAATATAAAATACCCTGTGATTCTGCAGTTCCCACCCTTAGGAAGATACCACTAAAAAAAAAAAAAAGCATATGCCAGAATACATGTACAAAACATCCATAGAAGCACTGTTTGTAATATCCCCAAATTGGAAACAGCCCAAATGTTCATCAAGAGTAGAATGGAAAAATAACTTGTAGAATATTCATATAATGGAATAAACAAACTACATCTACATACAATAGTGTGGATGAATCTTACAAATGTAACTTATAGCAACAGAAACAAGTCTCAAAAGAATATAAACAGTACAATTTGATTCATAAAAATTTCAAAACCTGGAACTAAATATAGTGTTTAAGAATGTATACATGATGGTAAAACTATAAAGAAAAGCAAAGAACTGAAGAGTAGCGATTGTGCTTAAGAGGGAGTTATGATGGAACGATTATCTGGGAAACTTCTGAGATGCTAGCAATAATCTATTTTTGACCTGGATGGTGACATGGGTGTTCATATTAGGATTATTTGTTTAAAATAATGTGTATACATACATATATGTGTTTCATGTACTTCTCTTTATGAATATTCCACAATAAAATGAAATATGCAATAAATATTAAGAAGACATTCAATCTCACTTGTAATAAGGAAAATGAAAATTAAACATGGCAAACCTGATCACAAGTTTTGTGCAATCAGTACTGAATCAGAAAAGCACTGTCAGTATTACCTATCATGACTTGCTTAAAAGGCTGATAATACCCATTTTTGATGAGGTTGCAAAGAAACAGGCATTCTCATTTGCTATCAGTAGGAAAGTAAATTAGTAAAGCCTCTTGAAGAACAATGTGACAATATCTATCAAAACCCATATATCCCCTATATTCTATAAATTATCAATTCTAATTCTAAATATCTATCTTAATGGAATACTAGCACATGTATTCAAGGATGTTTATCGTTCACTACAGCATTGTAATAATAGTGAAAAAAGTAAATATCAATAAGGGAGTGCATATGAAAGGTATCATAATCCATACAATGTAATACTATACAGCAATTAAATAAATCATCATGAACTGACATGAAAAGATCTCTAAGCCATATTAAGTAAATAAAAGCAAATCAGAAAACAACAAATACATAGCACAATCCTGTTTTAAAAATATAAATATATAACATTCATATAGATGCATGAAACACAGACTATGTATTTATACTCTATTAGTAGTGATTATCTCTAACACTGGGAGCTGTAGGAAAAGAAGGCTAAAAAACATTTTCACCTCTTATTCGATAAACATGTAACATACAACTCTTCTATAAGAATGTATTTTTGTACTACTTCTGTATTTTTAATGTGGTAATAGTAAAACAACTGTATTGCTATTTGTCCCATTCTACTAACAGTCTAATACATTTGGAAATAACTACCTTTTGAAGCTAATTCTTTTGTTCTCGGAGAGCCTTGAGAAGCCTATAGTTGTGGTTACAGGGCTGTCAGACATCAACTGATGAGCACTGCATAAGGTACTAAATGCTTGGTTTATCTCCAGGCTCACCCCTTGAAAATATTTGCATATATTCGCACATCCCAGCTCATGGCAACAGCATTAGTGCCTTTTCCAAAGCACTTTGCTAAAGTAAGTAAACTCTGATGCTACACATCAAATCACAACTACAGTAAAATGTGGATGTGGCTGTCAAGACGCATATTCAAATCAAAATCAGTAATCGTGCTCTTAAGAGTGACCTTTGCAATAAGTACTTTACATTTGAGCCCATAAAGAAGAACCTAGATCCCACTAAGTATAAGATAGAACTTTTCTTCTTTCTTCCCTCCTCTCTCTCCACCCTTGCCCATCCAAGTCAAACTGTTTCCTACAAAGGTTGGAGAAAGGGCAAACTTGATTATGAGTTATTTGAAATCGGTACTGAATCAGAACCACCAGCCAAAAGCACTATCAAATGTATTTAGAAAGGAAAATCCAACTGCCTGCATACATTTTGGCGTACATTTTACTTTTTACTGGAATCATATCCATATAAAGGAAAACTGCCAAATTTTCAAAGGTTGATCCTTACCCTTGCCATGTCACAGGAAGGCAAAACTAAGCCAGTAAATGCTAGAGACATCCCTGTTTCCATATGTGCGCTGAAAGGAGGAGCCACCTAGGAAATGTCATTTGATTGATGCATGGAAAATTATCTATACATGCGTTAAATACAAATGGAAACATCAGCACACATGAGTCATGAGCCTGGCCCGCTGGCATCCACTGGCATTTATCTTCTCCACAGGATCTTATTCAGTGATGTAGCATTAGGTATCTTTATGCCATTTATCAGCAAATACCTTTTTATTCCAGAGTGGAAAGCAAACTAAGAATTAAATACATCCAATATTGATGCTTTATTTCCATAAGTCACCAATAAGAGAATGAATTTAATTTTAATACATTTATTTTCATGTGATTCTTAATAAAACACTTTCAAAACATTCTGTACATTTCAAGCCACTCATAACTGCATTACATTTCTATAAATGTGATTTGTTGGGATGAGGTTGCAAGATGTCTCTGTACAAAGATGTACAATATGTACAGTCACTGTAAGTGCAAGCTGTGCAAAGCAGAGTCTAGAACGCTATTTCATGCCAAGGCTTAGGAAAACATTTCAACATATAAGACTTAAGCTTGAAACTGCATTGTTTTCCCCCCCTGGGCAAATGATTACTTTATAAACAAATATATGTATATGTCATATAGAAAGAATAGTTTGACTCTTCAGCTCAGCCAGCGCCATGCAGCTGACTGGATCCGTTACAGGCTGCCTTCCTCTGCCTCTCTCTTCAGGGCGCATTTGCCACGCTCAACAGTCATCTCTTCACTGAGCTGCTGCCACTGCTGCCCTTGGCTGAACCACGGCAACACTAGGAGACTTAAATTTGGGAAGATAAAGGCCAAACTTGTTTTCAATGCCAGCAAAAGTGGCTGTGGCAAGTCTGTATCCACCAATGTGGTCAGGACTGGCAGGAGGAAGGTCTGCGATGCGGGACTTAGGTGTTGGTTCTGAGCCAGAAGGTTTGCTGTTCAGAGGAAAAAGCAAATGGTTAGCGGGCTCAGTGATGACAGGAATGATGGAGCCTTTCAGTCTGACCCGTCTACCTCAAAGAAGAGTGTCTAAACCATTTCCATGCCATCTATGTTGCATTAGTCAGGATTTATAGCTGCTTTGACAGCAAACATTCACATAGTTGATTTAGAAGAGAAATGGCCTCAATTCCAATGCATTTATATGGTGATTTCTCTCTATATATATCCATAGAAAAAAAGACCAGAAGAAATTATACTCAAATATTAATACTCTCTAGGAAGTAGGGTGATTTTCTCTTTTTCAAATATTCTACACTGAGCACATATTAAGTTAATCATTAAGAGTTTACATTTTTCTCTTTTAACATTTTGATGTAATTTTAACGATTAACTTTTTATGTAGTAGACTCATAAAGGTTTTTTCTAAAATTATTTAAAGAGAAATAGACTTAATTCTTGCTTTTACAGATAGTGAAAGCACAAAAAAGCTTGAGTCTTAACATTTCTGCAATGGAATCATAAGATTGCTGTTCTCACTTTCTTTGTAAAGGTCTCTCCACCTCTTGGTTCAACAGCTAATTCCCTACTTGGCCTTTGAGTAGGAGAGGTGTTCACAGATTTATGAGGTGAGAACTTAGATATGGGATTGGGTTTTCTGCTAAAAAGCTGATAATTTATTACTCTGGGTATAATAGCCTTTTTCGCCCAGCAGATTCAACAAGTAATTCCTCTTCTCCCCGGTGCAAGTGTCAAGTACAAAGCCTTCTGACCTAGACCTCACCAGTGAATATATCCATGGGTATAACCTCTCTGAACCTACTGATTTTTGGTACTAAATTAGATCTAAGAACATTTATACCCATCTATAATAAATCATGATGAAAGATGAAATATCAGTGTGATAGGGCTTAAGTCTTTGAAAGTAAGTTCACAAAATTGTTACTAATACTAACTTTTGTTACTTCTGATGAGAAGGACATAAAGGCAAGGCTATTTAGCCTTTTAAAGTCCACACGCTAAGGGTCTAAGTTTTGGATCCACTGAAAAAGGACAATTACTCAATAGTATTTTAGTTTGCCACATCCCTATACGTTCCCTCAGTAGCTGCTTGACATTGTGTGTGATGCCCCATCGAGCCCACTCCTTTCATGCTAAAGCCTCTCAGGACCACTGGGGTCCCTCCGTCTTATCAGTCTTCCCAAGGGTTCCAAATATGCAGTGGGTCCGGTGCTTTCTGTATAAAGGAGATGAGCAGTTGCACTTACAGGCCTCCAAAGTCAATGTAAAACCACCGCTGGAGAAGTTCATAGGTGACCAAGGTAACACCAAACTGGGGCGAGGATCGAAACACTCGGGCTGAGAAAGAGAGGCAAGGGGGGAATTAAGACCAGGGTGACTGCGGCAATGACGAGCACTGAGCAACAGCAGAGCGGCGCGCGGAGCCGGCGGCCACGCGGGACGCACGCGCCCCACCTGCAGTCCCTTTCCAAAAGGCCGAGGGCCCCTCCTCCCGGAGGATCTTCCGGAAGCAGTCGATAACACCGCTGTACGTCGTCTGGCCTGCGCGGGCTGCCACTTGCAGTCTTGTCTTGATGACATCAGCAGGGGTCACCAGAGAAGCAGCAGGCACACCTTTCAGGAGAAAGCCACGTTTAATTCATCCTAAGTACCTTATAAAGGAGAGAATTACTGCTAACATCTGACTACACAACTAGCAACTTAAACCACTGGAGGGAAGCTCAGAGTTCCTTAAATACATGTCTGGGCATTAATGGAAAAAGGATGGATGAGCCCATTAGCTGCTTCAGGGACCAGGGCAAAACCCCTTCATTTTCCTTTCTGAATTAGAAAAACCAATCCACTTTGCATGGTTCCAAAGAACTGTGCAGGGGGGGAAATGCAGCAATATTAATAGGACAATTCCCAAATGGTCCCCTTTAGATTTTGCTAATAATTATCTTACCTTCTTTTCTTTTTTTCCTATATAAAATAGAACTATTTTCCTGTATAATAAGAAATAAGATGTTGATTTAATGAGCTGCTAAATGTATCCAAATGATACCCAAATGTCGTGTTTTTTGCTGATTCTTGTTACCCTTACTGTGTGAGGTGAACAGCAATACTCATAAGCACTCACCTGTCGAGGGGCTAATGTGCGTGTTGGCTGTGACTCCTTTCCGACATGCTTACTAACAAGTCATTACAACTGCGGTGAAAAGGGGCCAGGCAGCCAGTGAAGGCACAACAGGTGAGCTGACCAAAGAGAGGCCCCTCACCCACCTCCTGTGCCTGAACACCCTGGGGTCACGTGGAGACTCACCAGCAGCAGGACACAGAAAATGGATTTCACAACCACACCTTTTACTATAAAACAAAACAGGGAACAAAGGAGCAGCAGAGCCTTCCCCAGGTGGGAAGAAACTCAATTTGGCCTGAAAATCACAGCTTCGGTCATAGGCAGTAGGAGTTGGGGGATATGTGGGAGGCTTTGTTAGAGAACAGGCAAATACCTATCCCCCAGGTCCAGTACCCTGTCCCTGCAAAACTAGGTAATCCTTTGGAGGAAGGATTCTGAATGTTCTCAGCCCCTGTCAGCAAAGCTTTGCTGGCAAAATGTAGATTCAACTCATTCTGCAAACTGACATCAAAAGTCTGAGGGCAAGAAGTTGGTGCTGACAGTTTCATGGAAATGTTTATTTGGTTCCATCAATCACTGGCAAAATGCCTGTCTACGATTAGACTGTTCTCTGGCTGGTGTTTTTTGTTTTGTTGTTTTTGCTGGTGATTGGAAAACACGAGAAAAGTTGGGAGGGAAAACACTGGTCTGCATTTAAACCTGGGAGACTTTGGTGAGTACCAGAAAGTGTCTGGACAAGCAGGCAACTTAATTGGCTTTTACATGTACAATTGACTGAAGTTAGAATTGCCAGAGGACGAGGGCTTTACTTCTCCCAAATAAGGGCTCAAAGCTCCCTGGGGGATTTAATCATCACAAATCCTCTCCTGTCATCGAGAGCCCGCTGCCTGGGTGAGATCGACAGGGCCCTCAGCAGCCTGAGGAGCCAGGGCTCCCCACCACCACGCGACACACACCACACTCGGGGGAGGTCCTCGGGCCTCCTGCTGCGGCTAGCGGGGCCACCAGAGAGCGAAGCCCACGGCGAACCAAGCCTGGCTGTGCGTTGCGCGGGGGGGACAGCCGTCTGCGCAGGCGTTCCCGTGGACGCTTCTCTCCCTGACTGTAAGGGAGAGCAAACGTTCACCATTTCCTTCCTGCATCACGTCTGAGGACTTTGGGGCAGCAAAGGATGCCTGGTTCTTTCTTTCTACCCAAGTCAGCTCCTGCTGACTCAAGAGTAAGACTGTAGCCATAGAGATGTGAAGGAAGCCGCTGCTGGAATTTGCCAGGCTCTTTCAGATGGAATCTTTTCTGTGCCTGATTTCACATATGAGGCTAAATAAAAGTCTTCAATTGTTCCACTGGCATTTACTGAGCCCCTGTTAGTACAGTCCTGGCCACCATCAGACCAGCAAGGATGAAAAGCGAAACTCCTGCCTTCAAGGAACTCCCAGCCTAGCACAGTGGCTAAAACATATGCAAACAACCATTAATAAAAAGTTTTCAGGGTCAGAAAAGAGGCACAAAGGGAACTCGGGATGATCTGATGGGGAGACTGCTTACTTGGGTCTACTGAGGGAGGTGGTAGGAGGAACAGGGATCGCTTCATGAAGAAAGCTCAATTTCAAGCGGAATCATGTTTTCCAATATGCAGAGATAACGGGAGGGCTCGCTAGACCTACGCGTCGGCGTGCGGTGCAGCAAGGCCACTGACTTGATGAAGAACTTTCCACCTTAATGGCTAGCTTGGCTTCACCCGCGGTTCCAGGGAGCAGGAGGCTACGGAACGCGTTAATGAGGAAAGCCCAATTTAGATGGGCAGATCTAATTTGGCGCCGAGTTGCTAAGCTGCATTAAGCTGTTTATCCACATTATGCAAATGTAATTAACTTTCATCAGAATTACAGCACATCTCACAAAGGAGGAAAAGTGATCATATTTAAACTAAGTTAGATACAAACAGTAACCCAGAAATAAAGGGGAAAAGTACTTGGAGATGATATTCTTCTTAAGGAGAACGGGGGAAGAGGTCTTTCGGTTAAAAAGAAAAAATGTGTAGTTACCTGCCATGGCTCCAGCTGCAAGGAGATTTAAACCTCCCACGTGTCCATTTTCATCAGCCAGAAGTAGTTTGCAATGAGCATAAACAGGAAAATAGATTGCAGAGAAGGGAATGTCTCGGAGGAAGCACGCTTTGGCGCCCTGTCACACAGTGAGGAGAGAGTGCAAAACGTTGTGTCAGAAGGGGGTGGATGGCCGTGAGGTCCAGGGAACCGGGAGGCTAGCGGGAGGAGGAGAGTAAGCGTGGTTTGACGTTGGAGAAAGTTTACAGTTGGGCAATGATATTCTGACAACTAAGGATTTTCTAGCATTTCCATTTTAGATTCAATTTTTAAGGTTCATAAAATTTCAATTCTCAGACCTCCAGGTGGCTTGTTCTGTTTGGCTTTGGTGGGTAGAGGGGTGAGGGACAGACTTGGAATCCCAAGATTAATAGCCCAGTAAGGACAACCACAACTAGGAATGAATTTGCAGTTCAGTCCACTTCAGGGTCCAGCCCCCCAGTTCCAGGTGAGAAGCTACAGGCAGTAGTGGTGGAGAAGGAAAGTGACTATTCTAGGGAGAGGGAAGAGGAAATCACAAATCTTCCCTCCTCCTTCCCCAAGTCCTCAGCGGCAGAGGGTAGGGGAACACAGACAAAATCTTCCTATGTGGAGAAAAACCCACCCAGAACAGCTACCTCAGAGACAGAGAGCACTGGCTAGCAGCCAAGCAGACCCACTGCACAGAGCTTTCCTGGCCGTGTGGGCACTCTACCACACTTTGTTCCCCTTACGGCTCTGTTTTTTGTTGTTTTGTTTTGCTTTAGGAGGTATCAGGGACTGAACCTGGGACCTTGTACATGTGAAGCAGGTGCTCAGCCACTGAGCTACACCTGTTCCCCAGTGGCTCTGTTTTTAAAAGATAAACTCAAACATTAAAAAAAAAAATTCAGGAAGTGGCTGTGGCTCAATCAGTTGGGCTCCATTTACCATATGGGAGGCCCTGGGTTCACGTCCCGGGGCTGCTTGTGAAGACGGGCTCGCCCACCCGCTGCGGAGAGCCACCCAGCCCGCACATGCCGCGGAGCACTGACTCAGCAAAGGCGGCACAACAAAGAGAAAGGAGACAAGCAAGAATACAGAAGAGCCAGCAGCAAATGAACACAGAGAGCAGACGGCAAGCAAGCCGCAAGGGGGAGGGGAAAATAAAGAAATACAGGCACAGAAGAACGTACAGCGAAATGGACAGAGAGCAGACAGCACGCAAAAAGTTGCAAGGGGGAAGATTTTTTAAAAATGCAGGAAGTAGAGTTGGCGCAAGCCATTGGGCACCTCCCTCCCACATGGGAGGTCCTGGGTTTGGTTCCCAGTGCTCCCTTAAAAAAAAAAAAAGAAGAGCACACAACAAACAGAGCAAACAGCGAGTGCAAACAATGGGGAGGGAGGAAAAATAATAAATAAAATCTTTTTAAAAACTAAAAAGAAAAAAGAAAAAATACGGACTCTCTAAAGGATGATCCAAAAAGAAACAATATGAATAAATTCGGTTCCTAAAGGGAATTCCAAAAAGGACAGAAATTGGGACAGGCTGCAAAATTATATATAAAACTCTCTGGAGATAGGCATCATTGGCTTGCTGGTCTCCAAAGAACCCTGTAGCTGTGTGATTCTAATCCAGAGAATTTCTAATTTACACATTTCTGCAGTGATGGATCTATAAATAAATCAGATGCTTTGGAAGCACTGGTGCCTATAGTGGCTAAATTTATGTATTCCCACCTTATATACCGGGCAAAGGAATGGAAAGAAATACTCTTCCTTGTTTAAGCAAAATAATCACTTCTGCTCCATTACATCTGATCTGTAATGATGGGAGTAAGTATACCTGTGGGGAAGGAATCTGTTGACTGGCATTTTACTAAAGTACAGTACAGTCTGGTGGTGGTGGTGTTTTTTTAATGGAATTCATTATTGACAAATCCCACCACTTAACTTCTTAAAGACCTGAATCTTACCAAACTCTACCACTGTCTCACTGTGGTCAAACTATTAAGACAAAGTGAAGCTCCTACTGGGAAGATAACAAAAGGAATAACTGATTCAAAATAAACCTAAGACTATTTTAAAGTCCTAAACCAGCCCAAGGAGAACACCAAAGAAACTTTCTCGAGCCCCCATCAGATGAAAGGCTGGGATCCTGCAGCCAGCTGGGCCACGGGGCTGGCTCCCTACCTGCCGGCTTCCGAGAGCCAGAAGACCACAATGCAGGAGTGCCTCTAACAGAAGGGCTCTGACTTTTCCTTCTGCTTGATTTTCTACTCCAGGGACTACCCGGCTGGACAAGACTGCTTTTCAAGGGGGGGGGGGGGTGGGCGGGGCAGCTGGAGGTCTGGTTTCCACAGTCTTTTACATTTACATCGAGTAGATTACAAACCCTACTGAGAGCACCCAAGGGGACCTACTCACCTTGTACAGGCCGAACAGTCCCAGGTCCCGGAGCACGTTCAGGGCACTGACTCGGGGCCCCGTGGTGATCTCTCCCGCCACCTGCAGGCGTATCTTCACTATCTCCAGGGGGTTGGTAAAGATGACCTGTGAGCCTCCAGCCTGCAGGCAAGGGAAGATCGGCAGAGGCAGATTTCCACGTCAGAGCCTGACTGGCAGCGTAAACGAGAAACATCAGAAGAGCCTTGGCATTTGACCACCCTCACGCTTCCTGCTCCATGGGGAATGGGAGCCAGTGCTGGAGGGGTGCACAGGGATGGTCCCAAACTCAAGTCTCCCGCCCCCGTGTCTGGATTTGCTTCTGTTTGAAAAGTCCAGAGTGTTACTAGGCCCAGTCTTCCCAGGGCCACCCCAGCTACATCCGCAAGAGCTAAACTGCTATAGACTCATTTGGAAAACAAAAGTGAAGCCAGATGTGGCAATGGAGAGCTCCCCAACAAAACAGAGAGACTGTAGAAGACTGGTGTCTATTACAAGCCGAAACCCAAGATTCAGATCTCCACGTGTTTCTTTGCTCTTGTCATCCTCTTTAGCTCAGCCACTTGCTTCCCTCTCCAGGGACTGGAGGGCGAGAAGCATAGCTTGGGTTCACGGAGGTACCTTATGTCAGGGGGAAGAAGGTGCCTCTGGTTCAAATTCTAAAACTTACTATCTTTGAGACCAGGGACACAGCTATGCCCACATGGAAGGAGAGACTGTGAAAGACAAATTTCAGTATCATTTCAAGACAAAAATCAGAAAAGCTCTTCAAGGCAGAGCTAGAAAATGGAACATCTAGTTACCGCGAGCACAACAACCTCAAATCAAAGCCACATTCCACATTCTGGAGGTGAGTGATAGAGATCTGAATTTGGGTAATGAGGGTGTATTTTGCATATTTGCATCTGAAATCTGTTAACTAGTTAAAAAGAGAGAAAGAAGAGAGAGAGAGAAAGACAATGTTTAATAAAACTGCCACCAACTCTTTTGGTTTCTATAAGAAAGAAAAGTGTGTGTGATCATGAATACACACATATCTACATATACCCATGAATATTCAGTCATAACCATATTTGTATAATCACATAATTATAACAACTGCAAGAGCATATCACATCATGTGAAATAGGGAATGTGTGCCTCGGCGGGGCACTGTAATTCCACATCCCTCTTCCGCTCCATCTTTCATAGACCCTTTGGGAAATAACTTATTTAATTGAGATCCATGCTCCTTTAAGTTCTCCAAATTTCTTTCTGAGTATACAAGTAACAGGCTTTATACTCAATTTCAACACTGAAATGACTGTATTTTAAAGGCAATGACTGTATTTTAAAACACACATATTTACTGCATGCTTTGAGGATTAACAAGATATATGCTAACTCCTAACAATGTATTGTTACATGTGGTTACATGTGGTTACAGTGTAACCACAAAACTAAACTGATGTACACTCACAACTTTTAAATATATAATCTAAACACTTACATTCATTATCTGAAAAGTAAATGTACAATGACACAACTGAAAGGCATACATCTAGGAGACATACATCTATATTCTATTTTTGAAGGAGAAAACTTGTAGCAATTATATAGCTTGCATATCCATTTTAAAATTAATATACATTTTTATGTGAATGCAAATGCTACCCATTAATTTTAGAAAAAAATTAAGATTACTATTTAATTTGTCTAAAACTTTAGAAGCCAATAATTCTTAAAAGGAAACAAAAGTGGCAAATGTGCACTGTTCTTTTTTAAACTCGGAGGTTGACCACTAGTTCATAATAAACTGGGAACAGGAAGAAGGGGAATAAAATCTAAGATTAGTTCAACTATTCTAGAAAAAAATCTAGCAACCCAGAACAAGGATTATGATCCCATCTCACTCTTTAACTGAATTTTTCTCTTCTAAGAAACATATACATGGAAATATATTTTCTTTATTCTAAGACTATTGACTGTAAGTGCTACAATTAATTTAGTAATGCCTTTTTGGAAGAAAAACACCATTTACAGTAAATACAATCAGTGACTATAAGGAATTTCCAAAAAGTTAAATTGTAAAATAAAAATGCAGTAACCTTTCAGTGAAAAAATAGTACCTGTATTTATACAAATATGCTAATACTTGCTATAACAGCAACAAAATGAAACAGAAAAAATTCAAATGCCTAATATGGAAACAGTGAAGTAGCCATTATATGTTCTTAATCAAGCATGATTAGGTAATAAAATCATGGCAAGTGACATAAACATAATAGGTACACATCAATCCCAAATATTTTGAAATTTATTTAAGGTTAACAAAATCAGAATGGTTTAAAGATGAAACATAGATTGCCTTCTGGAAAGAAAACCTGAGTAGATGAGAGAAAGAATTTTCATAATACACCCTATTGTATCTTTTTAATTCTCAATCATATGAATGTATTAAATACTTAAAAAAAAAAAAATCCAGGACTGGACCTAGAAACAATGACTTCTTTATAGACTACATTCTCTCCCTCATACATTCTTCCCCATTACAAATTTGGTAAGTTATATACTTCAAATGCATTTTTCTAACTAGCTGACAGCTAGTTATATGTAGATTCAAAACTTTAAAACAGCTTACCTACCTATGTATATGTGAACATTTAAAAAATATATATGTTTATATATATATTTATATATATATAAAACTAGTGATCTGGAATAATGGAATAATTATATAAAATTTTTAATTAAACCACAATGATACAGAGTCCAAAATCTTAAATGGACACTAATTTGACATCTTGCTGTTTCTGGTCCTGAGGCTTATATTAGATCACATACCATTCACCGTGGAATTTTTTCACCAAAATTAACATCCAACTTTCTCATTGGCAAATTTCTTTCATCAAATTCCCTGCTTATTTTTTTTAAAGAGAGACAAGCACTAATATTAAAAGAGACTTAGATGCTTTTATTTTTCAATGTTGTTATTTCTTTGCGCTAGAGCTGAATTACAAAAGACAAATAAAAAGGGAACAAATTTCATTTTGAAAGAGGGTTACTCTTGTACAACAGAAATGAAAAGAATGTAAAAACTTCCACTTAACCTTGTGTCATTCAAATTTTTAAAAAAATGTAAATGAGAAAATAAACCAACTAAAGCTAACAGCAAACGTTAGAGGAAAAAGGATGTGATAAGTGAGATGTCACTGCACCTCAGAGGCACCCGGGGGGTACACAGAGTATATCAACCCCTGACTCCTGCCCCCTCATTCCTACCCCAGGGCACAGTCCCCAAGGAGGCTGGGGACCCGGACCCTGCTCAACCAAGTCCCCTCTCCCCTCCCCCCTTTTTTTTTAAGATTTATTTTTTATTTATTTCTCCCCCTTCCCTCCCCCCCAGTTGTCTGCTCTCTGTGTCCATTCACTGTGTGTTCTTCTGTGACCGCTTCTATCCTTATCAGCGGCACTGGGAATCTGTGTCTTTTTGTTGTGTCATCTTGCTGCGTCAGCTCTGCATGTGTGTGGCCCCATTCCTGGGCAGGCTGCACTTTTTTCTCACTGGGTGGCTCTCTGTATGGGGCGCACTCCTTGCGCTTGGGGCTCCCCTACGTGGGGACACTCCTGCGTGGCACGGCACTCCTTGCGCTCATCAGTACCGCGCATGGCCAGCTCCACACGGGTCAAGGAGACCCAGGGTTTTAACCACGGACCTCCCATGTGGTAGACAGATGCCCTATCCGCTGGGCCAAGTCCGCTTCCCTTTATCCCCTTGTTTGATTTGCTGTCTCCTAGAGTTTGGAACTGATTTCCTTCAACTGCAAAATGGCCAATCTGAGCAACTATTACAAAATCTTCCTTTAAAGAGACTGATGGAAATCTACTTTCAGTTTGTGTAAGACCACACCAGCTCCTTGGATAGATGTACAAAATCTGTGCATTTAAAATAACCAATCCAGGGAGTGGGTGTAGCTCAGTGGTTTTGAGCACCTGTTTCTCAAGTATGAGGTTCGGGGTTCAATCCCCACTACCTCCTAAAAGAAACAACAAGCAAACAAAATGACCCTTCTAAAATAACCAAACCAATAAAAGTCATCATCAGGATTAGGGACAGTGATTCTGTCTCACTCACCTTCAACCAAACATTCTTCGATACATTCATAAAGCAAAGGGAAATGCTACAGTTCTTTCTATAGAAGGTGAGCACAGTGACAGTTTAAAAGTAATAAACTGCAATATAGGTATTGCTGAGTGATGATATATGCCAGGATGTTTGTTAGAACATGACCAGATTCAACCACACATACTCCTGAATAAGGTGAGAGGAAAGTCAAGGTGCCTGCTACCTGGGATAAGCTATTTGTGACATAAAAATATAAGGACTTTTTGGGGGGCAGGTGTAGCTCAGTGGTTGAATACCTGCCTCCCATGTACAAGTTACCACATTCAAGCTTGATCCACTTTGGAGAACTAATGGGAAGTTTCTTCTAAGTTAAACAGACGTTTACCCTATTCTACTTGTAGATAGTCACCCAAGGAAAATGAAAATATATGCTCACAAAGATTTATACATGAATGTATTTATAGCAGCCTTATTTATAATAACCCAAAACTAGAAATACCCAATGTCTGTCAACAGGAGACTAGATAAACAAATTATGGTGTAGTCATACAATGGAATAATATTCAGCAGAATAAACAGGAAGAGACTACTGGTATGCACAATAACAGTAATGAATCTCAAAAGGAGCTATTAAAGAACACATTTTACATGTTTCCATTTATATGAAATCCAAAAACGAAGAAAAGTGGTTTGACTGGAAAGAGGCATGGGTGAATTTTCTGAAGTAAATGTTCTATATCTTATTTTGGGTTTTCTTATCGTGGGAGGATACAATTGTCATAAGTCATTGATCTAAACACCTGAGATCTGTTCATTTTTTTGTATATTAATTCCAACCAGATAAGTAAATAGGTATATAAAAAGATAACTTTAAAAACAAAGAAAAGCCACTACAAAGTTGAATGGGTTCATCTAGATATGTTTTGTTTTTTGTTTTTTTTTCTTTTTTTTTAAATGTTACATTCAAAAAATATAAGAGGTCCCCATATACCCCCACCCCCCTCACCCCACTCCTCCCACATCAGCAACCTCTTCCATCATCATGGGACATTCACTGCACTTGGTGAACACATTTGGGAGCACTGCTGCTCCACATGGATAATGGTTTACATTGTATAGATACGTTTTGACACACAGAGAAGGCCCCTGTTTTAATTCCCTCAGAAAGCACTATACAATAAAAGGAGTTGGTCTTCAAATCTAAATATCTGGGCTGACATGAAAGCTCCAGTATATGTCAGCTATGTGATTTCAGGTAAGAAAGTTAGCCTTTCTGAGCTTCTGTTTCTCACTGACTTATTTCTTAGGGGATGGCAGTAGTATCTATAAAGTACTTTGAAATACTTACAGTTCGAAGTTGGTATTATTATTTATTCATGTTCATAATAGGTATAATCAAATATACAGTAATAATTATGTCTGATATGGATATGTAATATCCATATATCTAATGGGTACTTTCTAATAGAAAAATAAAAGCATATGGCCTGATAAGAATGGTTTACCCCTGAGAATAATGGGGAAATGATTTGAAATCTATTGTGACGTACCCACTACACACACAACACTCAGAATCCATCTGAGATCTATAAAGAGTAATCCTATGTGTGCTGACACACTCTTTCCCCACCCACCCCCACTGAAAAAAGGGCCAAGCAATTATCAAACCTATACCTCACTTTATAGGTACTATAGAAAAAAACTGGGGGAATAATACACCAAATGTAAGCTATGGAGTACAGATACCAGTAATATTATGATGATGTTTTCATCAATTGTAACAAATGCATCACACAATTGGTGTTGGTGGTGGGCCAATGTATGGGGATCTTATATGGGATGCATGATTGTTTTATAAACTCACAACTTCTCAAATAAAAATTAAAAACAAAAACAAAACCCTTAGGCTAGCACATCTAAATGATCACTACTGCTAAAATTCTAAACCTAGTACATCTTTTCTGAGAAGGTTTTGATACAGATATATATCGGTGGCTAAAAGAAAAGTTTGGTCAATGATCACAATGAAGATTTAAAATGTGAAAATGCACCATCTGTTTAGACTTCTATTCCCAAAGGTTTTATTTTATTTCTAAGTGAGAAGTTCCGCTGAGTCCCTGATGCGCTTGAAGTAAAATCTGTTTGCATTTCCACTGAGGAAGTCAAAGACAACAAAACTTCCATCAGGTTTTAAAAAAGAAAGTGTATATGTGAGTGTGCGTGTGTTGTGAGTGTGCACACATGCATGAGCACATGAACATGTGTATGAAAACAGAAACATCCTAAAATGTTGGAATTGAAAAATAAAAATGCCATTTTATAATACCTCTGCTCAGAGCAAAAGACTGTAAAACATTCAAGATTAAAAATCTGCTTAAAGCATCAAAAGACCTAAATGTAAGAGGTAGAATGATAGAACTCTCAGAAGAAAGCATTGGCCTAAATTTGTGATCATGGATTAGGTAAGGATTTCTTAGGTATGATACCAAAAGCACAAGCAAACAAATAAAAATATAAAAAATTGTACTTCATAAAAATTAAAGTCCAATTCTTCTAAGGACACCATCAAGAAAAGGAAAAGACAACACACATAATGGGAGAAAATATTTGCAAATCATATATCTGACAAGGGTCTTGTGTGTAAAATATATAAAGAACTCTTACAATTCAATAATAAAAAGACAACCTAATATTAAAATGGGCAAAGTATTTGAATAGCTAGTTGTTTATCCAAAGATAACAAATGGCCAATACATACATGAAAAGATGCTTACCATTATCAGTCATTACAGAAATGCAAATTAAAGCCACAATGAGATATCATTTCAAACCCACCAGGTATGAATAATCAGAAATATAGAAATAATAAGTGTTAGCAAGAGTGTAGAGAAATAAGAACCCTCCTCCCTCCTGTAAAATGGAACAGCCACTTTGGAAAAGTGTGTTAGTTCCTCAAAAAGTTAAATATAGGGTTACCATATACGGCTCAGGAGCTTCATTCCTGGGTAAATATCCAGGAGAAATGAAGGCATATGGTCATACAAAAAATATACAATGAATGTTAGCAGCATTGTTCATAATAATCAAAAGGCAGGAGCAACCCAAATGTTCATCGACTAATGAATGGATAAGCAAAACGTGTTACATTCATGCAATGGAATATTATTCCTCAATGAAAAGGAATGAAATACTGATGCATGCTATGACATGAATGCACCTTGAAAACATTATGCTAAGTAAAAGAAGCCAGTCACAGAAGACCATATATTATATGATTCCATTTATATTAAATGCCCAGAATAGGTAAATCTATAAAGACAGAATTATAAGACTGGGGGAAAGGTTGGGAAGAGTAGGGGATGATAGCTAAAGGAAACTAAGTTTATCAGTTGATGAAAATGTTCTAAAATTGTGGAGATGACTGAACAATCAATATACTAAAAAAACACGGAATTATACACTTTAAATGTGTGAACTATATGGTAGGTAAATTATATCTCAATAAAACTTTTATTTATAAAATTTCCCTGACTCTTTGTGGGGAATCCAATGAATGAATGAATGAATGAATAAAAACATATACCAGACAAAGAAGTGGTTTGAATTTCACCTTTGCCATTATTTACTAGCTGCTGGATCTCACAGAGCTTTCACTTTCTTCCACTCTAATGGGGAATAATAATGAGATAATGCCTATAAACTGTTCAACCCAGAGCAAGACACTCAAGAAACAGTAGCTATTATGATAACTATAATCATGACATGCATTTTCTGTGGTCTTGTGTAGAAATGAAGCAAATCATGCTAAGGAATTCTACTTTCAAATTACCACAGTGGAATATGATTAGATTTAAGTTTTTATTGTTGAGAAATGTCAGGAACTACCCTTCTTCTAAGAGATATAAGTATATCCTGAGACTGGTTCCTTGCACAGGAAAGAACAATCTCCAAATCTTTCTCAGCCTTGATGGTTATCTTGTTGAATGAAGGCAATTCCCTACTGCTCATTCCCAATCTGGCAGATCAGAGATACAGTAAATGCAAAAACAAGGGCAAATGGTAGTAGTAACATTTTAGTTAAGTTGGGTGGTAGGTCCATGGATACTCATTTTATTTTTCTCTTTATATCTATGTAGCGAACATTCTTTTGCTTATAACAAACATTTTATACTTTGAAAACCAGACCTTAAAGCAAAACAAAATAAACAAAACAGATAATACCAAAGGTCCAGAAATTTTATTTCTTGGTTGCTTCATGGTCTGGTGAATACACACTATTTTTCCTAAAGGCAATACAATCATTTCTTTTTGCCAGTAGAGTCAGGGCCACTCTTCATAGTGTTATCTGGTGGCACTTACCAGGTATCATTCAGAAAAGAGAATGTTCCTGTATCCCACAGTGCCTGAAAGTCTACATATAGAGACTCATCCTTTTTGTTTAAGACTTTATTCTCTGTTTAAATACACAGACTTGGGAGAGGTAACTGGTTAAGCTTTAACAATCATTTACATCATAGTATGATCAAATTCATCAGTAGAAAATCAATACATATACCTTTTTTTCCTCTCTGAACTAAGATTTAGAGGGGAGAAGGAAGCAGAAATTGTGGGAATGAAGAGCTGTAGCTAATCTAATCATTCTGCCCACAGTCCAACTTGACAATTTTTCATGCTGTCACTTTCTGGCCAGACAACCCATCAAAGCTTCCAGAAATGAGTTATGATTAAGGAAGCGATTTAGAGTGTCAGCACAACCCTCAAGGCATTCCAGACTTCAACAGAAATTCCCAAAGATCAAACCTATAAACAGGGTCCTTACCTAAGAAGAACAAAGGAACCAAATATCTGATTATGTTTTAACCACTTAGGTCACATATCAAGCACGGGAGCAAGTCAGTTTCACAGATAAAATGCCCTGGATATCAAAAAGAGATCCAGAAATAAGTAACTATGTGGACCACACAGTTAGAACATGACTTAGAAGATGTCTGGTAAATGTGTGCACATGCTGTGATAAAAATGAGTTAGAAATCCTCCTAACCAAACAAACTAAAACCAATGAGAAAAACAGAATATGATTTGCAAAGTTCTCTCATTAGAAGAGAAACAATCACAGCATCCAACTGGAATAAAAGAAGAGGAGCGACTACTACATTTTTGGTGATCTACCTAAGCAAAGATCTGATTCCATATCCATTATTTTTCCTCCATGGAAAAAAAATATTTTTTTTCAGCCAAAGAAGTGAGTTTCCTTCCTGAGAATGTGCTCGGGCATGCATGCAGGCCACGCACACACACGCACATGCACAACACAAGCCACTCCTCCACAAGATCTCTGACAGGTGAGGACTCAGGTATGTGCTATGCTGACAAATCCCATCAAGAAGTACCTGACGCAGCCTCTCTCTCTGACCCCCAGAGCATTTTCCCTGGACTAAAAGCTTCAAAGGTCATCAACTTCTTCACCTTAGGTTCCACAACGAACTGAGGAGGCTTTAGCCAAACTATCAGCCAAGTCAGCTGGAAGTTATTAATGTTTTCAGGGACAAATGGACTAAAGAAAGTCTTTAAACAAATCATGTATTAACAAATGTGAAACAGGTAACACAAATAAAATAACTTGAGCTACAAATTTAAATTTAAGAATTGGTCTAAATCCAATGTGATACACTTTAAAGATGGAAACATTTGTGTTCTCTCTAAGCCAATCTAATCTAAATCTCTGGGTTCAGAATTTTTGTCAATAACCTCAATGTAGTTAAGGTTGTTTGCCATACCTTCCTGTTCCCACGGAAGGAAAAGTATAATTATCCCACAATGGCTTACTCAATGATACACCTGAAATATAAGATCCCAATTATTTTGAAGTTCAGTCAATATAAATGTACAGTAACTTTACCCACTATTCTATTTTCTATGATATTTAAGATGAATCAGAATGAGAACTTTTTAAAAATTCCTAAAGATAATGCTTCAAGAATTCAAAGAGTGAGCTGACAAAAATACTCTTTTCTGCCCTCAAAACCAATCAGATTATGCAACAACAAACAAACAAAAATTCCCCATAATCAGAAGAGTCCTTACTGAGAAAATGTGCTTAGAATCCCTTGAGTTCAGGGAAAATACAACTCAGGTATACTATCAAGTGAGCAAAAAGGCCAAAGTAACAGATTTGATTTAGCAAAGGTGAGAATAGTTCATGATTAATACTTACACAACCTCCAGCAAGAACTTCTGCTGGAAGTGGAATAGAGCCATCTCTTCTTGTAAATTTGTCCCGGACAAAATCATTAACCTAATTAGAAAGACAACATTTGGTTAACTGGTGTTCTCAACCATTTCCTCCATTGTCATGTAACTGGCTTTTCAAGTCAGCAATATATTTGTCTTACAATAAAAATTATCAAATGTCTACTTATAATATTAAAGTTTTACAAATGCTTTGCTAGTGTGCGAGTCTCAGTAGCATCAGTTTTATTTTTTGGCTTACTGATAATCTAAACACATGGCATAAATGAGAAAGAAACTCACAGTCAGTTTAATGGCCTTTTCTGGAGCAACCCCTATAAGTTGCGGTATGAGACCTAGGTAAAGGGAAAGAATCATTAGCAATATAGATGTACTAGCCATGAATAACCAAGCCCAACAGGGAACTTGTTATTTTACCTATCAAACATTTAAGAGTTTTCATTAAAATGGGGAAAAATCAGATTATTCCAAAAACACTGAATATGTATGTAATTATTATTTTTGACCCAAGTATAATATCATGTTTTCTTGTAGCCATAAATTCTTTCCTTAAGCATGTTTCCTTTAAAGCCTAGTTATCTGATACCTTCTAAAAAGTACTTGAGGAAGGAATACAGCCTAAGGGTCTTTTCTAATCTGGGGACACTGGCAGTAACAATGTAAAAAATGCCCTCCTTGTTACAACCTACAGCATGCAAACATACCCAAGCACTTCAGAAAAGCTAATGTATGCTTGGAAGAGTTCTGAGAAGAGTGCTGTCACAAAGAGCCCAGTTTTGCCACAAATGACACTACCTATGTAATAGCACATAGTAGCATGGTTATTAGAGAATACTAACTCCCATAATTTCCTCTTTAAAGAAACTCAAAATTCAATATTCATTTAGCTAAAAGGAAGCCCAAACAGTAAAGAAAAATGCAGTTTAAAGTATCATTTAATGAGTATCTTCTATAAGCATAAAGATATGCCTATTGTACTCTTGTTTATTAATCTATGCCAAACTTAAGACATTTTAAAAGAATCCCCTCAAAACAAGGGAACTCATTATTCTTAACAGGTTCAATTTCCAGGCTAGCTGCAAACTAGAAAAGAAAAAAATACATACAGTTCAACATCTGTAGATATTCATAGGGCTCAGCTTTCTAAAACACACAGCTTATCCAAATTGTTAGCACACACTTTTTAAAGATGCTGGCAATAAATGTTTTGTATCCTTTAAATCACCCAGCCGGGGGCAGGGATGTTACATATGTGTTTGCATGCTCACTGCTGATCTTAAGCCTACTTTGAGGATACTGCTGAGTGATTTTTCCATGAGTTGAGAGCCAGCAAGTAATCGTACATCCAGGCTACTGTCAGTCAAACTGAATTATCAATGACAAACACACAGTCTGCACACACCTTTAATGGGAAGCAGACTGATTTAAAAGAATAAATCAGCAGATGGCAGTCTTAACTTTCTAACCCTCATGATTATCGCGGCATATTACTTTTCATCTAACTCCCATACAACCATGTCAGCATGTGTATTTGTTTTACAACTTGCCTCAATAAGACTCATAGAATTTTAATAAAGTACTGATTTGTGTCGTTTTATCATCTCATTGTTGCCTGCAAGGGAATTCAGGCTAATCTGTCAACAATTTTGTCAATCACCTGCCTGAATAATAGATCAGCTCTAAGCAATATATGACAATCTCAATAATCACTGTGTTCACATCCTACAGGACTCCTACAATCTTCTGATAAAAAGTCTCTCACTTAAAGGACTGATTTTTATCAGCTGACACCCTGAATAAAGTCAACAAGCCTCCCAGCACTTCTGACATCAGGCCCATTTAATTAACATGACATCCCTCCCAAATGAAATCTTCTGTAAGCATCCATCTACTGAGAAGGCTACACTATGAAGTATATATCTAGGCTCTTGCTAACAGAGGACATTTTCTTTGCAATTTAAAAGAATTAGGCTTCCCAAGAAAAGAAAGGTCATTATTCAACAAAGTTTGGAGATGTCAAAGGAAAAGACAACCCAAGAGCTATCTAATTCTCAGATTCCCCATTAAGTAAAATCTAGATATGCAGGGCTTAGTAGTTCAAAATGAGCATTTGCACACAGAGCTCTGCACTCCGGACAATGGGAACCTCTTCCCATGGTGTACTTGCGGCTGGGATTTAAAGAGGCTAGACAACTGGCCGATAGACAACATGACCAACAGACAACATGGCTGCCAAGACCCCACCTTGACCCTGACCTTGAGGTCCCAGTTAGGACCCTTTCAGGGGGCTGAGGGAAGGGTCCACATATTCCTCACCATTGGCCCCCACCATTGGTGGGGTAACTAACCAATAACAGATGGGGCCTCTCCCCTTAGCATTAGCAAGGGGAGGAATAATGAATAGCTTAAAAGGTGACCACACAAAGCAAATCTCTCTCTGCTTAGAGGAGCCCAGATCAAATATCGGTGTATATTTCTATCCTTCTCTACCATTTCTAAGCAAGCTCTGTTCTTTGCCCCATTTCCTGATAAATTATTTTTACTGGCCTAACTTAAAAAAAAAAAGAGAGAGAGAGACTAGAGTTCTGGACAGTTGTGCCAACTTAATTATATTAATTCTCAGGAGCAGGGTATTCGAACGAGTTTAGAACGACTCTCTTCTCTTATTCTATATGATACTAAAAATGTGTCCTAAGGAACTCTTCTTCAAATCTAAGTGTATCAAAACTACTTTTTTCACTTGAATATGCACAAAATGCTAAGCAGAGGTATTTCTTCTCCTGACCGTGAGCCTAAAGCTTTATTCAGAACTGGTCTTTCTTACCCGGGAAGAGGTTCTAAGCCACGAAACAGTTCAACAGAGTGTGGAACAAGCTAAGGGATTAATGAGACTGTGTGCAAACAAACAAGTACAGTAAATTACATCAATGCTGTGGACTCGAACATGTAGAGTATTTTCAAAGAATTCCAAGTGGCGCCCAAAGGGATTAAAAAATTAATCCCCCTCCCAAAGGAAACCCTAAATTCTAATGTGAAAACATGTACATGAAAGTCATTCCCTCTCCAAAGAGAACAAGTTCCTACAAAGCCGACGGGGGTGGGGAGAATTCTGCTGCCCGAGATGCCGACAGCGCTGTGCTCAGGCTGAAAGTTGGTGGTAGCAGTCTCTGCAAAAGAAAATCTTCATCTTTGACTCTGTTCTGAGCTTAAGGGTTCTCGAGAAAAGGGGCAAGAATGAGAATTGTTGTTATGTTAACTTCAGATGACTCACTGGAAAAGACTTATGAATGGTCTCGTTGGAAGAGACAAAAACATTTGGTACTTCCTTCAACTGAAACAAGTGAATAGAGAGCAAACTCACCTTTAAGTGACAGCCTGGCTTCTATTTCACAGAGAGATATTTCTCCTCGCTAATTCTTCGAGATAAAGCTCTCCATTTCTTAGCTGTCATCTTTATATTCCACCTACAGATGTGTGTCTAGTTTATAAGAGCATGACAACCATAGACCCACATTGGGACAAAAGGTTTGGACTCCAAAAAATATAAATAACAGGAAAAAGAAAGGAAAACCTAGTTTGCAGAATAATCTTGCTACTCACTAGCAAGAATGCAAAAAGGGAAACAAGTAATGAGGGAAGGGGAAAAAAAAAGACAGAAACAGCCCTGGTCTACTGGGCATGCTACCCACTGGTTTCCATAAAGAGTGAACTAAAATCTGCTGCTGGTGAGCTAAAGTCACTTAAGTTTAGCAGCTGAGGTTTATTTACTCACCCCGGTAGAGTCCAAAGAAGCCCTCGTAACGCAAGACTTTCTTAAAACAGTCAAAGCTGTTTTTGTACATCAGCTCCCCCACAACAGAGCCAGTGCCACGCTGATTTTGCATGCGGGTCTTCACCAGATCTATAGGATACACTGCGGTGGCTCCCACAGCTACAAAGAGAACAATTTTTAGGCTGAAAGAACAGCACAACTAAATGGAGAGTCTGTAAGGAAAACAAGTCTCGTCTCAGGACAAGCAAATAAAACACAATCTCCTCACAAAAGAGACTTCCTATTATTTTTCCTTCTCCCATACACAGCTGAGGAATGACAGACTAGCAGCCATCAGACCTTTAAATACAGCTGCTTCAGAGAATAACTGCCAAGAATTTCCCTTGATATCTTAGGTCCATAAATCAGACAATGGATTTATCAAGTCATCACCAATTTCAGATAACCAACATTCAATTCTCTACATCATCAAACTATTATATGTATTTCTTTACATTTTCCATTAAATGCCTAAGTATTGTATCACTTACCTCTTAAAATGACTATATATGTACACATTGGTGGCTGTTATTTTAAAATTTAGTTTACTAAATTTTTGGTAGGTTGCTTTTAGTTATAATGACAATTTTGGGGAAAAGCCTCAATATTATCACTATTTTTGGTATGGAAAAAAAAAGCATGCTTGAGTTTCTCAAGGACTGAAAAATTTATTACAGTGAATTAGAGTATCCTATTTTGCAACTGCTGAAAGCAAAATACATCCTCTGCAACTTCTAAAACTGAGGCTGAAAAGAAAAAATAATAGTCTCATCAGTTCAGGCTTGTTTTGAAAAAAATCAGTAGTATTTTAATCATTCCTGCTAAGTTCTTCTCAACAAAGCAATTTTCTTTGTAGAGCATCTAAGAAAAAGGAGTGTCTCAAATTTCTGCAGAGACAGGGGTCACTTTAGCAAATACTTTTTCTCCATTTCTTCATATTCGCCCTAACCAGAAAAACTAAGGTGCATGCAGCCTGCATCCAAGAATTTCACATTATTATACAGGTTTTGTCGTGGAGACAGATTGGAGCCACAGGGGCCACAGTCGTGCTATGACAAGCCCCCTGATCATCTGTAAAAGCAAAAGAACACTTCAGCAAGCCCTGCAGTCGTGACCCTTAGAAACAATGAACTGCACCTCTGCTGATCCGGCCCAGTCTAGTGAGAGAATATTACATCAACCCGAGCCTGAAACGGCACAGAGACCTGTCACTCACCTCCAGCAACGGAGCCCAGGGTGAACCTGTAGGCAGACTCGGCAATCTGGAGCCAGACAGGCCTGCCTAAGCCGTGAGACTGCTGTGGGGAAGAAGACAACACGTGAGGGGGAAAGGGAAAGCACGGAGCAAATGAAAAAAGCCACAATTAGGCTATTTTAAGATAAGGGAAAACTAAACCTAAAAATGATATGACTAATGAGATAATTTCTTCTTTTCCAAGAGAGGAAAACAGGATATCATCTAGCCAAAGATGGAAGCAATATATTTTAAAATAGATCTCTCTCTCTCTCTCATTAGCTTTTAAAAACCATGGCAAGCCAAATAGACACAGGAGCTTTTTTCCTACTTTTTACAAGCCTGTTAATGACTCACTTGTCTGCCTCTATTGGGGAATACACTATTATTCTACAGAAGTGATTTTTTTAGATAAATAAACATTTCAGGTAAAAATCTGTTTTTCTTTAAATCACTTAAAATTTAAAAATCTTTCTAAAATGTACAAAAACTCTCGACTCTCAAATCATAGGATTTTTTTTAAGTTGACATTTTAATTTTTTTATTTTTTTATTTCTCTCCCCTTCTCCTCTCCCCCACCCCCGCCCCAGTTGTCCGCTCTCTGTGTTCATATGCTGTGTGTTCTTCTGTGACCGCTTCTATTCTTATCAGCAGCACTGAGAATTTGTGTTTCTTTTTGTTGCGTCATCTTGCGGTGCCAGCTCTCCATGTGTGCAGCGCCATTCCTGGGCAGGCTGACTTTCTTTCGCGCTGGGCAGCTCTCCTTACGGGGCACACTCCTTGCGCGTGGGGCTCCCCTACACAGGGGACACCCCTGCGTGGGGGGGCACTCCTTGCACACATCAGCACTGTGCATGGGCCAGCTCCACACGGGTCAAGGAGGCCCTGGGTTTGAACCGTGGACCTCCCATGTAGTAGACAGACGCCCTGTCCATTGGGCCAAGTCAGCTTCCCTCATAGGATATTAATTATAACCTAACATCTCTAATGACTTAAAGACATTATCATGTACATCAGTGATTGTATCAAATTCTAATGCAGCTGATTTTCCTCTTTTCCATTGCCCGACAATTATTACTTCTATTACCAACAGCCCTCATAGTCTGATTTTGCTACTTCTCACCTCATGAAGCCTGAGAGATTACATTATCTAAGAGTGTCAGATTATATGTCAAGCGAGTTCAAAGGCTTCTCTTTGGGGTAAAGTGAAAAACTTTAATAACTACTATTCCAAGAGTTCAGAGCCTTTTCCTCCTTATTTCTGGCTTTGCACCTCAAACACTGAAGTTTTCTCTAGATAAGTCAGTTGAGAACTGGCTTCCCACATACAAGATCCCCGGTTCAATCCCCAGCCCCCATACCTAAAAATACATATATATCTATAAAAGCTCCAGGTCCCAGGCATTTGTTTTTTAAACTTCCTCAGGTGACTTCCTTGCACAGGTAGAGCTGAGATATACGTAGGTCTACAGAAATCAAGTGCTCAACATCATAGGTCAGGAACACTGGACTTACCTAGAGAAAATCTCAGTGTTTGAAGCTCCTCTTCAAACCTCAATTAACCAAGCTACATATGGCAAAGGCAGATATTTACCATTTGGCAAGTGTCTATAGAAAGGGTTTATCTGCCTTCCTGTATTGCAAATTTTGCCCCACAGTAAGTACCATTTCTGTTCTAATGAATGCATCTGATATTTTAAATATTTGATATTTTATTATGACTTCTGCAGGCAGAGATTGTTTAAAAGCTCATTATGTTGACCATAGTGTTGTATGTCAATAAACCCTACAGTGAAAAGGAAAGTAAGTAATTTTTGAGGAAAAGAAAAGTCAAGGTGAAACCCTTAAAAAATTTAGCAGTTAGTTACACACCATCACTTCAAACAATATCACTGCAATCTTATAAATCTCACCTATCCCAAATACCAATTTTATTATAATCCAATTTGGTGTAAACACAGATCTAGTACATCCAAAACTGAATATAACATATGGAAGAAATCATCATAAAAAAAGAAAAAAGCTGCACATAGCAGGCCATAATCATAATGATCTTGTAGGAAATACATGTTTTTCCCATCAAGTTAACCCATGCAACTGTACAATGAAACTGCACAGCCATCCATTATGTTTGATTTATATGCTGTAACTAAAATAAGTCATTAATAACTTGAAATTGATGTTTTTATTTGGCATCTAGTAAGAGAAAAAGGGTATTTTAACAAAACCTTTATTATAAACCCAATTTTTATTCATTCAAAGAATAGCAGAAAATGTGCCAACCAAAAAGATAACTTTTTGTTCTGTTTATTCCTGTAATAATAAGACTAATTTTGACTGTTTAGAGATTGACTGCCTCCCAAATGGTGAAAATACTGTACCAAACACTCAGGATCTGTGGCATAGGGGTCGGATGTTTTTTGATCTGTAAGTAAGCTCCCTTGTGAGGCAATTCCTACTGACAGTGGGACCATGCTGAGCTATTTGGTTAGTCCATCGTACATACAAAGATAAGGTGGCCACACCATGGACAGGTCAGGTGACTTGCAAAAAGTCTCACTAGGACTGGGAAACGAGCTGAACGATGGACTTGAACTCCCTACTTCATTCTCCACCATTCTTTAAGCCAATGGTTGCCAACAATTGTTTATGATTGAACACTCCTACCTGTTAATGATTTCTAAGCTTCCAGCCCCAATAAATGATTTCAATTATAAGTTCTATACATATTCCACTGTACTAATTATCTAAATAAAAATTTAGGGACATGGATGTGGCTCAACTGATAGCGCTTCCACCTACCATATAGGAGGTCCAGGGTTCGATACCCAGGGCCTCCTGGCCCATGTGGCGAGCTGGCCTATGTGGAGTGCTATCATGTGCGAGGAGTGTCGCCCCGCACAGGGGTGCCCCATGCAAGGAGGGCAGCCCACCCAGGAGTGGTGCCACCCACACGGAGAGCTGATGCAGCAAGACGACGCAATAAAAAAGAGACACAGAGAAGAGACAATATGAGACGCAGCAAACTAGGGAGCTGAGGTGGCACAAGAGAATAATTGCCTCTCCTCCACTCTGGAAGGTCCCAGGATGGGTTCTCAGAGCCGCCTAAGGAGACTACAACAGACACAGAAGAACACACAGCAAATAGACACAGAGAGTGGACAACGGAGGTTGAGGAAGGGGGGAGAATCAAGTAAAACACATTATAAAATTGCATATAATATTTAAAAACATAAAAAAACAGAAATTGTAAAAGAAAGATAAAAATGAAATACTTTTGAATAGTTTTTACTTTTCATTTACTAATGTAAAAACATTTTTTTGGTATCACTTTGAAGTGTGATATTGATTGAATTCACTTCAATTAACTTTTTTAATGTTAACTGAACCATTTGTAATATAGCGATAGCTAAGCTTCAGTTAATTCTGATACTTTGTTTCCAGGACACCATGGCTAAAAACATACACACAATCAGTTCCTCCAAGGCAAAGATGATGTTTAACATAACACATTTTGAAACAAATTCGAGTATTATATTTTTTAATTCTTTTAAGTCAATGTAGCTGTTATGCTACCTATTGAACACATAGTATATATGTTTCCAACTTCTAAAAACCAGGTATATAAAACTTTTTTCTAAACCTGAAGTTTCTCAATTACAACATGGGGTGAAAATAAACTTCATTCTCATAGATTCTAATTATTTTCAATCCGTGCCTTCTCAAAAGAATATGTTGATGGGAAGCGGACTTGGCCCAGTGGTTAGGGCGGCTGTCTACTACATGGGAGGTCCGTGGTTCAAACCCCGGGCTTCCTTGACCCGTGTGGAGCTGGCCCACGCGCAGTGCTGATGTGCACAAGGAGTGCCCTGCCACGCAGGGGTGGCCCCCACATAGGGGAGACCTACGCGCAAGGAATACGCCCCATAAGGAGAACCGCCCAGCACGAAAGAAAGTGCAGCCTGCCCAGGAATGGTGCCACATGCACGGAGAGCTGACACACAAGATGACACAACAACAAAGAGACACAGATTCCTGTGCCGCTGGCAACTACAGAAGCAGACAAAGAAGAACACAAAGCAGATAGACGGGGAGAGCAATAAATAAAAATAAATAAATCTTTAAAAAAAAAAAAGAATATGTTGAATTAAAATTCATAGAATAAAATGACTATGATCCCCAATAAGCATCAGACAACCACTAATTCCCTTATTAGTACAAAAGGTTTCAACCACATACATTTTTCTTTATACTCTCTTCCTTCAGAGAATGTTTATAAGCTCTACAAAATCCTGTGAAAATTGAAGGATTATACTGTGCTTTAATTCTTAGCTAAAAAATCTCTTAACTATAAATACCCAAATGCCTTTTGAAAGAAATGTCACCTCCACCCTATTAAGAAGCATTTATAAGAAAACATACAATATATGGTTACCAAGGTGTTTTTTTAGGCCTAGTTATAACTATAACTTATGGTTCACTTGTATTCAGGTATGTAAATTAATATAATTAATGCTATGGATTTCATTTCATGAATATTCATGAATAGAATGCTACTGTAGCTGTCATCCCTATTAATGACTGTGTACTGAATTTTTAGCATTTAGGTTGAAAGAAAATACTTAGCACTATGAAGATCGCCTACCGTGAGCAAATGGGCCAAAGGAAAAGGCACTCTTTCTCTTAAGGTTATGATTATGATCATGAAGGTTGATATTTAACAAGGTTAATTAAGTGATTTTCAAAGCAAAACAAGAGTTGGGCATCTTAAATGATTTTTAACCTGCTCCCTAAGCATGACAGGAAATGAGGTGAGACCTCCTTTGGACAGGAAAGGTCTGTTTGTTTTTGTGTTTAATGCACCCCATCCTAGAAATGAAAATTGGATATGGCTAGATCCTGTTAATAAGTCAAGCAACCTTCTCAGACCAAGCTCCTTCATGCAGCATGCCAATCCAATAAAGAGAACTGCCTCTTCCAAATGATGCACTATTTATGGGTAGACGAAAAGGAAGAAAAAGCCCAAGAATTTTATACTGAGCAGAGGAGAGGGGGGATAAAAAATGCTGGATTCTATACCAACCAAAACGGGTGACTAGAATGGCAATGGAAAGTGTAGGGCAAACAAAGCAAAATTCCTCTGCCTGCAAATCACATCTTTGAATTCAATACTCCTGATTTTGAATTCAGTATTCTTGGTCTTATAAAGCAAGAGTAAAACTCAAAGACCTGACAGTATAGAGGATGGGGGTAAAGAATATCTATCTACCTATATATCTATGTATCTATGTATCTATCTATCTATCTATCTATCTATCTATCTATCTATCTATCTATCTATCTATCTATCTATCTTTGTAATCTATCTATCCATCCATCCAACTCCCTGAATGTTACACAATATATAATTTACTATCATTCAGGAGGTAGTTAAGTTGTATGTAAGACTGTAACAAATCTTTAAATCCAATAATTTAAGCAAGGCAAATTGTTAATAAATAAATAGCAATTACATAAAAAGATCTTGTTATGTTAAAACGTCACAGATTAAAAGTTCCAAAAAAGGAATACATGGACTGTAATGCTTTCTCTGTGTATGAATCCATAGTTCAAAGAAGGTCCATGAGAATGTAAAATATACAGATGAGAAAAAGTCCAATGTCTAAGGAATGCTATGAAATAGAGATAAAAACATTCTGATCGTTTTGGCAGAGTCCAACCCAGAATATATTACAAAAGTTCTTTTTCTGAGTGGTTTGTAGCTTGAAAAAAACTTCCCATAGAAGCAAAAAAAATTTTTAAAGTGCATATATGCCCAAGTTAGGCCACTGAAGATCATTTACCCCACAGTTGAAAAGTAATTGTTCCATTTTTTGTTGTTGAAAATGTACAGCAAAGAAGTTTGTTCACACAGGTCAAAAAAATAATCTTTAACCTGGTTTTAGTCCAAATTACTTCATGCTATAAAATAACATATATATCCCTCTTCTCTCTGCAATCTCCTGCGTTCCCCCCCTTTAACTCATTTTCTCCAAGTCAACATTTCCATTATCATCTCTGCAGATATATTTATCCATGCTACTGTTGATGAACATTTAAGTTGTAACAATTTTTTGCTATTACAAATTTCACTGCTATAAATGTCTTTTTTTTTTTCTTTCTGAGAGATACCAGGGCCAGTGACTGAACCCAGGACCTCCTATGTGGGAAGCTGGCCCTCAACCACTGAGCTATGCCAGCTCCTCCAAGTTGGTTTTTCATTTGTTTGCTTGTTTTGCTTTTAGGAGGTACCAGGGATAGAACCCAGGTGGTTGGGTTCGAACCAGGTGCTCGTAATTGGGAAGGAGGTGCTTAACAACTTGAGCTACATCCACTTCCCTATAAATATGCTTTTTAATGCTCACATGTACTCATTTCTGCTCAGGACTATACCCAGGAAGGGGGATGACAGGTCATAGGGTTTGCGACTCTTCAGCTGTAGTTAACATTGCCAAACAGTTTCCAAAGTTATGATGTCAACAGTTTATGAGAGTCACCTCCACCTCCTGAACTATCAGACTATAATACTGGCCAAACGGGTTAGTATACAATAACATCTAATTATAGTTTTTAATGTGCATTTTCCCTGTTTGCTAATGAGATTAAGAAACTTTTTTCTTTTTTTCTCTTTCTTTTATTAATAATTTAGACATCCTCTTTTGTGAGATTTCTGTTCAAGTCTTTAACCCATTTTTCTAATGGAGTTTCTGCTTTTCCTTATGAATTTGTAATTCTTTATATATTTTGGACACAAATCCTGTTAGTTAAATATACTGCAAAGATCTTCTGTAACTCTGAAGCTTCTTTTCTTTTCATCCACATATTGGCATCTTTTGATGAATGAAGTACTTAAATTTAGTGAAGTTCAACTTAGTAACCTTTTCCTTTATGACCGTGTTTTGTACCCTGTTTATGAAATCTTAGCTTATCTCATGAATATAGTCTCCTATGTTGTCATCTAAAAGCTTTTATCTTTCACATTTAGAATATTCCATCTGGAATAGATTTCATGTATGGTATGGCATAGGGACTTTTTTCCCTATATTGATAGCCATCACTAATTGACTTTTTAGGTAACTGGTAGACTATCAGATAGTGCAAAAAAATTTTAAAAGTAAAACATTTCAGGTGATACAAAAGAAAATACAAAGCTATAATTTTTCCCTCACTTCCCAAGCCGCTGCACCTAGGGAAGCGAGGCTAGATCAAGTAGTTGTGTTACGTATGTATTTGAGCCCATCTTGGAATGTGCTGATAGGATTCTCATATATATATATTTTTTAAAGATTTATTTATTTATTTAATTTCCCCCCCTCCCCCGGTTGTCTGTTCTTGGTGTCTTTTTGCTGCCTCTTGTTTCTTTGTCCGCTTCTGTTGTCGTCAGCAGCATGGGAAGTGTGGGCGGCGCCATTCCTGGGCAGGCTGCTCTTCCTTTTCACGCTGGGCGGCTTTCCTCCTCACGGGTGCACTCCTTGCGCGTGGGGCTCCCCCACGCGGGGGACACCCCTGTGTGGCACGGCACTCCTTGCGCGCATCAGCACTGCGCATGGCCAGCTCCACACGGGTCAAGGAGGCCCGGGGTTTGAACCGCGGACCTCCCATATGGTAGACGGACGCCCTAACCACTGGGCCAAAGTCCGTTTCCCAGGATTCTCATATTCAGTAAGAGCAATACCACCAGCACAGCAGCAGCGAACACTCACTGCATGCCTGTTGAGTGTCAGAACTGACCCAAGTCATTATCTCAAGTAATTCTCACAAGAACCCTATGAAATGGGTACTGCTATTCCCATTTAATAAATGAGGAGACTGAGAACAGAGACATTTTACATAATCAGAGTCCAAGTTCTTAGCCACTGACTCTCTCTTAACTTCTCTTATATTTCTGAACTCACAAATTCTCTATCATGTGCAAATGTTTTTATAATAAAACTTTCACGGGTTGAAAACTAGTGTTGAGATAATAGCAGGCGTGTACCCTTCTTCCTACTTTATAGGAGAACATTTCTATATACCAAATGCAAATAATCATATTTTCTTAGTTTGGGATTTTTAGGAAAGATTACAAGAGAATGAAAGGTGTCTCATAAAAGAGACATGGGAGTAGTTATGTTTAGGATTACTGTAATTCTGTGAATTGAGTAATACTTAAAACTGACTCACTAAAGTTGTAGTCTATATGGCTACCTTGAAATGCCTCATAAATCTGAAATATGTTAACTATGAAAGTTTTTTAAGACTGAAAATGCAAAACTTTATTACTTTGGTTTTTGGTTGCTATAAGAACTTAGGCATATTTTCATATTATTCTGTTTGAGTCTTAATCTATATTCCTTATAAAAATTTAAATGGGGAAGCAGACTTGGCCCAGTGGATAGGGCGTCCGTCTACCACATGGGAGGTCTGCGGTTCAAACCCCAGGTTTCCTTGACCTGTGTGGAGCTGGCCCATGCGCAGTGCTGATAAGGAGTGCCCTGCCACGCAGGGGTGTCTCCTGCATAGGGGAGCCCCACGCTCAAGGAATGCACCCCGTAAGGAGAGTCGCCCAGTGTGCAAGAAAGTTCAGCCTGCCCAGGAATGGTGCCGCACACACGGAGAGCTGACACAACAAGATGACGCAACAAAAAGAGACACAGATTCCTGTGCCACTGACAATAACAGAAGTGGACAAAGAAGACGCAGCAAATAGACAAAGAACAGACAACGGGGGGGGGGGGGGCGGGGGGGAACGGAGAGAAATAAATAAATAAAATCTTTTTTTAAAAAAATTTAAATGCTACAAAGGAAAAAGCATGTTAAAATTAGACTTTCAAAAATAAGATCCATTAACTTACATCATTTTACAGTATACTGAAGGGTTCTTGGAAATATTTCAAGGCTCTCATTTTACCAAAGGGAAAACAAAGGCCCACAGAAACTTGTACCAGATCCCAAGGACAGTAAAGGTCACATTTCACAATGGATGTAGCTAAAGACATTAGGTTAAATCCCTTTTCATTACTGTCATAAATCTGTTTCAATAATTCTAGAAATTATTTATGATGTCTATTGAGTTTCATTTTCTTGTGTTACATTTGTGCAATGATTTACAGGAAAAAATACATTTAGCATCGCAATTTTTAAAAACTTTTAATTGTAGCAACATATATACAATTCAAAAGTTACGTTTTAACCACTTTCAAGTGTACAATTCAGTGGTATTAAATTCACAGTATTGTGCTACCATCACCACCATCCATTACCTCAAACACTCAGCACCATTGAGCAAGAGCTCCTTATCCCCTCACGCCCTCCAACCTTACAATCGTAATCTACTATCTGTCAATATGAAATTTGCTTATTCTAGATATTGCATATAAGTGAGATGATATATATTTGTTTTGTGTGTGTGTGTCTGGCTTATTTCACTTGACATGACCTCTTCCAGGTTCATGCGTATTGTGTTACAATCTCTATTTTTATGTCTCTGTACCAACCTACAGCAGTAAGATACACAATCTATCTGACACATGTGAGGAAAAAACAATGCAGGCCCTGAGGTTCTTCCTTGGGGGTGCCGTAGCAATGCCCAAGACCCCTGCTCACTTCCTGCAGGCTCTGGGTCCCTGTGGCATCCCGCTGGCTGGGGACAAGATAGGACTGCATTACCACCCTGGATACCAATCAGAAATCCAGGGAGAAGAAAGTGGTGGTTTTTATCACTGCTCATTCCGAAGTATCTGACAAGACCTTGGAGGCATGAGCCTGCCACTGAAGGCAGGCAAACTATCTTCCAGTCCATCTATCTCTCAGAGAACTCAGTGATTGCAGAATTATGTCACCTTCTGAAGGACTAAGAAACATGGCGCCAAAGATTGCAAAACGAACTTCAGATCTGACCTCCAGCAAGGCAGCTAGAGGCAAGAGGAGTAGGTAAAGAGAAAAGTAAGAGCAGCAGACAAGCTGAGAAAGCAGGATTGAGTTGAAATTTTAAAATTCAATTTACATTGTTTTTAATAAGCTAAATGAAATGTCCCCCAATGACATATAATAAGGATATACCCAGGGAAAGCTATAAAAGATATGGAACACTCTAAAATATCTCCTTTTGAAATAAAATTTTTCAAAACTCAAAAGCAATTTTCACAAATGTTTATAACAAAACATAGTATTAAATTCAGTAAGAACTCTTTAATTTAAATATCTCAACAGTCTTTTTTAATTATAATATTTTATTAAGAATCCATGAACTGGAATAAATTCATGTCTTTTTAAAAGATTTAAGAGCTTACAATGGAAATAAACTTTGATGGCAGCAGAAAGAGCTCTTTGTTTCAAAAGAAGCTAAAATGTAATGGGTTACAGATACATTTTACTCTGCAGATAATTATACTAAACCGAGCAAACTATTAAAGTACTAACCTAAAAGGAACATAGAAAAGCAACGTTTTCTATTTTCAGTTTACTTCAACCTGACTATAGAAGTTCTTGATTTTGATTATGTAAAGTAGAACTGGAAGTACCAGGAGGACAAAGACTAGCCCTCCTGACCTTCACCCACAATGTCAAATGAGCATTTGCTGCAAGCTTCCTCCAAGAGCTACAGAAGGGGTTTCAATGAAAACTTTCAAGGTAATTTATGTGTTTTTTTTTTCCTTCAAAGAGAGTATCTTTTTAAAAGTACTGTGTTAACTTTATAGGACTCAGAAGCTAATGTACTAATCATACTTAACTTTTTTTTTTAATAATATTTTATCAAAAATGCAATAAAAGGCAAAGTTTTCTTCATGGTTCATTAATTAGATATTGTTTTCCCTTTTTATCGCTATAATCTATAAGGCCTAATCCCAGTGAAAGATTTCTTTTGTTACAGGAATACTTTGTATTTTAAAAATCCTGTACATATCAGTTTAATTACAGAGTGAACTTAAACTAGCCTTTAAACATGACTAGACAAATGAAAAGGAAAAGACGACTAATTCTAGGGGAAAGGAGGCCAAGTCTATCTCTGTTTATGGTCTTACTTTCCTTATTGTAATAAGCTAAAAGAAAAAAACACAAATATAAATCGAGTTAATCCACAGAACTACCCTATAAGGGTGGGGGTAAAAGCAGTTCTATAAATTTTAATCTCTGAGCTAAGTCAAGTCTTTTTCAGGAAAGCGGTTTTTAATTTTCTTAGTATTCAGGAGCCTTAGGCTATTATGAACATAATACTTCAGCATTTTTAAGGTGATTATATTATGGCTCTTCTTACCTGTCTCTGAAGTTCTGCCAAGTTGTAAGGTAAGGCACCCTCAGCCAATGGGGCTATTCTCTCAATATCTGCCAAAGTCAAGCGCCTTCAGGCAAAAATATGGGAAAGAAAGAATTGTTAAACACCAACCAACTCTTCATAATAAGGTGATCTTTCTTCAGGAAAAAAACAGAAAGAAAATTAAGTATGGTTTAAAAGTACTATTTCCCTATTGACACAGTTCACGTTAGTGAGAAAAAAATTCTTCAGACCCTATTTGCCACAACAAAAAGCAAAAGACTCCAGAAAAATAAGGTGAAATGTATGAATTTAAAAATATTCCAGTGGTAGATATTAAAAGTGAAATAATTCTTGCCAAAGAAAAGAAAAGGCATTGATTACATACTATGCCCTAAACATATATATTTAATGTAGACTTCAGGAAGGATACACACATAACTGAAAAATGCTGGGTGTCATCATAGAAAGGCACAGAGGACGAGGGAGACTTTTTGACTGCATACTCCTTTAAACTCTTTGAGTTTTAAACCACCCGCACTATTGTTTCTGGAAAAAATTTTTTTTAAATAAGTACCTTCCATGAGCCGGTTAGAAGCCTGCTTCAGATCCAGCTTTGAGAAACACTCTTTAAAAGCATTTATTCTCATGAAGATGGCTCAAAATCTGTGTCTAAAAATGTGAATTCTGGGTGGATGAGACACAGCCTGGTATTCTGTGTCAGTCACCAGACTGGTTGATCTACTTGATATCATCTCCAGTCCAACAACTCATTACATGCCATGGAGACAACAAATCCCCCACAGACATTCAACTTCTATTAGCCCTCAAAACCTTTTTTTTTTCAGATATTCCTGCACTTAAAGAACTAGTAGGGAAGCGGACTTGGCCCAGTGGTTAGGGCGTCCGTCTACCACATGGGAGGTCCTCAGTACAAACCCCGGGCCTCCTTGACCCGTGTGCAGCTGGCCCATGCACAGTGCTGATGTGCGCAAGGAGTGCCCTGCCACGCAGGGGTATCCCCCGTGTAGGGGAGCCCCACACACAAGGAGTGCGCCCCATAAGGAGAGCCACCCAGTGAGAAAGAAAGTGCAGCCTGCCCAGGAATGGTGCTGCACACACAGAGCTGACACAACAAGATGATGCAACAAAAAGAAACACAGATTCCCATGCCGCTGACAACAGAAGCAGACAAAGAAGATGCAGAGAACAGACAACCGGGGTGGGGGTGGGGGGGAGGGGGGAAGGGGAGAGAAATAAATAAATAAATAAATCTTTTTTTAAAAAAACAAAAGAACTAGTAGAAGGGACTAAACAAAGTCTGATCTCTTAATGGATTATAAATCCCTTATCCTGCAGGTCTTCCTGGGTGCCCACAGATAAGGAGTTTTCTGGGACTTAATAAGACTTTGCAATTATATATCCTCTCTGCTCTGGTTTCTTTTATCTAAAAATAGAATATAAAAATCTGATCCTGTCTGCGATGGTAACTATGGTGATAATGCCACAGGCATATCTCAGGAAAATGGTATGCTCCAACACAAAATGGACCATACCATTAAGTAAAATGACCATTTATCATGAACCAAAAGAGTCTTGAACATGAACATGCACCTCAGGCCTACAAATTTAGACAAATCTCCAGAAATCTCTTGAAATTTCTAACACCTCCAGAGAGCCCAGATTAAATTTTCTTTTTCTTCCCTCTCAGCTTTCTCACTTCCCTCTCTTCCCTCATTCCTCTTCCCCACTCCCCCACCTTTCTTCTCAATCCCCCTCCATCTCCTCCCTTCTCTTTCCTTCCCTCTTTTTTCCATCTCCCCTCTTCTCTATCTCTTCTTTGGGCTCCCCCACACTTCTCTTTGTCTCTTTCTTCTCCCGATTCTCATAGCTGCCTTTCTCTCCTGGATTTTAGCAGACTGAGTAGACTACTGATGAAATGAACTGAGAAAACGCCATTGTTTCAGATTTTAAAAGAACTGTCCTATAATAAATATCATGAAGAACTATTGGAATAGTTACCCTGTAGCATTATATAAGTCTGCAAGCTGGTAGAGGATATCAATTTCCAATGGGGTGACTTGTCCAAAGCGTATGGCATTCTGGGCAAATTCCTCTGGAAGAGGAGGAAAAAAATTTTTTTTAATCTTTAAAGGTTATTAACATACATCAAACTTTTACCTTAATCAATTATAATCTGAAAGTTAACAGTACTTTAGCATTACTTTAAAAATCGAGAACTGAATTGAAACACCTAAGTTCAACTATACAAGAATAACTACACATTTCTTAAAACTGGTAAAAGATAAAGTATTAAGATGATGAAACAACAGCAGCAGAAAGATTAACTCTGAAGATAAAACAAACTCTTTAGAATTCCCTCGCTTATCTTGTTTATGGGCTTTGGTCTCCAGAGTTACAAGGTTACTGTTTTCCAATTACCCACGGCATCCTGCTACGATTCAAGGAAAGGAGTAGTCTTGCCCATCTTTCAGTGGCAAGTCCTTCCTAGTACAAACAAGCTGCTGCCACAGTGCCACTGACCTGTTTGACAGATTGGGCCAAGGTTCTTTTCAAAACTGTCACAGCTACTTTTCCATTCCTGACCTCAGCATCCCATTAAATCCACTTGGATTTTCAGAGACCATTATGGCCCAAGCATGTACACACAGTAACATGCTTTCTAGATCTGGCTTTAGAGTTGGTAAACTTAGATCAACCTCATGCCCTAGATGAAGCAGAGTGAAAATGCTAAGATTCAAATAAATACGGCTTTAAAACAAACAAACAAACAACTTACCCTTTGTGACTTCAACGTCTTTCCTCGTGCCAGCTAGAGTGCTATATATTTTACGAACAAGCTCCATGTTATTCAGTAAGGAGTTAAATGCATTGAAGTAGGAGAAGCTAACCTGGTGTGAGATACTCCCTCCAGCAGCCTAGGTAAAATGACACCACAAAGAGTTGAAAGTTAAAAAATAAAATAAAACCACAAAAAAACACAGTTATGGACACTGCACTTTTCTCAAAGATGATCCAAAGGAGTCTTTGTTATTAAAATGATTAACAGTCCGTAAATACAAGGAAAGCATCGCGCTGGAACACGCAGTGCAGTTCATGCCCTACGGGGAGTTGATATAATTTAGATTTTAAGGAAGAAAGCAACATCTGGAAGTTGGACTTCATGGTTCACCTACTGTAAGGTCAGAAACAACAAATATAATTATCACAGATCAAAAACAATGGTTATTTAAACATGTTTTTTATGACCTTTAGCTATGGAACTCCTGTTAATTCTGGATAAGCCAAATATCAAGGCACAATTTAAGGAGCAATTTTTCATTTTTTTCCCCTCCATTTAAAAAAAAACAAAAACACAAAAACAAGTGGTAACTTTAAATCTTAAGACTATTTCACTATATTAATTTCTCCTAATCTTGTTTTCTTCAGGTCATTGTTATAATTAAGATATTGAAATGGCCTCAGTCTGTGCTGGGTCCTGGATCTGTATCATAAAAAGAACACTTACCAAACAATCTCAAAAATGCACATAAAATCTGGGAAAGATTTATTTGCCTTAAGTTATGTCTTCAGTGGAAGAGAGCAAAAGAGGCTCTCCTGCCTGGGGAGGGGACGGGGAGGGACAATGGGCCTGCATTACCTCTGCAGGATGGGAAGGGAATTTCTCCCTCTGCCTGCCACTGGAAATAAACTCAGAATATTTTTCATAGTTTACAAAAGTCTAAATTCTAAGCCAGGTGTCAGAACAACCCATATGATTGAAAACATTCCCTATTAAAAACTCAAGGAAACGCTTATCTAAATACCAATGTGACAACCTTAATCATTATGGTCTTTAAGAATCATGTAGGATTTGACGGTAAAGGTATCCCCACTCACTACCCATCACACACATACCAGCATGCCGTAACCCAAATATACATACTATTTGTATAAGCCTGAGTTTGGATACCAGGAACCTGACTAGGGACTCAAATTCCTCTGCAGATTGGAATGGCTTTTGGTAAAATTGAGGCTATAATAGGTCCAGTCTATCCAACCCAGTAGAAAAAGATTAAGTGGATCCCCTTAGCCCAAGGCACTGAGCGCATTTCCTTCTGGGATTCTCTTTCTTTCCTCCTTCCCTCCCTCTATCCCTTTCTTTTCCTTCCTTTTTTCAGTTTTTTTTTTTTTTTTTTTTTTCCCGGTTGGGGTATGAGGTGAGGGTAAGGGAGTGGGGGATAGGTGTCAAGGAGGTGAAATGTGCAGGAGAAAGTGACATGCTCCATGTTCAACTTCACTGAAGAAAAAGAACAGAAGTTGATCTTTCTACCCCAGCCTAAATCAGACATAATGATCTTCAGCTGAAACAACAGACGTGCTCATTGGCTTTCCTCCATTTAAAACAAGCAGCAATCAAAAACTTATACATAAGGACAATGCATGGCCAAGAAAATGGATAGTGAGGGAGCTTTACCACTCTTTCAGAGGAAGTGGATGACAACAGTTTGCTCTCGGTCCAGATGATTACTCTGTAGAGCTTAGCAACTGACAGGACAAAAACCTGTGTCTGTTCAGTGCAGGGTGAAGGAACAGCGAGAGGAGTGAGCCGATGGCCACACACTTCCTCCTACCTTCTGCCGTGTCATTACAACAGTGCAGAGGCCAGTGATGGTCCCTCTCTAATGGACAGCACCCTGCAGGGAACAAAGGAAGGAGCCATTCCTGTAGCAAGGCTTTGGGAACCTGGTGGGGTGGAGAGAGGCCAAGGTGAAGGCACTAGTACCTAGGAGAGGTACTGCCCGCTGGGAAACTAATGCCCATCCTTGTCTACAAACTCCCTTGTTCTTGAACTGGACTCTGTAAATGGAAATAAACGATTTGGAAATATATGAGAGGGAGATGATGGCTCTGCCCTGTTTACCTTCTACCTACCATGCATGAAGTTAGAAGAGCTGAGAGTCAGATGGCCTAGGGAGACAGACACGGGCCCAATAGTTCAAAAGGTTGGAAGAAGCAGGGAATGCCACTGACCATGATGCTTGAGTCTACATTTAAGTGTGGGTGAAATGCAGAGGGCAAGTTCCATGTACCCCATCCTGAAGCAGAAATTCCAGTAGTGAAAACATTTAAATTCCAGAAGTCTATCTTCTTTCAGTCCACAAACGGCATTCTGACCTGGCTCCACTGTCCATGTTACCTTCAATGGAATTTTTATCCATATCCACAAGCTTCATACCATCAGAATCTTTACATTAAATACAGCTCTCCATGGGCAATCAGGTCTATAGCATAAGTTTCCATTTTCTATGCAGAAGTTCGACAAGAAATCAGATAAACCTGTTTGCCCAAATTGCTGATATAGCTAAAACGTAGAGCTGTGAAAATAAGTCTGAATTACACCTCCATCTACAGAAAGTTAAAATACTTGCTCTTTACTTACTGAAACTAAGTTCTCTTCCACGAAAGGAGTAAGCATGTGAGACCGAATGGTAACCATGATGTCACTGAAATCCAGCCCAGAAATCAAGCCACTTTTGCTTTTATCTTTCAGTGCAAAGGCTTGTCTTGCATGTTCCAATTGCAACTCCTGGAGGGAAAAAGTAGAACTAGGGCATTAAGTTGGCTGAAGCACGTCCCTAGAGTATGTTCTGGGAAGGAAGGGCAATCTCCCGCACATGCACTTACCACAGAAATGAACCATGTGTACAGCTCTGAATTTACAACAAAGCTTTTGCTTTCTTTTAAGAAACATGTTTTCTTGAAATGCACCATATTTTACTTCTCAGGAAAAAGAATGAATCAGAGCATGACAATAAAGAAAAGTGATGACAAAAGAACCTTCAGATTCTTTATTTGAAAAGTTTTCAGCACTTGACGAGATGAGAACTTGAATAATAAAGTGGTGTTTACTAACAGCAAAAACAAAAGTTTTCATCACTGAAAACGGAGTATAATGTTTTTACTGCTTATCTCAGCCTGTAAAATCTTCATTTATTCTCTCCTGCTTGAATGCATTCTTATTATCCAAGAGTCTTCAATTAATAGTTTAGATTCATCTTCAATTTTTCAATTTTAAATGCTGCAAGTCTCTCTCTAAATGAATTAGTAATCATTTTTCAGGCAAATTTTACAAATGAACATAGTGATGGTACAGCTGCTGTTGAAGACAGACAGTTTGGTGCTTCCTCAGAAAGATAAATACAGACCATATGGCCCAGCAATCCCACTACTAGGTATGTACCCAAAAGAATTGAAAGCAGGAAGTCAAACAGATACTTGCAAATCGATATTCATAACAGCATTATTCACAATTGCCAAAGGATGGAAGCAAACCAAGTTTCTATCAACCTATGAATGGATCAATAAAATGTGGCATAAACATACAATGGAATGTTAGTCTGCCCTAAAAAGGAATGACGTCCTGATACATGTGACAACACGGATGAACCCTGAAGACGTCATGTTGAGTGAAATAAGCCGCACACAAGAGAACAAATATTGTATGATCTCATTGATTTGAAACAATTAAAATAAGCAAACTCAAAGAGTCAGAATCTAGAATATAGATTACCAGGGGATGGGGTGGGGATAGGGAGTGGGAAATTAGGGCTTAAAATGTACATGAGTCCTGTTTGGAATAATGGAAATGTTTTGGTAATGGATGTTGGTGATGACAGCGCAGCATTGTGAACACAATTAACAGCACTGAATATATACCCAAACAAGATTAAAAGGGGGAAATGTTAGATTATATACATGGAACAGAATTAAAAAAATTTTTTAATTAAAAAAAAAAGAAATCAGATTGTAAGCACAAGTTTATTATTTAGAGATACAGAGTAAACACACTGAAAGAAACAGCTACTAGAGTTTTAAAAAGTTGCCTCTGGTGGGTAAGAAATGAGAATTGGGGGTGAAAGGCCAAAGGGGACTGATATTCTTTGTAACATGCTTAATAAAATTAAAAAGGAAAGAAGAAAAGGAAGAAGGGAAAGAGGTTCAGGGAGAAAAAATAACTATTTACACCAATATGAAAACTAAGCTCACCTGGAGAAATTGTGTGAATTCTGTGTAGTTAAGATGCTTCTTCCGGTTATGCCCAAAATGCAGTCGGATAAATTCACAGTCCCAATTAAAAGGGATATGATGATGAATAATAGTCTGTCCAAAAATTTCTTTGACATTTTCTTAAAAGGGAAAACAAAAAAAAAAACCCATTACATCTGAAATAAGTAGTCTAATCCACTGCAATGATCCTACAGAAAGAAATTAAGAGAAATTTTAAAGTCAATATCATCTGCTTCTATTAAGATTAACTGCAATTTTTTTGTGTGCCCAGAAACACATGCACAGGAACACAATTGATACAAAATATAATTTTACACTTAAGATTGTGTACCATTACATATAAGGCCATGAGAGTCTTAATTTCTCTTGATTTAATTTTAATTAGGAAGTGATTTATATCTTGCACTATAAATGGCTGCTACTTTGCATTCCAGTATAAAATCAATAGTGTTTTCCCGGTTCCTCAAGGAGTCGAATTAAGCCCTTTATCAGAAGCGTGAATACCTAAATTACAGTATAATGCAATATTTGTCATACTATGTATGGTTTGATTGAGGCTTGATTGTTACATTCACACTAACCTGAATACGTCTATTGAAGATAGGTATAAGAAATACCACCAAAAGCATATCATTAGCTCAGCAGCAAGCACCTTATTAAAAGCTTCTGATATTGTAAGAAATATGGTCTTGACACAAAGCTTCAAAACCCCCATAAAAACCATGATTAGTCTCAATTATTAAAATATTTTAAGATAAGTGAAATTAGTGATTCATTTTTAAATAAAGAAGGACTAAACACAGTACACTAACTTTAAGATAGGAACCAGTCACCCTGTGCAATGTAAAACCAAAGGAAAAAACCCTGAGGGCTGCTCTGACGGCTTGTCTTCATGCAATCGCAATGTCATTCACTTTCTTGCGCTGCTCAATACTTACTATAAAAGTCAATTCACAAATGACTGGTACTTTAACAAGCATAGACTGAGACTAATTTAGAAGCTCATGCCATAAAAAAAAAAAAAGAAAGAAAAAATGATTAACAAAGTTAAAAAAGCAGGAAGCCTATTTTACTGATGCCTTAAAACAAAATTATTTTCAAATTTAAGCCAATTTTATTAGTGGAAGGGTTTTACCATCAATAGCTATCAATTATACTAGAGAATTAGTAAATACAAGTTTCAGATTTTACAGTCTCCTCCAACTATGCTATTTTTCCTAACTTCTGCAATTCTTTGAATAAGATACTAATCTCATATCAGTATTTAATGGATTCCCTTTAGTTTTATATACCTTTTTTCTTGATAAAAGCATTACTTGCTGAGGGGCAGGGCAGTTAAGAACGCTGAACTGAATAGGCTATCAGTTTGGACTTAATAACAGTTCTAATAGGCCGCAGCAATCAGAAAAGTTGGAAGAAGGCATTGGATGTCACTGGGGAGATGGGATTCTCCTCTTTTCTTTCAAATGGAACACAGCTTTCATTTCTTTTGCCAAAATATTTCAGTTTTCAGATCATCTCAATTTATTTTCACTTTCCATAAACACAAATTAAATACATGGGTATTGTTTCTAAAAGGAAATAACTCAAGAACAATTTGGGATCCTGGTTTCTAAATAACACAAAAAAAATTATCCTTAAAGCTATGTAAAACTTCAACAAGTTGTGAAATGTATTGAAATGTGTAAGATGAGATCATTACAAAATATCCTTATGACTAAAAGTATTATGGCAGAGGAGCAAAGATATTTTTTAAGGATCCTCCTAATTAACTAGCTGCTATTTTCCCAAATTAATTAATCTGATTTATTTTTAAGGGCTAACAAAAAAAAAAAGTGTTGAACTAAAGAAGTATGAAGAAAATTGATGGAAAGCAGAATAGGGTAACAAGTTACTATATTTATTTAAGTAACATTAAGATTAATTACCTAGAGGTAAACAGAATTTATTTTAAAGGTCACAACTCCCAAAACTCAACTGTTTGATAAGAAATGTCCACATTGCTACATAGTTTCTATAATGATGGTATCAAATTGAATCTTCTTTATAGATTAGAAAATATTTGAATCTCAAGTGTGAAACTATATCAAATAAAGCCAAAGATTCAAAAGTTTTCACACTAAGAAAATCTAATTATAAATTTTTTTCTACTATCACAAAAGGTTACAATGTCTAATTTGCAATGTAGAAAAATCTCCATAATGAAAACTTTAATTAGAAATTGATTTTGTAAACTTCCTAGCTATCCCTAAATAAAAACGTATAATGTCTTTGCAACAATTAAAGTGATGGCCTAAACTGCTAATAGTAATCTTCCCAAATACTGAAGCGTCATAGTCCATGGGCATTTGATTGGACATTTCCTGCTTCTCCAGAAGCAGTCACTTAACAGCTTTGTATATGGTTTTATTACGACCATTATCACATGCCGTAGTTTATGAACACAATTTTCATTCTTTTAGGCTAGTCACAGGCTACAGCTGTGGTTACTAGGGTAACAATTTCAAACCTACTTTGGCACTCTTGAGGTATTCCACTTCCCTTCAGTTATTATTTCTACTACCCTATTGCCTAAGGCTGATTCAGGAACCTCACAGAAATAATTGGTCCAACTATTGTTTTGAAGTCCAATTCACAATCACCATTTAACCTTTACCAGGATATGCTTATCAAAAAAAATGTATCCAAAAGCTTCAGAACTGTTGGTGTCTCTTGAGTCTTTTTCTACTCTTTCTTTTCTTGACAAGCTTATACTTGGGTGAGGCAAAAGCTCTAACAGCTCTGTTCCTCCTGTCTTATCTGATTGTATTACATCTTGCCTGACGTTAAAGAAAACAGCAATAATCTCAAATATACCCAAGACATCTAACAAACTCTATGGCAAGCTGTCCCCCCAGAGAGAATCCCGTCTTTCCAGTGGCAAACAAGGGTCCCTAACTCTCATTAGCACTCCCTAGGGTGCTTCCAGTGGCCGTAGTTCTGGCTTGGATGAAAGGGATATGACAGTCACGTCTTATGGGCAGCAAGATCATGATTGAGTATTTTATCCTGGATTGGAATTGCTAAGAGAAACAGGAATCCATTCGTTTTCTGACATATAGAAAACAATAGACCACTTTTTCACTTCCTGCAGAGCATGGGCTTATGAAAGATGGCTTGCAATTCCTTTGAAAAGGGAATTGGGGCCAGAAACAAAAGTAGCCTGTCATTATGGTTCTCTTTGCTCAAAGGAGAGGAGCACAATGATTTGTAAGGAGGAGGGCAGGTAATGGCGACAACTGTGATTAAGTAAAAATGTTCACAGACGTGTAACATTAGTCAGTTTAGCTGTATCAGTCACTTATGATGATTGGACTAGAGGAAATACACATTGAGGCATATATGTAACGTAAATATGTCTTAGAGGTTTTACTTTCCCCAGCAGCCCGTACTGTCTCCCGTCTCATCCACCCTCATCCCTCCCCTGGTCCTTATGGGAGCTTCCTTCTGGTCTTGTTCACCTTTCTGCAGTACAAAATTACCTCTGACCGGGGCTGGCACTCTTCTCCAAGACTGCCACCATGCCTGTTCCATGAATGAGCCTGGAAGGAGCTGCTGTACCAACGGTGTGGCCAGAGAACTCCTCCTGTAGGTATACAAGCCATCAGCCCTGTGACACAGCCCACCTACCAGCAGCCCAACGACATCCTGATTCCAAGGATTCCAGCCCAGCAGGAGCCACTGCTTCCAACTTACAGGCTTGACACCAAACGTTTTTATTGTCGGGGAAAAAAATAATCTCAATAGTTGAGTCTCACCGGCACAGTTTTTAAAACAAAGTCAAAGAGGCTTTAGAAGGCCTTCCACCATAGGTGGGAACAATGAATATTCTTGTGTAAAACCAAACAAAACCAGTGGTGGGGCTTGTGAACACGAAGAGTTTTTAAGTGAAGGGAAGATTGGGGGAAAAGAGGAACAACTGAGAGACCAAAAAAGAAAACACAGGAAAACAAACAATAACAACAAAAAATGATCAACAAGAGAAATTTGTAGAGGAAGCCCCAACCAACATAACATGTAGACTCAGTTCATACTCTGGGCTCTACTCCCAGGTGAGTCATTAGTTTCCTCGGTGACCTCCTCAGTCTCTGGGAAGACATCATTTCTGTAGACTCTTTACCTACCTCCAAAAGGAACTACTGTACAATCGATCAACAAGAGTAGCCCTGCTGCCAAATATGTGTAAAAGCACATTTTCAGGAAAGATGAGTTTACATTTTAAAAGGATCTAGTAATATAGAATCTAGATGCTTCAACAGTCTAATACCAAGTGGCATATAAACTAATAATACCAAGTCCTTTTTTTTTTCTACCTCAAATTTAAGCTATTCTATTTGCCCTGAGTATGAACATGACCTTCTCTGCAATGTCTGCAGGCAGTACAAAGAAAGGCGTCCTAACAATTCTTTCGGATTTAATTTCAACACCTAAGTGAAGCTGTACTTCTTACTGGATGAAACCAGGGATTTATTACCATTAAAATTTCCTATTATTCCAATAGCTGCAGCTTTGTGTCTATTGAGAAAAGGTACAACAATTTTCATAACTACACGTCTATCTCTTGAACATTCTAATAGTTGCAGTGATCATGCCTAAACCACCGCCAATCTCTTCTACCCTTTAGGGGGAAAGAGCATATTTTAGAGGCACAAATGGGACAAATTTTTAGTTGCTGTATATATCAATGGTTAACCACAGTACTGAATCTAAAAGAATGCCTGCTTTTGATGATTCTAATGTTAGGAGATAAAGATAGGCCCTAGGAAAAGTTCTTTTTGGAGAGTTCCCCTTCATAGGCAGACACTTTGGAACTCAATCCTAATGGGTTTTTAACAGAGAACTTAGAACATATAACATGCCTTATACTCGTTTATTAGTGTACAGATAAGCGGTCTGCTTTTTTTTAAGAATGATTATTCGTTAAAGCAATAGGCTTATATTTTTTTAATTTGCGATAAATGCATGGCAGCTATGCATATATATATGCAATAGTGCATGACAACACTATGTGATATAACTGGTTATCTAGGTTACTTCAATCTAATTCTATAGAACAGAAAATCCAGTACACTATGGATAATAATGAGACCAAGGCAAATTTACACTGTATCTAGTACACACCAGTCATGCAATGGCCTGGACAAGGTTCATGCCACCAGGCAGTAACGTATAAACAGGCCATTAGGGAATTATCTACAACATGCATTAGACATTCTATTAAAGGAACATCAAAAAAGAAACATCTAACTAACTGTTTATTCACTCAAACTCCAGCACCTTCTCCTGAGCTTGCACATTTGGATATGGGTTACCAAGACCTCAATGTAAGTCCTCTCTCCCAGGTGTGGGCACCTCTAACAATTAAAGACCTTGTCCAGCACTCAGCTACTGCTATTTATATAAATACTTGCAAAGATGCATAGAATTGAAGAATATAACAATGCGCCTAAAAAGCATACCTAAAAAAATTAAAGCATAGATGAGAACAATATATACAAATACACAGATAACATGTCATAATTCATGAGATACTCTACTGATGGCCTAAGAGTTTTTCTCTACCACACTGTACCTTGCATCCAATCTTCTCTCCCACATTTCTCTTCTCATATGCACAAGAGAAAACTATATTTTAAATAAGCTCCAAAGTAGAAAACATAAGGCCATTTGGTGAAAAAGTTTTGGAAGGATCTAAAGTTTCCTTTTACCTAAACATGTGTCTGTAAATACATAAGCACAATTCATTTTATTAAGAGGTACAAACATGAAAACAGCCCTTCATCACAGTTTCAAAATCCCATTAAAATAAACTCCAAGTTAATTATTTCCTTATGCAGAAATTCTGCAGTCTTGAATACATCCTGAAATAAGCAGGCCTTAGTAATCTTGTTAAATGGCATTTGTTATAAGTAAGATGTTTCAACACTTTTCTTTCTTTTATAGGATAGAAAATCAAACATTCCATTATGTTTCATTGCATTTTTTTAAATTCATTTAATTTAAGTTAAGAAAATTTGTATCAAAATAGATCCTAGGGAGCTGATTTAGCTCAGTGGTTGAGCACCAGCTTCCCACGTACAAGGTCCCAGGTTCAAGCCCCAGCCCTAATACCTAAAAAAAAAAAAAAAAAAAAAAACTTCAAAATAGGGGAGGCTGGGAGGAGAAATGAGCAAGGTCCCTAAGAATTAGGTGAGTCTCATCAAGAGGCCTGTTCAGGAACAGTGTTGAAATGGAATACAGCTTTCTCTTAATCTCTAAGAATCTCTTGTCTCTAGATTATGGAGCAGAAGAATGAAAGCAGGGCCTGGAAGGTTCTTATGTTCTTCAGGTCATACCAGGTGGTATTAAAACTAAAACTGATTTCTTTTGTTTTTAATCCTAATATAATTTTCTTGAATTCCTCACTCATAAATCATAGACTGAGGGGAAAACATAGTATCTATATAAAGTTGGGATCTAATAACTCCACACGTTCATCTGCATGAAATAAAATGTATGTAAACCACTCATGCTACTCCTACAGCCATTTTATTCTATGAATTCAACAGTAGCATGGGTTTCTATTGTTAGACTGTCAGATGAACTGACCTGAGTGACCTATTTTTTTAAAATAGAAGTTGGGTAAAGGAATAAAATGGAGGAGACACAAAGAACCATGAAACCAAGGTAGGATGGACAAAATAAATTAGAATTCAGTTTTCGGGAATCTTAATTTTTAAACAATGCACATATGACATAAGCATACGGACAGTATCACTAACTCATTTATATTGGCATTTATGTTGAATTATTTCCCAAGTATTTCTGCACCACATTTGGAAGTAAGACATGTAAGCAGTTGTGATACATAAAATGCAGCATTATTAGGAATACATGTTTAATGCTGACTGGTGAAAGGATAAAGGTTTATGCTTTAAACTACAGGATCTATGTGTTTCTGAGGAAAGTCAACATTCTTTAGGAGGCAGAATTATCAGCACTTGCTCCAGAGCAGAATGAATGCCAACATATACTCAGAAACCTACAAAACTCTGTATAGGTATTTATTTGGGGAGATCTTGTACAGAAGATAACTGGGTCAACGGGCAGAAGGAAGGAAACAATGCTAAGCTAGAAAGTGTCTGCCCAAATCAAGCGAAGGTGCCATGGTCCTTCTGAATATCCGCGTTTTTTTCCCCCCGGTTTTTTCCATGGCAGTGGTAATTCTTCCTTTGGACCGTGGACATCTTCCTAAAGGACATCTGCGTTATAATGCAAGCACCACAGTGAATAAATATTTACCAACTGTGGATGAGGGAAAGCCTGATTTCAAGGGTTTCCTACAAGCATCAGTGCCAATTCACACCAAGCAGTAGACTCAAAGTCCCTGAAAACAATACATTGTTTTACTAAAAGGCCCCATTACAGAAAATGTTAACTAATATGCTCACTAAACACACTAATTCCTGCAAAAAAGCAGCTTTACAAATTAATGCATGGCACAACACTGTGAACATAATTAACAGCACTGAATCATAAGTTTGAATGTGGCTAAAAAGGGGAAATTTCAGGTTGTATATATGTTACTAGAATAAAAATTTTTTTAAAAGAAACAACTAATACATGGTTACAAATCCTGGTTTGCACATTTGTGAGACGTCAACATGTTAGAGTTATGTACCTACCAGGAAATTAAATCAATTTCTACATCCAACTCAGATAGTAATTTTACTATTCTGGCCTTGTTTTTAAAACCAAAATTCTAAAACAGAGGTTCAGAGGAACCTCTTGCCTTAACTAATCTTGCCTTAACTCCTTCCTTTAGACCATCTTTGGTGTTTAAAGTGACATAGTGGCAATTTGCCAAAGATGTCACAGCTTTGAACCCCTTACCCTAAAGAATAAGAAGATTTCTTAAAGAATAAGGTTTCTCCTTGTTGTTCATGATCCCATTCATAAAGAATTTTGCCCTGGCTGGCCCAGAACAAGAAAATTTTACAACACCTATTTTAGGGACATGAAAGTGCCAGGGACTCAATGAGCTGAAACCAACTACTTTCCTAGATTCCTTCATTTTTGCAAAAGCCTAATGCTTTAAAGAAAATAATTGTTTTATCTGTACAACTTCTTTTAGGAAATTAATACTTCACTTATCAATTAAGGTCCTAGAGAAGCAGCCGTCTAAACTGGGTTACTAGACTTAGCAAGGAAGGGCTGGACCAGCCTCACTGACTTTACTTATCACTTATAATCTGCTTTATTCCTTACCAAATGTCACCTCTCCATTTCCACTCTTGTCAAACAATTGGAAAGCCACTATGAACATGGAATCTGGAGCACACAAAACAGATTCAAATGCCAAAAACTCTTGATAGGAGATCAACCTGCAATAAAATATAAAATGTAATTGCCTAGTAAATAAAGGGAAACAGCTTTCTCTGAGCTATAGTAACCAAAAATTAATGAAAAGAAGTTCCTCTTTTTAGAAGATTCCAGATAATAAATCAATAAAGAAGGAATGACAGAATTAAAATAGTACACTTTTGTGAACCCCAAGCAAATTAATGGATCTAGGCAATAATCAACACCTCTAATATCATGAAAATAGAGATAGCCAGACCAAAGATAATTATACCTGAATCTGATCAAGCCTCTAGTCAGGGTTTTTCAACCTCAGCACTTTTGTCATATTGGACCAGATAGTTCCTTACTGTGGGGGCCTCATTTGCATTGTAGCATATTTTTTAGCAGTATCCCTGGTCTCTACCCACTGGATGCCAATAGCACCCTTCAGTTATAACAACCAAAAAGGTCTCCAGACATTGCCAAATGCCCCCTGGGGAGTGAAATTGCCACCAATGAGAATCACTGCTCTGGATAAATTACGACTTTACAGAAAATACAAGGGATAAAGGAAATTGCTAAACCCCATCAAGGGAGCACAATCAGAAAAAAAATGCAGACTATAGGGAACCATAGAACAAGCATCCTAAAGTGGCAAGAAAACAATTTTTCAGGAAGGGAAATCTTGATTTTAAAAAACCTTGATTTTAAAAAACCAACGAGATATAGCAATTACTTGCAATACACAGACCTTATTTAGAGTTTAATTAAAACAGTTTATTTTATTTATTTATTTATAAGACCAAATTGGGGATAACAGCACATTAAAAGGAACATACACGATGACCAAAGGGGATTTATCCCAGGTGGTTCAACAAAAGAAAATCAATCAATACAATATACCACATTAAGAGAATGAAGGAAGGAAACCACACGATCGACTAATTAATGCAGAGAAGCCATTTAACAAAACCCAGTACCCTTTCTTGATAAAAATATTGAAAAAAAAAAAAAACTAGGAATAAAAGGGAATTTCCTCAATATGGCAAAAGGCATGCATAAAATACGGACAGCAAACATCAAATTACAACAGAAAGAGTAACGTTATTTCTATTTGCACATGGCATGAGCCTATATATAGAAAATCCCCAAGAATCCACAAGAAACCTACTAGAGCTAATAAATGAATTCTGCAAAGTAGCAGGGTAAGATCAACACGCAAAATTCAGTTGTTTTTCTACAGACCAGCAATGAACAATATGAAAAGGAAAGCAAGAAAACAATTCCATTTACAACAGCATCTGAAAGAATAAAATACCCAGGAATAAATCTAAGCAAGGATGTAAAACACATATACACTGAAAACTGCAAAACACTGCTGAAAGGAATTAAATAAGACCTAAATTATTAGAAGCACATCATGTGTTCATGGTTTGAAAGACTTCACATTGTTAAGATGCCAATAGTACCCAAAGAGATTTACAGGGTCAATACAATTCTGATAAAAATTCCAGCAGTTTTTGTTGCAGAAATGCAAAAGTCAATCATTAAATTTACATAGAAGGGTAAAGGGCCCAAAGTAGTCAAAACCATTTTGTAAAAGAACAAAGTTAGAGGAAATCACATTTCCTGATTTCAAAACTTATTAAAAAGCTACAGTAATCAAAATAATTTGTTACTGGCATAAGGACAAATAGACTTGTAGAATACAGAGTTCAGAAGTGAACTCATATATACAGCTACTTGATTTTTAACAAGGTAAAAAGTCTACTCAATGAGAAAAGAATACTCATGTCAACACATGGTGCTGGGATATCTGGATACCTACGTGCAAAAGTATGAGGGCAGAACCCTACCTCATGCCATATATAAAAATTAACTCAAAAATGGATCAGTGACCTAAAGATAAAAGATAAAGCCATAAAAGTCTTAGAAGAAAACATTGGGAAAAATCTTCAAGACCTTTTATTAGCCAATGAATTCAATTGTATACCAAAATCAGGAGAGGGGGAGAGAGGGGGAGAGAGGGGGAGGGGGGGGGAGAGAGAGAGAGAGAGAGAGAGAGAGAGAGAGAGAGAGAGAGAGAGAGAGAGAGAGAGAGAGAGAGAGAGAGAAGAAAGAAAGAGAAAAGAAAGAAAGAGAAAAGAAAAGAAAAGAAAAAAATCACACATTAAGGAAAGAAGTTATTGATGTGCAAAATTAGGACGTGTGGGGAGTGGGGCATATGGGAATCTCCTATATTTTTTTAAGGTAATATTTTGTGTGATCTATGTATCTTTTAAAGATAAATTTTAAAATATATATTTTAAAAATGAAGAGAACCAGATAAGATAAATAAGAAGACTAATATAACCAAACAACTCACAGCATGGGAAAAAATATCTGGAAACCACATATCTGATAAGGGTTTAATATCCAGAATATGTAAGGAACTCTTACAAGTCAACAAAAAGAAGGAAAAGCAACCCAATTTAAAAACAGGCAAAGGACTTGAACAGACATTTCTCCAAAGATGATATACAAATGGACAAAAAGCACGTGTAAAGATACATTTAGAGAAATGCAAATTAAAATCAAATAGTGGAAGCATATGTGACTCAAGTAATTGAGCTCCCATCTACCACATGGGAGGTCCCAGGTTCAGTTCCCAGTGCCTCCTGGAGAAGGGGAGCAAGACAGTGAGCTGTTGCAATGGGCAGGTGTGGTGAGCTGATGCAATAAGATGATACAACAAGAAGACATGAAGAGGAAGGACAATGAAAGACACAACAAAGCAGAGAGCTAAGTGGCTCAAGTGATTGAGTGCCTCTCTCTCACACAGGAGGTCCCAGTTTCAGCTCCTTGTGCCTCTTAGACAGATGACAAGCAAACACAGAGAGCACACAGTGAATGGACAGAGAAGCAGACAGTGAATACAAACAACAAGGGGGAAAGAATAAAATAAATCTTAAAAAAAAAAATCAAATAGGATATCATTTGACATATACTAGGATGGATTTTTTTAATATACAAAATGGAAAATAAGTGTCAGTGAGGATGCAGAGAAATAGGAATCCTCTTATTTACTGGTGGGAATATAAAACAGTACAGCTGTTGTGGAAAACAGTTTGGTAGTTCCTCAAGAAGTAAAACATAGAATTATCAAATGATCTGATAATCCTGCTCCTAGTGTATACCTAAAAGAACTGAAAACAGGAACTTGAACAGATTTTATACAATGTTCATAGCAACAATATATATACAATAGTCAAAAGGTGTATGGATGTATGGGTAAACCATCACCAGATATACGGATAAACAAAATACATATATATATATACATAAGTGTATATACAATGAGATATTATTCACTATAAAAAGGAATGAAGTCCTGATATATACAACAACATGGATGAACCTTGAAGACATTATGTTGACTGAAATAAGCCAAAGGACAAATAGTATATGATTCTATTTATATGAAATATCTAGAAAAAGCAAATTCATAGAGACAGAAAGTAGATTAGAGGTTACCAGGGGTTGGGGAGAAAGAGAATGAGGAGTTGTTGCTTAATGAGTACAGACTTTCTGCTTGTGGTGTTAAAAAAGTTTTCTAACTGGATGGTGGTGATAGAGCAACACTGTAATTATTGTTACTGAATGAAAACCTTCAAAATAGCTAAAGTGGCAAATTTTGTTATATATGTTAACACAATACAAATGTGGGGAAAAAAAGCAGCACCAAACCAAAGGTCACCTTGATTTTCTCCTATGTCATCATCCAGAAGTTTTACAGTTTTGCATTTTAAATTTAGTTCTATGATCCATTTTGAATTAATTTTGTGAAAGATATAGGTCAATGTCTACATTTATTTTTTGCATATGGATGTTGTTGTTCCAGATACATTTATTGAAAAGACTATTTTTCTTCACTGAATTGTCTTTGCTCCTTTGTTAAAGATTGGTTGACTGTATTTTTGAGGGTCTACTTCCAGATTCGCTGTTCTGTTCCATTGATTACATGTCTATTTTTGGTGCCAATTCCATACTGTCTTGATTCTTGCAGGTTTACATTAAATCTATAAGTTGAATAGTTTCAGTCCTCCAACTTTGTTCTTCTTTAGTACTGTGTTGGTTATTCTGGGTCTTTTATTTTTCCATATCAACTTCTAGATTGAGTCTGTCAATATCCTAAAATAATTTGCCAGGATTTTGTTTGGGATTGCATGGAATATATAGATCAAGTTGGGAAGAACTGACATCTTAACAATATTGTCTTCCTTTCCATAAACATGGAATATCTATTTATTTAGATCTTCTTTGATGCAAGTGTACAAAGATCTGCTTGTTAGTCAGCCTATTTTTCTTCTTCAAATGGAAACTGGATGAAAGATATACTATAGATAATCCCTGTAACAGTTAACATAATAATCAATACTTGACAATTAAGGGAAGATTAGTTTCTTAGGAAAATCATCATACTGAAGATAAACAAATCCACGAAAAGAAAAACAGCCAATTTTGAAACAAGCATATTTACAAGTAAGAAAAACGTAAAACTCCTGATCTCCTAAAATGAGTCTCCTAACCTTGCCACATCCATTCTCAATGGTGACAACTTGCAAGTTTCCTAATCAGTGTCCTGAGTCCTCTAGTCTTCCTCCAGTCTATTTTCCAAGCTGCTGCTTGAGAGATTTTTGCAAACGCAAATTTTACCATGTCACTTATTTATTTAAAACCTTTTACCTATTCAGTAGTCACCCTTGAGACAGAATGAGCAGATGTCCTGCTTAATTATTAGCAGTGCTCCCTTTTATATTCAAGTGGCCCAGTTTGGTCAACACATTTATATTCACCTATCTAAAAGAATCCTAAATTTGGCATCTAGACCCACACTGTCTGACCTCTGCACACCAACCACTTGCTCTCTCAACTCCAGCCTAGTCACTGGTCTCTCTCCACTCCTATGACAAACCATCTTCTTTTCATTCAGGGCCATCACACTCAGGCAGTTTATTCTCCTTGGAACGACTCTAACACTTCCAAACATTTGCCCATTTAATTTGCACCCAATCATCCTCTCGAGGAAGCCATCGCTGAGCCCTTAGATGACTTCTTTTTCCCTTATCATACACCCTTACAGCAACACACTGTACTTTTTCAGTACCTTTTGTATAATTTTTATTAAAAATAGTAAATGGTATAATTCATTGTTTAAAAACGAATTGTCCTGCCGTAATATAGATTTATCATGGAGCCCTGAACTGAACAAACTTGACCCAGTGTGTACTCCAACATATAATCTCGAATAAACTCAATTTAGAGAGATGTTTCCCAATACAATATTAGCCAAATGACTTCGTATTTTACTTCCATTTTATGTCCCCATTCACCTAAAAATATTTTATATACAAAGTTGCATTTTCTATTACTTAAAACACTTTGAAATATGTTTAAATTACACAATTACATTATCCAAAGCATGCGTGCTATGGTGTTTGCCATTCATTGAGGGAAAGGCTTTGTGATGTTGTCATTCAGGACACTGAAGACTATACTCTCACCATCCTCATGCTAAAGAATCCTTGGTAAAATTAGGAGCTTAAGTGCCTAATGAATCTTAGAAAGGAAATTCCAATAAAGAAAAACTGTTTAACAGGCTACATGCCATCCTACACATACGCAATGGAACTAAAAATTATAATACAACTATAAAATGTGGTTATCATTCCACAAATTATAGTATAGTAAAAACATCAAATGAAATAAAAACATTTCAGGTATCAAAATAACCATCTATACTGTGTTAAATAGCAATAGCAAATAAAAACTCAGAATAAAAATTAAAGATTGAAAAGTTGGAGGTCCCACTCCAATTAAGATGATGGAGTGAGCTGCTTCAGAGCTCTGTTCCCTAATAGAAACTTTGAGCAATCAGCAAGAACTGGCAGAAACGGCTTTTTCAAAGCTCCAGAAAACAGTTAAATGACTGCAATAGCTGAGAAAACGCTGAGTCAAGAAAAGGGCTACTTAAAAGCAATAGGATCTCCAGGAGCCCTGGCTGGCCATTCCCCCACACCTCACCAGCTCAGCACTGAGCCAGCAATGCTTCCAGTGTAGACCCCTGGTCCCAGTTCCAGAGGGAGCAAAGTAACCTTTAGGCACATACTGGGAGCACATAAGCCCGGTCCAAACTGTCTGGTAAGGATCTGAAGGACTGAACCAGGACACTTGTTGCATACTCACTATCCCCGAACTGAACCTGAATGCAAAGTGCATTCTGAAGGCAGAATACAGAGCTATCCAACAGAATACTGTGGGAAAGCAATAAAGTGGCTGTCTGGGGCAAGGGATTGCTAGCCATTGCAGTACCTAGGACCATGAGGAAACTGTGTGATAATGAAGAGGGACATTCATACCTGTTGTAAATGGGGGATTTCCTAGGACTATATGTGTGTGCCCAAGACAAGAAACATGTACAGAAAGGATGAACTCAGCCCCTATATTTCAGCCTCAAGCTATTCTATAAACTCATCATATAGATAAACACGGAAGGAGAGCATTCACACAGGTTAATACAGAAAGACTATAAAAGGTGTTTCCTTTTTTTCCTTTTCTGTTGTTTTATTGTTCCTGTTGCTGATATTGTTATTAGATCCTCACACTCAAGGAAAGCTCTCAGAACAGTAGCTGGATACAAACTTAAGAAACAGATGCCTCAGAGTCTAAATTTCAGTGATAACACATTAAAATATCAAAATATCCAGGTTTCAGCAAAAGATTACAAAGCATACAAAGAAAGAGGAAGTGATGGCCCAGGCAAAGGAGAAAATTAAAGCAGTGTAAACCATCAGTGAAGGGGTCCGAACTGGGACATTCCACACAAAGACTTTTAAAAATGGTTCTAAATACACTCAAAGAGCTCGAGGAAACCATAGACAAAGAGACAAATCAAGAAAATGATAAATGAACACAAAAGGTAATCTCAATAGAAAGAGGGAAATTATGAGAAGGAACCAAACTGAGCTGAAGGCCAGCCACCAAAATTTAAAATTCCCTAGAGGATCTCAATAGCAGATTGGCGAGAGCAAAAGAAAGAATCAGTGAATTAGGAGATAATTCAATTGAATTCACCCAGTTTGAGGAACAGAAAGATGAAAGAATGAAGAAAAGTGAACAGAGCCTGAGAAACCTGTGGGACACTATCAACTGTATCTCTGCATGCACTGTAGGAATACCAGAATAAGAAGAGAGAGAAAGGGTCACAGAGAATATTCAAAAAAATAATGACTGAAAACTTCCAAATTTAATGAAATGCATACATATATACATCCCAGACACACAATGAATGTCAAAGAGGATAAATCCAAATAGAATCACACTGTGCCATATTATAATCAAACTGTCAAATGCCAAAGACAAAGAGAGACTCAAAGAAAAAAGCAAAATGTCATATATGAGGAGGACACAATAAGATTAAGTGCCAATTTCTCATCAGACACCACTGAGGAAAGAGAGCAGTGGGATGACATATTTAAGGTGCTGAATTGCCAACCAAGAATTCTGTATCCAGCAAAACTGTCTATCAAAAACGAGGGAGAGGGAGGCGGCCTTGGCCCAGCAGTTAGGGCTTCCGTCTACCACATGGGAGGTCTGCGGTTCAAACCCCAGGCCTCCTTGACCTGTGTGCAGCTGGCCCATGTGCAGTGCTGATGCGCGCAAGGAGTGCCGTGCCACGCAGGGGTGTCCCCCGTGTAGGGGAGCCCCACTCGCAAGGAGTGCGCCCCGTAAGGAGAGCCACCCAGTACAAAAGAAAGTGCAGCCTGCCCAGGAATGGTGCTGCACACACGGAGAGCTGACACAGCAAGATGACACAGCAAGATGATGCAACAAAAAAAAGAAACACAGATTCTTGTGCCGCTGCAGCAACAGAAGCGGACAAAGAAGATGCAGCAAATAGACACAGAGAACAGACAATTGGGGTGGGGGGGAAGGGGAGAGAAATAAATAAATAAATAAATAAATAAATATTTTTTAAAAAAATGACGGAGAAGGAACAGATATAGCTCAAATGGTTGAGCACCTGCTTCCCATATACAAGGACCTGGGTTCAATCTCTGTTACCTCCTAAAACAAACAAACAAGCAAACAATTGAAAGGCCAAGTCAGGGAAGCTAGTGTAGCTCAGTGGTTGAGCACCAGCTTCCCATATACAAGGTCCCAGGTTCAAACTCCCAGCCGCAATACCTCAAAAAAAAAAAAAAAGGAAACATTAAGACATTCCCAGAAAAACGAAAGCTGAAGGAGTTTGTTACCGCTAGACTGACACTATATGAGATGCTAAAGAAAATTCTGCATGTTGAAAAGAAGGGACAATAGACAATAGAGTGAAGATGCATGACAAAATAATGATCACTGATAAGGGTAACAACATGGGTAAATATAAATGCCAATACCTGTATTTTTGGTTTGTAACTCCACTTTTTACTTCCTCAGGATGTAAAAAGCAAATGCACAAAATCAATGGTTTGGGACTCAAAATGTATAAACATGCAATTTATGACAAGAACTACTTAAAAGTGGGAAGATAAAGGGATATAAACAGGGAAACGGACTTTGGCCCAGTGGTTCGGGCGTCCGTCTACCATATGGGAGGTCCGCGGTTCAAACCCCGGGCCTCCTTGACCCGTGTGGAGCTGGCCATGTGCAGTGCTGATGCGCGCAAGGAGTGCCGTGCCACGCAAGGGTGTCCCCCGCGTGGGGGAGCCCCACGTGCAAGGAGTGCGCCCATAAGGAGAGCCGCCCAGCGTGAAAGAAAGTGCAGCCTGCCCAGGAATGGCGCCGCCCACACTTCCCGTGCCGCTGACGACAACAGAAGCGGACAAAGAAACAAGACGCAGCAAATAGACACCAAGAACAGACAACCAGGGGAGGGGGGGAATTAAATAAATAAATAAAATCTTTAAAAAAAAAAAAAAAGGGATATAAACATAGTCTGTGAATACTATTAAAGTTAAGTTGGTATATATGCAAATGAGATTGTCACAGATTTAGGATGTTAAATTTAAGCCCCATAGAAACTACAAAGAATAAATCAGAGAATATGCAAGCTCATAGAGACTGAAATTAGAATACAGGTTGCCAGGCATGGGGGGCAGGGAGAATGGAGAGTTAATGCATAGTGGGTGTAGGGGTTTTGATTGAGGACACGGGAAGGTTTGTATTGTATGTATGTTCCCACAATTTTTAAAAAAGAATGAACAACTAAAGAAAAAATGACAATTAAATGCAGTATGTGATTCTGGACAGGATCTATCAAGAAGAAAAGGCTCAAAAGGACATTATATGGACATTTAAAAATGGAATATAGACTATAAGCTTAAATCAATGTTAAATTCTATGAATTTTATAACTGCACTTAAGATAGTTACATAAGAAAATAGCCTTGTCCTTAGGAAATGTACATGGAAGTATTATATATTAAAGGAGTGTGTTATTGACATTCTACAGTCAGGTGTTCAGGAAATGGATTGATAAACAGAGAGATACATGGACTGGAAGACTGATGGATAAATAGAATGGCATGGCAAATGTCACAAAATGTTAAAGTTGGTGGATCTGGAGATCTGCAGGGATGAGAATATGTTGGAGTTCTCTGAGGGACATGTATTATTTTTGTAACTCTCCTGTAAGTTTGAAAGTATTTCAAATTAAGTTTATAATTTTAGAAAAACTAAAGGAGACCAATGGTACAGATACATCTTAAAGTATGAGAATGTATAACAGAGTTGTGATCTTGGGAGAAGCTAGAGAAGACCTTCACTTTCAACAGTATACATTTCTGAAATGTTTGAATTTTTTATAATGAAGAATTATCAGCTTTTTTTTATTATAAGAATAATTTTTAAAACAAAAATTTTAAAAACATCTTGGTTTGCCAAAACAACAGTCTCAAGAATTAGGCATTAAATATGCTACTACTCCGAAATACAGAATGTGTAGCTTTAATGAACATTTCATGCTCAATATTAAAACTTTCCTAATTTAAGAGAAGAAAGTAAAATACCTTTCCTTAACTAGCAAAGGTCATAAACTATTGGCTGAAAGACCAAATCTGGTCCACAGACTTGTTTATTTTGGCATGCAAAATACTGTATTTTTATTTGCATTAGTTGCCAACATTTTGATATTATAAGATTTCACATAAATATTCAATTTTCTAGATTCTCTTGATCAACTATGAGCTCGGGTAACATCAAGTTTCTGGTCCCAAGTAGCACCTGGACCTAAGCAGAGACTGCATCCTTTAAAGAGACCAGAGCTCATCAGTTTTCAACAATCTACCCAGCCCCTGTGGATCTGAGACTCTTGTTGAAACTAAGCAACTCTTTTTTTAAAAAATATGATGTCTATGAAGTCTATGGACTTTATTAAACATCTACATTTTGTCTATTAGTATGTTCAGAATTGCAAATCAGATAATCATGCAAACATAGAGCTAAAAGAATCCTTAGAAAGTTCAAATAAGTCCAGTATCCTGCTCAAAGACAGTCAGCAAGTCAATGGGTCTAGTCAAAAACCTCCAACTCCTGCCTAGTCCACTGTTTTCCCACTACTGTATACCTCCCTGCCTCCCCCAATTTAATTTATCCCACGAAGGCCATAACTAAAAGTATTATAGGAGAAAAACAGAGAGGGTATCTGGTAGCTATAGTAGGTAAACCGTTAACATTAAAAGGAATTGGAGGAAATAATCAGCCTTCATTTAAGAGTTACCTTTGTTACAGAGGGTGACTTATTTAAAGAAAGAGAGGTCAATTAAGAAAACACACAAAAGCATCAGAAACTAAAATATAAGTCACCTGAGGTTACCCAGGTGTGTACATTTGTCAAAACTCAGCAAATGTACCTTTAAGATTTATGGTGTTAGGAGCCACTGGGCACGTCCCTCCCACATGGGAGGTGCCGGGTTTGGTTCCTAGTGCCTCTTAAAAAGAAGACGCGCACACAATAAACAGACACGGAGAGCAGACAGCAAGTGCAGAACAACAAAGGGGGAGAGAAAGAAATAATCTTTTTTAAAAAATGGTGTTCATTATGTGTAAATGTTACATCTAGAGAAAAAAACTGAAAACAAATATTGACTACTAGTTAATAATATTCACATTGAAATATTTAAGAACTTTTATCAATGTCTGCAATTTACTTTGAAATGTGTCAAAACAAGATGAAATGATGGAAGGATAAAGAAACAGATGGATAAAAATGTGGAAAATCAAACATAGTAAGATGTTAATGGTAGATTATATGATGGGTTTATGGGCATTCACTGTAAAATTCTTTCAACTTTTGGGATTTTTCATTAAAAAAATGTTGGGGGATAGGGACTAGGCCACGTGACAGTCTCTCTGATATGCTCCTTATCTATTTTTCAACCACAGGCATTTTATATCACATTATAATATAACAATACTGCCCAGAAAGCAAAGAAACAGTCTTCTTAAATATTAACATAATGCAAACAGGTTCCAGAGCAATTTTTAAAGCTCCTTTTTCCTTTATCTTGATATGGATTCCCCTATAAATAAAAGAGTCCAATCAAATCTTTAGTATAACAATTGCAAACCACAAACAACTATGGATTTAAGAAGCCATTGCTTACTCATACCTTAACAAATAATTTGTTTTTTTAAAATGGGGATGAAGGAAAACTTTCACTTTTTATCATATGCTATGCTGCAGTCTGACTTTTTATAAAGATCACATATTAATGTTACATTGTTTTAAAATAATATTTTATAATTTATGTTTAATTTTTTTCTTTGACTTCCTCTTTTAATTTACTGAGGGGAACTAATCAAATTCCAAAGATAATATGCTAATTTTGCAATTTTTTCTTTTTTTTATTTCTCTTTTACGATTTTTAAAACAGGCAAGATTTCTGCATAAGTTTCTTCTATAATGCATTTGGAACATTAAAGAAAAAAATTGTGAAAAATAAAAAAGAGGAAAACTATAGTTTTCCATATAATAGAATAGGAATAGAACCTCTAGATGAAATTCTGACTGGGACTAAATATAGAAACTATGGTTATAGTTATAGTTTCAAAGAAAGCAATTGTCTAAATATTTTAGATTCAGATCACACAATAATAGTTCCAGAGATCTGTATCTAATGTACAAAATCATTTAGCTTTTTTATTATACAACCAGAACTTCAAAGCTTAAGATACAATCATATAAATAATACTTGGCTAATGACTTTAACTTTTAGACAACCCATCATGCTATTTATAACATATAATCCTGCTTTTACATGGCCCTCCACACACCTGTATCAAAACATTCCTGTTTAATCTACTATCTATTGGAGAGACGAGGGTAAGGAGGAGAGAAGGGCAATTTATATTCTTGGAAATATGGGAGAGAGAAACCAGAAGGACATGTTACTGACCATTCCTAAACCAGCTTCTCCTACACACTTAACCAAACTACTTAAACTTGTCTGTACAACTTCTACTAATTCAGATATGGTCTTGTGTTATTATAAGCAATATTACATGGTGCTATTTCAAGTTATATAACTATAGGACTCATCATCAAGAAACTACACTAGAACTAAGGAACATAATTTGGGGATGGAAAAAATGTGCCAAGTGAATTATTCCAATCTCCATCACTGCCTTGGATAAAGGAGTGGGAATCAGAAGGAAGGTGGAGAGAGAATGTTTTCTGAAAAATGAGTATAAGGCTCCAATCAAGACAGTGGAATGAGTCACTACAGGTTCCATTCTCAGGCAGAAGCTTTGAACAGCCAGCAAGAACTGGCAGAAACAGTTTTCTCAAAATTCCAGAAAACAGTTAAAGGACTATAGTAGCAAGGTAAGCACTACATCAAGAAAAAAAAAAAGAAAACACAACAAGCAGACAACAAGCAAAAACAAACAAGCAGGGAGTAGATGTGGCTCAAGCAGTTGAGCGCCTGTGTCCCACATGGGAGGTCCCAGTTTCAGTTCCAGGCACCTCCTAAAGAAAAAACAAAGAGCAAAAAACAATGAGCAGACAACAAGCAAAAACAACATGCAGACAATGAGCATAAGGCGCAAAAAAAAAACAACAATGATTCAGAGAACAAGCAAAAACAACAAGCTGACAATGAGCAAACAACAAGCAAACAGAGGCAGTCAAAAAGAAAATAAATAAATAAATAAAAACAGGGAAGCGGATGTGGCTCAGGCGACTAGGCTCCTGCCCACCACATGGGAGGTCACTGGTTTGGGTCCCCATGCCTCCTAAAGAAGACAGTGAGCACGACAGGCAAGCTGACACAACAAGAGACACAGTAAGAAAAGAACATAACGGGAGACACAACAAAGCAGGGAGCACAGGCTCCCAGTGCCTCCTAAAGAAGACAGAGAGCTGACACAAAGGATAGGTACAGCAAGCTGACACAACAAGATGATACAACAAGAGATATGGGAAGTTAAAAAAAGAATGAATAAAATGAAAAAACAAAATGAGAGACACAACAAAGCAGGGAGCAGAGGTGGCTCTAGTGATTAGGTACCTCCCTCCCATATCGGAGGTTCTGGGTCCAGCTCCTGAACACTCCTAAAGAAACAAGGAAGACAAACAGACTCAGCAAATGAAAAACAAAAGGGGGTGGGGAGAAATAAATAAATTAAATAAATCTTTAAATAAATAAAAATTTAAAAGTAGTAGTATCTTCATGGTGCCCTGACTGGCCCCTCCCTCACGCCTCAACAACGTTGCATGGAGCTGGCCCACATTCCCAGTGCGCATCCATGGTCTTGATTCTAAACAAAGCACAGTAACCCTGATGCACATACTAGGAGCATGGTGTCTGTCCCAATCTGTCTGGTGGTGGCCTGAGGGACTGCATGCACAAAGCAGCTCACAGAGTACTCTTAAGAGAAAGCAGTAGAAAATCAGTCAAGTCATACTTTCTGGGGCAAGGGATTGCTGGCTATAGGATATACAGTGCAGTTCCCAGGACCACGAGCAACAATTTCCAAGGGAAGAGAGGACATTCATATCCAATAAGCAGGGAATTCTGAGGGCCACACATGCATGCCCAAAATAAGACATATATCTAGAAAGGATCAGAGTAGCCCATAAACTTTGGCCTCAAGCTATTCTTTAAACTCACTGTAAAGATAAGCTCTGGAGGAGAGCACCTGCACAGCTCAATCTGGAAAGACCGGAAAGGGGACATATTTTTCTCATTGGTTTTTTTTGTTGTTACTGTTAGCTCTGGACATTCAAGGAAAGCTCTTTTATAACACTAGCTGAATACAAATTTAAGTAGCAGACACTTCAAAGTCTAAATTCCAGCAATAACACATTAAAATATCAGAATGCCCAGGCTTTGACAAAATAATACAAGCATACAAAGAAGCAGGAAGGAAGGCGTAGGCGAAGGAAGAAAGTAAAATAGTACAAACCATCAATGAGAAGGATTAGACCTGGGACATACCAGACAAGGACTTTTAAAAAGTGATCCTAAATATGCTCTAAGAGCTCAAGAAAAACATGGAGAAAGAGCTAAAGGAATTCAGGAAAACAATAGATGAACACAAAGAGAATATCAATAGAGAGGTGGACATTATGAAAAGGAACCAGAGATGAAGACCACAGTCACAGAAACTAAAAATTCCCTAGAGGGGTTGAAAAGCAGACTGGATCTGGCAGGAGAAAGATTTAGTAAACTTGAAGATAAGACAATTGAAATCATCCAGTCTGAGGAACAGAAAGATAAAAGAACAAAGAAAGGTGAAAGAAGACTGAGGAAACTGTGGGCCACCACTGAGAGTACCAATATACACACTGTAGGAGCCCCAGAAGAGGAGAAAGAGAGAAAGGGGTAGAGAAGATAATAAACAAAACAACGGCTGAAAACTTGCCAGATTTAATGAAAGACATAAATATACACAGCCAAGAAACTCAACGAATGACAAACAGGATAAACCCAGATAGACCCACACCACACCATGTTATAATCACACTATCAAATACCAAAGCTAGAGAATTCTGACAGCCACAAGAGAGAAGCAATGTGTCACATATAAGCAAGAGTCAAAAGATTAAATGCCAACTTCTCATCAGAAACCATGGTACAAGAAGGCAGTAGGAAACTTAAAGTGCTGAAAAATTGCCAACCAAGAATTCTGCATCCAGAACTATCTTTCAAAAATGAGGCAGACATTAAGACATTCCCAGATATGAAAGCACATAGGATTTGTAATTAGTAGTGCTAACATGTGGGTATGCTAGTGTTTGCTCTCTGTGTTTTTTTTCTTTTTTTTCTTTTTTTTTAAGATTTATTTATTTATTTAATTCCCCCCCCCCTCCCCTGGTTGTCTGTTCTTGGTGTCTATTTGCTGCGTCTTGTTTCTTTGTCCGCTTTCTGTTGTCGTCAGCGGCACGGGAAGTGTGGGCGGCGCCATTCCTGGGCAGGCTGCTCTTTCTTTTCACGCTGGGCGCTTTCCTCACGGGCGCACTCCTTGCGCGTGGGGCTCCCCCACACGGGGGACACCCTTGCGTGGCACGGCACTCCTTGCGCGCATCAGCACTGCACATGGGCCAGCTCCACACGGGTCAAGGAGGTCCAGGGTTTGAACCACGGACCTCCCATATGGTAGACGGACGCCCTAACCACTGGGCCAAAGTCCGTTTCCCTTTCCTTTTTTTAATAGAGTAATGAAAATGCTCCAATATTGATTGAAGTAATGAATGCACAACTCTGTGATTATACCAAATGCCACTGATGATACACTTTAGATAAACTGCATGGTTTATGAACAATAAAAATAATAATAATAGGATGCATTAAGGGAAAATACACAAAATGTAAGATATAGAATATATTTACTAGTAATAACTTTGACGACGCTCTTTTATCATTTGTTACAAATGTTTCACAACAATGCAAGGTATTAGTGGTGGAGTGAGGTATGGAAGCCTGTATGATGTTATGCATGTTGGTTTTATAAATTCACAACTTTTACTATACACTTAATATTTTCTTTTTGGGTTTTTTTTTTAGATTTATTTTTTTATTTATTTCTCTCCCCTTCCCCCACCCCCCTCCCCAGTTGTCTGCTCTCTGTGTCCATTTGCTGCATGTTCTTCGTCCACTTCTGTTGTTTTCAGCGGCTCGGGAATCTGTGTCTCTTTTTGTTGCATCATCTTGCTGTGTCAACTCTCCATGTGTGCGGCGCCATTCTTGGGCAGGCTGTACTTTCTTTCGCGCTGGGCGGCTCTCCTTACAGGGCGCACTCCTTGTGCATGGGGCTCCCCTATGCGGGGGACACCCCTGTGTGGCATGGCACTCCTTGTGCACATCAGCACTGCACATGGGCCAGCTCCACACGGAGCAAGGAGGCCCGGGGTTTGAACCGCGGACCTCCCATGTAGTAGACGGACACCCTATCCACTGGGCCAAGTCCGCTTCCCTATACACTTAATGTTTATGTATGTTCATATATAAATGACATACTTCAATAAATTTTTTAAATGGTAAAAAAAAAAAGACATTCCCAGATACAAAAGCTAAGGGACTTCGTCACCACTAGACCGGCCCTACAAGCAATACTAAAGGGAGTTCTGCAGGTTGAAAGGAAATGACACTGGACAACTGACTGAAGCCACATAAAAAAATAAAAGATCTCTAGTAAAGATACTGACATGACTAAATATAAAAACTAATACTACTGTATTTTTAATTTGTAATGATGCTTTTTACTTCCTACAGGATCTAAAAGGCAAATGCATAAAATGCAATGATGAATCAATGGTTTTGGACTCATAATGTATAAACAAGTAATTTGTGACAAGAACCACACAAAGATAGGGGAACAAAGGGGTATAGGAATATAGTTTATGCATGTTATTGAAGGTGTTAAGTTAGTACCAAAGCAAACAAAATTGTTATAGATTTAAGATGTTAAATTTAAGCTCCATGGTAACCACAAAGAAAATATCAGAGAAAATGCAAACTCATAGACAGAAAGTAAAGTACAGGTTACTGGGGGGAAGGGACAGGGAAAATGGGGAATTAATTCAAAATGAGTATAAGGTTTCTGTTTGAGGTGAAGGGAAAGTTCCAGTAATGGATAGTGGTGACAGTTACTGCAACATTGTAAATGTGATTAATCCCACTGAATGGTAAGCTTGGTGGGGTTGGGATGGGAAGATTTAGATGCATATATGTTTCCAAAATTTAAAAATAAGAAACAGAAACTAAAAAGATAAAGACAATTGAAGCAATACATGATACTGGATGAGATTTGAGAATAGAGGAGGAAAGGCTCTAAAGGACATTATTGGGACATAAGATAAAATTGGAATACAGAATGTAATCTTTATACCAATGTTAAATTTCATGAACTTGATAACTGCACTTCAGGTGATTACATAACTGAATATCCTTGTCAAAGGAAATGTATGTGGAAATATTGTGTTCAACGGTTATGCTGTGTGCAAACTGCTCTCAAATGTTCAAAAGATAGAAAAATAGAAAAAAGAAAAAAAGGAGAGAAAAAAGAGAGGGAGAAAGAAAAGAGAAAGAGAGATGGCAAAAGTTAAAAAGGTTAAAATTGATTGATTGGGGTATCTGGGGGTGGGGCGGATATATGTTGGAGTTACCTGTATGGGGTTTGTCTTATTTTTACAACTGTCCTATAAGATTGAAAATATTTTAAAATGAAAAGTGTTTTTTTTTCAAGTATTTTTAAAAAGTGGGCTAAAAATTAAGAGAGCTAGCTGTGTGTTATTGGGCAAATGAGTCAACCACTCTGGACCTCATTTTCCCTCACTGTTAAATGAGGGGGGCGGTGATCACTTACAATAAGTCACTTGGAATAAACATTATCAACCCTTTGATTCTTTTGAGTAAAATTTAAAAAGGATCTTTAACAATGATACTTAAATTTCCTGAAGTCATAGACCCTTTTGAAAACCTAATGATTCTAACTTGAGATTTCTCCCCAGAAAAATCCATTCATTTTGCACTACATTTCAATAAGGTCAGGAACCTTCAAAGATCATCCATGGACAGAAAGTTAAGAATAAATATGTTCCTAGAAGAGTCCACCTTTTCCTGCTTTTGGGAGTAATGTATAAGTTTCATAAATTCATTTATAATTTTCCTTACCTTAACCCTATGAATTAAGATTTTCTACCCAATCCCAAACCAACTCATTCCAAACGGGGCGGGCGGGGGGAGGAAGAACTTTAGGAAGTTTTAAAAATTTGAAATATAACAGATTTACCTTTTCTAGAAGGAATCGTATTTTTTTTTTAAGATTTATTTTTGTTTCTCTTCCCTTCCCCACCCCAGTTGTCTGTTCTCTGTGTCCATTTGCTGCATGTTCTTCTTTTTGTCCGCTTCTGTTGTTGTCAGCGGCACAGGAATCTGTGTTTCTTTTTGTTGCATCATCTTGCTGCATCAGCTCTCTGTGTGTGCAACGCCATTCCTGGGCAGGCACTTTCTTTCACGCTGGGCGGCTCTCCTTACGGGGCACACTCCTTGTCCGTGGGGCTCTCCTACGTGGGGGACAGCCCTGCATGGCAGGGCACTCCTTGTGCACATCAGCACTGTGCATGGGCCAGCTCCACACAGGTCAAGGAGGCCCGGGGTTTGAACCGCGGACCTCCCATGTGGTAGACGGATGTCCTATCCACTGGGCCAAGTCCACTTCCCATATTTTTTGTTTTAAATAAATACTATTCAACATTATTAGCTTGTTCACTAGCCAAAACCCATTTTTTATGTATTCTACTCTGGCTCAACTTAAATACTTGACTCCACATGACCAAATAAAAATGCCCTACTTGAATAACTTAACTCAGCCTGGAAGAATTACATGAGGTTGCAAAAAAGATTTTCCATTGAGAAGATATAAGAGCAGAAGGTCACAAATGAATATTCTGAAAATCAGAGCTCAGACTAAATTAATAGTAATAAATACTTAGAGAGCTTCTAAAAGAAATAAATGTATATATTACCTCTAATTTTGAAGAAGAAATTCTGACTATAATTTTCAGATGCCTTACTATTGAGAGACCTAATGATTAAATAGCCCACAGTGACTTAACTGATTTGACATTTTTTTAGTGACTACACACAAAATGTATAAAAATTCCCTAATATCCTCCATTTATAAAATATTTCTAAACAGAAAATATTCATTCAACATGCATTTGTTGAATACATATAGTAAATTCAATGTAATGTGCTAGGTAGATTCTGTGGAAAAAATAAAATAGGGAAATAGACTGTATGCTTTATTTCAATGTTAAATTTCTTGAATTTTATAACCACACTTAAGGTGGTTACATAAGTGAATATCCTTGTTCATAGGAAATGTGCGTGGCAATTATTAAGTGCTCAAGAAGCATGATGTGTGCAACCTACAGTCGCGGGCTCAGAAAATGGATTGATCAATAAACAGGCAGACAGACAAATGAAGAGAAGATGTGGCAAATATAACAAAATGTTGAAATTGGTGGATTCGGGCTATCTAGGGGGATAGCAAGTATGGTAGTGCTCTCTGGGTAGGGTTGTATTATTTTTTTAACTATCCTGTAGGTTTGAAAGTAGTTTGGAAAAAAAGTTAAAAATAAATGGATAACTGGATGGAACGTGGGAGAGTGTGGGCTATGATGTGGCCCATTGACTACGGGGTGCAGTGATGCTCAGAGATGTACTTACCGGGTGCAATGGATGTGTCACGATGATGGGAGAGAGTGTTGCTGTGGGGGGAGTGGGGGTGGGGGCGGTGGGGTTGATTGGGACCTCATATTTTTTTAATATAATTTTTAAAAATAAATAATTAAAAAATAAATAAATAAATGGATAGAATACTAACCCTGGACTCAAAAGAACTTAGATAAAAACAATATTTCTATTTTATTACAATAGCCGCTTAACTGGATTTCACTACATGCAAATCCTTTTTCTGAAATCTGATCACTACATTTGTTTGTAATGGAAGTAACATTTTTTAAATAAAATTTTATTGAGTATATCATTCATACATGAACATAAACAATAGTTCTATAGTAAAATTTGTGAATTTACAAAACAAATATGCACATCATCATACAAGGCTCCCATACATCTATCTCCCCACCACCAACACCTTGCTTTACTTTGAAACATTTGTTATAAACTATGAAAGAGCATCATCAAAACATTACTAGTAACTCTAGCCCATATTTTACATTTGGTATATTTTTCTCCCAACCCATCCAATTATTAACATCCTAAATTTGTATTATATATTTGTTATTGTTCAGGAGAAAAACATTCTCATATTTGTTAACCAGAGTTCATCATCAACCCCGATTCCCAGTGTTACACAGCCCCATGCTCTGTACAGTTCATTCAAAGTGTACACTCAGGGAAGCGGATTTGGCTCAACGGATAGAGCATCCACCTACCACATGGGAGGTCCAGGGTTCAAACCCAGGGCTGCCTGACGTGTGATGAGCTGGCCCATGCACAGTGCTGATGTGCACAAGGGGTGTCCCCTGCATAGCGAGCCTCATGCGCAAGAGGTGTGCCCCATAAGGAGAGCTGCCCAAAGCAAAAAAAGTGCAGCCTGCCCAGGAGTGGCGCCGCACACACGGAGAGCTGACACAGGAAGATGACGCAACAAAGAGAGACACATTCCCAGTGCCACTGACAAGAATATAAACGGACACAGAAGAACACACAGCGAATGGACAGAGAGAGCACACAACTGGCGGGCGGAGGGTGGGGAAGGGCAGAGAAATAAATAAATAAATAACTTTTTTTTTAAGTGTACACTCAGTGGCTCTCAATTTCAACAGAGTTGAGCTGTCATTACCTCAATTTTAGAACACTTTAAATAATCAAAAAGGAAGAAATCCTATACCCCTTTACACCTCCCTATGTTGTCTCTTGGTATTGAAAAAATATCTTCTTGCCATTGTTGCAAAATATTACAATACTACTGTTAATTATCATCTGTAAACTACATTAGTTGTAATTTTTGCACATATCACCATATTCTTAGCAGTTTTTAAGAGAAGAGCATTCTAATATTTATATTAACTACAATCTTCATCCACCACCAAAATCACTGTTACACAATCCTAGATAATTCTCTAGTTTTCTTTCAATTGGCATTTATTACTGTAATGGAAATAACTTTTAATGATTCCTTTATTGCCTAGTTTTTCAAAAATTTTCACACAAGCACTTCTACAGGTAGAAGAAAAAGAACCATTGAAGGCCAGGGGATATAGCACAATACTCCCATAGTAAACCAAAACTTTCTCTAAAATTCACATGAATTTTGCATTCACACCATAATATAACCATAATCGACTTTAATATAAAAATAATGGTGAGCTCTTTCTCTTCTCATTGAGTAAGCTGACACTCTAGTAAGACGCACCTTGTTATTTCTGTGACTTCGCACACCTACACAATGCCAGGCTAAAAATATCTCCAAGACTGAGAGTCACAAGCCTTCAGGATACAGTTAAAACAAAGCCTAGGACACAAGGTCCCCAGTCCACTCCAGCCTCTCCTCTCCTGCCACTCTCCCAAAAAGCGTGCACACACAAGCCCCTTGGTGTTTCATGCCACTGCTGTTCCCTTCCCTAGAATTCCTCTTCCTACTTGCCCAACCACCAGGAAGCTCCTACTCATCTTGCCAGATTTCACTTGAGCATCACCTCTTCTATAATGCTGTCCTGACTACACATAGCAGAGCCAACGGTGCTTTCCTGTGTGCCCTCAGCACCCTGCACATACCTCTATTAGAGGCATCCGATCCCAGAAATATGACTTTTTCCCCCTTTGTTTACACATCTCCTTTAAGGGCAGGAACTCACTTTATTGATGTTTGTATTCCTAAGGCCCAGCAGTGCCCGGCTAATGTGGTTGCCAAATAAATGTTTGCCAGATAAATAAGTAGACAGATAAATAAATTACACTCCCTAACCACTTCCCTGATTTTGCTTCATGGCACATGTAGCCTCCTAACATACTACATAATTTACTTTTTTATTTTGTTTGTTGTCTTTGGGTGGTTTATTCACTAATGTAATTCTAGCATATAGAAGAGCACCTTAAACACCACAGGTGCTCAACCTTTGTTGAATAAAGAAATGAAAGAAATATACTGAGTTATCTTGAACCTGTTCTGCTCTTCAAATTATTCAATCAGCTATGGCTTTTCCCAAATAATAAGGAAAAAAAAAAGAAATGCCAATGTCTTTGATAATGGTAGTAAATAACACTTTTTATAAACTTCTAAGAAAATACATGACTTGTGAATATTAAAATTCTAGACTGTCATAAGTAAACTTATAGTTTTCTATATGAAAACGATAAATGCATAAAGGTTCTTACCCATCCTTGGTTTGATCAGCTACTCCTGCCAAGAGCTGCACAATCTTTGGATTGCTATTTGGATCATTATACAGTCCAAGATAGCGCTGGACAAAGTCTTCCGGGGTCATGTAATGTTCTCCATCAACCTCAGTACTGGCATACTAAAAAAAACAAACAAATAATGAATGTGTAAAAATTAAAATTATTCAGTATCATTTGGTAGCCAACAAATGTTCTGTGAAAAGATAAACTAAGACCAGTATCAAAATCAAAATAAGGATAATAAATGTAGGAATTTTCTCTGGAAAGTAAAAAAATAAACACCCAGATCCCGATTTTCGTCCATTGGTAAAATACTAATGTATGTTACAACATGGATGAACCTTGAAAACATTATGCTAAGTTAAAGAAGACAGACCCAAAAGGCTACATATTGTACGACTCCATTTACTTGAAATGTCCAAAGCAGGCAAACCCATACAGGCAGAAGTAGATGCCAGAGCTTGGAGGAGGGGGAGAATGGGGAGCTTAGTAGGGATGGGGTTTCTTTTTAGGATGATGAAAATGTTCTGGAATTAGATAGTAGGGATAATGGCACAACACTGTAAATACACTAAAAAACACTGAGTTGTACAGTTCGATGAATTTCATGTGATGTGAATTTTATCTCAGTTAAGCAAATTTGGTAAGATATGAGATGGAAGAAAGATTAAGAAAGGTGAAAGTGCAGTCATGACGGCCACAACCTGAAAACAAGAAGAGAGCACCTCTAGTCTCCCAGAAGCTTCCTGACTAGAAGAGTAGGAGAAAAATAATATAAATAATCTCCCAAACTTTAGAAGTAAAATGATTGAGAAATCATCTGTTCCAAGTTCCAGTAGTGGAAAAAAAGAAACAAATTAAGGTAATCTCTCCTTTATGCCTGTAATTTTTGAACTGAAATAATAATTCTTGACCATCAGAGAACTGTTTCGGTAATGGATGGTGATGATGATAGCACAACATTGTGAACGCAATTAACAGCACTGAAATATATATCTGAATATGATCAAAGGGGGAAATGTTAGAGTGTACATATGGTAAAAGAATAAAAATTTAAAAGAAAATTTCCATGGAATTACCCGACACAGCAAACCCTAAGTTAAACCTTGGAATTTAATTAAGAGTACAATTACAAAAATGTGCTATCATCAATTGTAAGACATATTCCACACCAATGGAAGGTGTTGGTGGTGGGGTGGTATACGGGAATTCTGTATTTTATGCATGATTGTTCTGTAAACCCAAAACTTTGCTAATAAAGGAGGAAAATTTTTTTAAAGAAATAATTATACTTACCTATCAAAGAAACTCCTCTTTAAGAGTTTTATGTATTATGGCCTGACCAAACCTGAACAACCAAAGCCATTCATTCTCTTAGCACTGCAGCTAATTGATTTAGTTACTTCAGTCAATAATCAAAGCAGTAGTATTAGAAATTTTCCCAAAACTAAAAAACAAAGGGCACACTAAGTACCAGCACAAATCTTTTAAAATAATAATAATAATTTAAAAAACAAAACAGCAAGGTCTGTCAGCATAAAATTTCAGGACATCAGACTAAAGAGAAAATCCTGAAAGTACTCAAAAAAAACCAAACAGGTCACATATGAAGAATCATGAATCAAGGTCATCATGCTCCTCTGAAGCAATATTGGAAACTTAAAGGCAATGGAGTAAGGCCTTAAAAATTCTGAAAGAAATTATTTTCAACCTGGAATTCTAAACTGGGTCAAACATTCAATCAAGTGGAAGAATAAGTTAAAGGAACTTTCAGATTATATTCTCAAACTTTTTTTTCCCTTCCCATACCCTTTCCTAGGAAGCTACAGGAGAATTTGTTCCATGAAAAAGAGAGGATGAACCAAGTAAGAGGAAGAGGTGGGATTAGGGAAACAGGGAAATCCCAGGACAATTGTGCTACAGCCCCCTGGAGCAGCCAGTTCCGACTGGGCACAATGTCATGCAATATCATTTAAAGAATGGAAGGGGAAGACTGCCCACCTGCAGAGAAAATTCGTAAGTAGGGCACTCCACTGCTCTACTTACTGCTGCAGAGGCCCATGCCCATCTTCCACTGGTAGTGCAAGCAGCCTTGGGAGCTATTCCGCAGCTGGAATTGGAAGCCCATTTCCCCAAAACGGGAGGAAGAGACAACTGGCCACGCCATTTTGACTCTGCCCCCAGCATGAGAGAAAGCCTGGCTGACGGAAAATCACATCACAGTGACGGTAGGGACAGGTTTCTTTCACCCAGATCAGTCTGCAGCCCTAGCCTAGGCTTCAGTCCCAACTGTAGCAGGAAGGAAGCTGGTCATCCCTGCCCCAGCTTTTCCAGGTAACTGTAGGTACATTTGACTGGCAGACACTGAATAGTCGGAAGTCTACCGGGGCAACTGCAGTCATTTTGGACCCATACGACATAGACTGCAATCCACACCGGCAGCTCCTACCTGCCCCAGCAGGGGAGGAAGGGACATGAAGTTCATGTCTTTCTGGGCAATGGCAGTCTAGGTCTGCATGACTTGTATTACACACGGCTGTGGCTCTTTCCTGAGCCCTGCCCCCCCACCTCAACCCCACCCCACCTCCAACAAAGGAGAAAGTTGGGAAAAGCTTCATCAGTCCCTGGGACAATGAGGACAGCTTGAGCCTCCACAGCTCATAGTACCAACTACATCCTTGGCTCCTACTGCACAACCAGCAAGGGAGAAAGGGGAGGAAGTCCTAAAGAGAGAAACTGTACCCAGAATAAATACATCTAGTAAGCCAGATGCCAAGACACAAACAAAAAATTACAATCCACACCAAGAAAAAGGAAGCTATGGCCCAATTAAAGGAACAAGACAAGACTCCAGATAACACAAAGAAGTTGAGGGAAATGAATTTGGCTCAACAGATAGAGTATCCACCTACCACATAGGAGGTCCAGGGTTCAAACCCAGGGCCTCCTTACGGGTGTGATGAGTTGGCCCACGCGTAGTGCTGATGTGCACAAGTAGTGCCGTGACACGCAGAAGTGTCCCCCATGTAGGGGAGCCCCACATGCAAGGAATGCGACCTGTAAGGAGAGCCGCCCAGTGTGAAAAAAGCGCAGCCTGCCCAGGAGTGGCGCTGCACACACAGAGAGCTGACACACAAGATGACACAATAAAAAAGAGACACAAATTCCTGGTGCTGCTGCCAAGAATATAAGCAGACACAGAAGAACACACAGCTAATGGTACAGAAAGCAGACAATTGGAGGAGGGGCAGGGAAGGGGAGAGAAATAAAATAAAAATAAATAAATCTTTAAAAAAAAAAAAGGAGTTGAGACAACTAATCATAGATGTTCAAACAAATCTCCTTAATAAATTCAATGAGATAGCTAAAGAGATTAAGGATACTAAGAAGACACTGGATGAATACAAAGAAGAATTTGAAAGCATACATAGAAAAATACCAGATCTTATGGGAATGAAAGGTGCAATAAATGAAATTTAAAATACACTGGATCATGTAACAGCAGATTTGAGAAGGCAGAGGAAAGGATTGGTGAGGTTAAAGAAATGGCCTCTGAAAGCAAACATACAAAAGAACAGATAAAGAAGAGAATGGAAAACATTGAACAAGGTCTCAGGGAACTAAACGACAGCAAGAGATGTACAAACATACGTGTCATTGGTGTCCCAGAAGGAGAAGAGAAGAGAAAAGGGGCAGAGGGAATATGTGAAGAAATAATGGTAGAAAATTTCCCAACCCTATTGAAGGACATAGATACCTATGTCCAAGAAGCACAACGTACTCCCATCCATATAAATCCAAAAAGACCAACTCTAAGACACATACTAATCAGAATGTCAAATGCCAAAGACAAAGCCAATTCTGAAGGCAGCAAGAAAAAAGCAGTGCCTCACATATAAGGGATATCCAATAAAATTAAGTGCTGATTTCTCATCAGAAACCACGAAGGCAAGAAGACAGTGGTATGATATATTTAAGATACTGCAAGAGAAAAATGCCCAACCAAGAATCTTATATCTGGCAAGACTGTCTTTCAAAAATGAGGATGAATTTAGAATATTCACAGAAAACAGAAACCAAGAGAATTTGTAACCAAGAGACCAGCTTTGCAGGAAATACTAAAGGGTGTGCTACCACCTGAAAATAAGACAGAACAGAAAGGTCTGGAAGAGAGTCTAGAAATGAAGATTATATCAATAAAAGTAACTAAAAGTGCCAAAAGAGTAGTGAAAATAAAATATGACAGATAAAATCCAATTATTCAGGAATAAACTTAACGATGTAAAGCACTTGTATTCAGAAAACTACAACTCATTGTTCAAAGAAATTAAAAAGGACCTAAATAATTGGAAGAACATTTCCATGCTCCTGGATTGAAACACTGAATATAATTAAGATGTCAATTCTACTCTAACTGATATACAGATTCAATGCAACCCCAATAAAAATTCCACCAGCATTTTTTAAACAAATGGAAAACAAATAAATCAAATAAATAAATATAAATATTATATAATATTATATAATTATATAAAATTATATAATTATATAATATTATTAAAATAAATATTAAAATAAATAAATCAAATTTATTTGGGAGGGTAAGAGGTCCTGAAGAGCCAGAAACATCTTAAAAAGGAAAAGCAAAGTTGAAGGACTCTCATTTCCAGACTTTACATCATATTACCTAGCTACAGTAGTAAAAACAGCATTGTACTAGCATAAAGACAGACACATAGACCAATGGAACTGAACTGATGGTTCAGAAACAGACCCTCACATCTATGGTCAAGTGATTTTTGACTAGCCTGTCAAACCTACGCAGCTCAAGCAGAACCACCCATTCAATAAATGGTGCTGAAAGAACTGGATATCCATAGCCAAAAGAAGGAAAGAGGGCCCCTATCTCACACCTTATGCAAAAATTAACTCAAAATGGATCAAAAACCTAAATATAAAAGCAAAAACCATAAAGCTCCTAGAAGAAAATGTAGAAAATATCTCCAGCACCTGGTGGTAGGTGGTGGATTCTTAAAGGAGATAAGAGAGGAGTGAGATGGACTACTGAAATTTAATGTATGTAGAAGTTTTAATTAACTTTACTGTAAAAATGTGGAAATGTACAGTTGATGGTAACACATTATAGTAACAGTTAATAAATGGGAATATGACTGAAAATGGTAGTTTAAGGATGTAAATGCCAACTGACAGAAAACTAGAGAATAATCTAGGGACTGAGTAACACAGTAAACCCAGGGGTGGATGAAACTTGCAATTAATGGTATCAATGCAAGAGTGTCCTTTGTGAGCTAGAGCAGCTATTGCAGGGTGGTGGGAATGTGGAGAAACATAGGTAAAATACAACTGGAGTGACCTATGAACTATGCTTAAAAGTAATAATGTAATATTCATGCATCTATGCCAAAGATGTACTGTGTTGATAATGGGGGAGTATGAAGTACGCTATGGACCTGGTAATAATCGGATGATATTATCTCATAATCTGTAATAAATATTCCACCATGGTGTGTTGTGTTGATAGGGTGTTGGATGGGAATTCTGCACATATGCATGATTGTTTTGTAAGTTTTCAACTTCTGTCATAAAAATATACTTTAAAATAATAATAGGATGGGTTGGGGGAAATACACAAAATGTAAAATAAGGACTATAATTAGTAGTAAGAGTTTGACAATGTTCTTTCATAATTTGTAATAAATGCCTCACAACAATGTAAAATATATGTGGTAGGTTGATGTGTGGGACCCCTGTATGATGTTATGCATGTTTACTGTGTAAATTCACAACTTTTACTACACACATATTGTTCATGTATAAATGATATAATAATACTAATAGGGTGGGCTGGAAGAAAATACTTTGGTTAGTAGTAATATTTTGAGGATGCTCTTTAATCATTAGTTAAAATGTTTTACAACAATGCAAGGTATTGATGGTAGGTTGAGGTATGAGAGCCCTGTATGATGTTATGGTTTTTTTTTATAAGTTCACAACTATTATCATACACTTATTATTTATGTTATATAGTAGAAGGTGATGCTGAAAAGCTAGTTTGAGACCAGGTGGTAGAAGACTTTCTTCTGTAGGCCATGGGACACTAAAAATTTTAGGGGAGGACAGAGATATGACCTGATGTGTGCTATCCCTGGTGGCAATGCAGATGATGGATTGCTAAAGAGGGAAAGACTGGGCAGAGTGACCATGCCATACCTACTGCAAGGACCCGGATGAGAGGTTGAGGCCTGACCTAAGGCAGTGGCGGTGAAAAGGAAAAACAATGGGTAAGTTCGCCCATTGCTAGTGGCTTTTTAATATTATTATTTTAATAGAATTACATTCATACAATTTAAAACTCTAAAGGTTCAAAAGGATTACAATGAAAAGTCTCCTTCCCACCTTTGTCTCCTAGTCACTCTATTCCCCATGCCAGAGGCAACCAATTTCTTGTATATCTTTCTAGAATGTTTTATCACAAGTCAATAAAATCTACATAAGGTATGTGTATGTGTGTATATATATACATATATACATATATGTAAGCTCATATACATACATGCATATATTTCTTATCCATTTCTTTTTTACATAAATGAGAGTATACTATTTACACTCTTCTGCACATCTTGCTTTTTTCAAATTCCATCCTTTTGAAAAGCAATTTAGCAATACACACACACATACACATACACACATTGTAAATAAAAAACCATAAACATGCTCATATCCTTTGACAATCATCCTGGACCTGACTCCTAGAAAAAAATCAAAAAGAAAGAAAAACTAAATTTTTAAAAACTAGAGGGAAGTGGATTTGGCTCAATGGATAGAGCATCCGCCTACCACATGGGAGGTCTGCGGTTCAAACCCAGGACCTCCTTGACCCGTGTGGAGCTGGCCCACGCACAGTGCTAATGCACGCAGGGAGTGCCATGCCACGCAGGGGTGTCACCCACGAAGGGGAGCCCCACATGCAAAGAGTGCACCCTGTCAGGAGAGCCAACATGCGCAAAAGAGTGCAGCCTGCCCAAGAGTGGCATCGCACACACGGAGAGCTGATGTAGCAAGATGACACAACAAAATGAGACGCAGATTCCCATGCTGCTGACAAGAATGGAAGCCAACACAGAAGAACACACAGCGAATGAACACAGAGAGCAGACAACTGGGGGTGAGGAAGAAGGGGAGAGAAATAAATTTAAAAAATAAATCTTAAAAAAAAATAGTACTAGAGATGAGGTTCTGGTGATCTTTGTACTCTCTTCATAACTGAATGTTGCTATTATTATAATTAGCAGATGACAAATTTTAAAAAGAGGGGGAGACATGAAAACATTTCAGCTAGTATTGACAAAAATTGGCAACTTATTGTCCATTCGTTTTTGCCACAAAGGTGTCTATTCTCTAATACCTGAATTTGACTGCCAGAACTACCGCCACTGCATATACAGAGCACAACAAACAATGAAAACATACTATATTTACTGAATCACTAGAACTTCACAACATTCTTGACTTTAAAAATATCAGGAAATAGCCTTAGCACAAACCACCAAGGACACAGCAACCAACAAGGAAAACAAATGCTTTTGTTGACACCTACTGGAACAGGCTTTGCCAGTATCTGCAGTTATAAATGATGCCAGAGAATCCCTCACCCTGAGGTATTTTGCTAGTGTTTTCCCCAACTGTCCTAGTCTATTTTAACTTGATTTTAACTGAAAGACAGAGTGTCTAGCTCAGGGCGGGGGAAACATAAGTCTTGCCATCCACAAGGAGTCAGTACTTGACTTCTACAGGAGGCAGTTAACTAATTAACTCATTAAATTAGAGACAATTACTTGCAATGTCAGTGAGCCTGTTGCTTAAAAAGGCTGAACAGAAGAGGGAGTTTAGAGATGAAACTAGAATCAATCCACAGTCAAGATGCTAAAACATTTTAGATATTATGTTATCAGAGATAAGCAGATACCTGAAAAAAGTGTGATATACTCAAGCCATAAGTATTTTTAAATACTTTTAAAATTAGACAGACCCACTTACATTTATTTCTATTTTGTTCCCATAATTTCAAAGGGTGAGCTAAAGTGACTTTAAATTAATATTTATATTAATTTAAATATTATATCTATACTTCAAATAACTTTAGAGTTAATCATTTGCCATTTAAAAGATGTCTCTTAAGGAGTTGTAAATCCCTCATGGGCAAGAAGTCAAGGACACATGAAAGACATTAACAAAAAGTAGCTGACAGTATCTAAATAAAAATAGGTGGTCTATTTTCTTGATTAATTTTTTTCAAATGTGACTTAAAGTATTTGAATGTAAAAGTGCACATAGCTTTGTCATTTCCAGAAACTTTAAAATTTATACTGGGTATGGGTCACATGTGCTTGAAAAGGCTTTGACATTCTGAAGCTTGAGAAATTTAAAAAAAACAAATAAAAAATTAAAAGTAGATCTTATGAATGATTAGAATCTTTATAAATTTAAACAAACTGGCTGCCTCTAAAGAGGCAACTGAGTTTCCCTATTGGCAGAGTTTCACATACAGATGCATGTTCTAAATGAGAAGATCATGTCACCTAGAAATGTTATCCCTACCAAGCCAGCAGATCAACATATCAAGGCCTTACTTGTCTGGAGTAAACTGAATAGTAGTAATTCCTTTGCAAGTTACTAAACTTCACCTTAAGAGACCTTTAGAATGAATGCAAACTACATCACAGGGAAACTATATTAACTAGATTTGGCAAAAAGCTTATATATAACACTAAATTTCCACTGAATAAGGAAGAAAAAATGTTTTAAGTTTAGAAACAGATCCTTCAAAGTTTTGTACTTCTAAAAGATTTTCCAGAGACTATCTATAAAGGAAAAGCTCAATCTGCTGTGAATAGCAATTTTAAAATGGCTAAATTTTTAAAATTATACAGTGTATCAAGGTCAAGGATCTTCTTTCAAGCACACCAAAACTCAGCAATAGATCTAGAAGCAATACCCTTTTTTTTTTTTTAGAGCCAGTAAAAAGATTTTATCAAGAATCAAGAAAAAGGAAAAGTACATACTCAAGACAGGAGTGGGCATACTACAGGGTGAGACACACACATGGGGACCCAAGGTAGGTCTTTTTAAGGCCATTCTTCCTTTCACCATTTTAAGGCAGGATCTCAGCTATTTGCTGTCCTGATCGTTTTTCTTTCTACCTGTACCTGCCAGCTTTCAGGGAACCAATGAAGAGGCCTTTCTGTTTGGAGTTATCCAGAGCTTCTTTTAAGCCTTGGAGTTTCGAATGGGCCCATGAGACCTGGGTCTTTGGCAGGCTTTTTGGCTGTAACAGTTATGGCTTTGTTATCAATTAGCTCCCTTCCCTCGGAGTTTCCAGGCACGGTCTCATAGCTATGTTCAGACTAGCAGCCTTCCTTGTTTCCTACACTAATCTGCCTCGACTCATTCCTCAGAGAGTTACATCCTTATTCTTAAGGAGGTGCTGAAGGGCAATGATCACTCTTCCGCAGCTGCTTGCTGCTGGTTAGGGGCTGCAGTCCCTACCTGACATAGGGTAAAGCCCTCTGGCTATTCTATTGAGGTTGAGGGTAGGAAGGTCTAGAACCGTGGTTGGAACTGGCTGAATCCCTGCGTGACTAATACCTTGTTCTGGACAGCGTTGGTTCAGTCTTCATTAGGTGACAGGGTGTGATACTTGCATCTTTGTCTCCTGCCTGGCTCACTGAATGTTAGCGGAATGCTCTGGGTTCTGGGTTTCTAAGTTCTTGGCTTCATCACAAGAATAAAGCGAATGCAGAGATGTGCCAGTTTAGAGGCCAGAAAACAGAGTTTATTAAGAAATGAGAACAAGGAAAATCGCACACCCAAGACATGGGTGCAGGCTGTGCTATAGAGTGAGACACACCAAAGCACTACTTTTTAAGCCAAAAATCTGCTAAAATCAAATCTCTCAAGTTATTTTGCCTTCATTCAAAAATATATATTAATATTACGCCCCAACTATGTGCTGGGCACATGGCCTGCACTGGGAAAGCAGAGACTAGTAAAACAGAATTCCTATGCTCAAGCATCTTAGAGACAAGGACAAGATGGACATGGAAACCAGAGCCAGAAAACTTGCGTCCTGATCCCCTGCGCTATTAACTAGTTGGGCATTCTGGGGCAAAAGAGCATCCTCTGAGTCTCTTTTACAACAAGATGTTACAGAAAGATGCCAGTCTTACTTCTGAGTACTTAGAAATTGTAAAGCATATGCATATTGAAATAAGTATCACAAAATGTAAAATGTTAAGAAACGCAGAAAATCACAAAATCCTGGTTTCCCATCTAGCTCACTGAATTGTTCTGCTTTTGCCCAATAATGAAGGCATCATTGTTCTAATTCTTATCTCCCTCCAAACCAAAGATTCCTCCAGCTTGGCTTCCACTTTCCTGGGCTTACCAGATCAGTCCTAACCGGTCTAGGCAGCTTCGTCTCTGTTTATCCAACATGCGGATGTAATATGAGTCAAAACAAACTGTTCCTCCACGACTTTGTGCCAACTAAGATGAACTGACATTTTTAGGTCTTCACATCCTTTCGATTTTAACAGCTCAAATGACAATCACAATGTGTGATACTTATAGATATCATAGAGAGCATTTCCCATACAGAAAAATGAATTACATGAATCCAGAAAAGGATAATATGTACCAAGGAACAGCTAAGCATAAGAAGCTAATCCTCTTGTTCTCCTTCACTTTCATTGCTCTTACCTCTAACAGAAGCCAAATTTAGTCAGGAATGCATGCCCTTTTGCTGCCCAAGCACTCTTCAGAAGGAGCAAAGACCACAGTAGACCTGACACATCAACCCTTTTACAATATGACAGCGTGGAATTCATCTTATTTTAATTTGTTAGCTCAATTAGAATGAAAGAGCATTCTATCATAATAATATTCTAATGAGGAAAAATATCTTTCAAACATACAGTCACATTAATTTTTAAAAATAGATTTTAATTGGTAATATAAAACTTTTCTGATATTTACTAAAATAGACTATATATGCATTAGGGAAGGACAGTTTTATACATCTGATTTTAATTGGCACTTTCAGTTGCATATTTCACACTCTAGAAATAAACTTTAGATTTGAGTTTGCAAAAGAAAATTCTCTGGAAGCTTACCTTTACTCTGACTGTTTCCACTAAATGTTGTATGCTTTTTTTTCTTTTCTTTAATTATGTATTTTTCCTGTCCATCATAGCAAGTCCTACTATCAGCTACTGAAAACTGCAACTAACAAAAAGGAGGCAGGACCCTTGTTAATACTGAAATCAACGGAAGTCACCAAAATACACAGTTTTCCCTGTGAAATGGCCAAAAATCTTGGAAATAAAACAGGGATTCCAGAAAACCCAGTAGCTGGAACTAGAATGCTTCAAAATGCAGATTAAGTTGAATAAATAATTTACAGAGTTCTTAAGATAAATACTTCCATTTTTTGGTCTAAGTAATCATGAAAACGTACAAGGAGCAGATATATGTACACGCCTGGGCAAATCATGCTTTTTACAATCAAGTTTCAGCTCCTAGGGGGAAAGAATGCCCTAACATTGTAAGCTTTGATTAACTACCAACATTTTTGTTACAGAGAAAGAAGGACCTTTATCTTGGCAGGAAGCAAAAGAGGAGAAAAGATCTAAGAAACAAAGCAACCAAATAAAATGTATGACTCTTTTCTAGATCCTTATTTTAACAAAGCACCTTTAAAAAAAAAAGGGAATCAGGGAAATTTCAACCCTGATTAGAAATTGATGATATTAAGGAATTTTTTTCAGATGTGGTAATGGTATTGTGGTTTGTTTGGTGGCTGTTTTTCAGAGTCCTTATCTTTTAGAGATACCTACTGAAGTATTTATGGATACAGTGATATGATATCTAGGATTTGCTTCAAAATAATCTAGTGTGGATGGGACATAAATTAAACAAGATCAGCCATAATTGATAATGCTGCGTGATGGATACATGGTGATTCATTACACTATTCTCTCTAGCTTTGCATATGCTTAAAATTTTCAATAATAAAAAGTTTTTTTAAAAAGCTACAGACGGGGACGTGTCTGTGGCTCAAGCAACTGAGCTCCCACCTACCACATGGGAGGTCCCAGGTTTAGTTCCTGGTGCCTTCTGAAGAAGACAAGCAAGACAGCACACTTATGCAACAGGTTGGTGCAGTGGGCTGATGCAACAAGATGATACAACAAGAGGCACGAGGAAAACATAAAGAGAGACACAACAAAGCAGAGGGCAGAGGTGGCTCAAGTGATTAGGCGACTCCCTCCCATATTGGAGGTCCTAGGTTCGGTTCCTGATGCCTCCTAAAAAAAGACCAGTACACAACAAACAGACATAGCAAATGCAAACAATGAGGAGGTGGAGAGAAATAAATAACTAAAATAAATCTTTAAAACAAAAAAGCTACAGAAAGAGCAATGTGGCTCAAGCAGTTGAACACCTATTTCCCATGTGACAAATCCTGGGTTCAGTGTCTCCTAAATCAAAAAAAAACAACAAGCAAACAAATGAAAAAACCAAGTCAGGGGAGTTGATGTGGCTCAGTGGTTGAGCACTGGCTTCTCACATACAAGGTCCTGGGTTCAATGTCCAGCCCTGGTACCTACCAAAAAAAAAAAAAAAACAAGGCTACAGGGAAGCGGATTGTGGCTCAAGTGACAGGGCCTCCACCTACCATATGGGAGGACCTGGGTTCAATTCCTGGGGCCTCCTGGTGAAAAAGAAGAAGAGAAAGCATACCTGCATGGCAAGCCAATGCCCTCGGGCAAGCCAAGTGACCAATGAGCCGGGTGCCTGAGTGATTGCCCACGTGGCGAGTCAAGTGCCCGCATGGCAAGCCAAGTGCCCATGCATCAAGCTGAGTGCCCACACAGTGAGCCAGTGCCCACTCAAGTGAGTCATGCAGCAAGATGATGACACAACAAAAGAGAGACAAAGGGGAGAGTCAAGGTGAAGCACAGCAGAGACCAGGAACTGAGGTGGCACAATTGACAGGGAACCTCTCACCACATCAGAGGTCCCCAGGATCTAATCCTGGTGAATCCTAGAGGAGAAAGATGAGAAGAGAAAAACAAGAAATAGATATAGAAGATCACACAGCGAATGGACACAGAGAGAAAAAACAGTGTGGGGGGGGGAGGGAAAAAAATAAAAAATAACAGTGAACTGTACACTTAAAAGTGGTTAAAATGGAAAATGTTGAGTTGTACATATGCTACTATAATAAAAGGTGGGTTAAAAAAAAAAAGGCTACAGAACAATAATGCGATGATTATGTATGAAATAACAGCTGGTTTTCCCAAGAATATAATTAGGTTTAAAGGTTACATTTAAACACATAAGCAAATCAAACCTACAATTAGCACTATACTAGATAACTATATGTCTCAGAGACTTAAATCTTTGGTCTGTCCATGTGCCAGTTGAACCCTGAATTTCACTAGAGTTGCAACACCAACTCTCCAGTTCAGTGGACTCACCCAAGACAACTAACAAGGAATTGATGATAGACAAGGCCCATCCCAAGGAACAGAGAGTATCTGCAACTGCAAGCAGGACAAGTCCATCCATCTGCCCATGGGATCTAAGTTCCCTCTCAATTAGAAGCAGAGTGGAGGAAGCAGATGTGGCTCAACTAATAGAGCAACTGCCTACCATATAGGAGGTCCAGGATTCAGGACCCAGGGCTTCCTGGCCCGTATGGTGAGCTGGTCCACGCACAAGTAGTGCCGTGCCACACAGGGATGCCCCCACGTAGGAGTGTCCCAAGCGCAAGGAATGCACCCTGCAAGGAGAGCCACCCCATGCAAAAGAAGTGCAACCTGCCCAGGAGTGGAGCCATACACACAGAGAGCTGATGCAGCAAGATGACGCAACAAAAAGAGACACAGATTCCCAGTGCTGCCTAACAAGAATGCAAGCAGACAAAGATGAACACACAGGGAATGGACACAGAGAGCAGACAACTGGGGGGTGGGGGGGCACGGGGGGAGGAGAGAGAAAAAATAAAAATAAATCTTAAAAAAAAAAAAAAAAGCAGAGTGAACATTACCATCCCCAAATCCTCAAAACTGGGGAATGAATAATGGATTGAAGTAGATTTATTATTATTCTACTATAGACTTATTATTATTCTAGCAGTGGAAGAACTCTTATCATTGATGTAAAGGCAGTGGCCACCAGAGGTTCTGAGGAATGGGAGAGGGAAGAATAGGTGTAATATGGGGGCATTTTTGGGACACTGGATTTTGTTCTGCATGACACTGCAGTGACAGATACAGGCCCTTGTATATTTTGTCATAACTTAGAAAACTGTGTAAAACTGTGTAAACCATAATGTAAATTGTAGTCCATGATTTTGTTCTGCATGACACTGCAGTGACAGATACAGGATTTTGTTCTGCATGACACTGCAGTGACAGATACAGGCCCTTGTATATTTTGTCATAACTTAGAAAACTGTGTAAAACTGTGTAAACCATAATGTAAATTGTAGTCCATGGTTAGTAGCAATGCTTCAATATGGGTTCAAATGTAACAAATGTACCACACTAATGAAAGATGTTAATGTAGGAAAGTGTGGGAGGGGAAGGGAGTGGGGCATATGGGAATCCCTTATATTTTTAATATAGTATTTATGTACTCTAAAGCTTCTTTAAAAATATTTTTAAAATTTTTAATTAATGAAAACAACGAAACAACAACAATAGTAAAAAAACACATAAGCCAAGCTCCTCACATTTACCTATGACCTTGAGCGCATTACTTAACATTTCTGGGACTCAATTTCTCATCTATAAAATGGGAATAATAATTTTACCTACATTACAAGGTTGTTCTGAGGATTAAACATGGTGATTGGTATAAAGCATTTAGAATAGTACAAAATACATAACAACAACTCAGTAAGCATTAACTACTATAATCATTTATGTGTTTTAAACCCACCAGGCAGTGTATTTTCTACTAAGTAAATGCAGGGGAAAGATATGGAAAGAAACATAACCAACTAAGAACAGTGATTTCCACTTAGATGGCAGGGAACTACTGGGATTTGGTAGAGTTTAGAATGGATTTCAGGTTTTCAGCTTTATCTAAAATATTCTGTTAACAAAAATAATGTATTCCTGAATGAACTGTAATTTAAGTAGCTGTACGCTATGAGTTCTTAAGGACAGGGATGTCTCATTCATCATCATACCTCTAGCATCTAGCACAGTACCTGTCTCTTTAGTGGGGCATTAATATCAATCTCCACTGAACTGAACTTCTCAGAATCATGAGTGGTTGGATGCGAGGACTAGGGATTGGAAAGGGAAGAAGATGAGGAACGGAAGATAACCACAGGTAAACAGAGGAATAAGGGGAGGTTACATTTCTTCTTTAGAGAGCCTAATTTTGGTTTCTATAATTTATTGTCCTTTTACTTAAGGTATTGTTCCAGATAGTAGGAAAGCAGTGCTAAAGCAGAACCAGACACAGGGAATTCAACAGTGTTGACTTGGTGAAACCCTCCGAACGTCCAAAGACAAAATCTCTTCCTAGCTCTTCTTCCCAGCTTCCCTGAGTCACCCCCAAGCTTCAGGACATACATCTCATTTTTAGCCTAACCAGCTTTTCTTCCCCCTTCTTCTGATAAATGCACCCCAATTTTCCTTAAGGGAATAGCCCTCTCCCGCTGGTTGTTCACGCATGTGATTCAGGTGTGTCGAACTCCACCCAGCAGTTCCAGAGGTGAGCATGTGACACAGCTCTGGCCAATGAGAAGTGCATCGTTCTGGAACACAGCGAAGGCCCAGGAGGCATGGCCAATCACAGCTTAAAACAATAGTTCCTAGACTTAACCTAGATATTGGGAAAAGGGCACCTTTCTGCTAAAAGTGCTGAACCAGTGGGACTTGAACCTGGGTCTGTCTCACATGGCAGTACCTGTCTGAGAATGAAGCCAGCACAAAGGAAACAAAAACTAAGAGATGAGAAGCACATGATGCTCAGGGATATCGGTTAAACACCTTGATCCAGACATGGCTGAGCCAGTACACTGAGGCCCAAGCAAGTTTAACTACATTTCTGACACTGGCTGAAATAGTATCGAAAAACAAAAATGAGAAGAAAAAATATAAAAAAAAGAATAAGGAAAAGAAATAAAAATAAAGAAATAGTATTGACTAGCACATCTTCAAAATGTATATTTCTTCCAGTTCTAGAAGCCCAACACCAACCATTATAATGGTTTCGGTGAAAGTTGCTTCAGAAATTTCTGCAGTCTTAAGTAAAAGAGAACTGGACAGAACAGAGACACGTGATCTGGAAAAAAAAAAAAATTATGCACAAAGGATGAACTCCACGTCTCTGTTCCAAGTCTGTGTCTTGGGATTCTAGAGCATAGGACTCTTTTTCCTCCTCTGATTCAGACCAACCAATTGAAGGTTCAGAAGAAAAGTTTACAAACATTTTCCCATTGGGTCTCTCAGGGCTCTTAGCCTTAGACCACAACTATATCCCTTTTAGGAACATACAGCCTTGAGGGAAATGACCTGTTAGGGTGGAATTTCTGAATGACGGGATTTGTGACGCCTTCCAGATATGTCTCTAGAATGAGTACACATACAGAACTACAAACACATATTAACATCCTACTCAGTTTGCAGGTCCAGCCCAGCTTGCTGGGGAAGACAAGGGACTAAAATCCTATTCAGGAGAAGAACTTCTCCATGTCAGAAGTAAAGGAAGAGGACGAGAAACTGTGCTTTATTCAGTTCTCCATATAAATGCTGCTTCATTTAATCTTTATAACATCCCTGAATAGTAGGTTATTTCTGCTTGTACAGAAGGGGAAACAGATTCAAAACTGGTGTAAACACCTGGGGTCACATCGCAAAGAAGATGTCGAATGAGAAGTCTAAGCCAAGCCAGAATACAAAGCCCTCGGGGGTCCTGCAACGCCAGGCGGCAGCCGGGATCACAAGGGTTAGCTAAGGGCAGCTCAAGATGTTCTAGCACCCGCACGGCAAAAGGAAATGAAATTGGAGGAACTCCAGTCTACTTAAAACATATATCCGTGAGAGAGCACACCTGAGAAACAGTTTCTACAGCGAAACAATCTATTTAAAATACAAACTGAATCATTCCACTTCCAAGGTGAAAGACCTTCAAAGGCTTCTGCACTGCTCAGAGACTAAGATCCAAACCCTTCCCCATGGCCGACAGACAAGGCCGTGCGTGGTCTGGCTCCTTCAGCCTCATCTCTCATAGCCACTTGCCCCTCGCTCACTGATGCTTTAAGCACACTGGTCTCCTTTCCTTTTGTCAAACATACCAAGCCCTTTCCCACATGCAGGCCTCTGCGCGTGGGGGCCACAACCCCACTTTCGCATCTTTTAGTTCTCAGCTCTGATATCACTGACCACTCTCTCTCAAGTGGTCTTTTTCATTATTTATTTCCTTACTGCACTTGTCAGTCTGTAGTTAGCATGTTTTTCGTTATCTAGTTTTTCGTTGGCTTTTTAATTGTCTGTCTCATCCCTAGAATATAAGCTCCTCTCCTCAATCATCCCCTGACTTATCTCTCTATAGCTATAACCTAGCACAGCATCTGGCCTGGTACATAGTAGACAATTAACAGTGTACTGACTTTTTTAATGTATTGATTGACGGTAGAACATAACATGGCATTCGATAACACTAATAATATCTTTGCAATTATTTTTCAATCCTTCTTACTGGTTCAAGGACATAGTTTTAGCTTGATGCTTGTATGCCCTTAACACCTAAAACTCTTTTTTTTAATTGAGTAAGCTATATAGTTTATGGTAAATACAGTATAAACTAAAGGTAATCATCTTCATTTCCTAAACTCTGAAGAACTGTTAAAAATCCTTAAGCAGTATGGCTGACAAAACTGTAGATCCTCTTTTTTTGTGTCCCATACTGCGCTTATTCAACCCCAATTATGCTGGGAAGTCTTCTTTTAGCTTCAGGTTCTCAATTGCTAAATTCTTCATTTTTAAATTATATACATATTTAATACATATACATTGAGACTTTGGTTTACTTCTCTACCCCATCTACATTAACTAGTACCTATCCTTCCTCATCTTTCTCAATGCTCATTAAGCCATACACAAATATATACATACGTGAAATACACATATACCCACATATTTGAAATGACTGCTAACCTGGAATCATGCTATATGCCCTTTTTTACATCTTTTTTTTTCCCACTTAATAGTACACTAGAAATTCCTCTAAATCAGCTGGTATAACCTAAAAAACTCATTCTTTTTAGCATCTGTATAATTTTCCATGATACAGCTACTCCATAATTTTGCCACCATTCCTCTCTGATAGCATTTTCTTTGTTTCCAGTTTTTTGAGGAAACAAGTATTCCTATGAGTACTTCTTTTCCTCTGGGATAAATACTCAAATGCTGCTATTGTTGTCTATTTTAAACCATTACCAGATTACTTTCCAAACAGTCCTTTTCCAAGAATACTGTGTGAGCACCTTTTTCTCAACATTTCAGCCTCAATAGCAGTTATCTGATAATCTTACTGTAACTGTAATTTTGGTGGTACATACACATTCCACAATTTTGAAAGCATTATCCTAACCTCTATTCCAACAAAATGAGAAGGTATCCTGCTAAAAGTCCTATTTAATTCCCCTCCCAGCCCCAGGCTACTGTCAAAAATAAGTAAATAAATAATCTGTAGACAAATATTTATTGAATAAAATAACATTTCTTCTCATTAAAAAATAATACATTATGGAAAGTGGATGTGGCTCAAGCAGTTGGGTGCCCACCTACCACATGGGTTCAGTTCCCAGTGCCTCTTAAAGAAGACGAGCAAGACAGTGAGCTAACGTGACAGGCTGGTGCAGCGAGCTGAGGCAACAAGATGATGCAACAAAATGACTTAAAAAGGAGATGCAACAAAGAAACACAATGAGAGACACAACAAGCAGGGAGTGGGAGTGGCTCAAGGGACTGTGCATCGCCCACGGCATGGGAGGTCCCAGGTTCGGTTCTTGGTGCCTTCTATAAAGAAGATGAGCAGACACAGAGAGCACACAACAAACAGACAGTGAGTGCAAACAATGAGGGGAGGGGTGGGTGGGTATAAATAAATAAAATAAATCCTAAAAAATTTAATACATTATCATGAAAACTCTAAGGAAGAATCATTCTTTGCTTTACATTAATAGCATCTTCTTCCAGTTAGTCTGTAATCTAAAATAAAGAGAGAAAAATGTATTTTCATAATTTTCTGTGGGACATGATCTTCAGTGTTACATTGGTAGTAATAAAAAGAATAGGGTCAAAATAATATTTCAGTCCTATATTTCAGTACATGGTTCATCTAAAATATATAGTTGTATGGTCTCAACACTGACAAATGGAAAATGGGAAGTTCATCAAATTAAGATTTTAAAAAATCAGAGCTTAAAACAATGTGAGAAACCTACTTTGTCATGACACAGACACTGAATTAACTCTTCATTTTGAAATTTGTCAGGCTCATAATAAACAGGCTCTGACATTTCTGTTGTTCCCACCGCACCTCCTTCTTCATTGCTTCTATTGTCTCCTATTGCTACTGTATATTTTTGATGTAACAAAATTGGGTCAATGATAGTGTGTGGATAGTGAGAGGGGTAAAAGAAGAAAGAAAGAAATCAAGAAATGATAGTTGTAAGTGTAGTAAATAGTAAAATCTTAGCTTGACAACTGGCTGTAAAATTACAGACAGTCTAGCACATAAGAATCCATTTGTTGTACTCTAATTTTATGAACCTGGGAGGCAGAGGGTCAGAATCCTGGTGATACCACTTATTTTCTTTAACTAATAGAAAATATAGCCCACCAAAATCTGAGACACAATGAAGAACAAAGAAGGAAAAAAAAAACCCTACAGTACTCAAAATAATATGCCTTACTTTTATAATGCCTTGCACCCATTATTCCACTAAACATTGATACACCAATACTTTTCAAACAGGAATATTTTCTTGTTTCAAGACAAATGACTTTTGAGCTATATTGGCGTTGATGAATTTAGGCGGTTAATACACAGATCTAAATTTTTCAAACAGTTTTCAACTAAATTTAATTTTTTTAAAATTATATCTGTCTTCTCTAGTCTTTATATAGCTCAAAAGATTTTGAACCCAAAAGACCCCAAAATCCTACCAAAACCAATTCACACTAATAACAGAACAATCTATATCTATGCCCTTTTTGTAAAACTCCTACTTTAAACTCCCATGGGACCATTCTCCCTAGTTCTCCTCCTCCTCTTCCCATTTCAATTGTGGATATCACTTGTATACTAATCCCTCATCCTCTGTCCTATTTATTTTATAATTATCCCCTTAACTACAAGGTTTCATCTACCACTTACACAAATTTGTATCTGCCCAAACCTGACTGTAACTTAATAGGTTAAAATTATTTAGCAACCAAATTTAACAAAAACAAAAACAAACAAAAAAACATAACACCATACTCCCAAAGTAGAAGGCTTAGCAATTCACCTCTAACCTAAAAATGCCTGTTCTCAACTCTTTTCTTCCATATTTATTACCAAATTCAATAGATTGTTCCTAGTATTGTTCTTCCTTTCCATTTCCCCAGCCATCAGCTACTCCAGGTCATTATCTCCCACATACATTATTTCAAAGGCCTCTTAGCTGGTCACCTTGCCTACATCCAACCTTTCCACACTTTTTCCAACATACACAAAGAGCTGCCCAAATTCACCACTTTCGTTTACCCACTCAGAAACCCACAGTGCCTCTCTACTGTTTCAAATCCAAACCCCTTGACCAACTGTTCCAGATAGACACAGTATAAAAGCACTTTTTAAAAAATCAAGACCTAAGTGATCTATTTCCCCTAGCTTTTTAGCAAAACACACTTGCCATTAGCTCCTTCCATATTTCTGTCTTTCAAAAATCACCTCCAGGAAAACAGATGTGGCTTAAATGATTAAGCTCCGGCCTACTATACGGGAGGTCCCAGGTTTGGTTCCCAGTGCCTCCTAACGAAGACAAGTCAGGCAGTGGGCTGACATGAAGGGCTGGTGCTGCAAGCTGATGCAACAATATTATGCAACAAGAGACACAAGGTGGAAAACATAATGAGAGATACAACAAAGCAGGGAGCAGAGGTGGCTCAAGCGATTAGGTGCCTCCCTCCCACATGGAAGATCTCGCATTCAGTTTTCAGTGACTCCTAAAAGGAAGATGGACAGTGAGTGCAAACAACAAGGGGGTGGGGAGAAATAAAGAAATAAAATAAATCTTTTTAAAAAAAGGAATTTATTAAAAAAAAAAAAAAAAACCTCCGGTTTCAAGATCCTATAAGCAGTATACTGTAAGGGTTAAGGATATGGGTTCTGGAGTTTGATTTGAATCTGGCCTATACCACTTATGGATTAAGTGACATTAACCAAGTCATTTAACCTCATCTTTATAACAGGGATAATAAATCTACCTTATAAGGTTGGTATGAAAATTAACATAATACCCATAAAACACTAGGCTAATGTCCAATATGGTGTAAATGATCAATAAACATTAGCTGTTGTCATTCTTGCATCAACTCTCTGATCTGGGCAAGCCAATTTCCTTGCTCTACTGTATCCTATCCTTAACTTCCTCAACCAGTCCATTAGAGTTGGAAGGCACCTCAGAAAGGAGCTAGTCCAAAAACAACTGAAAAAAGAAAAACAGAAAAAAAGAAAGAAAGAAAGGAGCTAGTCCAATGACACATTCATCACAATTTCAAGTCTTGGTTCAATCCTTCCCTCTGGTTGTTCAACTTGGTATCTTCTACCAAACCAAGTACAGGTGCATGGCACCTGGTCCTTAGTAAATTATCTGTTGAGTAAATATTTTGAGTGCTAAAGAAATCTGTAGTAGAATGTTTTGTCTCTACTATGTCTAAACTATTAATAAAACATATGCATCTATTAAAAAACTTACTAAACAATGCCCTATAGCTTCAAGTAGCTGTAGTTTAAAGTATTCAATTCAAGCAAGGAATAAAAATCTGTATGTTACTTGGCAACTGTTTCAACTGATTCAACTAGCTATCATATATTTCTAGTTACTTTATGCCTTCCTGAAGACAGGTATCTGTATTCTCTTTCTCTTTTTTATCAATAATGCCTGGATCAATAGTTAGTTACCAATTCACAATTGGTTATGATTTCCACATATTTTCAATATAATAATAAATAACGGTATCAAAATAATATATATGGTAGATTTCCTGGTACTCTACTATAGAATTATTGTGACTCTAGCAATGGAAGAAATTATATCACTGATGTGTAGACAGTGGCCTCGGGAATTGCTGAGGGCAGGGAGAGGGAAAAAGAGGTGTGATATTGGGGCATTTTCAGGACTTGTAGTTGTTCTCAACGATATTGCAGAGACAGATACGGGACATTATATGTCCTGCCATAACTCACTGAATGGACTGGGAGAGAGTGTAAACTACAATGTAAATTTAATCCATGCCGTGTAGCAGTGCTCCAAAATGTATTCATCAAATGCAATGAATGTGCCAAACTGATGAAAGAAGTTGTTGATGTGGGAGGAGTGGGGGGTGTGGGGAGTGGGGTAAATGGGAACCTCCTATATTTTTTAATGTAACATTTTGTGTGATCTATGTATCTCTAAAAAAAAATAAAATTAAAAAATCCTCAAAAAAATAATAATGTGTTTGGAGCTAATATGTAAAAAGATAACATGTATGGGCTATGATGTGGACCATTGACCATGAGGTGCAGCGATGCCCAGAGATGTACTTACCAAATGCAATGGATGTGTCATGATGATGGGAGAGAGTGTTGCTGTGGGGGGAGTGGGGGGTGGGGGTAGTGGGGTTGAATGGGACTTCATATTTTTTGAATGTAATATTTTTTTAAAAATGAATTAAAAATAAAAAAAGATAACATGTAAAGCACTGAAAGAAAAGCTAAGGTTTAAAAGTTGTCAAAGAACTAAGGCACAGTCCTGGCCTCCTTACCCATATTTCCCCTCCCACCTGTCCACCTCCTAAAACAAAACAAAACAAAACAAATCCATAGAAAATGACAGATTTTTTGTCATAGAATTTTTAAAGCTGAAAGGAGCTCAGTTCTCCTATGTCCCTTACGTCCCATTGAGCCCCACAGGAGAAGCCCAGGAAGGCTAGATAATAAGGGTACAATTCCAGATAGAGCAGGGCTGGGAAACTGAACCTATTGTCCCCGACATGGAGGCTGATGCTCTTCTCACTAGAGCATGCGACATCTCAACTGATTTCTTCTATGCCTATTTAATCTAGAAAATAAAATTAACGATATCACATGAACTCCTCACAAAACAATTGCATATAATCATATGGTGTGGTTAGTAGTGACATATTTTTGGCTGTTCTCAAGCATTCTTATGGGGATAAAAGGTTTCAAGCCATAAATGAAGAGTTTCTGTTATAATTACTTTTATTCTGGAAAAGATGCTTCCCTTATCAGATTTTACCACATTTAAGGTTACCATTTTCACCAATTCTTTTTCATGAAAAAAACATATACACGGTCATCTACGCAACCTCCCCAACAATAACTTAAGCACAACCACATGTCTCAGATAAAAATGTCATCTATTCCAGGCTCATCAGCATATGTTAGAATCTGTTCCTAATATAGAATCACAGACTTTTGGAGTTGGAAGGATCCTTGGAGATCACCTCTCACTTTACAGAAGAAACTAAGGCCCGGCAGGAACAGCCCAAGGTCAAAGTACCTACATAAGATCCCCAATCCAGAAGAGAAAGTTCTCAAAAGAATAATTCAGAGAAAAACACAATATTTAGTGAAACACCTTGGCTTATTTCCTTTTAAATCTATTTCTTTCTTAAAACTTTCAACTTTGAAATAATTTCAAACTTCCTGGATAATTGCAAAAATAATATAGAAACAATACATAAAATTCCAACATACACCCCACATAGATACTCATGACTGACCAACCATTAGCATTCTACTAAACTTATTATATATTCTATTTGTGGATATATTTGTGAACGTGTGAGAGTAAGTTGCATTTATCATGCTCCTCTAATACTTAACACTTCTATGTACATATTCAGAGAACAAGGACACTAGCTTATGTAACCATCTTAAGTACAGCTATCAAATTCAAGAAATTTAACATTGAAATAAAGCATACAGTCCATATTCTAAGTTTTTCAATCATGCTAATAATGTCCTTTTAGGTATTTTCTCCTTTATTATTAGGAGCAGTCCAGGATGATGTATTGCATTTGTCATTGTTTCTTTAGTCTCTCTCTCCTCTTCTCTTTCTCTCTCTCATTGTGGTAACATTTATACAACATAAAATTTCCCATCTAAACCTTTTTAAGTACAACTTCCTCAATAAGAAACTTATAAATTTTCAGAAGAGAAAGCAAAACAAAAAAATAAGCCTCATTTTTTTTCTTTTTTTTTTTTTTAACATCTATAGCCAAGTCACTGATCCTAAAAACTGAGCAGAAATCAAGGTGGAAACTTGCAAGCATGTTAGAGAGTAACATTTTGTCACAAATCCACTAAGGCCTATGGATTTAATGTAAATAAGTAGAAGGGGGGAAAAGATACACAAAAAATTAAAAATAGCTATAGCTATAATATCCTTATCTCTGTAACAAGTTACATGGAGGATTGTTTATAATTAGGAAAACTTCATAAACATGTAACTTTAGAATGCCAATATGTTTTGAAATTTCCTTTTGGTCAAAGTTTAAGAAAAATTGGAAATTCTATTTTTTAGTTCTTTTCTTTGCATGTCTTAACACATATAAAGAGAAACGGTAATTTAAGGAAAATATTTTATCAAAGCTTAATAAATGGGAAAAACTTTAAGCAAACCTTAGAAGAATTATAAACGATATTGTCTAGCTATGTTTGTAAGAACACATGAAAATATACCATTCCTCAGTGCTAAAGCCGGAAAAGAGCTAGAGCAAAAGACTTACACATTTGTTGTTTTGAACGAAAAGCACATTACATACACCAGTTTACCTGTAGGAAAATATTTCTTAGCTCATGAGGATCACCTCGCTTGGTTGTCTGCACCTGTAAGACAAAAAAAAAAACAAACCAGTTAATGTTTCACTAAAGACCAAACAATCTTCAGATTAGCGTTCACATCGCCATCAATGAATGTACTTATCTTTTATAATGCCATTTAGCTTAAAACAAACCTAAGGCATTAATTGCTGATAGCTGTCAAATAAGCGATCCATGGCTGGAGGGCAGAAAGACGGGTGAAAAGCCCAAGTTAATATAGTAAATCTATAGGGCGGTGCTTCCTGTGAACTGGAAAGGGAAGGCAGGGAGGGTCCATGTTTTACTTTACTCTCCATCTACTGGCAACACAGTAGCAGCCACCCCCCTTCAAATCAAGAGGCCAGCAAGAATGTAGCAACAGGAAAGTTCAAATACTCAAGGTGATGGCCTATCAGGCTTTCTTCCAGGTGGAAAGCAATCCTAGCATACAATTATCTCCGCGCCCCCTCTTCCCCCACCCAACCTAGAATATAAGAGCTGCAACGTTTCCAACCTCCTTCCATATCCCGCAACCTGCAGCCGCACTGAGTCCCCAAATTAGTCAATTGCTCACCCCCTCCCCCACCACGATACACAATACCTTAGGTACCCCGGCTTTACATCCCACTTCCTCCCACCCCCTTTCCCACGCCCTTCAACTCCGAGGTCACGATCCAAAGCACCCAGGACAGGACACTGGTCTTCCCTTCCCGACCCGTGGTCCTCACAAGCCCCCCAGCTCCCAAGCGCTCCTCCTTCCCCTCCCCCAGCCGGGCATCCTCTTGCTCGGGTCCAAACCGCGCACAGCTCCCCCACCCGCGAGCTGGAGCCCAGGGCGCGCAGTCTAAGAACTAGGCAAAGAAGCAAATGGGAAGAGGTAGGGAGCAGGCGGGAGGGCCCCGGAACGTCTCTTATGCAATAAAGACAGCAGCAGAGAGTTGGAGTCACCTTGACCGCCATGCTGTGCTCGGAAGCCGAGGACGAGCGAGTGAGCGAGCGGGGCCGAGCTGTCAGGGCGCGCGCGCGCCGCCTCCCCGGCCGCGCCCGCCCCCGCGCCGCGCGCCCGCGCCGCGCGCGCCCCCATGCAAATGAGCTCCGGGCCCGCGGCCTGGGGAGCGCGCGGCGCCCGCGCGGCGAGGCCCGGCCGCGGGGGGACGGCGGGAGCGCGCGGCTGCCGCGGGGAGAGCTGGCCGGCCGGCCCGGGATGCCGTTTCGCCGACAGCTCAGTCGCCGCCAGCAAAGCCCAGGTTTCCCAAGGCCTCTTAGTGGGTGTGGTTTTGGGCGCCGACTTCAAAGTCTTCTTTCCCAAAGCTTAAAGGGACACTTGGGGCCTACGTTGACCAAGATTTCTAAGGATCAAGAGCACGTCCCATCAGTAATAATAATAATAATTAATGGCAATTGATGGCGAAATACTGACAACGAAAAAGCCTGGGAACCATTCACTCTGGGGAAAACCTAAGAAAACATAACTTGGGAAATACGCCCCGCAATTGGCATGGGATAAATATACTGAATATATTTTTACTTCTTGAACTATAATGCTTTATTAATAGACCCACTCCAAATGCCCGGTCACCCAAATTCTTAGCATGAAGTGAGGCACAAATGCATGCAAAAAAAACAAAACAAAAACAAAAAACCTCCGTTTGCCTACAACAGGGTTCGTATTGAATCCTGGCTCAAAGTGCCCCAACATGAACAGAAAGTAATTCTCCGTTCGATTTCCAACTCTACCGACAAAAATTGTAGCTCCACCCAGAAACAAAATAATGTTTCCTGCCGTTATGACTACATTGAGCTAATTCATTCAACAAACATCTACTGGGAGTCTATCATGTGCTAGATGCAGTCCTGCTTGTAAGGAGTGCAAAGACCTAGCAGAGTCCCTGCCCTCGGGAGTTTACAGATAGTCAGTGCTCCTCCACAACCCCAACCGCGGTGAACGCTTTCACTCTAAACCAAGCATGCTCCTTGGTGGGCTCTGTTTAAGTGTAAGGCCCCTCAGCTTTTCTGTTGGACTGGCCACTCCTAGCAAGGAAGAAAACACTATACTTAAACAGAGCCCACCACAGTAAGTCATAGGTAAAAGTAGCTGGCTGCAACGAAAATTTTCTTGGTTAAATAACTGATCTTTGAGCAAGTTAAAGGGCTTCACTGGTACCTATCTAGCTGCAGTGGAGATGATACAACAATTTAAAACTAAAGAAGGCTGCTGAATGGAAAAGAAGGTAGAAGAGCCCTAAATAAGTTTGAATTTTGTTAGAGTTTTTTCATCTATCCAAATAACAATGAACAGCAATAAGTAATTTAATACCAATGAGATAAAGGTATTAAACGTATGCACTGTAGGATATATATTAAGTGTTGAAAGAAATACAAAAGCATATGACACAGCTCCTGCCCTGATTGGAATTTGTTATTCTGCTGTAATGACTAGCTAAGAGTATAAACAGAAGTTAAAACAAATTAAAATTTACCTTTGCCTCAGGTGTAGGTTAAGGCTGGGGAAAAACTTATTAGTTATAGGATATTAAAAGAAAAACCTGTCAAATAAGACAATATATTTGGGGAAAAGTGGTGGAAATGACTCAAAGAGCATTAACTTCTTCAGAGCTAACAGTGTTTCTCAGGATTGACAACTATTTACTCTACATAAATTTTTAATTTTTAAATTTATCTATAATATATTATAATATAGTGTTATAGAAACTGAATGTTTTCCTTATTCCTTCTAAATATTTTTTACTTTCCCCAAAAAAACATGTAAATAGTAGAGATGACAAGTAATAAGGATCTGAGCATTCTGTATGCTTTGTTGGATTTTTTAATTTAAAATCAGTACTAGGGACATGAACTTGGCTCAATGGATAGTCTGCCTACCACATGGGAGGTCCAAGGTTTAAACCCAGGACCTCCTGACCCATGTGATAAGCTGACCCACGTGCAGTGCTAATGTGTGCAAGGAGTGCCATGCCACACAGGGGTGTCCCCCACATAGGGGAGCCCTACGTGCAAGGAGTGCGCCCCATAAGGAGAGCCGCCCAGCGCGAAAGAAAGTGCAGCCTGCCCAGGAGTGGCGTCGCACACACGGAGAGCTGACATAGCAAGATGCCGCAACAAAAAGAGACACAGATTCCCGGTGCCACCGACAAGAATAGAAGCGGACACAGAAGAACACACAGTGACTGGACACAGAGAGCAGACAACTGGGAGGCGGGGAGGGGAGAAAAATAAATAAATAAATAAATAAATAAATAAATCTTTTTTAAAAATAAAATAAAATAAAAGCAGTACTATTTCTTTGTAGAGATTTAAAATTCATAAAGCATTTTCAAAAATCTTATGTCATTTCCACAACAAATCTTGGAGTTAGTTATTACTCGTATTTTCCAAGTTAAAAAATTAAAAGCAAGAAAGTAGATGTGGCTTAAGTACTTGGGCTCCCACCTACCACATGGGAGGTCCTTGGTTCAGTTCCCAGTGCCTCCTAATGAAGACAGCAAGCTGGCGCAACGGGCAGGCATGGCAAGCAGACGCAACAAGGTGATGCAACAAGAGACGCAAGAAGAAAAACATAATGAGAGACACAAAGCAGGGAACTGATGTGGCTTTAGCAATTAGGTGCCTCCCTCCCACATCAGAGGTTCCAGGTTTGGCCCCCTAAAGAAACAAAGGAGATGAACAGACACAGCAAGTGCAAACAATGAGGGGGTGGGGAGAAATAAATAAAATAAATCTTTAAGAAGCACTCAGTAGGTTAGCTATCATTGTTATCATTAGTACATCAGCCTCATTTTGCATTATGGTTCACTTTGTGGTCTACTTTCATGCCCTTCTTTCAGTATCTGGAATAAGTGAGAACTGAAGTGTCCCCTGATTCTCCTTCTATCACAGGATCTTTGTTAATGCTGTTCCCTTGACTCATTGCCTTCCTTCCTCATTACCTAGCTAATTCCTCTTTGTCTTTCAGACTGCTTCCTCAGGGAAGAATTTCCAAATTTCTCTGACAGAGTTAAGGCCCCACTGTTACACATTCTCACATGATTATATACCTTTACTTCTTAGCATTTAAAACTGTTGTTATTTTATATGTATTTGTTTACTTAATGTCAGACCCACTAGATTGTAAACTCCACGAGGAGCGGAATTGCGTCTTTTTTTTTAAAGATTTATTTCTCTTATTTATTTCTCTCCCCTTCCCTCCTCCCACCCCAGTTGTCTGTTCTCTGTGTCTATTTGCTTCATCTTCTTTGTCCACTTCTGTTGTTGTCAGCGGCACCGGAAATCTGTGTTTCTTTTTGTTGCGTCATCTTGTTGTGTCAGCTCTCCGTGTGTGCGGCACCATTCCTGGGTTGGCTGTACTTTTTTTCGTGCTGGGCGGTTCTCCTTACATGGTGCACTTCTTGTGTGGGGGGCTCCCCTACGCAGGGGACACCCCTGCATAGCAGGGCACTCCTTGCGTGCATCAGCGCTGCGCATGGGCCAGCTGCACACTGGTCAAGGAGGCCCGGGGTTTGAACCATGGACCTCCCATGTGGTAGATGGACGCCCTTACCACTGTGCCAATTCCACTTCCTGGAATTGTGTCTTTGTTCAATTGTGTATTCCCTATGCCTCAATCAGTGCCCGGCACATAGTAGGTGCTCAATAAATTTATGGAAAGAAAAAACCTTCATGAGTTTATAAAAATTACATGTCAGTATCATTATTTAGAATTCTTTAAGTTGCAAGTGATATTTGTTTACCAGAAGTAAACATAAATCTGTAGATAAATTTAAGATGAAATTTTAATGATTAAGATAGCCTAGAAAGAATGACATTTCAGAAAGAAAAATTTTAAGTTGAAGGTTGAGGGTAGTTGCAATTGTATTGTATTTTTATTGCTGCATTGCTGACCCTAAAGCAGATGTTATGAATAAAGTCTTATTTTTAATAGTCTTTTTTTCGGGGGGGGGGGAAGGTGTTAAGTACCGGGGATTGAACCCAGAACCTCATACATATGAGGCAGGTGCACAACCACTGAGCTACAACAGCTCTGCACAGTCATTTTTTAAGTTTGGTTTCATAAAAGACCAAGCTGAAAATTTAAATCTGCTCGTGTGGTTTTACCCATGAAAATTATGTTCTTTTCAGATGATAAACTGAAATGTGGGTTTGCTAGACAAACCCACAGAACCATTTCTCCAACTCCCAGGCAGTTCACATATTTAGTTTAAAACCAGCCATATATCTTGTGATTAAAAGTTAGAATTAGGAAAACGGACTTTGGCCCAGTGGTTAGGGCGTCCGTCTACCACATGGGAGGTCCGCGGTTCAAACCCCGGGCCTCCTTGACCCGTGTGGAGCTGGCCCATGCGCAGTGGTGATGTGCACAAGGAGTGCCCTGCCACACAGGGGTGTCTCCCCCCGTAGGGGAGCCCCATGCGCAAGGAGTGTGCCCGTAAGGAGAGCCGCCCAGCGCGAAAGAAAGTGCAGCCTGCCCAGGAATGGCACCGCCCACACTTCCTGTGCCGTGCCACTGAGGACAACAGAAGCGGACAAAGAAACAAGACGCAGCAAATAGACACAGAGAACAGACAACTGGGGCGGGGGGGGGGGCGGAATTAAATAAAAAAATAAATCTTTTTAAAAAAAAAAGTTAGAATTAGGGGAAGCGGATTCAGCTCAACTGATAGAGCCTACCACATAGGAGGTCCAGGGTTCAAACCCAGCGCCTCCTGGCCCATGTGGTGAGCTGGTGCACGCACAGTGCTGATGTGTGCAAGGAGTGCTGTGCCATGCAAGGGTGTCCCCTGCATAGGGGAGCCCCATGCGCAAGGAGTGCGCTCCTCAAGGAGAGCTGCCCCGAATGAAAAAAGCTCAGCCCACCCAGGAGTGGTGCCGCACACATGGAGAGCTGATGCAACAAGATTACGCAACAAAAAGATACACAGATTCCTGGTGCTGCTGACAAGAATAGAAGTGGACACAGAAGAACACATAGTGAATGTACACAGAAAGCAGACAACAGGAGAGGGGTGGGAGAAAAAAAAAGAAAGAAACAAATCTCCAAGAAGGCAATAAATGATAAACTGTTTAAAATAAATAAATAAATAAATAAATAAATAAAAGGTAGAATTAGGCAAGCAGCTGTGGCTCAAGTGATAAGGCCTCTGCCTACCACATGGGAGGACCCAGGTTCAATCCCTGGGACCTCCTGGTGAGCCACGGTAAGCCAGTGCCCACACAGTGAGCCGAGTGCCCAAGCAAGTGCCCATGTGGTAAGCCAAGTGCCCATATGAATGCCCACATGGCAAGCCAAGTACCCACGTGGTTAGCCAGGGCCTGTGCAACTGAGTCACGCAGCAAGATGATGACGCAACAAAAGAGAGATGAAGGAGAGAGTCAAGGTGAAGTGCAGCAGAGACCAGGAATTGAGGTGACACAATTGACAGGGAACCGCTCTCCACTGAGGTCCCCAGGATCGAATCCCTCTGAATCTTAGAGAAAAAAGATGAGAAGACAGAAAGAAAAACAAATACAGAAGATCATACGGCAGATGGACACAGAGCAAAAACAGCAGGGCAGGGGGGAGGGGGAAAATCTTAAAAAAAAAAAAGTTAGAATTATACTAAGTTCTAATACTCTAATAAACTAAAATGCAATTATTCAAATAAAAGGCAGTTTTCAATGAGCCGCCTCTGCCTCAACTCACAGACTTACTTCCATCTTCTAAAATAATTAATTCTGTGTATCTTCTAGTCACATTTTTGTTCCTGTTCCTTTATCCCACACAGCTAATGTAGATGTGATCTTGCAAGAAGTAAATTAAGTGGGATGTGCTTTGTAGAGTCATAGAATATCACTGATTAAACCAGGAGAGAAGCTTTTCTTAGGTTAAAGATAAACACATCATCACTATGATGAGGAATAAACTGGATTTTATGTCTCCCATCAACATAAAGCTCATTTATAACACACAAAATAAATAGCAGGATCTGACTTTCACACACACATATACACAAAGCATACATATATATTGTTCAAGATTTATTTCATTTATTTCTGTCCCCTTCCCCCTCGTTGTCTGCTCTCTGTGTCCATTTGCTGTGTGTTCTTCTGCATCCACTTGCATTCTTGTTAGGCGACACTGGGAAACTGTCTCTTTTTTGTTGCATCATCTTGCTGCATCAGTTCTCCAAGTGTGTGGCACCACTCCTGGGCAGGCTGCTCTTTTTGCATGCAGGGCAGCTCTCCTTGCGGGGCACACTCCTTGCACGTGGGGCACCCCACATGGGGGCAGCCCTGCATGGCACGGCACTCCTTGCATGCAGCAGCACTGCGCATGGGCCAGCTCACCACGTGGGTCAGGAGGCCCTGGGTATCGAACCCTAACCCTACATATGGTAGGTGGACACTATCTGTTCAGCCACGCCCACTTCCCAACACACAAAGCATATTTGAACATTTGGAGCTTTTAAGTGTAGGTTGGTTTTGGCCTATGAAATTACAAAATGGTCCCTTTTTTTCTTTCTTTATTTTTACTGAAGCATTGCAAACTTATAAAATAGGTTTTTCATTTGTTTGTTTAGGTACTAGGTCAGGGATTAAATGCTGGACCTCGCATGTGGGAAGCTGGCATGCAACCACTGAGCTACATCAGCTTCCCCGAATTGGTTTCTTGGTTATTTGCTTTGTTTTTATTTTTTATTTAAAATTTTTCGTCTTATTTCTCTCTTCCTCCCCTGCCCTCCTTTGTCTGCTCTCTGTGTCTATTCACTGTGTGTTCTTCTGTATCTGTTGCATTCTCCTTAGGCAGCTCCAGGAACCCATCCCGGGACCTTCCCAAGTGGAAGAAAGGTACTTATTCTCTTGCTCCACCTCAGCCCCCTAGTTCGCTGCATCTCGTATTGTCTCTTCTCTCTGTCTCTTTTTTGATGCATCATCTTGCTGCATCAGCTCCTCATGTGGGCGGCGCTACTCCCGGGCGGGCTGCACTCCTTGCTCAGGGGCACCCCTTTTCGGGGCAATCTTCCTTGCATGTGGCAGCACTCCACGTGGGCCAGCTCACCACATGGGTCAGGAGGCCCTGGGTATCAAACCTTGGACTTCCTATATGGTAGGTGGAAGCTCTATCAGTTGAGCCACATCCGCTTCCCTGTTTTTGTTTTTAGGAGGAATGGGGATCCAACCTGGGACCACCCATGTGGGAAGCAGGCACTCAACTGCTTGAACCACGTCTGCTCCCAGGTTGTATTTTTAATTCCTTCCTTACTAATGGTCTGTAAGGGAAAGCTGGGATGGGGTGGGCTGGGGGAAGAATATAAGGGGTTAAGTGTCCAACTTTGAGCAAATTAAGTTCTAATTTGGTAGGCTGACCTGGAAAACAATGTCAGAAATTATTTCCTTAGTTCAACCCAAGCCATTTATTGTGAGACATTAGATTAATGTCACAATTGAGGGGTTTTCTATATTGTACAAGTATAGAAATAAATTCTTATCTTGGTGGCGAGGGGAGGGAAAGGTGTCAAAAACCAGATGAAATGATTGTATCCTGCGATTGCCTTTTCCTAAGCTGCTCTTTTTTCACTGTCTGGCCTAAGTTCTGTAAGTTATGTGATGGGGGTTACAGTAATCTTATTTTTTTGGACCACTGCCTTCTTTATTCCCTCTGGGAGGCAATAAGAGCCAGTTTCCTTTTCAATGGATTTTTGGAAGGAAATCATAGAACAAGCTGCTCTAAACATTTAAAAGTGTGTGTCCTATCACTGCGCTAGTCATGTATGAGCCAGTATTTAGTGAGAAGCCATATGATCAGATGAAGGATTGAACTAGATCACCTTTATACTTCTTCTAACACCCTAATTTCATGATTTGGAATGGGCCCAATTTTAGCTAAAAAACCTTTCATAAGTTCCTCCTATTTGTCCTAAACTTGTTGAGGCAGTTTATCAGAAATTAGAGATAAATAGCATGATTCCTGAAGTATGGAGAATATTCTACCATGGCAACTACTATTATTCGGTTTTTATTAAATAAAACTGGAAGACTGATACTAAACTTTTTGTCATGTGCCAAAGACCAAGACAGATTTAGGAAACCTTGGGGGTACTGATTCTGTGGATTGTCACATATTTCCTATATTCCAATCAAAAATAAATGTGGGAGGGAGCGGATGTGGCTCAAGGGATTGAGCTCCCACCTCCCAACGGGAAGTCCGGGGTTTGCTCCTGGTGCCTTCTTAAAAAACTAACAGCAACAAAAACCAACAACAACAAGCAAAACAGATGAAAAAACCAACTTAGGAAGCTGATGTGACTCAGTCGTTGAGCCCTGGCTTCACACATACGGGGTCCTGAGTTCAATCCCGGGATTCCAGGACATTAAAAAAAAAAAAAAAGTGGGAGAAAAATACCCAGTCCCTCAGTCACCCATTTCCACAGGGATTTACTTGGTTTTGGCTTTTGCCTCCCTTCAATAGGGAAGGATGCTTGGACTTGATCTAGAGTAAAGAAAAAAGTTTCAATTTAAAAATCGTGCTGGGAGAAAAGTAAAGTTTCCAGAATAGCCAAAGCAAACTTGAAAAACACTAAGTTGGAAGGCTTAGAGTACTTTGCTGCAAGATTTACTATAAAGCTAAAGAAGTTGATATGTTGTGGTACTGAGAGGCTTAAGAATTGATAACAGATCAATGGAACAGAGACCCCAGAAATAGAAAAAATTGTAAAGTCATTTGATTTCCAACAAAGGGGCCAAAACAATTCAATGTGCTAGGAGCCTTTTCAACAAAGGATGCTGAACTAACTGGATATCATGTAGAAAAATAAATGAGCCTTACCCCTACCTCGTACCAAATTCAAAAATTAATTTGAGGTGAATCATAGATTTAAATGCAAAAGCCAGAGCAATAAAGTGTTTAGTAGAAAACATATATGAATATCTTTGTGACTTGGAGGTTGATAGTTTCCTAAGTCAGAAAAAGCAATAACCATAAAAGAAAAATTTTATCAATTAGATTTCTGCTCATCAGAAGACACCATTAAGAAAATCTGTAGGCTAGGCACAAACTGGAAGAAAATGTTAGCAGAACACATATATGACAAAGGACTGATAGCCAGGATATAAAGTACTCCTAAAACTCAGTGGTAAACAACCCAATTGAAAAATAAGAAAAAGATGTGGACAGATGCTTCACAAAGGAAGATATATAAATGGCTAATAATTATGTGAAAAAATGTACAACATCATTTATCATCAGAGAAATGCAAGTTAAAATCACAATGAGGGAAGCGGCTGTGGCTCAATCCATTGGGCTCCCATCTACCATATGGGAGGCCCTGGGTCGTGTTCCAGGACCTCCTTGTGAAGGCAGGCTGGCCTGCGCCTGCGGAGAGCTGATGGCCCACACCTGAGGAGAGCTGGCGCAGCAAGATGATGCAACAAAGGGAGAGAAGCAGACACAGAAGAACACGCAGCGAATGGACACAGAGAGCAGACAGCAAGCAAGACACAAGGAGGGGATAAATAAATAAATAAACAAACCTTTAAAAAATAAAAATGAAATAAAATCACAATGAGAAGATAGCACTACACACCCACTAGAATAGCTAAATTTAAAAAGACTGTTAACACTAGATGCTGGCAAGGATGTGGCACAAAAAACTCTTATGCAATGTAGTTGGAGGTTAAAATGGTACAATCACTTTGGGAAAAGGTCTAGTAATTTCTTATAAAAATAGACATGCACCTACCCTCTGACCCAGCAATTCCATTTCTGGGCATTTATACAAGAGAAATGAAAATATATGTCTATAAAAAGACTTGTACAAGAGATGACCGCTAAGGGGTGTGAAGTTTTTTTTACAGAGCCATGAAATTGCTCTAAATTTTTTTTTGTGGTGATGAATGCACAACAACAATGTGATTATACTAAAAGCCATTGATTATACACTTTGGGTGGATTGTATGGTATGTGAATATATCTCAATAAAACTGCTTTAAAATAAATAAGCAAGATTGTGTGTAATTGAATCTATAGTTAGGTTCAAATATATATATATTCTTTTATTTGAACCTATAATTAGCACTATACTTGTCAAATATATGTCCCAGAGATTTACATTTTTGGTGTGTTCATATGCTGGTTGAACCCTGAATCTCAGAAGAGTTGCAGCCAACACCTATTCTCCAGTTCATTAGACTTACTCAGAACAACTAACATAATGATGATGTTGGACAACACCCATCCCAATAAACAGAGAGTATCTACAACTGCAAGCCAGACAGTTACATCCATCTGCCCCATAGAATCTAAGCTCTCTCAATCAGAAACAGAGTGGGCATCTCCATCCCAAAATCCTCAAGATTGAGGAATGGACAAACATAAGGGGGAAATGCAACTATGGACTTAAGTGAACTTATGGTTATTCTAGCAATGGAAGAACTTGTATCATTGATATAAAGACAGTAACCACCAAAGGTTCTGAGGGGAGGGAGAGAGAAGAATAGGTGTAATACGGATTACTTTGGGACATTGGAATTTTCCTGCATGGCATTGCAATGATGGATTATACATTTTGTCAAAACCTATAAAATCTTGCAGTGCAAAGTGTACACTATAATGTAAACTGTAGTCCATGGTTAGTAACAATGCTTCAATATGTGTTCATCAATTGTAACAAAATAACCACACTAACGAAATATGTTGCTAATAGGGGAAAGTGCAGGAAGGGGAAGGGGTGGGATATATGGGAATCCCCTGTATCTTTTTTTTTTTTTTAAGATTTATTTATTTATTTAATTCCCCACCCCCCTCCCCAGTTGTCTGTTCTCTGCGTCTATTTACTGCGTCTTTTTTCTTTGTCCGCTTCTGTTGTCGTCAGCTGCACGGGAAGTGTGGGCGGCGCCATTCCTGGGCAGGCTGCACTTTCTTTCACGCTGGGCGGCTCTCCTTACGGGCGCACTCCTTGCGGGTGGGGCTCCCCTACGCGGGGGACACCCCTGCGTGGCACGGCACTCCTTGCGCGCATCAGCACTGCGCATGGCCAGCTCCACACCGGTCAAGGAGGCCCGGGGTTTGAACCGCGGACCTCACATGTGGTAGATGGACACCCTCACCACTGGGCCAAGTACGTTTCCCTCTTTTTTTTTTTAAGATTTATTTTATTTATTTCTCTCCTCTTCCCCCCCACCCTGGTTGTCTGTTCTCTGTGTCCATTTGCTGCGACTTCTTCTTTGTCCGCTTCTGTTGTTGTCAGTGGCACGGGAATCTGTGTTTCCTTTTGTTGCGTCATCTTGCTGCGTCAGCTCCTCTCCGTGTGTGCGGCGCCATTCCTGGGCAGGCTGCACTTTCTTTTGCGCTGGGTGGCTCTCCTTATGGGGCGCAATCCTTGTGCATGGGGCTCCCCTACATGGGGTCACCCCGTGTGGCGCGGCACTCCTTGCGCGCATCAGCACTGCGCATGGGCCAGCTCCACACGGGTCAAGGAGGCCCGGGGTTTGAACCGCGGACCTCCCATGTGGTAGACAGATGCCCTATCCATTGGGCCAAGTCCACTTCCCTCCCCTATATCTTTGATATAACTTTTTTGTAATCTAAAGCTTCTTTAAAAATGAAAAATTAACTCCAAAACATATAAATATGCAAGAATAGCCTGAGATAGCAGGTATGGACATCAGGGGGAGCATAGAGAGACTGAGAGGTGATGAATTGTTTGTTTGTTCATTGGTTGGTTGGTTTTTTTGTTTATTATTATTACTAAAATAATGAAAATACTCTAATAATGAAGTGATGAATGCACAACTATGTGATTATGTCAAATACCATTGTTTGTACACTTTGGATGGATTGTATGCTTTATTAATATGTATCAATAAAATTAATTTGTTTTAAAAAAAAGACTGGTACAAGAATGCTCACAGATATTTTATTCATAATAGTCAAGAACTAAAAACAGCCCAGGCATCCATCAATAGAATAGAAAAATAAAGTGTGGTATAATAACATAATAAAGTACTATCCAGCAATAAAATGAAGAAAATTACTGGTACACACAGCAACATGGATAATTCTCATAAGCATTATGCTAAGTGACAGAAGTCTTACATGGAGTCACATAGCACAAAATATATACTCTATTATTTCATTTATATAAGCTTCTAGGACAAACAAAACTAATCTATAGTTGAAAAACTTAGAAGCATGGTTGCCTGGGCAGGTGTGAGAGGGACAGTAATTGACTGGAAAGAGGCCTGAGGGAACTCTCTGGGTGATATAACCACCCATGTCTTGCAAGGGACTTGGGCTCTGGGTATATGCATTTTTCAAAACTTAGAGAATGAACACCTAAGGTTTGTACATGTCCTTGTGTGTAAATTTTCCTCAAAAGTATAAAAAAATTGTGAGCACGTATTGATCTCTAGTTAATGTTTTGCATGATATGCATATTGAAGTATTTGGGGGAAGACACTTGTATCTTAAATTTACTTAAATGCATCAAAGAAATAAAAAAGATTGATAGAAGAATAGAGAGATGAACAGATGGATAGTATGTGATAAAGTAAGAATAATAAAATATTAATGGTAAACTAACTGGGGAGTATACAGGAGTTCACTGAAAATTCTTTCAACTTTCCTAAATGTTTGAAAATTTTCTTTATAGACCCAAAGAGGAGGAAAGCCAAGAACATAGAAGGAACTTGAACAAAAAAAGAGCTAAAGGTCTCAGTCAAAGCTCAGCTCTGTATATTACATTCCCAGTTGACCTGACAATAGGATCCCACCTTAAGGTAAAGGCAGTATAATAAGGAAAACCAATAAAAAGAAAATAGATAGGAATTAAGAGTGGGGTATCAAGAGGTCTTGTTAGATTCACCACACCAGATACCATGATACCAAAAGATACCATGAAAGATAAAATACAACTTTTGTATAAAAGGGGTTAACTACAGCAGGTGTGGCTCAATCGATTGAGCTCCTACAACCCCATGAGAGGTCCTGGTTCGGTTCTGGTCCTCCTAGAGGAGACGACAATGACAGGGAGCACAAACAACCAGGGGAAAAAAGGGGGGAGGGGTTGTTAACTACAGCCTGCACTCTTGAGGAAGCTTCTGGATAATGTTAACCTGCTGGGGTTTTTCCCTGACTGTGGCCAGGCCATCCTAGGAGGAATAGATCTACATGGTCCTTTTTTTTTTTTTTTTTTAAGATTTCTTTTTTCTTTCTCTCCCTTTCCCTGCCCAATTCCCTCCCCCCCCCCCCCGAGCTGTCTGCTCTCTGTGTCCATTCCCTGTGTGTTCTTCTGTGTCCACTTTCATTCTTGTCAACGGCAACGGGAATCCGTGTCTCTTTTTGTTGCGTCATCTTGGTGCGTCAGCTCTCTGTGTGTGCTGTACCACTCCTGGGCAGGCTGCACTTTCTTTCATGCTGGGCGGCTCTCCTTAAGGGGCGCACTCCTTGCACATGGGACTCCCCTATGTGGGGGACACCCCTGAATGACACAGGACTCCTTGCACACATCAACACTGCACATGGGCCAGCTCATCACATGGGTTGGAGGCCCTGGGTTTGAACCTCGGACCTCCCATGTGGTAGGCACACGTTCTATCCATTGAGCCAAATCCACTTCCCAGATCTATATGGTCTTAACCTGTTTTTATCCCTCACTATCGCTGCTTGGAAAGAAATCCCAGAAACAGTCATTGTTTTCCCACTCACTTGTTATTTTGCTCTTCACTCTTCCTGGATGGGCCTGGATGGGGTAGGGAATAAAATAGAGTGTCAGCAGTTATAATTACCTTAATCAATAAAGCATCATATGTGAACAAGTTTTGTGTTGATGATGGGAAGAAAATTAAGGTGCAGTAATGGGAAGTGCAGTCTTCCTCGTATCTCCTCTCCACTGAGATCCATGTGGCAGTAGCAACAACTTCATTTCATAAAAGAGAATGGACTCAGAGTCCTATGCAGGGAACAGCAGCAGTTTTAGGTTTACAGAAGAATTTCACGGAAAGTACAGAATTCCCATATAGCTTCTTCCCCATGCACATACACACAGTTTCCCCTATTATTAACACCTTCATCAATATGGTATATTTGTTAAAATTGATGATAGTTTCTGGAATTTCTTTCCATTGATAGATTTGTAGTAATTAATGCCCTTAGTTTACATTAGGGTTCACTTTTTGCGTGTACAGTTCTATGGGTTTTGACAAATGTGTAATGTCACATATCCACCAATACAGTATCATACATAATAATTTTACTTTCTATAAATACTGTGTGTGCTCCAATTCATCCCTATCCCACACCCACCCCTGTCTGAACTGGTGGCAACCATTGATCTTTTTATTGTCTCTATAGTTTTGCCTTTTCCACAGTGTAATATAGTTGGAATCATACAATAAGCAGCCCTTTCAGAATGACTTCTTTCACTTAGCAATATGTATTTAAGGTTTCTCTGGGTTTGTTTGATTGATTTTTTTTAAGGAGGTACTGGGGATTGAACTCAGTAGGAAAGCAGGGAAGCAGGCACTCAACCACTTGAGCTACACCCGCTTTTCAGCTCATTTTTTTTTTTTGTCACTGAATAATATTCCACTACACGGATATACCACAGTTTATCTATTCATCTATGGACAGACATCTCAGTTGCTTCTAATTTTTGGCAATTATGAATTAAGCTGCTGTAAACATTCATGTGCAGGCTTTGTGCAGACATAAGTTTTCACATCCTCTGGGTAACTACCTAGGAGTGTTGTTGCTGGATTGTATAGTAAGCCTGTTTAGCTTTGTAAGAAACTGCCAAATGGTCTTCCAAAGTGGCTATACTATTTTGCATTCTACCAACAAAGAATTAGAGTTCCTGTTGCTTCACATACTGGTCAGCATTTGCTATTGTCAGTTTTTTGGATTTTAGCTATTCTAATAGATGTGTAGTGGTATCTCACTGTTGTTTTAGTCACAAATCTCTAATGTATATGGTGTTGAGCATCTTTACATATGCTTGTTTGCCATCTACATATCTTCTTTGGTGAAGTGTCCATTTAGCTGTTTGGTCCATTTTGTAATCGAGTTGTTTGTTTTCCTATTATTGAATGTTAAGAATTCTTTTTATATTTTGGATACAAGTGCTTTGTCAGATACGTGTTTTCCAAATATTTTCTCTCAATCTATGTCATGTCTTTTCATTCTCTTAACTGTCTTTCACAGAGCAGTTCTAAATTTTAATGAAGTCCAACTTATCAATTTCTCCTTTCATGGAACTTGCTTTTGGTGTTGTATATAAGAAGTCATTGCCAAACTCAAGTTCACCTATATTTTCTAGTATGTTATTTTATTGAAGTTTTATAACTTTGCATTTTACATTTAGGTCTAGGATCTATTTTGAGCTGATTTTGTGAAAGGTGTATGATCTAAGTCTAGATTCATTCTTTTGTGTGTGGATATCCAATTGTTCAAGCACCCTTCATATATTGAAAAGATTATCCTATCTCCATTGAAATGCCTTTACTCCTTTGTCAAAAATCAGTTGACTCTATTTGTGTGGGTCTTTTTCTGGGTTCTCTGTTCTGTTTCATTGAGCTATTTTTCTATTCTTTTGCCAATACTTTTAATTTAAATCTCCTCTCTTGATTATAATAGCCTTCATTAAGCTTCCTAACTGTTCTCCAACTTCTAGTCCTCTACTCTCTGCCTTCAATCACTATCATATCCATTCTCAACAGTTCTGCCAAGTGTTCAATATAAAACAGGTAATAAATTTTGTCACTTTCCTATCATTCGTGGTTCACTACTGACTTCAGGATAAAATTCAAACTCCTGGAGGTGGACTTGGCCCAGTGGTTAGGGCGTCCGTCTACCACATGGGAGGTCTGAGGTTCAAACCCCGGGCCTCCTTGACCCGTGTGGAGCTGGCCCACGTGCAGTGCTGATGCGCGCAAGAAGTGCCGTGCCACACAGGGGTGTCCCCACGTAGGGGAGCCCCACGTGCAAGGAGGGCGCCCTGTAAGGAGAGCCGCCCAGAGCAAAAGAAAGTGCAGCCTGCCCAGGAATGGCGCCGCCCACACGGAGAGCTGACACAACAAGATGACGCAACAAAAAGAAACAGATTTCTGTGCCACTGACAACAACAGAAGCAGACAAAGAAGAAGACACAGCAAATAGACACAGAGAACAGACAACCGGGATGGGGGGGGAAGGGGAGAGAAGTAAAATCAATCAATCAATCTTAAAAAGAAAAAATTCAAACTCCTCAGTGTGGTAAAGAGTGGGAGCTTCCTGATCTGGCCCCTTTCTCTCTCTCCTGCCTTGTATCTTATTACTCCTTTATTTGTTCCTTCAATCCAGGATTTTTTTCCTTTTATGGAAAACTTCCTTTTTGGGGAAATGTTTCACTTCACATCAACTCCAATTTGCCTGTCCTTTAGGATTCAGCTCAAGAATCTCCTCCTCTAGAAAACACTGCCTAAGCCCCTTTCCATATCTGAGTAGACTGCACTTTATCACAACCACAGTAAACACTGAAATAAAAATTTTATAAGGCAATATCTAATGCTACCATATGCAACACATATTTACTATTCTGAACTATTCTATTTCTTTTTTCTAATTCTGATTTCAACATCTGAATTGATTTCATGCCCCATTAATGGGTATTGGCCTGTAGTTTTAAAATATTGCAGTAGATTGTAATTCACATAGATTCTAGAGCATGGTAAGTGTTCAATGTAATTATTGAAGCATTAGATTTTTAAAAAAATCTCTGTATCCCTTGCAATTAACACAAAGCCAGGCACATGGCAGTGGTCAATACAAATGTTTGATGAAATAATAAATAACACTTCTGGGGTAGACCACCTTCATGAGTCATTTTCACCATCGCTTTCCTTTTGAAGAACAAGGGTGCCGGGAAGCAGATGTGGTTCAAGTGATTGAGCTCCCACCTACCACATGGGAAGTCCTGGGCTTGGTTCCCAGTGCCTCCTGGAGAAGACAAGCAAGACAGCGAGATGGTGCAATGTGCTGGTGCAGCAAGCTGACACAACAAGATGACACAACCAGGAGACCTAAAAAGGAAACACAATGAGAGACACAACAAAGCAGGAAGTGGAGGAGGCTCAAGCAAGTGAGCACCTCTCTCCCACACGGGAGGTCTCAGGTTCAGTTCCCAGCGCCTCCTAAAGAGAAGACAAGAGAGCACACAGCAAATTGACAAAGAGAGCAGACAACAAGCACAAACAATGGTGGAGGGGGAGATAAATAATTAAAATAAATCTTTTTTTTCTTTTAAGATTTATTTCTCCCCCTTTCCCGTCCCCCCCCCCCCCCATCTGCTCTCTGTGTTTATTCGCTGTGTATTCTTCTGCATCTGCTTGCATTATCCACTCCTGGGTGGGCTGCACTTTTTTCACGGAGGGCAGCTCTCCTTATGGGGCACACTCCTTGCGCATGGGGCACACCTACACAGGGGTGCCCCTGCGTGGCACGGCACTCCTTGCGGGCAGCAGCACTGCGCATGGGCCAGCTCCACACAGGTCACACACACAGGAGGCCCTGGGGATCAAACCCTGAATCCTCCATATGGTAGACAAACACTCTATCACTTGAGCCACACCTGCTTCCCTAAAATAAATCTTAAAAAAAAAAAAGAGCTAGGGTGCCAATAGGGGTCTAATATCCAGCATATATAAAGAAATCCTACATCTCAAAAATAAAAGCCAAACAATCCATTTTGAAAATGGGCAAGACATTTGGATACACACTTTTCCAAAGAGAAAAACAAATGACAAAAAGCACATGAAAAGATGTTCAACATCACTAGCTATTAGGGAAATGCAAATCAAAGACAATGAGATATCATCTTACACTTATTAGATTGGTAGCTATTAAAAAACAGAGAATTACCCATGTTGGGGAGGATGTGGAGGAAAGGGAACCCTTATCGACTGTTAGTAGAATGGTATAGCCATTGTGGAGGATAGTTTGGGGGTTCCTCAGGAAGTTAACTATAGAACTGCCATATGTACTGCTGGGTATGTACCCCACTGCTGGGTATGTACACAGACGAATTGAAAGCAGGGTCATGAACAGATATATGCATTCCAGTGCTCATAGCAGAATTATTCAATATTGCCAAAAGTTGGAAGCAACCCAAGTGTCCATCAACAGATGAATGGATAAACCAAATGTAATATATACATACAATAGAATATTACTCAGCTGTAAGAAGGAATGAAGTATTGACACACATGACAACATGGATGAATCTTGAAAACCTTAGGTTGAGTGAAGTAAACCAGTCACTAAAGGACAAATGCTGCATGACCTCACTGATATGACCAAAGCATATTGAGCAGACTCACAGAGATAGAGTCTGGAAGATAAGTTACCAGGAGACAGAAAGGGAATAGAGTGTGTTGATAAGGCAGGAGGGCGTGGTTGGTAGTGGATGGGGGTGATAGGGGTGCAGGGATATGAGTGGGATTTAAGGTGCTGGAATGTGAGGGTGAGTGGGGGAGCGGGGGTTGGCTTGAGCTATCCATAGAACTGGGGGTAGGACTGGAGGAAGGAACAGGTGAATTTTGGGGATTTGTAGGTCTTGGTTGAAACTACAGTTGTGGGAATATTGTTTTAGCACATTTGGTAGAGTTGGGTCGCTGATATAGGGTGTCAGTGGTGGGAGGATATGTGGAAAATGGTGCACCTGGGTCATTCTTCTATGGAGTATTAATGTGTTCATCTTGTCATAGGGTGTTATCTCAGTGGGTGGAGACCCACACAATAAACAAAATATTAAACTCCCATCCTGGGGGAAAAAAGAACAAGTGTATCTTACAATATATTAAATTAAGATGCAAACACAGAGGGAAGTGGATGCGACTCAAGCAATTGGGCTCCTGTCTACCATATAGGAGGTCCAAGTTTCAATACCCAGGCTCTCCTGATGAAGGTGAGCTGGCCCATGTGGCGACCTGACCCAGAGAGTGCTGTCCCATGCAGGAGGGCTGCCCCACACAGGAGTGTTGCCCCACACAGGAGTGCTGGCCCATGTGGAGAGCTGACACAGAAAGATGATGCAACAAAAAGAGACACAGAGGAGAGACAATAAGGCATCCACCTACCATATAGGAGGACCAGAGTTCAGTACCCAGGGCCTCCTGACCCATGCGGTGAGCTGGTCCAAACACAGTGCTGCCACGTGCAAGGAGTGCTGTGCCACACAGAGGTGTCCCCTCCATAGGGGTGCCCTATGTACAAGGAGTGCACTCTGCAAGGAGAGCTGTCCCATGTGAAAAAAATGCAGCCCACCTAGGAGTGGCACTGCACACATGGAGAGCTGACATAGCAAAATGATGCAACAAAAAAAGTGACACAGTTTCCTGGTGCCACGTGGCAAGAATACAAGCAGACACAGAAGAACACAGCAAATGTACACAGAGAGCAGACAACAGGGGGGAAGGGGAGAGATATAAATAAAATAAAACTTTAAAAAAAAAAAAGAGAGAGACACAACAGACCAGGGAGCTGAGGTGGCACAAGAAAACGATCACCTCTCTCCCACTCTGGAAGTTTCCAGGATTGGCTCCCAGAGCTGCCTAATGAGAATACAAGCAGACACAGAAGAACACACAGCGAATGGACACAGAGAGCAGACAGTGGAGGGAAGGGGGAGAAATAAATAAATAAATCTTTAAAAAACAACAACATGGAAACACAGACACGCACACACAGATATAGAGACAGGGCATGGTAAGCTAGAGGGGCATTTTTACTAGTGGCCAGCAGTTTGGTCTTCTGAAAAAGACCTCGTGGTAAAGTCACCAAGGTCCAGGGTCTGGTCATCACCTCTGTAGGTCAGAAATCATTTTATAAATGGCCCAGAGATGACTTAAGCTAACCAAATTCACAAGAGACCAAAGAGTATCCAATATTAGTAAATATATATTGTGTACTCACCATGAGTCAGACAGTATATAAATTAATTCATTGGTCCTCAAAACAACCCTATGAATTAGGGTTATCTCATTTAGTTATCTCTATTTTAAAAATGAAGAAACTGAGATTGTGAGGTTTAACCAACTTGCCCCAAATTACACAGCTAGTAAGTGGTAATAAATAGATCATTACAAGGATTGTAATTAAAAAATCAAGAATAATACAAAGTTGAGCGCGATTAACAAAAGGACAAGATTTTAAAATAGAGAATTAATCTAGGAGGCCCAATAATTTACAACTAAGAGTTTCAGGGAAAATAGGGATTTAAAATGATGTGGAAGAAAATATAAAGGACTAAAATAAGGGAATTTCCAAATTCAGAAAATGAATTTCCAGTTAGAAAGTGTCCTCTGACTACCCAGAACAATGAGTAAAAGAATTCTACTCCATGACCATCCCAGGGTCCATCCTTAGGACAGAGGAGTAAAAGATGGATTAGAGGGAAGCGGACTTGGCCCAGTGGTTAGGGCATCCGTCTGCCACCTGGGAGGTCCGCGGTTCAAACCCTGGGCCTCCTTGACCTATGTGCACCTGGCCCATGCACAGTGCTGATGCACACAAGGAGTGTCCCCGTGTAGGGCAGCCCTGCGCGTAAGGAGTGCGCCCTTTAAGGAGTGCCACCCAGCGCAAAAGAAAGTGCAGCTTGCCTAAGAATGGTGCCGCCCACATGGAGAGCTGACACAAGATGATGCAACAAAAAGAGACACAGATTCCTGTGCCACTGACAACAACAGAAGCAGACAAAGAAGACGACGCAGCAAATAGACACAGAGAACACATAACCGGGGTGGGGGGAGGGGAGAGAAATAAATAAATAAATAAATAAATCTTTTTTAAAAATATGGATTAGAGTGGACTTACTGGTTTTCTACTGTAGGATTATTATGACTCTAACAATGAAAGAAATTATATCATTGTTGTGGAGATAGTGGCCACGGGAGTTGCTGAGGGCAGGAAGAGGGAAATAGAAATGACATAACGTGGCATTTTCAGGACTTGGAGTTGTCCTTAATGATATTGCAGGGACAGATGCAGGACATTGTATATTCTACCACAACCCACTGAGTGGACTCGGAGAGAGTGTAAACTACAACATAAACTATAATCCGTGCTGTGTAGCAATGATCCAAAATGTACTCATCAAATGCAATGAATGTACCACACTAATGAAAGAAGTTGTCGATGTGGGAGCAGTGGGGGGTGTGGGGAGTAGGGTATATGGACACCTCTTATATTTTTTAATGTAACATTTTTTGTGATCTATGTATCTTTTAAAAAAATAATTTAAAAATGAAAAATAATTATTATGCATTAAAAAATAATTTCACTCCAAATTACATCTTGAAATTCTAGAACATTGTACACAAAAAGAAGCTCTTCAGTAGCCGGAGTACACAGCTCTATGAATCAGGACAAAGAGATGTCATACTAAAAACCCATTGAAGAAATGTTCATTTCCCTTCTCCCACAAGCTAGGGCTCAGGATATTTTAAATGATAAAATCTATATGAATTTGGCATTTTAACCATCTCAAGTGTAAAATTCATTGTCATTAAGTACATTAACAATGTCGTGGAACAATCACTGCTATTTCCAGAACGTCTTTGTCATCACAAACATAAACTCTATACCCTTTAAGCAGTAACTCCATCTACACCCTTCCACACAGCCCCTGGTAATCTCTGTTCTACTTTCTGTCTCTACAAATTTGCTTATTCCAGGTATTTCATATAAGTGAAATCATACAATATTTGTTCTTTTGTGCCTGGCTTATTTCATTTACCCTAATGTTTTCAAGATTCATCCATGTTGTGGCATATATCAGAAATTCATTCTTTTTCATGGTTGACTGAATAACATTCCAATGTATGCAAATAACACATTTTGTTTATCCATTTATCTATTGGTGGACACTTGGATTGTTTCTACTTTTTGACTGTTGTGAATAATGCTACTGTGAACACTGATTGGTGAGTACCTGCTTCAGTACCTGCTTTCAATTCTTTTGGGTATATGTCTAGGAGTAGAATTGCTGGGTTATGTAGTAATTCTATGTTTAACGTTTTGGGGAACCACCAAAGGCCTCACAGATTTTGAGGGAGGAATACTTCCTCCAGAAATCACCATGGTTCAGATTAATTTGAAACTGAGGCTTCCCCCTGGCCATTTTGGGCTTCTCAAGCTGCAGAATTAAAAGCAGAAAAGGGTCACCAAAGCAGTGGGTAATTAATTCCAATCACCTAGTGGAAACTGGGTTGCTGCTATACAACAGGAGCAATGAATACTATATCTGAAACGCAATTGAGGCACCTCAATAAAGACAGCCAATAAGTCTATAGTGAACACAGATTACATGGGAACTAAGGTTTAGGGCCCTATAGTAGATAAAGAATTCCACCTCAGCAGGATTCTGACAGGGATAAGGGGAACATGAAAATGAAGAGTGGTGGAAAAAGGAAGTTACGATTATCAACTTAGACCTCATGGCCAACTACAGAAGTGGGGTTTAATAGCAGTTACATTTTAAATCTTAATTATTTTCACTCTTCACCCTACTCCCATTTTATGAGAAAAGCATTGGTGAGGGACTAATATTTTAATTTCAAGTGCAAGCCTGATGGAACCGATGTCATCCTGTGATGTGATAGTTGATAGAATAATATGTGACCCTTGTGTTGGGAGCATTGATTGATATAGAAGGGATGATGCAGGAATTTCTTATAGATCAAGCAACACCAGGAAGTTATTGGGACAGGAACTGAATTTGCAGTGTTCCACCCAAAAGGAAAGCCAACTGATTAAGGAGACAGCAGTAGCAAGGAACTAGCATTTTTTTTAATTAGGGATTTTGCACTGTAGAGGCTCCTTTAGGCTTCCTGAAGAACTTAAGAATGCATACCATGTGAGAGGATGTAAGAACATCTATGGCCAGTCAATGGCTGGAGAAGCAGAGATGACACAATGAAGAGTAAAGTAGAAAGATTCCTTCTTCCTCCACCCCTTCTAGCTACCAACACCAGATGAGCTAGCTTTGAAAAAGAAGGAGGAAGAAATATCCTAGAACTAAATACTCTCCTCATCCCAATCTTAAGGTACTTGGAAAGAGTGAAAAATTTAAAAAAATTGACAATACTCCTTGTATTAGTCAGCCAAAGGGGTGCTGATGCAAAGTACCAGAAATTGGTTGATTTTTATAGCAGGTATTTATTTGGGATAGAAGCTTACAGTTACCAGGCCATAAAGCCTAAGTTATTTCCCTCACCAAAGTCTTTTGCCACATATTGGAGCAAGATGGCTGCCAACATCTGCCAGGGTTCAGGCTTCCTGGGTTCCTCTCTTCCCAGGGCTTGTTTCTCTCTGGGCTCAGCTGCTCTGCTCTCTCTACAAGGCCAGCTGTAGACTATCAGGCAAACAGCTCTTCTCTCTTCCCCAGGCCTCTGCTGTGTCTAATCCAGCCTTCTCTCTTTCCTTACATATCTGCATCTCTGTGTATCCACTTCCTGGGCTCCAGGATCAAATTTCCCACCTCCTTTCTCTGCAGTGCACTTTCTCTATGAGTCCCTTCCCACCAAGGGGGTGGGGACTCAACGTCCCCCTGATGTGGCCCAATCAAAGCCTTAACCATTATTTAATCACGTAAAAGTGAAACCTCTGAATCCAATATAATTGATATGCCCAGAGGAACAGGCCAGTTTACAAACATAATCCAATATCTAATTTTGGAATTCATAAACAATATCAAACTGCTACACTCCCTTAGGTCTCTGTGGCCAGCAATGGCAGAGGTTTTAAAAAGAAGATTTAAGTTTTAAACTGGGCTAGGCTGAATTTTGAATAAAAGACCAGAAAACCGGGTTCTATCTGGGGAAAGGGTATTCAACATAGTACAGTAGGAGCAGCGAGTAAAGAAAAAATGAAACGTTTTATATTTGTATCCTCATCAAGTTCATATTCCTTAGTAAACTGATCACATAAACTTAAGAGTAGTATGTAGTTTATGACATAATGTCAAGCGAATGAATTAGAATTTGAAATTGTATATAAGGCAAGTACAATTGTGTGAGTACTCTAAATATATTAAACAAAGCCTGGAATAGATCATTGTTTTTCCTAAATCACAATTTTGTATGGTCAGCAATGATCATATATTCAACCAAACCTACTATTATTTTATCTTTTGCTATTTTCTTGTTTAAGATGTAAAATAAGTTTATGCAGCATGATTGCATTTCCCAAACCCCCATGCTGGATGATGGATTCTTGGCTACCCTCTGTGAATCTGTAAATTGTGGGGTTTTTTTGGAGGGGGAGGGATTCTTTTTTAAAGATTAACACCATAGTATTTCAATAAGCAGAGTAAACAGTCTGTGATTCCTCAGATGCTCCCTTTTCCATTAAAAATTGAGTATTATGCTTGACTTTTTCTATTATCTACAATCATTCCAGTTCGCAGGGAGCCCATACATATAATTATTAATAGCATGGAGATTTAAGAGAATGTGTCCTTAAGCATTCTAGTGAAGATTTTTTAGTCCCACCTGATGAGAAATCATCTACCTTAACTGATTTCATCTCTAACTTCAGTTTCTATAGCATCATTGGTAAAATTTGTGTGAGGATTCTAATTTATGAAGGCTCTCTCCCACACTGGAGTATTTTAGAGTACTGGAACAGGCTAAGAATCTCTTGGTACTATTTGTAGTATATTGATCTCATAATTAGGAATGCCATTAGCCCTTTATAAACACTATCCTTCTTCACTTAGCTTCAAGAGATCCCAAGAGATGGCAGGAGATAAAAAGTTTACATTTTTTTTTTATCTTAAGTCAATATGATCCCAATGTAAAATGTACATGAATGAGATAGCATAAAAATAAAAGGTAGATTCACTAAAAAATGGCCCATTCAAATTGTAACTATTATTCTTATCTGTCACCATAATGAGTTAGAGAAGTATTTATCTGCATTTAAAATACAGAGGTGGTGCTGTATTAAACACAAACAATTTGTGCTTAGATATAGGGTCATGTACAATTAAACCTTAAAGAGTAATAAAATTGTCATTCGACCCTTAAACATATTATTTAATTTATTTCATTTAACAGAAAACTAAGCGAAATATAAAATAATTAAATTATACTAATATTATTTGAGTGAATTGGACAGTCAGTGTTTCAGTGCTTCAGCCCTTCTCATTTTACTCCAAAGAAAAATGTGAAGTTCAAAATACAAGAATAAAAGAACTTGAAAGTCCCCTCGCAAAGGAAAAAATAGCAAAAATCTTTACCAAATGAAAGAAACATACAACTTAGCTCAACAGAACTTCCACATATCCAAGGACAATGCAGACATACTGCCACAGCTTTTTGAAAATAAAATTTCTTCCTGGTCTTTCTTATGATTCTGATTTAACAAAGCTTACATAAAACAAAGTATTTAATTATTTGTTAATATTTTTAAATGCTTTAGAAACCCCTTGAAATTTCTTTTACAACTTTTTTATGGAAGTTTTCATTTATCTAATTATTCACTTTTAAATATTATTAATTCTTCATGCTTTTTAAAAGTTATATTCTAATTTTTAGATAAGATTCCATAAAATATACTTCAATAACAGATAACTCCGTTGATATGGGAATTGTTTTAAGTGTCAGACAAGGAAGATCTAAGAGAGTGGACCTAAGCAGGGAGGATATGGGCAAGCCTTAAAAATTAATGTATTCACAGGGGGAGGGGCAAGATGGCAGCCAAGTAGGGAGCTCCAAGAGTCAGCATGTCCTCCAATGCAGTTAGTAATAAGCTACAGCTAAATAAGTCACCTGTTTGAGGGGCCCAGGGGACCAGAAAAGCATCCTGCAACATCCTTGGAAAGGCAGGAAGAGGAGACTACCCATCTGCAGTGAAGATTCCTAAGTAGAGCACTCCACACCACAGAGGCTAGTGCCCATCCCTGCTGGCATCTTAGGACACCTTGGAGCTATACCCTAGCTGGAGGTGGGAGCTCCATTTCCCAAAAATGGGGGAGGACGAGATGGTTGGGCATCTATTTCAATGACTAATTAGTAAATTCAGCTGGCTAAAGTCCATTTCCAATTACTGCTAAACTCTGAACCAGTCTGAATCAGAAAGAGACCAGTAGACTCCATTTTAACTCTGTCTCCAGCATGAGGGGAAGCAGGGTTGATTGAAAATGACAGAGACAAGAGGGACCAGCTTCTTTCCACCTAGGTCAAATTGCTGCCCTACCCTGGGCTCCAGCCCTGCCTCTGGCAAGGTGGAAGTCTGGTAGAACCTGCGCCAGCCTCTCCAGGCAACTGTAGTCAATTTTGGCCCACATGGGCTAGATGGCTGGGCACTCCAGTGGCTCCATTTCTGTCCCTGACAGGACAGGAGGAGGGATACTTCTCCCTCAGCCTCTCCAGGCAAATGTAGTTGATTTCAGACCATGTAGACTAGATTTTGGGGGCAAATCTGTGGCTACATCCCGCTCCTAATAGGACAGGAGGGAGAGAGGTGTTTTCTTAGCCTCTCTAGGCAACTGCAGGCACTTTCAGTCCACACAGACTAGATTGCTGGGCATACCAGTGGTTCCAATCCTGTCCTTAGCAGGAGAGGATGGGCAATGGTACTTCATCAGCCTATCGGGCAACAGTGGTCCCTTCTGGCTCACACAACTTAATATGCTACTCACACCTGCAGCTCTATCCCCACCCCAGGCGGGTAAGGAAGGGGCATGGAGATTCATCTGTCACTTCAGGCAACTAAAGCTGGTCTTGGCCTCCATGGCAAGGATTAGTATACATGGCTGCAGCTCTGTCCCTACATCTGGCAGGGGTGAAAATGGGAGAAGCTTCATCAGTTCCTGGGGCAACACAGGCAGCTTCAGCCTCCATGGCTTACAGTGCCAACCACATCCTCAGTTCCTATTCTGCCACCAGCAAGGGAGAAACGACAATAAAGAGATAAAAAGGAGCTGGAAAACTTCAGATTGGTTATACATGAGCCATTATAAAGTTCCAGAATAAGTTTAACCAAGTACCAAAGAGGGGCCATAGCACAAAGACAATCAAATAGAAAGCTCTAGACCAAAGAGAGAAGCTGGGCCCAGAATAAATACCTCAAGTAAATCAGATGCTGAGACACCAACAAAAAATTATACATCATACCAAGTGTAGCAGTTTGATATTATTAATTCCAAAAAGAAATACTGGATTGTGTTTATAAACTGGTCTTTTCCTCTGGGCATATTAGAGTGTATTGGATTCAGAGGTTTTACTTTTACTTGATTAAATAATGATTAAAGCTTTGATTGGACCACATCAGTAGGACATTGAGTCCCCCTTGGTGGGAGGGACTCACAGAGAAACTGCACCATAGAGAAGGGAGGTTGGAGTCTTGACCTAGAGCCCCAGGAAGTAAGCACTTTGTGCTACAGGCCCTCTTTGATACTTGGTTAAACTTATTTTGGAACTCTATACTGGCTCTTGTTTAGCCAATCTGAAGTTTTCCAGCTCTTTTTTATCTAATTATTGCCTTTCTCCTTCACTGGTGGCAGGGTAGGAACTGAGGATGTGGTTGTGAGGAAAGACAATCAAGTCCTGGGAAGAGAGGAACCCTAAGCCCAGAGAAAAGAAAGCCCCGGAAAGAGTGAAACCCAGGAAACCTGAACCCTGGCAGACATTGGCAGCCATCTTGCTCCAACATGTGGCAAAAGACTTTGGTGAGGAAAGTAAATTATGCTTTAAGGCCTGATAAACTGTAAGCTTCTCCCCCAAATAAATACCCTTTATAAAAACAAACCCATTTCTGGTATTTTGCCTCAGCGCCACTTTGGTTTGACTAATACACCAAGAAACGGAGATATGGCCCAGTCAAAGGAACAAATTAAACTTCCAGGTGACATAAAGGAATTGAGAAAACTAATCACAGATATTCAAACAAATGTCCTTAATAAATTCAATGAGATGGCTAAAGAAATTAAGGATATTAAGAAGACTCTTGGTAGGAAGCGGACTTGGCCCAATGGATAAGGCATCTGCCTACCACATGGGAGGTCCATGGTTCAAACCCTGGGCCTCCTTGACCCGTGTGGAGCTGGCCCATGCTCAGTGCTGATGAGCGCAAGGAGTGCTGTGCCATGCAGGGGTGTCCCCCAAGTAGGGTAGCCCCATGCACAAGGATTGTGCCCCATAAGGAGAGCTGCCCAGCACAAAAGAAAGTGTAGCCTGCCCAAGAATGATGGCCACACACAGAGACCTGACACAGCAAGATGATGCAACAAAGGGAAACACAGATTCCTGGTACCGCTAATAAGGATAGAAGCAGTCCCAGAAGAACACACAGTGAAAGGACACAGAGAGCAGACAACTGGGGGGGGGGGGGGTGGGGGGGGATAGGAAGGGGAGAGAAATAAATGAAAAAATAAATCTTTAAAAAAAAGAAGACACTTGGTGAGCACAAAGAAAAACTTGAAAGTATACATTGAAAAATAGTAGATCTTATGGGAATGAAAGGCACTAATTGAAAAAATAAGCTGGAGGGAAGCAGTTTCGGCTCAACTGATAGAGCATCCACCTACCATATGGGAGGTCCAGGGTTCAAACCCAGGGTCTCCTGACCCACGTGGTGAGCTGGCCCATGAGCAGTGCTGATGCACACAAGGAGTGCTGTGCCATGCAGGGGTGTCCCCCACATAGGGGAGCCCCATGCACAAGGAGTGCACCACACAAGGAGAGCAGCCCTATGCAATAAAACTGCATCCTGCCCAGGAGTGGCACCGTACACATGGAGAGGTGACGTACAAGATGATGCAACAAAAAGAGACACAGATTCCTGGTGCCACTGACAAGAATGCAAGCAGACACAGACAACACACAGCAAATGGACACAGAACAGACAACGGGGTGGGGAGAGAAATAAAGAAAAAATAAATCTTAAAAAAATGAAGCTGGAGACATATAAGAGCAGACTTGCAGAGGCAGAAGATAGGATCAATGAACTTAAAGACAGGGCCTCCAAACATGAACACACAAAAGACAGATAAAGAAAAGAACGGAAAAAAATTGAACAGGGTCTCAGGGGAATAAATTATGATAAGAGACATGCAAACATACATGTCATGAGTGTCCAAGAAAGCCAGATAAAGATATTATGAAAAAAGAAAATTAGACCCATTTCTCTTACAAATATAGATGCAAAACTCCTCAATAAACTACTTGCTAATCAAATCCAACAACACATTAAAAGAATAATGATGATTATCAAGTGGGTTTTATCCCAGGCACACAAGGGTGGCTCAACACAAGAAAACCAATCAGTGTAGTATATCACATTAACAAATAGAAGAAGAAAAATCACATGAGCATCTTGATTGATGCATAAAAGGCATTTGACAAAATACAGTGACCTTTCTTGATAAAAACACTCCAAAAGATAGGAATTGAAGGAAACTTTCTCATAATGATACAGGGCATATATGAAAAATCCAAGCTAACATTGTACTCAATAATGAAAGACTGAAAGCTTCCCTGTTGAGATAGAGAACAAGATGAGGATGCCTACTGTCACCACTAGTAGTTGTGCAAAAGGTTCTAGCCTGAACAATTAGGCAAGAAAAAGAAATAAAAGTTGAGCAAATTGGAAAAAAGAAGTAAAATTTTTGCTATTTGCAGATGATATGATCCTATACCTATAAAGTCCTAAACGATCTACAACAAATCTACTAGCACTAATAAACAATTTCAGCAGAGTGGAAGGCTAAAAGACTAATATGCAAAAATCAGTAGTGTTTCTATACACTAACAATGAGCAAAGCTCATTAAAATTTTTCAAAGTTAGGAGGAAAATTCCATTTATGACTAAAAGAATGAAATTTTTAGGAATAAACTTAACCAAGGACATAAAGGATCTGTATTCAGAAAACTACAATGCCTTGCTAAAAGAAATCAAGGAAGATCTAAATAAATGGAAGAACATTCCATGTTCAAGGATTAGAAGACTAAATAGTGATAAGATGTCAATTCTACCCAAATTGATATACAGATTCAGTGCAATCCCAATAAAATTTTTAAAGTCCTTTTTTAAAGAAATGGAAAAGCCAAATACCACACTTATTTGGAAGGGTTAGGGGCCCTTTATATAGCCAAAAACATCTTAAAAAGGAAGAACAGAGTTGGAGGACTCTCACTTACGGACTTTAAATCATATTACCTAGTTACAGTGGTAAAAACAACATGGTACTGGCATAAAGATAGATATGTAGACGATGGGACTGAATTGATTGTTCAGAAACAGACCCTCACATCTATGGTCAAGTGATTTTTGACAAGTCAGCTGAGGCAGAACAGTCTAATCAAGAAATGGTACTGGGAGAACTGGATAGCCATATCTAAAAAAAAGAAAGAGGACCCCTATCTCACACCTTATACAAAAATTAAATCAAAATGGATCAAAGACCTAAATATAAAAGCTAGAGCCATAACGCTGCTAGAAGAAAATATAGGGAAACATTTTCAAAACCTGGTGGTAGGTGGTGGTTTCTTAAACTTCACACCCAATGCATGAGCAATGAAAGAAAAAATGGATAAACGGAACCTCCTCAAACTTAAACACTTTAATGCTTCAAAGGACTTTGTCAAGAAAGTGAAAAAGCAGTCTACTCAATTGGCAAAAAATATTAGGAAACTACACATCCCATAAAGTTTTGATTTCCATGCTATATATAGAGATCATACAGCTCAATAATAAAAGGACAAACAATCCAATTTAAAAGTAAGTAAAAGACTTAAAGACATTTTTCCAAAAAGGAAATACGAATGGTGAAAAAGCACATGAAAAAAAGTTCAGTATCACTAGTTATTATATTAAGAAAATGTAAATCAAAACTATAATGAGCTATCATCTCACACCTCATAGAATGGTCATTATTAAAAAACAAACAAACAGAAAACTACAAGTGCTGAAAAGGATGTGGGGAAATAGTGTAGCCTCTGAGGAGGACAGTTTGGTAGTTCCTCAGGAATCTAAATATAGAACTGTTGTGTGATCTGGAAATCCCTCTACTAGGAATATATCCAGAAGAACTGAAAATAGTGGTGGGTACAGACATTTTCACACTGAGGTTCATAGCTGCATTATTCACAATCACCAAAAGATTGAACAACTCAAGTGTCCATTCATTGATGAATGGATAAACAAAATGTGGAATACTATGCTGCTGTAAGAAGACATGAATTTGAGACATATATGTTAACATGGATGAACCTTGAGGATATTATGCTGAGTGAACAGACACAGAAGGACAAAGATTATATGATCTCACTAATATGAACAAAATATGAAGAATAAATGCATGGAGTTAAAACTTAGATTATAGATTTCTAGGAGATAGGATGAGAACTGAGAAAGTGTACTGATACTTAATGTATGTAGAATTTTCAATTAACTTGCCTATAAAAGTGCGGAAATGGATAGAGTGGATGGCAGCACGTTATAGTGACTGTAACTAACATGGCTGATTTATACATGGGATTGTGGCTGAAAGGGGAAATTTTAGGAAAGTAAACTGTCAATTGAAAGAAAGCTAGAGAATAATCTAGGGACTAAATAACTTAGTGAATGCAGTGGTGGATGAGGACTGTGTTAATAGTACAAATACAAGAGTGTTCTATGAACTGCAACAAATGTACATAACTATTACAAGGTGAGAAGTAGATGGTGACACATGGGAAAAATACAATTAATGTAACTTATAGACTATAGTTAACTTCAATATTGTAATATTATTGCAACAATGTCAATGAAGTACTATATAAATGCTAAGGGTCCATAATAGGGGGCGTATTAGTCAGCCAAAGGGGTGCCTATGCAAAGTATCAGAAATCTGTTGGCTTTTATAAAGGGTATTTATTTGGGGTAAAAGCTTACAGTTACAAGTCCCTAAAGCGTCCAACTCAGGGCTGCTTTCTCACTAAAGTCAGTTGCCACAGGTTGAAGCAAGATTACGGGCAATCTCTGCCTGGTCTCTCCTTCCTTCTTCTTCTTGAGGCTCCTGGGCCCAGCTTCTTCTGATTTCAGCTGTCAGCTGGCATAGGGCTCTTTTCTCAGGGCTTCCTATTCAGTCTAGCATAGGGCTAGTTTCTTTCTAAACCTTATCAGCTGCTCAGCAGCTCTGTTCTCTTTAGCTGCAAACTATTAGGGAATGACTCATCTCTCCCTGGGGCCTGAGGTTCAAACATGATAGAGCTATCTACTCTTCCGTGTTTATGGAGTGCTCTCTCTTCCTGTGTGTCTTTTTTATTTTTTTAAATACTTTTTAAATTTTAATTTTTAAAATACTTTAGATTACATAAATGTTGCATAAAAAAATATAGGGGATTCCCATATGCTCCACTCCCTACCCCTCCCACACTTTCCCACATTAACAACATCCTTCATTAGTGTGATGCATTTGTTACAATTGATGAACACATATTGGAGCATTGACACTAAGCAAGGACTACAGTTTACCCTCTATCCTGCACAATTTTGTAAGTTATGACAGAATGTATAATGGCCTGTACCATCATTTCAACATCATTCAGGACAATTCCAATGTCCCAAAAATACCCCCATATTACACCTATTTTTCCCTCTCCCTCCCCTCAGAGCCTCTGGTGGCCACTGCCTCCACATCAATGATAAAAAGCTCTTCCATTGCTTGAATAACAATAAGTCTATAGTAGACTAACACTCTAATTCATCTTTCATTGCCTAGTCCTAAGGATTCTGGGATGGTGATGCCTACTATGCCTCTCCTTGAGTGTGCAGTTATATCTGCCCAGAAGGGGGTAGGGACACAACCTGAGTTACACCCCACCGATGTAGTTGAATCAAAGCCCTAATCTTAACATAATTTAATCAAGACATGTTAGCTGAATCAAATGCATTCAGAGGGTATCACACCCAGAGGAATAGATTAATTTACAACCATAATCTCTCTCTTTGAATTAATAAATAATCTCAAACTGTCACACTGGGTGTGGGATTTTTTTCTTTTGAACTAAGGGAAACATTCAAAAATTTACTAAGGTGATGACTGCACAACTCTTTGATGAAAGTGAGAGCCACTGAGTGTACACTTTGGATGGACTATACAAGGTATGGGACTGTATAACATAGTCAACCATGTGGTGGATGATTGCCTATGGTTAACAGTACAAATACGAGTATTCTCTCATGAACAATAAGGAATGTAGAATACTAATACATGGTGTTAACAATAGATAGGCATATGGAAAAAATATACCACATGTAAGCTATGGACCATAGCTAGTAGTAATATTAATATTTGATGATGTTCTTTCAATATTTGTAAGAAATATTCCACAACAATGCAAGGTGTTTATGGAGGGGAGATGTATGGAAATTCTGCACATTAAGCATGATTATTTGTAAGCTCACAACTTCTCTTATCTAAAAAAAAGTATGTATATATATGATTAATGTATTCAATACAATGGTTAATCAAAAAAAAAAAAACACTTTAAAAATGTTAAATAAAAGGATTTGTTCTCACTTTAAGTGAGACCTAGGGATAAAAATGACTTAGTTCCAGTCCTGGAGAAGTTATCAATAAGGGGTAAATAAGCTTTAGAGTTGAGAAAGTGATGATTCATAATTATCCCTTAGGAGGACAGATCAGAAAATGAGGCCATCCTTCTGTGAGAAGCAGTCCTGCCTTGGTGAGTGAACACAGCAGGGCCCAGATACAACAGGTCTTCAGGAACTGGACAGACGTGAGAGAAGTGTATAAAAGACTCACTTGCAGTGAAATGTGGGGCTGCTACAAAAAACAGCATGGCTTCTTTGCTGTTTATTTTGTGAAAGCCAGGGTGAAGAAGAGGAAGAAGTGTATAACTATTGTACCAATTACCCAATACCTCTCTTGTACTCCTTAGATGTATTCCAAATAGGAAGCTGGATTTGGAGATACAATAGCATACATTTAGTATATGAATGTTTGGGTGCTTAACTGATTGAGGAGTGAGAAGGAGGATAAGCCTCTGATGAGAAATAGATAGGCCTTCTTAGAGTCCCATAAGCAATCTAGAGCTTAATCTGAATTGAAACTGTCTGGGGAAACCCAGGGCCACTGACCCTCTGGTCTTGTCTGCAAGAATATCTCTAGACTCCATCGACTCTTGTCCTTAGAACCATTACACCAGGGATACAATTTACTCCGGCTAAACATCAAAAGATTACCTCCTAGCAACTGTGTTGCTTAACCACCCAAGGCGAAACCTATTTCGTGGTGACATCCACAGAACAACTTAATAGGAGGGAAAGGCCTGTGCAGTCCACTTGTTGATAGTAATGGGTTAAACATGGATGAAGGATTTTAAGCCTCTTTGATTCCAATCACGTGCTCAAGGATGTTTCAAAGCAATTCATTAGTTTCTAATCCCAAGAACCAAGAAGTGCTTGAACAAAAGTGGAATATAAGTGTTGTTTTGTTTTGTTTTGTTTTGTTTTTGGAGGGGGGGGCAGGGAATTTGTGTTCTTGGTGGTATAACCATAAAGTCATTTAATAAACATTTAATATGTGTCTACTATGTGCCAGACACAGTGAGTTTTCTCCAGAATGAAAGTATTTCATGAAGGAAATTAGTCCTTTCTGCAACAAGAAAGGAAATAAAAAAGTGGAAAAGTACAGGACCTAATTTAGAGAGACTTGGGCCATAGTATCAGTTTCATCAGTTACTTGCTGAAAACCCTTAAGCAAGAATGTGGGATTAAATCAAAGATCTTCAAGGGTGCCCAGGTGATCTATTGGGGGAGAAAAGATTCAAAATAAGTGTTCATATGCTCTTTTTGTCTAAAAAATAGACAAAAATTTTAGCAGTAGTAATATTTAATATATGGATTAAAAGTAGCAAAAATATGTAATTTATATATATTTATAAGGAAATATGAGCAAACATTTTGATGTATGTTTACTGAATAAAAATATATGGGTAGATTACCTGATCTCTAAAATTACTTAGCTCTAAAATTCATGACCCTGTATTATGCAAATAATATAATAATGCAAATAATAGTTTCTCTTAAATTTTATTCAAAAACATAATACCATGTCTATAGTAATATCAATTTCCTCATGTACAACAAAGTCCAATTTTACAAAGAAATGATAAAGTAAATCTCTATTCTTTAAATGGATCATAACCCTCTTGACACACCCTATCTGACCAAGTAGGTCTCTTTCTATTTTATGGTGCCTGTTGGCATGACTCTTTCTTCTCTTAGCTCATTCAAGAAATTAGCAAAGGGATTCCCTGAGAGCTCTGTGTTGATGATATTAATGATATTAAACTTAAAGTCTGGATCTCCCTAGCAACATTTTGAGAAAGAATCATTTCAGTTCTTGCTAATTTATTAGTGACTTGAACCTGGGTGGTTTGGCTTGCTGACAGCTTTCTATCTTCCCTCAAATTTCTGATTTGTAAAAATACTTAGAAAAAACCCTACCACAAAGCTTAATTTTATTTTATGACTCTTTTAAGGAAATGGCTTATGAACTAAAAACTGAAATAATAGCATTATATAGCTGATATTAAAGTTTGTTACTTTATGTGTCTACTCATGGGAAGTAAAGAGTCTTGTATATAGTAATATAGGTAAATAGCTTACGAAAGAGTTGACTAAAAACAATTCATTAAAGTGACAGCTTGACTGAAACAATATATCAGTTTAAAAAATGAATATTTCTAGTCATTATTTTCAATTTTTAGGTTAGTTCTTCAATATTTAAGTCGTTTTGATAAAGCGTTCTTCATACACACATACACCCTTCCCCTACTGTGGCTGTTCTACATTAAAAAACAAAATACCAGCGCACAAAATTTAAAAGAGAAATGATGGCCATTTTTTGTTCACTAAAACTGATAAAAGAATTAATATTTGAAGTATTTTAACTATGGAATGTAAAAAATCATGGTTAATATTATTATAATACTCAAGTAGACTAATATATAATTAGTATTATTTTGACTAATTATAGTTTCTAAAAGTAAAATAGGGATCTCCTCTGGTTGGTTATTTCGTATACAGGTTTAAGCAGTTATGGTGTTCTTTTCTTATTTTGACCAATTATTGCTTATAAATAATGACAATGCAAAACTAGAAATATTGATTTTCAATTAATTGTTCCTTATTTCATTTAAACAATCTGCATCACTTCGATTCTACATATCATCATTTACAGAATGCTTGCAGAGAAGAGGATAAGGAGTTAGTGGCCATGTCTAAAAGGTTCCAAAAGGATTGATAGGTTTCTGGCTATGAAAGAAACCAGTATTTCCCATTAAAAAAGCAAATAGTACTAAAAAAAATCCCCATTAATCCCTATCTTCGTATTCCCTTCTTAGAGGCAACCACAGTTAAATTTGAGTATGCATTCTATGTTTATATGAAAATACATTTTTTATACAAATAAAATAACACACCGTTCTGCAATTTTAAACCTATTATATAGTGGATGTTTTCACAAGTCAGCACATATTAGCTAGTCTCTTTTGATGGATTTTTAAGCTATTTCCAATTTGCCAGTAAAAATAATGCTGCACTGAACATCTTTGTTCATATTTCTTTGCATTCTTGTGCAAATAGTTTTGTAGGATAAATGCTTATAAGTGGAACTGCTGCCTTAAAGGATATACAATTCGAAAATTTTGTTGTTAAATTGCCTTCTAGTTTATGAGAATTTAAAAATGGAATGTACAGACTGTTGGTAATATGTGTGTCTTTAAGTTATTCATCTAACAATAGTTTTCAGTATGAGCTCTTCTATTTTTATTTTCTTACTTGTAACCCATATGGAAGTCATCCAGGTGGAAGGTGTTTTCTGCTTAATTGTTCTGGGAACTGAAACTTCTGACCCTACCCTCTTTAGAACTACAAGCGAAACAAATGAGTTAAGTAGCTATTGTTATTAGGTGGGAAATTGTGGTTTGCATTGTTGAAATTTGTTTGATATGGAATATATTCTTAAATAAATGTGGTTGTGTTATACATCATTTTAAAGTGCATTTCTTGCTTTATGTTTTTTGCTAATGACTTACTTGCTGTTTATTTTATATTTATTTTAGACTAAGCAAATTCGAGTGATTTTCTTATTTGAATGATTTTCTTATTTTCTTATTTCAGCCTGGGTGGTAAAGCAGCAGAGACAACTTGCAACATCAACAACGCATTTGGTCAGGAACTGCTAACAAACACACAATGTAGTGGTTCAAGCATTTTGCAAAGGAGAGAGTCTTGAAGATGAGGAGCATGGTGGCGGGCCATTGGAAGTTGACAATGACCAATTGAGAGTGATCATTGAAGCTTATCCTCTTACAGCTGCACAAAAAGTTGCCAAAGAATTCAATGTCGACCATTCTATGGTCATTCATCATTTGAAGCAAATTGGGAAGGTGGAAAAGATCAATAAGTGGATGCCTTATGAGCTGAATGAAAATTTCAAAAAATCGTCGTTTTGAAGTGTCGTCTTCTCTTACTCTATGCAACAACAATGAACCATTTCTCAATGGGATTGTGATGTGCGACGAAAAGTGGATTTTATACAACAACTGGCGACGACCAGCTCTGTAGTTGGACCAAGAAGAAGCTCCAAAGCACTTCCCAAAGCCAAACTTGCACCAAAAAAAGGTCATGGTCACTGTTTGGAGGTCTGCTGCTGGTCTGATACACTACAACTTTCTGAATCCGGGTGAAAGCATCACATCTGAGAAGTATGCTCAGCAAATCAATGAGATGCACCAAAAATTGCAACGCTGCAGCCGGCATTGGTCAATAGAAAGGGTCCAATTCTTCTCCATCAACGCCTGTATGCATGTCACACAAAAAATACTTCAAAAGTTGAATGGATTGGGCGACGAAGTTTTGCCTTATCCACCATATTCACCTGACCTCTCCCTAACTACCATTTCTTCAAGCATCTTGACAACTTTTTGCAAGGAAAACACTTCCATAACCAGCAGGATACTGAAAATGCTTTCCAAGAGTTCATCGAATCCTGAAGCATGGATTTTTATGCTACAGGAATAAATAAACTTATTTCCTGTTAGCAAAAATGTGTTGATTGTAATGGTTCCTATTTTGATTAATAAAGATGTGTTTGAGCCTAGTTATAATGATTTAAAATTCATGGTCCAAAACCACAATTTCCTTTGCACCAACCTAGTATTTGTCTGGATAGAGGTATATATTTGGAATAAAGACACCTCAAGGACCTGAATTTTTCTTTTAGATCTTAGAATTCCTACATCACTTTTTGATGACTGTTCTTTTTTTATACCATGTAAAAATCCCCTTCTGGAGGTTTCAAGATAGCATGGTTAAATTTACTAGTCTATATGTACTGGAGCCTGTAAAACATAGTTGTCAGTTCATTCCTAATAGCATAAGGTGGGCTTTTTTCTGGAAAAAATGTCAGTTCCCAGATCTCCTACACTAAAATAAATGTTATCATAGTAACACTACCTCATATTTACAACGAATTTTACAGTTGACAAAGCTCTTTCATAAATGTTATTCCATTTGACTTTCACAACCACCTAGTGTGGTGACTGTGAAGGTATTATCATCATATCTCTATTTAATAGGTGGAACAAGGTCCCATGGAGTTAAATAAATGACCCAAGGTCACACAACCACGAAGTAGTAGAACCTGGACTAGTAGCGTACTGAGCTCTCCTCAACACTTTGTTGCCTCTTCCATATATATCAGAACAGCATATTCCTTTTGTAGAGATTTTTTTCCATGGTGGTAACATTCACTTCCTTAAATGCCCTTTAGACAGTCTAAGGTAAAATACACACTGAAAAAAAAAAGGGAGTGGATGTTGCTCAAGTGGTTGAATTCCCAGTTACAATGTGAGAGGTCTGGTTTGGTTCTGGTGCCTTCTGCAAACAACAACAACAAACAAAAACAAATGAAAAAAACAACTCCAAGGAGCCAATGAGGCTCAGTGGTCGAGCACTGGCTTCCCACATATGAGGTCCTAGGGTTCAATGCCATCCCTGGCCCCTGGTAACTCAAACAAACAAACAAACAAAAATCCAAACAAACAAAAATAACACTCTACATCTCCCAAAGGAAATGTTTTCTCCTGTTAGTAATTTTACTATTAACTTTCTGAAAGAAGCTATTCTTTTATCTTTTAGGTAAACTATGTATATTCTGTGGCATTTTTATAAACATGTTTGAACAATTCCAAAGCAAAGACAATTTAAAACTGCAACCTCATTTCAGACCATATTAAATACTGGTCACACAATATATCAAAAGGTATCATCATATTTCTTCCTTATAACTAACCGTAACTTCACAGAACTAATCTCTTTTAGATTTGCTGCAATCATGAAATAAATTCCCCTTGATTTCATATTTATAAGGATAATTGCTCATCAGTTATTGACTGATCTACAGACAGGTGGGTTCGGAAAGAAATAAGCCTTGTGATTTTGCAAAAATGATTATTTAAAAAGGAATTTTCATTTTTTGATCCATAATGTGATTAGAAGCATTGATTTCAGTGTTCTGTCTTATCACTATGACTGTAATTTTTTGTCTTTCATTAAGGCTTAAAGAAAATAGATCTGGGCATTCTCCCTCAGTACCTTTTCTGATCTTTATCTTCAGGAGGTCCATTTCTACACAGTGGAACATGTCTTGGGCTGTGTATCCGGACAACTGGGCTCTTGTATAGGTTGTAAACTAATAGTGCGAACCTGGACAATTCATCTTTGAGTTTCCTCATTTCTAAAATGAGGTGATGTATTAGTTCTAAACTAGTCATTTTAGCTCTAGCATGCATCATTGTAAAAATTATTAACGAATTTTTGTTGAGACAAGGCATTCAAGTGCATAGACAATATTGTGGGAATATTTATGGATACCTAAATAGCTGCTTATCCTCCGGGAGAAACAGTTTTTAACAGGTATTAAATTCTAACAAGCCCTATGGTCAAAATCTGGTAGTATCCTGTAATGTAGTTCAGGTCACTAGTACAAGAGAAATAGAGGACCGGCTCAAACCACTTGAGGTTTTATTAGGTATGGACTTCGGGGTGCTAAATGGTTGCCTAGTAACCATACCAGCGAAAGTAGTACCTAAATACCACACAATATACTGTTAAAAGCATGAGAGAAAAGAAAACCGGTGTTAAAAAAAATAAAGCAAAAGCAGAAATACATAAAAGAAAAGAAGTGAGCATTTCTCCTGAAACTGTAAATAAATCCCTTAATTTTATTTAGGTAAAACTAGGACTCAGGTGTTTGGGCTGTCCAGGTCAGGGTGAAATCTCGTCAACCAGTGACCAAAACATTCCTTGAGGAGGCAAAGGGAAAACGGCCGTAGAGTGTATTATTGAAACCAACTCCGAAGAAATTACCCTCCGACCATCAAGCATTTCAATTTAGAGACGCTCCCAATTACGGCCTCCTTGCGTTCAGGCCTGCAGAAACAGGCTGACGGCACTTGCGGTTGCTAGGCAACGGTCGGAGCATTCCCAACGGCGTTAGCACCGCCTCAGGTGGCGCTTCCGCTCGAGCGCGCCTCGAACTTCCTCCTCTTATTGGCCGGTGTCACTCCGGAGATGGGCGGGGGAAATGAGTCAGACAATGCTCTCACTTCCGGCCAGGGAGCGCGCGGGTTGATTCGTCCTTCCTCAGCCGCGGGTGCTCGCAGCTTGGAAATGGCGGGTAAGTTCCCAGGAAAAGTTTACCAAGGGGAGGGGGCGGGCATGTCGGGGAAAGGACGCCGAGACGGTCATGGCAGTGCCCACTCAGAACTTTCGGACTCTAGCCCGAGTTCTAGAAGGCCTCCTTTGGCCAGGAAACGGGGAACTCTCAGCTCATCTCCCTGTCGGCCGCATTCCGCGTCCCCACCCCCAACTGTGCGGGTTCTGCGCGGTTTGGGAGGAACCCCGACCCTGCGGAGGACTGAAGGGCCTTGGGGAGTGCGTCATGATCTGGGCTTAGACAGGTGCCGAATGCTCCCCAAACCTTACCTCTTTTGGGGCCTGTTCTTCCCAATCCTTTTAACCACTGCTGTCTCAGCGATACTACAACTGGTCCCTTTCCCGCCAGCTGATTGTAGTCTCAGATTTCCCTTCATCTTCCACTCCCGTCAACCTCTGAGTTAGCGTATGCTGCCTTGCTCTGCACTACAGGCTCTAACTTGAATTCTGGGTCATTTAGTAAACGTCTCCTTTATAGCTCGTACCTTAGGATTCCTAGGATCATATTTAGGTTTTCTTTGAGAAATAGGTTGTTCCTGCCTTCTTCATCTACACTTCTTTTTTAGAAAGATCTTCTATATTATAGTTATCAAGTTTCTTCATCTGAACTTATCTTTCAGAGTTGATCTACTATAATGTAATTCTCTGTGTTCATTCTACTCTGCTCCTTTATTAAGTCCCTTCAGTTCGCAGTATTTAATTTAAGATTGCTCTGACATTGTGCGTGTGTTAAGGCTTTTTTGGTATGAATATACACTTCTTTTCTAACTATATATCTTTTGAAGTGATGGGCAGTTTCTATTTCTTTTATCATTTTTTCCTAGTACCTTCATAATAGTCCTGCTGCACATTAAACATTCCATATTTATGGATGTGCTGAATAGACTAGCCATAGCATGAGCTCTACAGATATTTAAGGAAGGGCTGTTCCACGAGTTAGACACTGCAGAGTCTTGGAGAACACAGGTACTGTAAAGGAAGAGGCACATATGTACTGTGGAGAGTGAATGTAATTTAAGAATTATACCTAAATTCGAATCTCAGTTCCATCATTTTGTAGCTGGGTGCCCTTGAGCAAGTTACTAAACCTCTTTCTCAGCCCAAGTGTTTGAATATGGAATCTGAAATGGGGCTGATATAGTGCCTGTCTTACAGAATTGTGGAGATTAAGTAAATTAATGTTTGTTTCCACCTGTTGTTGCTTAGGTTATACATAAATTCCTTGAGGTGAGTTCTATTATCTCCATTTTACAGATGAGGCCCAGAGAGGTTAAGTAATGTGCTGTAGTTCACAGAGCCAGTAAATAAATGTGAAGCCTGGATTTGAATCCTGGAATTCTGACTCCGAACCATTAATCTATGCTATCTCAAAAGTCTTTCTCTTTTTTTTGCATGTGTTTTAACCACTTTTTGAAGTGTAAGACATGTCAGTTTACCCTTTCTTTTCTCCTTATTGCTAACTTTTTTTTTTTTTTTGGCTGAATTTTTACTTTTTTATGTTCATTTTGTCAGGATATTCATCGTCATCTTCACCTGAAAGTGTCTCTTGATAATCACGTTTTCTAATGTTAATTACTTGTTATATATATTGATGGGTAATTATTATGTATTAAAAAAACCTTTTTGTCATTCAAGTAATGTTCCATTTATGACTTTTATATGTACATGGTAAAAAAATGTTCTTAATATGGCAGAAAGAACTTTCTGACATACTTCTGTTCCCCTTCCTTCTCTCTTATCCTAGAGGTAACCACAGTTAACAGTTTCTTTTGTATCCATCTGAGATAATCTATGCATTATCAGTTGATGGTTTTTAAAAAGTTGATCTGGAAGCCCTGTGGGTTAGACTTTTTCCAGTAGCAGAATGAATGCTATTACAATTATCAATTTTTCACTTTCTTTCTTATGTCTGTTAGTGCTAGAAGTGGCATCCTTCAGCATTATATTTCTTTATAAAAAGACAACCTAAGTATAAATCCTAGCGTTATTTGTATTAGTGTTAAATGTTTATAAATGTCAATAGTCATGTTAATTTTCAGACTTATTTATGTAAAGCAGACTTTATAATCCTCTATCTCAAATATAAATTTTTTCCTGTTTTCTAATAAGATAGTCAAACCAGTACAGTTATTTAGTATTACATGGAGAATCTTTATCTGTACTTTTATGAACTGTTAGCGTGTTTTAAATCTTACCTTTATCCCACTTCTCATGAGAACCTTATTTTTAGATTTGGCTATTTAAACTACTTCCAACCAAACCTTTTAAAAACTTTTTCTCCTAGGATTTGGTGCTATGGAGAAATTTTTGGTTGAATATAAGAGTGCAGTGGAGAAGAAACTGGCGGAGTACAAGTGTAACACCAACACAGCAATTGAACTAAAATTAGGTATGTCATTTCTAAGTGCTTTTGTATGTACTGCGTATGTATATATATATAATCTTTTACAATTTGAAGTAGGGCTTTTTGTAAGAGCAGTGTTTATATAAATGTATAGTATTTTGCATTTATTGAGCACATTGGGATTTTATTATCTTGCTTTATGTTATGGAGAGAGCAACTGTTTGAATGGTAACAGGGTTTTACATATGGGAAACACAGTGTGGCAAAATGTGACAAGTATATGGGTCTCAGTCTCTTAAAATATTTACCTTTATCTTTTTCTGCTTATAAAAATGATGGACAATAATAAGTGTTGGTGAGGATGTGAAAAAAACTGGAACATTCAGTCATACATTGCTAGTGGGAATATGAAATGATGCAGCTACTTTGGAAAGCAGTTTGGTGGTTTCTTAAAAAGTTATATTCATAAACTGCCATATGACCCAGCAGTTCCACTCCTAGATAACTAAACAAGAGAAATGAAAACATGTACCCATGCAAAAACTTGTACTCAAACGTTCACAACAACCTTATTTATAGTAGCTGAAAATGGAAACAACTCAGATATTCATCAGCTGGAAAATGAATTAAAAAATGTGGAGTATCCATACAATGGTATACTATTTGATAATACAACAGTGAAGTACTGATAAATGTAGCAACATGGATTAACAATGCTAAGTAAAGGAAGTCAGGCACAAACACATATTGTATGCTTCCATTTATATGAAATGTTCAGAAAAGGCAACTCAATAGAGACAGAAAGCAGATTAGTGATTACCTTGGGATGGGGGTGGGGATGAAGAGTAAACTGCAAATGGACATGAAGTTTCTTACTGAGGTGATGGAAATGTTTTAAAATTAGATTTTGGCAGTGGTTGCACAACTCTGTAGATCAGCTTAAAAATCATTGACTTATACACTTCAAACAAGTGAATTCTTTGGTAAATTATACCTCAATAAAGCTGTTTAAAAATATTTGGTCATGTATCCTAGCTCTATCACTTTCCATGCCTCGGTTTTCTCCTATATAAATAAGAGTTAACAGTATTTACTTAATAATGGTTTTGAAGATTAAATGTGAATTTAAATACAAATAGAGTGCTTAAACAGCTTGACATATAGAAAGTACTCAGTATATGTTAGCTGCTCTTACTATGGAAAGCAGTACAAATATAAACAAATGCAAAGGTGACTGTTCCCTGGACCTTTACTACAAAGATAATGCTTATCTTAGATATTTCTTTTCTTGTGCGTACATTAGTTTTATTTTTCTAAAACCAGGATCCTGCTTTTTTGTTACAGTTTTGCTTAACAATGTCTTGAATATCATTCCCCGTAACTACATAGATCTACCTCATTTTTTAAAATTCTGTTATGTTATGGTGTGACTATATTATAACTTATTTAAGTATGCATTATTGGTGGATTTTTGGGTTTCTTCTCCTCTTTTGCTAATAGAAATATTTATCCAGTAAATATTCTTGTGTATGTCTTTACCCCCTTGTGTTAGTGTTTCTATGGAATGAATGGTCAGAAATTGAAGTACTTGTTCAAGGTTTCTCAGCCTCAGCACTGTTGACATTTTGGGCTGGATAATTCTTCCTTGTAGGGGGCTGTCCTATGCATTATAGGATGTTTAGTAGCATCCCTTGTCTCTACTTAGATACTGGTAGTACCCACCTTTTGCTTGTGACAACCAAAAATGACTCCAGATATTAAAATGTGCCCCCAGGGGAAGGGAGAGTGAATAAAATCATCCCCATTTGAGAACTCTGCTGCTAGATCAAAGGGATATAAACATATTTATTTAAGTAGCTATTGCCAAATTGCCTTCCAAGATACCCATATTTCAGTAGCATTTTTGGAGATTACCTTTCTATCTACACCCTGGACAACCTTGCATATTATCATTAAAAAAAAAAAATTCTGGGGAGTAGATGTAGCTCAAGCAGTTGAGCACCTACTTTCCATATATGAGGTCCCGGGTTTGATCTCCAGTACCTCCTAAAAACACAACAAAGAAACGAATGAAGAAACAAACTCAGAGGAGCTGATGTGGCTCAGTTTTTGAGTGCCACCTTCCCACATACGAGGTCCCAGGTTGAATTCCCAGCTCTGGTACCTCAAAAAAAAAAAAAAAAAAAAGAGTTCATCAGGTACCATTTTGGTTTCCATTGAATTAATTTGGTTTTTCTTCTTTTATCTTTTGATTATATTGTTATATATGGTTGTAACACATTGCATTAAATATATTTTATTATTAGAACGTCAGATATTGAACCATCCTTGCATTTCTAAAATGAGTATCTTATCTGTTATATTTTACTATATTAAGGCCATTTTATAGTATTTTAAAAATAATTACATTGTTTGTAGATGAAGTTAGTCTGTGTTTTTTTCCTTTGTGCTTTTTTGACTGGGAGGGGTGTGCAAAGTCAGCTTTTGGATTCTTTGTGACTACTTCTCTTGGACTTTCCATACTTCCATCCTATTACCAATGGTGTTTAAAGCATTAGATTTACCTGTTCTTTAAAGACCTGAAAGAATCACCTTATCATTCTGAAGAGGACCTCTTTGTGTCATTTAATGCTTTTTTGTCTTAATACAGTGTACATTTCATTTTCAGGTTTTGTGGTTTGAATGATAGATTTTTTTAATCCTTCCTTTTAATTTTAACCTTTGCTTCCTTTTTATATCTCTTCCAGAAAATATATTTAGATTTGATTGTCTTTTTTTTTTTTTTTTTGCTACCTTATCGGTCTTAGAGTATTTTCGTTTTACTAGGTCAGTTTTTCTCCTTTACATTTGTTTATTTCTTTGGTAATCTTATTTTTTCTGTTTCCTTGCATTTTTCCCATTCCTGTCTTTTGCTATGTAGTCTGTGTTTTGTTTTCCCTTATCCTTTACTCCCTAGTATAGTCTGTTTTTAATTGCCATATAATCAATTTTTAAAATGTAGTCTATTGTTAATTCTAGTGAGATAATCTTTATATTTTAAATCCATTCATTCACTCAGCAAATACTTATTTTGCTACAGTTTGTGGCAGGCACTTATTTGGGCACTAGAGATAGAGTCATATCCAGATGGTCCGTCCCGCTCTTCATGAGTTTACATTTTGGTGATGAGACATAAATATGTGACAAATTGAGATATGTGTTATGGAGAAAAATAAAACAATGAATTGGGGGGGGGGGTGTGTTACTGATTTATATAGTGTGGTCAAGGCCTATTGCCAAGGTGATGTTTGAGTAGATTCTAAAAGAAGTGGGTATGTGAACCATGCAGATTGTCTCAGTGAAGAGTATTGCAGGCACAGAAATAGCAAATGCAGAGTTTATTAGACGTGCTAGATGACTATTAAGTAAGCCATTGAGGCTGAAAAGGATGGCTTGGAAAGATGAATATTAAAACCAAGTGATGAAAGCATTTGAAAAAGGAGGAAGTAGGCAACTGTCAGTTGTTTCTGGTACTTTTAGTACTGACTGTGATTTCACCACTGGAATTTAATGATTTATTAGTGTTTTGTTTTTTTTTTAAAGAGAGAAGTTGTGAGGTAGTCATAGGAATACCTATTTATAGTGGTTCAAGAGAAAATAAGAGGAGAGGAGTTAGAGAAATGGGGTATATACTTCCGGAAGTGTTTTCTAAAGGACTATAGAGAAACAGGGTAGCTAGAGGGTAAAGGGTAAACTTAGAGAATGTTTTTTAACTTTAAAAAAGTTGATGTACAATTTACATATAATGGAATGTAATTACTAAATATGTTTTTCAGTGAGGTTTCTACCCCTTTCCCCCATAGCTGCTCTTTAATTTGGGCTGAAATATGCAGCTTATTTGGTGGGTTACATTCTTCTGTGTTTTGTTTTTGAAGCAATCATAAATCTAACAGAAATGTTGGAAGTATAAATACAAAGATCTTTTTTTCCCCTGAACTATTTGAGAATAAGTTGCTGACTTGATGCACCATCACCACAAATACTTGCGTGTATATTTCCTACATAAAAGAACATTCTTCTACATAACCAGATTACAACTACCAAAATTAGGAAATTATTATGGATTCATTATCACCACCTAATTCTCAGATGCCATTCAAGTTTTACCAGTTGTCCCAATAATGCCCTTTATAACAAAGGTATCCAGTTTAGAATCAAGACTTGGATTTGGTTGTCATGTTTCTTTTTTTTTTTTTAAGATTTATTTTTTATTTATTTTATTTAATTCCCTCCCCACCCTGGTTGTCTGTTCTTTGTGTCTATTTGCTGCGTCTTGTTTCTTTGTCCGCTTCTGTTGTCGTCAGCGGCACGGGAAGTGTGGGCGGCGCCATTCCTGGGCAGGCTGCTCTTTCTTTTCACGCTGGGCGGCTCTCCTCACAGGCGCACTCCTTGCGCGTGGGGCTCCCCCACGCGGGGGACACCCTTGCGTGGCACGGCACTCCTTGCGCGCATCAGCACTGCGCATGGCCAGCTCCACACGGGTCAAGGAGGCCCGGGGTTTGAACCGCGGACCTCCCATATGGTAGACGGACGCCCTAACCACTGGGCCAAAGCCCGTTTCCCTGTCATGTTTCTTTAGTCTCCTTCAGACTGGATCAGTTGTCAGTCTTTCCTTGACCTTTTTTTTTTTTTTTTTTTTAAGATTTATTTTTTATTTATTTCTCTTCCCTCCTCCCCCATTGTCTGCTCTCTGTATCCATTCACTATGTGTTCATCTGTGTCCACTTGCATTCTTGTCAGCGGCACCAGGAATCTGTCTCTTTGTTGCGTCATCTTGCTGCATCAGCTCTCCGTGTGTGCAGCGCCATTCCTGGGCAGGCTGCACTTTTTTCATGCAGGGTGGCTCTCCTTGTGGGGGAGCACTTCCCGCACATGGGACTCCCATACGCGGGGGACACACCTGTGTGGCACAGCACTCCTTGTGCGCATCAGCACTGCATGTGGGCCAGCTCACCACATGGGTTAGGAGACCCTGGGTTTGAACCCTGGGCCTCCCATATGGTAGGCGGACGCTCTATCAGTTGAGCCAAATCTGTTTCCCTCCTTGACTTTCATGACTGCTATTTTTGAAGACTACAGGCAAGTTATTTTGTGGAATGTCCCTCAGTTTTGGTTTGTTTGATTCTTGCTCATGATATATTTTAGGTTATGCATCTTAGTCTCATTATTAATGATAGTTACTTTGATAATTTGATTAAGATGGTGTAAGTCAGATTTCACTATAAAATAACTCTTTTCCTTTTATAATAAGTATTTTATAGAGGTACTTTAATATTATGTAAAAATCCTGTTTTTATCAAACTTCTAATTCTTTCATTTATTTCCTATTTTATTTATTGGATTATAACTTGTTACTGTCATTTATTTTGTTTGGTACTCACATTGCCCATGACTTGATGAGTGAGAATCCAATTCAAGCTAGCTTCTGTTTTTTGTGTTGTTTTTTTTTTTTGATACTCACTTCTTAGTACTTGATTACCTCATTTTTAAAAAGATTTATTTTCTCCACCCCCCATGGTTATTTTGCATTCATTGTCTGCACTCTGTGTCTGTCTGTTGTATGCTCATCTTTTTTTTTTTTAGGCAGCACCAGGAACTCAACCCGGGACCTCCCATATGGGAGGGAGGCAGCTTGAGCCACCTCTCTGCTCCCACTAGTTGTGTCTCTTATTGTATTTCCTCATGGTTATTCTTCGTTGTGTCATCTCATTGCATCATCTTGTTGTATCATCTTGCTGTTTTGCATCTTCTTTAGGAGGCACCAGGTGCTGAACCTGGGACCTCCCATGTGGTAGGTGGGAACCCAACTGCTTGAGCCATGTTTGTGTCCCTGATTACCATATTTTTTTATTATTTCCTGGAACAAGATGTTCCAGCCTCATCTTCTACTTTCTGTGCCCCAGCCCTGGAATCCACCATTTCTCTAGGGAGCCTTGGATTCAAAGCTGAGGTTGGGGTTCTAGGTGAGCTCATTGCTAGAGTGTTGCTGCTCCCAGGCCCTCTCAGTAGACAGAACTAGGGAATGTGTATGTGTGTACTCACTGGTATTTTCAATTCTACACCACACCAAAAAGTTCATTCTAGTTTTTTTCCTTTCTGTATTTATAATCCCTTTATCCAACATTTAGAAACCTGGCTTCCATTATCTTTAATATATATCCTTATTTAATCAATTTGTCCATATGTAACTGTCTTCCTTGTTCACTGCCACTGTCTCTGCTTCTTGAATACCCATGTCCATGCTTTCCATTTTGAGCCCCCATGTAGAAAACCTGCTTGTCCCATATGAACTCTGCAACCCTTGCCAGGCTCCCTCTCCCTAGGAATATTCTTTTGTCCTCAATTTGAGCTCTGATGTTCCATGTTGCCTACATGTGAGTAATCTTTCATAGTCCTGCTTGGATTCTGATACCTCTGTGCCAGGTTCCCACCCCCATGGGCCCCCTGCTTACTTTGCTTTGTCTCTCTGGGCTAAAACTCCATGACAACACTCCTTTCATTCTTCTTGGACTGTAACTCCTTAACCCATGTCACCCCCTGGGGGTCATCCTCCTTATCATCCTTAAGCTCTAAAACCCATCAGGGGTGCCCCTTCATGGGGATGACTGCTCACTCTGCATGGGCTCTGACTCTAGACCGTTCTACATTCCCCATGGACACCCTTTTCATACTGCTTAACTCCCAAGACTCCTCTCTGGATAACTGTGGCTCTTTTTCACCCTGGATTATTAGTGAAGAAAAGGGAGAACCTTCAGAAAGTTTTGAAAAATGCATATTCCCATGTAACTCACATCCATGTCAAGATCTAGAACATCTTCACCCTCTGAAAGTTTGTTTGCTCCTTCCCATTCAATCCCTGTGCTCCCTGCAAGGTGATTACTGTTCTGATTTCTTTCACTTAAAATTAATTTTTCCTATTCTAAAAGTTTATATAAATGAAATTATATGTCTGTTACCTTTATCTGGCTTATTTCATTCAGCATAATGTTTTTGAGGTACTTGTTGCTTGTATCAGTAGTTCATTCTTGTTTGTTGCTAGATTTTATTTGGTTATTGGATACGTCACTGTTCATCAGTTAATACACATTTGAGTTGTTTTCTTTTTCCTTTTTCTTTTTTTAAAGATATATTTTATTGATTTCCCACCCCTTCTCCCCACCCCCTACCCCGTTGTCTGCTCTCTTGTATCCGTTTGCTGTGTGTTCTTCTGTGTCCGCTTGCATTCTCGGCGGCACTGGGAGTCTGTGTCTCTTTTTTGTTGTGTCATCTTGCTGCATCAGCTCTCCGTGTGTGTGCTGCCACTCCTGGGCGGCGGGCTGTGCTTTTTTTTCCTGTACGGGGTGGCTCTCCTTGTGGGGCGCACTCCTTGCGCATGGCACTACCCTACACAGGGAACACCCCTGTGTGGCAGGGCACTCCTTGCATGTGGCAGCACTGTGTGTGGGCCAGCTCACCACATGGGCCAGGAGGCCCCTTGTTTGAACCCTGGACCTCCTGTATAGTAGGTGGACACTCGTATCACTTGAGCCACATTCTCCTTCCCTGAGTTGTTTCTTAACTCTGCTAAGAATGTTCTTATACAGGAATTTTTGTGGACATATGATTTATTTTGGATAAATTCCTAGAAGTGGAATTTTTTTTGTTATAAGGTAGTTTTGTGTTTAGCTTTATAAGATACTGCCAGACTCATTTCCAAAATACTTATAATCTCACCAGCAATGTATTAGACTTCTGTTTGTTCCACATCCTCACCATTACTTGGTATTGTCAATTTTTAAACTTTTAGGCACTCCAGTGCGTCTGTAGTGATATTACATTATGATTTTAACTTGCCTTTTCCTGATAACTAATGCTATTAAGTATTTTTTTCTCATGTGCTTATTGACCATTTATGTATCTGTTTGTGAATTTTCCATTCAGATCTTGTGCCCATTTTTTAAAAATTGGTTATCTTTTTGTTATTAAGTTGTAGTTCTTTATATATTCTGGATACAAGTCATTTATACCAGATGTATGTTTTGCTCTCAGTCTGTGGCTTGTCTATTCGTATTCTAAACAATGCTTATAAACATAATTTGTTAATTTTGATGAAGTCCAATTTATTAATTTTTGTATTTCTATTTGCGCTTGTTGATTCCTGCCTAAAATCTTTGCCTACCTCAAGGATGTGAAGATCTTCTTTTATGTTTTTGTTCTGGAAGCTTTGTAGTTTTAATTTTTTGGCAATTAGGTCCATGATCCATCTTGAATTACATTTTTTATGTATGGAATGAAGAAGGGGATCTAGGGACATTTTTGTCCATCTAGGTATCTGTTGTTCTAGTACAATTTGTGTGAATGCTTTGGATTCTTCAATAAATATAAATTGAAGTTACAGACATGGATCTATTTCTGTACTCTATTCTCTTCCATTGATTTGTCTGTCCTTCTAATATACTGTCTTGATTACTGTATCTTTATAGAGAACCTAGAAACCAGGTGATGTGAGTCGTCTACCTTTGTTTTTAAAGATTCTTTTGACTATTCTTGACCTTTTCATTTACATATACATTTTAGAATCAGATTGTTAATTTGTATTTTAAAGGTTCTGGGATTTTAATTGGGATCACTTTGAATCTATTGCGAGGAGAATTGTTATCTTAATGATATTGACCCTTCCGATCTGTGAACATAGTATATCTTTATATTTAGATCTTACATAAGTATTTCAAGTTTTCAATCTAACGTGTATTTTTAAATTTATCTCTGAGTAAATTTAAGTATTTTATTTTTTGGTGCTATTGAAAATCATGTAATTTGTAAATTTTCTTTTTCAATTGTTTTGTGTGTGTGCACATAATTGTACAGTTTGTATTGTTTTCTTCTATTGTGTAACCTTGCTGAAGTCACTTAATAATTATAGTATTTTTTTAGTTTGTTTGCATTAGGATCCACATAAGGCCCATGTGGTGTAATTGATCATCTCTTAAATCTGTTTGTTTTTTAACTTTTTAATTTTGTAATACTTTCAAACTTACAGGACAGTTACAAAAATAATAAAAAAACACTATACAGAGAATGCCAGCATATCACTATCCAACCCAAAACCCAAGATCCACCAATTTTTACATTTTGTCACATTTGCTGTATCATTTTTTCTGTCCATCCATACATTTATCTGTTTGTATTTATCGGTCAAGTTTCTGCGCATTTGAGTGTACTTTGTATATATCATGTTCTTTGGACACTTTATACTGCCGTGTACATTTCCTAAAAACAAGGATATTCACTTATGTAACCACCTTATGTGCAGTTGTTAAGTTCAAGAAATGTAACAATCTATATTCCAATTTTTTCTTGCGCCCCATTATTATTTCTTTGAGTCTTTTCTTCTCCCTTGCTAAATCCCATCCAGGATCATGTATTGCATTTAATTGTCATTATCTCTTTAGTTACTCTCTTGCTTTTTTTTTTGAATTGTGGAAACAGATGCACATTCCCATCTCAGCCACTTCCAAGCATACCATTCAGTGGGTTTAATCACAAGGACAATATTGTGGTACCCGTGCTGCTTTCTGTTACTAAAACTTTCCCATCTCCCCAAACAGAAATCCTTCACCCATTATGTATTAACTCCCCATTCCCCTACCCGCTAACCCTGGCAAACTGTACTCTAATTTATTCTGTCTCTGTGAGCTTGCATGTTCTCTGAGATTTTCTTTGTAGCTGAAATTTAAAGTCATAAATCTCTAATAATGTTGTTTCTTTTGATACCAACTTAACTTCAGTAGTATGTCCAAGCTATGTTACTATACCTCTTTACCCCACCATTTTATGTAGTTCTTGTCACATTGCATATTTTTATATTATACATTATGATACTGATTTGTCATTATATTTTATGCATTTGTCTTTCAGATCCTATAGGAAGTAAAAAGTGGTGTTACATAACCCAAAATGCTGTAGTGCTGGCATTTATCTTTACCCGTGTCATTGCCCGAATGGTAGATTATTAGTTCTTTATGTGACTTTGATTTTATGTTGTCCTTTCCTTTAGCCTGTAGAAATCTCTTTAGCATCCCTTGAAGGAATAGTCTAGAAGTGAAAAATTCCATTAGCTTTTGTTTATCTGGAAATATCTTAATCTTTCCCTCATTTTTAAAAGATAGTTTTGTTGGATACAGAATAGTGGGTTGGAAATATTTTGCTTTCAGCACTTTCAATATGTCTTCCTATTGCCTTCTTGTTTCCAGGGTTTCTGATGAGAAATCAACACCTAATTAATCAAGGCTTCCTTGTATATAACACATTACTTCTCTCTTGTGGCTTTCAGAATTCTCTCTTGAGCTTTGGCATTTGACATTTTGATTACAGTATGCCACGACATGGGTCTGTTTGGGTTTATCCTGTTTGGAGTTCATTGAGTGTCTTGGATTTACATATTCATGTCTTTCATTAAATTTGGAAGTTTTCAGCCATTAGTTCTTTGAATATTCTTTGTGTCCCTTTTCTCTTTTTCTGGTACTCCTGCAGTGCATGTATTGGTATAGTTGATGATGTCCACACTCAGGCTGTGTTCACTTTTTTTCATTCTTTCCTATTTCCGCTCTTAGACTGGATGATTTTAATTGTCTTAGTCTTCAAATTCACTGATTGTTCTGCCAGCTCCAATCTGCTGTTGAACCCATCTAGGGAGTTTCAAATTTCTATTACTGAGTCTTCAGCTGCTGCTTTTTCATAATTTCCTTTTCTTTATTGTTATTCTCTTTGGGTTTGTCTGTTTTCCTGATTTGCTTCAGTTCTTTGTCCATGTTTTCCTTGAGCCCTTTGAACATATTTAGGACCATTTTTTAAGGTTTTGTGGAATGTTCCAGGTCTAACACTCCTCATTGATGGTTTCTAATATTTCAATATTCCCCTTTGTCTAGACCATCACTTCTTATTACTTTGTATGTTTTGTAACCTTTTGTTGAAGCCTGGACATTTTGATATTTTAATGTGTTATCACTGGAATTTAGACTCTGAGGTGTCTATTCCTTAAGCTTGTATCCAGCCTGTGTTATGTTACAGTAGCACTTTCCTTGGATCTTAGGAGCTAACAAAGAAAAAGAAAAAGGAAAAAGAGAAAACTGCTTTTTCAGACCGAAGCATGGGATCTCCCTGATCCTTTCTGCACATGCATCTTTTCATCCTGTTGTGGGCTTACTTGTTTGGCCCTAGGAAGTCCTCCATTTACACAGTTCCAAATGTCCCCTCTTCTCTATGAAAGTTTCCTCTCAGTCCCTGCAGTATTTGTCCTACAGCCAGCAGTCTCTTGCCCCAGGCAGCATGACTTGACTTATTTCCTATAGCATTCTATATGAGAACTCTGTGAGCTGCTTTACATGCAGAGCAGGTTTTGGGACAGTGAGTCCCTCAGACCATCAACAGACAGATTGAGCTAGACATGATGCTCCCAGTATGTGTATGAGGGTAAGTAAGTAACTCTGTTCCCTTCAGAACCAGGACTAGGGGTCCACACTGGGAACATGGGCTGGCTGATAAGAGGTGTGGGAGTGGCCACTCAGGGCTCCAGAAGATCTTCCTGCTTTTAAGTTCCCTTTTTCCTCCTTCTGTGCTTGCCTTTTTCCTACAATCCTTTTAACTGTTTTTGACACTTTGAGAAAGACATTTCTGCCGGTTCTTGCCGGTTGTTCAAGTCATCCATTGGGGACAGAGCCCTGATATGTTCATTCTGCCATCCTTTTTTTCCCGTTAACCATCTTGATTCTTCGTGCCTTTTTTTTTTTAAGATGGTACTGAGGATTGAACCCAGGACCTTGTACATGGGAAGCAAGCACTCAACCATTGAGCTACATCCACTTCCCTATAGGTTTTTTTGGTTGGTTGTTTTTAGGAGGTATGCTCAGCACTTGAGCTACATCTGCTCCCTGGGTGTTACATTTTGATTAATACTTTTTTTTTTAATCCCCCCCCCCACAAACACCTCCCCCCTCCCCCACCCTCACCCCCAGATGGCTCCCTTGTCTGTCTGTCTGTCTGCGCGTCTTCTTTTCTTTCAGGAGGCACGGGGAACCAAACCTGGGACCACACATGTGGGAGGCGAGTGCCCCACTGCTTGAGCCACTTCCACTCCCTGCTGGTTGCAGTGTCTGCTCGTCTTCTTTAGAAGGCCCTAGGAACCAAACCCAGGATCTCCCATGTGGGAGGCGGGCATCTAGTTGCTTGAGCCATATCCTCTTCCCCTCCTTTTTTTTTAGTATCTGTGAGATGATAATATGATTTTTCTCCTTTAAGTCTGTTGATGTGAATTACATTGATAGATTTTCAATACTAAATCAATTTTACTGATAACATTCTTTTTCTACTTTGCTGGATTCAATTTGGTACTATAATATATTGTTAAGAATTTTTATGTCTTTATTCATAAGAGATAATGGTTTCATGTTCAGTTTTGGTATCAAGGATTGCTCATAAAATGGCTTGGGAAATATTTCTTTTCTGTTTTCCAAAAAAGTTTGTGTAAGATTGGTATTCCTTCTTTAAATGAAGCTTTATATGCCTGGAATTTTTTTTGTTGGAAGGTTTTTAACTACAAATTCAATTGATAGATATAGTGCTAAATTATTTTATTCCCCGCCCCCCTTATGGCTTGCTTGCTGTCTGCTTTCTGTATCCATTCGCTGTGCGCTCTTCTGTGTTTTTACTTGTTTCCCTTTTTGTTGCATCACCTTGCTGAGTTGGCTCTCTGCAGCACTTACGGGGCCAGGCGGCTCTCCTTGGCGGGTGGGCCAGCCTGCCTTCACAAGGAGGCCCCAGGATGCGAACCCAGGGCCTCCCATCCCATATGGTAGACAGGAGCCCAACTGATTGAGCCACAGCTGCTTCCCCGATATAGTGTTATTTTGATTTTCTGTTTCTCTTGTCTTTTAAGAAACTTGTTCATTTTATCTATTACCTGGCAGAAAGTGGTTCATAATATTCCCTTTTACCATTTTACAACTGTAGAATCTAATCCCTTTTTGGGGATAATTTGTGTTTTCTTTGATTTTCTTGATAATGACTTGCTATAATCAGTCTTACTGATCCGTTCAATCATTGCTTTTCATTTGTCTATTTTCTGTTTCTCAATCTTTATAGTTTCATTTATTTTTTAAAATTTGGGTTTAGTTGCTCTTTTTAATCTTATCTTTTTAAGGTAGAGGCTTATTTCATGGATTATAAACTTTTTTCCCCTAAATGCTATTAAAATTATAAATTTGCCTCTAAATACTGATGTAATTGTACTCATAAAATTCTGATACGTTGTGTTTTTATTATCGTTCTGTTAAAAATGTCTTCTTATTTCCCTTGTGATTTCTTCTTTGACTTATGCATTTTACAGATAGATAGAAAGTGTTGCTTAATTTCCAAAGATTCGGGGCTTTTTAGTTATCTTACTGCTACTAATTTCTGGTTTAATTACGTCAAAGTCAGAGGGTATACTTTCATATCAGTCTTTTAAAATTTATTAATACTTGTTTTATAGGCTAGTAAATGGTCTATTTTCGTGAATGTCCCAGGTGCACTAGAAAAGAATTTATATACTGCAGTTTTGTATAGTGTTCTAAAAATATCATTTGGCTTAAGTGTGTCGTCCAAGTCTTCTAAACTTCTTATGATTATTTATCTACTTGTTCTATCAAATAGAATAGTTGAGGCAGGACTGTTAAAATCTCCAAATGTAATTGTGGATTCATCTATGTCATTAGTTCAGTTTTTGCTTTCATGTATGTTGAAACTCTGATATTAGATATGTATGGATTTAGGCTATTCTTTTGATAAATTGACCCTTTAATCATTATGAAATGTCCCCTTTTTATCTCTGGTAATTCTCAGCTTGCCTCATTTTTTTTTTTAAGGTTTATTTTTAAAATTTATTTCTCACCATCCCCTTGTTGTTTGCATTTGCTGTGTGTTGTGTGCTCGATTTCCTTTTAGAAGGCACTGGGAACCAAACCTGGGACTTCCCATGTGGGAGGAAGTCGCCTAGCTGCTTGAGCCATTTCTTCTCCCTGCTTTGTTGTATCTCTCATTATGTTTTCCTCCTTAAGTCTCTTGTTGCATCAGCTTGCTGCATCAGCTCACTGTCTTGCTCGTCTTCTTTAGGAGGCACCAGAAATCAAACCTGGGACCTCCTGTGTGATCGGTGGAAGCTCAGTTGCTTTAGCCACATCCGTTTCCATTTCCTCATCTTGAAATCTACTTTGTCAGATATTGATATAGCATTGAGAATTTTTTTAACATGGGAGAAATAATAGCATGGTTATATGATGCCAGTGATCCAGAGATGGTAGTAGAGTGATGTAGGAGAGAAGGGGGAGTTTTGGTGGATAGATATCCTTGAGAATAAAAGAGGGGAAAGGAACTTATTCCTTAATGGAGGGCTTAGCTTTTGATAGCTTATATAGAAGCATGGAGAATTTTTCCTCCATGATGAGGAAGGAGATGGGATTGGGTACAATAAGTTAGACATAGCAGTTTGTGCAGGTTCTTCTCCAATGCTTCTATTCCCTAAGTGAAACAAGGAAGCAAGGTCATCAGGGGAGAATGAGTGTAAAAGATGTTTAGAGGCAGTTGTCATTTAGGCAAGTAGGAGGAATGAATGAACTTGAGAATGATTGATTGTCGGGTAGCACTAAGGGCCCACTTGAAGGTAGTACTCATGAATATAAAGTGAGGTCAGCCAGATGCAAGGGTACAGCATGGAGTGGGCATACAATTGTATTTAATTAGAATTGAGGTTTTACCAGGCTGGTACAACAAAGACTGGAGCAAAGTTGATGAGGACATTTACAAGGGAGTAATAATATTGATGAACTATGGAATTCTGTGCTGGAAAGTGAGGGCATGATTGAAGGGGTGGGGAATCAGATGGTAGTAGAATCAATAATTTTTAAGTCCCGGTAGGGATTGAAGACTTTTTGGAATTGGGGTATTATAGGGAGTAAGCTTGGAAGATAAAAAGACATGGTGTTACGCATGTACAATGTTTGGAATTGAGATTAAGGGGTGTAGTTACTCGTAATGATAAATAAAGGCCGGGTATGTCATAGGAATAAATGGCTACGGTACGGTGAAGACAAGATGATCAGTAATCAAGGAACTGAGAGGCTAGACTGGAGGATTAATTTTCATAAATTTTTTTTGAAGTCACCAAAAAATTAAGTCAAATGTAATGTTATTGGAAAGAGTGACTTGCTTCTGCATTTTAAAATAATTAAATTTATTTTTCAATTTAGCACGTTTATGAAAGGAGGTATTGGCCAAAACACTAAAATTTCAGCTGCTTAAAGAACACAGGATTTTAAATAACCTTAGATATAGTCCAGAATACAATTAGATAATAAGGGGAGTATTTGGCAGCATCCCTGAAACTGATAGAGGGCTGGAACCCATTTACATATAGATTAAGAGCACTTGACAATGGGTCTTATATATGTTAAATGCTTAAATTTTCTTTATTTTTGCTTTTGACTAATAAACACGTAGAATGTATATTCTTTTTTTTTAACCTTTTCCGAAGCATTCTTTTTTTTGTCTTTATTTTTTTAATATTGCATTAAAAAAATATGAGGTCCCCATATACCTCCCACCCTCTGTATATTCTTTTATGTATCTAGTCCCTCCAGAAATTACAGAAATGATTCTGAGAATGATTCTCAGAAATGATTCTGAGTCCCTCCAGAAATTACAGAAATGATTCTGAGGAAGTGTAGGAACTGTATGTAAAAGTGGACATGACTTTTTCAAAGGGATGATTCCTTGCAGGCCCTACTTTGTTGGCAGCAAGGTGCGCCATTTAGTTTTCCAGGCCCTGATTTTCCATTTTTCTCCAAGGAATGTGAATGGCATTGGTTTTCCTGGAAAGAACATTTTTAGTGCTTTTTAAAAAATTATTTCAGCGTTTAATATTGTGTATTTCTCTGATTATTAGAGTAATACATATTTTTAAAATTCAAATTAAAAAAATAAAGTAACAGAAAAAGGCAGTTCAACAAGTCATGGAAGTATTACTCCTAAAAGGTTCTGTCCAGATACTTTTCTCTCACCTAATTCCAACTATTAACTCAGTTGTTCTTTTAGTATTCAGAAAGATACACAGATGAACCCAGATTAGTTAAATGATATAGTCAAGTTCTCCTCATTAATGAAAAAAAAGGAAGAGAAAAAAAAAGTTTAAATCATATTCATCTCATAAAATCAAACCCCATATTCTTTTTTTTTTTTTTACCTTTAGCATTAATGTAGTACCACCTTTGCTTTAAATATTTAATCTAATTAATTATTATTTGCCTTAAACTGTTTGGATTTTATATCATTTAAACTAAAACTGTCAGGACTTTGCTTTCTTTTTTTGTTTAGTTCTTATTTTCTGTGGACCAAATTGCATGCCAAAATAGTTACCTTACTAATTTTTATGACAGTCCATTGGAAGGCCATTTTGAATTACAGAAATAGTTATTGTACCTAGACTTCTCACTTTTCTTATTCATTATTTGTTTTTTTCTATCCATGTCTCTTTACCCATCACTTCCAAAGTGCTGTATAACATGCATATTTTATTAGAAGCAATAGTTTGAAATTAATGTTTTCAAAATTTCTAGAGATTGTCAGACATTTTTCAAGGAAGGAATAGTTGGGAATTTTTGGGTTAATGTGTTCAAACATAGTGGACTACCTAATTTTTTATTATGAAATATTGCAGATATACAAAAGATGTAAACTAATGAATATCTGTGATTTCATCATTCATCTCTTCCAAATCATAATACTTTTGCTGTATTTTTTTTTCTCTCCCCTTTCCCTCCCCCCCCCCACCCATTGCCTGCTCTCTGTGTCCATTCAGTGTGTATTCTTCTGTTTCCGCTTTCATTCTTGTCTTGAGGCATGGGGAAACTGTGTCGCTTTTTTTTGTTGCATCATCTTGCTGGGTCAGCTCTCTGCTGTGTGGTGCCATTCCTGGGCGGGCTGTGCTTTTTTCGCACGAGGTGGCTCTCCTTGTGCATGGGGTACCCCTACACAGGTGACATCCCTGCGTGGCGTGGTGTTTCTTGCATATGGCAGCCCTGTGCGTGGGCCAGCTCACCACACAGGCCAGGAGGCCCTGGGTACTGAACCCTGCACCTCCTTTATGGTAGGCTGACGCTGTATCAGTTGAGTCACAGCTGCTTCCCACTTTTGCTATATTTGCTGAGGCCTTTTTTTTCTTTCAATTTTTATTGTCAGAAATTTCAAACATAGAGAAAAGTTGAAAAATAGCACAGTAATTATCTATATCCAACACTGAGTTTCAGCAATTGTTTTGTCATATTTGATTTTTTTGATATATTTTTACTCAGTTATTTGAAAGTACGTTTTCAAACTTATAACATGCTTCCCTCATAGCATATCTCCTAATATCTGAGCATTGACATGTATAACTATCACACCTGAGAAAATTAATGGTAATCTTTCAATATTATGTAATTTTCTTGTTTTCCTGATTGTCCTCAAAATTCTTAATAACTGTTTTTTGTTTTTTTTTTTAATTAAACCAGATCTAATCAAGAATCATGCATTGCATTTGTTTGATATGTTTCTTTAATCTCTTTTAATCCAGACCAGTACCTCTCCACAAGCAGTTTTTCTTCTCTTATGTCATTGGTTTGCTGGGAAGAGCAAAATAAGTATGTAGAATAATTAGACAAGTTTACAGTCTGGATTTGTCTAATTATATCCTTCTGGTGTTAACCTATTCCTCTGTCCTCTGTATATCCTGTAAAGTGGAAGGTCTAAAGCTTGATTAGATAAAGGATAACATTATTGGTAAGAAAACTTCATAGATGGGGCCGTATACTTCATGTTGCATTGAATCAAAAGAAGGCAAAGGGCCGCGGACTTGGCCCAGTGGTTAGGGCGTCTGTCTACCACATGGGAGGTCTGCGGTTCAAACCCCAGGCCTCCTTGACCCGTGTGGAGCTGGCCCATGCGCAGTGCTGATGCGCACAAGGAGTGCCGTGCCACGCAGGGTGTCCCCACGTAGGGGAGCCCCACGCGCAAGGAGTGTGCCCCATAAGGAGAGCCACCCAGCGCAAAAGAAAGTGCAGCCTGCCCAGGAATGGCGCCGCACACACAGAGAGCTGACACAACAAGATGACGCAACAAAAAGAAACACAGATTCCCGTGCCGCTGATAACAACCGAAGCAGACAAAGAAAAACATGGAGCAGATAGACACAGAGAACAGACAACTGGGATGGGGGGAATAAATAAATAAATCTTTTTTTTTTTTTTTTAAAGAAGGCAAAGATTGGACTGTCGCACAGTAACTGATGCTAAGTTAGATCATTTGGAAAGGTGCTGACTTCAGATCTCTACAGTGAAAAGATGTATTTTTCCTTTGTAAATTAGTAATCTGCTGACTGATACTTCGGCAACCAGTGAGTGACTTCTTCCATGAGGACAGTATTAGAAATTTTTCATCTATAGTTTATGTTTTCACTCTTCAATTGCTTACAGATTATTTTGGTAAATATTAAGTTTTTTCTTCATGAGATAAATTATATTGGGAAAGTGTCCAATAATATCAATATTCATAATTAATGCAAATAAAAATAATAGGATACCTATTCCATCTTAGACTGAAAGAAGTTAAATTTAATGGTACGATTATTTTCAAGGATGTGGGGAACCAAGGAGTTAAAGTAGTTGCTGGTGAGTGTATACACTGTTGCAGTATTTCAGTACTCTTACCCAGCATTTCTATCACCAGGAATTCTCCCTGTGTATGTATTTTTAAAAGTAAAGCAAGATGCCATTGCAGTATTATTTCTTTTTTTAAAAAGATTTATTTATTTAGTTTCCACCCCCTCCTCCCCCCCCGCCATTGTCTGCTCTGTGTGTCCATTTGTTGTGTGTTCTTCTCTACCTGCTTATATTCTCATTAGGCAGCTCTAGGGACCAATCCTGGGACCTTCCGAAATGGGGGAAAGAGGAGCATTCTCTTGGACCACCTCAGCTCCCTGATCTGCTGCCTCTGTTATTATCTCTCCTCCGTGTTTCTTTCTGTTGCATCATTTTGCTGTGCCAGCTCTCCATGTGGGCCAGCTTGCCACACGGGCCAGCTTACCTTCACCAGGAGGCCCTGAGCATCAAACCCTGGACCTCCTATATGGTAGATGGGAGCCTAATTGCTTGGGCCACATCTGCTTCCCTGCTTTATTTATTTATTTAAAGATTTATTATTTATCTGTTTATTCCATCCCTCTTGTGGCTTGTTTTCTGTCGGTTCTTTGTGTCCATTCGCTGGGCTTTCTTTTGTGTCTGCTTGTCTCCCATTGTTGCATCATCTTGCTGCACCAGCTCTCCATGGGGTGCAGCCCAGCTTGCCTTCACAAGGAGGCCCTGGGACACAAACCTAGGGCCTCCCGTATGGTAGATGGGAGCCCAATCGATTCAACCACAGCCGCTTTCCAGCATTATTTATTTATTTATTTTTTAAGGTTTATTTTTTATTTATTTCTCTCCCCTTCCCATGCCCCGCCCCCACCCCCAGTTGTCTACTCTCTGTGTCCATTCACTGTGTGTTCTTCTGTGACCACTTCTATCCTTATCAGTGCCACCGGGAATCTGTGTTTCTTTTTCATTGCGTCATCTTGTGTCAGCTCTCTGTGTGTGCGGTGCCATTCCTGGGCAGGCTGCACTTTCACGCTGGGCTGTTCTCCTTACGGGTCGCACTCCTTGCACGTGGGGCTCCCCTATACAGGGGACACCCCTGCGTGGCAGGGCACTCCTTGCGTGCATCAGCACTGCACATGGGCCAGCTCTACACAGGTCAAGGAGGCCCGGGGTTTGAACCACAGACCTCCCATGTGGTAGGCGGACGCCCTATCCATTGGGCCAAGTCCGCTTTCCCCAGCATTATTTTTAATAGCCAGAAAACTGGGAACGACATAAATGTTATCTAGCAGGCAAAAAGAATGAGGTGATGATCTATGCACTTCATTAAGCTTGGGTTGTTTTTGTTCACAGAATTTTTTTTCTATCATTCTACTTTTGTTTCGTAGATGCTGTAGCTTTTCTTATCTCAAAGCAGCTTTAAAATTTTTTGTTTTTGTTTTACTCTTTGCACTGTATATAAACACACAGAAAACCAGAAACAAAATTAGATGCCTTTGTCATACCTAGTTTTAAAATTCTTAGAATCAGCAGGATTTAGACACTGAAGCACTAAAAGTGAAGTTCTAGTTTTCATAGTTTGTTAGTATCATGAGAATCCAGTATAAATCACAAAATGGAAAAGTGACATTTTAAGAAAAATGTTGGCTCTATCTTAGTTATAATGAAATTCTTGAAATGGAAATACATATCACCTTATAATATATTTAATTTTAATATCTTTAATATCTATTTTTTAATTTTTTCTTTCTTTCTTTTCTTTTAAACAGTTCGTTTTCCTGAAGATCTTGAAAATGACATTAGAACTTTCTTTCCTGAATATACCCATCAGCTCTTTGGGGATGAGTAAGTAATTTAGTGAAATGTTTACCAAATTAATATGACAGAAACTAAATCCATTCATTGTCTTTAAAATAACAGGTTTTATTTTCTACATTGTTACTTTATTCATATAATTTAATTTTATATATTGGAATGGCAGTTTTTACATTGAGACACCAATCTAATATATAATATTCATCAGTTAGTACTTTAAATGCATTATCTCATTTAATCTTCACAATACTACTGTACTCCTCAATGGTGTTATCATTTGTTACACTGATTTGATGGAAATGGATAATCATCTAAGGACATATGAATGGCTGGAGTTCAGATTCAGGTAATCTCATTACAAAGCCCATACTCATTACTACTTTTCTCTGTCCCCCACCTTGCTATACTATTGCTAGGCATATGTCCTCAAAAGGTAGAAAACTCAAGTTGATGTTCTGTAACCAGTAAATAAGCAATTAAAAGAAATTTATATTTTAAAACAATTTTAAAAGTATATCCTAGGATATTCAGCAGAATCTCTTAATTTCCTATACCTTCACTACATTATTAGAATAGGCAGTTACTTTTTTTTGTTTACCTTATTTTGAAAAAAAATTCAAATTTACAGACAAGTGGCAAAAATAGTACAAAACTAACTCTATATCCTTTACCTAGATTCACCAGTTTTTAACTTTGGCCATATTTGCTTTAATCACTCTTTTTTCTTATGTAAGTATATTATTATATTGCTGTTTTAACCATTTGAGAATACACTGTATATAAATCATGATCCCTTTCCTCTAAATTCTTTGGTGTTTATCACCTAAAAACAAAGACAATAACCACAGTAAAATTATCAAGACTCAGAAAATTTAACATTAATACGATATTGTTTTATAATATACAGTCTGCATTTCAAATTTTGCCAATTGTCCCAATGATTTCTTTCATATCAATGTTTTCCCATCTAGGAGGTAATCTAAGATTATATATTGCATTTAGTTGTTAATTTACTTGTTATAGCTCTTCTTCTTTAATTGCAACATTTCCTCAGGCTTTGTTTTTCATGACATTGACGTTGTAGTTAGGCTAGTTTTATAGAACCCTCATTTGGATTGGTCTGATTGTTTGTTCATGATTAAATTCAGGTAATGCTTTTTTTTTTTTTTTTTTTTTTTTTTTTTGCAGTACCACCATAGAAGTGATACTGTATCCTTCTCAGTATATCACATCAGGAATCCATGATGTCAGTTTGTTCCACTGTTGATTGTTAACTTGGATCATTTAGTTTAGAAGTATCCACCAGGCTTCTCCACTCTAAAGTTAACATTTTTCCTTGTGAAATTTAGAAGTAATCTTTGGGGAGATACTCTGAGACTGAAATATGCTATTTCCCATTAAATGCTTAGCCAGCATTTTTTTTTCTTTTAAAGATTTATTTATTTATTTTTAAATTTCTCTCCCCTTCTTGCCTCCTCCCCCCACCCCCGCCAGTTGTCTGCTCTCTGTGGCCATTCACTGTGTGTTCTTCTTTGTCCGCTTGTATTCTTGTCAGCGGCACCGGGAATCTCTGTCTCTTTTTGTTGCATCATCTTGCTCTGTCAGCTCTCCATGTGTGTGTGGCGCCAGGGCAGGCTGAGCTTTTTTTGTGTGGGGCGGCTCTCCTTACAGGGCGCACTCCTTGCACGTGGGGCTCCCCTACACGGGACACCGCTGTATGGCAGGGCACTCCTTGCGTGCATCAGCACTGCACGTGGGCCAGCTCATCACATGGGTTAGGAGGCCCTGGGTTTGAATCCTGGACCTCCCATGTGGTAGGTGGACGCTCTATCCGTTGAGCAAAATCTGCTTCCCTACCCAACATTTTTAGTTGATTATTAATGTTTTTTACCATTAATGTATTCTTTCCTGATTCAGGTTTTTATTGGAAAGTGATTTCTAGCCGTAACATTCCTTCTCCATTTTTTGAGTAACATTGTGCTATACGGAAGAATCTCTCTTCTTCCCCCTTTGTTTACATTAGAATGAAGGCAAGGATTTTTTTTTAAATCTATTTTTTAAATAGTCTGTTAATGTTGTTAATATTGATGCCCAAAATATCACTGATTCAGCAAGTGACCATCTTTCATACTGGCTTCTGACTCCAATTGATGTGTCCTCATCATTTGGTGGGTGCTTTACTTTCTGGTACAATAAATGTTCCAGATTCTTTTGTACTTCCTTTACTAGTTCTGAGTTAACCATTTTCCCAAGGAATCCTGGTTTGTTGTAGTAGGAAAGTGTGTTTAGACATAGCTGACATTTAAAATATTTCCCTTCATGCCTTTTTTTCCTATACATTATTTTAACATCACTGATATATTTAAATTTTTTGAATGTTTTATTTTGAAATACTTCCATATTTACAGGACAAAATAATATGAACTCCATACAGAGAATTACAGCACACCCCTACCACTACAGGTACCCAGATCCACCAATTTTTACATTTTGTCTCAGTTGCCAGTTCATTCTATCTCTCCATCTGTCTGTCTAGCTATCAGTCCATTTTCTGAACACTTGAGTGTAGGTTGTATACATACTCCTTGCACGCTTAATACTGCCATGTACATTTCCTAAGAACAAGGATATTCTCTTTAACATTGATACAAAGATTACAGTTCATATTCTTATTTTTCATATATCCCAGTAGTGTCCCTTTGAGCCTTTTCTCTTCCCTTGTTAGGTCCCATCCAGACTCATATATTGCATTTAATTGTCATGGTCTCTAGCTGCTCTTTTTAAAAAATTGTAAACACATATACAGCATAAACTATCCCATCTTAATGACTCCCAAGCATAACATTGAGTGAAATTAATCATATTCACAATATTGCAAGTTTGCATTTAGTTGCATGTTTATACATTATAAGTCCAAAAGCACTGATTTATCATTACATTCTCTACATTTGTCTTTCAGATCCTGTAGAAAGTTAAAAAGTAGAGATACAAATCAATAATACTTGGATTTATATTACCCGTCTCATTACCCTTATTTAAGATCTTTCTTCAGGCAGGTTCTATCTTTTTTCATTGTTCTTTCTGGGATTCTCTCTGTAGTATCTGTTCTAAGACTGGTCTAGTGGTGACAGACAACCTCAGCTTTTGTTTATCTGGAAATGTCTTAATGTCACCCTCATTTTTGAAAGACATTTTTGTCAGATTTAGATTTCTTGGTTGAAAATTTTTTGCTTTCAGCCCTTTTATGTCCTCCCACTGCCTTCTTTCCTCCATGGTTTCTGATGAGAAATCAGCACTTGATCATATTGATGTTCCCTTGTTTGTGTGTTGTGTCTCACTATTGGGCTTTCACAATCCTCTCTTTTGGCATTTGAGAGTTTGGTTTTAACGTACCATGGTGTGGGTCTCTTTGGGGTTCATCGAGCATCTCAGATTTGTATATTCATGTCTTTCATTAAATTTGGGAAGTTTTAAGCTGTTGTATCTTTGAATATTCTCTTTGCCCCTTTTCTCTTTTTTGGTATTCCCACCATGCACATACTGGTATCTTTAATAGTGTCCCATAAGTTCTTCAGGATTTGTTCCCCTTTTTTTTCATTCTTTTTCTGCTCTTCAGACAAAATGATTTCAATTGTCTTATCTTCAAGTTCTCTGATTCTTTTTTCTGCCAACTCCAATCTGTTGCAGAACCACTGTAGGGAATTTTTAATTTCTGTAACTGGTTTTCAGTTCTATTTCATTCCTTTTCATAATTTTCACCTCCCTATTGATAATTTGTGTTCATCTTTTGTTTTCCTGATTTCCTTCTGTTCTTTGTCCATGTTTTCCTTGAGCTCTTTGAGCATATTTAGGACCTTTTTAAAAAAGTCTTTGACTGGTATATTCCAGGTCTGGTCTTCCTGACTGATGGTTCCTAATGCTTTAATCTTTCCCTTTGCCCTGACCATCACTTCCTGTTTATTTGTATGTTTTGTAGTCTTTTATTGCAACATGGACATTTTGACATTTTAGTGTGTAATTCCTGGAATTTATACTCTGAGGCCTCTATTTCTTCCAGTTAGCATTAGGACAGAGCATTTCTTGGATGCCAGGAGTTAATTATTTTTTTTAAAGGGAAAAAAAGAAAACACTTTTCCCAGTCTTTGCGTATTAATCTGTGCAAGTGTACCTCCTTCAGGACTTATCCATAAGCTTGGAGAAAAGCCTCCAGACCAATGTGTAGAGGCCTCCCTGGAATGTGCATATGGCCCTGGGAATCCTTCCATTTACAAGTTCCTAATATTTCCCTCTTCCCTAGGAAATACTTTCCTCACTGGCTTGGGCACCAAACCTTCCTACAACCAGAAATCCCCTGCCCAAGGCAACACAACTTGATTGCTCTCCTCAGCTTTCTGTCGGAGTGTTCTGTGAGCTGCTTTCAACACGTGGTGCAAGTTCTGCTACAGCTAGTCCCTCAGTCCCCTACCAGACGGTCTGGGCCATACATATATGCTCCCAGTGTGTACGCAGGTTACTCTGCTCTCTCCGGAACCCAGAACCTGGGACCGTGGACCAACTTTGCACCATGACAGTGAGGGGTAAAGGAGGAGCCAATCAGTGTGCCATGAGATCCTACCACTTTTAAGTGTCCTTTTTTTTTAATTTGGCCCTCACCCTGTTACTGTAGCCCTTTTACTGTTTTTGGAGTTTTGAGAAATGTTGCTGCCAGTTCTTGCTTGGTTATTCAAAGCTTCTGTTATGAGGGTAGAGCCATGATACATCTCACTCTGCCATCTTGATCAGTGTGGACCTTTTGACAAATGTCTCCACACAACGTATTTCCTGAGAAATTTCCATTATTAGTGTTTCAGATTAGGCACTTTATGTGCTTTCAAATACTAAATAATTTATTACATATAATTTCATGCCAAAATTTGAGTCTTTTATATCTTAAACAGATTTTGTTTTATTATAAAAATAAGAATACTTCTCATTGGATTTCTGTCTTTTAAGGGGATATTTATTTTGTTCTTTTTGTCTTGCTACTTTAAAAAATATCTTCCTGTGGTAATATCGTAATGGATAGATCTAATCTCACAAATACTGCTTCTTTATGGCACTTTGCACATTTACCTGTTTTTCGTAAAATGTCATTGAAAGTGGTGTGCTTGCATACCATTCTTATAAGGAAGGTAGATGGTAGTCACAATCATTATAATCCTGTGTCTCATGACTCGGGCATGACATTTGTCTTGATTCTAGTATCATTGCCACTCCTTTCTACAGCACATAACTTTCAGTCCTTGGAATGAGCAGTGCTTGTATTTTATTTTGGTAGTCTAGACAGACACCTGTAAAGGGCATTGCTTCTTTCAAACATTTTTCTTTCCGAATTCACTTTACTGGAGTATAATCTACCACACAATTCATTGATTTAAAGTATATAATTCAATATTTTTTAGTATATTTAGAGTTGTGCTGCCATTACCACTATCAATTTTTGAACTTTTCATCATATCCCCCCAAAAATCATACCCATTAGGAGTCACTCCCTTTGCCCCTCCACCCTTCCTATCCCAAGGTAGCCACTAATCTATTCTGAGACGTTTCAGAATTCACCTCTTAGAAGATTCTAATTTAGATGGGTAGCAAGAAGCAGGGTTGGAAAAACGTAGTAGCTCCAGATCGGCTTTCTGGGTTCATAGATGAATTTATGTTATAATTAGACAATTGCTATCACCAGCTCTTGTTATTGGCAGTGGAAACAAATAGTAAATTGGAAAGACTAGGCTGAGGCTAGGTCTTAACTGCTTGCCTTTTGTGGTTCTAGCTTAAAACTTATCTCCGATTTGAAATGCCTTCTTTTCCTAGTAATAGTATCAGCAACAGTAGCAGTAACAGTTGTAGTAACAGCTAACATTTATTGAGTACTACTTAAAATGTGCCGTGTGTATGGTTTATGTGTATTAGCTCACTCATTTAACCCAAACAACAATCCTGAAGTAGATACTATTATACCTATACATCTTATAGATGAGGAAAACTGAGGCACAATTTCATTACAAATATTCGTTTCTTGTTTTAATATATATAGTTTAAAATCTTGAAACTCCCATAAATATAAAATCATTTACATGCAGGGCTAATACTTTTAATGACTTTGCAAAAATTCATTTTGGGGTCTTGATTATTGCTGTTTGTTTGTTTTTTTTTTAACCCCTTCAGTGAAACTGCTTTTGGTTACAAAGGTCTGAAGATCCTTTTATACTATATAGCTGGTAGCCTGTCAACAATGTTCCGTGTTGAATATGCATCTAAAGTTGATGAAAACTTTGACTGTGTGGAGGTAAGAACAAAATTAAATTTATTTTTTAACTCATTTCCGATTGAATTTTAAAATGTAAAAGCTTGAGTGAAGAAAGAACCTGTTACATAGTAGTTGTAAAATCACATATTCAGTCTTTAGTTATGTAGGCATTTGCCTGCCATCATTTCAGTTAACCTTGTGATTGTGATCTTGATCCTTAGCTATTCCATTTCCTGGGTATACCTTCTCCATAAAATCCTTGGCTTTTGTGATCATAGTTGTAGTTTCTTTTAAACTCACTTTACCAACTTTGGTTTTTTTGTGGACATAAAAATCACTTCTTTTCCCAGAAGTGAAAGAAGATGGAGGGAAATATCTAAATTTTCTACTTGTACTTCATGTAGAATCTGCCTATTTAAATTTCTCTTGCTGTATTTCACGTCCCACAAATTTTGCTACTGTATCCCTTTATGAAGATAGAGGAACTGATTACTTTATAAAACTATTTGAAACGAATGAAATGGGGGCGAAGGCAAATAGAGGGATTGCAAAGAATGCATGTCTTCAGTGGACTGAATAATGGCCCCCAAAATATATCCACATACTAATCTCTGGAACCTGTGAATGTTACCTTATCTGGCAAAAAAGGATTTTGTACATGTGATTAAGTTAAAGATCTTGAGGTTGAGAGATTATCATTGATTATCCAGGAGGGCCATAAATGCAGTCACATGTATCCTGATAAGAGGAGACAAGGGAGATTTGAGGACAGGCTGAAGAGCAGTAGTCTGTGTCACCACAGAGATTGGAGTGAAATGGCCACAGTCAAGGAATGCTGGTAGCCACCAGAAGCTGGGAGAGGCAACTAATGAATTCTACCTTAGACCTTCTAGAGGGCATGTGACTCTGCTGAAACTTTGTTTTTGGCTCAGTGATATTAATTTCAGACTTTGCTGCCAGGACTGTAAGAGAATACATTTCTGTTATTTTAAGCAGCCATAGAAAACTAATTCAAGATTTTGGTACCAGGAAGTAGGTTGCTGCTGCAATAAATACCACACATGCTCTGTGCCCTGCTAAGGATTTTTAGAGGAAGTGGATTTGGCTCAACAGATAGAGTGTCTGTCCGCCTACCACATGGGAGGCCCAGGGTTCAAACCCAGGGCCTCCTGACCCGTGTGATGAGCTGGCCCACGTGCAGTGCTGATGTGCACAAGGAGTGGCATGCTTTGCAGGAATGTCCCCATGTAGGGGAGCCCCATGTGCGAGGAATGCGTCCCGAAAGGAGAGCTGCCCAACGCAAAAAAAAACTAGCCTGCCCAGGAGTGGTGTCGCACACACGGAGAGCTGACGCAGCAAGGTGATGCAACAAAAAGAGACACAGCTGCTGACAAGAATACAGGCAGACCCAGAAGAACACACAGCGAATGGACACAGAGCAGACAATGGGGGGGAGAGGAGAGAAATACATTAAAAACTAAATCTTTAAAAAAAAGAGAGAGAGACAGATTCCCAGTGCCGCTGACAAGAATATAAGCGAACACAGAAGAACACACAGTGAATGGACACACAAAGCAGACAACTGGGAAGGGACAGATGCGGGGAAGGGGAGAGAAATAAAATAAAAATAAAAGAAAGATTTATTTAAAAAAAAAAGGATTTTTAGAATTTATCTACTGTGAGTGAGCACTGGATTGAATCATGTCTTCCACAAAGGCATGTTCAAGTTCTAACCCCTGGTTCTGTGGCTATGAACCCATTTATAAAAAGATTCTTTGAAGATGTTATTTGTGAAGGTGATACCAGACTGAGTCATGGAGAGCCCTAATACAGTATGACTAGAGTTCTTAGAAGCAGAGGAAATTTGGACACAGAAGGAAAAGACAGAGTGGGAGAGAGATGGTTTATGAGGGTGGCAGAGATTGAGTGGTGGATAGTCGGCAAGCTGCAGCCAGAGCACTATAGATGTCAAAGAAAACATGGCCCTGCTCTTACCTTGATTTGGATTTGGACTTGTAGCCTCCAAAACTGCAAGACAATAAATTTATGTTGTTTTAAGTCAACTAGTCTGGGTGCTTTGTTACAACAGCCCTAGCAAACTAGGACACAGTGTGAGCTATGGAAGGATTTTAAGTAGTAGTAAAATGAAATAACCAGATCCACTAATACAAAAACCTGTCTAGCTAGAGGAATATAAAGAAGTCAATTTGAGGGGAGAAAGACTAGAAAAAATAAAACAGGAACAAGGAGTATGGAGTTTTTCTTTTAGGAGTAATGAAATTGTTTAAACTTTTTTGGTGATAAATGCACAACACTGATTAATTATACTAAGAGCCATTGGTTGTATAGTATGTGAATATATCTCAATGAAATTGCTTTAAGATTTTTTTTTTTTAATTTTTCAAACACAACCAAAAACCAGGAGGCTACTGTAATAGTTAAATTAAGAGGATCAGGGAAGCAGATTTGGCTCAACTGATAGAGCGTCCGCCTACCATATGGGAGGTCCAGGGTTCAAACCCATGTGGTGAGCTGCCCCACATGCAGTGCTGATGCACGCAAGGAGTGCCGTGCCATGCAGGGATGTCCTCTGCATAGGGGAGCCCCACACACAAGGAGTGCGCCCTATAAGGAGAGCCGCTCAGCGCGAAAAAAGTGCAGCCTGCCCAGGAGTGGCGCCACACACACACACAGCCAACGCAGCAAGATGACACAACAAAAAGAGACACAGATTCCCAGTGCCACTGACAAGAATACATACAGACACAGAAGAACTCACAGCAAATGGACACAGAGAGCAGACAACTGGAGAAGGGGGAAGGGGAGAGAAAGAAATTTTTTGAAAAGGCTTAAATTAAGAGGGTCAGTAAAAGTGGAGAACGTTGAAAACTCAATTGGATTTGTAGAATGAATAGAAGAAATACTGTAAAATCTATATTGTTGGTACATTTGATTAGCTCTTGCCCAAGGCAAAGACATCTGATGTCTTACTATTGACTGATTTATTTCCAATAACTATATTTATGCTAGATTTTTTTGAAATTATGAAAAAATTATGTGGGACCCTTATGTGCCCTCTTCTGAGACTCTTCTAAGAGAATAGTCTATTATAAATCACATATTACAAGAGAAAAGCTCATGGACTGTCTGAAATACCCTCATGATTGTCAGCTCATTTAATTACTTTGGGAGTAGTTCTATTCAAAATTAAATATTCCACAGGCTTCTTTTTTTTTTTTTTTTAAGATTTATTTTTTATTTATTTCTCTCCCCTTCTTTCCCCCACTCCCAGTTGTTTGCTCTCTGTCCATTCACTGTGTGTTCTTCTGTGACTGCTTCTATCCTTATCAGCAGCACCGGGAATCTGTGTTTCTTTTTGTTGCGTCATCTTGTGTCAGCTGTCCTTGTGTGTGGCGCCGTTCTTGGGCAGGCTGCACTTTTTTGTGCTGGGCGGCTCTCCTTACGGGGCGCACTCCTTGCACGTGGGGCTCCCTACGCGGGGGACACCCCTGCCTGGCAGGGCACTCCTTGCGCGCATCAGCACTGCGCATGGGCCAGTTCCACACAGGTCAAGGAGGCCTGGTGTTTGAACCCCGGACCTCCCATGTGGTAGGCGGATGCACTATCCATTGGGCCAAGTCCGCTTCCCTAGGCTTCTTATTTTATTAGTGGCAAGGCAGCATTTGGTAATTTCTGCTTAGAGTCTACAAGCCTAAACTCATTTTTTCCATGGTGTATGGGCAGAATTTAGGGCCTTTAATTGACTTGGTATTCAAATATTTTTGCTGCTTTTTGAGAAAAATCTTTGATTGTCTATATGTATTTCTGTACTTAAAATATTTTATTTGCTGTGATAACATATATACAGTGTATTTCCCACTTTAACCACTTTCAAGTACGTAATTCATTGGCATTAATTACATTCACAATGTTCTGTTAACATCACCATCGTCCATTACCAAAAGTTTTCTATCACCTCAGACTGAAACTTTTATTCATTAAGCTTTCACGTCCCATTCCCTATCTGCTTTAGCCTTCACCCATCACCAGCCCCAGTAGTCTTTTGTATACTTTGTCTCTCTGAATTTTCAGTTATTTCATATAAGTGAAGTCATACAATATTTGTCCTTTTGTGTCTGCCTTGTTTCACTCAATATGATGTCTTCAGGGTTTATCCATGTTGTAACATGTATCAGAATTTCATTCCTTTTTATGGCTGTATAATATTCCATTGAATGTATATGCCACATTCTGTTTATCCAGTCACCTACTGATAGACACTTGGGTTGCTTCCCACTTCTGGCTACTGCCTGCACCTTACTTTTGCAGAGATAGGGCAGCTTTACTGTTTGAACAAGGTTGCAAGTTAGTCTTTATTTTCATAATAAACTGTTAATCTTTGCTATCTTAATCTCTGGTATAAAGCAAATGAATCAAGAATCAAACACATGCACTGCTGAGGAGTTAAGGGGAAAGAGATAGTTGGCCTTGGAGGTAAAAGAACTGGGTTACTATTTAGGCTGCATATCTTTTTTTAGCTGTGTTACTTTGTGTATCACATTTAATCTCTTAAATTTGTTTCATCAGATAAAGTATAAGGATAATACTTACAGGAGTAAATGAGGAAATATGCAGTATATAAAAATGTCCAATATAATGTCTAGAACAAAAATTCTTAACCAAGGGTCCACGGATGCCCAAGGAGTTAATGGAAAGATTTCAGGGGGTCTGTGAACTTGAATTGAAAAAAAAATAAACTTACTACCTTTACTTTCTCTGACCTCTAAATGAAATCTAGCATTTCCTTCATTTATGAATGTATGTAATAAATAAATTTTAGTAGTGTTCATTTCACCTACTGGCAAAGGGATCCATGGAACAAAAAAGTTTAAGAGTCCCTAGTCTAAGGGAAGCGGATTTGGCCCAACAGATAGGGTGTCCCCCTACCACATGGGAGGTCCAAGGTTCAAACCCAGGGCCTCCTGACCCATGTGATGAACTTGCCCACGCGCAGTGCTGATGTGCTCAAGGAGTGCCGTACCACACAGGTGTGTCCCCTGTGTAGGGGAGTCCCATGTGCAAGGAGTGCACCCTGTAAGGAGAGCCACCCAGCACGAGAAAAGTGCAGCCTGCCCAGGAATGGTGCCACACACACAGAGAGCTGACACAGCAAGATGATGCAACAAAAAGAGACATAGATTCCAGGTGCCACTGACAAGAATACAAGCAGACACAGAAGAACACACAGCGAATGGACACAGAGAGCAGACAACCGGGGGGCAGGGGGAAGAAATAAAAAATAAATCAAGAGAAAAAAAAGAGATGATTACTTAGTGGTATTTTGTATAATCTATGTTAATACTCTGATTTAAAGATGTTAGGATTATTGTGACCTTTTCTAAGTGGGTCCAGACTCTTGTGCTTGTTAGTTTTCTTTCTTTTACAATATGCATTTTTCACCCTTTCCCATGATTTTATGCTATTAGCTCTTAATTTACTGCTATCATTTTATGGGACCCTCTTGCAAACAATCCCTTGACATCGTATATATTATGGTTTACAAAATCATATCAATTTTTGCATGATTTTTCTATAAACCTATAACTTCTCTAACTTAAGAAAAAAGAAAAACTTATCAGTAAATTTAATGGAATCATGTATAATGTGAGTTGTGTATATGAACGAGATCCTAAAGTCTTTTTGTTCATCACTAGTGTCAGAAATATTTTGAGCACCTACTTGTTTGGGTTTTTTTTTTGGTTTTTTGTTTTGTTTTGTTTTGTTTGCTACCATTTCCCAGCCCTATTTGAGATGACTAAGCTTGCCAGATGCATAATATGTAACTGCATTTAATATCTGTTTTATTCAGTGATTTGTGTTCCTTAGGAATTTTTGAAATTTTGCAGAAGTAAAAGCAATTCCTGTAGTTGTGTTGATTTGATGTTTTTTTTGTTTGTTTGTTTGTTTGTTTGTTTGTTTTTTAAAGATTTATTTATTTAATTCCTCCCCTCCCCTGGTTGTCTGTTCTTGGTGTCTATTTGCTGCGTCTTGTTTCTTTGTCTGCTTTTGTTTCTTTGTCCGCTTCTGTTGTCGTCAGCGGCACAGGAAGTGTGGGCGGCGCCATTCCTGGGCAGGCTGCACTTTCTTTTCACGCTGGGCGGCTTTCCTCACGGGCGCACTCCTTGCGCGTGGGGGCTCCCCCACGCGGGGGACACCCTTGCGTGGCACGGCACTCCTTGCGCGCATCAGCACTGCGCATGGCCAGCTCCACACGGGTCAAGGAGGCCCGGGGTTTGAACCGCGGACCTCCCATATGGTAGACGGAAGCCCTAACCACTGGGCCAAAGTCCGTTTCCCATGATTTGATGTTTGAAAAGATTTAACCTTAAATAAACTAGCATTTAATATAGATTAATTAAAATGGAGTTTTTCAGTTATCAGATATTTCTTATTGTTAAATTCTCCAGACTCAAGTCCAGATAGATAATTTTATTAGAAGTGCAGGTAGTGGGTAGCGGATGTGACTTAAGCAGTTGAGTACCGCCCTCCCACATGGGAGGTCCCAAGTTCGATTACTAGTGCCTCCTAAAGTAGATGCAAAAACAGCATACAGGCAACAAGCAAGACTACAAGCCAAAGCAAACGATAGGGAGCAGACATGACTCAAGCAGTTGAGCACTCACCTCCCACATGGGAGGTCCCAGGTTTGGTTCCTAGTGCCTCCTGAAGAAGTCAAACAAACAACAAGCAGACATTGAGGGGAAAAAAGACCAAAAAAAAGGACAATAAGCAGACAGCAAGCAAAAACAAAATAAAAAGTCCAGGTAGTGGTTTTCCTTGTGTTATACAGAATTTACTGTTTTAAGGGTTTGGATGAGGCTGGGGGTTTTTTTAGTTGTTTTGTTGGTTTTTTGGCTTTCTTTTGTTATGTTTGTGTGTGTTTAGTTGATACCGATCGAGCTTAACTGATTTCTTCCAAAGGAACTATTGACTTAGTTATTGATAAATCTTTCAAATACTACATGCGGTGACATAACTATGTATTTGCAATGGCTTCTATTGTTCCATTCTAGAAAATCAGATTTTTCCATTTAGAAGTACTGTGTTAGGATAAGAAATTAATCTTTTTTTTTTTAAGTTTTGTAAAGTCATGTTTATTGACATTTTACAGTAAAATTACCCTTTTAAGTATGTATTAATAGTTATGTAGCCCTCCTCCCAATTCCCTCATACCCTTTCATATTTAACAGCTCTCCATCCCTGGGAAACCATTGATCATATAAAACCCGTAATGAAAACTAAATCTTGAAAAAATATCAGGTACTTTTGGCATACCACCAAAATGAAGGTAGTGTCACATTTTATTATAGATGCACATAAATTTTAGTTAGTGCAGAGGTAAATCCTAGCCAGAATTAAGACTACCATGGCCGTATATATGCCTCATCAGTAACCTTACGATACATTGTAAAAGCATAATCTTCAGAATAACCCAAAGAAAGGAATTTTTAAAATGTTAACCTAGTTATAAACAAAAGTAATCTACTTAAAACAACTTATCTTAGTTACAGCTTTGTGAAGTATATCAACTAAGATTATGGATTTGACTCTCTTGTTCTTTTGGTATTAATACTGTTAAGCTTCGGATTGAGACTAGTTTATGAAAGAAATACCATAAATGGAGATTCTCTTCCAGTGTAGGGCAGAGCTCTTAATATAACATTCTCAAATACAGATTCTTACAGATATTTGGGATTTTGAAAATTCAATCCTGCTACCACACTGAGGGACAAAGAAAGCAAAAGTATTCTGTATGTGTCAGTAATCTCACAATTCATACACACTTTATCTACTTGAAAAGGTTTCTCTTCATTTTGTCTTTCAAACAGCTGCCCTTAAGTTCCTCAGCAACTTGAATTTGACAGCCCAGCCCCATGCGGCAGCCGAAAGGGGAGAAATTAATCTTTTATAATGTCTTTTTGTAGGGTTACTTATTTGCTTCATGGTCGAAGATCATTTATATTAACTGTTCGAAGGCTTTGTTCCTCTTATTAAAAAAAGATTGGTTATTGTTTATAAATGTTCATGTATGAGTGATATGCTTCAATAATTTTTTTTAAATGAAAGAAAAAAGATTGGGTGGTGGATGTGGGAGGAGTGGGAGTGTTCTCTATGTTTGCAGTGGGAATGTTCATTCCATAGTAACTTCTGTGTTCTTGATGCTAGAGACACAGTGGCAAACAAAAACTTACTGCTCATGGAGCATACTTCTAGCCAAGGAGAATAATCAGTAAACAAATAGTAAATAAGTTAAATTCAGATAGCATTAAATGTTATGAAGAAACATTGTAGAGAACTAGAGTGTCTGGGGAGAAGGACTTACTCTAGATGTTGTGGTCAGGGAAGATGTTTTTGAGGAATTGATGTTTTTAGTGATCATGAATGATGAAAAGGGGCCAGCCATGTAATGTAATAATCTGGCATAAGGGTTACCTAAGCAGAGGGGCCAGCAAATGCTAAGGTCCTAAAATTAGAGCCCTCTTGGCATTTTTGTAGTACAGAAAGATCACTATGGGTGAACTGTAGTTAGGAAGAGATGGTAGAAGATAGTTGAAGGGGGTTAGCAAAGCTGGATCATGGTCTTATATACCACAATAAGGTGCTTGGAAGAGAGTAGTTGGCAGCTTTTAGAATTTTTAAGCAGGTTTTGGGGGAAGGGGTTATACCATGTGATTTACATTTTAAAAGATGATTCTGGCTGGTATGCAGAGAATATACTGTAGCAGGCAAGAGTGAAGGAAGGGAGACCAGAACATTGCAGTAGTATAGACAACAATGGATTCACTTGTCAGACTGAAGATATATTTTGGAGGTAGAGCCAGTAGGATTTGCTGCTGTAGTAGATATAATGTAACATTAACTGAAATAGGGAAGATTGAAGAAGTAGTACGTTACAGTGAGAAAAATCAAGAATTTTGTTTTGGATGTGTTAGGTTTGAGACTATTATATTAATATATAACATGGCATAGTTGCAGTTTTTGCAGGCCATATATATAGTGTTATTTTTGAGTGTGGAAAAAAAATACCCTTATTTAGGTGGTCAGAAACCACAGCAAATCTGCTTAGAAGCTTATTTGCTTGTTAGAGTTCTGCCGTTACATTAACTCTTCATCTTTTTCTCTTCCAAATGAATTCTCCAGTTACACCTAAAATTCTTTAGTTACAATTAAAACTAAGATGCCTGTATAACTGAATGAGTAGAATTTTGCTCAAATCTTGTCTCACCATTTCCACCAAACAATGCAAGAGTCCAGCACCTGTAGGAGAATCCTTACAACACCTCAAATATCATCCTTACTTAGGTTGTCAAATGAGATCTCTGAAAACCTACGTAGACTGGCTAGGAAACAAGCAATGAGACAGTATCTTTTCCTAGAATAATCTTGAAAACCTAAAATAAGGAGCAAGTCAGAGTTTGAAATTCTGACAAAGGTCAATGAAGTAGAAAGGTTATGTACATCTCAAAGCACATTATGCCATATTATGTAAGACATATATGTACCTAAAGTCATTCATTTATTCTTTTATTATAATCCTCCTCTCTCAGCTTTCTTTGAATGTTCTAGTATGCGTCAATGTTTTAAATACTTTGTAAAATTTCTCACCTACATTTGCATTCTTGAATTAGTGTATGTAAAATAAAACAAGGAATTAATTTAATCTATTGGTTCTTACACTAAGAAAAAAAAAGATGCCTGTATAATCTCCCCATTAGCCCCCATTTTTAAAAGGCAACCTAGGGAAGCGGACTTGACCAATGGATAGGGTGTCTGCTTACCACATCGGAGGTCCGCAGTTCAAACCCCAGGCCTCCTTGACCTATGTGGAGCTGGCCCATGCTCAGTGCTGATGCGCGCAAGGAGTGCCCTGCCACACAGGGGTGCCCCCCACGTAGGGGAGCCCCATGCACAAGGAGTGTGCCTGGTAGGGAGAGCCGCCCAGCATGAAAGAAAGTGCAGCCTGCCCAAGAATGGTGCTGCACACATGGAAAGCTGACACAACAAGATGACGCAACAAAAAGAAACACAGATTCCCGGTGGCACTGATAAGGATAGAAGCAGTCACAGAAGAGCACGCAGTGAATGGACACAGAGAGCAGACAACTGGGGGGGAAGGGGAGAGAAATAAATAAAAAATCTTTAAAAAAAAAAAAAAAGGCAACCTAGTTCTGATTTTCACAATACAATAAATTTTGATTATTCAGACATTGATGACTGTTTTATGGTTGTCCCTTATCTTTGTTTTTATTAGTTCCTCCTGCCCTCTTTTGAGACAGTTTTGAGGTACCAGAAGTTCAGTCTTGCTAACTGCCAGCATTTCTGGGTAAGGTTTGGTAGAGGAAGTTATAATACATTCATTAGGTTTTATTATCTGTATATTTCAACCATCTCTTTTATCCTTGTCTCCCATCAATGTGGATTGAATTTGAGAGTACATCAGAGTAGATTATTATTTCTGGAATTTTTAGCCTCTTTATAATAAAATCCTGTGCACAAGTGGAATAAAACGTAAAAGCTTTAAAATTACATATTTGGATTTTTATCTTGGACTTTTGTTTATGAGTTCAAATAGCAAAGCACTAATGCAGTATAAATAAATATAATACACCTTTTGTTTAATTTCTCTAATAGTACTCAGATTTCTGCAGTTAAAGCTTAAATATTGTCAGAATGTGAGAATGAGTAAATTAGATACAGAATTTTTTGACTTGTTTTGTAGCATATTTTAAGTATTCTTAGAATTATAGCTAAAATCCATGTGTCACTTTAGCCAAATAAAAGCATATATCACTTGCTTAATATGCCTTCCATTGCTCCCTCAAAAATAACTTATCATAGACAAATTTAGATAAATGGTACTGCTTAGGATATGTATAAATACAAATACAAGTGTAAACATACTTATGTTTTAACAGATTACCAGTTGTTCTCACACAGTTTATACAGTGATGAAGAAAGGCAAAAAAGGCGGCGGACTTGGCCCAGTGGTTAGGGCGTCCGTCTACCACATAGGAGGTCCAGGGTTCAAAGCCTGGGCCTCCTCGACCTGTGTGGAGCTGTCCCACGCGCAGTGCTGATGCACGCAAGGAGTGCCCTGCCACGCAGGGGTGCCCCCTGTGCAGGGTTGCCCCCTGTGCAGGGGAGCCCCACGCGCAAGGAGTGCACCCCATAAGGAGAGCCGCCCGGTGCAAAAGAAAGTGCAGCCTGCCCAGGAATGGCGCTGCCCACACAAGATGATGCAACAAAAAGAAACACAGATTCAAGAAACACAGATTCCGTGCAGCTGACGACAACAGAAGCAGACAAAGAAGACACAGCAAACAGACACAGAGAACAGACAACTGGAGTGGGGGGAGGGGAGGGGAGAGAAATAAATAAAATAAATCTTTAAAAAAAAAAAGGCAAAAAAATTGCATTTAGGAACTTATGAATATCTTCATGTGGAACAAAGTATAGAACATTGGAACTGAAAATGACCATAGCAAGAGAATATGCAATCTAAAACACTTCATCATGACCTACTTAACATAAGACTTAACTAGAATAGTTGCTTTTATACTTTTTTTAGATTCGCAAATGTTAGGAAAACATTTACAAGGAATGTTATTATTAATTAAATATGTCAGGTTGCCTTCTGGATTCTTGTTCTATTCAGTTTAATTCCTTATCCTTTCTGTATTTTTATATAATCTTAATTGAAAATATAATTTAAAGGCTTCCAGCTTCAAGCATAGAATCTAAAAGGTTTCACTTTACATTGAATTAAAAATGTATTAGATGGGGCTTTTAGTTATGATTTTATTAGTTTGAAAGTGACTATTTTAAACTTAACTGAACTAAATTGTGTTGTTTTTTTTTTTTAGAAGAGAGTACAGATCTCTAAGATTGGTGGGTATAGGACATTTTTTTCCTTTTAAAGCAGAATCTATTTAATAAAGAAATGCAGGCATTTTTCCCTTAGCAAAGCAAAAAGTTCTGAATTCTAGGAGCTGTTTGGCTTCAATTGTATTTTATGTAAGTATATCAGATATACATTTTCTCTACTTATGTATGTATAACACATTCGTTGCTTTTAAACCTAGCTTTTTCTTTCTTAATGAGTCCTAAAAATAATGTATAATCTTTACATGTATTGTATGTTATATGTGAGCAAAATATTTTATTTGAAGATATTTGTTACAAAAAATAGTTGCCCTTTTAAGGCTGAAAGTTAAATATTAATTCTTTAACTTTACTGAGCCTCAAGCCTTGGGTTGCTCTGTCATCAGAACTGCCAGTCGAAACTTAAAGTTTCTGAGATGTTTGAAGTAAATTTGATGGAGAAGTGATTTGATCATGCTTTGCAATACCTTGTTGAGAAAACAGGCCATAGGGAAGATTTTCAAATATGATAATTACACATGCTATAAGTGTCTTGAAGTGATTTTCTTTAATTGATAGATTATAAACCTCTTTATTTAAATGTAATTTTTTTAAGCTTTTTTAAAACCTGAACTAAAATTATACTACTTTTTTCATCAGTACTTTGGGTTTTAATTGCTACAAACAGACCTATTAAAACTCTCATTATTACAATTTCCTCTTGTAGTTATTGAAATTGTACTGGTTCTCTAAGCTATGCTTAAGATGGTCTCTTATCATTAGATAGCAGTTTCAAGGAAAAATATTTAAATAGTACCTTAAAAATAAGCAAAATAGTTCTCTCATGTATTTATTTGATCTTGAAGATGAATGAATTAAAAGGACTGGTGTATGTATTAGAAATAAGCTGTTGAGCAAAATGTTGAAGAGCTATATTTTAAATAATAGCTCTTTTTTATGATATAAACAAGTTATATATAAATGGTCGTGGTACCAGAACATTGAGAATAAAACTTGTTTGTGATAAACTCCACCCCTAGTTTTCTATCCTAAAATGTAACTGAATGATAATAAAGTGCTATTCATCTGCAGGTGCATTGCTTCTACTTATTTAAAAGATGGTTGAAAGGACAGGAATTAGTAGCATGTTGTATTAGCCTTTTGTAGTGTATTTTGTCCTAAGCATCTTAATTTCCCTGTTTTGAATGCTAAGTAGCAAGGGTCTTGGTTTAGAACTAATACCCATCATGCATGTAAACGGTATGAAAGAACTGCTTAGTAAGTTAACACAAAGTGTTCTTGTGTCAGTCCTTGTGGAAATAGATACAATACAAACATTACAGCTGAACTCACGGCAAACTCCATTAAGTAAAAACCTGGCCTCATTGTTCAGGAAAAAGTTTGAATAGAATGCAAGCTCATTTTGTTGAATGTAATGTCAGGCTTTTAGGGACTGTATTGAGGGATAAGGTTTTGTTAAGTTGAGACCAATTCATTAAGTTTTATTGCCTGGTGAGAAGCAGTAATACTTTATTGTAAGACTTCATCAAATATTCATGGATAAAGAGAAGTAGTAAATGTATTCAATCAAGTGGTCTTTTGGGGTTTTGAAAGGGATTATGAAGTCTGCTCAGATGATAGTTTTAGCATTCATCAAGGTTGTTTAACAAGGGTAATTTTAATCTCTGAGTTTAAATTTGTTGTCCAGACTTGTCTTTTTTTACCTTCACAAATCCAAGTCCAAACAATTGTGCCATATTGTAGAGATGAGTGGATGATGTATCAGTTCATATAATTTATGTCTTTCCTAAAAACTATTTCTGATTTTGAATTTGGTGTATGAGAGTGTTACAACCTATCTACTTGTTCATTCGGGGTTGCTATTCATTTGCTCAGACTCAAGCCTCACCTCACTACTGCTGGTGATCTTTACATGTCCTGGATAATATCTCTTTGGCACATATAAAATAATAAACAGCCTTTTGTTTTGGCTAGTTCAAATTATCATGAAGGGGTAGAGTCAGCATTTTCTACATGATATTAAAAATTTCAATAATATTGCTCTTATTCTTGTATTTGGTATCAGCCAGTCTGCTTTCTCTTATTATTTTCGTTGTGCTTATCTCAGATTTGTGTGTCAGTATAGTCTTTATGTGCATATAACTCATCCTTTCCCAGTTCATTACATGTTTACGGCTCTAATTTAACTGAGAACGTAAAGTTTTGTGATTTTTGTGGGTTTTGTCCTTTCCAAAGGTATTGAACATATTCAACCAAAAGTCAAATTTGTTAATAATTTTTTCTTATGTCCTTTAACCTCCATTCCTTTAGGCAGATGATGTCGAGGGCAAAATTAGACAGATCATTCCCTCTGGATTTTGCACAAACACAAATGACTTTCTCTCTTTGCTGGAAAAGGAAGTTGATTTCAAACCATTTGGAACCTTACTGCATACATACTCCGTTCTTAGTCCAACTGGAGGAGAAAACTTTACCTTTCAGATATACAAGGTAAAGACAAGTCATAATATTTCTTGGGTAAAGTTATTCCATTTGCCTGAAACCTGTATGCTGTTTTGTTGTTATTTTTAGTGATTTATCCTAACTTCAGGAAACAAGTTTTTATCAGCATTACAAAACAAAACTGTTTTCTGGGTATGTGTGTCTATGTACACATCTTAATCTGAGACTTTTAAACATTTTCCCACAGGATAATTTTGTCTTCTGCAGACTTACTTACCTCTGTGATGAGTTTCACCTGACTTTTCCTGGCTTTTTCCCTAGGCTGACATGACATGTAGAGGCTTTCGAGAATATCATGAAAGGCTTCAGACCTTTTTGATGTGGTTTATTGAAACCGCTAGCTTTATTGACGTGGATGATGAAAGATGGCACTACTTTCTAGTGTAAGTACAGTTCTAAAGCAACAGTAGACCTTATTACCTCCACAAAGCCAGCATTTTAATTGTGGCGGTCCAATTATTGGGATAGTATAATGATATTTTTCCCAGGATAGAAAAACTATTGTTTATGAGGCTTGAGTTTTCCTTCATTATGCTTTGGGAGACCTTGAGAATAGAGCTGAATTAAATGCTGTTGTCCGTTAGGGCCCTGAATGTAGTCTTAAACAGTAAAATGAGCTTTGCCTGTGTTTTCTTTTACTTGCCACCTATTCATCTTTATAATAGGCAAGTGCACTGAAGTGATGTAAAGAGGTCTGATTTATCCAAGTTGCTGCACACCAATTAAGTGAATTGTACATTCAGAACATAGCAGGTGTACCCATTGGGCCCTCACAGTGTAGCTTGCTGACACTGAAAATTCAGTCAGAGAATGGAAAAGAAAATGGACACTGCATGGGAGCGCGACTGTAATTGACCTGCTTGGCTTTCTGTTTTATCTGCAGATTTGAGAAGTATAATAAGGATGGAGCTACGCTCTTTGCGACCGTGGGCTACATGACAGTCTATAATTACTATGTGTACCCAGACAAAACCCGGCCACGTGTAAGGTAATTGGCAGTATAACACGTGCCTTGTCTTTTATTTAAGAAGAAGGCACTGCTGAAGTTTCCAGTACTTGTGATAATAGTGTTGATTTGTTGTTAAAAAAAAAAAAATCACCATTATTCACTGGCTATATACTGATTTATTTCATTGTTCCCTTTGAAACAGTGTGGAAGATTAAACCAGTGTTGAGTATTGATAAGTTTTGCATTTCTTGAAAGTCGATTGAAAAAAATCACAACCTTTAAAATTGTTAATAATAATTTAGTGATTCACAGTTTTAATAGAAGTCATGTGGTATTTTAATTTTAAAATACTTTCTTTATTATAGTCAGATGCTGATATTGACTCCATTTCAAGGTCAAGGCCATGGTGCTCAACTTCTGGAAACAGTTCATAGATACTATATTGCATCTCCTTCTGTTCTTGATATTACAGGTATGCAATGTTTAATTTGTTACTGAAGGGGCCTTTCTAAAAAATTGTTTTCTTTACTGATTAATTTTGTTTTTCCAGAAATAACGACTATTTTAAATAGCAACATTCTCTGAGGGTCTTTTTGGAACTGTCTAAAGATGCCTTTTGGTTGCTATTTTAGATCAAAAGCCTTTGTGAGGAAATGATTTCATCTCCAACTATAAAGTGTTAAAACAAATTGAAGATAATGAAATGAATATATATACTGGAAAATCTTGGTCATGTATAAATACATTGCAAGTGTGGTATAACTTTTACTTGTTCGGTTTATTTGGCATAGAGTTGCATTGTTCAGAGATTGCCCATGTTCTAATTTTCATGTACTTTTTCTTAAAGAGGGAAATATTACAAACCCCACTGAGAAAAAAATTAAGGTAAATAGTTCCTGAATAAAACACATATTTCCTAAAACTTTAGTGCATGCATTCACAACAGTAGTAGAAAATTTGAAATGTAAGCCTATTTGTTTTGGAAATGTCTTTCAGTGTGGATTACCAATAGAAGTACTATTACAAATAGGAGACATAAGATGGAGTTACAGATAATAATATGCTAATATATATATGTGAACCAACAAAGAACAATGTGGCCCAAGGAATATTTATATTGATATAATCCCCCGGCTAAGTAACACTGTTTCAAATTAGTTACTCATAAAGTTGCTGATTAAATTGTAAATCACTTTTTTTTACCTTGAAAAGTATTATGTCAGCTTTTCACACCCAAATTAAGTATTAAATTTTATTAATTCTATAAGAGTTTGAATACATTTCTGCATTTTGTTTTTTACTTGGCAGTGCTTTATTCTGTTTTGGCTTGTTTAACTTTTTATTTTGAAATAATTTCAAACTTATAAGACAGTTGCAAAATTAATACAAACCTCATACAGAGAACTCCAGACTGGGAAGCGGACTTGGCCCAGTGGAGAACTCCAGACTATCTCCATCCTACCCCCAGATACCCAGATCCACCAGTATTAACATTTTGTCACTCTTGCCATATCATTCTGTCATCCATCTATCTTAACTGTTTTCTGAGCATTTGAGGTCAGGTTACACACATCATATTCCTTAATACTTCTGTATATTCTTATGAACAAGTATATCCACTTATATAATCACTTTAAATGCATTTATCAAGGTCAAGAAATTTTGATGTAAAGCTTACATTTTATATTCCAGCTTTATGTTAAGTCCCATAATGTCCTTTTGAAACTTGTCTACATTTTTAGATCCCATTCAGTTTCATTTAATTGTCATGATCTCTTTAATTTTTCTCTTTGTTTTTAATTGTGGAAATATATGTACAACGTAAATCATTCCATCCCAACCCCTCCCAAGCATACCATTCAGTGGGATTAATCACATTCATAATGTTACAGTACACTCATCACCATCTGTTACTATAACTTTTCCTTCACCCAAACAGAAACCCTACACTCATTTTGCATTAGCCCCCTATTGTCCCTGGCTCCCACCCCTGGAAACAAGTACTCTATTTTCTAGCTGTAAGTTTGCATAGTCTCTGATATTTTCTTTGTGCTTACCTTGGGGCTTAAATTGAACACCCTAAACCTATAACATTCTTATTTGCTTTGATAACAACTTAATAACTTCAGTAACATACATAAACTATGTTCATATACCTTTATATGTCCCCCACCTTTATGTAGTTCTGGTCACAAATTATATATTTACATTTGATTCTAAAACCATTGATTTATAATTACATATTATACATTTGCCTTTTAGATCCTGTAGGAAGTAAAAAGTATAGTTACAAATCAAATATACGATAGTATTGATATTTATATTTATCCATGTCATTGTCTGTACTAGAGGTTTTTATTTCTTCATGTAGTCTCAGTCATTTTGTCTAGTTGTCCTTTCTTTTCAACCTGCAGAATTTCCTTTAGCATTTCTTGGACGGCCAGTCTAGTGGTGACAGAATCCCTCAGCTTTTGTTTATCTGGGAATGTCTTAATGTATCCCTCAGTTTTGAAAGACAGTTTTAGCCAGATACAGAATTCTTGGTTGACATTTTTTGCTTTCAGTACTTTAAATATGTCTTCACACTGCCTCCTGGCCCCCATTGTTTCCAGTAATAAATTGGCATTTAATTTTAATTGAGGCTCTTTTATATTTGACATGTTGCTCCTCTCTTGTGGCTTTAAGAATTCTCTATCTTTGGCATTGGACAGTTTGGTATAACATGGTGCTGTGTACATCTTTTTGGGTTTATCCTATTTGGAACTCATTGAGTATTTTGGATGTGTATATTCTTGTCTTTTGTAAAGTTTGGAAGTTTTTGTACCATTTTTTCTTTGAATATTCTCTCTTCTTTCTGGGACTCCCACAATGCATATATAAGTACACTAGATGGTGTCCCACTGGTTTCTCAGGCTCTATACACTTTTCTTCATTCTTTTCTCTTTCTGGCCCTCAGACTAAATTATTTCAATTATCTTGTCTTCAAGTTCACTGATTCTTTTGCCAGCTCCAATCTGTTGTTCGCCCACTCTAGGGAATTTTTAATTTCCGTTATTGATCTTTAGTTCTGTTTGATTCCTTTTCATAATTTCCACCTCTATTGATGTTTTCCTTGTATTCATCTTTCTTTTTCCTGATTTGCTTCAGTTCCATGTTTTCCTGGAGCTCTTTGAGCATATTTAGAAACTTTTAAAAAAAGGTCTTGGTGTAGAATGTACCAGGTCTGATCCTCCTCATTGATGGTTTCTAATGCTTTAATTTTCCCTTTTTCTAGGTCATCACTTCCTGTTTGTTTTGTGTTTCGTAATCTTTTGTTGAAACTTGGGCATTTTGATATTTCGGTGTGTGCTGTTATTGCTGGAATTTTATCTCTGGGGTGTCTTTTCCTTAAGTTTTATCCAGCTAGTGTTGTGACAGAGTTTTCTTTGAATGCCTGGAGTTAACACACACACAAACAAGAAGGAAAAAAGTAAATACCCTTTCCCAGTTTTTCCAGGTTGTTCTGTGCCAAAGTGGAAGGGCCTCCCTGGTTCTTTCTATCTGCCCTGTTTTGGGTATGGGCATGTAGTCCTAGGAATTCCCCAGTTAATATGGAGATGAATGTCTCCTCTTCACCGGGAAACAATTTCCTCTAGGTCACAGGCAATGTACTGTATGTCCTAAAGCCAGTATTTCCATGCCCAGGCAGTACAACTTGACTGCTTTCCAACAGTGTTCTTTTTAGGAGAGTTCTGTGAGCCGCTTTCTATACAGGTCAAGTTTTGGGACAGCAAGTTCCCCAGGCCACCACCTAAAATATTGGGCCAGTTATACGTGCTCCTGGTATGTGCACAAAAGTTACTCTATTCCCTCCAAACCCAGGACCAGTCCACACTGGGAGCATGGCCTGCCACCATGCCAAGTGGGAAAGGGATGGGATAGCAGCCAACCAGGGTGTCATGAGATCCTACTGCTTTTATTTATTTATTTATTTATTTATTTTATTTCTCTCCTTTCCTCCCATCCCCCTTTCCCCCCCTCCCTCCTCTCAGTTGTCTGCTTTCTGTGTCCACTTGTATTCTTGTTAGCGGCACCGGGAATCTCTCTTTTTGTTGTATCATCTTGCTGCATCAGCTGTCCATGTATGTTGCACCACTCCTGGGCAGGCTGTACTTTTTTCACACGGGGCGGCTCTTCTTACGGGGCGCACTCCTGGTGCATGGGGCTCACCTGGCACGGCACTCCTTGCACGCATCAGCACTGCACATGGGCCAGCTTCACCACATGGTTCAGGAGGCCCTGGGTTTGAACCTTGGACTTCCCATTTGGTAGGCAGATGCTCTATCCATTGAGCCAAATGCTGCTTCCCCCTGCTGCTTTTAAGTGGCCTTTTTCTTGATTTGGTGCATGCCTTATCACTGTAAGACTTAAACTTTTCTGGAGCTTTTAGAACAATGTTTCCACCAGTTCTTGCTGGTTTGTCAAACTCCTATTGGGAAGGGTTTGCATAGCCCTGAAGCATCTCTCACTTCACCATCTTGATTAGGGCAGTTGGTTATGCTACAGTTTTGTTTTAAAAGTTGGGGTATATAGCATGCACTTAAATTTTAACCTGTTAAAAATGCAATTTTGTAATATTATTATAACAATTTGTTTAAAGACACCAAGAAAAAAAAGCGTTGCTGGACTTGCAAGAATATAAATAGGTTAGTAGGCAGATTATCAGTGTCTTCCTTTTTCATGTAGTTTTGCTGGTCCAGGGTAAGTTAAATTAAAAGTTACTTCAAAACCGACTTTGAGTTGGCCCTATAAATTAATGAGCTGGAGAGAAAGCATATTGTTTTTAAAAAGGAGTTCCATGTTTATAGAGCTGAATTATCTTTCACGTAACTTTCCTCCTACTATTAAATGGGTTTGATACTAGGGAGATCAAGAAGTAATTATTAAAGTTAGTTTATATCAAAAGTTATAAATTGTTAAGGGACACTTTTACTAGCTTAGTGACTTTTAAAATTACAGAAAAGTAGTACAAACTATATCACTTCCTTTAGCTGAACTGAAAATTTTTTACTTTGAGTTTGGACTTGGTGCTATGTGAAGGGACTTTTTGGTGATTTTAATATGGAGACTTAAAGGGTTTACATCAGTAGTCTTTGTCTACTCTAGTGGGTAATGTGCCAGCAGGGGTTGTTTCTGTGAGCCTCTTAACCACTTTCTTCTGTCTACCCCAGCCAATAAAGTCCTTGATACTTAGCACCAATTAGCAGATAAAGAATTTTATTTCTTAAATCGCAGTGAAGAGTCATTAATAATGGTAACCTTTATTCATTGCAAACTGTAGTCTTTAAAGAGAAAAGGCTAAACATGCTTAAGAACTTCTGATTTTGACAATTGGGTATGGGCCTTTATTTCCAGCATTTAGCATTTCTTAGCATTATAAAACAGTAAGAATGCCTGGTCAGCTGTTCTCATTAAGATATTTCTCCTATATTTCCATACCCAGTCTTTTAAAAAGAAAAAAATTACAGAATATTCTACTCTTTAGTCATTCTGGTTTCCTATTTCTCTATTATCTAGTATATATTTTTTTAACCTCGGAGCTCTTAAGCAGGCTTTGGACCTCCCTTTGAAATCCAGGGTATTCTTTATGTTGAGATGGCCCTTTGCCTACTTGACATGTAACCAGATACGGTAATAATTAAAACTTACCATTGATAGCCTTGTTGATATCTTATTTCTGATAGGTAGGTGTTTTCTAATTTTCTTTTTTTCTTTTTTAGCACTCAGTTTTAAAGTAAAATACTGGAAGGCAGTTCTTTATATGATGTAAATATTTTCCTTTCTTTAGAGTATTATTTTTCTCTAATATTGTGCAAAAATATGGAAGGGCTTTTTAAAAATGATAGAAGAGCACTTAAGGGTTTTTTTTTTTTTTAAAGATTCATTTTACTTATTTCTCCCTCCTTTCCTCCCCTCCCCCCGTTGTTGTTGTGTGTTCTGTGTCCATTTGTATTCTAGGCGGCACTGGGAATCTGTGTCTCTTTTTGCTTGCATCATCTTGCTGAGTCAGTTCTCTGTGTATGCGGCACCACTCCTGGGCGGGCTGCTCTTTTCTCACACTGGGTGACTCAGTGCAGGGCACATGGGGCTCCCCTATGTGGGGGACACCCCTGCATGGCACAGCACTCCTTGCATGTAGCAGTGCCACGTGCGGGCCAACTCACCACATGGGCCAGGAGGCCCTGGGTTTGAACCTTGGACCTCCCATATGGTAGGCAGATGCTCTAACAGTTGAGCCACATCCACTTCCTTAAGTTTTTAGATGATGTATTTTCATGTAGTTTTCCTGGTCCAGGATAAGTTAAATTAAGTTACTTCAAAACCGACTTTGAGTTGGTCCTATAAATTAATGAACTGGAGAGAAAGCATATTGTTTTTAAAAAGAAGTTCCATGTTTATAGAGCTGAATTATCTTTTCACCTGACTTTCCTCCTACTATTAAATGGGTTTGATACTAGAGAGATAAAAAAGTACATGGGAAGCAGGCACTCAACCATTGAGCTACACCTGCTCCCCTATATTGAGTTTTGAAATCAGGAAGTGAAAGTCCTGCAATTTCTCTCTTTTTGGGATGTCCAATAACATTATTTTGGTACACCGAGTTTCTGGATGGCTTGTACAACTGTGAATGGTACAGCCACATTAAAGTGGGAAAGACTGAAGAATAGGAGGGATACAAATCACATTAATCTTCTTATGTTGGGGTGGTGGGGTTGAATGGGACCTCATATTTTTTTTTTAATGTAATATTTTTACAAAATCAATAAAAAATAATAATAATAATAATAGGGTGGGTTGCAGGAAAAATACACCAAATGTAAGATAAGGACAATAAGATTTTGACAAAAATCTTTCATAATTTGTAAGAAACATCTCACAAAAATGCAAGGTGTTGGTGGTGGTATATGGGACCCCTGCATGATGGTATACATGTTTGCTTTCTAAGTTCAGAATTTTTACCATACTTATTATGAATGATCATATATAAATGATATAAAGATAATAATAGGGTGGGTTGGGGGGAAATACTTTGGTTAGTAGTAATATTGTGACAATGCTCTTTAATCATTAGTTAAAAATGTTTAACAACAATTCAAGGTATTGGTGGTAGGGTGAGGTATGAGAGTCCTGTATGATGCTATGTATGTTTGTTTAGTAAATTCACAACTATTATTATACACTTATTGTTTATGTGTATGTATGAGTGGTATACTTTAATAAATTTTAAAAAATTTAAAAATCTTATGTTGACTCAGTGGTTTTCTATATAAGTCTATATCTTAGTTGTTTCTTTTTTTCCTTCCCCTCCTCCCTCCCCCTCCCCTCTACCCTTCTGTTTTTGCTGTCTGTGTCCATTCACTGTGTGATCTTCTGTGTCTGTTTCTCTTTTAATTTTGCTCCTCTAGGATTCAATCCTGGGGACCTCTGATAGAAAGAGAGGTTCCCTGTCACTTGTGCCACCTCAGTTCCTGATTTCTGTTGCATCTCGCCTTGACTTTCCCCTTTGTCTCTCTTTTTGTTGAGTCATCATCTTGTTGCATAGCTGGCCATGAGCCTTTACCAGGAGGCCCCAGGGATCAAACTGGGTCCTCCCATATGGTAGATGGAAGCTCAGTCACTTGAGCCACATCTACTTCCCTATACGTTCTTAACAGATCAGAATTTTATACCAAACTGAGGCGTGATGGAATTTCAAATTTTCCTACTTTAATGTCATAGTCATATAACATTTACTTTCTTACTATCTGCATATAATGTAATATTAAGAGGTACAGAGAAACTTAAAGATATTTGGTACATATTGGTTGAATGGATGACTCCGAATTTTGAAACATTACCTCTATCTCAGTTTTTTAAAAACAATTTTACTGAAATATAATTACCATACTAATACTTTATCCTTTTCAAATATAATAGTTTTTTTTAAAAACTCTTTTTGCAATATAACCTCACCATAATCTAATTTTAGATATTTTTGTTCCCCCCAAAAAACCCTATACCCATTAGTAGTCACTCTCTTTTTTCACTCTCAGTTCCCCAGCTCTAGGCAACCACTAATCTCCTTTCCATTTTTATGGATTTACCTATTCTGGACATTGAAATCATACAATATATGACTTAGTATAATGTTTTCAGGGTTGATCCATATTGTAGCCTGTAACAGTACTTAATTCCCAATTATTGCTGAGAAATATTCCATTGTCTGGATATACTACACTTATTTATCCATTTATTAGTTAATGGACATTTGGGTTGTCTCCACTTTTCAGCTATTTTGAATAATGCTGCTATGTACATTTGTGTACAAGTTTTTTTGCTGACCTATGCTTTTATTTTTCTTAGATATATATCTAGGAGTGAAATTGCTGGGAAATACAACTTTTTTTAAAAAAATTTAATAAAGTTTTGTGTTTTTTTTAATGATAAATCTTTAAAGTTTTGAGGAACTGCCAGATGGTTTTCTAAAGTGGCTACACTTTCTCCACATTCTTGCCATTACTCTTTTTTTTTTATTGTGGTGACATATATTTAACACAAAATTGCCCACTTCGCCCAAGTAACTTTCATGTGTACAGTTCAATGATACTACATTTTCAATATTGTGCTACCATCACCAGCATCCATTACTAAAACCTTTTCAGCATCCCAAACAGAAACTGTTTCCATTAAGCAATAATCCCCCCATTCCACCTCACTCTTGCTCAGGTAATATGTAATCTGCTTTCTGTCTGTGAATTTGCCTATTCTGGGCATTCCCTGTAAGTGAAATCATACAATATTTGTTCTGTTGTATATGACTTACTTCACTTAACATGTCTTCAAGTTTCATCCATTTTGTAACATGTACATTACCTCATTCCTTTTTATGGCTGAGTAATATTTCAGGGTATGCATATAACACATTTTATTTATCATTTGTTGATGGACACGAGTTTTTTCCACCTTTTGGCTATGGTGAGTAATGCTCCTGTGATTATCAGTTTCCAAATATCTGTTCAAGTTCTTGTTTTCCGTTCTTTTGGGTATATACCTAGAAGTGGAATTGCAAGGTCATATGGTAATTTATATTTAACTCTCTGAAGAGCTGCCACAAATGTTTTCCATAGCAGCTACTATTATTGTCTTTTTTTTTTTTTTTTTTTAAGATTTATTTACTTATTTATTTCTCTCCCCTTACCCACCACTCCGGTTGTTCTTTGTCTGTTTGCTGCGTCTTCTTTGTCAGCTTCTGTTGTTGTCAGCGGCATGGGAATCTGTGTTTCTTCTTGTTGCATCATCTTGCTGTGTCAGCTCTCCATGTCTGCGGTGCCATTCCTGGGCAGGCCACACTTTCTTTCGCGCTGGGCGGCTCTCCTTACAGGGCACACTCCTTGCGCGTGGGGCTCCCCTATGCGGGAGACACCCCTGCATGGCAGGGCACTCCTTGCGCACATCAGCACTGCGCATGGGCCAGCTCCACACGAGTCAAGGAGGCCTGGGGTTTGAACCGTGGACTTCCCATGTGGTAGACAGACGCCCCAAACACTGGGCCAAGTCCGCTGCCAGTTATTGTCTTTTTGATTCTAGCCATCTTAGAGGGTAGAAATTGGTATCTCATGATTCTGATTTGCATTTCCCTGATGGCTAGTGATGCTGAGCATCATTTCATGTGCTTATTGTTCATTTGTATATATCCTTGCAAAATATCTATTCAATCCTTTGTCCATTTTTTCAATTGAGTTTTTTTAATTCTTACTGAATTGTAGATTATTTAAAGATACATAATTTGAAAATATTTTCTCCCGTTCTGGGTTTGTTTTTTTTTTTTGCTTTTTTAATGGTATAATTTGAAGCACAAAAGTTTTAAATTTTGATAAAGTCCAATTTACCTAATTTTTCTTTCTTGTGCTTTTGGTTTTATTATGTAAGAAGCCATAGCCTAAGCCAAGGTCATGATGATTTACTCTTCTATTTTCTTCTAAGAGTTTAATAGTTTCAGTTCTTGCATTTAGGACTATGATCAATTTTGAGTTAGTTTTTGTATATGATGTGAGAAAACATGGTATGAGCGGGGGTGGTTTCTTTTGCATGTGGATATCAGATTATCAAGCACCATTTGCTGAAAAACAAACTTTTCCTTGTTAAATTGTCTTGCCACACTTCTCAGAAATCAACTGTGTATGTATGGGTTTATTTCTGGGCTGTCCATTGAGTTCCATTGGTCTATATGTCTCTTCTTATGCCAGTACCACAGTGTCTTGATTACTGTAGTTTTGTAGTAAGTTTTGAAATCAGGAAATGTGAGTTCTCCAAACTTTTGTTGTTCTTTTTCAAGACTCATTGCTATTCTGGGTCCCTTCCTTGCATTTCCGTGTCAATTTTTAGATGAGCTTGTCAATTTCTGCAAAAAAATAGAAGCTGGGATTTCTATATGGATTGCCTGAAACAATTTGGAAAGTATTGATATCTTAACAATACTAAGTCTTATAATCCATGTACTAACTCAGAATTTTTTAAAAATATATTTATTTTTTTTTATCCCCGCCCCCCCCCAAGATGGCTCCCTTGTCTATCTGCTTGTTGTCTGCTTGTCGTCTTTAGGAGGCACCGGGAATTGAACCCAGGACCTCCCATTTGGGAGGCAAGTGCCCAACCACTTGAGCCACTTCCACTCCCTGCTGGTTGCTGCAGCTGCTTGTTGCGGTGGTTGCTTGTCGTCTTTAGGAAGCACTGGGAACCAAATCCAGGACTTCCCCTGTGGGAGGCAGGCACCCAGTTGCTTGAGCCACATCTGCTCCCACTAACTCAGACTTTTAACATTCTTTATTTCAGCCCCTATACGATTAGAAATTTGAATTGCCCTAGGTTATACAGCTATGAAATAACAACTGGAACTTCAACTTATTTTCTCTGATTGTGCAGAATTCTTTATACCCACTATGCTCTGATACTTTCTTTGGCCACTATTTTTAGTCTAATGTTGATCACATAGACCAATATAAAGGAAGACCTATGGGATTCTATAAAGCATTGAAGAGAAGATCAAAATCATTTTCTCATTTATTCACTAAGTTTAAAAGTTTTGTATTTGTAAAGGAAAGAATTTTTATTTAATTGGGTGAAAGAAATATAAACTCTAAAGGTTACTGGATTAAAGTAAGGGAGGTATAAGTTGAACTTTGAAGTCCTCACCTATTAGAAAATACTTACTTTTGGAATTGCTCATCCAAACTCGAATCTCCCATTTATATAGTTACTCTAATTTAAATTAAAACTCAGATGAATGTGATAACATGCCAGTCAAAAAGTTTAAATTTGAAAGGGGCCACTCTTAATGCCACAGATTGCATAAATGTATTTGCAAAAAACTGAACCTAAATTTTAATTGGTAAAGATAAAAGTTCTGTTATTCAATTTATAAGAACTAATCTTTTTACAATGCAAATTTTTATATGTATTCTTCTTTTAAGAATACTTGCCTTTTTAACCAAGCATATATATTGAGATTGCAAATGATGAAGAAATCATGTCAAGTAAGAGAAATGTTATTCTGGCTTTATTTTTTTAGCGGAAGATCCATCCAAAAGCTATGTGAAATTAAGAGACTTTGTGCTTGTGAAGCTTTGTCAAGATTTGCCCTGTTTTTCCCGGGAAAAGTTAATGCAAGGATTCAATGATGATATGGCAATAGAGGCACAACACAAGTTCAAAATAAATAAGGTATTTTTATTCTGTATGAGAAAAAGAGATTTAAAGCTGAAGCTTTAAAAAAAAATAACATAGCTTAACTAAAACATTATAAATGCATTGAGAATACTTGTGTGGGAGGCAGTAGTAGGTAAGAGTAAAAGCTCTGAAGCCATATTGCCTGAGTTCAAATCTTGCTCAACCATTTACTCTGTGACTTAGGCCAGTTTACCCCTCTCTGCCTCAATTTCCTCATCTAAAGAATGGGAAAATAATGGATTGCATAGATATATTAAGTATAATAAGCAGGACAAAGGTGGCTAGAGGATTTTATTTTTTGCTTTAAAAAAAATGGATATCTAAAATGGTAAAGTACATATATTCTACCTACCTGGAGACATTATTGGTGGGGAGAAGGGTTGGAGTAAAACATATAACTTTTACTCTATATACCTCTGTTTTACTTTTTTAAATTTTAATGTGATAAATATCTTAAGATAGGTGCAGAAAAATCCATGGGATTTCTGAGGAGGGAGGTTATTACTTTTAGATAAGCAAGTGAATCAGAAAATATTTCATGGACTGGATAGCATTTGATATAAGCCTTGAAGGTAGGATTTGGATTGTTAAAGTAGGTGGGATGAACGGTGTTCAGTAATAAGGACTAGCGTTTGATAATGTTGACCACCTCCCTTGGCTTCTGAAACACTACATTTCCTGGTTTTTTCACTTAATGCTGTGCTGTCTTCTTGGGATTCTTTCATGGCTTCTACTCTTCTGTGTTGTCCTTAAATGTAACTCTTCCCCAGGTTTCTTTTATTTTTTTTAAGATTTATTTATTTATTTATTTCTCTCCCTTCCCTCCCCCACCCCGGTTGTCTGTTCTGTGTGTCTATTTGCTGCGTCGTCTTCTTTGTCCGCTTCTGTTGTTGTCAGCGGCACGGGAATCTGTGTCTCTTTTTGTTGCATCATCTTGTGTCAGCTCTTCATGTGGGCGGCACCATTCTTAGGCAGGCTGCACTTTCTTTCGCACTGGGCGGCTCTCCTTATGGGGCGCACTCCTTGCACGTGGGCCTCCCCTACGCGGGGGACACCCCTGTGTGGCAGGGCACTCCTTGCGCGCATCAGCACTGTGCATGGGCCAGCTCCACACGGGTCAAGGAGGCCCGGGGTTTGAACCGTGGACCTCCCATGTGGTAGGCGGACGCCCTAACCACTGGGCCAAGTCCGCTTCCCCCCAGGTTTCTTTATTCAATCCTCATTTCCTCTCATTTTTTTCTTATTCTCTTTGGTAGATATCAGTTTTTCCTCCTGAACTCTAAACTCAAGTGTTTGCTGGTCACCTTCAGCAAATAACACAATTTGAACTGAAACTTTCCATCTTCTCTTAGTTTAAAACACTTTTTAGGAGGTACCAGGGATTGAACTTAGGACCTCATACATGGGAAGCAGGCACTCAACCACTGGGCTACACCCATGCCCCAAGTTAAAACACTTTAATGGTTTCCTGGCTTTGAGATAAAGTTCTTTATATTTGAGAAGCAATTTATATCTCCAAACGTATTGAATTTCTGTTTATTAATAAGAATTTATTTAACTAATTCAGCTTATTTTAAAAAGGGAACACATTTTTTTTAAACCATGCATTCTTTTTTAAAGGAATTCAAATCCTTAGTTTTCAAACTCCAGGGCCTATCATACCATAATTTGGACCCTGTCTACCTAACTGGCCTCAACTTCCTAACACTGGAGGAAGCTCTAGCTTTACTGAACCTCGTCACACAATTTTTCTTGTTACCTTACATATACTGTGCCTTTTATCCAGTACCCTCTTCTCCAGTTCCCACCATCTTTGTCTAGCCAGATAGTATATATTTTTTCAGGCTCAGCTCAGGTGTCCTTTCCAGGCAATTTAAATATCATCCTCCTAACTTAACCATATCCCTCAAATAAATCATTGAAACAATACAAACAGAAAAACTGGGGATTACTCCTTTGATTTCAGTGATAGTAAAATTTTCTGATTCTCCTGTTATCTCTTTGACCATTTTTCCCTATCCTCTGCCTACCCTTTAACTGTTACTATATTTCAGGGTTCTGACCTCTCTCTTATCACAGTACATACTTTCCCTGGGTGATCTTAACCAGTTCTCTGGTTTTTGTTTTGTTTTGTTTTGTTTTTAAGAAGATACCAGGGATTAAACCTGGGACCTCATTCATGGAAAGCAAGCATTCTACCACTGAGCTACATCTACTCCCCAATCCTCTGGTTTTAATTTTACCATATGCTGATATTACTTACATCCTCACTTTAGCCTAGAATATTCTTTTGGGCTTTTTGATCTGTATGTTCTGTTGCCAACTAAATCTCCCTTAGGCTGTGAAAACTCACCATCATCCCACACTCCACAGCCAATTTTCTTATATATTTCTAGAATCCTTTCCCTTGGTATTCTTACTTGTTCTACCCCATTGCATGCCTTCATCATTTTTTTTAATTTAAGATTTATTTTTATTTATTTCTCCTTCCCCACCTCCCCGCCCCAGTTGTCTGTTCTCTGTGTCCATTCGCTTTGTGTTCTTCTGTGTCTGCTTCTATTCTTGTCAGTGCCACCGGGAATCTGTGTCTCTTTTTGTTGCGTCATCTTGCTCTGTGGTGTGTGCGGCACCACTCCTGGGCAGGCTGAACGTTCTTTCGCGCTGGGCGTCTCTCCTTACTGGGCGCACTCCTTGCGCGCATCAGCACTGCGCATGGGCCAGCTCATCACACGGGTCAGGAAGCCTGAGGTTTGAACCTTGGACCTCCCATGTGATAGGCGGTTGCCCTATCCATTGGGCCAGATCTGTTTCCCCTTCATCATTTTTTTGTGTGTGTGCCTGATTTAGGACCTCACCTTCTTAATTGGTCTCTCCTGCCCTTTTATTTGCTCCCATTTTTTTATGTAACTGCAAGAATGCTTTACTTAACATTCAGATATGTGTATGTCACTGTCACCTTCCCATTTAAAACCTGTGACCTAGGGAAACGGACTTTGGCCCAGTGGTTAGGGCGTCCGTCTACCACATGGGAGGTCCGCGGTTCAAGCCCGGGGCCTCCTTGACCCGTGTGGAGCTGGCCCAAGCGCAGTGCTGATGCGCGCAAGGAGTGCCCTGCTACACAGGAGTGCCCTGCTACACAGGGGTGTCCCCCGCATAGGGGAGCCCCACGCGCAAGGAGTGCACCCATAAGGAGAGCCGCCCAGCGCGAAGGAGGGAGCAGCCTGCCGAGGAATGGCGCCGCCCACACTTCCCGTGCCGCTGACGACAACAGAAGCGGACAAAGAAACAAGACGCAGCAAAAAGACACAGAAAACAGACAACCGGGGGAGGGGAGGGGAATTAAATAAATAAAAATAAATCTTTAAAAAAAAAAACCTGTGACCTAGTAGATAAAAGTCCAGTTCTTTAACTTTGTATATGAGGGTCTCCACTGTTTTGTGCCATCCTTACTTTCTTCCTTATTTTGTGCTCCAGCAATGCCAACCTTTTGTTCTATATAAATACACACACACATATACATACGCACAATGCTCTCCCCTCTTTATGAAATGGCATACTCCCCTCTCTTTAAGATTCTGTTTAACAATAAAGCTTTATTGTGCCTGGAATCCTGTTCTAACATCTCTCCCATTCCCAGGTCATGCTACCATTATACCTTATGCATATTTCTATTATTAAATTGACCTTACCTCAATAATTGCTTTTTATTTTTGTTTTTGTATTTTGTTTTTTTCTGGATTTAATGTTTCTTATTTAGTATCTTGGTTATTTCCCATGGTGCCACTCCCAGGTGCCCTTTTTTTTTTTTTTCACAATCTATTTTTTTTTTAATGTTACATTAGAAAATATGAGGTTCCCATATACTCCCCAATCCCCTCACCTCACTCCTCCCACATCAACAACCTCTTTCATCATTGTGGTACATTCATTGCATTTTGGAACACTGCTGCACCACATGCATAATAGTTTACATTGTAATTTACACTCTCCCCCAGTACATTCAGTGGGTTATGGCAGAATATATAATGTCCAGCATCTGTCCCTGCATTATCATTTAGGACAACTCCAAGTCCTGAAAATGCCCCACATCACATCTCTTCTTCCCTCTTCCTGCCCTCAGCAACTACCATGGCCACTTTCTCCACATCAGTGCTACAATTTCTTCCATTACTAGTCACAACAGTTTCATAGTAGAATATCAGTAAGTCCACTCTACCAGGTGCCATTTTGAGAGCAATCTTAATATTACAAAATCTTGTAGTATCCATCTGTTGGATCTTGTGGATGTTACTCAGAATGTCAGAACTCCTTGCATGGACAGGGATGGCAAGAAGTTTCAACTGCAATAATTTTCAGTATTACTATATAAAACACCTGTATTCAAGGGCTTTGAATATAAAATACAGTCATCTGAATAATAACCAGATTAAATATCTGGATATAACTTCTCTCAACTTGGTAAAGAAATGGTGATTTTTTTTTACTTTTTAATTTTTTTTGTCTGTCCCCTCCAGCGTATGAGTCCAAAACTCTGGGTATGGCTCTGAACACCTAAATAATTTGTATTAGCACTAGACTGCTAACTCCTTGAGGGAAGAAACTATTTTTTATTGCTTTTCCTCTGGTACCTAACACAATTCCTGATATGCAAATAACAGATATTCAGTGTATCCTGTGTTTTTATGGAAAAATGTCACTATTTTTAAATTTGAAAGTATTCACATTTTTCTTCTGTTTCATTTATTTAGCAACATGCTAGACGGGTTTATGAAATTCTTCGACTATTAGTAACTGACATGAGTGATGCTGAACAATACAGAAGCTATAGATTGGATATTAAAAGAAGACTAATAAGTCCATATAAGGTAGGACTTTCAAGAATCTTAAACATTGTATTCTTGTCAATGAGAGTGAAAATAATACTCTCCCAGTTGGTTAGTAAGAATTCTGTCATAATTTCCTGTCTTAAGCTATGAATCTGCTTTTCATTCATTTAAATACTAATCCTGAGGAAAATCTACCTGTAGTTACTCTTTCATTTGTATGAACCTTTTAAAAAATCTGAATGACCTGCTTTGATTTGAAGAATTAGGTTATCTAAAGAAACATACTTTGCCTCTGAGAAACTATGTGGGTAGAAATTATTAGTTCTTATATCTTACTTTAAAAGGCTCTTTATCATTTGTATCAGTGCCAAGTAGGGAGAAAATAGGCTGTATTAATTAAAATCGTAAAAAAGAAGCACAAAAGGAGACTACATATCAAGCACAAAAGTAATTTTCAGGTATTCAAGAAGAGGTGTAAATCTCAATGGTTTGGCCAAAAAAAGAAAAGTTGATGCAGTTGCTTGGTTTTAGCATTAAAGCTTTTGTATGCTTAACAGGCATCTTTTAAATTCATAATTGATATACAGAAATAAAATTTAGAATCAATGTTATATCACTTGATTTGGAATCAGAAATCCAGTTTTGTGGTCTAGTTCTACCTTTTACAAATTGTGTATCCGTGGACCACTGATAACATCTGGATTTTGGACTTCTATAAAATGGAAATGATATTATTTCTTATCTCACAGGGTAGATGTGAGACTCAAATAAGCCCTTTGCTAACTACAATATATTGTATAGCCTTATTTTCTCAAAACATCACTGCAATAATAATACTGAACACTTACTATTTGATAGGCACAGTGCTTAGTAAGCTCTTTACATATTTTTTTTAACCCACACTTTAGTTCTATGAAATAAATACTATTATGAGGAAGCACTGCTTCAGGCTTCTAGGTCTTGTGGGCTTCAAAGCTCATGTTTTTTCCTCCCCGCTATGCCTCCATAGTGAGGAACTGAACAGAAAGAAAATACATTATATTGTGTATCTTTTTAAAGATGCCTTTTGAAAAGTGTTTGGAATTTGTGTACCTTAATATCATTACCCTTTTAAAAATCTTTATGAAAAAAACCTTATCCCTGGACTTCACAAAAGGGAAAAATGGAATCCTATCACTCACTACAATGAGTTCCTGGTGAATTAACCATTTAGTTCCTGCACTGTTTGCTTGTTAGATGCTCTTTTATAGGGAGTCATCCACATGATTGAAGAATAAAGAATACACTTTCTTCCAGACTTAGGAGAATGGGTTTGAATTTGGGTACTAACCAATACCCAAAGTGTGGTCTATAGATCAGCAATATTAGCATCAACTGAAAGCTTGTTAGAAATGCAGAATCCCAGGCCCCATCCTAGACTTCAGAACCAGAGTCTGTATTTTAACAAGGTCCCCAGGTGATCTAAATGTGCATTCAAGTTTGGGAAGCACTGCTTTAGAAAGACTACTTTTATTAATGAAGTATTTCTTTTTCTTTCCGGTAACTTTATTTACTTAGCCCCTCTAATTTAGAACCAGGATCAACCTAATTTTTTTGTAATATCTAATTGCTTATGTCAATCAATAGAGACTTACCTCTATTACTTTAGAAATGTTTGTGTAACCATAATTTGAACTTAAGTTTGGGCTTTTTAAGAGGTAATCATGACACATTTGCCTCATATTCCAAAACTATTAGAATCTCTTTTAAGGAATATTTGTATTGTTTTTAGGTGAGTGTTTGGACGTGTGTTGTTGTTTTAACTGTCTTTTGAGAGGCAGGTTGGCATGGGGGCTAAAAATATAGGCTCCCAAATGAATTGTTCTGATTTGAAGCTTGGCTTCTCAGTTTACTCTGTGTCCTTGGGCCAGTTATTTAACTCCTCTATCCCTTTTTTTCTTAATCTATAAATTGAAGAAAAACTAGTACCTATTTCATAGGGTGATGGTTAGGATTATATTTGTTTATATATATATATATATGATTTCCAATCTCCATTTAAAGTCAGCTATTTTTTATATGCTTTAATAAAAGAGAATTCAGGGAGTAGAGGTGGCTCAAGCCATTGGGTGCCTTTCTCCCACATGGGAGGTCCTGGATTCAGTTCCTGATGCCTCCCAAAAAATAAAAAATAATATGGGCTGAGCAGACAGAAAGTGCAAACAAGGAGTGGGGGAGAAATAAAATAAATCTTTAAAAATAAAAAAGAACTGATATGACAATCTAGAACAGTTAATCAAAAAAAAATATGACAATTTTTTCATTCATCTTTGGAAACTTCCAACAATTCATGTACTAATTAGTATGCAATCCACAAATACGTTGTTGGGAAAGGGATTAATGAGCATAGTGGCAGGAAACAGCCGGCTTGGAATTTGAAAATTACAATATGGGGGAGTGGATGTGGCTCAAGCAATTGAGTGCCTGCTTCCCACATGGGAGGTCCCAGGTTCAGTTCCTGGTGCCCTCCTAAAAAAAAAACAAAAACAAATACAAACAAGAAAAACACAAGAAATTCAACTCCAGTGAGCCGATTGTAGTTCAGTGGCTGAGTGCCAGCTTCCCATATATGAGGTCCCAGGTTCAGTCCCCAGCCCCTGGTACCTCAAAAAATAATAATAACCACAATTACGATATATAGTTCATAGAGTGATAGAATAGTGAAATGAAGAATAATACTACTTCATATTATCTCTTTTTTTTTTTTTTTTCAGTTAATATACTTTAATGTTTGAGTGTCTATACTGGCCAGAGGTCTTTATTATGCTTTGGAGGGGGATATGGGACAAATTTGGGCATAATCCTACCACTTTTATTTTTAACACTGGAGACAAAGTTTTAATAATACAAAGAAATATTTCAACTTTCTTAGTCTAACAAATAATTGTGTTTATTGCTTAGAAAAAGCAGAGAGATCTTGCCAAGATGAGAAAATGTCTCAGACCAGAAGAACTGACAAACCAAATGAACCAAATAGAAATAAGCATGCAGCATGAACAGCTGGAAGAAAGCTTTCAAGAACTTGTGGAAGACTACCGACGTGTTATTGAACGACTTGCTCAAGAGTAAAGATTCTACTGCTTTGTACAGGAAGTTTGCAAATTTCTGTACATTGTGTGCTGTGAAAAATCCCGTGATGACTTTAATTTTAAAATCTTGTAACATTTACTTACATTAAATGTTACCTATCTTATCTTTAGTTGAATATTTTCTTTTGGAGAGATTGTATATTTTAAAATACTGTTTAGAGTTTATGAGCATATATTGCATTAAAAAAAAAAAAGATATAACTTCTGAAATACCACTGCAGTTGCTTCCCTTCTTAAACAGTAAAATAAATGCTTAGTTGTGATATGTTAATGTGTGATATGATTCTTAAATTTTTTTTTTTTTTAAGATTTATTTATTTAATTCCCCCCCCTCCCCCGGTTGTCTGTTCTCTGTGTCTATTTTGCTGCATCTTGTTTCTTTGTCCACTTCTGTTGTCATCAGCGGCACGGGAAGTGTGGGCGGCGCCATTCCTGGGCAGGCTGCACTTTATTTCGCGCTGGGTGGCTCTCCTTACGGGGTGCACTCCTTGCGCGTGGGGCTCCCCCACGCGGGGGACACCCTTGGGTGACACAGCACTCCTTGCGCGCATCAGCACTGCGCATGGCCAGCTCCACACGGGTCGAGGAGGTCCGGGGTTTGAACCGCGGACCTCCCATGTGGTAGACGGACGCCCTAACCACTGGGCCAAGTCCGCCGCCTGATTCTTAGATATTGAAGATAACCTTTTTTCAGTCTTGTTAAAAATCTTAGGTTTTAAGCTTTTATTATCATTCCTTCCATGCACTGCTTCTAAGATTTACATTCTGGCACATTTGAAACCCATTTCTTCAAGGTCTTCCTATGTAATCTTGTTTTTCCTATAGGCCTTTCCTAAATAAGAAATGTTCCGAGTATATGTTTATTTTGTTCTGTTTTGTTTTACAGAAACTCCTATTAACTGCTTAGTGGGGTTTGGATGGGTAAGAGAAGGGAAACTAGATACAGGCTAAAACCTAAATGTTTGGAATCAAATACTAACTTAAGGTGATTTCAAAATTGGCATAAACATGTTGTAAATAATAATGTAAGATAAATCAGTTTATAAAAATCCAATTTACACACCATTGTTGAAATAGTTCTAGTATAAAATGAGATGCATATCTACGACAATTTGTTACAAGGTTACCAAGGTGTTGAAAACTTCACAAAGTTGCTGTGGCCAGCCACATACCAACAGCACATAAGCCGTCCTCTTAAAGTGAGGGTAAGGTGCTGCTAACATTTCAGATTATCTCAGAAGTTTGTACTATAGAGAGAGAAATCTTGTTGATTTCCAAGAGATCATACATATACATACATACATACTTTGTTACAGACTGAATGAATCCATTCAGTTAAAATTCCTTCTGAAACTATATGAAAGCAATTTGTTTTCCATCTAAATTAGCTAACAATAATTCTTAAAATTTTTACTGAAAATTCACAATTGATACCTAAAGTTGAGCTCTGAGGGGAAAAACATCAACACAGTCTTAACCAATTATCTATGAAAAACTACGTATAGATTAGAAAAGGCTGATTTTCAGACTTTAACTTATATGGGGTAAATACCAGGATAGATATACAGAACTGTGTGTGAAACCCAGCAGAGCCACCTCTAGGCCCTAGTGGTCACTTGCCTCAGCCTTCACCCCCTCTATTATCCAAATATGTACCTACTATATTTACTTGTCTTTTCCTTCTTTTTCATTGCCCTGCCCCTCTGCCATCATTAATATACTTTCTCACTATCCTCTCCCAATTGCATTTTCTCTACATGTAATATGTTTCCTCTCTGAGCATCAGTGTTTTCATGATGCTCCCTCCCTGTTCTAAGGTTTTGACTGGGAAGCGAACTTGGCCCAGTGGTTAGGGCATCCACCTACCACAAGGGAGGTCCGCTGTTCAAATCCTGGGTCTCCTTGACCCATGTGGAGCTGGCCCGTGCACAGCGCTGATGCGCGCAAGGAGTGCCCTGCCACGCAGGGGTGTCCCCCACGTAGGGGAGCCCCACGTGCAAGGAGTGCACCCCATAAGGAGAGCCGTCCAGCGCAAAAGAAAGTGCAGCCTGCCCAGGAATGGAGAGCTGATACAACAAGATGACGCAACAAAAACACAGATTCCTGGTGCTGCTGATAAGGATAGAAGCAGTCAAGGAGGAACACACAGCAAATGGACACAGAGAGCAGACTACTGGGGGGAGGGGGGAGAAGGGGAGAGAAATAAATAATCTATGGTCTAGACTTAGGCTTCCTACTTCTCTTCTCCCTTAGACTTACTCAGGAATTGTAGGTAATGCTGCTTGCTGCTTGCCTTGTCTGTTCTGAAGATTTATCTGATCCATTTCAGTCCTTACCTACTAAGAGTAGAGCAGGCAGGAAAGCACCCAAAGTCATACCAGGGAGCAGTTAGAATCAGACTTAAGAAGTTATCTGATTTTATTCCTTAAATTTTCTCTAAGTGTTTTCTTGAAATTGAAAAATCAGTTTAATATTATTAAATACTGATTCATAATTCTTCTAAATGAAATTATTTTTACATTGGTTTATTATCCCTGGGATAATAACCAATGTTCAATATACATTGAACATAGTTGTAATATATTTTCTCTTAACAAACATTTCTACTGTTTAAAATTATTATTCTCATAGAGGTTCAATATTAATATTTCATGTTGCTGTGCCCGTATTAAATAATTTACTTAGGGTTTCTTTATTATAGACATTCAAATAGATTCATGTCTTTGTGTGTGTGTGTGTGTATCTATATATATATATATATCTTGCATATTAAGTCTTTTTGTTAAGATATATTCTTGGGAAATGCAACTGAGTCGCAAGAGTAAGAATATGGCTCAGTACATAAATGTGCCATATTGCTTTTCCAGAATGGTTGGTAAAATTCTAGGTATGAAAGTGTATACTGGATTTAACAGAATTTAAGTGACATGGGATGTTGATTTGTTGCTGCTGCTAATACAATAGATATAAAATCTCAAATTTACCTTCCTTTTGCTTACTGGGAAACCTGAATGTTTTTCCATGTTTTTGTGAAATTTTTTGCCTGATGTGAATTATGTTTGAGTTTTGTTTAACATTTACGTCAGAAACTACACTCTGTTTATAGATGGATAACAGATCCAGAGGTTAATTTGCTTACAGTTACACTATGAGCTAGTGGCAAAGCCAGGATTATACACTAGGCTCCTGATTTCTACTCTTCCATCTCCTCTTACATCCTGTAAGCCAACCAAGTCTTAACCGTGCCAACCCATTAGGCTCTTCCTAAAAGGGGCTTTTTTCTTACCACCTGGAAAATGTCTCATTCGCATGACCTTTGCCCTAGTCACCAGACAAATACCCCAACTGCCCTCTTGTTTTTGTAACCTTAGAGAAGAATGTATATTACAGAACAGGATGTTTGACAGCAATGGCTGAAATTACTGGTGCCTCTTGAAGTATGAATTGAAATTACTCATTTTCTCTCAACATTTGCCCTACACATTTTCTGTTTTCCCATATTCCTTTATATTTCTATTTGTAATACATAGTTCATTCACCTTGTATTATGAGGCACAGTGGAATTATATAGTGCATTTAATTTACTCATTGACTTGAGAGTCTTTACGTATATAAGTATTTTTAATATGTAGTATGCACATTGTATAAGAATGCAAAAGGGCGTATAGTGAAAAATTCCCTGCCCCAGTCCTCCAGAGACAGTCACCGTTGCCAATATCTTGTGTATCTTTTGGAAGTATTACATGCATACATGAGCATATATGTATATTTATCTTTTTAGGTATGATAGTATATGTTAGCCTACCACTCCTGTGGCTCTCCAGCTTGCTTTTTCAGTTAAATATCTTGGAGATCATTAGAGCTCCTAGGCATGGTTTTCCACTGTATGGATATACCATAAGTTATTCAACCAGTCTCCCATTATTTAGGTTGTTTCCAATATTTTCCATTACAAACAATGCTACAACGCATATTCTTGTACATGTGCAAGTATATCCATGGATTAAAGTCCTAGAAATCACTGCTAACCTCATTTTTAACATGACTACACTACTCTTAGAACAATTGAAATTATTAACATGAATTAGGTTACATAAGCTTAATATTGTGCTGATATGGAATAAACTATAGGCAAACAACATAATGTACCTGACTTTCTTTTTGTTTATTCCTTTAGTCTTGCTTTGCATGTCAAAACTTAGCATCGTATGAATTGCTGTACAGAGAATTACTCAACCCCAGCACAGCTGACATTTTGGATTGGATAATTCTTTGCTGTGTGGGGCTATCCTGTGCATTGTAGGGTATTTAATAGCCTCTCTGGTCTCTACCACTAGATGAGTAGTAACCCTCCCCTCCTATGTAACAATCAAATGTCTCCAGACATTGCCACATGTCCCCTGAGGCAAAATCATCAGTAGTTGAAAACCATTGCTTTACGGTATTAAATATCCATTCATTTTAAGCACTACTTTATATTTCTTTTAATTATGTAATATATAGTACAAAATTAAAATTGAATAAGAGTATTTGATGAGAAGTATACTGTCCTCTCCTTCCACCCAGTCACCTAGTTTGCTTCTCCAGAGGCAATTACTTTTACCAATTTCTCTTTTATCCCTCAGTTAATTATCCATCTACTAACATCTGTGATTTTTGTTTTAAACAAGTCACAAGTGGTGATATATGCAGTTCTCTGCATCTCATCTTTTTTTTTTTTTTTTTGAGGTACCAGGGACGGGATTGAACCTGGGTCTGTGTGGGAGGCAGGTGCTCAACCACTGCGCCACATCCACTCCCTCAAACTTAACTCATATTTTTATCGTTACATGTTGGGACACCTCGATTCAAAACCGCTATATGATATTCCAGTTTGATTTCAATGTTATCCTATATTAATGGGCATTTAGGTTGTTTCTTATCTTCTATTACAAGCAGTGCTGTGGTGAATATCTTTGTATATATATCATTTTATACATGTGGGATATGTATGCAGGATAGTGATGGAATTGCTGAGTGAAATCAGGACATGGACATTTTATGTTTGGTAGATCATGCCATTACGCACACATTTGAGACAATGAGAAAATGTGAATATGGACTCTATATTAGGTAAGTATGGAATTTTGTTAATTTTCATAATTGTGATAATGGTATTGTGATTGTGTAGGAAAATGTCTTTATTCCTTGGAGTCACATGCTGAAATATTTAGGAGCAGACTCATAACATCTGCAGCTTATATTCAAACAGAGACAAATAAAGCAAATGTGGGAAAATTTTAATAATTGTTGAATCAAGGTGAAGGTATACACAGGTATTCACTGTGACTTAGCCTTTGTGTGTTCTTTAATTTTCAAGCTGAAAATTGGGAAAAGAAAAGATATTGCATGTATAAGACAAAAACAATACTATGAAAAAGAATCAGTGACTAAGAAAGGGCTCTTAAAATTTAAAATGATTGCTCTAATTAAAGCAGTAGAAAGACTGGGATATGAAGTTAAGGACATTTCTTAGAACATCAAAAAGAGAGGCTGAAAATAAGAGATAAGGTAAAAGGATCAATGTGGGAAACCCAGTAGCCAACTAATTTTAGTTTCAGAGAGAAAGCAGGACAATATGAAAAAAAGGAAGATACTTCCTCAAGAGTTGAAGAAATGAGTCTTCAGATTCAAAGAACTCACTGAGGATTGAGCAAGGTGAAATCACTATCATCACTAATAACAGTTACTGAGCACTTAATATCTGCTAAGCATTTACGTATTACCTCAGTTCTCACAAGAACCCTCTGAGGCAGGTCCTGTTATCCTCTCGTGAGGCCTAGGGAGGCGTTCTTGTCCAAGGTTCCACAGTTAGCGGCAGATTTAGGATTTTAACCCAGGTAAAATCACTCATTTAGATTCTTAACCACTGGCATAAAAAGTCGACACCTAAGCTAAATTACTGAATTTCAGAATATTAAAATAGGGAAGCAGATGTGGTCAAGTAATAGGGTTTCCGCCTACCATATGGGAGGTCCAGGGTTTGATTCCTGGAGCCTCCTGGTGAAGGCAAGCTGGCTCGAGTGGAAAGCTGGCCCACACAAAGTGCTGACCCGCATGGGAACTGGAGCAGCAAGATGACACAATAAAAAGAGATACAGAAGAGAGACAATAAGAGACACAGCAGACTAGGGAGCTGAGGTGGTGCAAAAGATTGAGTACTTCTCTCCCACTCTGGAAGGTCCCAGGATTGGTTCCCAGTACTGCCTAGAGAGAAGACAAGCAGACACAGGAGAATACACAGTGAATGGACACAGACAGCAGACAATAAGTGCAAAACAATGAAGGATGGGAGGAGAAATAAATATATTTTTAAAAAATAAATAAATAATGAGGTGGTACTTAGTCTGACTTCTACAAAGCCAAACTCAGCAAAAGAAAAGGTGGTAAAAAAACGCATTCTTTAAATAAATAAATAAATAAATAGCAATACCTAATCCTTTCTTTGGAATGTGATTCTCAAAGGAATCACAGTTCATTGTACACTTTATTCAACAAAGGACTAACCTGGAGAAAATTTGCTACCCAACTTTGACTCCCTGGTTCTATGAATCAACAGACAATTGATGTACAAATTGATAGTCTACATTTCATAATTTGGGGGAGGGGGTTTCCATGATCCCTGTTGAGAAAAATATGCAATAAAAGTGAAATGCCATCCCTTATAAATATCTGAAGAGCTATTTTATATAAGACACTATAAGGTGTGCCTTTCTTAAAAAAATGATAATTTTTAAAACCTCCATTGTTTTATAATAACATACATAAGGCTGGAAAAGGGATGAATCTATTTCCTATGACCTTTCTGGGGCTCGCTACCCTTATATTACAATAGGAAGGAGTAGCTTTAGGGTTAGATTAGGTCATCTTTGAGGGCCTTTCCAGTTCTTCAACTCCATTTTCTCTCCTCCAACTTCTTAATAAGATACCAGTTGGAAAATGTGCTTTGGTTAGACTTTCAGTTCAACTGGACGGTTCTTTAAATGTTTTAATTAATAATTTGGGCGGGTGCATCGACGTGGAAGTTTTGGGCTATGCATGCCTGTCTGCCCGGCTCTCCGGATCCCTCACTGTGAGGGCTGTGGGGGCTACCAGAGTGAGGGCTGTTTGCTGTCTGCTCCTAGAGCAGCTGCAGCTTTTCTTCCTTTATCCTTTATCAAGCAAAAGAAAATGCAGTAATGTCTGTGTGTGCTTCAGATGGGGAGAATGCTCTCCAGTCAGGTTATTCTCTGGGTTAAAGTGGATGGGGGAGAGCTTAGAGCTCAGCTCAATGGGAGAAGAGGTTGTGGCAGCATCTGCCCTCTTGTTTGTTTCAACAGTTTCAAGTCTTGAATATAGAATATGTTGAGTGAGCGGCAAGCAGAAGTTAAGAAATCCACTACTGCTTATTTGTCAGCCAGTTTGGGGAGCGGAGGCGGAAAGTGGGAGGGGAGAAAGGAACATACAGCTGATTTTCTTTTTCTATTATTACATTCCATATTTCATAATGTCCACTTTGGAGATGTATACTGCAGTCTATTTTGTACAGTTATTAACTGACCAAGGGTACTGTTTCATGCTTAATAGGAAATATCAAAATCACACAATGCATCCACCTTTGATATTAATGGCCAAAATAGGGACTGGCCTTCCACAATCACACTGGACCATATACTTTTAGCTGAACACACTAAGAATTAAACAGCGAACAGAGAACTATAAATCTAGCAAACAAATAAGCAAAGAGAAAAAGATAACCAGAAATGTACCATCACTTAGGAGGAAAAGGGAAACGAAAAAAGGCAACAGTAAAATAAGTAATCTTATAGAAAGATGGAAAAGATGAAAAGATTTTTTTTCCCTTAAGTGCAGCGTGAAGGCCAAGGGAAAAGAGAGAATGCATAGTAGGTTGCAATAAAGATATGGGCAATTCTGTGCATTACTATCCTTTTGCATGGAGTCTGCCTGGCCTGCTGTCTTTTATTCTATATAGATGTGCTTCTGGTCATGGTAAAAATGGGTGCCATCCCTTAGAAAGTCCAAAAGAATGGGATATGCATAGAAAAAAATCTGGATGAATACACATCAACTTAACATGCTGACCAGGGCAGAGCTTTTCTGGGGAGACTGTTACCTTCTATATGACACATTTCTGTATTTTGTTTGTTTTGTTTTAGGAGGTACCAGGGATTGAACCCCAGACCTCATACATGGGAAGCAGGCGCTCAACCACTGAGCTACATTTGCGTCCCACATTTCTATATTTTTGGAATATTTTTCAACAAACACATACTACATGTGTAAAAAGAAGGAAAAATTGAAGAGTTTCTTTTTTCTCTTTTATTCCCACAAGAAGAATCCTTTTTCTTCTTTTATAAGCACAGATTAGTGATGCTGAAGGATTTCCCTTTCTCTCACCTTCATCTTTGCACAATGCAAAGGAGGTTAAACAGGTGTAATTTCCTGGGAATTTAATTAGAGTTCATCTTTTTTTCTCAATTCGTGGCAGCAAGGGATGGTCATACCTGGTACTGCTGCAATGGGGCTTATAGTCTCAAAGGTATAATTTAGTACTTCTTTATGGACAATCTTGTAAGCCACTAATTCTCAGCTTGCCAGTTAATTTATTAAGAGCAAAGACAATATAATATCATATCTTCTTGTGTAAGAGCATGGAGTAGGCACTTAAACATTTATTGATTGGCTGATGGATCACTAAATTCTCTTAGAAACTTTTGGCCTTTCTTTCAAACTGTGAATGGAATTCTTCACTCTTCAGAAGTATAGAAGAGGTGTTAGGTTTTCCAAGGATTATAAATTTGGGAACAGATGGCAGCCTCTAATGGTACAAATTTCTCTTTAGTCTCCAAGCACACTTCTGCTTTAACCCGACTTCCCTCAGAACCAGTTTCAAGAGATGAGGTCAGGAAAGCCTTATCCCTGCAACCCTGCAGTTCCAAAGCCAACCCTGACCACAGCAAGCAGTATACCAGAAAGCTCTAATGCATCGGTGACTGGAGTCTGGGACAACTTTTCCCAATGCCCTTCCTACACCTAACCTCTCTCTCCTCCATTGCCCTTGCCACCACTCCAGGTGGGCAACTGCTCCAAAAACAGTAATAGTCTATGCTCCTAAACAGACTATTATGTTGAAGCATTGCTACTGTTTAAAATCTCCTACAATATCGTGAGTTAAGGAGTTGAATCAGCTTGAAATGGATGCTGGCTAGACTGGACCTGAGATCAACATCTCCCTTAGGACAATGTTTTGGTCTTAGCCTGCAGCTAAGTTAGCCTTGTCTGGTCCCATTCTATACCCCATTTCCTGGTAGCCTGCTCAGGAGGGTGCAGCTTGCTATTCTCGGAATCAGTCTGAGGTATGAGTAGCAATGGCTGTAGATCCCTGAAATCTTCAGAATTTCAATGGAGGAGGGGCTCAGGTAAGGCAATCCGGTTGGAAGAGGGTAGGATTTAAAGTTTCATTTACATAGGGATTATACGAATGAGAAAAATGTCATTGGACTAGTAAAAAATGGGAGCAGCATGAGAGATACATACAGCTAAAGCCCCCACTCCCCACCCCACCTGTTGACTCCCTCTTGGCACTTGCCTCTGCTTATAGAGAAGGAAACAGGGCACGGGCAGCAGAAAGAAATCCACGTGGTTTCTCACAGTTGTCTCAAATATGGCATTACTTTTCCCCACCAAACCTGGAGTAGTTACACATTTTCGCTAAGAGCACCCTAGGTTACCCAATACCATGTCCTTGATTGTCTCAAATGATTGGTATAGGAAACATGACATTATGCCAGCAAGTTGGCTAAGAGAATGCCCTAGAAACTACCTGCCTGATCATACAGTCATTTGAAGCTAGACCCTAACTTTAACAATAATTAACTGAGTGGGGTCCCTGTTGCAAGTGCAGATTGCATTTATGCAGAACTCCTAGTACCCAGAAAGAAAGTTCATTTGACTTGAAAAATAAATAATTAAATGGACTTTCCCACACTAAAACTGGACAAATTATAGACAGAATTAGAAATATTCTTCTCATGCCACAGGGTAAAAGCTAAGAAACGATCCTGAAAACAAATTTTAAAAGCTATGTTTTCTTACAGGACCTGCTTAGTGCCCAGGAGGCAAGATCATATTATTTCAGTTAGTTTTACAGCATGTTCATATAAAACTATTTTCTTCTATGGAAAGGAAGCACCATAGTGTCTATTTTATCATCTATTTTTAAGTATGCTTCATTATAGGTAATCCTAATAAGTATTCAAAAACCCAAATTTTTGAAACAAATTATACAGGATAACGCATTACAAAACAAAATTTAATTTCAAAGGGATTCACTTCATGTCACATATTCCCCTAAAACGTTTAAAAATATGAATATTAACAGAAACCTGCATAATTTAAGCTATATTATATACCTATAGACAACTCTTGAAAAACTTATATGGTCAAGTCCATAGTAAAATTCCATTAAAGAGATGAAGAAGGAAGGAAACAACTTTCCAGAAAATATAAAGATGAAAATTTCTTTCTTTTGTAAATACATAAAAAGATTTAAAAATTAAAAAAAGAGGAGTTAAGCACATGATCTTTTAACAGTTAAGGTAAAAGACCTATAAAACAAGAATTAATCACAATTAAAAAAGGTTTTAACATTCAAGAATGAATTTTTGGACGTAGAAACTGAAGGTATTATGAAGTTCTTTCTTGAACCCTGGCTTTGAAAAATTATTCAATTTTTTTTATTCAAGAGTCCCAAGTACAAAATCTGAATAGCAGTGAGAGTCAAATCAATGAAATTCTATACCAAAATTCATTCATTCCACAGATGGAAAGACGGGCAGACATGGAGGAGAGAAGAAAACAACTCAGTAGTGGTTTATTTTATATAAATAAAAGCATCTAATGCTTTGGATGCCCAGGGTCACAGAATGTTAGAACTGCGAGAGATCTTTAGTTGGCAGTGGTCTGACCCTTCATCCTATTGGTCAGTACACAGATATGTCATAACCTGATGATTTTGGAGGACAGATGCTGGCAGCTTCTAATCCTGCTAATGTCAGAAGGCTGTGGTGTGAGAGAAGCCAAATTAAGGATCAGCAGATAAGCTATATCACCTGTGTGAGCTCACAGCTTACTCATTTCTAGTTCATCCTAGATACCCACATTTTATGCTGAATGTATTGGGCATTTCCTCACTGCGTTCCACTATGCTGGTATCCCCTGAGTCCTCATAGTTTTCCTTTTCCTCTTGTTACAGGGGGATATGCTGCACATTTGTTTTCCAAGGGTTTTAGATGTGTCTGAAATGGGGCTTACTGCCTTCTGACATTTTGCTAGGGTTTCCAGGTTTCATTTTTCCACACACTTCTGAGACGGTGCTCAGCTAACTCCCAAGCGCCTTTGCTGCACTGAGATCACTGGTGTCAGTTTTACAATAGTAAGAGCTACTATCATGCCGCAGCCCTCTCCCTGAATCTACCTGAGTTAGGAACAGGTGAGGCTTGAAGTGACCTGGAGAAGGAGTACATTTTATTCTCATACTTGTAATCTTATTTACCTTGGTGGAGAAAATTACTTCACCTTATCTTTCAAGGTAACTCAGAAAGCAAAATTTAGTCTCCAAGGGGTATACAACGTCTTCTAAAGAACTGCCAAAATTCATTCTACTTAAAAGTAAAAACATCAGGGCTATGCAGTCATTAAGAATGAGCTTGTGCTGTGTTCTGAGATCTGACGTTTATGATGGGGGCAAAGAACAAGATATAACAGTAAGCATATGATTCATTTTTACACATCTTTGCCTGTAAAGGGCAAAGGTCTGCAATGATGCACAGTGGTTAACTGGAGAGTGGGGCTGGTGTGTGTTGAGAGGGTAAGGAAGAATTGTCTGGATTCTTCCAGTGTGTAGTTAAATAAACTCTTAAAAGTTAATTAGGAGACATCACACATTCACACCGAATCCTTATCAATCTTTACTGCATTTAAAATCTGGGCAGCTGTAACAGTCTTGCTTCGTACGGTTCCACGGAGCGTTCAGTTCCTTCACCAGCCATTTCTGGGATGCCAGGATCTGTGTTGGGCAACGAGGCTACAAGATGAATGATACTTGGTCCACGACGGGATGGAAATCTACCCCAGGAAAGAGGAAGGGTGAATTTGATGAAAATGGGCACCGTCATCACGAGGAGTACACCAGCTCCCTCACCTGACTCGTAATGGGCTTTCTGTCGGCTTCATCTCTTGGCAGCGCGATTGACAGGCGTCATCCTCTCATTCTTAAACGGCAAATTTAGTATTAAGACTCCAGTTAATATTGCCGAGTGGGAGGGGATCCTTGGGGAAAGAGAAGTCCCCTGGCCACACTACATACTCACTGTGGCATCTAGAATAGATTTTTGCAGCCGCACACAGATTTTATCTCGTCTGGAGTCTCTCTGCTGAGTAATGTAGATTCTGGGGCAGCAAAGTGGCAGCTGGTGGCTTTGAATCAGATTTTACCTTTCGACTGAATCCAGGGAAACAATTTGCAACAAAGTGGCAGCCGTTGCAAAGCGTCTATATTGAATGCTGGATCGTGCTTTATATTTTTATATTTTTTCCTCCCAACTTCACGTTTCCATGCACCAAAACCTTGATGCTATAAATACTGGATACCATGCTTACCTGACAGCCTTCTTCCATCCCACCTGGGCACCGGGGCTTGGCGAGTGCGCTCGAGCCGCGGCTGGAGCCCGCCTCTCAGAGCCGGAGCGGGCTCGGCCGGCAGCGGGTCCCCGGGTTGGCCCCGGCGCGGTAGCCGCCGCGGGACCAGGACTCCCGCAATCTGCCCCCCGCGCGCACGCGCGCTCCCCGCCCGCGGCCCCGGCGCCTCGGGCCTCAGGCAGGGCTGCGCCTGGGCGGGCGCTCGGGCCGCGCGGGCGGGGCGGCGAGCGGGCTCTCGACCACGTGACGCGCGCCAACATGGCGGCGCCCAGCGGCGTCCACCTGTTCGTCCGCAGAGGTAAGCACCCGGAGGACAGTCCGGCCAGGCTTCGCGGGGTAGCTTGCTGCCCACGCACCGGGGTTGGAAGGGATGAAACCCGCGCCCAGACATCCTGGCGCACACGAATGTACACTCCGTCTTAGTGATACACGTAGGCACACACGATGACACTCACGCGCCGCACGAGCACCCTCATTTGTCCACGCGTCTCTCGCCTGGACCACTTCATCGCGTGGCATCTACTTTCAGTCCTTCCATGAGATTTACGGGATGTTGCCCGAAGTCCTACCCCCTCCCTCACTTCACGTCTATGATTAGTGTAGCAAACTTACTTATTCCGACAGCAAAGCACTGAAGCCTACAGTACCTCTGGAACACCTGAGTTCTTGACACCCTGGGCACCCAGTTTCCTTCTCCACAACTGTTCTTTTGGCATGGTACAAAACTTTTTGGGGAAGTTGCAAAAAGTGATTGTTCATTTCCAGGGAGTTATGAGGTTAAGGAGAGAAGGAAATGAGGTCTGTGTTGCTCCAAATCCATGCGATCCAGCTTGAGTAGTGAGATTTTAGTAAATAAACAAATACTTTTGCAGCTGAATTAGAGAAACCTTTGTTAGATTTGAAACTACATTCTGAATCATTATTGGAAAGAACTAGGAAGTTGTTTCAAGAACAGAGGGAAGAGGGAAACTAATAATTTTTGAGGGGATAGTGTTATATGGGAATAACAATCCTGTGAGGAAAATATTGTAATTGATGCAGAGCAAAAGCGTGTTCTTTCCTCCCCAAGCAACTTTAAAGCCAATTCCTGAGACACCAAAGAGAGATAAAGTTTATTTGGTTGGTCAAGAAAGGCGGTCACATGAGCTGGCCCATGGGCAGTGCTGATGAGCGCAAGGAGTGCCCTGCCACGCAGGGGTGTCCCCTGCGTAGGGGAGCCCCACATGCAAGGAGTGCACCCATAAGGAGAGCCACCCAGCGCGAAAGAAGGTGCAGCCTGCCCAGGAATGGTGCTGCACACACAGAGAGCTGACACAACAAGATGACACAACAAAAAGAAACACAGATTCCCAAGCCGTTGACAACAACAGAAGCGGACAAAGAAGATGATGCAGCGAATAGACACAGAGAACAGACAACTGGGGTGGGGGGGTGGGAATGGGAGGGAAAGGGGAGAGGAATGAATAAATAAATAAATCTTTAAAAAAAAAAAAAAAAGGAGGTCAGGGGAAGCCAACTTGGCTCAGTGGTTAGGGCGTCCGTCTACCACATGGGAGGTCCCAGGTTCAAACCCCGGGCCTCCTTGACCCGTGTGCAGCTGGCCCACACACAGTGCTGATGCACACAAGGAGTGCCGTGCCTCACAGGGGTGTCTCACACACAAGCAGTGTGCCCCATAAGGAGAGCCGGCCAGCACCAATGAAAGTGCAGCCTGCCCAAGAATGGCGCCCCCCACATGGAGAAATGACACAACAAGATGACACAGCAAAAAGAAACAGATTCCCGTGTCGCTGATGACAACAGAAGCAGACAAAGAAGATGCAGCAAATAGACACAGAGAACAGACAACCGGGGAGGGGGGAAAGGGGAGAGAAATAAATAAATAAATAAATCTTAAAAAAAAGAAAAAAGAAAAAGAAAGGTCAGTTGCCTTAGCCCCAAAACTACTTCCCCGATATGCAGAAATTCTAATATTTTATAACATCAGGGTGCTAATCAATAATTGGTGTGGAGCTGGACATAGGTTCCTTTGTTAATAAACATTAAGGAAATAAGGGGATGGCGGTGGCGGACTTGGCCCAGTGGTTAGGGCGTCTGTCTACCACACGGGAGGTCCGCAGTTCAAACTCTGGGCCTCCTTGACCCATGTGGAGCTGGCCCATGCGCAGTGCTGATGCGCGCAAGGAGTGCCCTGCCACGCAGGGGTGTCCTCCTCGTAGGGGAGCCCCACGTGCAAGGAGTGTGCCCCGTAAGGAGAGCTGCCCAGCGCAAAAGAAAGTGCAGCCTGCCCAGGAATGGCGCCGCCCACACGGAGAGCTGACAAAGCAAGATGACTCAACAAAAAGAAACACAGATTCCCCTGCTGCTGACAACAACAGAAGCGGGCAAAAAGAAGAACACACAGCAGAGAACAGGCAACTGGGGTGGGGTGGAAGGGGAAATAAATAAAAATAAATCTTAAAAAAAAGAGGAAATAAGGGAGTTGAACAAACCAGGGGGAGTCACAGAGTTAAATCTTTTTCGGGGATCAACGTTTTGAGATAGGAAAGTACAGAGTGGAGGTCAGTCACAAGGTTTTCCATATGGATTTTAAACAGAGGAGGGTGGAGTGGTTACCATCCCGATGATAAGCTTACACAGGGGTGAGCTCAGTCTAGAATTACCGACATGGTGGGTGCGGTTAAGTCTAGAGTGAGCTGGCTAGAGGGGAGGGACCGCTATAGGCAACTTCAATAATTTCAGGTATTAATCTTTTGCTATTTAATAATATAAAGGCATGTCTATAATGATTTAATCATAATTTATTATTCTTAATCCTCAGTTATACTTTCTTAGGAGCAACTACCTTTTTATTAAGTGCCTTTTAAATACCTGATACTGTTTAGCTGTTTTTTAAACAAGTTAGGAATTGTTAAGCTTTGCAGACAAGGAAAGTGAGGCTCATACAGCTGGTCAGAGGCAGAATGTGCATCTGAACGTGACTGAAATTTTAAAAGGCTCATTCCTCTGTACTTCCTATGTGGTCTCTCCAAAGAAATCAATGTGCAAAGATCAGGTGAAACAAGACAAGTATAATATGTGTGAGGAATGAAGAGGAAGATGCTTTCAGAAAGGGAGAAGGTTGATAGAGGGATAGATTTCAGTATCGGTGTTAATAGGCGTAAGTAAGGAGCCACAGGAAGCTCTAAGGTGAGACGTGTAAGGTAAAGGTGAGGTAGGCAGCAGTTTGGACTGGTTGGATGGAAGAGTGATGACCAATATGAGAGTGCAGCCTTGTGAAAAGAGCACCAATTTACCTCTCTTGATATATCTCTCTTTACTAGCACAGTGCCTTAAGCTCATTAAAAGTATACTGAAATGAAAAGCTGTTAAGACTTGTTCTCTTCCATCATGAGCTAAGAGATGGGTAGAAACTGAGTAGTGGCAGCAGAACGGGGGAAGAGACAAGTCAGTCTCTTGGAACCAAGAGAGGAAACTACAAGAGCCTGGTATTCCCAGGTATTAGCACAGGCAGGAAATCCTAGGCTCATGGTACAGAATCCCTACTCCGGGGCCCCAGGGCTTAATGTTTCCCAGCCACCACTTCGCTGAAATCCCTGTTCTAGTGCCTGAAGCCACTACCTAGGATCTTTTGCCCAGTGACTATGGGAAGGCAAGTTAGGGGGCATCTTGTCTCCTTTGAATTCTGGTTCCTTTTCTTTTATGAGACTGCCTTTTCCTAGCTTGTCTCCTCTCTCTGATTTTCCTGAACTTTTACTTGGCTCCTCTTCTCTCAGGCTTCTAAATATCCACTGTCCCAGGATACTGTCCCAAATCCTCTTCCTGATTACTCTGTTGTCACCAAGCCACCAACTTATCCACCTCAGTGATTATAAATTCTCTACAGTTAAAAAAAAAATCAACATTATGTTCCCTGGGACTGAGCACCAGGCTTCAATGCCAGTTCTCTGCCAGATACATTTTCCCCAATGTCCTACAGGCCCCTCCAACTCAACATGTCCAACTTGGAAATAACTGTTTTTCTTCACATCTCTGCTCCTTTTTCTATCTACTGTATCTCCACCAATGGCATCACCATTGAATCAGAACCCAAGGAAAAGCATTTGAATTCTGTTGGACCATACCATTCCCTTCAGCTTCCAGTGGACCAGTAAATCCCATTTCTTGGATCCCTTTACTTTTCTATGTGACCTGGATACAAGTCATCATCCCTTGCCTAGACAGGGCCTCATAACTGATTACTTCCCTAATCTACCCTCAGCTCCGCAATCAGAATTATTTTTCCTAAAATTCAGATCTGATGATGATGCTTTTCCACTGACAATTTTCCAGTAACTTCTCATTGAGAAGTCTGAGCCCCATAGTGTGGAAGGCTAACTCCTTCCCAATCTGACCCCATAATATCTTTTCAGCCTCATCTGCCACTTCTTCTCCTTCCTCCCATTTCTGCTAAGGTTTACCATTAGTGTGCCTCCACGCTTCTGCTCATGCCCTTGCTCTGCCTGTGCTGGCCTTTTTCACCTGGCAAACCATTCACCCTTCAAGGCCGCGCTTCAGTATCACCTCTCCCGTGATGCTTTCTTTGTCTCTGCCCAGGCAGAACTAAGCCACTTAGCACTTAGGACATACCTTTATCACACTTACCACCCTGTATCAAAGTTTGTACGCTTATCTCAACAGCGCTTCTTTACACATCTGTCTCCCCTACTAGAATGTGAGCTTCTTACAAGCAAAAAGATCTTCATTTTGTCTGTCTCCTCAGAGCCCAGAGCATAGTGCCTACCTGGTAGGTAGTCTGTTTCCTATGAATGAAAGGCCCTCAGAATAAAGCCTCCTATAGAAATACTGTGCTCAAAAGTTATATGATAGGCCTAAAGAGAAACTTATTCTTGAATGTCAGTTTTCTTCACACAACAGGCTAAGATAGTGAGGTTTTGCCTGTTTTTTTCTTCTTTTTTATGTCCAAACTCCTTCCAAGAATAATATTCAGTCAGTTTTACTTCTGTATTTCTTTTGTGGTCACTGTGAGAATTTCATTCTAGGTAATTTGAATTGTGAGGCACACTAATTGGAGATAACTAGAAAAAAAGAGGTTGGGAATGGGGAAGGAAAGAAATCTAAAAGAGAAACACTTAAGGTTTAGACGGTGTAGCCTTGGCAGAGATGAAGGAAGCTAATCGAAGAAAATCTTTGGACCTTTGAGTTGCCTTCTGCCCTCCCACAGTTCATACAGAGGGAGCTGAAGCCTGTGAGAGACAAGAGGGGCAGACTGTGGCAAGTCCAGCAGAAAGTCCAAGCAGAAAGGTACAGTTAGTGTGTGAAACAGTTGGGCCTTTCCAGAAGGCTGTTGGGCAAAATGTATCAAGGTATCTAATGTGCATACCTTTTACGTAGCTATTCTTCTTCCATTAATTTCTTCTAAGAAAATGATCGGGGGAAGAGGATTTGGCTCAACTGATAGAGTATCCACCTACTGCATGGGAGGTCCAGGGTTCAAACCCAGGGCCTCCTGACCCGTGTGGAGCTGGCCTATGTGCAGTGCTGATGCACGCAAGGAGTGCCGTGCCAGGGGAGCCCCACGCACAAGGAGTGCTCCCCGTAAGGACAGCTGCCCCGTGTGAAAAAAGCGCAGTGCAGCCTGCCCAGAAGTGGTGCCACACACAGAGAGCTAACACAGCAAGATGATGCAACAACAACAAAAAAGAGACCAGTTTCTCAGTGCTGCTGACAAGAATACAAGCGGACATAGAAGAACACACAGCGAATGGACACAGCAGACAACTGGCAGGGAGAGGGAGGGGAGAGAAATAACTTAAAAAAAATTTTTTTAATCTTTAAAAAAAAAAGAAAGTGATAGGATGAGTATGCAAAGATGTATGAATAAGAACGTAACCTTATAATAATTGGGAAATATTGGACAGAATCTGAAGTGCCCATTGATAAGAGAATGGTAAAGAAATTATGGCTCATCCATCAATGGAATGCTTTGTATATTTAAAAAAGTTGATGTAGATGTACTTTTTTTTATTTTTTATTTTTTAACTTTTCCCCCCTTCTCCTCTTCCTCCTCCTACCCTGCTGTTTTTTTGCTCTCTGTATCCATTCACTGTGTCATCTTCTGTATCTATTTGTCTTTTTTTTTGGTCTTCTCTGCTCATTTTTTCTCCTTTAGGATTCACTGTGATTCAATCCTGGGGAGCTCTGATATAGAGAGAGGTTCCCTGTCAGCTGCGCCACCTCAGTTCCTGGGTTCTGCTGCACTTCACCTTGACTGTCACCTTCGTCTCTCTTTCGTTGTGTCATCATCTTGCTGTGTGACTCACTTGTGTGGGCACTGGCTCACTGCGTGGGTACTCAGCTTGCTAAGCAGGCACTGGCTCGTCACGCAAGCACTGGCTTGCCATGCAGGCACACTTTCTCTTCTTCTTTTTCACCTGGAGGCCCCAGGGATCGAACCCAAGTCCTCCCATATGGTCGGCATACCCTATCACTTGAGCCACATCCACTTCTCTAGATGTACTTTAGATTAGAGTGGTTGATATACATTGAGAGAAAAAGACAGGGTATAGAACAGTATAATATGACCCAATTTATGTAAAGTTACAAATCTGTGTCTTCATATGTATATATATGCATAATGAGGTATCTGGAATGTTGTTCCTAGATGTTATTTCTAGATGGTGTGATTGGGCTGATTTTTCCTTTTCTTTTTCTCTTTTCACCATCACTTTCTTTATAACTGCGATGTCTGGATTATATACACTGAATAGATAACACTTTTATTATCCAAAACAGTAAAAAATTTTCAGTGTATGAAAAAAGAAATCCAGAAGGCATTGAGTATTTGACTGGGACCAGACCCAGGATGAAAAATATCTTTTATTTCTATGCGTATTCTCTGCAATAAGGTAAAATGTCTGTCATTTATAATATGGCAAAGGAACATCTTTAAGATTGCCATGACCAAAGAATAATAAGTGAATATTACTTATATGGTACTCCTATTACCATAATTTAAGATGTGTATAATAGTATTAGTATTTCAGTTGCTTATTTTTATCTCTTTTATTTTAACAAATGTAAGAAATATTTGTAAAGGGCTTTTTTCCCTTGTGATCCTAGTTTTGCTTAGGGCCTTAGATTCCTCCACTGAGCTGTCTCTTTTCATAGTGGTTTTTCAATGATTTAATCTCCAGGTAGGGGAGGGCTGTTGTACATCATGAATTAAGTACTTTACTCTTTTGTCAACTGACTTACTATGTTTTATAATTTCTATAGGAAAATGTATCCTCTCTTCTGCTAAACCAACTTACAATTAAGCCCTTGGAATGCGATCCATTGTGATTTTGAAACTGCTAATGTTAATAAGTAGCTTTCTGTGACAAATTATATTCATGTTGACAGAGAGTGGAAATGGATTTTTGCTGCATGATATTTTTTAATAAATCCATTCCAACTCTCTTATATGGCTTGTTACTCTATAGATTAGACATATATAGATACAACCATGGCCTTAAAGTCCCTAACATCATATATGTTCCAAAAGCCATATATTCTCTTATGCTCTTCCTCGGCCTGAGACAGTTTTCTATAACACAGATAGCTCCTGTCTTTCACTGAAATTGTGAAATTTCAGTGCATAGTACAGGACATGTAGACCCTTAATGATAAATGCTATGCCATCATTTAAAAAAGATGATGTTGATCTGTATTTGTTGACATGGAATATACAACATATTATTTGGAAGAAAAATCAGATTATAGAACAATTTAATATAATCCCATTTTATAAAATCAAATACCCGTATCTGTGTGTATGTATGCGTGAGTTTATATTTTTATGTACCTAGAGAAGAAATGACATCCACCCATATGTTCACAGTTTTTATGGAATGCCTTCCTCTTCTCTCTCAAAGTATTAGAGATCTGTATTAGAAAATGTAAAATGGATAGTATGTATCTTAAGGAATTTGGCAAAGATAGGAAAGAAATAATATGTTTGCAGAGCTTCGTTTGAACAACTCAGTTTACAGTTAAGGCAGCTTGTTCTGGTGGAAATTAGGTTTTCTTTTTCTTTTCTGTCTTAGCTTTTTAATATGGAAAATTTCAAACTTACACAAAAATAGAACAATTACTGAATTCCCACATATACGTCATCTAATTACAGTAGTCATCTCCCATGGCCACTCTTGTTTCATCTATACCCCCAGCCTCTTCCCCTTCCCTAAGCTGGATCCCAGCTATGGTGTCATTTCATTTATACATTTTTCATTATGTATTTCTAAAAGATAGGGAACCTTTTTTTTTTCATACATGATAGATACCAGTTCTCGAATTTTCATTTGCCCTTTTTTAAAAATTTCCCTTTCCTGTTGAGATTCCCACATGTTCCCTCATTATGTTCATCATTTCCTTAAAGTACTTGAACATATGGATTTAAAATAGTTGTTTAAAAATCCTTGCTCCTTAATTTTATCATCTGGGTCATCTCAGTGTCTGTTTCTGTTTTATTGACTGCTTTTTATTTTCTTGATTCTGGGTTATGTTTTCCTGCTTCTTTGCCATGTCATGTGATATTAAATTGTATGTGTGACATAATGGATAATGCCTTGTGGGAATTGTGTTGTTTTCCTTTTAAAGTGTGTTGAGTTTTGTTCTGGCAGGCAGTTAAATTACTGACATCTTTTTTATTCTTTGTTAGGATGGATCTATTTGTGTTTTGTCCTTTGTTTTAGGATGTGAACCTTTCTCTAGTACTGGGGTTGGCAAACATTTTTCTTAAAGGGCCGGATAGTAAATACTTAAGGCTTTGTGGGCCATCAGGCCTCTGTCCCAATTATAGTATGTAAACAAATGAGTACAGCTGCTTTACAATAAAATTTTATTTACCAAAACAGGCAATGAGCCAGTTTGTCCTGCAGGCCTTAGTGTGCTTTTTCCCCTGCTCTGCTAGTGTATGGATTTTCTCCTAAGGCGTGGCTTTCTGCTCTCTGCCTCCTTAGCTAAGCAGCAAAGTTCTGTGCTCTGCTTGTACTCTACGTCCCAAGTCCACAGTTTGGAAGGTTTACTGCGGGCGGTTTCGGGCCTCCGGGAGGGCCGGCGAGGCTGGCTGGGCGGGCTCTCCGGATGGGGCCGCCGCGCGGGCGAAGGAGGAGGAGCGGGCACGAAGCCTCAAGGCCCCTTCTCGCCGCTCAGGTTTGGTGGGGACGCGCGACGCGATGAAGAACGCCAAGGAGACGAGGACTATGCGCAGGTCTGTTTACTGAGGAAGTGCTTGCAAATATAAGTCTGGGGGAGCAGAGGCGGGGCTGGCCTGGGGCGAGTGTGGATTGGTGGGAATGAACTTTATGCCCTAATATGGCTGGGAGATGTCGCTATCCAGGCCAGTGGGCGGAGACGGGGCAGAGGGGGGGGGGGCCGGCAAGGGGCGGGCCGGGGGCTGGCAGGCTGTGACTGCCAGGCGCGCCTGCGCCCTGCCGGGAGTGGTGTGGCAAGCGGTGATTATGTCTGCACTTGCGTGTTGTGGGAGGGGGGGAAGAGGCACGGGGGTTCCTCTATGGCGGGGGCCTCTCGAGGAGGCTCCTGGAGGGGGAGGGTTGAGAGAGAGGCGCAGGCAGCGGCCGGATCGTGGCGGGGGAGCGAGGGGAGGGCGGGAAAGCGCCGGGTTTCCCCTCTCGGCAGAGGGCCGTCCGCCCGTGCCTGCCGCCCGGGCTGGCTCACGCCGGCGCCTGGCGTGTGCCGAGCCCTGCCACTGCCGTGAGCCACACCTCGGCCTGACGTCTCTCCTCATCTCCCCCTTCTTTTTTAATAAGGGCCAGCGCGGCCGTGGCAAGGAGGGCCTAGCGGTCGTGAGGTGTCCTGAGAGCGCGTCGCACACAGAGGAAGCCGCCAAGGGCTATTATGAGGAGAAGTAGAAGGATGATGACGAGGATGTGAACGAGGGGAGGGGTGCCGGGGGGCGGCAGCGGCCTTTGCGCCGCAGCCTCTTTCGCGCGGTGGAGAAGGTGCAGGATCTGTGAGCGGAGGGGATCCTCAGGGTTGGAGATGTTGAGCTGCTGCATGTGATGGTTGAGTAGCCGAAGACGGCGGCGCTGGCGGCGGGTTGACGGGGCTGGATCGCCGGTGCTCGGGACAGGCGGTGGGCTACGAGGGGCCATCTGTGGAGACAGAATGAAGAGAAAACCCTACACTTCCCCCCACCCACAACTCCCGCCGAATGTTGTTGAGGGGGGCAGGGAGAAGGGAAGAGCAGAATGAATGATAGCATGGAAGGGAGGGTCAGGTGGAAAGTTCGGCCGGCTGACTTTGAGGGTCAGCATCAGCCGGGGTCTCGGCGGTATAGGGCTTGACGAGGCGTCCGGGGACCCAAATGGGCTGAGGTTCTGAGTCTGGGAAGACGCAGGCGAATCCTCGCCCTTGGGCCAGGAGAGGGGCAGGCCCGCACCAGTTGGATGTTTGTGGGTCGCGCCAGAGGACGAGCGGTGCGGGGGTAGCCCGGAAGGTAGGCCCCCAGTGCTTGTGAACTGGTGAGCACCCCTGGCTGTCAAAAGCCATCAAATTGTGGTGGATTAAAACCTCGGTGATGATGTCGCGGGGGGTGCGGCGTGGATGGTTGCTGGTCTCCTTAGTGATAAGAAACTTGAGAAAATGATGAGTGCGCTCTACCATGCCATGGCCCTGGGGGTTGTATGGGATGCCGAAGTGGTGAGTGATGTTGTACAGCTTGAGGAACTCTGCGAAGGAAGCACTTTGGTAGGCAGGCCCGTTATCTGTTTTGATATCCCAGGGGACGCCCATGAAGAGGATGGACTCTCGAAGGGCTTGGACGGCGTGCTTGGCGGTTTCTCCCGTGAGTGCGGTAGCATAACAGATGAGAGAATGTGTCGATCGCTACATGAAGGTATCTCCAACGACCGAATTGAGGAACATGAGTCACGTCCAATTGCCACCTAGAGTTGGGCCGAAGTCCACGAGGATTAACTCCTTGGGGCTGAAGTGGTCCAAGAGGCAGCAGCGGGGCACAGGTCCGGCATGACCGGACAAGGTGCTTGCAAGTATGAATTGGCAGGTCCGGAAAGAGCTTGTGGATGCTTCTGGCTGAAAAATGAAACCTGGCTTGCAGCAACTTGGCCTGATTGATAAGATCGCCGACTGCAGCAGCGGCACCCGCAGGGTCTGTTGGTAGTAGGTGGACGGCTTGATCGGCCAGATGGTTGCCATGAGCCAAAGGCCCTGGGAGGCCGGAGTGACTGCGGATGTGGGTGATGAACCAAGGCTGCCGGCGCTCTTCAAGCTGCTCCTGGAGCTGCAGAAGAGCGGCATTGATGTCCTTATTGGGAGGGAAGTCGGGTGGAAAAAACGCCGAAAAGGCGATGACTTGACAGACTTGAAGACAATAGAGGCTGTCGGTGAAGATGTTCAAGGGGCAATCAGGATTCAGCTGGAGGGCTATAAGGACAGCTCGCAGTTCTGCTACTTGGACAGAGGACTGATGGAGGCGCACATGAGTGCGCGGCTGGTGCTCATTAGGCTCGTAGACAACTGCGGCGAACTTAGTTTTTGAAGCGTCTGTGAAGACGATGGCCGCACCCGGGAGGGGTTTGCGGGACGGAAAGGGGAAATGGTTAGGCGCTGCGATATCTAGCAGGGGGAGGCCTTGCAGCAGCCAGTGCTGTGGAAAGTGGTTGTCGAAGCTCCCGCGAAAGAGTTCCATGAGCGCCTGCATGTTGATGGAACTACGCAGCAAAGTAGTGGTCTGTTCAGCAGTTAATGGCCACACGATGGTGTCAGGCGGGTACCCATAATGATGTGAGGCGTGGGTGACCAGGGCTGTGGCAAGCTGAATGAATAGGGTAGCTTGAGGGCCAATTTTTCTGAGCTTGCTCTTGGCCATATGGACCCAGAGGAGTGGCCCGTCCTGCCAAAGAAGGCCAGTAGGCGTGCCCCGGGTGGACAAGATTAGTTCTAATAGCGGTTTTTCGGGGTCATACCGTTGGAGCTGACAGTGCTCGAGGGCGGAGTTGATCTGATGAAGGGCTTCCTTGGCCTCAGGAGTGAGGGTGATTCTTCTGCGAAGTCCTGGCGAGGGCGGGCGCATTAGTGCGCAAGAGCTGAAACAATGGCTGAAGCTGCTGTGTGGTAAGGGAAAGCGCCGAGCGCACCCAGTTGATTTGCCCGCAAAGCTGTTGCAGTTCATGGAGCGTGAGCGAATCGGGCACTTTAAGTTTTGGCGTTTGAGGTGTAACAGTGGAAGTGATGAAGAACCCCAGGAACTGGTACGGCGGATGGACTGTTAGCTTCTGTGCATTGACTTTGAGACCCAAATCCTGAAGATGGTCTAAGAGTCGCTCCAGTACTGTGCGCAAACCTGGCTCGGAGGGATGGGCGATAAGCAAATCGTCCATGTAGTGAATGATGTTGGCATACCTCACGAGCGGCTGGATGGCTTCCCGCACGTACATTTGACAAATGGCGGGACTATTCCGCATGCCTTGGGGCAAAACGCGCCATTGGTATCGCTGTGCTGGTTCCCGATGATTGGTTTGGGGAACCGTGAAGGCGAATTTTGGCCGATCTGCCGGGTGGAGTGGAATGGAAAAAAAACAGTCTTTGATGTCTATTACTGCAACAAACCAATGCCGAGGGACGGCTGTAGGGTGGGGGAGGCCGGGCTGCGGCGACCCCATAGGCTCGATATGTTTGTTGATTTCCCTCAAGTCTTGGAGTAGACGAGGCTTGCCGTTCTTCTTCTGAATGAAGAATATTGGAGAGTTGTAAGGGCTGGTGGAGGGCTCGATGTGGCCCGCACCAAGATGCTCGCTCACGAGTCCCTTGAGAATGTCCAGTTTAGGGATTGGAAAAGGCCATTGTTCCACCCAAATGGGTTCCTCTGTATCCCAACGCAGAGGAACGGGCGCTGGAGGTTGAACGCGAACAATGGCCGAAGCTATTGGGGGGGCAGCTGCGGTGGCGACGCAGTGAGAACGGCCCCCGACTGGTGCAGGATATCACGGCCCCAGAGAACTTGCGAGATTTCTTTTAGAACGAGGGGGCGGAAGGTTCCTTGACGGCCCTCAGCATCTCTCCAGACGACATCTTGGGCAACTTGCTGGGAGGGCGCTTGGCCAGTGGCCCCAACAACCAAGGGCCCATCGGTGAGGGGGAGGTGGCCGGCCTGATCGAATGGGATGCAGGAAATTTCCGCTCCTGTATCAAGCAACCCTGTGAGCCAGCGGCCAGACACTTGGATGGAGAGAAGAGGTTTGGTGGAGGGCGCGATGGGAACAGACCAGAGTACTCTCATGGGCGGGGAGGCTGAGTTGCCATGGCCTCTTTGTTGTGGGGCTGAGGCCTGCCCCCACAGCCGTTTAAAGGCTTGCGGCTGGTGTTAGGGACACGGCAGTCGCGGGCCCAATGGTACCCTTTTCCACATCGCGGGCACGGGGTGGAGGGAGCCCGTGGCGGACGGCTTGTCTCGGGCAAGTTCGGTGGTGGCCGCGGTTTGTTGGGACATTCTCGAGCGTAATGACCAAGTTCGCCACAGCGGAAGCATTCATTGGAGGCTGAGACGGCAGCGAGGACGGCCTGGGCCATGGCGGAGGCCTGGACATTGACACCGGAGCAGGCCAGGACCCAATCATGGAGGGGCTTGTCTCTCAACGGTCTGATGATTGCTTTGCAAGTTGGGTTTGCACCCTCTTGGACGATGTCCTTAATGAAGGAAGTTTGAGCTTGTGTGCCGACGACTTTGCGCTCAGTGGCGGCCTGAACGTGCGCCATGAAGTCGGCGAATGGTTCCTCAGGTTTTTGAAAGAGCCTAGTGAGTGGCTCGGGAGCGGAGGCGGCGCAGTTGCGGAAGGCTCGGAGGGCACATTCCCTCAACTGGAGAAAGAAGCCTTGAGGAAGGCCCAAAAAGCGTTGAGGCGCGCTGAAGCGCCCCAGCCCGAGGAACACGTTGGGAGGGTATGGGGTCCCGTCGCGGGCGTTCTCGGCGATTTGTCTTTCATTCTCGGCGGCAAAGTGCACGCGCCAGTCGATGAATTGCCCTGATGGGAGAGCACCCCTTGCGAGGGAGATCCAATCGTAAGGAAGGCAGCGGGCAACGGACATGCACTCTAGCAGGTCCTGGGCATGGGGACTAGCGAGCCCGTCCTCTCGGATGGCGTTATGGAGGGCTTGCACATCCTTAGGGGAGAAGGGAACCCACACTTGGGGGTTCGCCGGAGAACGGTTGGGGTTTAGCGGGTACATATCAGTGAGCGGAGCGGTGGGAGGCTTTAAGAGAAATTCGTCAGTGTGCGGGGAAGGGTACCCTTGGTGAAGGAAGGGTTGCGGCGGTGCATAAGATGGCGGCCGCTCATGTTCAAAATCCAGGTCATCATCGGAAGATGGCGGACGCAGCGTTTCCGTTTCCGGGTTGGGCAGGTAGTGGCAAGATGGCACCGAGGCAGGAAGGGGAGGGTATAGAGGCGGAGGTTCCTTCCGTGAAGAAGCAGGAAGGGGCGGGGAGTGGGACTTCTTCCTCTTTTGAGAGGAAGAAGGAGGAAGTGCGCCATCTTGGGTGGACTTCCCCTTCTTCTGCGAAGAAGAAGGAGGAAGTTCACCATCTTGGTCGGAGTCAGAATCAGCGGCGCAGAGGGGGTTAAGTTCGAGGGCGGCGTTTAGCTGGGCTGAGAGCGATTCGGTGTCAGAATCACTGTTGGGAGCATCCTCCTGACAAGCGTTCCCCTTATCGGAGCCACCCAGAGTATCGCACGGGAAAGTCTCGGCCTCAGGGGTGGGCACACCTTGCAAGCAGGCGCGAATGGCCACGAGGGCAGGGAGGAGGCCGGGGGGAAACGATCGGCCTTCACGCTCCATAGCGGAGGTGACTCGGTCAATCAGCCTGGCATAAGTCTGAGGACTCCAGAGCGGGCAGGTGGTGAGCCAGGGATTGAACGGGAGAAGCAAGTCCCAATAGCACTGAAGCTGGCGGACGGAAACCTTGACGTGGTTGGTTTCCAAGAGGGCAGCCAGGGCCCGAACCTGTGGGACCTGACGGGAGGAAAGCGAAGCACCCATTCTGGTTTGAATGGAGGACGCCGAAGAGTCCCTACCTTGAGCGGAACGAGGGGCCTGGCGTCGAGGACTGCCCCACGTTGGGCGCCAAACTGCGAGCGGTTTCGGGCCTCCGGGAGGGCCGGCGAGGCTGGCTGGGCGGGCTCTCCGGATGGGGCCGCCGCGCGGGCGAAGGAGGAGGAGCGGGCACGAAGCCTCAAGGCCCCTTCTCGCCGCTCAGGTTTGGTGGGGACGCGCGACGCGATGAAGAATGCCACAGAGATGAGGACTATGCGCAGGTCTGTTTATTGAGGAAATGCTTGCAAATATAAGTCTGGGGGAGCAGAGGCGGGGCTGGCCTGGGGCGAGTGTGGATTGGTGGGAATGAACTTTATGCCCTAATATGGCTGGGAGATGTCACTATACAGGCCAGTGGGCGGAGACGGGGCAGAGGGGGGACCGGCAAGGGGCGGGCCGGGGGCTGGCAGGCTGTGACTGCCAGGCGCACCCGCGCCCTGCTGGGAAGGGTGTGGCAAGCAGTGATTATGTCTGCACTTGCGTGTTGTGGGAGGGGGGGAAGAGGCGCGGGGGTTCCTCTATGGCGGCGGCCTCTCGAGGAGGCCCCTGGAGGTGGGGGGTTGAGAGAGAGGCGCAGGCAGCGGCCGGATCGTGGCGGGGGAGCGAGGGGAGGGCGGGAAAGCGCCGGGTTTCCCCTCTCGGCAGAGGGCCGTCCGCCCGTGCCTGCCGCCCGGGCTGGCTCACGCCGGCGCCTGGCGTGTGCCGAGCCCTGCCACTGCCGTGAGCCACACCTCGGCCTGACGTCTCTCCTCAGTTTACCTGGCAGAAGTCCTAGGCTTGGTGGGGTGGAGGGGACAATGTAGGCTCACCTCGTGTATTTGTTTTCTCCCAAGGTTCACTGCACTGCCAGATGGCCAGTCCCAAAACACAGTTGCTTCACATATTTTGTCTATTTTCATAGTTGTTTAAAGCAGGAGGGGATTCCAGTACAAGTTACACCAACATGATTGGAAGTGGATGTCACTTTTTTTTTTACTCTATAGGTTTACTTTCCCTCTTTTTTCTTGAAATTTATTTGTTAAAGAAACTTGTTGGTCTGATTGCCCTATGGAGTGTTCCATATTCTAGATTTTGTTGATTGCATTGTATTCCAATGGTGCTATTTTATATGTTCTTCTCTAAACTGACAGACCTGAGGCCTAATTTGATTTATTTTTATTTTTTATTTTTTATTTATTTCTCTCCTCTCTTCCCCCTTCCACCCCCCCTTCCGCCCCAGTTGTCTGCTCTGTGTCCATTCGCTGTATGTTCTTCTGTGACCGCTTCAGCAGCACCGGGAATCTGTGTTTCTTTTTGTTGTGTCATCTTGTTGTGTCACCTCTCCATGTGTGGCGCCGTACTTGGGTAGACTGCACTTTCTTTCACGCCGGGCGGCTCTCCTTATGGGGCGCCCTCCTTGCGCATGGGGCTCCCGTACGTGGGGGACACCCCTTTGTGGCACAGCACTCCTTGCGCACATCAGCACTGCGCATGGGCCAGCTCCACACGGGTCAAGGAGGCCCAGGGTTTGAACCGCGGACCTCCCATGTTGGAGGCGGACGCCCCATCCATTGGGCCAAGTCCACCTCCCAGAAGTAGCATTTTAAAACATGCTGTATCTTAATGCTGGACTGGAATATTGTAGGATAAGAAAGGACTGAACATCCTCCAGAGCTTGCTGCAAGGTGGGATTTGTGGTATTAGGTATTCACATTATAACAGGATGCTTAGTTCTACATATAGTGAAATGTCAGACCTTGTGCTTGGAAGAAATATAACTATGCTTCTTAATGTCCAAGGATGATTGTGGAAAAGATGAAAAGGCAACTGGGTAAAGATCTAGTTTTGAATCTTACCTTTAGAACTTCTTACAACACGAATTTAAGAAGTAACGTTGTGATATACAATCCTACAACATGGGTGAACCTTGCAGACGTCATGTTGAGTGAAATAAGCCAGACATTAAAGGACAAATATTTATGATTTAATACCTACAATAAGCAAATTCATAGAGCCGGAAAGTAGATTTAAGTTAACAGGAGGTGAGGGTAGGGACAGGAATGGGAAGTTGTAGCAGTTTGGTATGGTTATGAATTCCAAAAATAGATATTGAATTATTATCGTAATCTGATCTGTACCTGGGCATGATTGAGTTATGATTAGGGTGTTGAGTCCCCACTCAACTCACAGATAAAAGGCATGGCAAAGAACAGAGTGGAGGATTTCTCTTGTTGGAGTTTTGATGTTGGAGTTTGATGCTGAAGACTTAAGCTAGAGCCCCGGGAAGTCAGCATGCAGGGGAAAGAGAAGCCAGCCCCAGGAAGAAAGGAAGCTTGAACCCAGAGTAAAGCAAGCCCCAGGAATGTAGGAACCGAGGAAGCCTGAACCCTCGCAGAAGTCGGCAGCCATCTTGCTCCAAATAGACTTTGGTGAGGGAACTAATTTATGCTTTATGGCCTGGTATCTGTAAGCTCCTACCCCAAATAAATGCCCTTTTGAAAACCAACCAATTTCTGGTATTTTGCATCAGCACCCCTTTGGTTGACTTATTCAGGAGTCCATGCTTAATGGGTGCAGAGTTTCTGTTTTGGGTGATGGAAAAGTTTTGGTAATGGGTGGTGGTGATTGTGGCACAATATTATGAATGTAATTGGTATCACTGAATTGTATACATATAAGTGGTTAAAATGGGAAATTTTGTATATCTATTATACCAATAATTTTTTAAAAAGTAGCTTAACCTTTCTGAATTTCAGTTTCCTCATCTGTTAAAAAGCAAAAGGGAGAGAGATAACATTGTCTAAATCAAATGAAAATTAAGAGAGAGAATTTTTGAAAGCACCTAGTACAAGGAGTGTCCTTTTCCTTTCAATGATACACTCCAGCAAACCCGGCAGAAGCAGCATCGCCTTTTACAACCCAGTCACTTCCACTGTACTCTACTGGTTGAAGCAATCAGAAGGCAGATTCAAGGGAGGGACCCAGACCCCCTCTTGAAGGGACAAGTGTCAAAGCATTTTAACAGTCTAAGGCTGTTCTTTGAATGTGGTGGGAGGGAATGAATGAACTCTAAACATATGCAAAATTTTTGTGTATAGGAAGCATTTTTCTGAGGGAAAATATGCATGACTTTCATTAATTTCTCAAAGATGTGATTTGAAAAAAATGAGATCCGCCTTTGAGTATCAAAATTGTTTGCCACTCTTCCCTTTGAAAGGTAGAATCTCTGTTCCCTCCCCTTGAATCTAGGCTGCCTTGTGACTTCTTCAACCAAAAGATCATGGAGGGGGGAGCAGATGTAGCTCAGTGGTTGAGCTCCTGGTTCCCATGTATGAAGTCCTGGATTCAATCCCTGGTACCTAAAAAAAAAAAACTAATAAAAAAAAACACACCAAGGGGGGAAGCGACTGTGGCTCAATCAGTTGGGCTCCCGTCTACCATATGGGAGACCCTAGGTTCACGTCCCAGGGCCTCCTTGTGAAAGCAGGCTTGCCCGCATGCTGCAGAGAGCCACCCGGCCCACAAGCGCCACAGAGCGCTGACTCAGTAAGGCGATGCAACAAAAAAATGGAGACAAGCAAAAATCCAGAAAAGCGTGCAGTGAATGGACATGGAGAGCAGAAAGCAAGCAAGCCACAAGGGGGAAGGGAAATAAAAATAAATAAATACAGGCGGTGGACTTGGCCCAGTGGTTAGGGCGTCCGTCTACCACATGGGAGGTCCGCGGTTCAAACCCCGGGCCTCCCTGACCTGTATGGAGCTGGCCGATATGTGCAAGGAGTGCCCTGCCACGCAGGGGTGTCCCCCACGTAGGGGAGCCCCACGTGCAAGGAGGGCGCCCCATAAGGAGAGCCGCCCAGCGTGAAAGAAAGTGCAGCCTGCCCAGAAATGGTGCCACACACACGGAGAAGTGACACAACCAGATGACGCAACTAGAAGAGACACAGATTCCCGTGCCGCTGACAACAACAGAAGCAGACAAAGAACACGCAGCAAATAGACACAGAGAGCAGACAACCACGGTCGGGGCGGGGGGAAGGGGAGAGAAATAAATAAATCTTAAAAATAAATAAATAAATACAGACACAGAAGAATGTACAGTGAATGGACACAAGAGAGCATACAGCACGCAAAAAGCCAGAAGGGGTAGTTTTTTAAAAACTATTAAAAAAAGCACAAAGGGATTTTAAAATCAAAAAGATCATGAAGGAACTGGTGCTGTGTGATTCACAAGGTTGTCATAAAAGACGATGTACTTCATTAGTAAGTTTGGCTTAATATTAAATTTTGTAACTTAGATTGTATACACACATACACACACATGTATACATGAAATAGGGTAAAACTTGATAAGTTATGCCAATGCAATGAATTCTGGACAGAAAAATTGTATAAACAACATTCTGTGATCACAAAATAATAATGGACATTTAACAGAGGGAGAGAAGAGACTTGACCCAAGTCATGTGAACTCACAGAAAAAGGAACCTAGTGAGACAGTGGACAGTGTGCTATTCACACTGTGCTGAACTTGGATACACAGGTCTTGGCCTCCCTGAGGTCATAGTTAGGGGAATCAGACATGTAAACTAATTCCTGCAGCAGAGTAAGATAGGTGCAGAGCTAGAGGTGAGCAAATGGTGCAGTGAGATCCTCTGATACCGACTGAGGAGTCAGCTTCATAGAGGAGGTGATGACTGGACTGATTTTCCAGTGCAGGGAGGACTTCATCAGGTGAAGAAGTCAAAGGGACAGAGGAGGCCTCTTGTCCAAAGCCTTGGTAGCCTTCTAGCAGCTCTGCTGGTTTAATATGGCAGGAAGATACATGAGAGCTAGGGAGTAACCAGAGGGGGGCTCGGGGGAAGCTACTTTGGCAGTGGAACATATAGGATTTGGGGACTACCTGATTGGGATAGCTGAGGCTTGAGTGTGGGGGGGGGGAGGAGTAGGGATGGGAAGATTCCGTTCCCTTAGAGTTGGAGGAAATGTTAGATGTGCATGCAGATAGTTTCTAGGTGGGAGAGGGGACAGAAAGGTGAAGAAGCTCCTTATCCCCCAGTGACTTCTCTTTTCTTCTGTACATTTTTGAAAATATGGAGATTAGGGATGAAATGATGAGGCAGTGACTTGAGAAATAGAAGAAACTGATACAGGATAAGTAGGATTTCCCAGCAGTGTTGAGACCTAATGAAATTAGAGACAGTGTATTTATCATGGCCTCATTCTATGTCACTATGTGGTTTTCTCCAAATGCTCATTACCCCATAAGATTGAAGGTAATTTGTTGGATTGACTGGATGCACTGGAGCACCCAGGGGATTGGCAAGAAGGGAGCTGAAGTAATGAATCTCAGAGCCTAGCCTAGATTGGAAGCTTTACGAGGACATGGACCTTGTTTATTTTGTTTGTATCGGGACCTACTGTTCTTAGCCCTTTGTAGGCACTCAGTAAATATTTATTGAATGAATTAAAATGAATAGGGGAAGTGGATGTGGCTCAAGTGACTGGGCTTCTGTCTACCGTATGGGAGGACCCAGGTTCAATTCCTGGGGCCTCCTAGTAAAGGCGGGCCCTCATGGTGAGCCAGGCCCATGTGGCAAGGCACGCAGCAAAGTGATGCAACAAAAGAGAGACGAAGGGGAGAGTCAAGGCAAGATGCAACAGAACCCAGGAACTGAAGTGGCATAAGTGACAGAGAACCTCTGTCCATGTCAGAGGTCCCCAGGATTGAATCCTGGTGAATCCTAGAGGAGAAAATGAGAAGAGAAGACAAAAAGAGAAATAGACACAGAAGATCACACAGCAAATGGACACAGACAGCAAAAACAGCAGGATAGGGGAATGGGGAGGGAGAGGAAAAACAAATAAAAATAAAAAATAAAATGAATGGGAGAGTAGAAGAAGTAGAAAATTAGCTCATAGTTTGGGAGGGAGGGAGAGACAAATGCGAATTTTCAGTGAGTCTTTTTTTTTAGCACCGAAGAGTGAGTAATTGGAAGGCTTGGGGGTAGTTTTAGAATTTCACAATTGAGGGAACTTGTGATGTGGGTCAAATAGCCTTTAGTTTAATTGGATAAAGAAGCTTCATACATATAACAATGCAGAGCAGTGTAATAGTGCCTTGGGGATAAAAGAAAGGAAAGACAATTTGGGGCTGTAGTGGTCATTTCAAAATAGAAATGAGAGGTGAATTTGGCCTTGAGGAAGGTAGTCCTAAAGGGATGAACCAGGATGGTGGTGGGGAACCAAGTGGGTACAGAAAACAAGACATGTTTAGAAGGTTCCAGAATGGAGAGTTTGGTTGGAGCTGAGAATTTGTGTAAGGGAGTCCTGGGAGGTGAGGACTGATAACATGGATTATTAACAATGGACCAGGTCATGGAGAACCTTTAAGGCCAGCTTGGGGTTTGTTTTAGAGAAGGCAGAGACCACTGAAGGTTTTTGACAAGGAAGTAAAATGGTATCTCCATTTTAATGTGCTGTTGGTGGTGTTCTGGAGATATTGGAGAGGAAAAGCCACTACAGAAAGTTAGAAGATGGTGGCAGAAACAAGATAATAAGCTCCCAAACTAGGGTAGTGATTATGGGATGGAAAGAGAGATGGATGCAAGAAAAATGATACAGAGCAGAAACCATCAGGACTTGGCGGCTTGTTAGAAAGGGGGTCCAAGGAAGGAGAGGAGCCATCACAGCAGAAGAGGTGAGCCTAGTCAGAAAGTCTCAGGAGGAAGTGTCAGGATGACTGAGCAAAGTCCAGTGAGTTGGCAACAGGGAGGTCATAGTGATGTGGACCGACATTTCGGTAGTGGACGAAAGGTAAGAAAGGTGATGGTGGTGGTGGTAGAGAAATGCAGAGGGTGTTTTTGTTTTGTTTTTTGTTTTTTAGTAACAACTTTATTGAGATATAATTCACATAGCATACAGTTCACCCATTTAAAGTGTACAATTGAATGGGTTTTATTATTTCAGAATTGTGCCACTGTTACCACAATCAATTTTAGAACATTTTCATCACCCTATAGTTTTTCATTTAATTGGGTAAAGAAACCTCATATCCATTTGCAGTCACTTTTTTTTCCCCTCCCTACAAGCCTGCCCATTGCAACCAACCACTAATCTACTTTCTGTCTCTATTGATTTCCCTGTTCTGGATATTTCATATATATGGAATCTTAGAATATATGATTTTTTGTGTGTCTGGCTTCTCTCACTTCGCATAATGTTTTCAGGGTTCATCCACATTGTAGCATGGATCAGTACTTTATTCCTTTTTATGGCTGAATAATATTCTATTCTGTGGATACAACACATTTTGTTTATCTGTTCATCAGTTGAAGGACATTTGGTTTGTTTTCATTTCTTGTCTATTATGAAGAATGCTGCTGTGAACGTTTGTGTACAAATTTTTTTATGGACGTACTTTTTGCTCTGTTTTTGACATAGAGGAGGCCCTGGATATGTTCAGAAGCAGAGGAAAAGAAATTGGTAAGGAACAAGGGCCTTTGGAGATCCTGGAGATCAGGGAGCTTCCCAAAGAGGGAGCATGGCCTGAAAGGGATGGAAAGAGGGAAGAGCGAAAATTCCCCTTGCAAGTGGAGAGGGGTTCTCTAACGCTATGACAGGAGGGGAGGAAGAGTGGGAGTTAGGTTTTCCAGGGATGGAAATAGCTTTTTATTGTATTTTCTGATTATGAAAGTAATATGAGGAAGATGTGTAACAGTGGCTAAGCAGGTGGTTTCTCGTGTCAGGCTGCTTAGGTTTGAATCCTGCCACTGCTACTTACTAGCTGTGGAATCCTAGACACAGGAGTTAACCTCTCTAAGCTTCAGTTTCCTTACTTGTAAAATGGGAGTGAGACAAGTACCAACCTTACTGGGCTATTGAGAATTCAGAGAAATAATGCATGTGCAGCTGTATTAGTTATCTATTGCTGTGTCACAAATTACCCACTGAACAACTAACACGTATTATGTCACAGTTTCTGTGGGCCAGGAATGCGGGAATGGTTTTGCCGGTGCTTCTGGTCCAGGATCTTTCTTGAGGTTGCAGTCCACCCGAGACTGCTTCCAAGCTCACTCCCGTGGTTGCTGGCAGCCCTCAGTTCCTGGCCGGCTGCTGCCTGGAGACTGCAGTTCTGTGCACCTGGGCTTTCCCATAGAGCTGCTCTCAACACGGCAGCCCGCTTCCTCCAGACCTAGGGATCCCGAAAGAGAGCCAGAGCACCCAAGGTGGAAGCTGCAGAAGTGGCATCCTGTCCCTTCTGCCACATGCCGTTGGTCACACAGACCACCCCTAGAACAGAGTGGGAGGAGTGTGGATGCCAGGAGGGCACTCTTGGGGACCATCTTGGAGACTGGCTGCCACTGCAGCCCTTTGCATGGTACGTGACACATAATAAGCCCTTTTATTTTTTTAAGATTTTAAAGATTTATTTATTTTTTTTTTTTTTTAAAGATTTATTTATTTATTTAATTTCCCCCCCTCCCCTGGTTGTCTGTTCTTGGTGTCTATTTGCTGCGTCTTGTTTCTTTGTCCGCTTCTGTTGTCGTCAGCGGCACGGGAAGTGTGGGCGGCGCCATTCCTGGGCAGGCTGCTCTTTCTTTTCACGCTGGGCGGCTTTCCTCACGGGCGCACTCCTTGCGCGTGGGGCTCCCCCACGCGGGGAACACCCTTGCGTGGCACGGCACTCCTTGCGCGCATCAGCACTGCATATGGGCCAGCTCCACACGGGTCAAGGAGGCCCGGGGTTTGAACCGCGGACCTCCCATATGGTAGACGGACGCCCTAACCACTGGGCCAAAGTCCGTTTCCCTTAAAGATTTATTTTTATTTATTTCTCTCCCCTTCCCCCCACCCCCCACACCCCCTGTTGCCGCCTCTCGTGTCCATTCGCTGCGTGTTCTTTTGTGTCCGCTTGCATTCTCAGCAGCACTGGGAATCTGTGTCTCTTTTTGTTGCGTCATCTTGCTGCGTTAGCTCTCTGTGTGTGGTGCCACTCCTGGGCAGGCTGTGCTTTTTCGTGCTGGGCAGCTCTCCTTGCGGGGCGCACTCCTTGCGCATGCGGCAACCCTAACATGGAGGGTGCCCTGCATGGTATGGCACTTCTTGTGCACATCAGCACTGTGCATGGGCCAGCTCACCACACGGGCCAGGAGGCCCAGGGTTTGAACCCTGGACCTCCTATATGGTAGGCGGATGGTCTATCAGTTGAGTCACATCTGCTTCCCATAATAAGCCCTTAATAAAGGTTAACTGTTAGTGGTATTAAGATATTATAGAAATATATAGAGAAGATAGGCAAGGTCGTTCACAATCCCACTAGATAGAAAGAGTAGGCATTTCTAAAATGATATTTCTTTTACCTAAGGAAGCCTACTATTAAGATGAACAAGATTTTAAGAAATTTCTATCACGTCCACAAGAGGAAGTTTGTTAATTACTGAAGTCGTGGGAAGTGGATTTGGCTCAACAGGTAAAGCATCCAGCTACCACATGGGAGGTCCAGGGTTCAGACCCTGGGCCTCCTGACCCCTGTGATGAGCTGGCCCATGCGCAGTGCTGATACACGCAAAGAGAGCCCTGCCACACAGGGTGTCCCCCACGTAGGGGAGCCCCACGTTCAAGGAGTGTGCCCCTCAAGGAGAACTGCCCAGCATGAAAAAAGCATAGCCTGCCCAGGAGTGGTGCTGCACACATGGAGAGCTGATGCAGCAAGATGATGCAACAAAAAGAGACACAGATCCCTGGTGCCGCTGACAAGAATGCAAGTGGACACAGAAGAACACAAGGGAATGGACACAGAGGGCAGACAACTGGGGGGGGGAGAGAAGGGGAGAAAAATAAATCTTTTTAAAAAAAATTACTGAAGCAATTTAGGAAAAATTTTTTTTTAAGATTTATTTATTTCTCTCCCCATCCCTGCCCCCTCCGCCCCAGTTGTCTGTTCTCTGTTTCTATTTGTTGCGTGTTCTTCTTTGTCCGCTTCTGTTGTCAGCAGCACAGGAATCTGTGTCTCTTTTTGTTGCGTCATCTTGTTGTGTCAGCTCTCCGTGTGTGTGGTGCCATTCCTGGGCAGGCTGCGCTTTCTTTCACACTGGGCGGCTCTCCTTACGGGCGCACTCCTTGCGCGTGGGGCTCCCCTACGCAGGGGACACCCCTGCGTGGCACGGCACTCCTTGTGCGCATCAGCACTGCACATGGGCCAGCTGCACACGGGTCAAGGAGGCCCGGGGTTTGAACTGGAGACCTCCCATGTAGTAGGCAGACGCCCTAACCACTGGGCCAGGTCGGCGTCCCAGGAAAATTCATTTTTGATATCTTTTTTATCCATCTCTCAGAATCAATATATCACACCCCTTTTTTCCCCTTATGCTTACATTGTGATAATTTTGAATTTGGGGCATCACACATCTGGTCTCTGTCATGTGTAAGATTATATATTCTCTTATAAATCAATTAGAAATAGGTCATGGTGAAAAAATACCCTGGCCAGCCACACTCTGCAAACTGGCTGATGTGACCTCCCTAGGAATTGACATTTCAAAGACAGCTTCTCTGTGCCATCTGTCATTTCTTCCTTGGTCTGCTGCCTTGTGAACTCAGGGATTGCCGAGGTGGGAGAGCTGCAGGGGGGAAGTGAGCCCGCGACCCACAGGGAGAAGGGGGCGCAACGGGGTGGTACTGTCGGAAGGAGGGTGGCCTTTGGCGGTACCGTGGGTGAGAGACAGACAGACAGCTGGAGAGCAGCGTGATTGGCAGTCGTGAGGCTTGCTGAAGATCAGTTACCTAGATTTTAAAAAGGAAAGGTCTTCCAGCCCACCCTCACCAGTCACTTTCTAGCAAAGCTGCCTAAGTCAGGAGACAAGACAGTGACAGTTACAGAATAATCATAGCTACTGAGGGGAGTCGTACTAAGCCAGTTTAGGTGGATTAGTACTTTGTGGTAGCTTCTTTTGTGAGTCAGATTAATTTTCTAATGCCGTTTCCAACTTTAATGTTAGTGCCTTCATCATTATAATACCACCAATTCCTTCAGGCACTAGGAAGCTATTGGAGATTTAAAAAGATTCGTATTACTTTTGTTTAAATGTTGATGACTTCCTGCATGCATTTTCATCATTCCTGATCTTGGTTTTCAATTCCCTCTTGGTACAAATTCTCATCAAGCATTCCAACTGGATGCCTCAGTGTTCAATGAAATACCAGGTTTGTTTCCAAAAGGGCATGAAAGAAAGAAAGTCAAATGTTCATTGTGTTAAATTTCCAGGACCCTTGTCTGATTTTTCTTCCAGTTCCTACCGGGACTATAAATCTGGAAAATTTAGGGGGAGAAAAATGAGTAAGTTTTAACAGGGAAGTTAGCATAGTTTAAAAGACTGTACGTTCTGTGCAGCAGATCTTGAGCACGCCTTCATGGGCTGTCTAGGTCAATGTGTGGACGTCTCACTGGCAACTCTCAGCCCCCAGCCTGGGGGCAGAGCTTTTCTGGGGGGTGCACGCACGCTCCGGCTGTCGAGCAGCAGGCGCAGCCTGTGCCCTGCTTCACCAGCCCCGCTTTAGCCCCGGCCCACCGCCTCCTGCCACGGGGGCCTGGGAAAGCCGGGCTCGCCACCTGGTCCCCTCATTCTCAGCGTCCATGCATCTGCACCCCCACCCCTGCTCCAATTACCCCTCAGCCCCCTTGGCCGATTTCCTGCCCAGCAGCCTTCCCGGGGCCTAGGAGCCAGGGCGGGAAAGGAGAGGCCCGAGGCCTGGGTAGGAGGGAGGGTGAGAGTGAGAGAGAAGGGGGGACTTTCCCGTATAGGATCAAATCAGGTAAGGAGGATAAAGGTAAGAGCAGGAGGGTGAGGAGATATGTAGACAGACCAAGTGGGAGTGGGAAAAAGTAGAGAAAGAGGTGAAGGAGCTAGTGAATGGGGATGCCAGTCCCTGAGATGAGGACAGAGAGGTAAATTTGCATGTGAAAAATCATATGTGAGCACCTACAATCTGATTTATTGGACTTACCACACTCAGCTAAGATGGAGTTGAAGAAGGACAATCACCACACCATGGAGCCTAGAGTGATTACAACTGAAAATGGGAGGATTGCATCCAGCATCCATGTGGAATTTGAGCCTCCTCTTGACATAGAGGTGCAATGGACACAACCAATCCAATGTCCACATAGAAGAGGTGGTATTGGATTGAGAAAAGTGGACATGGTGGACGATGGGTATGGGGAAAGGCAGGAAGAGATGAGAGGTGGAGGTGTCTTTGGGACATGGAGCTGCCCTGGATGGTGCTTCAGAGGCAATCACCGGACATTATAAATCCTCAAACAGGGCCCACTGGATGGAATGGAGGAGAGTATGGGCCATGATGTGGACCATTGACTATGAGGTGCAGAGGTGCCCAAAGATGTAAAAAAAAAAAAAAAAAAAAAAAAAAAAAAATCATATGTGAGAGAATGAGAAGAGAACTGGAGGGAGCACAACAGCAGCTCTGCACATCCTTGACGATATGGTCTGACAAAGCACTTTTTCTGATTTGTGAATATATTTATAACAAAAATAGTTCTTTAAAAAGTTACTCCACATATAGATACTGGAAGATTACCTTATATTGAGATTATTTTTGGTAGAATATCCCAAACGTACAGTTAGTCGATTCAGAAGCACGTGCTAGCGTCGATTGTGGGGTTTTTTAGGTACCGGGATGGGGGATTGAACCAGGACATCATGTGTGGGAAGCTGGGCCCAACGACTCAGCCACATGGACTCCCCTGATGAGCTGGTTTTTTCATTTGTTTGCTTGTGGTCTTTTTTTTGGTTTTTTTTTTTTAGGAGGTACTGGGACCGAACCCAGGACTTTTCCATGTGGGAGGCAGGCATTTAACTGCCTCAGCTACATCTGCCCCTGTTGATTATTTTAAATGTAACCTGTCCCAACCAAGAATTTGGACAGTATTGGTTTTTATGCATGTACATGCTTGCCACTTGTAAGGAAAGTGAGGAAATTTTTGCAAAGATAGAAATTTTTTCATCCCTTTAAAGCAGATAATCTATTATATTATTTAATTGAATAGATGGATAGGTATCCATTTTGCAATGAAGTTTTTTTGTATTTAATAAGCAAAATCTTTATCTTTAAAAATCAACTAAGTTTGGTAATGGATGGTGTTAATGGTAGCACAGTGCTGTGAATACAGTTCATGTCACTGAATTTTATACACAAAAGTGGTTAAAATGGGAAATTTTGTATAGTATGCATGTTACCACATTAAAATAGAAATGAAAAGCTTTAAAAGATAGCCACAAAATTTGATAAGTTTTAATTCAGTTGTTTCATTCTACTTCTAGAAATCTATATTCAGAAAATAATCAGAGAAGCTGGCAAAGATCTAAATACAAAGATGTCTATTATAGTGTTAATGTATACTAGCAAAGAACTGGACAACCTAACTGTCCCATAAAGTAGGGGAATGATTAAATTATGATACATCCATAAGATGGCCTGTTACACAGTCATTAACATATTGCCCATTAGAATACTTCCTGCAATTCATTCTCTGCACAGCAATCAAGTGGCCTTTAAAAAAGAACGTTGGATCACTTCACTCCCTCTTCAAACCTTTCACATTAGCTTCCCATTGCCCTTCTGAGGACCCTGACCTTCAAGGCCCACGGGCCTTATTCCCCAGTCCTTCCGCTCTGTCTACTGGCTGCTTTTCAGATGCTCTAATTCTCTAAGCTCTTTGCTCCTCTGGATCTTCCCACAGGTTGTTCCCACTGCTTGAACAGTTCCTCCCCCCAGCGCTTCATCTGGCTAATTCCTGCTTGTTCTTGAGGTCTTAGCTTCCTTGTCACATCATCAGAAGGACTTTCTGACCCTCTCACAGCTCCTCAGGTTCCCTGCCCAATATTTTCTCACTGTGGTCCATGCTTCTCCTTCATAACACACATCACTTTTAAAAATCATAGTTCATTTGTGATTGTTAAATGCCAAGATCCCCTCATCCCCTTTGGACTTTGTCTTTTGCAGTCTTTTCCGGAGAATTTCCTTAGGTTTTTTTCTCCGGTCTTTTAATTGAGGTTTTCATTTCTTTTGCCATGTTTTCAATTTCCAAGAGTGTGTTTTGTTCCCTGAAAAGAATTTTTTAAATAGTATTCTATTCTTATTCTGTGGTTGCAGTTTTCTCTTGAATATGTTATTAACAGTTTTTTAAAATTTCCTTCTCTCTTTTTTTTGGTTTGGTCTTTATTGTATTAGATGCTTCCTCAGATATGCAGAAATCCAGGGTTGTCTGCTTCTAATTATGAGTAGGAGGTTTAAAATCTGGGTAGACTTATAAAAGGAAAAACTAAGGTACTGTCCCAAGATTGTAGAGGACAAAGAAGACTTAACCAAATTCATTGTGGAATGCTGGGTTGGATCCTGGGACAGAGAAAGGACATTTTAGAAGAAAAATTGGTAAAATTTTATAATGTTATTTTTCTGGTTTTGATAATTAAACCATGGTTATGTATTAATAAGATGTTAACATTAGGGTAAGCTGGTGAATGGTGTATAGAAAGTCTCTGCACTTTTGTTCCCTCTGTGCTTTTTTTTTTTGCAGCTTTTCTCTAAGTCTAAAGCTATTTCAAAGTAAAAAGTTAAGGGAGGGAAGCGGACTTGGCCCAGTGGTTAGGGCATCCGTCTACCACATGGGAGGTCCACAGTTCAAACCCCGGGCCTCCTTGACCCGTGTGGAGTTGGCCCATGCGCAGTGCTGATGCGCGCAAGGAGTGCTGTGCCACGCAGGGGTGTCCCCCGTGTAGGGGAGCCCCACGTGCAAGAAGTGCGCCCCGTAAGGAGAGCTGCCCAGCGTGAAAGGAAAATGCAGCCTGCCCAAGAATGGCGCCGCACACACGGAGAGCTGACGCAGCAAGATGACACAACAAAAAGAAACACAGACTCCTGGTGCCGCTGATAAAAAAAAAAGGACAAACGAAAAAACCAGCCTGGGGAAGCTGATGTGGCTCAGTAGTTGAGCACCGGCTTCCCACATACAAGGTCCAGGTCCCGGGTTGAATCCCAGGCCCCTGGTACTTCAATAAATAAATAAATAGTATTTTTAAAAAAACAGAGTTGAGGCTCTGAGCAAGTGGTCGGGAGGGGCTTGCTATATGTATCAGCTGTAAACTGTGGGCTGCTCTAATTGGCCACTATATTGGGGAATCCTGCTGTCAATATTTTTAGGTCATTTTTCTGGGAATATTCAGATCCCCCAGAGCAGGCTGTACTCATCATCTCCTGCCTGAAAGGTAAAAGCCTGGCTGCTAGCAATCTGACAGCTAAATGGGAGAGGATTAGGAGATAGGCATGGGACCCAAGTATATAATTGTTCCTTTAATTCCCTGTTTTCTTTACAGTACCCCACCCTTCACTGTTCTATTGTTCTACAGTCGGTAGACCTTATGTTTTACTATCTACTGAGAATAATCCTCCATTCTTTTGCCAAAATGGTAGAAGGGCAATCACTGCATTTTGTAGAGTATGGGATCTGGGGATTTAGTTGTCTCAAAAAGATTTTTAACAATATTCCTTGTTTTAGCTCCACTTCACTCTTATTTCAGAGCGTCCTGGTACTCTAGTTGATCCTTGGGGATTCTCATCTTTCTCTGCTCCCTGTGGAAGATTCTGTCTTCTTGGGTCTGCTAAGTCATTTGCCTCTCATCTGTCTGCTTTCCAGCATCTGATTTTTTCCCTCCCTTTTATCTCCTTTCTTGTTCTCAGTGATCTTGTAGTTTAATTCCTTAACAAGAGAGACCATGAAAATAGATGCATCTTCACCCCACCATTTTCATTGACTTCTGAAAAGAATTATGATGTATCATGGCCCAAAATAATGTTCTTATATGTGTCACATTTTGTTTCATTTTATTTCTGTTTTGTAATTGCTTTTGCCCAGGAAACCCTCATCTAATTTTCAATTCTTTTCCCTTTACACAGTGACAGTATCCAAATTGTTGAATGGTTCTCTGATTCTAAACACATCTGATACGATACAATTGAAGGCACCTCAAGTCAAGTTTTTCTGCACATTCTGTTATTTTTCTGTTAAATTAGGCAGGGTAACATTGGTAGTCTTCAAATACTGATTTACCCATGAACCACATTTCATCTATACTCTAATTCTCTCTTCCCTTATTGTTTTTTTCCCTAATACTTCATATCTAGTCATTTCACTAGTCAGAAATCTATCAAGTACTTATTGTGTGCAAAGCTTTGGAGCATCAGTGATGAAAACGGCACAGTCACCACCCTCAAGGAGCCAGCAGTCTAGTAGAGAATCCAGTCACATATTCGATAATGACAATACGTATTAAAGGCTGTCATGCGGGGAAGCACAGCAGCAAGGCATCTCCTCTAGTTTTTGTTGTTTTTTTTTTAAGATTTATTTATCTCTCCCCGCCCCTGACCCGCAACCTAGTTGTCTGTTCTCTTTGTCTCTCTGCTGCGTCTTGTTTCTCTGTCCACTTCTGTTGTTGTCAGTGGCACGGGAATCTGTGTCTTTTTTTTGTTGCGTCATCTTGTGTCAGCTCTCTGCATTCTTAGGCAGGCTGCACTTTCTTTCGCGGTGGGCAGCTCTCTTTACGGGGCGCACTCCTTGCGCGTGGGTTTCCCCTACGCGGGGGACACCCCTGCGTGGCAGGGCACTCCTTGTGCGCATCAGCACTGCACATGGGCCAGCTCCACACGGGTCAAGGAGGCCCAGGGTTTGAACCGTGGACCTCCCATGTGGTAGACGGATGCCCTAACCACTGGGCCAAGTCCGTTTCCCTCCTCTAGTCTTATGAGACCAAGGAAGACTTCCCAGAGAAGGTGATTTTTAAGAGAAGAACTGAAGGAAAAGCAGCTGTGACATGAAAGAGTATTCAAGGTAGAGAAACAATATGTTCAAAGGCCTAAAAGGGAGAGAGCATCCTGTATTTGAAGCACTGCAGGTATATATGAGAGTCCTGGGGCAAGGCCAGGTTGAGAGTGATAAGGCAGAAGAGGATCCAATCATACAAGGTTTGTAAGTACATTAATGTGGTAGATTACAAAAGACTTCAGATTCATCTCCATTGTACTCCAATGGAGTATGCGTGCTCCTTTGCAGTGTGACTTTGCAGTTCCTCCATCAAAGGGTCAATCTGTTTCTCTGTGCTTTAAATCTGGCCTTGGCCATGTAACTTATCTGGCCAATGGAATATGCAGGCAGAGGCTTGAAATATGCTTGCATATTGGAGCTGCTTCTTGTCTGGGAAGTCTGCAACCACCAAATGAATGCGCACAAGCTCATTGAAGTTTGGCCTGTTTTGGCTGATGAGAGACTCATGGCCAAGTCTTCAACTTTACCCCAGCTAACACTGAGCCAGCCTTCAGACATGTGAATGAGTCCATCCTATACTGATGTGGGCTATGGGTGGCAGGCTCTTTGTCTCTTCAGAGATAACCTAAACTATCTGTGACTTGTGGGTGTGGGATAATGAAAGGTTGCAGTCCTGCCCTTGGTGAGCAGGAGACAGTTAAACAATGCAAGGTCTATAAACTTTAAGTATTCAGGGGAAATGCAAAGCAAATATGCTAAAAGCTTATCGAATGCCTGAGGTCCATGCTAAAAGCTTACTAAGATGTGGAAATATATGCTAATTCAAGCCTATTGAGAGCTGAAACAAAAGGACCATTTGGCCTTTCCTCTCTGTATAAAAGGGACTAAAAAATCTTGTTCGGGGCTCAGGATTCAAACAGTAAGTTCCCGAGTCTGGCCGGTCGTCAATAAACCATTTTTCCTTCTCAAAATCATTCCTGAGTCCTGGCCTCACTATACTCAAGTAACTGAACTTCTCTCAAATTCTGGAACAATACCACCTCACCGCAGCTGAGCCCCCAGCTTACTACCATAGTATCAGCTGAACTGGCCCAGACTGGAGGAACCACCCAGCCAACTCACAGAATCATGAGAAATAAAAAAATATTTGTTGTCTAAACCATAAATTTTTGGAGTGATTTGTTACCCAGCAAAAGCTAACTAATGTAATGAAGGTATTTAGACTTTATCATGACTGCGTTTGGGGAGTCAAGTGAGCAGGATTATAAGCAAGGGAATGATGTGTTCAAATTAGCACTGTATAACATTCTCACTGGCTTTGGGGAAGAGAATGGTTTGGAGGAGGATGATTTGGAAGCTGAGAGACCAGTTAGGAAGGTTGGAATCATTTTAATAGAAAGATGATAAAAGTAAATGGTTTCGGGAGAAATTTACAAAGTAGACTCACAAATTGGTGATTGCTTGGATTCGGGGGTGGTGATGATGGAAAGGGATGAGTAGAAGGTGATCCCTAGGTTCTGGCTTGGGGATTGAGTGAAGTGTGGCGCCATTCATTGAGAACACTGGAGAACAAGGTTTGGAAGAGACTATGATCAGTTTAGCTTGGGGCATGTTGAGTGTGATGACAGCCCAGTGCAGATTTCCAGTAAGCAGAGGAGATAAGCAGGTCAGGAAAGTTCTAGAGAGGAATCTGGGCTGGAGATGTAGATTTGGAAGTCTTGAACAGATAATGGCAATATAAACTCCCTAGGGGAAGGTGGATGTCTTAAGAAGAGGAGCCAGGACAGAAGTCTAAGAAAAACCAATATTGAAGGGGGTGTTCAGGACAAGGAAGCCTACAACAAAGAATGAGGAGTATCTGGAGAAATTGGAGAACTTCATAGTTAATTACTTTTTATCAATAGCTTAGATAAAGTGCTGTCACATGTTGAGGTTAAGTTCTAGTTGCAATATGGTTGACTTCTCTTCTCAGTCTCAGCCCTCATTTCCAAAGGCCTTCTAGACACCCTCACGTAGGATCTTTCTGCTCCTTCACATTCAGTAAATCCAAAGCCAAACTCCAATTCTTTCCCCAGCCAGAACCAACTCCTCTTCCTATGTTCCTTCTTCTATTAATTTTCCTCAGAATCATCTTTGATTCCTTTCCCCTAATCCATATATATTCAAATCTGTATATATTCAATCATTTGTCAAGTTATGTAAATTATACTCCTGCAGTCTCTTGTGTCCAACCTAAAAACCCTTCTTAGTTTTTTTAGTTTTTTTTTTGTGTGTGTGTGTTTTATATACCCTAAGTTACCACAGAGGTTTGATTCTTCATTGCTTCTCATCTGTTCTCTTGTAACAGCCTTCTAACTGTACCCTATCCTGATTCTCCACCCCAAACCATTCTACTTTTAATTTCCCTAAGGGTTCATTTCTGATATTGGCATTCCCCTACTTAAAAACTTTAATAGTTTGCTGAATTAAATCTAAACCCTTCACCCTAAGCACTTGAAACCCCTTAGAGTATAACCTAAGCTTATTCTTCCAAATAAGCAAACTCAATACTTTAACAAAAACCAGACCACTCGTACTTTAATGTACCCAAGGCTTTCATAACTCTATGCCTTTGTTCATACTCACCCTCAGCCTAGTTTGCTGTTCCCTTGTCTCTCATTTTTATCAAAATCTTATCTCTGTATCGAGGACTCTCGGCTCCTGTCTTCCCTAGAGAGCCTTTCTTAGTCTCTTCCCTACTAGTTGCCATCTTGTCTGTTTGCCTACCTGCCACCCTCTGCCTCTTCCTTCCACCCAGTGTTGGAACCCCACCAGTTGAACTGGGTTCATTTGCAAGAAACTAAAGTCCCTCTAGGCTCTTTCAAGAAGAAGTGCCTTTAATGTAGGAATTGGACATGTCCTAATTTTTGGGAGCTGAGAGGCAGCCTGTGGGCTGGACCTGCAGGAACAACTTCTAGAGTTGCTCTTCTGGCCCACCAGGGAGCAGGTAGAACTGGCCTACCAGGGAAGCTAAGCCTTCACCACCTCCACCTGCTTCTTTTTTGTTGTTGTTAATTTTTAATTTTTGTCTTTTTTTTTTTTTTTTATCCACGTGCTTCTTAATACTTGTGAAGCTAAAATGGGATGCTAGAATACAGTTGCAGAAAAACCTACGCTTTCTACAACTGTGGTCACTGGGGGGTGGGGGGGCAAGAAAAACAGGAATGAAACCTTCTCCACATAACCCCCTTTCAACTCTCCCATGAATACATCTAATTGGTAGAACCTAATTCAGATATAGAACCTGTATGTTGGGGAGTCTGGGAAATGTAGTTTTTTGCTATCCAGCTCGTGTGGTATAGAAGGCAGCCTAGGAGAAGGTTGGGATGGATACTGAGTGCCAGGCCATCATTTCTTCCATAATCACTTGCTGTGTGCCAGCAGCTGTTACATTTGTAATAAATTTTTATATATTCCCATTTTTCTTTTAAATTTTATTTTTAAAGAAGTTTCAGACTATAGAAAAGTTACATAGAAAATATAGGGGACTCCCATATATACCATCCCTTCCCCCTCTCACATATCCCCCTATTAATATCTTATATTAGTGTGGTACATTTGTTACAATTAATGAACAAATATTGAAGCATTACTACTAACCATGGACTATAGTTTACATTATGGTTTCTACTTTATATCATACAATTTTATAGTTTTTAATAAAATGTATAATGACCTGTATCCATAATTGCAATATTATGCAGAACAATTCCAATGCCCCCAAAATGCTCCATGTCTACCTATTCTTTTCTCCCCCTCCCCTCAGAACCTCTCGTAACCACTATCTTTATATCAGCATTACAAGTTCTTCCATTACTATAATAATAATAAGTCTACTTTGGTCCATGGTTGCATTCCCCCTGTATGTTTGTTCATTACTCAATCTTGATGACTTAGGGATTATGATGCCCACTCTGCTTCAGATTGAGAGGGGGCTTAAATCTTATGGGGCAGATAGAAGTAACTGTCTTGCTTGCAGTAGATGCTCTCTGTTTTGGGGTATGAACGTTTTCCATCATCATCATTTTGTTAGTTGTCCTGAGTGAGTCCAATGAACTGGAGAGTAGGTGTTGGCTGCAACTCTGCTGAGATTCAGGACTCAACCGGCATATGAACAGACTGAAGATTTAAGTCTCTGGGACACATATTTAATGGGTATAGTACTAATTATAGGTTCAAATAAAAGGGGGTAGAAGATATTTGTAATAATTTTAACACTAACCCAATCAAACTATTGAATTATCAAGTCCTTTAAGACAGGAGACATGTATGAGCAATTCTTATATATCCTACACAGTAAATGTATAAGGTTTTATAAGGCTAAATGAGTGAAATCATTCCAGGAGTAACACTACTACTTAGAAGGTAATGCGTTTTAAAGGCCAGACAAGGTAGTAATTAGATGAGAGTCTGTAAAACTCTAGGGGAAAAATTGAGTTTGTTCATGTGAAAAAAAAAAAAAAAATGGAGCAGATGTGACTCAAGCGGTTGAGCACCTCCTTCCCACACGGGAGGTCCTGGGTTCAGTCCCTGGTGCCTCCTAAAAACGAATAAACAAAACAACAACTGAGAGGAGCCAATGTGGCTCAGTGGTTAAGTGCTGGCTTCCCATATACCAGGTCCTGGGTTCAATCCCTGGCCCCGGTACAGTAAAAAATAAAATAAAATAAAGATAGAAGCACAAATTGAGATTCACAAATTTCACTGAGATTCTAATTCTTTCCCAACATTGAAGAGAAGTGAGCTTGGTGAATTGTCTCCCCACCCCACCCCCTTCTTAAAGATGGCTGAGATACCTAATATCATTGAATGAGGGCAAGTATGGAAGTATCCTGTGGGGGAGGTGTAATTGCCATTGACTTGATATTGGGATGTGAAGACTCAGAATAATAGATGGAATTGAGTCCCATAAATTTGCTTATTAAGAAGGGAGTCAGATGACCTACTGTAATGATTAAGATAAGAAAGCAAAGACATTTTAAAAAAAGTTATTAGAAAACATTTGTACCTGGGGAATAAGAAGAACTTTCATGCCACAAATGGCAAAGGTGATCAATTTGACTTCCATGGCTACTGACAAATTTATGAGAATATGAAGACTTTAATAAGATTTGCTATCAAGGTATGAAGGGAACTTGTTATATTGAGACACAGCAAATAAACTAGATTATATTAGAAATCTTTTCTTTCCAAAAATAAGAGGCTTAATTAACACATACTTCTGTGAACGTTTGGTAGGAACCCAGGACATGGTAGTGACTCCAGCTCTGGATTTAACTTACCATGTGACCTCATAATTGGTGTGACTCTTTTGCTGATGACTCCCCAAATCTAACTCCCTCCTGGGCTTGAGATGAGTCTAGTCTACTGGTCCTCAAACTTTAATGTACATTAGAATCACCTGGAGGTGGATCATTTGCTGAGTTCCACCCCAACTCCAAAAATTGGCATTTCTTATCAGTTTCCAGAGATGCTAATGCTGCTGGTCTGAGGAATCACACTTTGAACCACAGCAATGTTATCGTGTCCAAACGGAGCCCATCATCTTTGAAAAGTGTCTCTCTCTTCTTTTCCCTGTTTGAATTAATGTCATCCACATTCACCCATGGTCCTATGCAGAAACCTCTCTTATCCCCACCCACAGCCACTCTAGATTCCGCCTTCTGGTTGACTTCCCAATCTTTGCTTCTTCTTCCTTCACTCTGCCACCGCCTTAGGTTGGGCGCATGTTATGTTTCTTCTTCCTTATTTTTTTAAAATCAATTTTATTGATACATATTAATAAAGCATACTCCCCTTCCTTTTTTTTTTTTTAAAGATTTATTTATTTCTCTCCTCTTCCCCCCCATTGTCTGCTCTCTGTGTCCATTCGCTTTGTATTCTTCTGCATCCGCTTGCATTATCCAGCAGAACCGAGAAACCGCGTCTTTTTTTTAGTCATCTTGCTGTGTCAGCTCTCTGTGTATGTGGTACCACTCTTGGGCAGGCTGCGTTTTTTCATGTGGGGCAGCTCTCCTTGCAGTGCACACACCTTGCACACAGGGTTGCCCCTGCATGGCACAGCACTACCTTGTGTGCAGCAGCACTGCACATGGGCCAGCTTACCACATGGGTCAGGAGGCCCTGGGGATTGAAGCCTGAACCCTCCATATGGTAGGTGGATGCTCTATCAGTTGAGCCACATCTGCTTCCCACCCCTTCCTTCTTAGGATAGCCTTTTAGTTTACTTCCTGCCTCCATTTGACCCCTAACCTCAGTCATACCCCAGCCAGTTCATTCTCCAGGTATTTCTAAAATTTAAATATGATCATGACTTTTCCTTGCTCAATATGCTTTGTCTTTCTACAGTTTTCAAGATAGAATTCAAACTCTATTTTCGAACATGAAGTCCTTGGTATTTTGACCCACTTACCTCTCTAATCTTGTAATAGACACTCTTTTCTTAACCCATAACACCTACAGATTTTTAGAAAGATTACTCTTTCTGTGTGAAATGCATATACCACCAGGAGTTTTCATCTAGCAATGCATTCTTTTAAATTCACTTTTTAAAATTTATTCTTTTAAATTCAGCTCAATTATGGTTTGATTTATATGCATCACCTCTTTGTTCCAATAGCATCCTCACCATAGTTCTAGGATGATATGTAACCATCAGTCAATCCATTTTTTTCCCCTCACTTCCAAACTGTAAAGAACTTGAAAAGAAGGATTCCAAGTTAGTAGGTGTGGGGTGGGGCCTGGGAATCTTCAAGGTCAGCAAGCTACTAGGGGGATTCTAAAGGCTCAGAGCTTTTAAGTTGTTTAAGGTCTACTTCAACTCTGAAATAGAAAAAGCTTTTCCTCCTTACAGACCTTCCTCTCTGATCTCAGAGAGGGCAAAAAAGCTTTTGGGTAGTTGATTAAATCACACACACCCAAAAAGAAACAAGCAAAAAAACAAAATAGGTAATCTTTCATGCCCACAATGAGATGGCTTATTATACTGAAATGTGGGATAAAGTAGGTACATAGAAATAAGATAAATATTCTTATTTTATTTGAGTGTTCGCCTCATCTGTTCAACTTTTTATTCATTAATCCTAAAACTATTTTATTGAGGGTTTACTATGTGGCAAATACTGTTCTAGTAATTTGGAATACATCCATGAACAAAACAGACAAAAATCTCTACCCTCATGGGGTTTGCATACAAAAGCAATAAATATAAGTAAATTATAGAGTTGTTTTTTTTAATCCCTCCCCGCCTTGAGGCTTTTGGCTTGCTGTCTGCTTTCTGTGTCCATTCGCTATGCGTTCTTCTGTGTCTGTATTTATTTTTATTTATTTATTTATTCCCCCCCAAGTGGCTTGCTTGCTGTTTGCTCTGTGTCCATTCACTGCTCATTCTTATGCATTTCTGCTTTTCTCCCTTTTTGTTGCATCACCTTGCTGAGTCAGCTCTCTGCAGCACTTGCGGGCTGGCAGCACTCTGTGGTGTCCAGGCTGGCAGCTCTCCACAGCACACGAACCCAGGGCCTCCTATATGGTGAACGGGAGCCCAACAGATTGAGCCACAGCCACTTCCTTAGAGTATTTTATTTTATTTATTTCTCCCCCATCCCCAGTTCCCCCCGTCCCCCCGTTTCCTGCTCTCTGTGTCCATTTGCTGTGTGTTCTTCAGTGTCTGCTTGTATTTTCATTAGGCAGCTCCAAGGAACCCATCCTGGCACCTTCTGGAGTGGGAGAAGGCTCTATTGCACCACCTCCACTCCCTGTTCAGCTACATCATCTTCTTCTTCTTCTTCTTTTTTTTTTTGGTTGCAGGCAGGAGTTTATTGGGAAGCTCTCCCAACAGAGGGGGTCTTAAGATTAGACTTCAGCCTGCTTATGGAAGGTGCAGATGAGAATTTATACAGTACATCAGTAGTCAGGAAAATGTTAGCTACATCTTATTTTCTCTCCTCTGTGTCTCTTGTTGTGTTGGTTCTCTGGGTCAGCCGGCACTCCTGCATGGGGCGGCTTTCCTGCACGGGGTGGCATTCCTTCGTGGGCCGGCACTCCACGTGGGCCAGCTCTCCCTCACCAGGAGGCCCTGGGCATTGAACCCTGGACCTCCTCTATGGTAGTTGGGAGCCCAGGTGGTTGAGCCACATCTGTTTCCCAGTTATAGAGTATTTTAGAAGGTGATAAGTGCTATGGAGAAAACGGAGCATGGATTGCTTGGGGTGGGGGTGGGGAATTTCCTTTTCAATATTTAATAATAAATTACTAGGAATAGTAATTTGTTTAATTTGAGCTATTTTAATAAACCATACTTTAAAAGGAAGAATTTTACCTGGAGCCTATCAAAAGAGAGCTTGGGATTTGCAAAATTCAAGTCTGTTTTCCTTTTATAAAATTGACAATAACTGACTTTCCTCTGATGTCAGTAGGAGAGAAGTAATTTAGTGGTTCAGGGATTTGCTTCCAACGAGTCAGAAGTAAATTATGTTGATATAATTTTTTTATTACTGTAAGGAAAAGGGAATATATAAGCCCCAAACCAGTAAAAAGAAGTTTGTGTTTTGTCTTTGTCTACAAAGCCAGTTCAATTTTATTATTTAACCTTTACCTTAAAACCTCTTTCCTTTTTGCCTCACCTCCCTCTTTTTAATTTCTTGTTTATTTGGATTTTTACATTTAGGGGAAAGATATTGATCCTTTTAGAATTTGTAGGAAACTTCATCTTACAGAATGAGGAAGTGCAGAAATTTAGCTTTACCTCTCTGGGATACTTAGGAGTAAGAGAAGCAGGCTGTTTCTGTGGGGGAAATCACTTTTTCATCTTTACTTTCAAATAACTTAATCCAAAGATCTAACGTTTCACTGTAAACAGTCTTAAAAGTCAAAATTAATGTCGCCTGCAGAGTAAGCAAAAAGAGTGATGAGTATTGTTTTGCACAGCAGTTGAAATTGTTTTTCAAAGTCCTGCCACATAGAAAGACTTTTCTTGCACTTCTTAAAAACTAGAACTGTGTGTTCATTCTGAAGACTGTCAGTTCCTGTGGGGTGTTTACACAGAGGTACTTTTAAATGAAGAGTCATTTTTAGAGCAATTAGAGATGAGGATAGACAGAGAATAGCCGGCTCAAGGGCCCGGCAGGTCGGGGTTAAGGTTTATTGACAGGACAGGGTCAGACGTCTGCTCTGCCACCACTGCCCCCGGATCCCGCTACCTGCCCTCCGGATACGCGGAGGACCTCGCCGGCCTCGGGAGCTGTCAGTCCTCCCAGCCCGAGGCCAGCCCTGGTGCGGGGGGAGGAGGGGGGAGGGTCTGCCAACACATTACAGCTCGGTATTGAAATACAAGTTTAAAAATATGTGTGTATGTTTTCCTGGCCCATATGTTGTATCACATTAGGAAGAAGAAACGTTAAAACACACAAAGAATTGTCTGTTCTTTACACTGCAGTTATTGCATCCTGAAGAAAGAAATTGCCTGGTTAAAACCGTCTTTTAATTTCATTTCGTAGCTTTGAATTACAAGTTTTTGGCAAGCTTCCTTGACCACCACCCTTACCTGGTGGCGCCTATATCTCATCAGCTTTAGACATGCAGACTGCCTGGACCCGGGCCCAGATGAACTGTTGTGACTAATAAACAGGATCCCACCCTGCCCCCCGTGCATACTCCTGTTTTTCCCTTTGAGGGGATCTAAGGCTTTGAGTCTCTGGATCCCCAAGGGAGTTAAAGAAGAATGTGTTCCGGCTTTAGTGTTTGCTCTGTGGCTTTCTTGGGCTGCACCCCGAATGCCCAGAGGCTGCTGAAATCACAGCCGTGCCGCTTCTCCAGGATTGGTAATGAATGAAGGCAAAATTTTTTGTTTTTAATAAAAATAAGCGGACACATCTAACAGTGCCCATAGTCAAGGAAGAATTTATTTGACATCTTAGGACTGCTGCTTACCAAAAGAATGACAGTGGTTACTAAACACATAAGAAAAAAAATGCTGTTTATTGGGAGTTTTCAGATATTATCCTTGGTAACGTTACTGCCTTTTCTTGCATGAATAGAAAATAGAATGAACAGAATCATTAACTTCTGAAATGTGGGTTGTATTAGATTTGGAATAATAATATACATTCAAATATTAAGCTAATGGTTTATTTTTAGCTGTGTACTATACCAGGGCCTTTTCCTTTTATTAGAAAATATTTCAAACATTTGTTTTTATGATTGCAGGGAGAGATTAGCATTCAATGTAATTAAACCTAATTGCATTTCCTATGTGATTTATTTTTAGTCTCTTTTTATATGTATCTGTGATTCCTTTTCTGTATACTAACTATTCCTCTAAGTTTGCCTTCATAAAAGTTTAGGGGGGAATTGTCTATTTGCTCAGAAGCAACCAGAAGCCACAAATTTGATTTCAGTTCAATTCAGAAGTTTTGAAATGAAATTTTGGAATACAATCAAATGGGGAAATCCTTTAACTGGCTGTAGGAACTGAAGTTTTTGTTCTCATGTCACGTTAATGTGATCTAAGAAAACTAATCTCTCTCTTGCCTAAATTATCCTACTTGAGAAGTCTTAAAATAATTTCAGTACCCGACTTTACCAGAGGATGTGGAAATATCAGATCATGTATTTCCTTGGGTGCTGGCTAAGGGTGGGGATTTGCTAGGAAGATTGGAGGGAGAATTTCCTGGGGTGTTGGCCATAGTCCATCTTGAATTTGGTTACAGGTGTCTGCATTCATCAGCACTCATCTAATAAGACACTTAAGATTTGCACATATCATGATATGTAAATTTTACCTCAAAATTTAATTTAAAATTGAAGTTTCTTTAATGATATGCATGTTGAAGTATGAGGGAGGGTGTTGACTGATCTTTGAAACTTATTTTGACAGGCATTAAAAAATAGATGGATTGATTAATGGATAGTGGAATGTTTAGAAATGTGATAAAGAATAAGTATAGTAAAATGCTAATTGTATAATCCAGGTAATGGGCGTGTGGGTGTTCACCATAAAATTCATTCAACTTTTCTCTATGTTTGAAGTTTTTCATTAAAAAATGTTGGAGAAAAAGGAAGGTACTAGTTTTTTGCTTATTTAAGAATCTGTGTACCTTCATTTTTAATTCTCTTTCTATATACACATACACTTAATTCAACATCAAATACGTGGATTAAATTTTTTAAAAAAGGAGGGGATGTGAATGTAGCCATTTAGATGAAATGAAATATGTGCCTACCTCACAATTTCTCTAGTTACCTACTGAAAGAATTACCAAGCATGGAAACCAAGGGTATCTTTATAAATAAGAAGAGCTCTGAGAAGCCCAAACCACACCTTCCAACCCAAGACCTCTCTGGGGAGATAAAAATTGACCTCCAGAACCCTAACCCTGGAAAAGGATATGGCCTCCTGCCACATAATCTTCCTGTGGCAAGCAGGTGACTCCCCTGCTACGTACATTATACTAAGGCCCTATCAAATGAAAATGGACTTTCAGTTTTCAGCCAAATCCCAGTGATTTTGCCATGAGCACCCCTACTTTTATCAGAAGGCCAAGCTATCTCTTTCAACCTGACAGAGCCGCCTTTTTAAAAGATATCTTATTTAGGACCTCTACAATACTTCCAGTTTGTGTATGTGTGTGTGTGCATGTGTGTTTTAATTTTAAAGGGTCAGAGGGTAAATTGGTTCTGATGAAATTTGAACCCAACCTTTAAAAGCTAATGATAATATATTCTGAAAAGAGGCCATGTTTCTCAGTTGGTACTTAAACAGTAAACTTGAAAGTAAAGATCTGAGAGGCTCAGAAACCTAAATTTCTTCAGGGTCTCAAGGTAAACTCTGCCTAGTTTATATGAGAAATAAAGCCTGACTCAAAATGCCTAGTCAGTGGTTATCAAACTTTAGTGATGTAAGATTCATTTGAGGAGTTTATTAAAACAGATTCCAAGGCCTTACTCCTGGATTTTCTGAATTAGTAGGTCTGGGACAGAGCCCAGAAATCTGCACCCAGTGTCATACTAGCGCAATTATGGGATCACATGAGAACTGTCTAAATGTATTTTGATGGGTATCATATTAATGACTGGAATCTCACATACTTTTAAGTTTTTTGTTATGAAAAATTGTAAACATGCCCTAAAGTAGAGAGAATTGGAAAATGAACCTCCTTGGACCATCACCCAGCTTCAAAAATCTTTTTTTTCCTTCAACAATCTTGATTAACCTCTACCATCCACTCCCCTCACCCTTCTTCCATGGATGATTTGGAATCAAATCTTAGATTTATCAATACAGCCACAAATATTTTAGTAGCCATATCTAAAATATAAATACTCCTTTAAAAATATACCATTATCAAACCATTAAACATTTGAATATGAGTCCTTAATATCAAATATGTCAGTGACTAGATTTCCTTGATGGTCTCAGGTTTTTTTTACAGTTGATTTGTTGGGATCAGGAACCAGACAAGGTCCACACATTTTATTTGATTCATGTGTCTTTAGTTTTTTAATCTATAGGTTCCTCCTCCCTCTTTATTTTTCTTTGTGATTATTTTTTGAAGAAACCAGGTCATTTATTTTGTAGAGTTTCCCAGTCTATATATTGTTAATTCAATTCCCATAATGCCGTTTATCATACTTGTTTCTCCTGTGTTTCCTGTTAGCTGGTAGTTCCATCTTAAAATGTGATCAGATTCAAGTTCAATTTCTTAGCAAGAATACATTATCGGTAGCATCAGGAGGCACGTTTTTATTATATTAGCAGCCATTGGTGATCATTGCTAAAATGTATTATTTCATTAGGGAGAACCCTGAATTTTAACTTAGTAAATAGCTCATAAAAGAACCTCCTCCTTCTCATCATAGGTTTTTCCTTTCTAAGTTAGTCTTTTAAAGCTTTCACAGTGAAAATGTTGGCTACAGAGAGCAGAAAGGCTTTCTTGCTTTCACATCTTAGTTTCATTTTGTCAATATAGTAAACTTTTAAAATTTGCCTTAGTGTCCCCCCAAATTACTTCAATTTCTGAGACATGTTAAGATGAATGGATGACCATATAATTGAACAGTAAGCCTGGGGCCCTACAAGAAATGATAGCTGCAGGCAAGTTCATCTGGTGTAAGGATGAGTGTGAGCCACCAGTTCTGTACTATCTTCTCATTCGGAGGGAAAGGTGATGTGTTTTCAATATCTATATTTATTAATTTCATCCCAAAAGCAAGCACAGAGTTTGTGGGTCAGGGCACAGAATTATGACTTGCAGCAGTGTCTGCATCAATTCTCCACACCCCAGTCTTCCCTTTCCAGGTAATGCAAAGGGGACTAGTTGAACGAGGCTGGACTCCAGGAGCTGGGAATGAATGGGTTCTTCATTCAGCAAACATGTATTGCTTGCCAACCATATGCCAGTCACTAAGCCAGGACCAGGGCTGATGATAAATAAGTGCTACATAAAAATTGGAAAACTCCAGCTTAACACATAAAACCACACACATGTCTAGAATTAAGCCTCAGGTGTAATCTTGAAAACTTTTGGGTAAATCAAATTTTTATATATTTGATTTTCTCTTCTGACTTCCATTGTAATTTCAAAAATGCTTTCTCTTCATTTTAAATTTAGCTTCAATTGTCATTAAAAATGTTTAAATTATTAGTACTATTTTTAAAGATACTTAGATTACATAAATGTTGCATAAAAAATGTAGGGGATTCTCATATGCCCCATCAATTGTCATTTGAACTGACTCCTTAGTCATGAATTTTTCAAATTCCCAGTTTTTAGGTAACAAATGAATCAATTATAAGTTACCCCTCCTATGGTGTCTGCCAATGTGGATAGTTCTTTTGACATGAGAATGAAGGCCAAATTGTAGAAGTCAGACTCTGAAAGGAAGAAAGTCTAGGTGCAAAGTAATAATGATTTTATCAGGCAGTAGAGACCTAAAGAGGAGGACCCCAGGTCATGGTCTGGCCAGTAATTGACTGTGCCAGGCAGAGTGGTAGGCACTGGAGTTTAAGACCTCATGGAGTTGCCTTTCTGATAGGGGAGATGATAAGACACATTTAGACATGTAAACATGACCACTATGAAACGGGAAAAATGCTTGGAAGGAAATAAGCAAAGTTAAGAGGAAGCAAGTTACTGAGGAGACCACTTTAGATAGATGGTCCCAGAAGGGCTCTCTAATGAAGTGACATTTGAGCTGAGGCCTGAAGGATGTGAATGAGCCAGGGGTGAGAAGATATGGTGAAAGAGCAAATGCAGAGACAAGAAAGGACTTACTGTGTCCAAGCAACAGAAAGGGAGTGCTGGTGCCTGGCAGGCAGTGAGTGACGGGGAGAGCAGAGTGCAGTGAGGCTGCAGAGGGAGGCAGGTGCTGGACCATGCAGGGCCTTGAGGCCTATAATGAGAAGCCAGAATTATATTCTAAATGCACTCTTCCAAACATCAAAGAGTTTTAAGCAAGAAAACTTAGTAATTATCCTTGTCTAGACTTTTTTCTATGCACATGCAAACCCTTCTATGTGTTTTGCTGTTGTTGTTGTAGTTTGTTTGTTTTCAGGAGGTACTGGGGATTGAATGTGAGACCTCATATATGCAAAGCAGGTGCGCGATCACTAAGCTATACCTGTTCCCCACGTATGTGTGTATTATTTTTTAGAAAGTACCAGGGATTGAACCCAGGATCTTGTACATGGGAGGCAGGAGCTCAACCACTGAGCTACATCTGCTCCCATGTGTTTTTTAATGGTACCATGCTATACATGATCTGCAACTTGATTTTTCATTTATCAGTATACCATGGGCATCACTGAAAGGAAGATTTATAAAGAAAAGTAGAGTTTCTTTTATCTCTAAGAAAAAACTTATTTAAAAAGTTTGTTTTGCTGTGAACTATATGACAAATAAATTTAGATAAGCAAAAGTTTGAAACTATGGTAGAAAATCAGTTTCTTGGAGTAACAATGGAAATTTTCTCCCTGAAAGGAGAAGGTTTATTTTTAGTGTCCATTATAGATATGAATTCACTTTAATAATTTAAGAATATCAAAAACGTATTCTAATTTGGTTCTTGATTTTCTCATAAATTTTTTCATGATTAGTAAGTTAATTTAAACTTATAGGCCATTTTTAGTCTTCTAGATAAACATCACAGCCTGAACAAAGGAGGAAAATAGAAGAATAGAAATTCAACAGAAAGTATATGGTCAAACCTCAACAAATCAGGATATGTTCAATCAAACTGTGATACAGATTCCTCTGTTATCTTCCACAGAAAATGTGTCACCTTTAAATGTACATTTTACTGGGTTTCTGGTTGACCAAGATGTTTGGTGTAAGATGCACCAGGGTGCTATTCTTCCACAGACACTCTAAACGACTTGCAAAAACTGGCAGACCATCTTCCTCAAAATTCTGGAAAACACTTAAAGTGTTGCACTTAGTAGTGAGGGCTGAATCAAGAAACACAGCTTTAAAAATTATCGGAGAAGCTCATGGTACCCTTTTTGGCCCTTCTGCAGTGCAGTGTGGAGCCAGCTATCACTCCCATTTTAGATCCCTTGCCCTGTTTTGGAGGGAACAGAATAGCCCCTTTGTGCCTACTGGGCTGATCTATCAGTTGGCAGTCTAAAAGACAGAAACAGGAAACACAGGTCAGGTCAGAAAAGACAGAGAGGAAATTGCACTTCACATTTGCATCAGGCTGATCTTCTTGTAGGATGGTTAAACTCTGAAGGAGAGCACCAGCCAAGGCAGAGGCAATTTGCAAGAGTGTGAAAACTGTTTATTGCATTGGTTTGTTTGTTTCTGTTAGCTCCTGGCACTCAAGGAAATCTCTGTCACATTACTGGCTAGATAAAAACTTAAGGAATGACAGCTCAGGGACTGAGTCCCAAAGTTAACACATTAAAATATTAAATTGTACAGTATGCAACAGAAGATTACAAGACAATCATAGAAACAGGAAATGATGGTCCATCAAAGGAACAAGATAAAAATTTAGAAACCATCAATGAAGAAGCCTAGGGTTTGGACATACCAGACAAAGAATTTTACAAAATGATCCTCATTATGCTAAAGGAGAGAAAGGAAAACACAGAGAAAGAACTAAAGGATTTCAGGAAAACAAATGAATAATACAAGAATCTCAGTAAAGAGATAGAAAGTTTAAAAAGGAACCAAACAGAAATACTAGAGTTGAATACCACAATAACTGAAATGAAAAATTCCCTAGAGGGTTTCAACAGCAGATTGGAGCTGGCGAGCTTAAATTCAAAGACAAGACAATTGAAATGATTCAGACTGAGGAGCAGAAAGAAGGAGGAATTTTAAAAGCAAAAATAGCCTAAGAGTCCTCTTAGATACTGTCAAGAATATAGATAAAATGCACTATTGAACACCAGAAGTAGAAGAAAGAGAAAGGGGCATAAGAAATAGTCAAATAATGGCAGAAAACTTCCCAAATTTAATGAAAGACAGAATATGCACATTCAAGAACACACTGAACCCCAAACAGGATAAACTCAATGAGAACCATGTCTAGGCACATGGTAGAAAACTGTCAAATGCCAAGGACGAGAGAGTTCGAAAGCTGCAAGAGAAGAGCAACTTGGCATATATTAAAGTTGGTGCAAAAGTAATTGCAGTTTTACATTGTAGAAATTTGCCGTTTGATATTGGCATACATTCTTAAATAAATGTGGTTATATTATACATCTTTATAATGTGCATTTCTCACTTTGTTTTTTTGCTTATGACTTATTACTTGATATTTATTTTAGACTGTGGAAATGATGTTAGACAAAAAGCAAATTAGTGAGTGATTTTCTTATTTGAGTTCAAAATGGGTTGTAAAGCAGCGAGACAACTCGTTTGACCCAGGAACTGCTAATGAACGTGCAGTGATAGTTCAAGAAATTTTGCAAAGGAGATGAGCCTTGTAGATGAGGAGCATGGTGGCTAGCCATCAGAAGTTGACAGTGACTAAGAGCAATCATTGAAACTGAACCTCTTAAAACTACACAAGAAGTTGCCAAAGAACTCAACATTGACCATTCTGTGGTCATTCGGCATTTGAATCCAATTGGAAAGGTGAAAAAGCTCCATAAGATGACACTTTTGAAGTGTCATCTTCTCTTATACTATGCAACAACAATGAGCCATTTCTTGATTGGATTGTGACATGCAATGAAAAGTGGATTTTATATGACGACCGGTGATGACCTGATCAGTGGTTGGACAAAGAAGAAGCTCCAATGCACTTCCCAAAGCCAAACTTGCACCAAAAAAAGTTCATAGTCACTGTTTGGTAGTCTACTGCCTGTCTGATCCACCGCAACTTTCTGAATCCCAGCGAAGCCATGACATCTGAGAAGGATGCGCAGCAGATTGGTGAGATGCACCAAAAACTGCCATGCCTACAGCCAGCATTGGTCAATAGAAAGGGCCCAATTCTTCTCCACAACAATGCCCAACCACACTTTGCACAATCAATGCTTCAAAAGTTGAACAAATTGGGCTACAAAGTTTTGCCTCATCCTCCATATTCACCTGACCTCTTGCCAATTGACTACCACTTCTTCAAGCATCTCAACAACTTTTTGCAGGAAAAGTGCTTCCACAACCAGCAGGATGCAGAAAATGCTTTCCAAGAGTTTGTTGAATCCCAAAGCATGGTTTTTACACTACAGGAATGCACAAACTTATTTCTCATTGGCAAAAATGTGTTGATTTTAATCATTCCTATTTTGATTAATAAAAATATGTTTGAGCCTACTTATGATTTAAAATTCACAGTCTGAAACTACAATTCCTTTTGCACCAACCTGATACAAGGGAGAACCAATAAGGTTAAATGCTACTTTCTTATCAGAAGCCAGGAGGCAAGAAGGCAGTGGGACAAATATTTACAGTGCTGAAAAAAACAATTGCCAACCAGGGTCTTTATATCCAGTAAGACTGTCTTTCAAAAATAAGGCAGAGATCAAGACATTCCCTGATAAGCAAAAGCTGAGGGAGTTCATCACCACTGAATTATGCTATAAGCAATGCCAAAAGGAGTTCTTTAGACTTAAAGGACCCTGGACAGTAGATCAAAGTGGTGTAAAGAAATAGGTTGAGCCTGGAGGTTGGGGGCCTGACCAGGCTGCCTTGGCTAACACTGCCCTCTTCTCTCTCCTAGCCTCCCTAGCCTTCCTGCTTTGGGACCAGGCCATGGTGCCACCACAACTGCAGGATGTGACCGATCACCACATTCGGATGTATAAAGTGTTGCAGGAGTTGGGCCTGAAGTATGTTGCTGTGATGCTGCCACACATAGGGGACCAGTAACTGGCTGGGGCCTACACTGTGACCCTGGATGGACGAGGGCCCTCAAGGGTCTTCTCCAAACATTACCCAAGCCACTTCATGCTACACTGCCTCACCACCAATGAGTACAAGGGGCACAGCGCCTACCCTTCCCTCCAGTACAACAGTGTCCTGGGAAAAGGGAAACAAATGGAAAGCAGCCCCAGACTCAGAGAGCAATAAATTTTGAGCCAAGTGCTTCAAATAAAAAATAAATAAAATTTAAAAATAAAAATAAAAGGCCTCCAGTAAAAGTAAGCATATTGGTAATTATAAATGCGAGTACTGGGAAGCAGATTTGGCTCAACGGATAAGAGTGTCTGCCTACCACATGGGAGGTCCAGGGTTCAAACCCATGGCCTCCTGACCCGTGTGATGAGCTGGCCCACATGCAGTGCTGATCAGCATGCAAGGACTGCCGCGACATGCAGGGGTGTCCCCCATGTTGGGGAGCCCCATGTGCAAGGAGTGCGCCCTGTAAGGAGAGCCGCCCAGCATGAAAAACATGCAGCCTGCCCAGGAGAGGCACCGCACACACAGAGAGCTGATGCAGCAAGATGGTGCAACAAAAAGAAACACAGATTCCCGGTGCTGCTGACAAGAGTACAAGTGGACACAGAAGAACACACAGTGAATAGACATAGAGAGCAGACAACTGGGGGAAGGGGAGAGAAGTAAATAAAAAGTAAATCTTTAAAAAATAATAATAAATGCCAGTACTATTGTATTTTTTGGTATATAATTCTACTTTTAACTTCTTACAAGTTCTAAATGCAAATGCATAAAAAGTAATGATAAGTCTGTAGTTTTGAACATACATTATTGGGGTGATTTGGAGCTATGTACCCCAAGAAGCATGTTCTTAAACTTAATTCATTCCTGTAGGTGTAAACCCTTGTAAATAGGACCTTTTGATGAGTTACTTCAGATAAAGTGTGGCATAACTGAATCAGGATGAATTTTAATCCTATAACTGGAGGCATTATAGAGAAGACCCCATAGGAGGAAACCAGAGGAAGCAGCCAAAAACTGTAAGTCACTGGAACCCAGAAGAGAAGAGAGAAGCCAAGAGAGGCTGCAATGTGTATTGCCATATGACAGAAAAGCCAAGGGCCAAGGATCATGGACAGCCAGCCCCAGAATGCCACAGTCTTCTGGGAGAAGACATCGCCTGATGACACCTTGACTTTGGACTTTCCCAGCCAGTGAGCCAATGAATTCCCCTTGTTTAAGCCAACCCAGTGTATGGTATTTGTCTTAGCAGCCAGGAAAGTAAAACAAATGTATAAAGTTATAATTTGTAACAAGAATGGGGGGATGAAGAAGGAGTATAGGAACAGTGTGTGTGTATGGTATTGAAGTTAAGTTGCTATCAATTCAAACGTGATTGTTTTAGATTTAAGATGTTCAATTTAAACACCATGATAACCACAAAGAAAATATATGAGAAATATATGAAGAAAGTAATGAGAAGGGATTCAAAAGGTACAAAAATAAATATGAAATAAGGCATTAATGGAAGAATTGAGGACAGAATAGGTTTAAAATTTATAAAGACAATGTAGCAAAATGTCAAAGAAAGTCCTACATTATCGGTAGTTTCTTTAAATATAAATGGAAAAAACTCTTCTGTCATAAGGCAGAGACTGGCAGAATGGATAAAAATAGCATGACCCAACTATATGCTGTTCACTAGACACCCTAAATTCAAAGAGATAAATAGGATGAAAGTGAAAGGATGGCAGAAAAATATTCCATGCAAACATTAGCCAAAAGAGAGTGAAGAAGCTATACTAATTACAGGTAAAATATACTTTAAGTAAAAAACTGTTAGGAGGGATACAGACTGTCACTATATACTGATAAATGGGTCAATCCAACAAGAAGATATAACAGTTCTCTATATGTATGTACATACCTAATAGCAGAGACCCAAAATATATGAAGCAAATATTGACAGATTTTAAAGGAGAAATAGAGATGGTTCTATATGAACATTAGGAAACTTCAGTACACCACTCTCAATAATGGGTAAACATTTGGCTAGAGGATAAATAAGAAAATAGAAGACTTAAACCATATGATAAACCAACTAGACCTAATAGACATATATAGAACACTTTACTCAATAGCAGCAGAGTGGACATTCTTCTCTAGTGCCCGTGGATCATTCTCCAGGATAGATTATGTTAGGTCACAAAACAAGTTGTTCCTGCTTATACAAGATAACCACCTCTCTCATTTCTCCCTCAATCCTACCTAGGTTCACACCCCATGTAAATGTCAAATACAGGCTCCTTCATCCCCACTTTTGCTTGTCCAACTGCTCCTGCCCCACCCCTATAATGCTCTGAAGGCATAGTCCCCAGGTCCACTGTGTACCTCTTGCTCTCCCTGCTTGGGTGAGGCTAGACTTGATATGTTTCCCTGTGTGGCCTGTGAAGTGTAACACTCCTATCTGTTCTAGGACTGGTAAATACTATTTTTCCTTCATTAAAAAAAAAAAAAAAGTCATACTAAGTTCAAAAATATTCCAGCTACAATGGAATGAAGCTGGAAATCAAAACAGGAGAAATGGAGAATTCACAAATGTGTGGATTATAATAAATAAGCAACCAATAGGTCAAAGAAGAAATTGCAAAAGAAATTATGAAATATCTTGAGGTGAATGAAAATAAAAACACAACATACCAAAACTTAAAGGATGCAGCAAAGGCAATTCTGAGAGAGAAATTTATAGTTCTGTCTGCTCAGATTAAAAAAGAGGAAAGATCTAAAATCAGAGATTTTATGTCACAACTGTAGGTTCATTAGAGCAGAGATAATGAAAGAGAATAGCAAACAATAGAGAGAATGAATAAAAACAAAAGTTGGTTCTTTTAAGAGATCAATAAAATTGATGTACCTTTAGCTAACCTGATAAAGAAAAAAGAGAAAGGACACAAATAACTAAAATCAGAAATGAAAGGGGGGACCGTACTACCAAACCCACAGAAATAAAAAGAGTAAGAGGATACAATAAACAACAAATTAGATAATCTAGATGAAATGGTCAAATTCCTAGGAACACACAAATCACCTACACTGACTTGAGAAGAAATAGAAGATCTTAACAGACAAGTAACTAGTAAAGAAATAGAATCGGCAATCAACAATTTCCCACAGAGGGAAGCGGATGTGGCTCAGGTTACTGAGCTCCCACCTACTACATGGGAGGTCTGTGCTTCTCTTCTTGGTGCCTTCTAAAGGAAAGATGGCATAACAGGCAGGTGTGGCAAGCTAACACAAGATGATGCAACAGGATGATGCAACAAGAGACACAATAAGAAAAACATAATGAGAGACACAACAAAAAGCAGGGAGCAGAGGTTCCCAGTGCCTCCTAAAGAAAAAAAATGAGCAAGACAGTGAGCTGACACAAGAAGGAAAAACATAATGGGAGGCTCAACAAAGCCGGGAATGGAAGTGGCTCAAGTGATTAGACACCACCCTACTACATCAGACGTCCTGGATTCAGTTCCCAGTGTCTCCTAAAGGCACAGCATACAACAAGTGCAAACAACAAGGGGGTGGGGAGAAACAAACAAACCTCCCAAAAAAGAAAAGCCCAGAACCAAATTAATTCCAGGGAAAATTAATACCTGTCCTGCTAAAATTCTTGCAAAAAACAGAAAGAGGAGAGAATCTTCCCTAACTCATTATTTGAAGCCAAAATCACCCTAATACCAAAGCCAGAGAAAGATGCCACAATAAAAGAAAATTGCAGATCAGTATCCCTAATGAATATAAATGCAAAAATCCTCAACTAGCAAACCAAATCCTATAACACATTGCATCAGTCAGGGTTCTTTAGGGATACAGAATCCACAGGTGATATCTGTCCATAGTAAGAGATTTTACAAACATCTCTCACGTGACCATTGGGATTCACAAGTCCAGGTTCTACAGGCAGGCTGCAAACCAAGGGCTTCAATAAAAATCCAATGAAGCTCCTTGATGACTTTCTGGGAGACATTGGCTGTCCAAACACAAGCTGGGAAATTCTCCCTGAATATTGGAATCACTTCCCATCCCCCCCCGCCTTTTTTTTTTTTCATTTTTAAAAATTTTATTATTATTATTTTTTAAGTACATAGACCACACAAAATATTACCTTAAAAAATATAAGAGATTCCCATATACCCCACTCCCCACCCCCCCACTCCTCCCATATTGACAACTTCTTTCATTAGTGTGGTACAGTCATTGCATTTGATGAGTACATTTTGGAGCATTGCTACACAGCATGGATTATAGTTTATGTTGTAGTTTACACTCTCTCCCAGTCCATTCAGTGGGTTATGGCAGGATATATAATGTCCTGCATCTGTCCCTGCAATATCATTCAGGACAACTTCAAGTCCCGAAAATGCCCCAATATCACACCACTTTTTCCCTCTCCCTCCTTTCAGCAACTACAGTGGCCACTGTCTCCACATCAATGATATAAGGGGTTGGGGGGGACAACTGAACATGGGAGGTTGTCGAGTATGTGGTTCAAAGTATAATGTTGAGAAAACTCTTTAGAAAATATAAGGAGGGAAACGGACTTTGGCCCAGTGGTTAGGGCGTCCGTCTACCACATGGGAGGTCTGCGGTTCAAGCCCCGGGCCTCCTTGACCCGTGTGGAGCTGGCCCATGCGCAGTGCAGTGCCACACAGGGGTGTCCCCCGCATAGGGGAGCCCCACGCGCAAGGAGTGCACCCATAAGGAGAGCCGCCCAGCGCGAAGGAGGGAGCAGCAGCCTGCCGAGGAATGGTGCCGCCCACACTTCCCATGCCGCTGACGACAACAGAAGCGGACAAAGAAACAAGATGCAGCGAAAAGACACAGAAAACAGACAACCGGGGGAGGGGAGGGGAATTAAATAAATAAAAATAAATCTTTAAATAAATAAATAAAAAATAAAATAAAAAAAAAAGAAAATATAAGGAGAGGTTACTGGTATGAGGTGTTTGTTTTTTGTGTTTTTTTAAAAGACTTATTTATTTATTTCTCTCCCTTTCCACCCCGACCCCAGTTGTCTGCTCTCTGTGTCTATTTGCTGCGTGGTCTTCTTTGTCCGCTTCTGTTGTCAGCGGCACGGGAATCTGTGTTTCTTTTTTTGTTGCATCATCTTGTGTCAGCTCTCCGTGTGTGCAGCACCATTCCTGGGCAGGCTGCACTTTCTTTCACGCTGGGCGGCTCTCCTTACAGGGCGCACTCCTTGCGCATGGGGCTCTCCTGCGGGGGACACCCCTGCATGGCAGGGCACTCCTTGCACGCATCAGCACTGCGCATGGGCCAGCTCCACACGGGTCAAGGAGGCCTGGGGTTTGAACCGCGGACCTCCCATGTGGTAGACGGACGCCCTAACCCCTGGGCCAAGTCCACAGCCTGGTATGAGGTGTTTGACAGGGGGCGGGGTGAGGGGGGTGTATCTGGCACAGGGTGCACCTGGGACAGGCTTTTAGGGAGTGTGTGAGTGCTCATCATGTCATAGTGTGTTATATCACAGGGTGGAGACCCATACAATGAGCAGGAAAGTGTTATGCCCCCATCCTGGGGAGCCCAGATGTTCTCAAACTTCCACTTTTAAGGCATTCAACTGGTTGGATAGATAGAGCTTCACTCATTGCTGATGGCGATCTCCCTGATTGATGTAAATGTAATCAGCTATCTATGCAGTAAATTCACTGGTAACGAAAGTCCATAAATGTCCTTGTATTACAACTAGGCCAGTGCTTGCTTGACCAAACAAGTGGGCACAATTACCTGGCTGAGATGACACATTAGCCTGACCAGCACACACATTAAAGAAATTATACACTATGATGAAATGGGATTTATCTCCGGTATGTAAGGGTATTTCAACTTAAGAAAATCAATTAATGTAATCAACCATTTTAATTGAGCAAAGGAAAAAGAGCACATGATCATCTCAATTGATGCAGAAAAGGCATTGATAAAATCCAGCATCCCTTCTTGATAAAAACGCTTAGAAAACTAGGAATAGAAGAAAACTGCCTCATGATGAAGAGCATATATTAAAAAAACCATTGCTAACCTCTTGTTTAGTGGTGAAAGATTGAAAGCTTTCCCTCTAAGATCAGGAACAAGGCAAGGATGCCCACTGTCAACACTGTTATTCAACATTTTATTGTAAGTTCTAATCAATACAATTAGGCAAGAAATAAAAAGCATCCAAATAGGAAAGGAAGAAGTGAAACTTTCCCTGTTTTCAGATGACATGATCTCATACATAGAAAGTCCTGAAAAATCTACAACAAAGCTACTAGAGCTCATAAATTTAGGAAAGTGGTGGGGTACAAGATCAACACCAAAAAAATCAGTATTTCTATATACTAATAATGAACAATCTGAAAAGGAAATCAAGAAAAAATTCTAAAGCAACTGAAAGAATTGAATACCTAGGAGTAAATTTAATGAAGGATATAAAGGTCTTATATACAGAAAACTACAAAATATTCCTAAAAGAAATTAAAGAAGACCTAACTAAATGGAAGGACATTCCATTTTCATGGATTGGAAGACTAAATATTGTTAAGATGTAAATTCAATGCAATCCCAATCAAAATTCCATAACCTTCTTTACAGCAATGGAGAAACCAATCCTCAAATTTATATGTAAGGGTAAGGGGTCCAGAATAGCTAAAGCCATTGAAAAAGAATGAACTTAGGAGACTCACATTTCCTGATTTTAAAAGTTTTTACAGGGAAACAGGTGTGACTCAGTGATTGAGCACCTCCTTTGCATGAACAAGGTCCCAGGTTTAATCCCTGGTACCTCCTTAAAAAAAAACAAAAAACTTTTTACAAAACCACAATAATCAAAACAACATGGTACTGGCATAAGGATAGACATATAGACTAATGGAATTAAATTGAGTGTTCCTATATATGGCTAACTGATTTTGACAAGTTTGGGGAGGCCATTCAATTGGGAAAGAATAGTCTTTTCAACAAATGATGCTGGGAGAACTGGACATCTATAGGCAAATGATATCCTACCTCACACCATATACAAAAATCAACTCAAAATGGGTCAAAGATTTAAATATAAGAACCACAACTATAAAACTCCTTTAAGAAAACAGAGGGAAGCTTCTTCAGGACCTTGTGTTAGCCAGTGGTTTCTTAGGCTTTACAGCCAGTCAAAGCATGAGCAAAAAAGAAATTATAGATTAATGGGACTTCATCAAAGTTAAAAACTTTTGTGCCTTAAAGGACTTCACCATGAAAGTAAAAAGGCAACCTACAGAATGGGAGAAAATATTTGGAAACCATGTATCCAATAATGATTAATATTCAGAATACATAAAGAAATCCTACAGCTCAACAACAGAAAGACAAACAACCTAATTCAAATGTGCGAAAGTTTTGAATAGATCTCGAAAGAAGATATACAGGTGGCCCAAAAGCACATGAAAAGATACTTAACATCATTAACCATCAGGGAAATCCAAATCAAAACCATAATGAGATACCATCTCACACCCACTAGAATGGCTACTATTTTAAAAATAGAGAAAATAACAAGTGTTGGAGAGGATGTAGAGAAATAGAAACACTCATTCCTTATAGATGGGACTGTAAAATGGTGCAACCATTGTGGAAGGCAGTTTGGCAGTTCCTCAGAAAGTTAAGTGTAGATTACCATGTGACCCAGCAATCCCACTTTGAGGTATCTATCCAGAAGAATTGAAAGCAGGGACTTGAACAGATATTTGCACACCAGTGTACATAGTGGCATTATTCATAATTGCCGAACGAAGGAGGCAACCCAAGGATCTATCTACCAATGAATGAATAAACAAAATGTGTTGTATATATACAATGGAATATTATTCAGCTGTAGAAAGAATGAAGTTCTGATACATGTGAAACATGGATGAACCTTAAAGACATTATGTTTAGTGAAATAAGCTGGATACAAAAGACAAATATTATATCATCTCACTGATATGAAGTAATTAGAATAAGCAAATTCATGGGCCAGAGTGGAGGCAGGGAATCAGGAGTTAATGCTTAATTGGTACAGAGTTTCTGTTTGGGGTGATGAAAAAGTTATGGTAGTGGATGATGTGATGGTACCACAACATGATGAATGTTACAAACACCACTAAAATGTGTATTTGAACATCATTCAAAGGGGAAATTTTAGATTGTGATATGTTACTAGAATAAAAATTGTTTAAAAAAACCATAAGACTAAAGTAAAAAAAAGAAAGAAAAAAAAAAACAGCATAGGACTATGCAACACAGTAAACCTTAATGTAAACTATGGGCTATAATTGATAGTACAATTATAATATTGTTTCACCATTTCTGACAAAGGTACCACACTAATGTAAAGTATTAAAAATAAAGGCAAGTATAGAGGGAACATAACTATGTTAGGATGTATGTTGAGTATTTTTATAGTAGTTACAGTTACAAATGTCAACTGAGGGAGTGCTGAGTTCCCACCCAGGGGAGCTCTGTCACATTCCCCAATGGAACAACAACAATCCCCCAAGTGCAATGGCAAAGATCAACAAGGAAGAATGGTCCAATAATGAACCCTTGATACTGATGACTATGTTTAGGAGCCTATGTGCCTGAAAAATGAACTAGATCTAGAGCTGCAGGGTGCCTAAGAGTTACCTCCTGAGAGCCTCCATGTTGCTCAAATGTGGCCACTCTCTAAGCCAAACTCAGTATGTCAATGCATTACCTTCCCCCCAACGTGGGACCTGACTCCTGGGTTTGAGCTTCCCTGGTGCTGAGGGACTACTATCAATCACTAACTGGAGAAGCAACTAGAAAGAGACCTTGAACAAAAGGGTCAACTCAGACCAGCAGAATATCTCAGGCTACATGTTGGATCAAGTGTTAAAAACTGCTCTTTGACCTTGAATAAAAGGGGGAAATGGCAAAGACAAATGAGTTGATATGGCTAAGAATCTTCCAAAAAGAGTCAGGAAGTCATCAAAGGGGTTGCGCTTACCCACACCTCAGCAGGACCCCAGAAAAAGCCAAAATAGATACAGCCCTAGGTACTGGTTCTCTGAAGGCTATGGAGATCCACAGGGTATATAATCATGGCAGATGAATTTGGAGCTCTTTGCCATGTCAGAGGGCCCTGCTTTGGAATTTGTGCTCCTGAGTGTGACGGAACTGGACTGAGATGTGACTTTTCTACATGTGTCTTCTGTCACTTTTACTAAACCTGTGGTTGGTGCTAGGGATGGTCCCTACTCAGGATCTCTGGACTGTCCATGTGCCAGCTGGGCCCTGAGCCTCAGTAGAGTGGCAACTCCTACTCTCTGGCTTGTTGGTCTTACCCAGGTCAGCTAACAGGGAGGTGAAGATGGTCAACCACCACACCAGGGAATCAAGAGTGCCTACAACTGCAAGCAGAGGAATTGCATCCATCATCCATGTGGAATCTAAGCCCCCTCTTGGTCTAGAGGTGGAGTGGACATTGCCATCCCAGTTTCCACAGAATGGAGGAATAAAATATGGACTAGAGTGGACTTACTGATATTCTACTATAAAACTTTTGTGACTAGTAATAGAAGAAACTTTAGCATCGAGGTGGAGAAAGTGGCCACAGTAGTTGCTGAGGGTAGGGAGAGGGTAGAAGAGATGTGATGTGGGGGCATTTTTGGGATTTTGAGTTGCCTTAATGATATTGCAGGGTCAAATGTCGGACTTTATACATCCTGCCATAACCCACTGAATGTACTGGGGGAGAGTGCAAACTACAGGGTAAAATATTATCTGTGTAGTGCAGCAGTGCCCCAGAATGTGTTCACCAAGTGCGATGAGGGTGTCACAATGATGAGGGAGGTTGTTGGTGTGGGAGGAGTGGGATGGGGGGAGTGGGGGGTATACAGGAACCTCATATTTTTTAGTGTAACAGTTTTTTTGTGATGTATATATCTTCAAAAAAACAATTTACAAAAATGATGTGGTGGGGAGTGGGTTATATGGGAACCTCTTATGTTTTTTGTTTTTTTATGTTTTTTAATGTAACATTCCTTGTGATCTGTTAATTTTTTTTTAATTTTTAAAAGAATAAAAAATAAAAATAAAAACTGGGGGCTGGGGGTGAGGATACTGTAGCAGTTTGATATAGTTATGAATTCCAAAAATAGATATAGGATTATGTTTGTAAACTGATCTGTACCTGGGCATGATTAAATTATGATTAGGGGGAAATGGATGTGACTCAACCAGTTGGGTTCCTGTCTACCATATAGGAGGTCCAGGGTTCACTGACCAGAGCCTGGGAAGCAGACATGGCTTAGCATCCGTTTACCATATGGAGGCTCCGGGGTTTGATCCCCAGAGCCTCCTGAGCCGTGTGGAGCTGGCCCACGTGTAGTGCTGCTGCCATGCGCAAGTAGTGCCATGCCACGCAGGGGTGTCCCCGCATAGGGGTCCCCCACGTGCAAGGAGTGTGCCCCACAAGGAGAGCCGCCCTGCATGAAAAAAGTGCAGCCCACCCAGGAGTGGCGCCATACACACAGAGAGCTGACACAGCAAGATTATGCAACAAAAAAGATATGCAGTTTCCCAGTGCCCCAGGATAATGCAAGCGGATGCAGAAGAACACACAGCGAATGGACACAGCAGACATTGGGGGGGTGTGGTGGGGCGGAGTTAAAAAAAAAATGCCCAGGGCCTCCTGGTGAGAGCAAACTGGCCCACACAGCAAGCTCACCCACACGGAGTGCCAGCCCATGCTGGAATGCTGCCCTGTGCGGGAATGCCACCCAGTGAAAGAAAGCTGCCCCGTGCAGGAGTGCCGGTCAACGCTGAGAGCTGGCGCAGCAAGATGATGCAACAAGAGACACAGAGGAGAGAAAGTAAGAAGATGTAACAGAATAGGAAGTTGAAGTGGTGCAAGAGAGTAATCGCCTCTCTCCCCCTCCGGAAGGTCCTAGGATTGGTTACTGGAGCCTCCTAATGAGAATACAAACAGACACACAAGAACACACAGCGGCGCAGGACTTGGCCCAGTGGTTAGGGCGTCCGTCTACCACATGGGAGGTCCGCGGTTCAAACCCCAGGCCTCCTTGACCCGTGTGCAGCTGGCCCATGAGCTGTGCTGATGCGCGCAAGGAGTGCCCTGCCACGCAGGGGTGTCCCCGCATAGGGGAGCCCCACACGCAAGGAGTGCGCCCCGTAAGGAGAGCCCCTCAGTGTTGAAGAAAGTGCAGCCTGCCCAGGAATGGTGCCGCACACACGGAGAACTGACACAACAAGATGACGCAACAAAAAGAAACACAGATTCCCGTGCCACTGACGACAACAGAAGCAGACAAAGCTGCAGCAAATAGACACAGAGAACAGCCAACCGGGATGGGGGGGGTGGGGAGAGAAATAATAAAGAAATCTTTAAAAAAAAAAGGAAACACAGCAAATGGACACAGAGAGCAGACAATGGGGAGAATGGGGGGAGGGGTAGAGAAATAAATAAAATCTTTAAAAATAATTATGATTAGGGCATTGATTGGGCCCTAATCAATGAGTAGCACATTGAGTTCCCACCCCTTAGTGGGTGGGAATTCACAGATAAAAGACATGGGCAAAAAGACAGAGTTGGAGCTTTTGATACTGGCATTTTGATGTTGGACTGTTGAGCTGGAGCCCCAGGAAGTAAGCACGCAGAGGAGCTTGGTGGTGAGGAAAGAGAGAAGGCCTGGGAAAGAAAGATGAGCCATTCACCTGATATATGTAGCTGCAGAGACCAGAAAGCACAGTAGCTGAGCCTGGAGAGACATGGAGCACCAGGAAGAAAGGAACCCAAAATGCTTGAATTCTTGGCAGACGTTGACAGCCATCTTGCCCCCATATGTGGCAATAGACTTTGGTGAGGAAAGTAACGTAAGCTTTACAGTCTGGTAACTGTAAGCTTCTACCCCAAATAAATACCCTTTACAAAAGCCAACAGATTTCTGGTATTTTACACCAGCACTCCTTTGTCTGACTAATACAGATAACCTCTGTATATTCTGTAAGTTTTTTCTGTAAACTATAACTTCTCTAACTAAATGAAAAAGGGGGGGAGGAATACATTTTATTATTGCCAGTATTTATAAATGTGTTTATTTGCTTTTAAAATAGATTTAACTTTTGTGGAAAAATATACCTGAAAACTCTTGTTTACAAAAACTCCAGCATCTTTAATACTTTCCTATTCGTAAGAACTAGGCAAAACTTGAATGGGAGAAATTCTCTATGTTACAGTGAAGCAGGCGGAGGGATTAAGTTTTCTAGTCTTAGAGTCCTCCAAAGTATGAGTAGCTATAGGAAGCAGGTATTTTCCAAAGAAACAGAAGAATGAAAAAGCATATCCAACAAAAATAACCTCCTCAAACTCATGAACTCTGACTTATCTCATTTTCAAGCATACACTTTATTTTAACATATTGTGGAAGATGGAAAGGAATTAAAGCTGGCAAGAAATAAGGGGGTCCAAAGACACAGTTACGCAAGGGATAATATGGACAAAACCCCTTTCTGCATTCTTTTTTTTTTTAATTTTTAAAAAAAGATCTATTTATTTATCCCCCCCACCATCCCCCTCCGTTGTCTGCTCTCTGTGTCCATTTGCTGTATGTTTACCCTTTCTGCATTCTTAACCCAAATACCTGAAGCTGGCATCAGACCGCAGCATTTGACAATATCTTACTAAATTAAAATCATTGGTATGCTTCAGGTTTTGTAATAAAGCCATTAATTGTGGTAAATAATGCCATCATCAACCACATTTCTGCCTTTTTTCTTAAATTGGAGACACGGAGCAACATCCATTAGCAAGAAATACTCTTTTTTCAATAAAGTCTTTAATTTAACTTGCTTCTGTACTTAAAAATGAATATAAATATACTTGATTTCATGAAGTATTTAACTATTTGTGATCCATTTGCTTAAGGATATCAATTATACAATTTAATACACACACATTTTCATATATATAATACCTTATAAACATCTTCCTATTGCATAGTTTTAAGAAGATGTTTTGGAGAGTAAAGAGTAAATGACAGTTTAGGAATATTTTAAGTGCTCATCATTTTTAAAAAATTCATAATTCAAATAAATTTCATTGGAAGGGGGAGACTAAAGGCATTTAGAGTTTTCCCCTCAGAATTGCATATTTATAAAACAGATTATACATGTAATTTGAGATAAAAGGTTCACTGACCCCAAAATATCTTCCTTATAGTCAGTTTTGGAGACTAAAATTTCCAACTGTTAGAATCATTCTTTTAGGTTAAGGGAGTAGCCCCATAAAACCTTAGTTTTCCTCTTATGTTGAGGATTGAGTTAGAAAGAATGGGTTGGGTAAATTTTTATGAGTCTCGGCGGAGACCCCAGAGGAGGAGGGGAAGTGAGCATTCTTGGTGGAAGAGAAGGAAGATCGTCCCCTACAATTATGAAATGTCCACCTAGGTGCAAGCTGTGTTTATAACTGAGAGTACCATATTTATCTCAGTTGTGAAATGAATATAACAAGAAAGAGGATGTCATTCACGAACCTTTTCTGTCTCCTTCCCGTCTCTTTTTGAGCATGATGCCAAAGTGTGTGCAGAATAACCTGACACTTTGGCTTTCTCCACCGTCTGGGGGTAGAGTCCAGAAAAGGGCCTAGCTGAATTCTCAGATGGGTTCTTGGCAAGCACACAGGGTGGCTTTATGCAGCTTGTCTTGGATGCTTTTCACTAAGTGTCTGAAAGAAAAGGGAGGATTTGTGGACCTGATTAAAACAAGGAAGTAACCCAGTGACTTAAAGAGAGTGTTGTGGAATTTGAATCCTAAAATAAAGCCCTCCATCATTGGGTTTTCAGCCATGGGAATAACCAGTTGCTTCATTGTGTGTTTTGTCAAAGTGCCTCTGCCATGTGGGCTGCCTGATGGTTACCTGCTGCCTCTTTTTATAGACTCTGTATTCTTTGTTGTTGCTCGGCTGGTCAAACATATGTAACAGTGCCCTGGGGCTCTGCACATGCCCTCGGGGAGCTAAGTGCTGCCAGATGTGGGGAGCAAGGGGTTGATTCACATGACCATAATTTCAATAGCTAATTTTACCTGTTTTCTTTTGGTTTGGGGTTTCTTTTTAAAGAAAAATCCATTTGGAATTGGATGTTTTTCCCCTTTAATTTGCAGTGTTGTCGTCCTACTTCTAATCTCGCAGCCCTTCCCCCACCCCCAAATGAAAATGTGAGGAGAAAAGGATGGAGAAGAGAGGAGATTCAACTAAGTCTAGATGACTAATGTTTTTAGTTTATGATTAAAAGTTAGTAAAATGTTTTTCTTTTACTAGATTCTGACCCCTACTTTTATTTTATTTGAAAGTGCAATTAAGTTTGACTGATTTAGTGTTTTGTATAGAAATCGTTTAGATAGAAATAAATAATATTTTAGATGAGATTCTTTTAGATAGAAATTTTAAGTACACTCTAATTAAGAACTCTGAATCTGTAGTTCAAAGCTCTAGGTTTTCAACTCCTTACTCTGAAAACATAGTTTCTGAAAATTTGGTCTGAAAAAAGAATTGGGCCTTTACCCTAGTTTTCCTGTATGAACTAAACCTCAGGATACCATAGTTAATAAAAGATGTTTCTCTTTATAGAAGTAGCCCTGTCAACAAATGAAAAACTGAGAGGATCACCATTTGGCAAACCCCTAATGAGGTAATGGATGTCCAGCACTGACCACCAGCTGTCAGAACATACACCACCTATTAAATATTCTTACCCCCAAAATTGAATTTGAATCAAATCAAGTCTGTAGTTTACTTGACAGGAAAGACAAGGGACCGAGAAACAAGTTAAATGACATACCATTGAGGTACAATTAGCACATCCCAGAATGTTCAAAATGCTAGGAACAAATTCCTTCCTTTAATAAATAAATTACAAGGAAATAGTTAAAAGGGAGAAGAGGAATTGATTATTAAAACAGATGTAAGAGACGTATCAGTCAAATGCAATGGGTAAACTTTATTTGGATCCTATTTTAACAAACCATTAATTTTTTTAAAAATTAAGAGATAACTAGGAGGGTTTCTGAGGACTAACTAAATATTTGATGATATTCAGAAATTTGTTAATTTTTTAAAGGTGTGATAGTGTTATGTTGTTAAGCTATTAAAAAGAGTCCTGAAATGATATGATGTTTGGGATTGGCTTCAAAATAATTCAGTGGGCAGGGTAGAAGGCTAAAAATGAAACAAGTCTGGCCATTAGTGGGTAATTGTTGAAGCTGGTTGATGGGTACGTGGGGATTTTATACTAATCTGTCTACTTTTATGTATGTTTGAAATTTTCTTCAATACAAAGTTTTTAAAAGTAAACTTCAATTTGAGTCCCAGATCTTCCACTTTTAACTTTTGTGATGTTGGACAAATTTCTTAATCTCCTAAGTCGCATGGTTTCTTGCCTGTAAAATAGGTATGTGAATAGCATCCCAGTTCACCGTACACAGACTGTTGGACCAAATCTGATAATATGTATGAAGTTTCTTTTTAAATTGCTACAAACATGTCAGGTATTTTATTATTATTTTAAAGCTCCTAAAAGGATACTGTTTTCTTGCTAAGAAAACTTAGTAGTTTTTCAACTAGAACAAATGTATGTCACTATTATAAGGTAGTAAGAATATAGTGATGCATGGGAAATATACAATTAATGTAACTTTTGGACAGTAGTTAACAGCAATATTGTAATATTCTTGGATCAGTGTCAAAAAAGGTATTATATCAATTCTAAGGGTCAGTAATAGGGGTTATGGAATTTTTTCTTTTGGACTAAGGAAAACTTTCAAAGGTTTACTGGGGCAGTGACTATACAACTCTGATGAAAGTGAGAGCCACTGAGTGTACACTTTGGATAGAATGTACTGTATAATACAGTGAACCATGTGATGGAAGATGGACTGTGGTTAACAGTACAGGTATGAGAGTGTTCTCTCATGAACTGTAACAAATGTACGCTACTAATACACAGTGTTAATAATAGGGAGTGTGTGGAAAAAATATACCAAGTGTACACTATGGACCATAGTTAGTGGTAACAGCCTGATGATATTCTTTTGTAATCTGTAACAATTGTTCGACAACAATGTAAGGTGTTGGTGGAGCGGTGATGTACTAGAATTCTGCACATTATGCATGACTATTTTGTAAGCTCACAACTTTTCTAATTAAAAAAAAAATAGTTTTTTCTGTTTCAGCAAGCAGTATAGTTATCCTCTTTACATTATGTCAATTATAAAGCACAGGAATAAGAACATAATTTTCTAAAAAATTTTATTCATTTATTTATCCCACTTCCTCTCCCCCCACCGTGTTCTTTTTGCTATCTGTGTCCATTCACTGTGTGATTTTCTTTTTTTTTTTTATTTTTTTTTATTTTTTTTATTTTTTTTATTTTATATCTTCTTTTTTTTTTTATTAATTTTTTTATTTTTTATTGACTTTGTAATAATATTACATTAAAAATATATATGTGAGGTCCCATTCAACCCACCCCCCCCCACCCCCCCCTCTCCCCCCCCCCCAACAACACTCGTTCCCATCATCATGACACATCCATTGGATTTGGTAAGTACATCTTTGGGCACCTCTGCACCTCATATACATTGGTTCACATCATGGCCCATACTCTCCTCTATTCCATCATGTAGGCCCTGTGAGGATTTACAGTGTCCGGTGATTACCTCTGAAGCACCATCCAGGGCAGCTCCATGTCCCGAAGACGCCTCCACCTCTCATCTCTTCCTGCCTTTCCCCATACCCTTTGTCCATTATGTCCACTTTTCCCAATCCAATGCCACCTCTTCTATGTGGACACTGGATTGGTTGTGTCCATTGCACCTTTATGTCAAGAGGAGGCTCAGATTCCACCTGGATGCTGGATGCAATCCTCCCATTTTCAGTTGTAATCACTCTAGGCTCCATGGTGTGGTGGTTGTCCTTCTTCACCTCCATCTTAGCTGAGTGTGGTAAGTCCAATAAATCAGATTGTAGGTGCTGGAGTCTGTTGAGGCTCAGGATCTGGCTATCACATTGTCAGTCCAGAGATTCAAATCCCCTAAATATATCTTAAACCCCAACATTAACTGCACCTCCAGCACATTAGCATGAAAGTCTTATGAAGGGAGATCCCATCTGAGTCCAGATTCATCACACATAAACACCATTTCCAAAGAGGGGCCATCTGCCCTGGTAGTTAACCCCATCGGCCATGACCATAACTCCCATGGGTCTCTTTAGCCCTCAAAGGAACCAATATCTGGGGGTTGTATCTGCTTTATCTGTCTCTCTGACTCTGCTCAGTTGTGCATGAGGGCAAACCTTCTGCCAGCCTCCAGACTCTTTTTTAGAAACTCGTAGCCATATAAACTCATTTCTCCTTTCCATTTCCCCCTTACTTTAGGTCAAACAGCATTTTAAAGTCATGGTATTTTATGTAGACATGGATATTCTGCTGATCCGCATTGAACCTTCCGTATAAGGTCATTTTCCAGTTGCATCATCAGTTGGTAGTTGATAGTGGTCCCCTCGTTGCCAGGGAGGCTCATCCCCGGGTGTCATGTCCCACGCTGGGGGGAAGGCATTGCATTTACATGCTGAGTTTGGCTTCGAGACTGGCCACATTTGAGTAACATGAAGGCTGACAGAAGGAAATTCCCAGGCACAAAGTTGCTCTAGGCCTTGTTATTATTTTGGGTTTATCAGCTCACAAGCATAGTCATTAGTATCAGGGGCTCACTGTTGAACCCTCACTCCCTCCCGGTCCCCACCACTGTACCTGGGAGACTGTCGCTGCTCCCCTAGGGACCACGACAGAGCCACTGTGTGATTTTCTGGTCTATTTCTCTTTTTGTCTTCTCTTCTCATCTTTCTTCTCTAGGAGTCACTGGGATTCAATCCTGGGGACGTCTGATGTGGAGAGAGGTTCCCTGTCAATTGCGCCACCTCAGTTCCTGACCTCTGCTATGCTTCACCTTGACTCTCCCCTTGTCTCTCTTTTGTTGCATCATCATCTTGCTGTGTGACTCACTTGCATGGGCACTTGGCTCACCATGTGGGCACTGGCTCACCACATGGGCACTGGCTCACCATGCGGGCATACTTTCTCTTCTTTTTTTTCACCAAGAGGCCCCAGGGGTCGAACCCAGAACCTCCTACACAGTCGGCAGAAGCCGTATCACTTGAGCCACATCTGCTTTCCAGAACATAATTATTTATTAACCAGAATAGTTATAAGAATTCATTTTTTTAACTTACAATTTCCAATACAATTTTCCCATAACCTACCTAGTCAATTAAATATAATATAAACCATTATGCTATTAATGTTTTTCACTGTATAGTAAAAAAATTATGAATTATTTCTGATTTTTTATTTTCCTTGATTTAAACATTGCTTTATTAAAAAACATTAATAAATGTTTTAAATTAATTGCATCATAATAGGTAGAGGCTTGATTGTTAGAATGCTTTCTTTCGTTTTCTAGTTCTGGCCTTGCCCTTCTCTCTTCCCTCCCTCCCCCCTCCCTTCTTCTCTCCTACCTTCCTTTCTCTCCTCCCACCTGCCTCCCTCCTTCCCTCTCTTCCTTCTTCCCTTCTTTCTTCCCTTCCTTCATTCATTGCTCTCTCTTCCAGCACTTATTGTGAAATATAATGTATACAGAGAGATGTGTAAAACAAATGTACAGTTTAATGAGTCATCATAATGCAAATTACTGTTTAACTACTGTGCAAGTAAACAAAAGTAGGCTATTGCCAGCACCTCAGAAGACCCCTGCATTGCTCCTTCCCAGCCCCAGTCCCTTCCTTTCCCCAGGTAAGCACTATCCTCCCTTCAATAGTATTCGCTCCCTTGCTTTTCTTTAGTTTTACCCCCTAAATATAGATTCCTAAGAAGTATGGTTCAATTCTGCCTGCTTTTTTAAAAAATCAATTTCATAGATATATATTAATAAAGCATACAATTCCTCCAAAGTATACAATCAGTGATAATTTGCTATAATCATATAGTTGTGTATTCTTTACTTGAATCATTATTTTGTCTGCTTTTGAACTTTGTGTAAATGGAATCATACATACCTAAGTACCCTTTTTTTGTGTCTGCATTCATTGACTCAATATTCTCTTTTAAATATTCATCCATATTGCAGTCTGCAGCCGTAGTTCATTCATTGGGGTTGCTGTCTAGTTTTCCATTTTATGACTTAACCATAATGTATCCATCCTACTATTGGTGGGCATTTAGGTTGTTCTCTCTTTCTTCTATTACAAGTGTTCTTGTGCATGTCTTTTGGTGCACCTGTGTGTGCATTTCCCTTGGCTGTACACCTAGGAGTGAATAGTGACTGTGTACTGACACCAGCTCTCCAGAGTGGTGGCATCATTGACTCTCCAGTAGTTCTACTGGCCCACATCCTCATCTATATTTGGTGTTGGCAGGCTTTTAAAGTACTTTCTTTAAAACTATTATTAGTAAAAACAACATAGATAAAATAAGTTGACTGTTGCCTATTATCCATATATATTATAATTTAATTTAAAAGTCTGGGCTTTATTGTGTATGGTGTGTGTGTGCACATTTGCGTATGTGTAGAAAAATATTTCAGAGGTACATGAACTCTTTCTGGGTATTAATGTCTAATTGCTAAATTACATCTTTCTTCTAACTACTACTCTGGAAACCAGGGGAAAAAAGTATAACTTTTAAAAAGGGGGTGATCATCTTTGTACCTTGTTCAATCATAGTGCTATTAAAACTATAATGAGCAATAGCTCAATTTATTGATTACTATGTGACTAGAGCTGAGCTAATAAGCACTTAATACATGTTAACTCTAATCCTTACAACAATCTTTACTAATATTATTCCCTTTTTTTTCTCTGAATTGCAAAATTACTTTTAATACTTTGGGGTGAGCCCCGCAGGAATAAAAAACACTGGGAAGGGGTAACCCCTCACCCCCAGGAGTGGCCCAGGGGAAGAGAAGCTACCTGAGGGCAAGGAAGCACAAAAGGAACCTGCTGCAGCCTCGGGCCTCCTGGGGCCTGTGAGCACTGCAGGGGGAAAGGCGAGCGCGGTGGGACTGGCTCCAGGCGCACAGGCGGAGGGCAAGAGCGTTGGACACAAGCCACAAAGCTTCTTGGGTCCCTCCTTCTTCTTTGCCCTTTTCTGCTTCTGCTGCATGATCTCCAAGTTCCTCTGCTTGCGGGCAGCAGCAGAAAGTCCATCATCTCGGCGCTTTCCTTAACCAAGTCATTCTGCTTTTTCATATTCTTCTGGCCGGTGAGCTGCGTTGGTTACCATGGGTCCTCCGTTGTGTCCCCTCGTTGCATCTGATGTTGAAGGCTCCCATTTTTTTATAGGTGAGAAAACTGAGAACAGAGAGGTTAGCTTACGAAGGTCAGCAGCTAGTAAATCATAGCAGTGGAACTGAACCTCGACAGTCCAGCCCCACTAGCTCCATCTAAGCTATGAAACATATCTCGACCACCTGCCTCTGTCGGTGACCTTAGGATAGAGTGACAGTAGTCCTCCAGAGCCACCGTGTTTACCAGAGTGCCTGGGCTGGGGCAGAGGTGTTCTTTCTGATGTAGGGGCATTTTTCTGATGTAAGGGGGTTGGCATGAACTTCCAGAGACTTGCTTCCTTTCTTTTTTTTTTTAAATTTCTTTCCCTTTCCCTCCCCCCGTTGTCTGTTCTCTGTGTCTATTTGCTGCGTGTTCTTCTTTGTCCGCTTCTGTTGTTGTCAGTGGCACGGAAATCTGTGTTTCTTTTTGTTGTGTCAGCTCTCCGTGTGGGCGGCGCCATTCCTGGGCAGGCTGCACCTTCTTTCGCGCTGGACGGCTCTCCTTATGGGGCACACTCCTTGCGCGTGGGGCTCCCCTACGCGAGGGACACCCCTGCGTGGCAGGGCACTCCTTGCGCGCATCAGCACTGCGCATGGGCCAGCTCCACACGGGTGAAGGAGGCCCGGGGCTTGAACCGCGGACCTCCCGTGTGGTACATGGAAGCCTTAACCACTGGGCCAAGTCCGCCGCTGGCTTCCTTTCTTAGAAGCTGGAAGAAGCTGAAGCAACATGAGGATCCTGGGCTCTTGGACTGGTCCAGGTATTCTGGGCCTTCTCCTTTCCTGTCCAGTGGTTTCAGCAACACTCGGCCTCCATCCCCTCTCCAGTTGGAGTCTGAGAGAAAGAGGCTAGAAAATGGGTGGTAGGAAGTAGAGTGGAATTTTCCCAGTATTTTTGCTTTCCCTAATTGTCCAACAATGTGGAACACATTTTCTTTAGAAATCATATTGTAAATGGAAACGGCATTCCTAGGCTAGTTCAAAAAATCTATTACATAGCTGAAATATTAGGTGCTTGAAGCTGAATTGTTTCCTAGCTTTTTGTTTTCATTGTAAATGTGTAGTATTTCAGTTCAATTAGAGATAAATGGGCTAGCCTGTGAACTTTGTTTTTATAGGAAAAATGCATTCCAAAGAGCCAAGACCATGTATTTATATTAGTGTGGGACTTTATCCATAGTACAAGAAACATCGACGACCTGAATATTCTGCTCCAAGCAAATTGTACAATATGCATTTGTTTTTTGAGGGTAAAGTGAGAAAAAAAAGCTTCTCTAGTAAAATAGGGAATCATTTTCTATAGATTCACTACGATGAGACCCAAATTTTAATTAATCAAGATAGGTAGAAGTTCTAGCATAACAGAAACTTCATCTGTTTCTCATTTGTCCCATATGGAGCTGTCCCATATGGAGCTAAGTTAGGGCTTTTATTTACCAACCCATTTAAAACATCGAGGTATATTAATGCAGCTACCTGAACTGCTTGTAGATTTTCAGACTTGTGTGGCAAAAGGAATGATAATTATCTGCTTCAGGCTACAGGCTAGAATAATTCGAAAGGAAATATGCATCACTAATACAGCAGAACTCATAAATTCTCAGTGTCAGTTGCCACTTGTGGCTTAAAATTGCAGGCAGGCTGGTAAGCTAGAGGCAAAAAGACTAGAGTTACATAATATTTATGAGCTCTGAAGTTAGTCTATCCAAACACAAGTCTTTCGGATTACTCAGTAAGGTCAGTAGCATCCAGTCACAGCAGTGCGGTTAAGGACAGGGCAGATTTAGTAGTAATGAAATATCAGTTGTAAGTACAAAGTCTGCACATTTTCGTCCACCGGTACTTCTGCCACAGGATTCACAGCCTTGGGGATACACTAGCGCCAAAATACCTACATGAGGGGCGCCATACTTTTCTGCAAAAATCTAATTTCCACCTAAGATTTTATAGGTGGAAATGGGACTTTGCTCAATTGGCAGTGCGGCTCCAGCCCTTCCAGTGTTTAACTTCCTTGAAGACTTCCTCCCTCTCTCAATGATGTTCACATCCCAGCTAGCACCTTCTATCCTACTGTACTCAGAAACAATGGTGTTAGCACCTGTGCTGTCTTGGGCTCTAGCAGACTTGAATTGGACTTGAATAGCACATGAGTAGCTAAAACTCTGGGACGCAGTATCGTTCCCAAGATGCACACGTGGCTGTGCACTGCAAGTTAGAAGCATAGGAAGTTCTGTACAGTTTTGAACTCTGAGAAACTCTAGTCCCTGCAGCTGTTCCTGGCTTACCACCCAGGAGCACTTCAGGTCGATGCCTGTTTTAAATGCTTTGAGCTTTTTTTTCCCCACATATAAACAGGGTGTCCCAGATTCAAAACTTCCTATATTTCTTAGAATTCTTTAGGAAAGACATTTGCTTTTAGTACTGCATCAAATATTTTTTGAATTTTTTATTACTGACGTTTTCAAGCATACGTAAAAGTAAAGGGTATAATGAACTCCCCTGTGTTACTCAGATATATTTAATGGAGAAAAAAACTAGTCACTTTTTTGTCAACTGTATGACATGGTAACTCTAAACGTGTGGGTGGAGTTGGAAGTAGAATTGTGGAATTCATGGAGAAAAATGCTTGAGGAGAGCACTTACCCTAAAGGAGTAATAGAAAGAAGACTTCCCTTTTCTACAACTTTTAAGACATATTGTTCTTCCCCAAAGCAGAAATCAAACAGAGTACAAGAGGATTCTAGGAACTAGAGCTACACAGAGTCTTGTTCAAAAGACTGGTAGTTTAGTTTTAAATTATTTTTCTTTAAATTTCTTTTCTCTTTTACTGCTACAAGCCTAGAGGAGTTTTTAAAATTGACAGTGGGGGAATGATGTGGCTCAAGTGGTTGAGCATGTGCTTCCCACATATGAGGGACCAGTTCAATCTCTTGTACCTCCTAAAAACGAAAGAAAACAAAAAGCAAACAAACAGAATCAACTCAGGGAGTGGGGCAGGGAGCTGGTCACAGGTTCAATCTCCTGTCATATTACCTCGACAAAAAAATATTTTAAAAAAATTAACTGTGTTCTTTGCTCAGTGTATTCAGGCCCTTGTATGCCTATATCCACAGTTCCATTTGTACAAGGGTTGAATCTGGACTGGACCCCTAGCACTGAAAAGATATAGTTGCCCCAACCCAACACAGACACATAATTCAAAACAGTAACAAGACTGAACTGTAGGGAAGCGGACTTGGCCCAGTGGATAGGGCGTCCTTCTACCACATGGGAGGTCCACGGTTCAAACCCTGGCCTCCTTGACCCGTGTGGAGCTGGCCCATGCGCAGTGCTGATGCGCGCAAGGAGTGCTCTGCCACACAGGGGTGTCCCCCATGTAGGGGAGCCCCATGCGCAAGGAGTGCGCCCCATAAGAAGAGCCGCTCAGCTTGTAAGAAAGTGCAGCCTGCTCAGGAATGGCACTGCACACACGGAGAGCTGACACAACAAGATGGCACAACAAAAAGAAACACAGATTCCCGTGCCACTGACAACAACAGAAGCAGACAAAGAAGAACATGCAGCAAATACACACAGAGAACAGACAACCAGGGTGGGGGGGGGGGGAGAAGGGGAGAGAAATCAATCAATAAAAATCTTTTAAAAAAAAATTTAAAAAAAAAAAGACTGAACTGTAGAATGAGAGAAATGTATAAAATAAGAATAAGTAGGGAAGCGGATGTGGCTCAACTGATAGAGCTTCCACCTACCATATGGGCAGACCATCAAGCTTGGAGTCTCCTGGTGAAAAAGAAAAAGAGAACGCATGCCTGTGCCCGCATGAGTGTACTGTATTGTTTCAAGTACTTTTTTTTTCAGTTTGCCATTTGCATTTCAACCTTGTTTAAAGATTTTTAGCCATACAATTGGGTTTACATTGAATTTATGAATTAATCTATGTAGAATATGCCTCTTCAAAATATTTAGTCATCTTATTTAAGACAAGAGATGTCTTCACATTTACAGCAGACTTCTTTAATATCTCTCAATAGAGATATAATGTGTTCTTCAAATAGGTCCCTGAGCATTTCTTGTTATTTGTCCATTCCTAAGTATTTCATCTTCTTGGTTGCCATTATAAATGGATTATAATGCAATTATGTTTTCTGCCTTTATATAGGACAGTAATTTATTTTTGTGTAATGCTAACTTTATTTTTTCTCTAAGAAAATAAGTTTTAAAAATGGAATTATAACCCTCTAGCGCTATATTTTTATGTTCCTTCAAACATCATACATATATACATACTGACCCTCACACTTTCTTCCTAGTAGAAAGGTGAGCCAAGAGTGACCGGCACTGGGAAACGGACTTGGCCCAGTGGTTAGGGAATCGGTCTACCACATGGGAGGTCCGCGGTTCAAACCCCGGGCCTCCTTGACCCGTGTGGAGCTGGCCCATGTGCAGTGCTGACACGCAAGGAGTGCCGCGCCACGCAGGGGTGTCCCACGCGTAGGGGAGCCCCACACGCAAGGAGTGCACCCGTAAGGACAGCCGCCCAGTGTGAAAGAGCAGGCGCCGCCCACACTTCCCATGCCGCTGACGACAACAGAAGCGGACAAAGAAACAAGACGCAGCAAATAGACATAGAGAACAGACAACGGGGCGGGGGGGGGGGGGGGAGGGAATTAAATAAATAAAAATAAATAAATCTTTAAAAAAAAAAAAAGACTGACTGGCATTAAGGAGACTTCCCTTTCCATCAGTTGCCAACCACACCCCCTCTCTTACCTTCCCTCTCCCCTAATGTCACCCTCCCTCTTCCCAAGTAGAAAGTGCTGGAATGGGCAAGCAGACAGGTGTGGGAAATGCCAGCAGAGTAAAGGCACCATGTAAGAAGGGTAGAGAAATACTTAAAATATTTTCCCCAAAAGCAATGACCTAATCATAATGGAGGGAAAATAACTTTGAAACATTTACTTAGTCATATAGACTAAGTAGGGTGGTTGTACAGAATAGTATTATAGGGGAGCAGATGTGGCCCAAGCATTTCAGCTCCCACTTACTACATGGGAGGTCCCTGGTTTGGTTCCCCTTGCCTCCTAAAGAAGACGGTGAGCTGGTGCGACGGGCAGGTGCAGCAAGCTGATGCAACAAAATGATGCAACAGGAGATACAAGAAGAAAAACATAATGAGACACAACAAAGCAGGGAGCGGAGGTTACCGGTGCCTCCTACAGAAGTCGATCAAGACAGCAAGCTGGCACAACAGGCAGGCACAGCAAGCTGATGCAACAAGATGACGCAAAAGAGAAACACAAGAAAGAAACACATAATGAGAGACACAGCAAAGTAGGAAGTGGAGATGGCTCAAGCAATTAGGTGCCTCCCTCCCACATCGGAGGTCCTGGGTTTGGTTCTCGGTGCCTCCTCAAGAAATAAGGAAGACGAACAGACACAGAAGTGCAAACAATGAGGGGTTAGGGAGAAAGAAATAAAACAAATTTTAAAAAAGAATAGTTTTATAGAAGTTGCCTCCAAATCATCCCTTGATCAGAACTGAAGTAAAGGTCCATCATGACTAGGGAAGGAAAGAGAACCTGGAGGAAACTGCAGAGTTACAGTTGGTCACTTTCAAAACTGCTCAGATGGTCATATCTGTTGCCTTCCATGTTACTCCTCAGATACTTGGTTGTTGTTGTTTTTTTTAGTTTTATTGAGATATAAATCACATACCATACAATTCACCCATTTGAATTATACAATTCAGTGACTTTTGGTATATTCAGAGTTGTGCAATCACCACCACAATCAATTTTAGAATATTTTCATCACTTTAAATGAATCCCTGAACCTCTTTAGCCATCATACCCCAGTATACTCACCCCTAGCCTTCACAACCACTGATCTACGTTCTGTCTCTATAGACTTGTCTATTCTGAATACTCCATATAAATGAAAACATAGTCTATGTGGTCTTTTGTGACTGGCTGCTTTAACTTACCATAATGTTTTCAAGGTTCATCTATGCTATAGCATGTATCAGAATTTCATTCCTTCTGATGGCTGAATAATGTTCCATTGCATGGAGACACTTCCCTTTTTTTTTTAAAGGACGTACTAGGGATTGAACCTGGGACCTCGTACATGGGAAGCTGACACTCAACCACTGAGCTAAACTGCTTCCTGACACTTCCTTTTGACTCAAGGCTGGAGCAAGATGATTTGCAGCTATTTCTAAGGGCCAGTTCTACTTTTTTCCCCTGTCCTCCTCTCTTCTTCACTTCCTAGGCTTCTCAGCAGGTGAAGACAGGGTTGTTGTCCTTAGGGAAGGTTGCACCCCTGTCCTTATTACATGCCTGCCCCTTCCCTTGGGTATCAGCCTCATTTGGAAACGGCCTCCCAAAATGTTCTTTCTTCTTGAATGAAAAAGTTTTCATAGATTCCTTCTCTAATGCCTGTTATTGTTTTCATTTTATTTTGTTTTGTTTTTTACAATTTGGTATCTCAGAAATCTGTCTCTGTGGGTGTTCATTTGGATTCTGAAAATAGAGCTGGGGTCTTGAAGTGGTTTCTGAATAAATAATGAGACATGTGTTTGGAGTCTGTAACTCTTTCTTCTCCTTAACCGCATCCTAGATAACCCGCCAATGGTGAGTGTCATTTGTTTGACTAGATTCTCTAGTTTTAGTTTTCAAGACCTTTTTTCCCCATTCTAGCTGTCTGAATGATTAATGTGACTAGGAAAAATACTGTTGACCCATTTAAATCATGTCAAGCAGCATCCATCGCTCATCTACATAATGAAATACACACTGAATATTATGTCTTAAGTATGTGAGCTAGTGAACTACAAAATAATGTTTTACTCATTTAGGTTATGAAATAAAATACAAGACATTAGGACTAACTATAGAATTAAGTATTAAACTATTCAGGTGGTAATTGTCAGTGAAAATCACCTATAAACTGAACAGCTAATAACAATCCTGCTTTAGCAGTTAATTAGAGGAAGTGGGGATGTTTGCATGCAACAGTGTGAGTTTAAGAAAAGTCTTTATGCCAAAGCATGTTTTCAATATTATTTGACTATACAGGATTTGTTGTATTTAGTTAGTTCTTTCAATTGTTAATCAGTGGTTGTGAAAATAACAGTTTGCTTGAAAAATTTAAAAAAATGGTTTGACATTTTTATCATGGTTTCATTAAATTGGCCTCTGAATAATTTAGAAGACAACTAATTTATAGTTGAAACTATTTTGATCAATGATCAGATAACAAAGATAAGCTTTGACAGAATTTTTAAATATTTAAATTTTATAAGAACATCATTTGCAGTGTTTAAATAAATGCAAAATTTAAAGGCATTGAATTTAGACTATCAGGTTTCCATGGTTACACTTTTTCAAGTTATTTTGTGTATTGTGTAACTAGGTCTGTGAGTCACCGATAATTATTTGTTTTTTTGTTTGTTCTGTTGGTAATTCTGTGTTTAGCTGAATTTAATACAGTTCACACAGCGTGCTTTGGTTTATGTATATTTTAGTCTTTGTGATTGACAGTGATTGAGCATTTCTTATGGAGTGCTTGCCTTTTTTGTCATAAATGATGTCTGTTGGTAGTGCTTGAAATGTAAATAAGTTCTTCCTGTATCACTGTTTAATAAACAGGAATTTTTATGCAAAGAAGACTTCTTGGTACATTTAAACAATAAGGCACAGTGAATTCTAGAATATCTCTATTAAATAAATTGCACACCAAGACACATACATTTAAATTCTTCCAAAGTTTAAGTTTCTGAGGTTATCAAGGACAATGTAATGATTTATGGATAAGCACACCATTGACTGAACACTTTTTAGTAACAGAATAAAATAGCAGAATTCTGATCTAACTCTTAAAATTGTTTGTGACCCTGAGCTTTACAGGGCATTGTTTTCAAGGCAAAGTGGAATCTTTCTCTAACATGATTTCCCCCATCCCACCCCTTGCACAAATTTAAGAGCTATTCTATATACTAATGTGTTTAGAAGGATATGATTCTTGGTTGGGGGGTTGGTGGGTGGAAACAAAGTCTTTTATGCCTATGAATGGAAAAAGATTTTCCTTAGACCTTAGCCATCAGCATATCAGTAAAGCCCCACTGGGAACTCTCAGAAAAACATAAAAACGAGGCCATGCATAATTCATCCTACTGGGTTTTAAACCTTCTCTTAATACAGTCATGAGATGCAGTCCAGTTTGTAAAGTATTTATACATCTGTATTCTCATTCAGTGGTCAGGGTGGCCCTGTATGAAGGCAGGCGAGGCCCAGTGCTTTGGATTAGCCTGGTTTTTAAGTAGAAACTCTGGGACCCAACCTGGGAATCTCTTGAGTATTTTGTAAATTACTTGCTTTGTGAATTATCCAAAGCACATTTTGAAATTTGAGGCTTGTTTCTACCTATTGATGACTCAATTTAAGAGTGACCTTCTCCCACCCTCAGGTAACCAAGTATAGTAATTTGCATTTATTCAGTGTTTACCTTGTGCGCTTTGTAAATATCATGTCATACAATTACCATAGCAACCCTGTAAGGAAGGTATTGTTTTCCCTATTAACGGGTAAGGAGACTGAGGCTTAGCAAGCTTACTTAACTGGTCTATGTAAACTAACTGGTGCCCAGCGAAGGAAAACCAATTTAAACATAAACTCAAGTAATTATAATTAGGAAGGCATATCTTTTCAAGGGAAATCCCATGGTGCACTCATAAACAAAATATTAGTCTTTTAAATACCACACTTTTTGAATTCCAGGTCCTTCTTTTTACCTAGATATTGGCTATGTATTATTTAGCCATTTGGGGATTGGTTTTCTTTTTTGTACCACTCTGGTAAAAATATAGTTAGACAATAAGACATTATTAGGCAATTAATACATTTCAAAACATTTTACATATCAAATATTTCAGTATTATGGCTATACTGAAAACCTTAATCTAAAAATGAGATGATGTATTTGTCATTCCACTCAGTGTGAATATTTTGGTCAGTGAAAAAAGCAAATTGTGTTTTCAGGTATGAGAAGTAGCCGGCTTTATACTGATAAAGAGTGCATGTTTTAATGCTGCTAGTGGTGTTTTTATTTTTAATCTTTAGTACAGAAAAACAGTGGTTTTATAGTTGTGTCCACATTTCAAAAACAAAGACACAAAGCCCAGACTGTAAGCAGGCTTCTATGTGACTCCCCTTTTAAGTCTGCACCATTTAATAAATTGCACTTTTCGTATTAAAGACTGAAGCTATGGAGTAAGTGATTACTTATTCACATGGTTAACCAATTCTACCCAGTTGAGCTGAATATAAAATTAGTTGTGGCAACGTAACTATATCAATTCACGTAACTATATCAATTCAAAAAGTTGCCTGCAGGAAATTTGGAGCTTTTGTTTTATTAAAGAGGTCGCTGTGTACTTTCCCTTTATTTTTCTTGTGTAAATAACTTGTGATGAGTGGGCTTGGCTTCTATTGTCTTGGATCTGTGTAGTCTCAACTACAGAAACTTGGAAATATATTGTTTTTCTAAAGCTTTAGTTTTCTTATTTTAGGTTGTGATTATTGACCTACTTACTTACCACTCCTGCCTAGTTATGAGGCATGAGGCAAAGACAAAATTCCTACAATTGTCACTATTGGATTTATATTCAAGTGTTTTCCTTCTATTCTATGCCTTTCATTTGGAGTTGTACAGTGGAAACAAAAAGAAGGAAAGAAGGAAGGAAGGAAGGGGAAGGGAGGGAAGGAAAAAAAGAGAAAGATGGATATCCATCTATAAAACTAGAACATGCTGTATATAGAATTCAGTTAACACAGCTATAAGATGAAGACTAAATTTATGCTGTTTTCCAATGCTTTATTACAACAGAAAAAAAATTATATTAAAACTGTGCCTTTGTTCATAAACTATAAGTCCTGTGGCCTCTTATTATTAGTATTTTAATTCAAATAACTATTATTTTAGTATTGCTTTACATGACGGTAGTGTTAATCAATATTACTTTTTTTAAGAATTAAAGAAGGGCTTTCTTACTCCATCAACTTTGTAAATTCATGATATTTTTATATGAACTTTCTCTAAAATCAAATTCCATGTGTGATTTCTGTGAAATTGCTTTCTGTTTTTTATTTGTGTTTTAATATAAAATTTTTTTATTTTCTTCTTTTTTAACCAAAGTGCGTGAGGTAACAGGAATGTTTCTTGTGAGAGACGTTGGAAAGTTGAAATTTACCAGATGTTCTGTACTAACCTACAAGTGTACATTCCCTGGGTACCATGGCTGTGTGAAACTCTTTCCTATTACTTTGTTGGGGTGTTTCGTTTTGGTTCTTTTTGTTGTTGTGTGTCTACTCTAATCAGAGCTTGTCTTTTATTTTCCATTTAAATGACTTTGCGGCATCTAGAAAATCTGGCAGAGAATATCATATTTTGATGACATTTTTCACAGGGCTCAACTAGAATGAATTATTACATTTTAACTGTGGCCCTAATAAACAGCTCCTTTATTTCTGCTGGAAGGATACAATATTTCTTTGTCCAGGAAGTTGCCTGAGTATATGTATTGTTGAAATGCTAAAAGCTGCTTTTCTCTAAACTTTAGCTGAGAGACAATGGGATTTGCTAAGCATATACAATTTCAGTATGACTCAAGATTTTATGATTAGAAAAAGATGAATTTGAATTTAGAAGTAAACATTTTTTTATCTTAAATGGAGAAATTTCAAATAATAGGCCTAGTTCCTTTTTCAGATTAATCACTTCTATATAACTTCTGCTTATCCACCAAATGATCTGCTGTCAGCTTTAGATTTTGAGTTCTTACTGTAATTTTGACACCCCTTCCCCAACTATAGTTTGGTCAGCAAAAAGAAACTTTTTTTCTAATAGTGCAAACACGTTTAGGAAGTAGATATGTTCATTGATCTGTGTTTCTAGAGCAGGTTGGGGTGTTTTTGTTTCCCACAAAGAGGAGAAAGTTTTTTGTTACATCACACCTGTATTTGGTGGTGTACATTTATGATTAATCACCTGGTTATCAAATTTAGGTTTTGTAAAGATGCAAAATAAAAAACACTTCCTTAAATCCATCTCTGAACTTGTCATTGATATAATATGCTATCAGTTACAATTGATACATTTTTTTCAAAGAGGGGATATAACATGGAGCCAGCTTCCTGAGGGAGCCTTGTCGAAGGTCACCTCCTGCAGTGACCTAGGCATCATTCTTGAATGTTGGTATTATTGAAAGAGTGTGCCCTCCGGCTGTCACCCTTCCTCTCACCAGAGGAGCGTGACTCGGACTGACTTTCCAGCTGGTCTTCTCTAGAACCAGTACTGCCAGGCTTTGGTCTATCTCTTGACGAGGAGTTCTGACTGCGTTTTATTAGTAGGAGTGGCCCAGCCTATTTTAACATGAGAGTGAGACAGCCTCAGAGAAATTGCCAACATTAAGCACCTAAGACGAATTCATCACTTGTTTCAGCATAAAGTAAGGTAGGACTTTTTATTTCTCTGGACTTTTTGTTAACTGTTTTAGTGGTCTTCGCTATACCTAACTACAAGGACAGTACTGTTGGATGTCAAGTAGAACCTTTATTTCAGACAAATATTTATGCAGTATATTTTAGGCTCCAACTATGTGTTTTAGTTTGAGCATTAAAGAAAATTGTTTTCCACCACCTTCCTAACATAAAACGGTCTGCATCCCCTTTAGAAATGTTATTTAATAAACATTGTAGCTTTGTCAGTTAGGGGTTGTTGCCAAACGCTGTTAATGAGGGAGAAAATGTTTTTTTATAGGTTTGTGAAACTGATCGCCCCCTCCCTCTGTAATGGCATCTTAGCCTGAAATCCAGGAAGCAGTGGTGTATGGTGTCCATATCCATGATTTCCTGAATTGGAGAAAAAGTGTGGAAAGCATCTGGGGGAAAGGAGATTCTTTACCAGCTTGTTTCCTGTAAGCTCAATTGGAAGACCTTGTCTGTGCAAATAGATTTCAAAATAGAGCCTGCCCTTTGACTGTCTCCATAATTACATGGCTCGCTCTGTATTTTATTTGGCAGCCAGAGCAGTTAACCCCTGGAAGTAAGGGGCTGATGGCCAGGCCAGCTTGGCCTTCCCAGACATGTCCATGGGAATGAATAAACCACTGTATGGAGAAGCCCACAGCTAAAAATGCACTAGAATATTCTTTAACTGCACTGAAACTTTTTAAAAACAAGTCTAATAATGTCGATTATGACTAGTTTAAAACTTACTTTGTCCTTAATGTGTAAATTGCAAAGTAATTGTTTAAAAAAATGGTAGTGGGGGACTTCCTTGTTGCTTTGATGTAATCAACATCTGTCAACAGAATGAATTTGCTTTTGTTTAATTTCAAGGGCCCTTGTCCTTTACTCTGCCCAGTCAGTATCTGCTTCAGCCTGGGGCATGCCCCTAGTTCTTTTTTCCCTTTAACAAATGCACAGGTTATTTCTTGTGAAATGTGAGCTTCTCTTCTGCTCTATCCTCTCCTTGAAATTGGAAGGAAACTTCAGTCTTTCTCCTGTACTTTTGAAACATGTACATTTTAGTAGTAGATTATAAGAATCAATAAGAGAGTTTATTGCATGACGCAGACTATTTTAATTTTCCTTTCACTACGGCTTGTGTAAGGTATCAAACCTATCAAGCAGTCAGACGGTCAGTGTTTTAGGTCAGGATCTTAAGACATGGATGCATTTGCCGCTTTCCCTTTCGATCTCAAGCACATGGTGCAAAAGAGCCTGTGCTCCTCTGGATAACTGGAGTTCAGAAAGTGTGGTCTCTTCCTGGTTCTAAATCAGCACCTTGAAAATGAATTCATGTGGTGCAGTCCCTTCTGAGCCTACTGTAGGAAGCAACAATCTTAAACACAGTTGAGACATCTCAGATTACTGTCACAAAGAAGTTGCTTTTTTATTTTTGCAGTTAATATATGATTTAAGCAAACATTTGATTAAAAATTTAAATCATCATTGAGTGTAAGAGCCAAATTGAAAATGAATTAGCGAAACGTTTTCTCTCTCAGTACTCATAAATCATTTAAATCTGGCAGGCAATTCTCCCTACATCCAAAAGAATTGCCTCCATTTGTAAAATCAGTTAGGTGTTAATATGCTATAAATAATAGTTTTGTTACTAGACTTTGGCATTTGCTTATCATTATGAAAAAAACATGTTCAATGAGACATTTTACAGGGTATCTTTAAAATTACGTATTATCTCTGGTTGACATTGTTAGTTAATGTAAAGTAGTACCAGGGTACTTTATTGTGTTGTTTTCTACCCAGATACTTGGTACCTCTGAAATGTAGCATGATTGAGGATTGATGGCATGCTGCAGGGTGAAAGTGCTTCCCTGGAAGTGTACAATGGAAAATATAGGTGTTGGTAGCCCACACTTGAGTACAAATGTACTTTGTTCAGTTTTGCAATTGCTTAAAATAATAAGCATTTTAAATGTCTCTTTGAAAGTTCATTCAGACCTCTCCCTTAAAAATACTTGTTGATCAAAAGAAAACTCACATTTTCACAACTAAAATCGACTTAATTATGGGTCATTAATAGAGGTGCACATAAAAACCCAGTGCTCAGTGGGTGAAATGGAAGCATTTCATTATGTGGTATGAAATGTGTGAGCAGACAACAATTAAGCTGGACCCTGAGTAAGAGGCCAATAAATATAGGGCATGTTGTGTGTAGCAACATCAGCTAGTTAAAATATATCCCTCCCTCCATCCTACTTGATTTCTGTAATCCCACCTTTCAAACTTAATCTGTAAAGGGAAATAAGACGCAGCTTTTAGAAATTTATGTTGTTACTGGATATGAAAATATTTAAAACCATAAACTAGATTTATGTTACAAATACAAATGTAAAATGTGAAAAATGTACTGCAGGATCCAGAGGACATACAGCAATTTCAAGAGACATTCAGGCTGTACAGTGTGCTCCTCCACAGAGTATAAGAAGCAATTGCCTATAATTTTCAGTTTTCAGCCCATGCGAGGTGCTGATAGAATTTTTGTGACACAGAAGATAATTCTTACGATTACCTTTGCTAACAGTAAGTATTCCTGGTATTCATAACAAACAACATACAGAGTTACCACTTAAGAAAACTCTTTATAGAGCTTTTGTTACATAATCAACAGTACAACATCACTGTGATCGTCCCTTTCAAGATCAAGTTAGTACAAAACAACCCCTTGGGGAAGTGGACGTGGCTCAACTGATAGATCCGCCTACCATATGGAGGGTCCACGGTTCAAACCCAGGGCCTCCTGACCTGTGTGGTGAACTGGTCCATGCACAGTGCTGCCCCTTGCAAGGAGTGCTGGGCCACACAGGGGTGCCCCCACGTAGGGGAGCCCCACATGCAAGGAGTGCGCCCCACGTGTGAAAAAAAAACACAGCCTGCCCAGGAGTGGTGCCGCGAACATGGAGAGCTGACTCAGCAAGATGATGCAACGAAAAAGAGATGCAGTTTCCCAGTGCCGCCTGACAATGCAGGTAGCCGCAAAACACGCAATGCATGGATACAGCACAGAGAACAAACAACCGGGGGCGGGGGGGGGGGGGCGGAGATTAATAAATAATATCTTAAAAAAAACAAAACTCCTTGATGATCTGGGGCTCTCCTGCTCTTCTGCTCTCCTGAGGTTTCTGATACTTTCCCACTGGGGTCTCCTAAGCTTCAGAAGACTTAATTCGCCCTTTGCAGTAAAAAATACACACCTGAACTTTGTTTCCTGAAAACAACTTTAACAAAAGAGGGTGTGCTGTGGGTTCTGGGTGGTGGTGTGTTGAAGACGCAGAGGGCCTGGTGGGAACCGGCCTGGATTCTCACCCCCTGATGGGTGATGTCGTGCATGATTAGCAGTTGATCTGAAGTTAGATGTAGTTACTAAGGTATTAGCAGTGCTTTCAAAAAGAAAGGAAACAAATAGGAAAACTCAAGGGACCTTTCCCGGAATGATCAATATCAGATACTGTTGTTTGACCCTGAATGGAATAGGAACTGAGGATTTGAACATTGCTTACTCTGTATTTAGAAAATGTGTTAATTACTACTTGCTCATTACAATATGATAAACAAGGTTGAGGTTCTTCTGCCTCCCCATCTCCCCACATACACACACCTTTTTTTGCAATGTTAGCTGAAAGAACATTATCTTCTAAAGGCACTTATTGATTTAAACCCATTTCTTCATTTCATCTGTGAAAACACCAGTTTTTATTTTCTGGTTTGTAATGAATAGTTAGTGGAATAAACATGGTACCTTATTATCCTGTTACCTTGTGACAACATTGATAGGGTGTCTTTTATCAGAACAAATAAAGTATCTCACATCAATTACAAAAGCATCTTATGAAAGTGGAAAAGCTGAGTACACTACATAATCATAATTGTCAGCAGATTGAATGTGTTCAGGCTGTGTTCCTTGTATTTAAAATCTTGCCGTCTAGTCATCTGTGAGTATGCGTGCATGTTTGCGGCTGTGAACCTGTCATTTGGCGGGACAGGTACGTTCTAAAGGCGAGTACCTCGAAAACCTCATCTTTGTAGCCTAGTAGAGGCCTCATGACTTTGTGCCTCAAACTGAAGTACATGGAAAAGATTCTGTCTATAATAAGTGCAGGCTAGAACTAGATAATACTGATAAAGATGATCTCCCTGTCATGTAATCAGCTGTAGCGGAAAAAATCTTCGTAAGTCCTAAAATTGATTGGACACTACATCCCCTTTGCCTGGGACGTAAGCACACTCAACTGAATGTTGCAGATTGAAGGCACAAATATCAGACCTGAAAGGAAACTTTAAGGTCATGGAATCCAACTCCTCCATTTTGCTAAGCCTTGTATCTCAGTGAGATAGCATCTAAGTGCTCAGCGACAAGAGCTTGGCACCAGTAGGCACTCAGTCAGTGTTAGCTGTGAATGTCACCGCTCAAGGTCACCTAGTTAGCTCTCAGCAGGGCTGGGAGTAGAGCCTTGGCTCCAAGATGCCACTCAGTTTTTTAAGCACAAAGACCAACATCTGATATAACCAAGTGCATTTGTTTATTTCCTGATCGTCTGCCTCCCACCACAGAATGCAAGGGACCTTGTCATCTTGTTCACCACTGTATGCCCTGTGTCCAGAGCCGGCAGATATTGTTGAATGAACGATTAAATTTAAAATTTGAGGAGGTGAGAAGAGAATGGAAAAGAAATGAATATTTATAGAGCACCTTTTTTTTTAAACACAGTTTACATATATTACATGTTCTCTCAGCTGATGCCCACAACAGCCTGGTGGTTGGAAAAAGTGGGGCCAAGAAGGTTTGGTAACCCAGACCTGACTTCAAAGCTGTTTTCACTCTATCACAGTTAGATTATTTCTAAGAATTTTCAAGAAAAGTACTTTCATTCTCAGTGTTAACTTCCATGATATTTACATTTTTCATGATGAAAAGCAAAAAAATCTTTCCTCAAAATCTAATCCCTGAAAAAACACATTATACAGCAAAGCATTCTAGAAAATCAAGCTTATGGAGCCCCTGCTCACTTTTGAAAGGCTGCTTGGAATGGCAGAGACAGCCCTGGAATTGGATTTAGAGGATCTGAGCTCAGGGACAGCTCATGTATGATCAGAGGTGTGAGTTTGGGGAATCACTTAATCCTTCTGAGCCTTGGTTCCACATCCATAAAATAGTGTCTGCTTACCTCATAGAGTAAGTATATATAGCACCTAACACTGTGCTTACCATAAAGAAAGTGTCTATTAAATGTTCACCTCTATTATTAGCCTTTCTATTTGTATCATTATCATTATTAATAGTAATCATAATACATACTTTTCTGAGAAGAGAAACATGTGTGAGCTTGTGTCTTGTATGCAGTCCCACCTAGAGAGGCAATTACTTCCCTTTCCACCTCCCCCCCACTCCCCCACCCTGGCATGTATTGATTCCACAGGACTCTTTCCGTTGTCTGAGCTGGGACCAAGATTTTCCATTCCATAGCCACAAACTGCCCACTTAACTCCTGTCAGCCACCTCACTGACACAAAGGGAGCTTGGCTTGAGAGAGTGGATAGATTGGGTCAACATCACCACTTTTGGAAACTAACTTAATAATAGTTATAACTCAAGAGTTTTATGATGCTATGTACATTTTCTGGGTGTTTCCATGTATTTGCTAATTTTTTTCTCATGCTTGTGAGAGAAGTCATCTGCTTTGTAGAGGCAACTCGACCTGCTTTCCCTCAGCTTTGGCACTAACTTTGTATCCCTAGGGAAGTTACTTACCTTTCTGTGCCTTAGTGTCTTCAACTGTGAAATGGAGTAGTAACAGTTCACGCTCTTAGGCTCATAGGGTCCTCGTGAAGGTTAGTGAGCTAACATGTAAAGTGCCTCATACAGTAACCGACACATAATAAGTGTTCCCATTTCACTTCAGTCACTCTTGAAGGAGCTGTCATTTATTGGGTACCTACTAAATTACGTGCAAGGTGCTTTCACTTCCCTTATTCCTAGTAATTCTCATCTGAGACTCAAAAGAAGAAATTTACTCAGGGTCACACAGTTAACACGTGGTAGAGCTGAGATACAAGTTCTGGCTTCTGCTTTGCGACCCTCTGTTTTTCCTAGGACACCACCCTGCCCATCATATACCACTTGCCAGTCCTAGGTCTCGTGGTGGTGTCTTTAGAGAAGATTGTACTTCCTAAGAGTTAGGAAATGTGTACCTGCCTCTCAAGCAATTTCATTTTTCAAGAAATGGTGTTACTGGCATTTTGTCTGGTGTTTAGAATTGTTTAATACAGAAACCACCTCTGTTAGTTTGAGTCAATAATATTACATTTAACTTTATGGAAGAGCATAATTGAATGAAACTTAAGAAGCAGTTGAATTGCTGACCATTGGCATTTGCATCAGAGCTTTTATCCAATCCAATTAGAAATCTTGAATTTTGGGGCAGGGCTTACCTGCAATTCGTGTCTCCATTTCACGGCTGAAATGTTTCTCTAGGCCAGTGGTTCTCAAACATGAGTGGGCATCAGAATTATCCTGAGGGCCTGTTAAGCACAGATTGCTGGCCTCATCCCCGGAGTTTCTGAGCCAGTGCATCTCTTTCCCACATGCTGCTGCTGCTGCTCTGGGTGTTCTAGACCAGGGGTAGGCAAACTTTTTCAATAACGGGCAAGCTAGTAAATGTTTTAGGATTTGTGGGCCATATGGCCCTTGTCACAACTACCTAACTTTGCTACAGCACAAAGGCAGCTGTACACAATTGTAATTGAATGCGTGGGTCTGGGTTCCAATAAACCTATATTTATGGGCACTGAAATTCAAATTGTATGTAATTTCACATGTTACAAAATGTTATTCTTTTGATTCTTTACAACCATTTACAAATGTAAACATCATTTTTAGCTTGTGAATTGTAGCAAAACAGGCAGTGGGCCAGATTTGGCCCTTGGGCTATAGTTTTGCCTACCCTTGCTCTGGACTGGGGGTTCTTAACAAGGGTCTGTGGAAAGATTTTAGGGAGTCCGTGAACTTGAATTGAAAAAAAAACAACTTATTACCTTTATTTTCTCTGACTCTAACTGAAATATAGCATTTCCTTCACTCATGAATATATGCAATAAATTACAGTAGTATTCATTTCATATCACATTACAGTTGTTGGATATCATGAAAAATGCTTATAGCTCATCCATACTGCGAAATTATGGCCATTGTTAGGCCCGACACTAGTTGAATGTCATAAAACTATCTGCCGCTACATTCTGAAAAGGGGTCCGTAGTTTTTACCTGACTGGCAAAGGGGTCCATGGAACAAAAGAGGTTAATAACCCCTACTGTAGACCATCTGCCTTCAAAATGGTCAGTCATGCCATTTTGGCATGTTGGGAACTTTTTAAACTATTGCTTTAATTGTAAAAGTAATGGAAGTAGATGCTCTAAGAAAATCAAACAGTATGTAAGAAAATAAAATGAATAACCCCCAGCCCCAATCACATGTCCCAGAAATAACCACTCTTGATTGATACCAATTTTCAGAAATTTTATAGGAATATATAAGATCTTTTTACATTAATGGGATTATTTATAAATATTATTCAACACTTTGCCTTTTTCCTAACAATGTTTTGTGACCTCTTTCCATATCAATATGTAAAGATAATTTAGAGTTTTCTTCTTAACAGCTCCCTAATTTTCTTTCGTGCGGGTATACCATAATATATTTAGTCAGTCCCCTATGGATGGGCATTTGGATTGTTTCCCATTTTTTCCCTATTACAAACAACACTGCAATTAGGGTACATCCTTTTTGCATCCATCATTGCACACATCCATGATAATATTCTCAGAACAAAGTCCTAGAAAGTAAACTGATGAGTCAAAGAATATTTGCATTTAAATTTTAATATGCACTTCTAAATTCCTGTTATGGATACTTTAGGACCCTGTGTTACTTTTCTTTTGGGGTTAAACCTTATGTTTTTGCCATTTAGTCTTTATCTGACTTGAGCAGTCATTGCAATGAATTTCAGTATAATGCCTCACCACATGTGAACTTAACACAGAGGAGTAATCCTACTGAGGGCAAAAAGTGCAGCTGTCAATTTGTCTGTATATCTTGAAAGGAAAATGGCATTAAAGACTAGAAACAGTATCCTAAATTCAAGGTCATCCTGGATATTGCCACATAAAGTACCACAGCAGAGACTGTATTTTTTGTTTGTTTACAGATCTGAGCTTAGCAGCTATTTCTATATGTTTGCTTCCCATGAGAGTAGACTTTTCCATTGCCAAACATTTATGTAAACATAGTATTAGCTAATAAATATACCATGCTACTATTGCACTAGAATTCAGAATACCACTGCTTTCCTTTGTATTTGGAGCTTTTCCTTTTTTGAGCCAATAAAGAATTGGAATAGTAATCTAATAGATAAGAGCATAAAGCATCTTAAAGTGTACCACTATGTTAGGTTTTTACTTAAAATATGTCTATTTCTGCTCATAGGTTGTCATAGAATTTTTTCCTCACCACTCAATTATATCTACTTAGACAAGCAGGCAAGCAGTCAGCAAAGAAGAAATTTCTTTTTCTGGAGACAAAGAGATATTTCACACAGGATAGTTTTGCCGGCTGCAGTCTCTTCAGCTCATCCAGTCCCTAAGGTACAGTATTGTCTATTATCTGCTGATTCTTTCCAGCCAAAGTAAAGGTTGACTGCAGAAGTGATCAAATGTTTTTTGCACTTTTGATTTCTGGAGCATTTGAATCATAATTTTTAAACTTGGTTTGTGATTTAAAACACAAGTAACTAATGTGAGAAATTTTAACATCTTCCAATTCTATAAAGCTAATGCTAAAGAAAAGAAAAGAAAAAAGTAAAGGTCTGAGCCTACAACTGTTTAGCTTACTTAGAATTTAAATTTCTGTCATGGAAATTTCTATAGGAAATTTCTAACATGAAGAGAAAAACACATGTATGTCATTTCCTAACTTTTTCAGAGAAAAAGACTTGACTATAAAATTGGGGTCATTCAAGAGAGATTACTTAAGACTAATACACTAGATGTTTTATCTAAAGTCTGCCCTTATACTTTTCATGTTATAGATGCTGCTGACTTTGAATTGCCCTTTTGGGTAAATAAAACTCCTTATTTCAGAGCATTCTTGATTTTTAGAGATTGTGATTCTGTGGAAAGGCAATCTGACCATTTTTCAAAATCCAATGTAAAGGAGATACGTGAGTTATTTAGGAAGAACAAGGATAGCTTAAAAAGTAGATTTGTCACAAAAATCGCTTTCTCCTTTTTAAGAATTTTTTTTGCAGTTCACATCATCCGTTAAATGTGTTATATTGAGTATGTTACGCTCCCTGAAGGTGAGGGGACCATTTTTGTGGCAAGGGCCGCCAGAGCCCAGAGCACATTGTGGCTTGGTCGAGGTCTGGCCATCATAGCCAGGGCCAGCACTTGGTAAGAGTCACAAAATCGATGTTTATTTTCTTAGCAGAAAAAGAAAAGAATTCTCCAGAGAGGTGAATGTATTGTTTTAAAATTTCAGTGACAACCCAGCAGTCCTTCTAGAAGGCTATAGCCGTCCCCTCTCCAGACCACAGCATGGTGATGAGTGCACACTCTGGTGAGCGTCCAGGGCACGAGAGGCAGTGCTGCAGGGGAGCCAGTCCTCACCCATGCTGGGAAATCAGGCTCTGGCAGGTGCCGGTGTCAGAAAGGCCCCTCCGAGCCTCGGAACAAGTGAAGGCCTTAAGCCCCGCGTGAAGCACTTCATGAAAAGGACCTCAGTCCTTCTGGAGACCCTGTGGTGTTTCAACTGAATAGTGGTATCTCCTTCAGCTTCGTCTCCCAAAATGCTGTGCACCCTTACTGTGGACTGCTCAACAATGCTTAGGTAGCAGTTTCCGTAAATCGATTGCACAGAGCTGTGCAAAACCTTGGGACTGAGAGAAGCTCTGTGTAAGATATTATTCATTTTCTGAGTACTGCCCATAGACTTAAGTAAGTGGTCGAGAACATTCTATATGGGTGATCAGAATGGAATTTTTTTGAGAGGGTGGGGATGACAGAAATGTAATAGGAAATTTTTATGAACTGGAAAAAAAAAAGTTGTTTTGCTTTATAGTCTCTTTCCACCCACTCCCTCCCTTAGTTTGGGCATGGTTGCAAAGTGTAAGAAAAGTGTATGTGTCAGATGCTTCAGTGGACTTCATACTCGGCCTTTTTTTAATATTTATTCTCTCAGAGAGGGTGTGGTAAGCCATCTTTTGCATAACTTTTATCTTTATGTTAAAAAAACTGAAAGTGCTCTTAATTAACCATTTGGCAATTTGAACGCTTGGTGCAATTTTTCATTAATGGCAATGCGATTCAGTTGGGGTTGAGAGGAGGAAGAAAAGAACACTAGTGTTTGTTTTGACCAGAAGTCTGCTTCAGTCCAACTTGACTCAGTGCACGATCAGGTTAACAGACCATCCAGAGGCAGCACTCACAGGCAATGTTAAGTTCAAAAGGGCAAGGGAAGGAACTGGGGGCAGCCTGGAGGGTCTGTAGCGTGGCGTGGCTTTGGGAGGTCGAGGCTCCAGCAGGAAGGGCAGAGCTCCATGAAGCAGGAGGCTGTGTCCAAGAAAATGATCCCATTGTCGTGCGCTGGGTTCTGATCTTCATTTTCAATCCTTTTTCCTCAAGCACATAAAGAAGCCAGACTATGTGACGACAGGCATTGTACCCGACTGGGGAGACAGCATAGAAGTTAAGAATGAAGATCAGATTCAAGGGCTTCGGCAGGCTTGTCAGCTGGCCCGGCACGTCCTCCTCCTGGCTGGGAAGAGTTTAAAGGTGGCGTCTCACCAAACCTCAGAATGACTTACCTAGGGGCAACAAACCCCACTCTTTCTTTTTTCCTTTCCATTTAACTCTTCTTTTGTATATATCTGATTTATTTAAAGAATAAATAAAAGAAAGACAAAAGAAGGAAAATTAATAAATAAAGGCTCGGGGGCGAGGGGGAGGGATTTGGTTATTCTGTATGTTTATTCAGGAGGTGATTTTAAATCCAAGTTAAATTTTAAATAGCAGAATTCTGGAGGTACTTGTAGCTGAATCTGTCTATCCAAGTAGATCAATGGCATTCAGCTTTGACTTTTGCCTCCTTGCAGCAGCTGCCTGTAGTTTCTGCTTTTGTTCACCACATTATTTCTGTGAGCCTCAGGAGTTGCTCTACCTTGTCCTTTGTCATCTATTTTCTTGCATGAGTTCTGCAAAACAGATCAGTCCAGATGTACAAAGGTGTGGTACTATAGCAATGTAATTATGTACAGCTATCTTGCCACAAAAGAAATTTAGTTCTTTCCTAATAATCTGAAGCATCGCCTATACTATGTAAAGATCATAAAAGAAAATGTGCGTCTGTAATTTCCAAAAAGTGGGCAGAATTTAGGAAGTGAGACTCGAAGATGAAATCGTTTATGGTATCATCTGTGTAATAAACCTGATATAGCAACATAAGTAAGCATAATGTAAATATAAAATTATTGAAGAATTCATTACTTTTTAATAAGAGACTTTATTTGTGATTTATGAGTTTATGGAGGTAGTCTTCATGTATGCATAAAACTATATATATATATATATTTTTTTTTGAAAGCAAAACTATATTTTAATTTCCTTTTAGTTTGGAATCAATTAGAGACCTCTAATGAGGGAAAAAAATCTGCTTTAAAATTTCATTCATTTACTTAGGCGTTAAATCAAGATTAGTGAAAACATAATCTCTACAAAAATTTATCAGACTCCATTTTAAAAATAATGATCCATAATCTCCATGCCACTGTGGCAAAATCCATGTAATGTTTTGCTGAGATAACAAGGTAGGGGTTGACCTACTTTTCAAGCTTTGTCATCTAAATTGAATTTCCTTGTAGGTATTTATTTCTATGCTTCTGTTAACCCAGGGCATTAACCATTGAAAAAGAAGAAGGAATTGCATAAGAACATATGCAATTTGAAATCTTCAGGCTTAAAAGAAGGAGTCATGTCATCTAATGACACATAAATGACTTACAGGATCCTAGGGTTTAAAGTTTCCATCTCCTAATAGTTGATAACACCATCATAAACCCAAATGAATGTAAAAAAGGCATACTTTCGGGTTTTACTATTAATCATAATTAATTAAAATGTTGTGCCTATAAGTTTATTGCAGTAACTTTATACAGCTTAAGTGGAAGCATTGTTGCTGTAGGCCTAGTCAATAAATACAGGAAATGTTTTCAACTGTCACTGCACATTGTCTTTATTTAATATTTTAGATTGACATGACAACTGAAGAGATAGACGCTCTTGTTCATCAGGAAATCATCCGTCATAATGCCTATCCCTCGCCTCTAGGCTATGGAGGTTTTCCAAAATCTGTTTGTACCTCTGTAAACAACGTGCTATGTCATGGTATTCCTGACAGGTATTCATTTCTTAATAATATATTGTTCCTTTGGAAACTAAAACATGAAACAAAGCGCTATAACATATATTGAAAGACACTGTAGTTTAATTGAAATCCACCTGCAAACTTCTGAAGTTGATTGTGATAAAACAAAATTTTGAAGTGCTTTGCTTCTAACATAACACTACCATTTAATGTTTCTTAAAGCAGCATGTAACCTACAAAAGTGTGACTTAAATATTTCTCATACCTTCTTAGATTTTAACCACGTAAGTGGTGAACTCCAAATGCAGACAAATATTGATTATCAATTTTTGTTTTGGCTTTTTGCAAAATAAAGGCAACAAATAGTACATTTTTTTAAGAATAGAAGATTTTTAAAAATAATGGCAGTATGCTCATGGTATATATTTCTTATAATAGGTGATGTGACCAGCAAAAGTTAAAGATGAGATATAGTTATTCCATTTATTCCTCCTCCACTCCAAATTACCATTGAACTGCACTGGGTTTTGTGACAGTCACTAAGTATTTATTTTTATATTCCTTTTATTGAGATCTATCACCATTTTTTTTCTGTTTATGTTTCAGTCGACCTCTTCAGGATGGAGATATTATCAACATCGATGTCACGGTGAGTAAACCATATAAAAAATAGTCTTTGATCAACTTCAGAATTGCTGGTAGCAACAGGAAGAAGAGTAGATTGAAAATGTGAACTGCACCGATGGAAGTGCTGTTTACTTCTAGACCCAGACGCAAGCAGCTGGTTTCCTTTTTTGTCTTTAACTCTGTGTTTATTCCAAGTAAACCCAGGCCTGACTTGAATTTAGGGCTGGAATCAGATGCACTGAGATCAATGTTGGCCTAAGTGAAATGTCAACCCAATCCTGCTATGTGTCATGTTTTTGAGAAGGTGTAATTGTTATTGATCCACTGTGTAGTTAATGCAGAGCACCACAGCACTGGGCAGCTGCTGAAGCTAGATATGTATGAGATGAGCTAACACGAAGAAAGCCAGCATTTTTCCTTCACTCTGCCAAGATTGATCTTCCTCTTCCTGCTGATTTTGAGTGGGGCCTGTCATTATCTTACTCTGTCATTAGGGGCTACATTGGCCTGTGTGTGTCAGTCTATTTGGACAGCAACTCTTTTGCTAGCAGTGTTCCCTAGATTTATTAAATCCCTGAAGGTAACGCTGTGTTCCATTTCTGGTATAGAGAGCCTTGAACTTGAAGCATACAAGCAGAGTGGTTTTCTCTGTGAACTTGTTTTCTCCAAATGGTTAATGGCCTTTCTTTTAAATAACAAGCTTAAGTAATTTAAGATAGGAACTTGCAATTGTAGAGGCTCTAACCTTTTCTAATATTCCTAGCCTTTCAGCAGTCTCAGGCTTGGATTATCTGTACTTTGGCCGTTCATTTTCTTTAAAAAAAAATTGGATTATGCAGATCATAAATTTTACATATCTGGTGATGAATAAATAAATTTAATTACATAAATTTTAAACATTTACTGAGAATTAGGTGAAATGTTCAGCATTCAAAGAAATACCATTTTTCCTAGTGAAGAAATATTTTTAATAAGATATTTTCTATCCAGACCATGAAACCTTAAGTAGGGATGGGAATGAGGTGAAAATAGGCACACAGCAGTTGAATTCAGTCAGATTGTTAGTTGTTTAAATTAATTCAACCTTTTTTCTTTGTATCAATTTGTATGAGGATATAGCCAAAGACTCTTGTATTGCTAATATTATTTCCTATATCATTTTGTCCTGCTAAGAATACTTGAACATTTACTCCACATATATCCTATTGGTATCTTTCCCACTCTGAATCATGTAGAAGGAGGAGTTTTATGGAGTGTGCCTGAAATAAAGTGTTTTTCATCACATACTTTTCTTTTGGATTATGCCTGGCTTTAGGGTTTTACATTTATGATCTCGTCTAATCACCCCCTAATGAGATATTGCTGCTTTGAATGATATCAGCATACTCTTCCCTACTGTTTCCAATGTGTTCAAAGAGAATATTCCTGTTTTAAGTTACTTGAAGACTTTTAATAAAATATTCCATTTTTAACATTGAAATGATTTCACATTTGCAAAACTCATAAAGCAAAATGAAATACTTTCAAGCGTCTAGAAATGTGAAGGAGCCAAGGAAACATAGAGGTAAGTATCTTAAATTATATTTTTTAAGAAATATAAGGACTTCATTAACAGATCCTATACTTTATCAGAAAAGACTAACTGCATTTTACAATCATTGACATATATATATATATCACAAGAAAATAAGCTTTTCTTCCCTTGAAAATTGAATGTTAAAAAAAGACAATGCAATACTCATAGTAGATGCTCAGTAAATATTTGTTAAATGAAGTACAAATCAAGAATAGTTGGTGCATCCAAATAGTAATTATAGGTAACTGCCACAGACTTTCAAAAGTATTTTATTTACTTGTATTGAATGTTTCAAGTAGTCATTTGGAAAGCTAACAAATAATAATATGAAGAGGTACATAGAGATTTTTTAAAAGTGTAAATTTTTACTTAAAAAGCAGTTATATAAATTCAGTTATAACTTTTCAATAACTCATTTTAAAAATGTATATAATTGTATATAAAAGCAAAATTTGTATTTTCCTGGATTGCAAAAAACTGTAAATGGGAATAAATATACTAAACACTACTCTATTGCAGGATAATCAAGGCAATTTGCTATAATAGAGAAAATACTCAATTAGAAGCCAATATTGCATCATTAATGTGGATCTACCTCTATATTCTGCCACTAAGTTTAGACAAGTTACTTGTCTATGCCTAAGTTTCCTAACTTATAAAGTGAAGATATAGTAAAGACTTTTCCTTCTTGCTTTATGGAGTATAGGAAAATATTTTTTTTAATGCAAAATTGTATACAGATTTAAGACATTAACTCAGTATCAAAACAGGCAGAAAGAGAAATATATTTTTATAAGTCTTTGCCTCCTGATTTATGAAAAGGAGAAAGTGAAAAATAAGTACAGAGGACTAATTTATGCAAATTAACCAATTCCATGATCCATCAAAGGATCAATAATCAACTGGTCTCCTCTGCCTTCTACATTTATTATAGTGTTTGATAATTATTGATTTTTTATAATGAATCTGGTGTCTTCCAGGCTCCCACAGGGCCTTCTGAATCATGGAAGACTGATAAAATTATATTTTGTATAATTTTCTCTTAAGCCTCTTTTGTTATTCTTTAAAAATCCATGTATAGTTTTGTTTTTTTTCTGTTAACACTTTGATATCTGAAACATTTGAATAAGATTTCATCTCTAGACAGGATTTTTCTATAATATATATTTTTCCTATATTGAACCACTTCAATTCTTGGAACTAAATTGTCTGTCAGTTATAGTTGATATATCGCTCTTATTTCTTCTCATCATTATATATTACTTCCAAGTGTAGAACTGGTAAAATAAAAAGTCTATTAAGCTTTTAAGACACTGAAGAAACTTTTCACCATGTGAAATACTTCTTGGTTCTTTAAACCTCTTATGGTAATTGTTGGTCAGTGTCTTTGGTTACTGATTTTTGCATATATAGTTTTGTCTTCTCAGAAATAAAGTAAGGAATCAAAATGTTACAACAGCAGTGCTAATCATAATGCTGAAATAGCCACACTAGTCACCTTTTTATTTTAAAACCTTGCAGTATCATTGCGTGACTCCATCATTTATTCTACAGGGTTTCAGTATTTCTATTCTTTTATGGGTAAATTTGAGAGTAATTTTGCAAGGTTGAGACACATGATTCTACTAAATAACATAAATGAACACAATGTGTACTTTAGGAGAGTAGGTTTTAAACAAGAAAATATTTTTAAATTTCTCCCTGTGTTTAGGTCTACTGTAATGGCTACCATGGAGATACTTCTGAAACATTTTTGGTGGGCAATGTGGATGAATGTGGTAAAAAGTTAGTGGAGGTTGCCAGGAGGTGTCGAGATGAAGCAATTGCGGCGTGCAGAGCGGGGGCTCCCTTCTCTGTAATTGGAAACACAATCAGGTAAGCCTTAGACTGACAAGTAAAGGGAGGGTTGGCAAATGGTACAAAGGTTATTGGTGGCTCGGTAGAAAGTTGATGACATGTTTTATGATTTTGAACCATCATTTCAGTCTGATATCAGTGTGTGAACTGCCAGACTACAACATTGTTCCCTAGGTTTGAAAAAAAAAAAAGGTTTTTAAAAAGTGAATTATACCAGGGTTAGCAGAGAAACTTATAAGAGCCACACGCAATATTTATATGGCTGCTTTAGTTGTAGCTTGACACATTGGTCTGTAGTGTTCCATTACTCAAAATCACACCAAATATGTAAGAAAGTTCCTAAAAAGGGATTAGCACCCCAAGCCTTGGGTGATGAGGCAGGATAAAAGCTAATTTTATGAAGAAATGAAACACAATATCCTTATGATACAAAGATAAAAAAGTGTTAGCCCAAGCAAACCTTACTTTTCAAATTCGTGGATTAGCAAGCAGCCTGAAAGGGTAATCTTCTGTCTTTTTTTTTCCTCTGGCCCACGTTTCTTGTAAGCCATTGTTTATGTTCCACACACTATTCCAATGCTTGCTTTTTAAGTGTATGTGTATTTTCTGAATTCAAGACTTTTCTTTGTAATCTGTTGCCTACTTTTAGATCTTTTTTTCCCCATAACTGTGTTGAAGTAGACATGCAGAATACGTGTTTTCATTTAAAAGTAACACACTTTGTTAACGATGATCACATTGGTACCCTTTAAAGTACTGTTCTCATTAATATGAGCCATTGAATACTTCCCATTTGCCTAAAGGATGGAAAGCTTAGTCACCTTGAAAAGATGCTGCCTTTTTTATCCGTAAGCCTTCAACTGCTTTAAGAAAAAAGGCAGTAAAATATCAGTTAAATGTATTTATAGCTTTAAAAATATTGTAACAGTGTCTGAATCAAACTTTAGTAAAATCTCTTTGGGTTATATCTGAGAAGCTTTTATTGAAGACTTTGAGCAAAATTGTGTTTTTGACAGTTTTAAATTATAGGCTAACTAGCCTGGGAAAAAAGGATAGTGTCTCTCTGTTCTTTCATAGGAAATGTTGAATCAGACCCCTACTGGGAAAAGAAATTTAATGCATATCTCACTATCTTACTGTCCATGAATATAATAGAAATGAATTCAAAATGCAGTTTTATTTTTGCAAATGGGATGAGTCTAGAGATGCACCTCATATTTTTGAACACCTAGGGTTCAACAAATTTACTGGTGGTGCTCTTGCATTTTAACAAAATTTATTCTTCAGTAGAAGGGGGCAGAGAACACTAGATTCTTATTCAAGCATTCTATCGAGCTCTGCATTCATGGCTGTGTCTAAAGGGCATGTCAGCCTTTGATTCTCTCTGAGAGGTAATTATCCTTTTCCTGTCACGGAACAACAAATGATAGCTAACTACAGAGGCACATTTGCAGTAGTCACATTCATCAACTGCAGAAAAAAAATTCAATTTAATTGTGCAACACAGCTGCACATGGGCTTTTGAGCATTTCTGTTGTTCTCCCTGTCTCGCTATTCCTCCCTCCAGATCTATTTTTTAAACTTTTTTTCTGGTTATTTTTTCCCCTTTTTGTCTCTTCTTCCATTTTTACTCTCTGTACTTTCTTGTTAAAGTAATTTTCCTTTGTGGCTCTCATTCTTTTTTCCCCATTGAAGGCTATGAATGTAGAAAATTATCACAATTACTCATATAATTGAGCCTCTTTGTAGCAAGTGCAACTCCAGTAGCCTTTCTCCATCATGAAAATGGTTTCATTATAGGGTTTTTCATATTCTCTGACACCATCTACACAGAGGAACAGGCGTGCAGATGAGATGTACTAGGAACAGGCTAGATCAGTAAGGTCACAGTAGGAATAATTAGCTCTGCTATGGAAAGAGCATCTAGGCCTTTTACTGCTACATAAATGTACTGTCCGTGGCTTTTAGTCACAAAAAAACTTACTAACAAATGGAGCTCCCGCCTACTACTTTGAAAAAAAGATTTGTATCAACACTACAATTTTCCATCATTAAGACTAATAACACAGAGCCTAGTATACATCAAGGGGAATAAAAAGAAAAATCTCACATTCAAGTGGCGGCTGGGTGCTGACCTTTGTTCCCTTTTTTTGTGTACGACTTAACTCTTTACAAAAAAGAGCCACACGCCACACCAACATGCAGGTGAACTCCAGCTAGTACTAGCAAAGCATAGCATTCAGCTGGAAAATCTGATAAATCTCCATGCAGGATAATGCATTTCATTACATATTCACTACATTAATTCTAGCTACATTAAAAAAAAAAAAAAAAGAAGAAGAAGAAGAAGAAGAGTAGAATTGAAAGTGACATTGGATTTTAGCTATCTGGATGCAAAGGTCAGTTTTCGCAGAATATGAATTTGCATGTACAAACTCCTTTGAAATCCAGATCAGTCCCAACAACTACACTTACAAAACTATGAGGAAAATAATAGACAATGAATGCTTTACTTTTACCCTAATACACCTCATTATTTAGATGGCTTATATCTGCCATTGAGGAGGAAACTGGCCCTGATTCTAACAAATGTTTGTTCTGTTGTGTTAAAGCAGTTTCTGGACATCTACTAGTTTTGCCTTTTCTTATTCAGGCAGTCTTAAGGGAATAAATAAACAATCTCCACCTTTAAACCAAAACTAATTTGAATCATTACAAATGGAAGGTTTACCAACATCTTTCAACTCAAATCTGGTTTTTCTTAAGATAGTCACTATCTTTCACAAAGCCTGCCTCTACTGATACACCATGAAAAGAATATTCAGGCATCTTTTATTAGTATTATGTTACCTAAAAGCTAGAGATTTTTATTGGAAATAGGAAATCCTCCTCTGAAACCGAAAGGATAGGATAATGTCTCCAAAGAAGTGTGGACCAAAAATAGTTTATTGAAGAGTTCTCTCTGTACCCTTTTGCTTTATGAGGGATCACTAGTGATCTTTAGGTTACAGTTATTTTATTCACATTCATTTGCTTTAAAATATTTCTAAATCTGTATTTTTGTAATATCTCTAGATAATATGATTTGTACATATGAGAATATAAGGAATGTATAGATTCATGCATCACAAATATGTGACAGTTCAAGCAAATAATTTAAACTTATAGTTGAAAATGTCGTGATGAAAGTATCAATAAATGGTTTTTAATGTTTAATTCATAAGTATATGTTTTGATATTAATTTAGAACAATATAAAACAGATTTTTAAAAATAATCTCTTTCTATTAGATTATGCACATTTAAACAATAAGTGGCTCAGGCAAAATAAGTCATTTTAATGTCATCTGTGATGGATTTTTCTTGACAGCTACTGTAAATTACAATTACACTGCTTCTCTCATCACATGAAAGTAAGCATTGCAATAAATTATCTTTTATTTCAATCCATCATGTCTGCTTTTCAAAAACAGAAAACCTCAAATAAAAGTTGAGCACTATTGTAAGAAAAATACAGTAATTTGTGATCCAGTTTGAAACAAAAAAAAGTACTATTCTTTTGGGAAAACAGTTGTTGGCTTTCAAAAATATTACTAATTTTACTTAAACATTCCTTCAGCAGAGGGAATCCCTGGACTCATTCATTCCTTCAGTTGAAGACTACGGCTTAAAATAAAAATCTAGAAAGCTTAAAGTGAAATTCCATAACTTAGAAAATCAGGTGCCACTTGAGAGCCTTTCATTAGTGCTACAACCAACCCATTTGGAGAGTAGTGTTTTTTGGATTTGTGTAAACATGGTAATAAAACTATTTCCATGTACATTTTTACTTCTTAATAAGAATATAAACCTAAACGTAGTACTCCTCTACCCTCTGGGAGAATGTATTCTTAGTCATAAAATGTAGTCAAAATGTATTAATTTATCTAAACAACATTTCAATTGAGTACTGCTGCTTTTATGAAAGGAAATTAAACTTAAGAAAATGGTCACAGGATGCAATTCCTTAAAGATTTCTCTTTCAACTATAAGCTATAACTGAGACATTAACTATAACAATACAGTATCATTTAAAAATAAGCTCACGAATGACATTTATATACCTCTTTCCTCCTTACCCCTCCTTGCGCTCCCCAAATATTCTACATGAAGGGCTGTGAGTCATAAATGTACTTCCAGCTCATGGGTAGGTGTCATACTGTCTTACAGGATTTTTAGTTTCAGAAATTCAGAACAGCAGAGCCAAAACCAGGGGAGCTCTGTTCAGTAGGTTTCAGAAGAAGAAAAAAGAAAAAGAAAAAAAAAGGCAGATTTCACCAGTGGCACACCAGGGCAAGAAGACCCTCGTACTCTGTAAACGTTGGTACTGGGGAGTGACTGCAACATGTCTTGGGCACCTCCTGCCCACACAGCTGTTTCCGCTTTCCCCCAGCACACCAGTCAAAAGGAGCATGCATGCGCCACCTTCCCATGCCACAGTAGGGTTACCGGCACTCGCCTTCCTGTTAGGGAGGGGAATTTGCTAAAGCAAGTCACTTGGATTGTCTCCCTGAAGTAAGATTTAAACCCTACAACCAGGTAAATAATCTTGTGCTCCCAGAGTATCCCAAAATAGTAGATGGACATGATTTTAAACAGTAATTAAGAACATTAATGAGATTTTATCCCTGTTAGTCCCCGTAAATATATGTTAAAAAAAAAACTAACTACCAATGCAAAAGGAAAATACCCTGAAAAGCAAACATAGGTCTATACTTAGCTCCTGGAAATCAAGCCCTGAGCCGGGCAGATGATGCTCAACCAAGGAACTAAGGGAAATTTGTCCTGTTCTTTGCCGCTTTCCACCCGGCTGTGAAATCCTCTGACCTTTGCATCCATGACACACAAATTCTATGATACAACCATAACCAGAAGTTCTAGCAAAATCCAGAGAGTAAATTGTTGTAGGAGAATGCACTCAAATATCTTTAGCCACTTAGTAATTGCACAGCTTCTTTTATGAAGAGGAATGAAAGGTATGAGGGGGGAGGGACCCCATACATTTTTTCAGAGTGGGCTTTCTCCTTGTCCTCTCATCAGAAATTAAAATGAAGATTGCCATTGTAACACACATATAAGATGTAGCTGTGATGCCTGCCAATCATATTCTTTAAGAAAAAACAACTTTTTTTAAAGAAAAGGAAATAGAAGTTTAAGATAAATGTTCTTAAAATCATTCAAGTTTGTTGAGATTGAACTAACATAATTTAAAGATTCAAGTAGAACCCACTTTAAAAAAAAAACAAAAAACCTAGAATATGTCTTATTTAATAATCTCTCATCCACATTCTATCTATCCTCAGTTTATATACAGAAATTGTGTGGTTCAACCAGAAATGCTGTGGAAAAGATGCCATATTTCTGTCCCTAAGTTCAAAGACACACAGAAATAGCCATAGCCAAATAGAGCAGCTTAAGAGATTAAAAAACATTTTCTCTCTTTTTAAAAATTCCTGTCCCCAGTACATGCATAGCTTACCTATTTCTGTACTTTCAGTAACATGTAAATTAAATCTGCATGGAAGGCTGGGTATATTGACATCCTGGTCTGAGTGAAGATATCTTACAGGTCTGGAGACCAAGGTAAAGATGTTTCGAGAAAATTGTATAGACGTGAATGCTCATAAAGATGCTGGCTAAAAGGCTATTGGGTTTATATTAAGTTAAACCTAGGATCTGTTGGAAGCTAGAGTTTGGGATCTAAGGCCTTTGATTTTGTTAAGATTTAAAATAGTCACCCAAAAAATTCCCAGTCCTTTGTTATGGTTAGTTAGAATTAGGGGTGTTATGTCCTTCATCCACATAAAAATATAAATTGTTAATGGAAAATATGTTATCTTTCCAGTGCTCCCAGAGATAAACATATTCATTTGATTTCAAAAGGAGATTTTCAACTTTATAGATGAAAACTTTAGGGTTTGGTTCTATGTGTTACATTTCACTTACATAGGATAGATGAAACCCCAAACATATGCAAATAAAAAGAACTAATGAGACATTAGGAAGTAGACACTGCAATATTAGCTTCTCTTAGCATGGCAATGATTAAAAAGTGTTCTTTATGAATTTTTGCTAATGGTATAGGTCTTGAGTGGAACTCTCAAATCAAAGTTTTAGCGTCTTCTGGGAATATTGACAAAGCAGATTAGAACTTTTGTGTAAGTGTATCTTGTGTGTAAAATGTATAATGTTTTGAAATTGGCCAGAATAAAATGAACCATAGCAGTAGGAAGTCACATTTCTAGACTGAATTTTTTTTTTTCTCTGTCTGGTTCCCAAATTAGTCTTGCATAGTCCTTTTGCTGACCTGCATTGTATGTACACGTATCTTGGTTATGTGTATTTCTTCTGTGTATGTGTACCAGCCTACTCACTGGTTGTCTAAAAACAGCTTTGTTTGAATGTTGTACTAAGGTAAATGAAGTAAACTACCATATTAGATGCATACCTTCTAGCTTCATATATCTAAAGGGAGTAGTTATAAACAACAGCAAAATTAAAATTATTCCAGAATAATGAAAGCGTAGTAACGTTATCTTGACTCTAAATGTAATTGATTTTTTTCTTAAAGAGTATTTTGAAGTGACAAAAGTGTTATCTAAGTATGCATTAAAACCTTATTAAATCTTTTGTTTGGTCAATTTTAAAGCTGCATAGCTCATCAGAATGATTTGCAAGTCTGTCCGCATTTTGTTGGACATGGAATAGGATCTTACTTTCATGGACATCCAGAAATTTGGCATCATGGTAAGATCGTTACTTTGGAAGCTATTTATTAAATAGAATCAGGATAAGGCAGTTTTGTTCCTGAAGCTCTTCCTTTAACTTTCAATCTCCATTATTATCCTTTTGGTAGGAGGGGTAAGGGAGTGGCTACTTAATCTTACCCAGCACATTACTGTTATGGGATAAGAGTCGAGCAGTTTCAATCCCAAAGCAGGTTTGTTTTGTTTTGTTTTGTTTGTCTTCTCCTGAAGGGTAAGTGGCTGGGAGGCACAAGGGATATTTGTCTAGAAAAAGTTACTGAAAACAAAATGCCACTCCATCAATATCCCAGCAGCATGCTCATATGACTGTTTTGTGTTTTTCTTTTCCTACCCCCTTTTCTTACCGCTGACTGTTGTGGTTAAATTTCATTATATCCTACACAGCGTTGACAGCTGATGTATTTAGCAGCATGTACTCTTCAGTGATTTCTGGATTATACCCACCCTTGTGTTGCTTCCCTAGAATCTCCTGTTTATCCTTGGTTGGGGGTGTGCCCCTACAGTGAGAAGGCAGGAGTGGGTCAGAAGAAGTGGACAGATGCAGGTCAGGGTAGGAGGCAGGTCTATGGGGTGCCCCCTAAGGAGGGTGCACACCTGGACAGGGACCAAAGGAAAGTTGGTCATGGTTCTTTGGTTTGTCCACTGGGGCTGGGCGTCAGTCCCTGGAACCCACCCCCCTGGAGACCCAGAAGGCCAGAACTCCCTATGGGCCAAGGGTCAGAAGAGGTCCAGGCAGGCATATGAAAAGAACCTCTCTGCCCTGCACTGGACCTGGAGTTATTTCGCAATTCGAGGACACCCTGCTTCAACAAGAACCCCAGGAGGCTGCCCTCCAGTTGCGCCTGCGCCCCTGGGAAGCCTTAATTCTTTCCCTTTGCAGTGGGTAAAAGGCCTGGACCTGGACCAGGACCCAGCGAGGCCAGGATACCTGGCAGCGGGTGGCCTCGGGACCAGAGTATCAGAAACACCCAGGCTGCTCCTACCGGCCTCGGCGGGTCCCTCACAGGGGCCCTGACGCTGAGCGCAGACTTTGAGGCCCCAGAGCCCTGTGTTCAGCTCCAATTCAGCCACCACCCAGGACTCCACCCTCTCTTCCCTCCTAAAAGAAAACAACCTAGTTTTTGTTTTTGTTTTGAGCGGCACAATTCCCCCCACCCAACATACCCAAATCTGATTCTCTGTTTCCCCATTCCCATCCCCTCTCCTACTACCCAGTGTTTTTGTTTTGTTTTGTTTTGTTTTGCAGCGAATGACAACGATCTGCTCATGGAGGAGGGCATGGCATTCACCATAGGTCAGTGCTGGAGTTCCTCTTGAGAGAACCGTAGCCCCTGGCGGAAGCGGAGGCCTAAACCGGGCAGTCGCGTGAAGGGCTAATAAAGCCAATCAGCGTAATGATATAATTCGGATGCATAGTAAATCTGATTAAATAATATCCTCGAGCCCCATCTTCCTAAATCAGATACTTACCGACACATTTGGGAGACGGCAGCTGCCCAACCTCTAATTCCGTTACCAGTATAATGTGGTGTTTTGTTTTTGTTTTTGTTCCCCCTTAACACCCAGTAACTAGAAACGATTATGTCCCTTGCTCCTTGTCAGCAAGTGGCATATGCTCTCTGGTGGGCCATTTCTGGCTGGTGGTGTGATTGGTGTCACCACCAGATTCCAATCACCCAGGGCCGCGAAGGCAACTTACTTCTGACTGTGGGACTTAATGAAGAAGCAATTAGAGTGAAATAAGAAAATTGTTATTTGCTGATTAATGAACATTTTGAGCATGTTTTAAAAATTCAAATATTTTTTTAAACTGGCTGGTACTTATAAGAGTGACTGGTGTTTGGATGGTTATTATCCACGGGGTCCTAATTAAGGCTTGATTAAGGCCCTCCTTTCTCTAAAAAATTACGAACTGGGCAACTTCATACATTTTTTAAAGCTGTCGCGTTTCCTCTTCCTACTGTTTAGTTGTTAGTATACTATGTAAGCAACATCAATTATCAGCTTTTACAAGATGGCAACGTGAACCCGTGGGGGTGGGGGCAGGCGGGAGGAAACCTTATTCTAGATTTTGATAATCAGGCGAAACAATGTTTGACAAGAATCTGATGAGGTCACTGCAGTAAATATTTTCCCACTTACAGAGCCAATCATCACCGAGGGATCCCCTGAATTTAAAGTCCTGGAGGATGCATGGACTGTGGTCTCCCTAGACAATCAAAGGTGCTTTCTTTCTGCCCTGTTGCTTTAAAATTGTTTGTGACGGGAAGGTTTGTCCGACGGCCCTGGCGAGCTGCTGCTGCGGGCCGGCGGGCGCTGGCGCGCTTGCTGACCGCCGCGGTGTGTGTTTCAGGTCCGCCCAGTTCGAGCACACAGTTCTCATCACGTCGGGGGGCGCGCAGATCCTGACCAAACTGCCCCACGAGGCCTGAGACACGGCCTGAAAGGCGCGGCCGTCGGTCGTCTTTTCCCCCTAAATTGTTGAAATCCAACTGGAGAACTTTGAGAAGAGACAATTGTACGGCAGGACCCCAGATACCTACCTAACATTTAGCGTCTTGGGAAAACGCGGTGTGGACTGGGGGCAGTTGAGGACTCAGATCTGAAGCCCTACGAGGCCATGCAGATTCAGAAAGCGGTCCTGGCGCTCGGCTCCGCTTCCCAGCGCAGGAAGCGCCTTTGGAGCGATGCGTTGGAGAGACGAGGGACCTCCGGGAGGAGCACAATTTTCTTTCCCTTGTCCTGACTGCCGGAGTAAAAAGCTTTCATCTCTTAAACCTATTGTGACTGCGCTGTGTCTCCGACGGTTACTTGGGGGAGAGGGTGGATGGTTAATTTTTGAGTCTCTGAACTTTTCCTACATGCGCGCGCCGGGGGCGGGGGCCGAGCTTCGCTGTTAGCCGGGAATTTTTTAAAAAGTCATTTTCTCCCCTTGTGGATTCCACAAAGGCTGGCCCCAAGGGCTCTCTCAAGGATCAGCGCCTGCCCATCAGCCCTTCGGTTTATCTCCCCTTCTCCAGTTTGCGGCGAAAAGATTAGCCTGCCAACGGAGGCGTCGGTTACAAACTTCCTCTTGGTTATGGATCTTGGGCTTGGACCTTTTGCATTATTTTAACAGCACAAAAATAAGACTTTCTCGGGTCCCCGGCGCCTTCCTCCCCTGCCCGCGTCCATCCCCGCGAGGGCCATCCCAGAGATGAAGCTTTAGGCATCGCCGCACCACCACTGCCACCACCGTATGTATACACACACGCTAGACAGTTTGCTGCACTAGGATTTCCAACTTCGGTCGCACCCGCCCAGATCTATGCGACGTCGGACCGCTTAGCCGGTGGTCTAGCTCCAAACCGACCGCATTCCATGCGGGTCCTCTTTTGACTGGCGTCCGGACGCTGCAGGGCCCTCGAAGGCCAGTTTTCTGGACCTCCCAGAGGATTCCAGGGAGAGGCGGTTCCGGCACGTTAGAGGGCAAGGACCCAGTGGGCCCTCGCTAGAGCTGGCGGGTTTAGCTCGGGTTTGGCTGGCAGCTCCAACCCGCTTCAGAAGCAATACACCTGAGGGCCCACCTGTGTTTCCCCAGGCCCGTTACTGACCGCAGCACCCTCCCTTCCCTTGCGCCCCCCACAGAACCTGTTCACTCCCAGGCTCAGGGAGGAAGGGGTGGGCCTCTGGCAGCCCACGTGAAAAGTTGTCACCTCTGGTTTTGGTTTTAGGAACAGGTTCAGTCAGCGTGTCCAGGTGGTCAGTTGTGCAAAGTCGTATTTCTGCTGAAGAGGGTTTTCAAAGTTGCCATCAGCTAACTACAACTTGGGGTTGGGAGGGCCAAGGAAATGTGGGAACTTGCAGTTGCCATGACAGGTGGTGTGGGTGGGCCGGGACCCAAAAGTCAGCTCATCTTTGTGATAGGGAAGGGGTTGGGGAACTGAGGCCAGTGAGCCCTCAGGGCCGTGTGGCCAGTTGGAGCTTTCCCCTGAAGCCTGGACTCTCTTGGTGTTCCCCAGCCCTCCAGCGGGGTTTCTTTGAGACTAAGGATGCAGATGTTTGTAGAGGTGATTCCAATTCTACTGGCTTTGAAAGCTAGAAAAGACAATGGAGGGGTTTAGGATTTTCAAGGTCCACAGGCAAACTTTCGGGGTGCTAGGGAGTTGGCTAAGTAAAGACTCAGAAGAGGGAGAGGAGGCTAAAGCCTGGGGAGAATCCGCATTCTCTAGAGAGGAACAGGACCCAGATGGCCTTGAGAGAGGTTTGCCAAAGAATGACTTTACTTCTCTGCAAGAACAATCAAATCTGGGGATCTGTTTACCCCGAGGTTCCCCAAGAATAATTTTATTAGGACCCCAGGATTTTTACCAGGCACTGAGGTAAAACGCTGCTTGTGCATCAATTATGTCGAGGTGGAGGTATTTATGAGACACGTTTATAATCCCATTTATTAAAGTGACTAACCTAAAGTTTAAACTATAAACACACACGACCAGTACCAGCCAATATTCCAACAGCTCGGTAGGAAACAAACTTGAATTAGAACGAACTCTGTTTAACACTCTTTGAGGTTGAAATTAGGAAGCAGTTATTAAAATACCTCTTCCACATCTCCTCGCCCCCTCTGCCAGTAGAATTGGCCCCAAACTTCGTCCCCTGGCCGCTAGGATTCCAGCCACACTGGCTACGGCTACACCAACGGACGCGAGGTCCTGGGAGTGTCTCCAACGGGTTCTACTCCGAATCCGGAGCTCTCCGAATAAAAGGGAGAGTTGTTTCCTCTCAGAGTTGACAAAAGATCTAAGCAGACCAGAGTTTCAATACAGGTGTCGCCTCAGCAGTGGGGGAGGGGGCAATCCACTCTGGGCTCCTGAAGGAGAGGTTAAGCTCGCACGTTCAGAAGCAAGCCAAGGCTGGGTGTCTAGCGACCGGAGGAGGGCCCTCGCTCTCTGCGTCTCCCCAGATCTGCTTCTCTGGGGCTAAGAAATAATTCGGGAGTGTAGTCACTCCTCAGCCCACAACACAGTTCACTTCTAAAATAAGCAAGACTCTGAAACGTTTCCCAAGGGGCGCGTGCCGAGTCTTTGTTTTCCGGAGCCAACTTGGTCGTCGGTGCCGCGAAAAGCTCGATCCCCTCTCCTGACTCGGAGGGCCAGAGCACCCGGAGGCCTTCGCGACGTGCGGCCGCCTCTCCTGCCTTCCCCCATCCGGAAATTCCCGGGAATGAACTGGCCCGGGGCGGCCCGGTCCTTGGGTTTTCTCCCGCATCGCCTTGAGCCCCGGGAGTCATTAGCTGTACTTCTCCTGGCTCCAACCCCGACCCGCCGCCCGCCGCAGCGATCACTTACGTGGGCAGGGCCCGCAAGGCGCGCGCAGGAGAGCGGGGGCCCCGGCAGCAGCAGCTCGGCGGGGCTTGGGCGCAGGCTCCGTACTCCACACCCAAAAACAGGCGCTAGGAAGGAACAATTAAAACCGCCAGGGCAATCAGCATATTAGGAAACCCTAGTGCTCCGGGGGGTTGTCTGGTGGTAGAGTCATTAGCTGGTTGTTGCTACAAAGCCTCATCCTGCGGATCGGTGATTAAGAAAAAAAAAATCATTTAAAACGTTAAACGTTGGCAAACCCGTTATTGGTTTGGAGGATTTTTTTTCTTTTGTTTTTCTTTTTGCTCCAACCACGCTGCCTGAAATATTTCTGCCCCCAGCATCGCTCCCTCAAACCAAAGAAGTGAGAATTCTGCGGGCAGCACCGCTGCTACAGAAGTTAAGAGAAAAGCCCCCTCCACTAATATCTGTAACGACAGCACCGATGTAATTTGTTTTGAATGTTCATTTTTATTGGTGTTCCCCTTTGCCAAAATGTGCTTGATTACAGAGGTTTGTCCTGTGATCATTGCGCGCTCCAGACAGGGGAAGGTGCAGCGGCGAAGGTTCAGCTCAGGCCAGATCAAATCCTCGGCTGTTTAACGCTGAAAGGCTGCATGTTGCTATTAGTGTTAAATATATGGCTAATTATGCGTATGAAAATTAAACATCAGTGTTATGCTAATGGGGCGCCTTCAGCTGCGGATCCGAGCACTTGAGACTACCATTTAATCAAATGAATCAGTAACTAATACATCTGCACGTGTGAACTTTCACAAGATCATTTCCCCGTTCCCGTCACACCGCTAAATTATGAAAGAAATAATTATCAACACTTTCTAATTACCTAACAAAGTAATTTGGGATTCACCGTGGGGCTGGTGGGCTGGGGAACCAACAGCCCCTCGCAGCCAGCGTGGGGCACGCCACTCCGCGCGGGGGTGGCTGTGTGTAGTGGGGGGGATGGGTTCTTTTGTGCGCTTTTCTGTCCCTAGAGCCCCAGAAGTTAGAAGGCGCGGTGGCAGCTCTTGCCTCCACCAGCGCACTGCCTTCCACCCACCCACCCTCCCTCAGACCGGATGTGGTCCGCTTCGGCCCCCAGGCTGGGGGGGAGATATCCTGGACTCAGTGGGAGACGTGCAAACACACTGATATGCGAGCCTACCACAGGCCTGGGTTTGCCGCTGGTTTTTTTTTTTTTTTCTTTTCTTTTCTTTTTTGGTGTTCCCCAGGGACTCCTAACCCCCGGGTATTCTCTCCAGACCTCACTCCGGAGGCCGGAAAGTGACCAATTGGCGTCCGCCGCTCAAGCAGAACTGAGCCCTCTGGCCCCTGGAAGGGAAAGAGAGGGTGCGCGTCGGGGGCCGGGAGGGGGGATGGAGGCGCGGTCTCCTTTCCCGGGAGAAGCGCGGTGTCTGGTTCTCCTCGCGCAGGGCTTTAGTCAGACCCGTGCAGCCTGGCGCTGAAGTGGCCAGCTGGGCCCGGAGAAATGCGAGCTGGCCCCGGGAAGCGGCGGCGCGGCGGCGGAGCGAGTAAGTTCGCCGCGGAAGGCCCACACCCGCCCCCAGGGATGGGGCAGAGCCGTGAGGGCCCGGGCGGCGCGGCCAGCAGGGCACTGCGCTAGGCACCAGGCGCTCGGGAGGACGGCGCTCGGTTCGCCGCCGCGGGCTCCCCCCAGAGCGCGACTCCGCGTTCGCGAGGCCGCGGACGGGCTCCCGCACCGCCCAAGCTCAGAGCCAGGCCGGGTGCGGCGGCGGTGAGGAAAAGCGGCCCCGGGCCCCCGGCGCTGGGGGCGGGAGGAGGGTGGGGACAGCAGGGGACTGGGCGGCGGCGCTGAGCCTCTGGTTGGTTTCTGGGGAGGAAGGCGAGCCCGGGAGGCGGGAGGCAGAGGAGCCGCCGGCCGCGGAGGTCCTGGCGCGGGCGCCGCAGACCATTGTGCGCCCCGCAAGGCGCGCTCTGTTGCAGAGGAGCCCCGGCCGGGAAGTGTGCACGCGTCTCTCCCGAGGCCCAACAGCCTCTCCCGCTCTAGTCCAGCCGAGCCCGAGCACCTCGGACCAATCCTCTGTGATTATGCAAGACATCGGACCAATCAGCTCTTCCAGCTTATGAATATTTATGACCTTGGCTGAGTCAAAGCTTTGAAGCGAGTTTGGGGAGCTCGGCAGCATCATGCTTAGACTTTTCAAAGAGACAAACTCCATTTTCTTATGAATGGAAAGTGAAAACCCCTGTTCTGCTTAAATTGGGTTCCTTCCTGTCCTGAGAAACACAGAGACCCCCAAAAGGGAAGCAGAGGAGAGAGAGACCTAGACCCAGACCCCGCGAGAAGAGATGACCATGACCACCATGCCAGAAAGTCTCAACAGCCCTGTGTCGGGCAAGGCAGTGTTTATGGAGTTTGGGCCGCCCAACCAGCAAATGTCTCCTTCTCCCATGTCCCACGGCCACTACTCCATGCACTGTTTACATTCGGCGGGCCACTCGCAGCCCGACGGCGCCTACAGCTCAGCCTCTTCTTTCTCCCGACCGCTGGGCTACCCCTACGTCAACTCGGTCAGCAGCCACGCGTCCAGCCCTTACATCAGTTCGGTGCAGTCCTACCCGGGTAGCGCCAGCCTCGCCCAGAGCCGCCTGGAGGACCCAGGTACGTGCGCCCAAAGGGGAGAGGGAGAGGAGGAGGTACGAAGGCAGAGAGGGAAGGAGAGAGAGAGGAGGGAGAGGGGGAGAGAAAGAGGTGGGGGGGAAGGGCGCTGAAGTGCGGAGGTTTCGGGTATCAATCTATGGATCCTTGTCATAGCAAAGAAATTAAAAAAAAAAAAAATCTACCCAACTCGCAACTATCCAGCCAAAGATAAATCCGAGAGCGTCCCCTGGCACTGGCTGGGCCTCTGGGCGGCTCCGTGCGCCGAGCACACAAAGCCCCGCTGGAAAACAGAAACCCACATGTGCACGTATTAGTCTCGGTAATTATTTATTGCGTAGCTCTATAAACAATGTATGCAATTAAGGGTAATTAAACCTCAACTACCGTCTGCAAAAATAGCAAACTTTCCCTGCAAAGGCAGGAGCCGCGCGCCTGGGAACGGCCCCAGACCGCCTGCAGCGGCCCGGGGCAGACCCTCGGACTTTGCGGGATCTTTTCCTGGCTTTCGGAGTTTCTTGAGCTTTCTCTCCCTCTCCCTGCCTCCACCATCCCTCGGTAGCCACTCGCCTTTGGCTCCCTACACTAACGGCGACCTCCCACATTAACAACGACCCCCGCTTCTGCTGTCCCTCCAGGGGCGGATTCCGAGAAAAGCACGGTGGTGGAAGGCGGTGAAGTACGCTTCAATGGCAAGGGGAAAAAGATCCGCAAACCCAGGACGATTTATTCCAGTTTGCAGTTGCAGGCTTTGAACCGAAGGTTCCAGCAAACTCAGTACCTGGCTTTGCCCGAGAGGGCGGAGCTCGCGGCCTCCTTGGGACTCACGCAGACCCAGGTACCTAGCCGCTGTCCCTCCGCCACGCAGGCTTCCCGCGGCCGGCCTGCGCCAGGGGCTTCATTTCCTGCTCGCTGGGCCTCCGGGTCCGGGGTTCAGCGTGTGTGTGTGTGCGCGCGCGCCTCAGGGTCGGGGTGTCAGGGTGTCTTTGTGCGTGTGCGCCCCTGGCTCTCAGCGTCTCTCCTTTCTCCTTCATTCTCTTTGCCCTGACTCTGTCGTTGCGCTCTGCACCCGGCACTGCCTGCCGCCCGGCCCTACGTTCCTGGACAATCTGATTAGGGCGCAGGAAGGATTTCCCCGGACGTTTTGTTTGGGAACTCTGAGGTCACACGTGCCTGAACAACTGGAACAATAGACGTGGGGCTAATCCCTCCTTTGCTTTTAAAGTGTGGCTAATCATTCTCGGCCTCCGCTTGGCGTCTCTGTTCCCCTCCTCCTTCTCACCGGGTTGAGGGGGATCCTTTCCTCCTAAATCTCCTTTCTCTCACCTCCTAAATCTCAGACCCTGGAGGAGAAATGGAGCCTTCCCTCCCGGATTTCTCTAAGCCCCTGGGCGTCCTGACCGCGGCTGGCGCGGGTTTTCAATGTCCAGGCCGGGATTTGGACAGAGCTGGGGAGAGCAAAGAGACCCTAAGGAAATGTTGGTTTGAATCCAAAGAAAAGTGCAACAAAACCCTGCAACTTCCTCAGCCAGATTCCAATTTACCGGCAAAAAGGGATCGTACAAAGAGAAGGCGGTCCGCTTTGCAAATAAATTTCCTCCGCTCCTTCCTAGGGTTTCGATTCTTTTATTGATGTTGGTATTGGAGTTGCTGGCGCTCGGTGTTCTGCAGGCGCTGGTCTTCCGCAGACGGTGGCCGGGGTCGGGCTGAGGGCCTGGCAAGCGCAGGAAGGCCGGGATCCCAGCGCGCGGCTCGCCGCCACGCCCCCTGGCTCTCTGCGGGCGGCGGCGGCGGGCGGCCCGGCCTTCGGTTCTTATTGGGGCCCAGGGCTCTGCCCTTCCGGCAGGGAGCTGCCCAGTTGCGCAGGGCAGCGGGCGTCCTCTCTCAGTTGTCCCGCGGCCCCCTTCTACCCCCCTCGCGACCTCGGTGGCTCAGCAGCCCCAGCCCGAGTCACGTTGTTGTCCGCTCTTGCAGGTCAAGATCTGGTTCCAGAACAAGCGCTCCAAGTTCAAGAAGCTGATGAAGCAGGGCGGGGCGGCTCTGGAGGGCAGCGCGCTGGCCAACGGCCGGGCCCTGTCTGCAGGCTCCCCTCCGGTGCCTCCCGGCTGGAATCCCAACTCCTCGTCCGGAAAAGGCTCAGGCGGCAGCGCGGGCTCCTACATCCCCAGCTACACGTCGTGGTACCCCTCGGCGCATCAAGAAGCTATGCAGCAGCCCCAGCTCATGTGAGGTTGCCAGCCCGCACCCGCCCGCCTCCTTCCCGCCTCCCGGCCCGGGTCCCTCCCGCCTCCTGGTCCATCCACCCCTTCGGCGCGCCCTGGGCCCAGAGGAGAAAGGCTGAGAGGGAAGGCAGAAGGGACAGTGAAGGCAGGACGCTCGCCGCCTCCTCGGAGCCTTTCCCGGCGCCGGAGCCCGAGCCGGGCTTGGGACTCGCGCAGACGGCGGAGAACTGCCTGGGAGCGCCGCCGCGGGGAACAGCCGCCACAGCGAGCGCAGCCGGCCGGCCCCGACCCGCCGGCGCTCAGCTTTGTGGGGCTATCAGGAAAAACAAAATGTAGAAAAAAGCAAAAGCTCTCTTCTGTCCTGTCTCTTGTCTTCTTTTGCTCTGTATATCTGTGCGCTGATGAAGTCGAGGTCCTCGTCCGTCTGCTGTCCTCGTTCTGTGGCCTCTGCCAAAAGTCACCGTAGAGGAGCGGGAAGCAGTCCGCCGCAAGTCCGATTCGGGAATCCTGGGACGTTTTGTTCTTTGGGATGTTGTCCTGGGCTTTGCTGGCCACCTGTGTAGCTTGTTCGGGAATTGGGGGAAATTGGAGGGAGGGGGTCTTATTTATTGAGAAATGGACATCGCCTGAGGTTCAGCGTGCCGGCCAGCTTGCAAGTCCATGGGGAGCCCCAAGCGCTCTGTCCAAACGCACCGTTTACTTTAAACGCACCGGGATAAACCATAAGGAGCACGTGGTGATTTTTAACTTTTACAATAACTTTTGTACTTCGCTGGTATGAACAGGTTGGAGCCGAGTGATTTGCATTTTCCTATGTCCCGTATTATTGAAAAAAGAAGAAAGGAAAGAGAAAGAAAAATGAAGATAAGGCGTTTTTTTCTGTCTCAGGAGGAACGCTCGGTCGCTTTGCCTGGACAAGAAGGAATATTCTAATTCTCTTTCCGAGAAAGAGAAAAAGAGAGGACCAATTGGCGGCAGAGAAACAGGCAAGCGTGAGCCAGCGCCCTAATTCCAGAGGGCTTTAAAGGAAGACAAGCAAAGCAGCTCTGACACCATCCCCAGAGGCTCGACCGCGGAATAATGCCAGTCACCATCTTGAACGCACAGTCTCCAGTGCAGGATCTAATCGCTGTACATATTATTGTTGTTATTAATTATTATTCTTGTTATTATTATTATTGTTCTGTAAACATGTTGCACAAGTTTAGCCTTTTTCCGTTCCATTGTGTGTGGCTGTAAAACCCGATGCTTTGTGAAATGAGAATCTTGACATTTTACTTGTGAACTTTGAAAAATGTGGTCAATTAAAATCAACCTTGTTTTGTGTTCTCTATGTCAAAGTTTAGTTTTATATTGAGAATGTTAACTTATTGCTTTGTATCTGGGGGAAAAGAACTTTGTAAATAAGTTATAAAGTTTCTTTGAGACAGTAAAATTATGGTTTCGAGAAAGAGTTGCTGTCTTGTGTGATGTGTCGGGGGTACAGGAGGCAGGGGCGGGCTCCCACCTCTGGGAACAGGTAGCGTGAGGCAGGCAGCGTCTCACCCGGATAGAGTGGGGCGCCAGGTCCGGGATACACCAGGATAACGGCTCAAGGCTGAGTCCACGCCTCTTGCCTTGTTCCTCACGACTCCCAAAAGGTCTGATCCCTACCTGAGTTGGAAGGGAAAGGAAAGAGAAGCTGGCAAGACTTTCAGGAAATAAGAATCGGTAACAGGTGCCGTGGGGCAGAGCCGGGGTTCAGGAACCTATGGGACCTGCAAGGCCGACCGAAAGGGGATGAAGGCAGAGTTCAAAGGCAGGCGGCCTGTGAAACTTGAGTGTCCCCCACGCCCAGCCACCGCGCGGGAGGCCTGGAGGCCTGGAAGCGGAGACTTCCCCCTCTGCCCCTCGCCTCCGCCCCCATCCGGTCTCTCGGCTCTTGCTCACCCCGAGGGCGCTGGATCCCGGCGCGGAAAGGACTCCGCCAGACGCCGGGAAGGGGCCGGAAGGACATGTCTGTCAGGCTACCTCCAATCAATCAGGGCGCTCCGGGGGACGGGAGATATTCCCGGGAACCCACCAGGGCCCCTTCCCAGCCAGTTTACCCGCCCAGGCCCATTCACAGTAAGGGAAATCCATTCCCGCCTAAGGATGCAGGGCTCTTCCCTGCGCAGCCTGGAAATGGTGGTGGCAAGGAAAGGATCCGCGGGCTCTGCTGACTGCAAGTCATGCCGCCTTCCTCCACCCACCACGGGCCCGAAAGTGCCGAGGCCGGGTCTCCATCTGGGCACGTACCGCCTAGCGCTCTGATCAGTCCCCGCCAGGAGAAGGCAGGCTCCGAGTAACTGGAACAAGCAGAGTTCCCCCTTCAGTCAGTAGCCGTGCACCCTAGCCCCAACCCCAGACCCCGCAGCTGAGCAGAGGCTGCTTGGGAAAGCCACGGACCCGGTGGGTTCCACTGCGCTTCCCGCTTGCCGCGTACCCGCCTTTCGACGCTGCTTCCCGCAGGGGTTGGCCTTCCGCCTTTGGGGGGCCCTTTCCAGCGCTTGGTGGGGAGCAGAGCGGGGAAGGCAGTGATCTGTGTTGTGACAAGCACCCATTTTTCAATTGGTGCTGGTGAAAGATCAGATTCGCCGGGTCCTTCCGACGCCCTTTGGGAAGGGGCGGGGGAAGCGGCGGGGGGTGATGGAGGGGGCTGAGGAGGTGGTGGGGGATGGAGCCGGGGACCTCGAGGCCCTTTCCAGGCTTGAGATTGGGAATTTCCCTCTCCCTTCGGCCCCAGAACCAGGAGAGCTGGTGGGGTAATCGGGTCCTCGGTCCTCGCAGACCAGGTTGCGGACCGTCGCCAGAGCCTCAAACCCTGAGAGAGGAAACCGATCTGCCCCGCCCGGCTCGGCGCCAGAGCAGGTGACCTGCCTGGCTTACGTTTCCCCTTGCAAGATGTGACTTTCCTAATGGGGAGGTTTGGGCGGATTTCTCTCCTG